>NC_089249.1:218922289-220192373 GCF_963930625.1 Muntiacus reevesi
ACTAGACTTTGCATTGCCTTAAATTCTAGTACTTTTATTCCATTTGCTTAGAGAGCTATAGTTTCTGACTGTAGATAGCACATCATTTTCAGTGCATTCCCTTTTCTTGTCACATGTAGAGTAGGAGTATTTCCTACTGTTTTTAAATCAGAAGTCATGTATAATTTTCTTAGTAATTTTCCCTATCCTGGATAACCTGAGAGCTTTTGAAATTTAGTCTCCAGTCTGGTGATCACAATTAGTATGTCACAAAATCTCTGCATTTCTGATTCTCTTTTCACTCTGCCACATAAGTGTCTTCTAGCTTTCTCTTATCTGGATTCTGTCTTTCTATTAATCCCTAAGTGATGTGATAGCATCACTAATAAGGTAGTCTTACAAAGCTCAAAAAACATATATCACTTCCTTTTCTGGAATGTCATTGATTTCTTAGTCATTTTCAAAATTATGCCAAATATAGCCTGATTATTTGTATTTATGCCGCTTGAAATAGAGTAAAACACATTGAGATAACATTGTTTGGAATTAATTACATTTTCTAAGATTCAGCAGTGACCTGATATACATCTTCCACAACTTACAAGGCTGTTAATATTTGTGGTGGGTCAACTATATGTTACTTAATTTTAGAACAAGTGAGAAAATTCATGCATACCTGAAATAAGAAATGAAGTAATAAATTACTTAACCATTATAAATTTAAGGCTTGTTTTGTTTCTTAGTCCTCATTTTATTCTATATCTCCAAGTTTACATGTGGTATGAAATAACAAAGTTTTCATCATATAGCAACAGAATGCATAGGATTTGTTAAGATATTCATTTAAAATTGAATAAAACATTGAGAATTCAACAAGTGGTTCATTTTACAATCATATAACCAAATATTTATTTTATATTTTGCCACTTACTTGAGTACAATATTGTTTAAAGATACTGGGGTTATATCTCTGTTAGTAAATCTGGAAATGATTTCTATCCTGTTGAAAACAATGGGTCTCTCATCAATTTGCCGTGAATCAGACTTTAACCAATAGTGGAAACAGTTGTTGAAAATTTTTTAAAAAGTGAAAAAAGTTCTGGAATTTTCTATGCTCATTTAACAAAAAATTGTAGTTTGAGTTTCTTCTTATTAAGTGAAGAAAACAATGTTCTTAAAGTACAAGTAAAACCCTAGACTTTGTCTTTATATTCCTTTGTAATATTTTGGATGAATTGTATAGTACCCAAGATCTTAAAATCGCAAGATATTGAAACCAATAAGCAAGGTGTAAAGAAAACCCTCAGAATGGGAGAAAATAACAGCAAATTAAAAAACTGACAAGGAATTAATTTCCAAAATATACAATCAACTCATACAACTCAATACTAGAAAAGCAACCCAATTCAAAAGTGGGGGAAAGACCTAAACAGACATTTCTCCAAAGAAGACATACAGATGGCTAACAAACACGTGAAAAGATGCTCAACATCACTCATTAAGTCTATCAAAAAGTCTACAAACAAATGCTGGAGAAGGTGTGGAGAAAAGGGAACATTCTTGCACTGTCAGTGGGAATGTAAATTGATAGAGCCACTATGGAGGACGGTATGGAGATTCCTTAAAAAAAACTAGGAATAAAACCACCATATGACCCAGCAATCCCACTCCTAGGCTTATATCCTGAGGAAACCAAAATTGAAAGAGACACATGTATCCCATCATTCATTGCAACACTGTTTACAGTAGCTAGGACATGGAAGCAAACTAGATGTCCATCAACAGATGAGTGGATACAGAAGTTGTGGTATATATACACAATGGAATATTACTCAGCCATAAGAAGAAACGCATTCGAATCAGTTCTAATGAGGTGAATGAACATAGAACCTATTATACAGAATGAAGTGAGTCAGAAAGAAAGATAAATACCATATTCTAACACATATATACAGAATCTAGAAAAATGGTATTGAAGAATTTATTTATAGGGCAACAATGGAGAAACAGACATAGAGAATAGACTTGTGGACATGGGGAGAGGGGAGGAGAGGGTGAGCTGTATGGAAAGAGTAACATGGAAGCTACATTACCATATGTAAAATAGATAGCCAACGGGAATTTGCTGTATGGCTCAGGAAACTCAAACAGGGGCTCTGTATCAACCTAGAGGGATGGGGCGGGGAGGGAGATGGGAGGGAGGTTCAAAAGGGAGGGGACATATGTATACCTATGGCTGATTTATGTTGAGGTTTGACAAAAAACAACAAAATTCTGTAAAACAATTATCTTCCATAAAAAATAAATTAATTTTAAAAATATTGAAACTGGATGAAGTTACTGGATGACATTGCTCTCCCCTGCTTGGAAGTATTGGACTGTTTAGATTTATGGCTGGCAATACTTTGATGAAGGCATATCTTTTCTCTTGAACATATATCACAGTTTCTTGTCCTTGAATAAAAGTAAGGGATGGATATATCTTTTTTTATTCCCTCTCCTCTCTAAAAGTAAATTTAAGAAAATTGAAATTGTATCAAGCATCTTTTCTGACCAAAAAAACTGTTGAGATTGTAAATTAACTATAAGGGAAAAAATGCAAAAAGAAAAAAGAAACCAAAAAACAAAGGCTAAGCAGTATGCTATTAAACAACCAATGGATTACCAATATAGTCAAAGAGGAAGTCAAAAAATATCTAGAGACAAAATGAAAACATGATGAGCCAAAACTTATGGGATGCATCAAACGTGTTCTAAGAGGGAAATTGATAGCAGTACAACAAAAATATCAAATGAGCAATCAAATGTTACACCTAAAGCAAATAGAAAAAGAACAAACAAAATCCAAAGGTAGTAGAAGGAAAGCGATCATAAAGATCAGAGCAGAAACAAATGAAATAGAGACTGAAAAGATCACTAAAATTAAAAGCTGGTTCTTTGAAAAGATAAACAAAATTGATAAGCCTACAGCCGAATTGATTAAAAAAAAAAAAATGGGAAAGGACTCAAATAAAATTAAAAATGAAGAAAGAAAAGTTACAACTGACACAGCAGAAATGTAAAGACCATAAGAGACTACTGCAAACAGCCACATGCCAATAAAATGGATAACCTGAAAGAAAGCAAGAAATTCTTAGAAAGATAGAAACTTCTAAGACCAAACCAGTAAGAGAGAGAAAATATAAATTGACAAATTACAAGTACTGAAACTTAAATTGTGATTTTAAAACTTTCAGCAAACAAGTCTAGGACCAGATGGTTTCACAGGTGAATTCTAATAAAAGTTTAGAGAAGAGTTAACACCTATCATTCTGAAACTCTCCTGAAAAATTGCAGAAGCAGCATTCCCAAGTTCATACTGTGAGACCAGCATCACCCTGATGCCAAAATCAGATAAAGATAGCACAAAAAAGAAAATCAGGTCAATCTCATAATGAATATAGATGCAAAACTACTCAAAGTACTAGCAAACCAAATTCACAAAAAGATCACCATGATCAAATGCACAAATCAGTAAGTGTGACACACCATGTTAACACACTGAAGAATAAAAAAAAATCATTTCAACTGATGCAGAATAAGCTTTTGTAAAATTCAACATTCATTTATGATAAAAATTCTCCAGAAAGTGACCGTAGAGGGAACATGCCCACGATCAACTGCTCAGCCATGCCTGACTCTGTGCACCCTATGGACTGGAGTCTGCCAGGCTTCGTTTTCCATGGAATTTTCCAGACAAGAATATTGGAGTGGATTTCCATTTCCTACTCCAAGGGATCTTCCTGAGCCAGGGATTGTATCCTTCATTTCTTGCATTGGCAAGTGGATCTTTTACCACTGCGCCACCTGAGAAGCACAGAGGGAACATACTTCAATATAATAAAGTGGGTACAGGCTTCCCAGGTGGTACTAGCAGGAAAGAACTTGCCTTCCAATGCAGGAGACATAGGAGAAGTGGGTTCAGTCCCTGGTTCTGGAAGATCCCCTGAAAGAAGGCATGACAATTCACTTCAGAATTCTTGCCTTGAGAATCCTATATGCAGAGGAGGCTGGCAGGCTATAGTCCATAGGGTCGCACAGAGTCAGACACGACTGAAGTGACTTAACATGCATTCAGGCACATGACAACACCTCACAGCTAACTTCATACTCAGTGGTGAAAGGCTGAAAGCATATCATCTCAGATCAGGAATAAAACAAGGAGGTCCACTCTTACTTTTATTCAACATAGTTTTGGAAGTCCTAGCCATGGCAGTTAGAAAAATAAATAAAAACAGTACAAATTGGTAAAGAAGTAAAACCGTCACTATTTGCATATGACATGGCATACGTTTTTGTTGTTGTTTAGTCACTCAGTCATGTCCTACTCTTTGCAACCCCATAGACTGCAGCACGCCAGGTTTCCCTGTCCTTCACCATCTCCCAGAGCTTGCTAAAACTCATGTTCATTGAGTCAGTGATGACATTCAACCATCTTGTCCTTTTATCATCCCCTTCTCCTCCTTCTTTCAGCCTTTCCCAACATCAGGGTCTTTTCCAGTGAGTTGGCTCTTCACATCAAGCGGCCAAAGTACTGGAACCTCAGTCTCAGCATCAGTCCTTTCAATGCATATTCAGGACTAATTTCCTTTAGTATTGACTGGTTTGATCTCCTTGCAGTCCAAGGGACTCACTCTCAAGAGTCTTCTCCAACAGCACAGTTTGAAAGCATTAGTTCTTCAGCACTCAGCCTTCTTTATGGCCCAACTCTCACATTCATACATGACTACTGAAAAAATCATAACTTTGACTAAACAGATCTTTCTTGGCAAAATAATGTCTCTGCTTTTTAATATGCTGTTGGAGAAGGAAATGGCAACCCACTCCAATACTCTTGCCTGGAATATCCCACGGACGGAGGAGCTTGGTAGGCTACAGTCCGTAGGGTCGCAAAGAGTCGGACATGATTGAGTGATTTCTCTTTCTTTCTTTTCCTTCTAGGTTGATCATAGCTTTTCCTCCAAGCTATGATCTTGGAGCATGCATCTTTTGAGCACTGCAGTGATTTTGGAGCCCAAGAAAATAAAGTCTGTCACTGTTCCCACTGTTTCCGCATCTATTTGCCATGAAGTGATGGGCCCAGACGCCATGATCTTCGTTTTTTGAATGTTGAGTTTTAAGCCAGTTTTTTCACTCTCTTCTTTCACCTTCATCAAGAGGCTGTTTCGTTCCTCTTCACTTTCTACCATAAGGGTGGTGTCATCTTCATAACTGAGGTTATTGATATTTCTCCCAGCAATCTTGATTCCAGCTTGTGCTTCATCCAACCCAGCATTTTTTTCATTCTTTTTCCCTGTATTCTATTTAGTGGCAGTAATTTTCACCATTATGTCTTTCAGGTCACTTGTCCATTTTTCTGTGTCAATTATTCTGAAACTGATTTCTTCTGGTGTATTGTTCATCTCTATTTATTTGTTCCTTCATTCTTCCAGAGCTTTGTTAAGCATTTCCTGCATCTTCTCTATTTCTTTTTTGAGATCTTGCGTCATCTCCTCTATCATTATTCTGAATTCTTTTTCTGGAAAATTGCCTATATCCACTTCATTTAGTTGTTTTTTGGGGGGTTTATCTTGTCTCTTCATCTGGGACATGACCCTCTGCATTTTCGTTTTGACTAACTTTCTGTGTAATGGTTTTCATTCTAGCAGCTGTGGGATTGTGGTTCTCTTCTGTCTGCCCTCAGGTGGATGAAGCTAAAGGGCTTGTGCAAGCTTCCTGATGGAAGGGATTTGTGGTGAGAAAAACTGGATCTCCCTTAGGCCCCAGTGGTAAGGGACACTTAACACTTTAATCCAATTGTCAGTAAAACTTTAATTCAATTGTCTGTTGATAGGTGGAGTTGAGCTTTCTCCCTGTTCATTGTTTAACCTTATGCTACCCAGTTCCGGGGTCTATGGGATCTATGGTAGGGTTAGTGGTGGCCACCAAGAGGATTTATACCATTGGGCTGCTTCAAGGACTGCTGCTACCAGGGCCCCCATGCCTGTGGCAGGCCATTCTTGATCCATACCTCCACAGGAGACTCTCCGACACTAGCGTGTATGTCTGGTTTAGTCTCCTCTGGGGTTACTGCTCCTTTCTTTTGGGTCCTGATGCATGCAAGATTTTGTTTGTGCTCTTTCCCCCAGTCCTGTGGAAGTCCTATAATCCAATCCCACTGACCTTCAAAGTCAGATTCACTGGGAATTCCTAGTCTCTTTTCCAGATACCCAGCCTGGGAACTCTGATATGGGGCTCAGAACCTTCACAACAGTGGGAAAACTTCTTTGGTATTATTGTTCTCCAGTTTGTGCATTGCTCACCCAGTGTACCAGGATTTGATTTTATCATGTTTGTGCCCCTCCTACATTCTCATTGCAGTTTATTCATCGTCTTTGAACATGGAGTATTTTTTTTTTTTTTTTTTAGTGAGTTCCAGCATTCTCCTGTCGATGGTTGTTCAACATCTAGTTGAAATTTTGGAGCTCTTGCAGGAGAGATGAGTGCATGCTCTTCTACTGCACCATCTTGAATTGAGATCTGATTCGTGGCAATATTTTTATGGCTTCAACTCCTGGAATAATAGAAATAAGAATAACAGTAAACAAATAAGATGTAACTGAACTTGAAAGCTTTTGCACAGCAAAGGAAGTCATAAGCAAACAACAACAACAAAATGTCCTACAGAGGGGGAGAAAAAGTTTGCAAATGACGAGACTCTCAATAAATTAATCTCCAAAAGATACAAATAGCTCATGCAGTTATTTCACATATATATATGAAAACACACCAAGCAAAAAATGGTCAGAAAATCTAAAAAGACATTTCTCCTAAAAGACATACAGATGGCCAAATGCACATGAAGAAATGCTCAACCACTAATTACTAGAGAAACTCAGATCAAAACTACAATGAAGTATCACCTCATAGTGATAAGAATGGCCAACATCAAAAGTATACAAATGATAAATGTTGCATAGAGTGTGGAGAAAAAAGAACCCTCCTACACTCTTGATAGGAATGTAAATTGGTTCAATCACTATGGAGAACAGTATGGACATTCCTTAAAAAAAAAAAATTGAACTACCATATGAGTCAGCAGTTCTGGGCATATATCCACAGTAAAAGATAATTCTCAAAGACATGTGCACCTCGATATTCACAGCAGCACTATTTACAACAGTCACAACACAGAAGCACCCCACATGCTCATCAGTAGATTAATTGGTGAAGAAGATGTAGTTTATGTATATACAATGGGCTATTGATTACTCAGCCATAAGAAGGATGAAATGATATCATTTGCAGCAACACGGATGGACCTAGAGATTATCATACTAAGTGAAGTAAGCCAGACAAAGAGAAATATGATATATAAAAAAATGCATACAAATGAACTTATCTTAAAAACAGAAATAGACTCACAGACATAGGAAACAAACCTGTGGTTACCAAAGAAGAAGGGGAAGGGTAAATTAGGTGTTTGGAATTAAAGCATAAATAGGGCTTCCCTAGTGGCTCAGATGATAAAGAATCTGCCTGCAATGTGGGAGACCTGGGTTCGATCCCTGGGTTGGGAAGATCCCCTGGAGGAGGGCATGGCAATCCACTCCAGTATTCTTACTTGGAGAGTTCTCATGGGCAGAGGAGTGTGGCGGGTTACAGTCCATGGGGTCACAAAGATTCAGACATGACTGGGGGTCTAAGCATAGCACATATACAAAATAAATAACCAACAAGATTTTACTGTACAGCACAGGGAACTATACTCAATATTTTGTAATAACTTATGATGGAAGAGAAAGTAAAAAAGAATCATGTGGTAGTTCTAACTTTAGAGTTTAAGGAAAGAATTGGACATGACTGAGCTACTGAGAACACACCCACACAAGGAATCTCCATACTGTTCTCCATAGTGACTGTACCAATTTACATTCCTACCAATAGGACTGCAGCTTGCTAAGCTTCCCTGTCCTTTACTATCTCCTGGAGTTTGCTCAAACTCATATCCATTGAGTCAATGATGCCATCCAAACATCTCATCCTCTGCTGCCCCCTTTTCTTCCTGCTGTCAATCTTTTCAGGCATCAGGATCTTTTCCAATTAATTGGCCCTTCCCATCACGTGGCCAAAGTATTGGAGCTTCAGTTTCAGCATCAGTCCTTCCAATGAATATTCAGGGTTGATTTCTTTTACGATTGACTGGTTTTATTTCCTTGCAGTCCAAGGAACTCTCAACAGTCTTCTCCAGAACCACAGTTTGAAGGCATCAATTCAGAAATGCTCAGCCTTCTTTATAGTCCAATTCTCACATCCATACATGACTCTTGGAAAAACCATGACTTTGATTATATGAACATTTGTTAGCAAAATGATGTCTACGCTTTTTAATGATGTCTAGGTTTGTCATAGCTATCATTTCAAACAGCAAGGATATTATAGTTTATGGTTGCAGTTGCCATCCACAGTGATTTTGGGGCCTGAGAAAATAAAATCTGTCACTGTTTCCTTTGTTTCCCCATCTATTTGCATGAAGTCATGGGACTGGATGCCATGGTCTTCATTTTTTGAATGCTGAGTTTCAAACCAGCTTTTTCACTCTCCTCTTTCACCTTCATCAAGAAGCTCTTTGGTTCCTGTGACTTTCTACATTAAAGTGGTGTCATCTGCATACCTGAGATTATTGATATTTCTCCTGACAATCTTGATTTCAGCTTATGCCTCATCCAGCCCAGCATTTTGCTTAATATACTTTGCATATAATTAAATAAGTAGGTTGACAATATACAGCCTTGACATACTCTTTTCCCAATTTTGAACTAGTTTGTTGTTCCATGATTCATTCTGTTTTTTCTTGACCTGCATACAGGTTTCTCAGAAGGAAGGTAAAGTGGTCTAATATTCCCGTCTAAGAATTTTCCACACTTTATTGTGATCCACACAGTCAAAGTCCTTAGCATAGTCAATGAAATAGAAGTAGATATTTTTCTGGAATTCTCTTACATTTTCATGATCCAATGGACATGGACAATTTGATCTCTTGTTCCTCTGTCTTTTCTAAATCCAGCTTGTACATCTGTGAGTTCTCATAATTTTGAAGCCTAACTTGAAGTATTTTGAGCATTATCTTGCTAGCATGTGAAATAAGTGTAACTGTGCAATTGTTTGAACATTATTTGACATTGCCCTTTTTTTTTTCTATTTTATTTTATTTATTTATCTTTTTTTCATTTATTTTTATTAGTTGGAGGCTAATTACTTCACAACATTGCAGTGGGTTTTGTCATATATTGACATGAATCAGCCATGGAGTTACATTGGGATTATAAAACTGACATTTTCCTGTAGCCTGTGTCCTGTGGCTACCTCTGTGTTTTCCAAATTTGATGGCATATTGAGTGTGGTACTTTAACAGCAAATTCTTTTAGGATGCTAAAATTCTATCTTTTAGCTCAGCTGGAATTCCATCACCTCCACTAGCTTTGTTTGTAGTAATGCTTCCTAAGGCCCACTTAACTTCACATACCACCATGTTTGGCTCTAGATGAGTGATCACACCATTGTGGTTTTCTAGGTCATCAAGAACTTTTTGGTACAGTTCTATGTATTCTTGCTACCTCTTCTTAATATCTTCTGCTTGTTACGGCCATAATATTTCTGTCCTATATTGTTTGCATCTTTGCATAAAATATTCCCTTAGAATCTTGAATTTTCTTCAAGAGATCTCTAGTCTTTGCCATTCTATTGTTTTCCTCTATTTCTTCACATTGTTCACTTAAGAAGACTTTCTTATCTCTCCTTGCTATTCTCTGGAATTCTGCATTCAGGTGGGTTTATCTTTCCTTTTCTCCTTTGCCTTTCACTTCTCTTCTTTTCTCAATCATTTTGCCTTATTGCATTTCTTTTCTTGGGGATGGTTTTGATCACTGTATCCTGTACAATATTATGAACTCCCTCCATAGTTTTTCAGGAACTCTACCAGATCTAATCTCTTGAATCTATTTTCCACTTCTACTGTATAATCATAAAAGATTTGATTTAGGTCATACCTGAATGGTCTTCATCTTTCTGGAGTTGTTTCTCCACCGATCTCCAGTAGCATATTGGGCACCTACTGACCTGGGAGTTCATCTTTCAGTGTTCTATCTTTTTGCCTTTTCATACCATTCACGGAGTTCTCAAGGCAGAAATACTGAGGTGGTTTGCCATTCCTTCTCCAGTGGATTACATTTTGTCAGAACTCTCCACCATGACCTGTCCATCTTGGGTGGCCCTACATGGCATGGCTCGTAGTTTCATTGAGTTAGGCAAGGCTGTGGTCCATGTGATTTAGATTAGTTTCCTGTGATTGTGGTTTTTAGACTGTCTGCCCTGATGGAGGAGGATAAAAGGCTTATGGAAGCTTCCTGATGGGATAGACTGACTGAGGGGGGAAATTGGGTCTTGTTCTGATGGGCACAGCCAAACTCAGTAAATCTTTAATCCATTTTCTGTTGATGGGTGGAGCTGTGTTCCCTCCCTGCTATTTACCTGGGACCAAACTAATGTGGAGGTAATGAAGATAAAGGTGACCTCCCTCAAAAGATCCCATGCATGTACTGCTACACTAAGTGCTCCCAACCCTGCAACAGGCCACCAGAGACTGCACTGGTCATAGCAAACACCCTCTTCCAACAACACAAGAGAAGACTCTACACATGGACATCACCAGATGGTCAACACCAAAATAAGATTGATTATATTCTTTGCAACCAAAGAAGGAGAAGCTCTATACAGTCAGCAAAAGCAAGACTGGGAGCTTACTGTGGCTCAGATCATGAACTCCTTATTGCCAAATTCAGACTTAAATTGAAGAAAGTAGGGAAAACCATTAGACCATTCAGCTATGACCTAAATCAAATCCTTAACAATTATACAGTGAAAGTGAGAAATAGATTTAAGGGACTATATCTGATAGACAGAGTGATGAGCTATGGATGGAGATTCATGACACACAGGAGACAGGGAACAAGACCATCCCCAAGAAAAAGAAATGCAAAAAAGCAAAATGGCTGTCTGAGGAGGTCTTACAAATAGCTGTGAAAAGAGGAAAAGCAAAAAAGCAAAGGAGAAAAGGAACGATATACCCTTTTGAATGCAGAGTTCCAAAGAATAGCAAGGAGAGATAAGAAAGCCTTTCTCAGTGATCAATGCAAAGAAACAGAGGAAAACAATAGAAGGGTTAAGACTAGAGATCTCTTCTATAAAATTAAAGATACTAAGGGAATATTTCATGCAAAGATGGGCTCATTAAAGGACAGAAATGATATGGACCTAATAGAAGCAGAAGATATTAAGAAGAGATGGCAAGAATACACAGAAGAACTTACAAAAAAGATCTTCATGACCCAGATAATCATGATGGTGTGATCACTCACCTAGAGCCAGACATCCTGGAATGTGAAGTCAAGTGGGTCTTAGGAAGCATCACTATAAACAAAGCTAGTGGAGGTGGTGGAATTCCAGTTAAGCTACTTCAAATTCTAAAAGATGATGCTGTGAAAGTGCTGCACTCAATATGCCAGCATTTTGGAAAACTCAAGCAGTGACCACAGGAGTAGAAAAGGTCAGTTTTCATTCCAATCTCAAAGAAAGGTAATGCCAAAGAATGCTCAAATTGCCACACAATTGCACTCATCTCACATGCTAGTTAAGTAATGCTCAAAATTCTCCAAGTCAGGCTTCAACAATATGTGAACCATGAACTTCCAAATGTTCAAGCTGGTTTTAGAAGAGGCAGAGGAACCAGAGATCAAATTGCCAACATATGCTGGATCATCAAAAAGGCAAGAGAATTCCGGAAAATCATCTATTTCTGCTTTATTGACTATGGGGATCACAATAAACTGTGGAAAATTCTGAAAGAGATGGGAATATCAGACCACCTGACCTGCCTCTTGAGAAATCTTATGCAGGTCAGGAAGCAACAGAACTGAACAGCAAACAACAGACTGGTTCCAAATCGGGAAAGGAGTACATCAAGGCTGTATGTTGTCACCCTGCTTATTAACTTATATCCAGAGTACATCATGAGAAACGCTGGGCTGGATGAAGCACAAGTTGGAATCAAGATTGCCGGGAGAAATATCAATAACCTCAGATATGCAGATGACACCACCCTTGTGGCAGAAAGTGAGGAAGAACTAAAGAGCCTCTTGATGAAAGTGAAAGAGGAGAGTGAAAAAGTTGGCTTAAAACTCACCATTCAGAAAACAAAAATTATGGCATTCAGTCCCATCACTTCATGGCAAATAGATGAAGAAACAGTGGAAACAGTGGCTGATTTTATTTTTGGGGCCTCCAAAATCAGTGCAGATGGTGATTGCAGCCATGAAATTAAAAGATGCTTACTACTTGGAAGAAAAGTTTTGATCAACCTAGACAGCATATTGAAAAGCAGAGACATTACTTTGCCAACAAAGGTCCATCTAGTCAAGGCTATGGTTTTTCCTGTGGTCATGTATAGATGTGAGAGTTGAACTATGATGAAAGCTGAGTGCCAAAGAATTGATGCTTTTGAACTGTGGTGTTGGAGAAGATTCTTGAGAGTCCCTTGGACTGCAAGGAGATCCAACCAGTCCATCCTAAAGGAAATCAGTCCTGAATATTTATTGGAAGGACTGTTGTTGGAGCTGAAACTCCAATACTTTGGCCACTTGATGCGAAAAGCTGACTCCTTGGAGAAGACCCTGATGCTGGGAAAGATTGAGGGCAGGAGAAGGGGATAACAGAGGGTGAGATGGTTGGATGACATCACCAACTCAATGGAGATGAGTTTGGGTAAGCCCTGGGAGTTGGTGATGGACTGGAAGGCCTGGCATGCTGCAGTCAATGGGGTCGCAAAGAGTCAGACATGATTGAGTGAGTGAACTGAGCTGAACTGAATGGTCTAGTGGTTTTCCCTACTTTCTTCAATTTAAGTCTGAATTTTGCAATAATGAGTTCATGATCTGAGTCACAGTCAGCTCCCAGTGTTTTCTTTGCTGACTGTATAAAGCTTCTCCATCTCTGGCTGCAAAGAGTGTAATCAATCTGATTTGGTTTTGACCATCTGGTTATGTCTATGTGTAGAGTCAACTCTTGTGTTATTGGAAGAAGGTGTTTGCAATGACTTTTGTATTCTCTTGGCAAACCTCTGTTAGCATTTGCCCTGCTTCATTTTGTACTCCAAGGCCATACTTGCCTGTTACTCAAAGTATCTCTTGACTTTCTGCTCTTGCTTTCCAGTCCCTTATAATGTAAAGGACATCTTTTGGGGGTTTAATTCTAGAAGGTCTTGCAGGTTCTAATAGAACCATTCAACTTCAACTTCTTCAACTTTAGTGGTTGGGGCATAGACTTGGATTACTGTGATGTTTAATGATTTGCTTTGGAAATGAGCCGAAATCATTCTGTCTTTTTTGAGATTTAACCCAAGTACTGCATTACGGACTCTTGTTGATTATGAGGGTTACTCCATTTCTTCTAAGGTATTTTTGCCCACAGTAGTAGATATAATGGCCATCTGAATTAAATTAGCTCATTGCCATCCATTTTAGTTTATTGATTCCTAAAATGTCAGTGTTCACTCTTGCAGTCTCCTATCTGAACACTGCCAACTTCCCTTGATTCATGGACCTAACATTCAAGGTTCCTATGCAATATTGTTTTTTACAGCATCATACCTTACTTTCACCACCAGACTCCTCCAGAACTGGGAGTCGTTTCTGCTTTGGCTCAGCTTGTTCATTCCTTCAGGAGCTATTTCTCTGCTCTTTTCCAGTAGTATATTGGGCACCTCCTGACCTGTGGAGTTCATCTTTCAGTGTCATATCTTTTTACCTTTTCATACTGTTCATGGAGTTCTCAAGGCAAGAGCGCTGATGTGGTTTGCCATATCCTTCTCCAGGGGACCAGGTTTTGACAATACTCTCCATCTTCATATGGGTGGACATACATGGCATGGGCCGTAATTTCATTAGCTTACACAATGCTGTGATCCGTGTAATCATTTTGGTTAGTTTTCTGTGATTGTGGTTTTCATTCTGTCTGCCCTCTAATGGATGAGGATAAGAGGCTTGTGCAATCTACCTGATGAGAAGGACTGATCGAGGAACACTGGTTCTTGCTCTGGTGGGCAAGTAAATGGTGCCCAGTAAATCTTTAAGCCAATTACCTGCTGATGGGTGGGACTGTGTTCCCTCTCTATAATTTGGCCTAAGGGCAAACTATAGTAGGAGTAATGGCAACCTCATTCAAAAGGACTTATGGCAGCATGCCACACCTCCCAGGACCACTAGTGTCAGTGCCCCGACCACCATCACCCTTGCCACTATCAACCCACGCCTCTGCCAGAGACTCCCAAACAGTCACAAGCAAGTCTGGTTCAGTCTCTTGTGGGGTCACTACTCCTTTCTCCTTGGTCTCCAAGGTTTTGTTTGTTTCCTCCAGGTGTCCATTGTTAGGTTGGTAGTAATTTAGATTATGAAGAAGAGAAGTATATGCTCTCTATTGTCCTTATTATTGTTTTTTCTCCCTAAGGAAAAAGTGGGCATAATATAAACTATAAAGGAAATTGCAATATGCACCTATGTAGGAGTGAGTAGCTTGCTTATATTTACTGAACTTTTTTTCAGCTAGTTCATTTTACTTTCTTTTTAGTGAATGTTTGGATTTGTAATGAGCCTTCTGAAACTGAAAAGGCTTGAAAATTGTACATTAAATTCTAGACTTTTTAAGCTAAGATTAATAATTGGATGTTGAGAAAATGTATACATTTAAGAAATTAGTTAAAACTAAATACCATATGAGTAAGATTAAGAGTAAAATTTCAAATATAATAGAATGAATGTCTCTATAAATACTTTAAATTAAGTCATAAAAGTTGTGCATACCCACATAAGTGTGCATCCAAACCCTCTGTATGTGAAATGCTGCTGTATCTAATCAGTGTTTCTGACTCATATACCTGAAAGAACATTCTCTAGAACTGGGTCCATGAAACCATAAGGAACAAAGATGTCATAAAGCCGGTGGAGATATTATATGTAACAAGAATATTTTTTCTTTATTATTTTGGCTATTACTTCAGGTGTTAAAAATGAAGGCTATAGAACTTATTATTTAGCAATACAGCTTTAACAAATATATTATTTTTCTTTGTAATTGATGTGCTAAATAATTTATAAATTTTGAATTTTCTTGAGCTAGCATTTTTCAGTGATTATTCCTGAATAATTAACTATTTTTTTTCTGTGTAGTTGAAACTTGAAGTGATTATTTGCTAAAGAAAAGACCTTCATATATGATGCAGTTGATTTCACCATATGCAAAAGGGTAAGCCATATACAAATAATAATAAAGATTTTTTCTAGGAAATTTCCAAAGAAGACTAATCTTATGACATACATCTTAGTTCCTGTTCTCACTATGTTTGGCTGCTTATGACAAAAATGTAATTTCAACATGTATTCTCTTCATGTACTCATATACTTATATTTACATCAATTAACTTCACAAACCAGGTGACAGATCACACTTCATGAGGATTTCTTTCTTTTTATTAAACCAATCTCCTAGATTAATACAAAATGTTACAGAACTTCATCCTCAGCAATATATTACTTAAATTTAAAAACTCACTTATTTTTCTATTTAGATATCAAACACCTAAACTTTAAATATATTTGATTTAAAAGGAGTGTATTGTTAAAATGAGCACAAGTTCCCTTCCCAAATGAACAAATTCTGCATTCTATATGCCAAGACCCTAAGCTTGACTTAACGTACTTAAATGATAAAGTGCAAAGTTTAGCAAAAATCCATTATGTTTTAATGGAAAAGGAAATGACAACCCACTCAAGTACTCTTGCCTGGAAAATCCCATGGACGGAGGAGCCTGGAGGGCTATCGTTCATGGGGTCGCAAAGAGTCGGACATGACTGAGTGACTTCACTTCACTGCACTTCATTATGTTTTAAAAGATGTATGTTGATTATGTATCCTTATGTAGAACTATCTTATGTGCTTGTCAGGATGATTTTGACTTATTTTTCACAATCCTTGCAAAAAATGAAACAAATTAGTGAGTGTGGATATAAAGAAAAATGAGTACTTAATATAGACATTAATATTTACTATCTCAAAATATTTTCTCATAAAGTTCCTTCAGAAGTTTATTGAAGTGACTATTATTTTTAGAATATTAACTGTAGACTGAAATTGAACAGCACAACAGGCTATTGAAAATTTGAGAATTTGAGAAGTGACACATTAGATGTTTTTGTTTTGACATTTTAACTCATTCATTAAATGTCATCTATAGATTGAAAATTATAGATACTTTGTGATTATCACAGTAATCTTATTTTCTAAATGTCATGATTTGAGAATTATTGATAAAAGTTTTTTTTTTTTTTTTTTTTCCCAAACATGGTATAGTTCTGGTGCTTCTTGTAGAAAGAGTAAAAATATCTCCCAAAGTGTCTCAAAGATTTTTATTTAAACATTGCATGGGGAAAAGTGGCTGAAATAAATTTCATTTAATGCATATAAATAAATCATTGTGTATAATAGTGCTATTTATATTAATATATTTTATTTCAGAAATAAATCAACAGCTTCCAGTTGGTACCATAAATGTGAAGGAGGGAGCCACCAAAAATGACTTTTTATTTTATTTTGTAATCACATTTTTCTATAATATATGCATATGATATTTTAAAAGTTTGCAAAGTGACAAAATCCACAGAGATATTGATTTGTAGATTTTCAATTAAAATAATTGTTGTAAATATCATAAACTGGATAATTATGTGGATTATTAAGATACATAGAAATGAAATTAGAAAATTAAATAAGATGGGCTTCCCTGTGGCTCAGATGGTGAAGAATCTGCCTGCAATGCAGGAGACTTGGTATTAGCAGTATGTTCAAGCATATTTAACTTTTGCAACTTCATAATTCTTTAAATACTCAGACACATGGTCAACTATTTAAACTTTAAAAGGAAAAGAAATTGAATATTAATGAATGCATTTGTTTCTTTTTTGGGTGACAGTCAGACACTATCAACCAAGTCATATTTATATTTTATAGGCTAACTTAATCATATAATGTATACTCTTTCTGGAAAATACATAGTTGCTTGTATTTAAACAATTACAACTTTGAAGTTACAAAAGTGTTTCCATATTTATTTCTTACTTATAGAAACATTTTGTCAGAGCAGGTAAAGCTCACTCGTTCTTTTATTTAAGAACCATTTAAATAAAAATTCTCATACAATACAAGTAAAACATTTATTCCTTTATTCATCAATAATTTAGATAAACATTTTTATATGATATATTTGAGGTTGGTAGCAGATATTAAATTTTACGTACCAAGGAATAATATATAGCTTCTACCCTCAAACAGTTTGTATTGAGATAGTGTATAAAATTATACACATTGAGATAATACAAGGCAAAATAAGGTAAATGCCCAAGGAGATGTGAGAAACAGAACTTTAGTGTTACTAAATTGTGAAATCTCAAGCATTCCTGAAGAATCTACAATGGTATTACTGAAGGTAAATTTTTAAAAGTATTCTTACTTTCTCAGAGGGATTCCTCTTGACAAGGATCCACTGAGGATAAATCTTTCAAGAATTATGAACACAGGAGATATATTTAACAAAATATATAATAATGAAAATCTCTAATAAGATGTTATTTTACATAATTCATGATCAACCTCACACCATGTGTTCTGCAAGAATTTCTCATTGTTTGCCTTTTTGACTTGTTTGACTTTTTGCTCTAATTCATCTTTATTTGTTACATTACTTCCAGAAAGACCGATGTGAATTGAAGAGATGGGCATCTGCAATCAAACCACAGTGACTCATTTTGTCCTCATAGGGCTTTCTGATCGCCCCGAGGTGCGCTACCCTCTCTTTGTGGTCTTTACCATCATCTATCAGGTCACCTTGATGGGAAATGGAGTTATTCTCTCGGCCATTGGAACTGAGAAAAAACTGCACACACCCATGTATTACTTTTTGGCAAATCTGTCCCTCTTAGACATATCCTGCCCATCAGTTACTGTCCCCAAGATGCTGGAGAACCTCTTGACTGAGAAGCACAGCATTTCCTATATTGGGTGTGCTTTGCAGCTTTATTTTCTGGTGGCCCTTGTGGGAACTGAAGTCTTCCTTCTCTCTGTCATGGCTTATGACAGGTATGTGGCCATCTGTTTCCCTCTTCGCTACACCCTCATCATTACCAAGGTTCGCTGTGTTCAGCTGACTGCTGGGACTTGGGTAGCAGGGTTTCTCAATTCCCTCCTTCATACAGTGTCCACATTCCGCCTTTCTTTCTGCAAGTCCAACCAAGTTAACCAGTACTACTGTGACATCCCACCAGTGGTCGCTCTCTCATGCTCATCCACCTATGTGGCAGAAATGCTTATTTTGGTGGAAGCAGGCATCCTGGGGAGCAGTGCCTTCCTGGTCATCTTTATCTCATACTTCTACATCATATCTACCATCCTAAAGATCCAGTCAGCAGAAGGGAAGCGCAAAGCCTTTTCCACATGTGCTTCCCACCTGCTGGTGGTCTGTTTATTTGGTGGCACGACAATATTTACCTATGTACGTCCCTTTTCCAGTCAACACTTCCCAGCAAGAGATAGACTCATCTCCATGTTATATGGAATTATTACACCAATGTTAAATCCCATGATCTATAGCATGAGAAACACAGAGGTGAAAGGGGCAATCAGAAGGCTCTTATATCAGAAAGTATGTTTACAGCAAGTTTAATGTTAAAAGGGAAGGACTCAGTGCTTATTTTAGAATGAATACATAGAATAATTTTTAATTGTTACATATGAAATGCATACTTGCATACACTTTGAAAATTTCACACAGGTCAAATGCATATAATCTTAGTTATACTTCTCTATGGGACTTCTCTGGTCGCTCATTTGGTAAAGAATCTGCCTGCCATGCAAGAGACCTGGGTTTGATCCCTGGGTTGGGAAGATCCCCTGCAGAAGGAAATGGCAACCCACTCCAATATTCTTGCTTGGGAAATCTCATGGACAGAGGAACCTGATGGGCTAGAGTCCATGGGGTCCCAAAAGTCAGACACGACCTAGCAACTTAACCCACCACTACCACCACCATGCTACTCTATATATGGGTATCTCTTCCTTTATTCACAGGATCTTTAAGTTCATCTTCATAAATTTGACATTTTTGAGAGGAAGCAGAGAACTGTTAGTAATTTCACTAATATAAGAGATGTAAATTGAAGTAGTCTTGAATTAACTTGGATATATGGTCTTATCCATATCCATATACCTATATTATCTGTATGTTTGCATCTATTTCTAAGTGATATTTACCTATAGATCCTCCTTACACTTCTTTCCCTTATTTGATTGACTGCTTATGCTCTTACTCCCTTTTGTTTTCATTTCATTCTTCCTCTTCAACTTTTGCTTCTACTTACTCTATATTTCTCTGTTTCTCCCTTTTCTGATAACCATATCCATTCTCAGTTCTGCTTGTCCTTGGTCACAGGAGTGCATTTAGTTCTGTGTCAGACATGACTGAGTGACTGAACTGAACTGAACAGATTTAGATCTCTATTTCAGCTCACTATATTACTATCATCATAGCCTCAACTTGGTCAAAACTGAAAGAAACATCATTTAATACACACATACACATACAAACACATCTTCTTATCTTCTACCTAGTATTTTTATGATCAGTTTTCCCCCACTCCTCAAACTAAAATTCATGAAACTAGACTCTGCTTTGTCTTAAAGTGCAGCACTTCCATTCAGTTTGCCTAGACAGGGATAGTCTCTGACTGTGGATGGGATGCCACTCCGTTCCCTCTCCTTGTCACGTAGCAGTAAAATTATTTTCTCTATGTCTTAATACTTCAAAGTCAGAAGTCATGTTTAATTTTCTTAATAATCTTCTGGGCTTCCCCAGTGGTCCAGTGGCCAAGAATCTGCCTTGAAATGCAGGGGACATTGGTTCAATCACTGGTCTAGGAAGATCCCACATGCTGTGGAGCAACTAAGCCCATGCACCTCTAATGCTGAGCCTGTGCTCTGGAGCCCAGGAGTCACAGCTACAGAGCCCGTGTGCCACAACTACTGAAAACCAAGTGCCCTGGAGCTTGTGCTCTGAAACAAGAGACATCATCTCAATGAGCAGCCCTCACATGGCAACTAGAGAAAGACTGCAGTAGCAATGAAGACCCAGTGCAGCCAATATAAATGTAAAAATAATTTTTTCCCTATCATGGACATCTAAATAGCTAAAAATTTAATCTTCAGTCTGGTGATCACAATTAATAAGTATATCCCCACTCTCTGCATTTCTGATTCTTCGTTCTCTGGCATTCAGTATCTTCTCTCTTTCTCTTATCTGCATTCTACCTTTCCATTATCACTATGTGAGGTAGTCTTATATTACTCAAAAACATCTATCAGTTCCTCCTCTGGATTGTCATTGGTCTCTTGGTCATTTTCAAAATTATCGTTTAAATTATATTTCAGGCTATCAAATGATAGGCTGATCATATGTACTTTTTGTTACATGAGTTAGAGTAAAAATACATTGAGATATCATGTTTTTGGATTAATTACATTTTGCAAAATTCAGAAAAGTCCTAATATACATCTTACACAACATACAGGGCTATTCATAGTTGTGATGAGTCATTTATATGTCACTCAATTTTCAAAAGAGTGGGAAAACTTATGCATACCTGAAGAATAAAATGAAATAATAGCATTATTATTACAGACTTGAGATTTGTTGTTTTTATTCCATTTTTTCTAAAGTTTGCATGTGGCATGAAAGAATCAAGCCTTCGTCACATAAAAACAGAATACATGGGACATGTTAATGTAGCACCATGTAAAATTGAATAAAATAATACAAGCTCAACAAACTGTTTGTTTTACATACCAGATACCAAAACATTTATTTTCTACTTCACCACTTATTTGAGTGCAATATTCTTAAAGATACTGGGATTGATATCTGTGTTAGTAAACTATTCTGAAATTTAATTCTGTCCTATTGAAAACAGTGGGTATTTCGCCAAGTTTTCCATGAATCAGACCTTGGCAAATAATGGAAAATTTTTGTAATCTTTTTTTAAAAAGGAAAAAAAAAATATGTTCTAGAATTTTCTATGCTTATTTGTTTCAATATGAAATAATACTGTCTCTCCATATCAAGTGAAGAAAACTATTTTTAAAGTACAAACAAAATTGTCAACTTTGTATTCACTCTATTAAGTTTTGAGTGAAGTGTGCAGTACAAGATCTTAAAATCATGACATATTTAAATGAGATGAAATCGCTATATTTCCTGCTTGGAAATATAGAACAGTTCAAATTTATGGCTGCTAATATTTTAATGAAGGTGTATCTCTTCTGTTGAACATATATTAAGGCTTGTTGTCCTTTAAAAGAATAAGGGATGAGTAATTTTTTTTTTAATTCTTCTTTTCTCTAAAAATTACAATCATCTGAGATGACCTAAACAAATCACTTGACAGACATCTGAGCAGTTTCTAATGGGATATAGGTGAGATTTTAGCAATAGTGTAAATGTCTAGCTAAAATGTGAATATAAATGTATATACATATGCAAAGATGGGCTCAATAAAGGACAGAAATGGTATGGACCTAACAGAAGCAGAAGATATTAAGAAGAGGTGGCAAGAATACACAGAACTGTACAAAAAAGATCTTCATGACCCAGATAGTCACGATGGTGTGATCACTCACCTAGAGCCAGAAATCCTGGAATGTGAAGTCAAGTGGGCCTTAGGAAATATCACTATGAAAAAAGCTAGTGGAGGTGATGGAATTCCAGTTGAGCTATTTCAAATCCTGAAAGATGATGCTGTGAAAGTGCTGCACTCAATATGACAGCAAATTTGGAAAACTCAGCAGGGGCCATAGGACTGGAAAAGGTCAGTTTTCATTCCAATCTCAAAGAAAGGCAATGCCAAAGAATGCTCAAACTACTGCACAACTGCACTCATCTCACATGCTAGGAAACTAATGTCAAAATTCTTCAAGCCAGGCTTCAGCAATACATGAACTGTGGACTTCCAGATGTTCAAGATGGTTTTAGAAAAGGCAGAGGAACCAGAGATCAAATTGCCAACATATGCTGGATCATCAAAAAAGCAAGAGAGTTCAAAAAAAAAAAATCTATTTCTGCTTTATTGACTATGTCAAAGCCTTTGACTGTGGGGATCACAATAAACTGTGGAAAATTCTGAAAGAGATGGGAATACCAGACCGCCTGATCTGCCTCTTGAGAAACCTGTATGCAGGTCAGGAAGCAACAGTTAGAACTGGACAGGGAACAACAGACTGGTTCCAAATAGCGAAAGGAGTATGTCAAGGCTGTATATTGTCACCCTGCTTATTTAACTTATATGCAGAGTACATCATGAGAAATGCTGGGCTGGAAGAAGCACAAGCTGTAATCAAGATTGCCGGGAGAAATATCAATAACCTCACATATGCAGATGACACCACCCTTATGGCAGAAAGCAAAGAAGCACTAAAGAGCCTCTTGATGAAAGTGAAAGAGGAGAGTGAAAAAGTTGGCTTAAAGCTCAACATTCAAAAAACTAAGATCATGGCATCTGGTCCCATCACTTCATGGGAAATAAATGGGTAAACAGTGGAAACAGTATCAGACTATTTTTTGGGGCTCCATAATCAGTGCAGATGGTGATTGCAGCCATGAAATGAAAAGACGCTTACTCCTTGGAGGAAAGTTATGACCAACCTAGATAGCATATTAAAAAGCAGAGACATTACTTTGCCAACAAAGGTTCATCTAGCCAAGGCTATTGTTTTTCCAGTGGTCATATATGGATGTGAGAGTTGGGCGGTGAAGAAAGCTGAGCACCGAAGCCTTGATGCTTTTGAACTGTGGTGTTGGAGAAGACTCTTGAGAGTTCCTTGGACTGCAAGGAGATCCAACCAGTCCATCCTAAAGGAAATCAGTCCTGAATATTCATTGGAAGGACTGATGTTGAAGCTGAAACTCCAATACTTTGGCCACCTGATGCGAAAAGCTGACTCGTTTGAAAAGACCCTGATGCTGGGAAAGATTGAGGGTAGGAGGCGAAGGGGATGATGGAGGATGATACGGTTGGATGACATCACTGACTCAATGGACATGAGTTTGGCTGAACTCCGGGCACTGCTGATGAACAGGGAGGCCTGGTGTGCTGTGGTTCACAAGGTTGCAAAGAGTCAGACACGACTGAGAGACTGAAGTGAACTGAACTGAACTACAATGAACAATGAACTTGGGGGTGCAGATATCCTACAAGATTCTGTTTTCATTTTCTTTAGATATATCCCCAAAGTGGAATGCCTGACTCATATGGTAGTTCTATTTGTAACTTTTAAGGAACTTTCATACATTTTCCCACTATCTCTAACCAATTTGCATCCTCACCAACAGTGCACAGAGTTTCAGGGAGTCATTCTATTTAGTGCATATTGAGTGTGTTTATGTTTTGCACTTATTAAATATCTGATGTTCAGTGATGTTGGTCACTTTTTCAGGTACCTGTTGCCATTAATATAACATCTTTGAGTAAAAAAGTATATTCAGTTATTCTGCACTTTAAAAATATTAGATTGGTCTTATTGCTATCAAACTATATGATATGTTTATATATTTTGGATATTAACCCTTTATCAAATATATAACTTACAAATATTTTCTCTCATTCTGTAGGCTGATTTTTCATTTTGTAGATTGTTTCTTTTGATGCATAAAGGAATCTTTCAGCTTGATGTTGTCTGCTTTTTTATTTTTGCTTGTGTTGCTTGTACCATTGGTGTCATATCTTTGAATTTGCTGCAAAGACAAATGTAAAGAAGGTTTATTTCATATTTTTCCTTCTAGGAGTTTTAAGTTCTTATGTTTAAGTATTTAATTAATTACACATTTATTTTAGTGAGTCTTATAAGATAGTTACCCAATTTCATTTCTCTGCATGTGGTTATCCATTTTTTCAACACTATTAAGTATACTGTCCTTCTCTCACTGAGTACTCTTGTTGTTGTTGTTTAGTCATCAAGTCATGTGTGACTCTTACGACCTCATGGACTGTGACCCACCAGGTTTCTCTGTCCATGGGATTTTCCAGGTAAGGATGCTGGAATGGGTTGCCATTTCCTTCTCCAGGGGATCTTCTCAAACCAGGGATTGAACTCACATCTCCTGAATTGACAGGCAGGTTCTTTACCACTCTTGGTGCCCTCCTAAATATTAGTTGAGCATATTTATGAGAGTTTATTGTGGACTCACTTTTGTTCCATTGGTCAATGTGCCTATTTTTATGCCAGTATGCTGCTGTTTTCATTACTGTAAATTTACAGTATACTTGCAATCAGGATATGTGATATCCCTAGTTTTGTTCTTCTTTCTCAGGATTACTTTGACTATTCAAGTTCTTTTTTGGCTCCTTAGACATTTCAGAATTATTTATTCTATTTCTGTGAAAAAGGGTATTGGGATTTTAATAGAGATTGCGTTGAATATTTAGATGAATTTGGGTCATATAGATAATTTAACAGTATTAATTTTTCCAATCCATGAGCACAATATATCTTTCTGTTTGCATCTTCAGATTCTTTCATCAAGGTCTTATATAATTTTCACTAGAGATCTTTTACCTCTTTGGTAAATGTTATGCCAGTATGTTATTTATTTTGATGCTACTCATGAATGGCATTATTTTCCTTATTTAATTTTCAGATTTTCTTCTAGTGTACAGAAGTGCAACTGGTTTTTGTACATTGGCAACACACTCTAGTACTCTTGCCTGAAAAATCCCATGGATTGAGGAGTGTGGTAGGTGATAGTCCATGGCGTTGCAAAGAGTCGGACATGACTGAGCAATTTCACTTTTTCACATTTTTTATTTTATAGTTTTTCTGAATTCATTGATTTGTTCTGGAAACTTATTGCAGGGATTATTCAGGATTTTATAGAAGTAAGATTATATCATGTGCTGACAAAGATAACTTTTTTTCTTATTTCTTGTTTGTATACCCTTTTTTTTTTTTCCTCATCTTATTGTTCTAGCCAGGACTTCTATTACTATGCTGGATAGGGATGGTGGCAGTGTGCACATTTATCTTGTTTCTGATCTTAAAGAAAAAGTAAGTTTTCAACCTTTCACTAATGAGTGTAATGTTGGCTGTAAGACTGTAACATAAAACCTTCATTGTGTTGAGGTATGTCACTAGGGGTGTTACACATTCTGATTGCAAGTGATACTGTAAACTATAGTAATCAAAACAGCAGGGGTCCATAAAAATAGACTTATCAACCAACGGAACAGAATTGAGAGCCCAGAATAAACTCTTATATACAAGCTCAATTAATACCTAAGAGGGTACCCAGAGTGGTAAAGAATCCACCTGCCAAGGCAGGAGATGCAGTTTCAATCCCTGGTTTGGAAAGATGCTGTGGAGAAGGAAATGGCAACCCATTCCAGTATTCTTGCCTCAGAAATCCCATAGACAGAGGAGTCTGGTGGGCTACAGTCCATGAAGTCACAAAAGAGTTGGACAGGACTCTTTGGGAGTGTTTTTGTGATGAAAAAAATGTACTTTGTCAAATATATTTTCTGCATCTATTGAGATGACCATATGATTTTCTTTCATTCTATTAATGTGGCATAACACATTTATTGACTTGTGTATTTTCACTCATCATTGAATCCCAGATATACATCCACTTAATCATGAATGAACCATTTTAATGTGCTGTTGAATTCAATAAGTCAATTTTGGAAGGAGATTTTTTAAATCTATATTCATCTTGGATATTGGCCTATATGTTTTTTTCTGTAGTGTCCTTATCTGGCTTTAGTGTTAGGGTTATGTTTGCTTCTTAAAAGTTAGTTTGGCAGGTTTTCTCTCCTTAAAAATTTTTGTTGTTGTTGTTGTTTGGTCACTCAGTCGTGTCCATCTCTTTGGGACCCCATGGACTGCAGCATGCCAGGCTTCCCTGTCCTTCACTATTTCCTGGAGTTTGCTCAAATTCGTGTTTATTGAGTTGGTGATGCCATCAAACCATGCTATCCTCTGCCGCCCCCTTCTCCTGCCTTCAATCTTTTCCCAGAATCAGTGTCTTTTCCAATGAGTCAGCTCTTTGCATCATGTGGTCAAAGTATTGGAGCTTCAGGATCAGTCCTCCCAAAGAATATTCAGAGTTGATAGGAACTCTCTAGAGTCTTCTCCAGCATAACAGTTTTGGAAGATTTTAAAAGCATTAATGCTTTAAATGTAGGATTCACCAGTAAAATCATCTGGTTCTGGGATTTTCTATGTTGGGGGGAGTGGTTATTTAAGATTAAAACTTAATATAATGACATATATAAATGAGCTAAACATTTTAAACATAATCTTTATTGAGATATACTTTACAGACCAAAATTTTCACCCTTTTAAAATATTTCAATGATTTTGAGTAAAGTTACAAAGCTCTGCAACCATTCTCACTATTTTTATTACAATATTTTTGTTACTCCAAAAAGATCTCCCATGCTAATTTAAATTATCTTACCATCCTTGTACAAAATCAGTTGAACATAAATTTAAGGGTTTACATCAGTTTGCAATTCTATTTCATTGACCTATAAGTCTACTTTCAGGCCAATGACAAAGTCTTCTTTTTTCCCTCAAATATTTTGAGATTAATTGAGACACTGTTCTGTACAAATTTAAGGTGTACAGCTTAATGATTTGACTTTCATGTATCATTAAATGATTACAACAATAATTTCAGTAAATATCTATCATGCCATATAGATGCAAAATTAAATAAATAAAAGAAACGTTATTTGTCATGAGAACTTAAGATTTAGTCTCAATAACTTTCATATATAACATAGAGTAGTGGTAATTAATTATATTTGTCACACTGTACATTACAGCTTATCTTATTACTGAAGCATTGTAATTTTTGATTACCTTCATTCAATTTCCCCTCTCTCCACTTCCTGCTTTTGGCATCTTTTTCTGAGTCTACTTACTTGCTTGTTTTTGTTTTTTGAATTACAGGGTCACATTTTAATTCCTGAATTTTACAGGTCAGCATTAATATCACCACATGTATACAAATGGTGTAAAACAAGTACAGTGGTATTTTTAATACAAAATAAACATGTTTTATGGAAAAACTATACTTCATATCTACACAACAGCCCATCCTCCAAACAATAGCCAAAATTAAAATTAACTACAAAATCTCCAAAACAGGGGAAACTGCTTCAGTTTAAGCTATTCCAGGAAAAATGGACCCATATCACATTACATGGGGGATCTGAAGACTGTAGCTGGAATTACTAATTTTAGTCATTTTTCCCCCCCAATGTATTACAGTTTGCAGGATGTTTTTCTCACTTCAGCATGATCTCAGATCAGCAAACTAACATTAAAATATTTAGTTAACTCACTGTTCTAAAAATAAAACCTCTTAACTGTTTGCCTCAGTTTATTATTTTAAATTCATTTTTGTACATGGAATGTGCTTTTATTCTTTAAAAAAAAAAGCAGCTTTCATATTACACCCTTTTTTATGGAAAAGCTTCAGGTGCTGCATACTGACTGACACTGAAGTAACTTCTTGGACCAAAATGGCCTGTAGGTATTAAATGCCACTTAATTCAGCACTATTCTTTGTATGCTAGTCTTTATAAATTACACCTTAAAACTTGCCTGCAGCTTTGCAGAGAAAACTTTACTAATGAAGTAGAAAGTGACTTTAAAGTATCTTCCACAAAAGATTGTACTGGTAGACAGTTGAAAACGTTCTGTTCAATATACTCCCGTTTCTAGAGAAAACCACTTTGGAATACTACTGTACTGATTCTTGGCATTTGTTATCTCTAAAAGTGCTGACTTTAAAGTTATAGTAATAAAACCGTCCATTTTTAATCCAGTTTTCATCAAAATACACACTGAAATTTCCTGATGGAGAAAACTCAACATGTGCTGTAACACGGGGTGTTATTTCCCTCCAACTACCAATAAAGGCTGAATTTCTGTTAGATCTTCAAAGAAATGGTCCCAACTGCTTAACTTCATTTTTTAATGATAGTTGAATGTTTTCCATAAAAGTGAAAGGCAACTGATTAAAAGAACAACATGGCCAGCACCATTATACAAGTAATGTATTGGGTTTGCAACTGAAGTTTTGTAACTGTTTCTAGATCAGAAACCCCCCTGGAGCAACCCTGCATTAATAATACCTTACCAATATTATCCCTTCCCTAAACCATCCCCAAACCTGAGAGTTTCCTTGCTGAGAAGCTACCTCCCAGGTTACTAACTTTTTTTTTAAAACATCCTGAAGGGCAAATCTCTTAATTACTAGCAAGCGATAAAGTTCCTGGGAAGCCTGTTTTTGTGTTTTTTTTTTTTACAGAACTAAACTCTCCAAGCTCATATACTGAGTGTCTTTTGCTATTCCTTGTATACTTATAAGTTCAAGTGAGAAAGCTTCCTGATTCAGATTTTCATGTCATTGAACAGTTGCAGCATTTTTGTTCAACCACATGTTGAGGGCCCCCAGTAAATATTTCATGAGCCAAGACGAGGTCTTTTCCTGGGAGATGTTTCTTCCTCTTCCTCTTCCTCTTCATCATCTGGATAATCCACTAAACCAACCAAACTTCCCTTGGTGGCTGTTACAGATGTGGCCAAGTTTGTAGTTTTGGAAGAGGATCCATTAGAACTTGCTGGTGGTGTCTGAGTCACTACAGATTTGCTGTTTGTACTGTTTGTTCCATTAGCAGCACTGGTGGAGTGGGAGAAAGTAAATTTGAAGCCACCAGAAGATGTCCTTTTTGGAAGGTTTTCCTTATCTTCATTTTCCTTTGCTTTTTTAGTCTCCATGAATTTTTCATAACTATCTGGAAAGTCATCTTTGTCTTAGATTTTTCCACTGGTGCCACAACTGTTTTTCCTTCCTCCTCATCATCTTCATTAAACCACATTGCTTCATCCTCTTCCAAGGCCTTTGCATCTCTGCGAAATCTGTTACTACGTAATATAGATGGTACACTGTTCAGTTTCTGATTTTGTCTGTCTTTTTCTTGCTCATATTTAGTCTTCAATCCTTTGAATGTCTGAACATATTCAATCGATTCAAGTGCTTTATAAAAGTTTTCAACTATATGTGCAGTAAGAGACTTGATATCTTCCACTCTTATAAATTCAAATAACTCAATAACAGGTGAGTTCAATAGATTGTACTGAGTTCCATTATCCAGAAGAGCATTTACAACTGGCTCAAAAAGATTTCCCTTGGTGATATAACGATTGTAAAATTCATCTTTAAGGCCAATTATTCGCCTCATAAAATGAAGAGCACACAAGGCCAGGAAAGTGTGCTTTGAATTCATCCAGACCAAGACTCTTCTTAGCAAGTCCTTGTTCATAATATAGTTTTTTATGTGATACGTGTGATGTTCCACACAAAATGTGAGTAGTTCTAAAATTAAGGCAAGCAGCTGTGCTGTTTGGTAATTATCAGGACAAATCGTGCTGCTTTTGGTAGATCCAACTATATTATCCTTTTCACGTCTGTCTTCTGAAGTATTGGTCAAAAGTGGTGCTGTGAGGACATGCATACAATGGTTGTAGAAGAAATTCAGAAATTCACTTTTTTCAGTTTTATTGGTTGCAGCCAGCATGTTCTCTGGATCAATTAGAGTAGGGAGAAGTCCCATTAACTGAACAGCACCTCCTAGCTCAGGATCAGTGTCACAGATCATCTGTTCAGTTACGACATTAATGTGAAGGATATCGTCATCACTCTGCTGGGCTTCTTGCATTACAAATTCTTGGACCATGGATGGACTACACTCTGCTAGATAAGAAAATATATCTGTTGCAGCTGACCCGACTTGCAAATCGTCCATGCCCATTACAATTTCAAGAGCAGGAAGAATCCCCAACTTTGCCAGAGTTTTGAAAAATGCGTCTCTGTTTTGAGGTTGTAATGTCTGAGAAAATGCACAAAATTCCTTGAAAAAATTAACCAATTCACGTCATTTATCATCATCTGTGGCCTCATCTGTTAATTGTGCAGAAACTTCAGACAAAAATTTTTAATCTTCCTGCAACATGCTGACTATTTCAACGTTGTTGAAGAAAATAAAAGACGTAAGAGTAGAAAGAAAATTCTCTTCAAAAACTGATGGTGTAGGCAAAAGATGTCCTGAATGTATTGTACCCTGTAAGTCTGATGTATTTTTTGCCTTAGTTCAGAGTCTGTTATTGGTATAACTTCCTTAAACTTTGCAGTTTTGGTCAAGAATTCTCGGTGCCTTTTTGGCTGAGCCAAAGCAGGGTCATATTCAAGACATCCCACGACATCCATGACACACTCATCAGAAAACATAACCTCAAACAGAGTTGCCTTATTTAGGAATAAGATTCCTCTAATAATTTCATACAAATGGTGTAAGCCTTCAGTGTTTTCCAGGTTCTCACAAGCTTGGAATAGCTGTAGTAGTTTTTTAATATAGCCTTCATTTTCCAAGACCAGAGCCAGCTTTTCCCTACGGATAGGTGAGGAGGGAACTGAGGTAACTAAGTTAGCAATCTCTTCAAGTTTATTGAGTTCACATGTGGGTAGGTCAATCAGATGACTGGTTTCAGGCATTTCTTCAAATCGTTCTTCTGATTCATCAATAAGGTGCTGTGTGACTTCCACTGATGGATCCTTACCTTGAACCTGACAATTTTTTCCCCAGATTTCATCACAGCCAGCTTTTTCCTGGAAACTTAGTGCCAGATCATAGTTTTCAGCTTCTGACCAAACAATTAATGTATCCTGCTGTTTTTGAAATGCAGTATTTGGATTTATCTTTGATTCCAAGAGTAGTGATCCGTCGGACTCTGCCCGAACCAGCAGCGACATTCCCTTGAGCTCCTTCACATAGGTAGAGGAGACGTGCCCGGTGCCTCGGTCGTCCCATTGCCGGTCTTCCTTCAGGGTATAGACCACTCGCCGCCGCGTATCCGACATGGAGACTGCTGTCCCCACTGTTCCAGCCGCCGCCTCCTTGCTCACCTCCTTTACGCCCCTCACTCTTGAGAGATGGTAACGGCGGTGGCGGCAGCAGCGGCGGCGGCTCCGGAGAGGCCCGAGTTCACCATGGCTCCCAGGTTCAGCCGCGGGAAAGGGCAACAGGAGCCACTGAGACCTTGCCGCCCAGATTCCCAGTTACTTCTCACTTCACCCCCAAACACACCCACCCTCCCCACCTTTTACCCCCAGAACTCGCTCGCTCTCCCGCCGCCGCCGCGGTAACTACTAAAGACCCGCCATCTTGTCACTTGCTTGTTTTTGAAGATCTGTGTTAGTTCATGATGCACACATAGTGGTACAGTATTACTATACATTTCCAGAGTGACCACCACGGTAATTCTAATTATCATTTGTCATCATATAAAGATATAATTTCATTATTGACTATATTCCTCACAGCTCATACATGTAACTCACTTACTTTGTAACTGAAGGTTTGTACTTCTTAATCTACTTCATCTCTTTACAGATGTATCCCACCTCCTCCCCTCTGACAACCAGCTATTTATTTTTTATATCTATGACTTTGTTTCTGTTACGCTTGTTTATTAGTTGTGTTCTTTAGAGTCTACATATAAGTGAAATTGTATGTTTTCCTTTTTTTGTCTGATTTATTTCACCTGTAGTAACACTTTCTAAGTCCACCCATGTTTTCACAGATGACAAAGTTTTTTTTTCTTTTTTGCAGTTGAGTAACACTCCACCATATCGATTTTCTTTATCCATATGCTTATCAATAGATACTTAGATTGCTTCTATAGCTTGTCTATAGTAAAAAAAAAAATGCTGCAAATGGGGGTTTATACATATTTTAAAACTGCGTGTGTGTGCTCAGTCGTGTCCAGTTCTTTGCAACTCCGTGGACTGTAGTCCTGCAGGGTCCTCTGTCCATGGTATTTTCCAGGCAAGAATACTAGAGTGGGCTGCCAAGCCCTCCTCCAGGGGATCTTCCCAACCCAGGGATCAAACTCTCATCTCTTGCATCTCCTGCATTGGCAGGCATATTCTTTACTACTAGCACATCCTGGGAAGCCAGGAGGATGGGGAAGATATCCTGGGATAGGAAACTGAAACCCACTCCAATATTCTTGCCTGGAAAATACCATGGACAGAGGAGCCCGGCGGACTATGATCACAAAAAAGTTAGACATGACTGAGATGCAACATATGGTAGTTTTTTTTTTTTTTTTAATTTAGTGAGATGCCTCTATTTTCTTTTAAACACTGACTGCATAATTTACATTCCCTTCAATGGTTCACAGGGTTTCCATTTTTCCACATGCTTATCATTATTTGTTATTTGCTGTCTTTTTGATAATAGACAGTCTAACAGGTATTAGGTGATATCTCATCATTGTTTTGGCTTACATTTACCTGATGATTAAGGATGTAAGCATCTTTTTATTTGCATGTTGGTCACCAATACGTGTTCATTGGGAAAATGTCTATGAAGATCCTTTGTTCAATTTTAATTGAATTGTTTGTGTTTTTGTTTGTTTGTTTGTTTTGGTTTGATGTTGAATTGTGTGAGATTTTTGTATATTTTAAATATTGAGTCCTTGTAAGATACGTTGTTAACATCTTCAGTTCAATAAGTGTTCTTTCCAGCTTCTTGATGGTTTTCCTTTTTACCATGCAAAAGGTTTTTAGTTTGATGTGAAGTGAAAGTCAGTCATTTGTGTTTAACTCTTGATGACCTCATGGACTATACAGTCCATGCAATTCTCCAGGCCAGAATACTGGAGTGGGTAGCCTTTCCCTTCTCTGGGTTTAATTTGATGTAAGCATATGAAAAATTTTTTTGAATTTTGTTCCCCTAGACATAGAACAACAGACTGGTTCCAAATAGGAAAAGAAGTATGTCAAGGCTGTATATTGTCACCCTGCTTATTTAACTTATATGCAGAGTACATCATGAGAAATCCTGGACTGAAAGAAGCACAAGCTGGAATCAAGATTGCCAGCAGAAATATCAATGACCTCAGATATGCAGATGACACCACCCTAATGGCAGAAAGTGAAGAGGAACTAAGATGCCTCTTGGTGAAAGTGAAAGAGGAGAGTGAAAAAGTTGGCTTAAAACTCAACATTCAGAAAATTAAGATCATGGCATCTGGTCCCATCACTTCATGGAAAATAGATGGGGAAACAGTGAAAACAGTGGCTGACTTAATTTTTGGGGGCTCCAAAATCAGTGCAGATGGTGATTGCAGCCATGAAATGAAAAGACGCTTACTCCTTGGAAGGAAAGTTATGACCAACCTAGATAGCATATTAAAAAGCAGAGACATTACTTTGCCAACAAAGGTCTGTCTAGTTAAGGCTATGGTTTTTCCAGTAGTCATGTATGGACTGTGAAGAAAGCTGATCGCCAAAGAATTGATGCTTTTGAACTGTGGTGTTGGAGAAGACTCTTGAGAGTCCCTTGGACTGCAAGGAGATCCAACCAGTCCATCCTAAAGGAAATCAGTCCTGGGTGTTCATTGGAAGGACTGATGTTGAAACTGAAACTCCAATACTTTGGCCACCTGATGCGTGTGATGAGTTGATTCATTGGAAAAGACCCTGATGCTGGGAGGGACTGGGGTAAGGAGGAGAAGGGGATGACAGAGGATGAGATGGTTGGATGGCATCACCAACTCGATGGACATGAGTTTGAGTAAACTCCGGGAGTTGGTGATGGACAGGGAGGCCTGGTGTGCTGTGATTCATGGAGTCATAAAGAGTCAGAGATGACTGAACGACTGAACTAAACTGAACTGATCCTGGCCTCAGGAGATATACCTTAAAAAGAAATTACTAAGTCCAATGTTTTCTTCTAGAAATTTTATGGTTTCAGGCCTTCTGTTTATGTATTATTCAATTTTGAGTTTATTTTTGTATGCAGCACAAGATGAGAGTCCAGTTTAATTCTTTTGCATGTTGCTGTCTAGTTTTCTCAATACTATCTTTTAATATTAATTTTCTTTTAAATTTTATTTTATTTTTAATTGGAGGATAGTTGCTTTTTGTTATGGTTTCTATCATACACCAACATGAGTCAACCACAGGCACACATATGTTCCCTCTGTCTTAAACTTTCTTCCCACATCCCTCCCCATCCCGTAACTTTAGGCTGTCCCAGAACATGGGCTTTGGGCTCCCTATATCATACGCTAAATCCCTAATGTCTTATCTGTTTTACATATGGTAATATATATGTTTCAATACTACTCTCTCAAGTCATCCCACCCTCTTTGCCCCCCACTGTGACCAAAAGTCTGTTTTTTACATCTGTGTCTCCTTTGCTGCCCTGCAAGGAAGATCAGTGCCATCTTTCTAGATTTCATATATATGCATTAATATATGATATTTGTGGGACTTCCCTGGTGGTTCAGACAGTAAAGAGTTTGCCTGCAATGCAAGACACCTGAGTTTGATCCCTGGACCAGGAAGATCCTCCGGAGAAGGGAATGGCAACCCACTCAGTAATCTTACCAGGAGAATTCCGTGGACAGAAGAGCCTAACAAGTTCATGGGTCTGCAAAGAGTTGGACACAGCTAAGCAACTAACACACATACACATATAATACTTGGTTTTTTCTTTCTGACTTACTTCACTCTGTATAATAGGCTCTAGGTTCATACACCTCATTAGAATTGACTTAAAGGTGTTCATTTTTACAGCTGAGTATTATTCCATTTTGTATACGTACCACAACTTCTTTATCCATTCATCTGTTGATGAACATATAGGTTGTTTCTATGTCCTGGGTATTTTAAATAGTACTTCATTGAACACTGGGGTACATATATCTTTTTGAATTATGATTTTTTGAGAGTATATGCCCAGTAGTGGATTACTTGGTCATATGGTAATTTCATTCCTCGTTTTTTAAAAAGAATCTTCATAGTGTTCTCCATAGTGGCTGTTGCAATTTGCATTCCCACCAATGGTACAATATGGTTCCCTTTGCTCCACACTGTCTCTAGCATTTATTGTTTGTAGACATTTAGATGATGGCCATTCTGACTAGTGTGAGGTGTTACTTCATTGTGGTTTTATTTTGCATTTCTCTAATAATGAGTGATGTTGAGCATCTTTTCATGTGTTTATTAGCCATCTGTATGTCTTCTTTGGAGAAACGTCTGTTTAGGTTTTCTGACCACTTTTTGATTGGTCATTTGTTTTTCTGGTATTAAGATGCATGCGCTGCATGTATATTCTGGAGATTATATCCTTTGTCAGTTATTTCATTTGCTATTATTTTCTCCTATTCTGAGGATTGTCTTTTCACCTTGTTTGTAGTTTTCTTCTTTGTGCAAAAGCTTTTAAATTTAATTGGGTGTCATCTGTCTATTTTTAAAAAATATCCATTACTCTAGGAGATGGGCCATAGAGGATCTTGCTGTGATTTATATCAAAGAGTATTTTGCCTATGTTTTCCTCTAATAGTTGAAAAGTTTCTAGTATTACATTTAGGTCTTTAAACCATTTTGAGTTTATTTTTGTGTATGATGTTAGGAAGTGTTCTAATTTCATTTTTGATGAGTAGCTGAAATTGAAAAACATTTCATTTTTTCTTCAACATTACTTATTGAAGAGACTGTCTTTTTTCCATTGCATATTCTTTCCTCCTTTGTCAAAGATTAGGTGCTCATCAGTGTGTGGGTTTATCTTTGGGCTTTCTATCTTGTTTCCTTGGTCTTTATTGCTGTGTGTGCCTGTACCATACTGTCTTGATGACTGTAGCTTTGTAGTATAGTCTGACATCAGGAAGTTTGATACCTCCAGCTCCATTCTTTTTTAAGAGTGCTTTGGCTATTCAGGGTCTTTTGTGCTTCCGTATGAATTGTGAAATTTTTTGTTCTAGTTCTGTGAAAAATACTATTTGTAGTTTGATAAGGATTCGTTGAGTCTGTAGATTGCTATGAGTAGTATAGTCATTTTCACAGTATTGGTTCTTCCAACCCAAGAACATGGTCTATCTCCCCATCTGTTTGTGTCATCTTTGATTTCTTTCGTCAGTACCTTATAGTTTTCTGCATATAGGTCTTTGTCTCTTTAGGCAGGTTTAACCCTGGGTATTATATTCTTGCAGTGGTGAGTGGGATTGCCTGCTTAATTTCTCTTTCTGGTTTTTCATTGTTAGTGTATAAGAGTGAAAGAGATTTCTGTGTATCAATTTTATAAACTGAGATTTTCCTATATTTATTGATTAGTAATTTTCTGGTGGCATCTTTAAGGTTTTCTGTGTATAGTATCATGTTGTCTTTAGTAAGAATTTTACTTATTCTTTTCCAATCTGGATTTCTTTTATTCCATTTTTTCCCCCTCTGATTGCTGTGCTTAGGCTTACAAAATTATACTGAATAATATTGGAGAAAATGGGCACCCTTGTCCTGTTCTTGATCTTAGAGGAAACTCTTTCAGTCTTTCACCACTGAGGATGTTTTCTGTGGATTTGTTGTATATGGCCTTTATTAAGTTGAGGTACATTTCTTCTATGTCAACTTTCTGGAAAGTTTTATTATTATTATTATTATTATAAATGAATGTTGACTTTTGTCAAAAACTTTCTCTGCAACTACTGAGGTGATCATATGGTTTTTGTCATTCAGTTTGTTAGTATGGTATATCAACATGGTGTATATTGAAGAATTCTTGCATTCCTGGAATAAAGCCCACTTGATCATGCTGTATAATCCTTTTAATATGCTGTTGGATTCTGTTTGCTAGAATTTTGCTGAGGATTTTTGCATCTGTGTTCATCAGTGATACTGGCCTGTAATTTTCTTTGCCCGGTTTTGGTATCAAGGTTATAGTAGCCTCATAGAACGAGTTTGGGAGTTTTCTGTGCACTTTTCTGGAAGAGTTTGAGCAGGATAAGTGTTAGGTCTTCTCTAAACTTTCAGTAGAATTTGCCTATGAAGCCATCTGGCCCAGGGCTTTTGTTTATTGGAAGATTTTTGACAATAATTTTGATTTCTGTGCTTGTGATTGGCCTGTTTATATTTTCTATTTCTTCCTGGTTCATTTTTGGAAGGTTATACACTTCTGAGACTTTGTCTATTTGTTATAGATTGTCCATTGTATTAGTGTATAGTTGTCTGTAGTAGTCACAGAACTTTTTGTATATCAGTGGTTTTGTTTGTAATTTCTCCTTTTTCATTTCTGATTTAATTGATTTGGGTGCTTTCTCTTTTTTGCCTGATGAGTCTGGCTAAAGTTTTATCAATTTTGTTTATCTTTTCGAAGAAGTAATTCTTACTTTTTTTTAATCTAAAATATTGTTTTATTCTTTAATGGTAAAAAGCCATTAACATTCAAATGAAAATATCACATTAAAAAACTTATGTAAGAAACGGCCTCCAAGTTTATTCAAGTAGCAGTGAGAGGGAGGGAAAAATGCTTCAATAGCCCATCGACTTTCTTCAAAATATTACTTGACAGAATACAATTCAGTTCAGTGGCTTTGACTATTCATATAGTTTTTCATTGTTTTCTTGAGACACAAAAGTTCACCATGCAGTGTGTGTGTGGTTTTTTAAATATATTATTTATTTTTAATTAATTGATGATTGGTTTACAATATTGGTTTGATTGCTGTCATACATCAACATGAATTAACCTTCAGTGTGCCTATGTCCCCTCCCTCTTGAATCTCCTTCCCACCTCCCACCCATTCCCACCCCTCTAGGTTATCACAGAACCCCAGTTTGATTTCCCTGACTCATAGAGCAAATTCCCATTGACTGTCTATTTACATATGTTAGTGTATATGCATCCATGCTACTCTCTCCATTCATCTCACCCTCTCCCTGTTCTCCTCCACCCTTGTCTGTAAGTCTGTTCTCTATGTCTGCATCTCCATTGCTGTTCTGAGATTAGATTCATCAGTGCCATCCTTCTAGGTTCCATATAAGATAAGATAAATCAGTTGCTCAGTCGTGTCTGACTCTTTGCGACCCCATGGACTGTAGCCTGCCATGCTCTTCCATCCATGGAAATTTCCAGGCAAGAATATTGGAGTGTGTTGCCATTTCCTTCTCCAGGGGATCTTCCTGACCCAGGGATTGAACCCAGGCCTCCAGCATTGCAGGCAGGCTTTTTAGCATCTGAGCCACCAGGGATGCATTAATATACAATATTTGTTTTTCTCTTTCTGACTTACTTCACTCTGTATAATAGGCTCTAGGTTCATCCACCTCATTAGAACTGACTCAAATGTGTTCCTTTTTATGGCTAAGTAGTATTCCATTGTATATATGTACCATGGCTTCTTTATCCATTCATCTGTCAATGAACATCTAGGTTGCTTCCATGTCCTGGCTATTGTAAATAGTGCTGCAATGTATTGTAGTGTTTTCAAATGACCAGTCAAGTGTTATTTCTCAGTTAAAAAGGCCACTGGTAGATTCCTTGGATTGGAAAAGATGTTCCTTCACTGCGGGAAAATCAACTCCCAAGAAAAGAAAACTAGTCTGTGCAGAGCCTCTCACAACTTATTTTTCTCCAGGTTGTCCAGATCCACATCACTCAGAGCAATGTCTTGTTCCATAGGAAGCTCACCATACTTGCCTTTCCAGGGCTTCCTGGTGCTGATGGCAGGGAGAGCCCCAATGATTTTCTATTGTACTTTCATCTCTATTTCATTTATTTCTCTCTGATCTTTATGAGTTCTTCTGAAACTTCTACTAAATTTGGGGTTTTTCCCCCTAGTTTCTTTAGGTGTAAGGTTAGGTTATTTGAGATTTTTCTTGTTTCCTGAAGTAAGCATATATTGCTATATATTTCCTTCTTAGAACTGCTTTTGCTACATTCCACAGATTCTAGATCATTGTGTTTGTGTCTGTTATTTCCCTCCAGGTTTTTTTTTTTTTTAATTTTTTAAAAATTTCTTCTTTGATGTCCGCAGTGACCCATTTGTTGTTTAGCAGCATATCATTTGCCTTCATGTGTCTGTGTTTTCTGAAGATTTTTTTTTTTTTTTTTTGGTAATTGATTTCTAGTATCATAGTGTTGTGTTCAGAAAATATTCTTAATACTATTTCAATTTCCTTAAATTTACAGAGACTTAATTTGTGGCTTAGCATGTGGCCTACTCTGTGCTCTTCTAAAGAATGTGTATTCTGCTGCTACCGAATGGAATGTTGTATATATAGTTTTTAGGTCTTTCTAAGTGTCATTTAAGACCAGTGCTTCCTTATTGATTTTCTGTCTGGATGATATGTCCATTGATGTATGAGGTGTTAAAATGTCTTGTTATATTTGTGTCACTCTCAATTTCTACCTTTATGTCCACAAATATTTGTCTTATGTATTTAGGTATTCCTATATTTTGGCTGTGTAAATATTATAATTTTTTAATCTTCTTATTTGATTAATAATTGTGTAATATCCTTTCCTTATCTTATAATCATCTTTATTTTAAAGCATAATTTGTCGATATAACTATTGCTATCCTCTGTTTTTTTGATTTCCACTTTCATGGCACAGCTTTTTCCATTCCCTTGCTGTCACTGTGTGTGTGTCTTTGGATTATAAGTGAGTCTCTGGTAGGCAGAATAGAACTGGGTCTTATTTTTGTATTTATTCAGCCACTTTATGTTTGTTATTGGATCATTTATTCCAATTATATTTGAAGTAATTATTTCTATGTGTGTTCTTATTGCCATTAGTAATAGTTTTACAGTCTTGTCTGTAATTCTTTTTTGTTTCTTTCTTCATCTTTTGTTCCTTTCTCTTGTAATTTGACTGATATCTTTAGTGTTATATTTCAGTTCAGTTTTCTTTGTGCATTCCTACTGCAACCAGACATGGAACAATGGACTGGTTCAAAACTGGGAAAGGAGTACATTGAGGCTGTATACTTTCACCTGCTTATTTAACTTCTATGCAGAGTACATCATGCAAAATGCTGGGCTATATGAATCACAAGCTGGAATCAAGACTGCCAGGAGACATAGCAACCTCAGACATGCAGATGATACCACTATTAACGGCAGAAAGCAAAGAGAAACTAAAAAGCCTCTTGATGAGGGTGAAAGAGGAGAGTGATTTAAAAAAACAAGATCAGGGCATCCAGTCCCATCACTTTATGGCAAATAGAAGGGAAACTGAAAACAGTGATGCACTTTATTTTGGGGGGCACCAATTTTAAAATAGGTGCTGCCAAAGCAAACACTACTTTAGCTCCAAAATCACTGTGAATGGTGACTCTAGCCATGAAATTAAAATTTCATGCTTGCTCCTTGGAAGAAAAGCTATGACAAATTTAGACAACATATTATAAAGCAGAGACATCACTTTACTGACAACAGTCTGTCCAAACTATGATTTTTCCACTAGTCATGTATGGATATGATGGTTGGACCATAAAGAAGACAGATTGCCAAAGAATTAATGTTTTTGTATGTGGGGCCAGAGAAGACTTGAGATTCCCTTTGGCAGCAAAGAGATCAAACCATCAGTCTTAATGGAAATCAACCCTGTATATTCAATGGAAGAATTGATGCTGAAACTGAAATTCCAACACTTTGGCCACCTGATGTGAAGAGCTGAAACTTGTTGGAAAAAATCTTGATGCTTCCAAAGACTGAAGGCAAGAGAAGAGGTGACAGAGGATTAGGTGGTTGGATTGCATCACTGATTCAATTGACATGAGTTTGAGCAAACTTCAGAAAATAGTGAAGGATAGGGAATCCTGGTACACTGCAGTCCATGGGGTTGCAAGGAGTCAGACTTGACTTAGCAAGGGAAAAACAGCAACAATTTCAATCTTTGGGTTGTGATTATCATGAGTTTTATATAAAGATATATAAAGGCATTTATATATGGTTGTTTAGTTGCTTAGGGCTTCCCTGGTAGCTCAGCTGGTAAAGAATCCACCTGCAATGCAGGAGACCTCTATACTCCAAGATCCCTAGAGAAGGGACAGGCTACCCACTCCAGTATTCTTGGGTTTCCTTGGAGGCTTAGATGGCAACGAATCCACCTGCAATGCAGGAGACCTAGGTTCGATTCTTGGGTTGGGAACATGCCCTGGAGGAGGGCATGGCAACCCACTCCAATATTCTTGCCTGGAGAATCCCGAAGGACAGAGAAGCCTGGCAGGCTACAGTCCATGGGGTTGCAAAGAGTCAGACATAGCTGAGCGACTAAGCACAGCACAGTATATGTGGCTGCTGCTTTTTTTTTAAGGTACTTTAAATTTGTTACATTTTTTAAAATTTATTTTTTATTGAGGGATAATTGATTTATAGAATTTCGTTGTTTTCTGTCAAACCTCAACAGAAATCAGCCATAGGTATACATATATCCCCTCTTTTTTGAAACTCCCTCCCATCTCCTTCACCATCCCACCCCTCTAAATTGTTACATAACCCCTCTTCTGAGCCATATGGCAAATTCCCATTGGCTTTCTATTTTACATATGCAATGTAAGTTTCCATGTTACTCTTTCCATACATCTCACCCTCTACCCCCTCTCACTATGTCTATAAGTCTATTCTCTATGTTTGTTTCTCCATTGTTCCCTGTAAATAAATTCTTCAGTACCATTTTTTTTTATACTCGGTGTATATGCATTAGAATATGATATTTATCTTTCTCTTTCTGACTTTCATCACTCTATATAATAGGTTCTAGGTTCATCTACCTCATTAGAACTGATTCAAATGAGTTCCTTTTTATAGCTGAGTAATAGTCCATTTTATATATATACCACAACTTCTGTATCCATTCATCTGTCAATGGACATCTAGGTTGCTTCCAAGTTCTAGCTATTGAAAATAGTGCTGCAATGAACATTGGGATACATGTGTCTTTTTCAGTTTTGGTTTCCTAAGAATATATGCCTAGGAGTGGGATTGCTGGGTCATATGGTGGTTTTATTCCTAGTTTTTTAAGGAATCTCCATATCATCTTGCATAGTGACTGTATAAATTTACATTCCTACCAACAGGGCAGGAGTGTTTCCTTTTCTCCAGCACTTACTGTTTGTAGACTTTTTGATGATGCCAATTCTGACCAGTGTGAGGTGATATCTCATTGTAGTTTTGATTTGCATTTCTCTAATAATAAGTGATGTTGAGCATCTTTTCATGTGTTTGTCAGCCATCTGTATGTCTTCTTTGGGCAAATGTCTCTTTAGGTCTCTTTCCCACTTTTTGACTGGGTTGTTTGTTTTTCTGGTATTGAGTTGTATGAGCTGCTTGTATATTTTGGAAATTAATCCTTTGTCAGTTGTTTCATTTGCTATTATTTTCTCCCGTTCTGAGGGTTGTCTTTTCACCTTGCTTTTACTCTCCTTTTCTGTGCAAAAGCTTTCAAGTTTAGTCAGGTCTCACTGGTTTACTTTTGTTTTTATTTCCATTACTCTAGGAGGTGGGTCTTAGAGGATCTTGCTTTGATTTATGTCATAGAATGGTCTGCCTATGTTTTCCTCTGAGAGTTCTATAGTTTCTCGTCTTACATTTAGGTCTTTAATCCATTTTGAGTTTATCTTTGTGTATGATGTTAGGAAGTGTTGTAATTCTTTTACATGAAGCTGTCCAGTTTTCCCAGCACCATTTATTGAAGAGGCTGTCTTTGCCCCATTTGTATATTCTTGCTTTCTTTGGCAAAAATAAGGTATCCATAGGTGCATGGGTTTATTTCTGGGCTTTCTATCTTGTTCCATTGGTCTATATTTTTGTTTCTGTGCCAGTGGCATACTGTCTTGATGACTGTAGTTTTGTAGTATAATCTGAAGTCAGGAAGGATGATTCCTCCAGCTCCATTCTTCTTACTCAAGACTGCTTTGGCTATTAGGGGTCTTTTGTGTTTCCATATGAATTGTGAAATTTTTTGTTCTATTTCTAATTTGATAGGGATCACATTGAATCTGTAGATTGTGTTTGGTAGTATATACATTTATATAGTATATGTATATATATGTATATAGTATGTGTATATATATGTATATATGTATATGTACATATATATGTATATAGTACATACATATATACATTTTCACAATATTGATTCTTCCTACCCAGGAACATGGAATATCTCTCCATCTGTTTATGTCTTTTATTTCTGTCATTAGTGTCTTATATTTTTTTGTGTACAGTTCGTTTATCTCCTTAGGTAGGTTTATTTCTTTTTGTTGTAAGGTGAATGGAATTGATTCCTTAATTTCTCTTTCTGATTTTTCATTGTTATTATATAGAAATGTAAGGGATTTCTGCATATTGATTTTATATCCTGAAACTTTGCTAAATTCACTGATTAGCTCTAGTAATTTTCTGATACTATCTTTAGGGTTTTCTATGTACAACCTCATGTCATCTGCAAATAGTGAGAGCTTTACTTCTTTTTTTTTTCCGATCTGGATTCCTTTTATTTCTTTTTCTTCTCTGATTGTTGTGGCCAGGACTTTCAGAACTATGTTGAATTATAGTGGTGAAAAAGGACACCCTTGTGTTATTTCTGATCCTAGGGGAAATGCTTTCAGTTTTTCACCATGGAGAATAATGTTTGCTGTAGGTTTATCATCTATGGTCTTTACTATGTTGAGGTAGTTTCCTTCTATGCCCATTTTTTGGAGTTTTAATCATAAATGGGTGTTGAATTTTGTCAAAGGCTTTTTCTGCATCTATTGAGATTATCCTGTGGTTTTTATCTTTCAATTTGTTAATATGGTTTATCACATTGACTGATTTGCATATGTTGAAGAATCCTTGTATCCCTGGAATACACCCAACTTGATCATGGTGTTTGAGCTTTTTGTTGTGTTGCTGAATTCTGTTTGCTAAAATTTTGTTAAGGATTTTTGCATCCATGTTCATCAGTGATATTGGCCTGTAGTTTTCTTTTTTGGTGTTGCCTTTGTCTGATTTTGGTATCAGGGAGAGAGTGGCCTTATAAATGAGTTTGGAAGTATTCCTTCCTCTGCCATTTTTTGAAAGAGTTTTAGAAGTTTAGGTATTAGGTCTTCTCTAAATGTTTGAAAATATTCTCCTGTGAAGCCATCTGGTCCTGGGCTTTTGTTTTTTGGGAGATTTTTGATCACAGCTTCAATTTCAGGGCTTGTAATTGGGTTGTTCATAATTTCTATTTCTTCATGATTCAATCTTGGAAGATTGAACTTTTTTAAGAACCTGCTGTTTCTTTCAGGCTATCTATTTTATTGCCATATAGTTGTTCATAATAATCTCTTATAATCCTTTGTATTTCTGCATTGTCTGTTGTAACCTCTCCTTTTTCATTTCTAATTTTGTTGATTTGATTCTTCTCTCTTTTTTTCTTGATAAGTCTGGCTAAAGGTTTCTGCTGAAAGATCAGCTGTTAAGCTTATGGGGTTTCCCTTGTATGTTACTTATTGCTTCTCCCTTGCTGCTTTTAATATTCTTTCTTTGTGTTTAGTCTTTGTTAATTTGATCAGTATGTATCTTGGCAAGTTTCTTCTTGGGTTTATCCTGTATGGGGCTCTTTTTGCCTCTTGGAATTGATTGACTATTTTCTTTCCCATGTTGGAGAAATTTTCAACTATAATCTCTTCAAAAAATTTCTCATACCCTTTCTTTTCCTCTTCTTTTTCTGGGACTCATATAATTCAAATGTTGGTGTGTTTGATATTGTCCCAGAGGTCTCTGAGATTATCCTCAGTTATTTTCATTTTTTTCTACTTTATTCTGCTCTTCAGAAGTTATTTCCACCATTTTATCTTCCAACTCACTGATTCATTCTTCTGCTTCAGATATTCTGCTGTTGATTCCTTCTAGAGTATTTTTAATTTCAGTAATTTTGTTGTTTGTCTCTTCATGTTTATTCTTTAATTCTTCTATGTGCTTGTTAATTGATTCTTGCATTTTCTCCATTTTGTTTTCAAGGTTTTTCATCATCTTTACTATCATTATTCTGAATTCTTCTTTAGGTAGTTTGTCTATTTCCTCTTCATTTATTTGGACTTCTGTGTTTCTAGTTTGTTCCTTCATTTGTGTACTATTTCTATGCCTTTTCATTATTTTTTTTTAAACTGATTGAGTTTGAGGTCTTTTTCCCCCAGGCTTCAAGGTTGAATTCTTTCTTCCTTTTGGTTTCTACCCTCCTCTTGAGAAACCTATATGCAGGTCTGGATGCAACAGTTAGAACTGGACATGTAACAACAGACTGGTTCCACATAGGAAAAGGAGTACATCAAGACTGTATACTGTCACCCTGCTTATTTAACTTATATGTAGAGTACATCATGAGAAGCGCTGAGCTGGAAGAAGCACAAGCTGAAATCAAGATTGCCAGAAGAAATATCAATAACCTCAGATATGCAGATGACACCATCCTTATGGCAGAAAGTGAAGAGGAACTGAAAAGTCTCTTGATGAAAGTGAAAGAGGAGAGTGAAAAAGTTGGTTTAAAGCTCAACATTCAGAAAACTAAGATCATGGCAACTGGTCCCATGACTTCATGGGAAATAGATGGGGAAACAGTGGAAACAGTGTCAGACTTTATTTTGGGGGGCTCCATAATCACTGCAAAAGACCTTGATGCTGGGAGGGATTGGGGGCAGGAGGAGAAGGAGACGATAGAGGATGAGATACCTGGATGGCATTTTTTTTTTTGCTTGTTTTTCCTCTGATGGGCAAGGCTGAGTGAGGTGGTAATCCTGTCCTCTGATAATTGGATTTGTACTTTTGTTTTGTTTGTTATTTAGATGAGGCATTATGCACAGGGTGCTGCTGATGTTTGGATGATGCTGGATCTTGTATCCAAGTGGTTTCTTTTGTGTGGGTTATCACTTTTTGATACTCCCTAGGGTTAGTTCTCTGGTAGTCTCTGGTCTTGGAGTCAGTGCTCCCATTCCATAGGCTCAGAGCTTGATCTCTGTCCAGGAATGAAGATTCCACAAGTGGTTTGTTATGGCATTAAGTGAGATTAAAACAAATATCCAAAAATGAGAAACCAAAGATGAACCCCAGACAAATGGCAGTTGCAAAGTCAGGCAAATAATAATTAAAATAATGGAATATACACGCATGAGCAAAGTGAAAACAGTCCAACAAAAATAAAGTACATTAGATTGATCCGGTGAACAAAGGAAATAAAAAATTATGTTTACCAGTCAAGAACAAAACTAACTAAAGCACAAACCAGAAAACAAAACTAAAGCAAGGTGCAAAGTGGGGAACAAAGCAATCAAGACTAAAAAATATGTTGAGAGGAAAGAAAGAATAGATATGCAAACTTAAATGGAGGTAGATGAAGAAGATTTATATATATTAAAGACTAAGTGCAAGTGGAAAGGAACAGTAGGAAACACAAAGGAATACATGTAGAAAAATATAATAGGTTTAAAAAATTAAAAATTGAAATTATAAAAAGAAAATTTAAAAAATGGAAGAAGAAAGAAAAAAAAAAAAAAAAAAGGAAAACTCCACAAAACTGCCAAAGCCCAATGTAGAGGCAGAGGTTTATAACAATAATAAAAAATGTGACTGAATATACAGATATGCATATACACCCATAAGCAAAATCAAAACAGTCCAACAAAAATAAAGTACAATAGACTGACCCAGCAAACAAAGGAAACCAAAAATTATATCTACCAGAATAAAACTAACTAAAGCACAAACTGGAAAACAAAACAAAAGCAAGGTGCCAATTGGGGAATAAAGTAGTGAAAATAAAACTAACAAATATGTTGAGAGGAAAGGACAGAAAGAAAAGAAAGAATAGATATGCCAAGTTAAGTATAGGTAGATAAAGAAGATTTATATATGTTATATAACATGTTATATGTTATATGAATGTTGTATGAAGATTTATGTATGTTATATATGTTATATGTTAAAGAAGATTTATATATATATATATGTTAAAGATTAACTGCAAGGGGAAAAGAACAATAGGAAAAGCAAATAAAGGAATAAATGTAGAAAAAATAATAATAAGTTTAAAAAAATTTAAATTAAAATTAAAAAAGAGAGAAAAGGAAAAAAAAAAAAAAAAAAAAAAAAAAAGGAAAACACCCCAGAACTGCAAAAGCCCAACATAGAGGCAGAGGTTTATAACCACAATAAAAAAATGTGACTGAAGGAAAAAAAAAAATCCTCAAAAGCTTAATTGGATTTCATAGTGCCAATAAAATCAACAACTACAAAAGGGGGGGAAGAAAAAAAGAATCTAAAAGATTCTACAGAACAAGTTAAAAAATAAGAATAATAAGTGTTTTTCTCGAGTCACTGCTGTCAGAGTCCTTTCCCTCACTGGGAGTCATATTTCACCTTACCTGCCTAGGATGCCCTCCAACACTATGCTGATCTCTGGGCCTGCTGTGGGGGCAACTCATTTTAATTTGGTTCTACTCCTGTGCGTTCTTGCCTCCAATGTCCACAGCTATCAGAACAACTGCATTTTGTTTTGTGGGAGCTCTCAATGACTTTTGATATATTCCATAGACACAGAGTCTGCCTAGTTGATGGTGTATTTAATCTGCAGCTTGTACTGATGGTGGGAAGGTTTTGGGTCTTCTTCCTTAGCCACACTGCCTCTGGGTTTCAATTGTGGTTTTATTTTCACCTCTACATGTGGGTCGTCCACTGGGGTTTGCCCCTGAGGCTGCCCTGGAGGACTTGGGTTTGCCCCTGTGAGGGCCAGGTGTGGAGGTGGTGCAGCTGCTTGGGTCGCAGGGGTTCTGGCAGCACCAGGCACTCAGGGGAGTTGGCAGCTAGGGCAGCAGGGAATATAGTGCTCTAGAAGGGTATGGCTGGAGAAGACAATGGCAACCCACTCCAGTGTTCTTGCCTGGAGAATCCCAGGGACGGGGGAGCCTGGTGAGCTGCCGTCTATGGGGTCACACAGAGTCGGACATGGCTGAAGCGACTTAGCAGCAGCAGCAGGAGCAGCAGAAGGATATGGCAACCAGTAGTGACCCATATGCTCCAGTATTCTTGTCTGGAGAACCCCCTTCCTGACAGAGAAGCCTGGCAGGCCACAGTCTACAGGGGCAGAAAGAGTCAGACACTACCAAAGAGACCCTGTGCGCAGAGATGAAAGGCTTTTTTTTGCCTGTGGCAGCTTTGCCCCAGTGAGAGTTGAGCATGAAGGTGGCACAGCTGCTAGGCGCCTGGCGGTGCCAAGTGTTCAAGAACACAGGCAGCTTCCGCCACAGGAGTCATGGCCCTATCAGAGTCTTTTGTCGAGCCTCTTGTAGCTGGCAATCAGAAGGTTTCTTTGGGCAGTCTTTCTCCTTAGCTCCACCCATTCAGGCACTTAGGGGGTTCCCTTGCCTGGGGACCTTCTCTGTTGTTTGGCATGTCAGCACTTAGAGGGGCCCCCTGGCTGGGGTCCTACTCTGTAGTTCAGTGCATCAGTCACTTAAAGGAGCACCCTGGGTGGGATCCTACTCTGTAGTTCAGTGCATCATGCATTTGATGGGCCAGCCTCCCTATTGTTCAGCTGCCAATGCTGGCCTGTGGGGAGAGAGAGGCTGTGGTGATGGCTCCACCCCTTACTTGTGACTCAGCACTATCGCCTTGCTTCCATGGCTGCCTACCTTTCCTCCAGTGGCATTTCCCACCACAATCTCCTCCCTCACCTCCCCTGATCCGTCTCTCCACAGTCAACAGCAGTCCTTACCCTGGGATTGCTCTACAATCCCTAAACTCCAGCTCCCAGCTACTGCACCTTCCAGTGAACCATCATTCCTGTCCAAAATATGTATGGTTGAGGCAAAGACTGTCTGATTCTCATTCTATTTAGGCTGCCACAGATCAGCTGTTTCACCCTCAGCCTTAAATGTTTCTCCTCTGACTCAGTTGCCCCGATGGGGGATTCATACCCCTGCTTCAGTTTCCCCACCCACCGAGGGCAGGTCCAGGCCTACTAACACTTTTGTTTTTCCCCCTAGTTCCTTCATTCTACCAAGTTTTGCATGGTTCTATGTTTTTTCCCCCCCACTGGTCAGGCACTCCTGTACTCTCTCAGCTGGTGTTCTGCATGCACGTCTGTGTCTGAAGGTGTATTCCTGATATATCCATGGAAAGAGATGTACTCGACGTCCACCTGCTCCTCTGCCATCTTGTTCTTCTTTGGCTTATTTCTTAATTTCAAACAAACCCATTTTAACACCTCAACATTTGTACTTTTCTCTACTCACAATTTTGACATCTTATTTTACAATGTATTTCACAACTTTTATTCAACAAAGTACTACAGGTCCTAGAGATATCAATCAGACAAGAATAAGAAGTGAAAGGTTTACAAATCAGAAAAGAAGAGGTAAAATTGTTATTGTATATTTGTTGTTGCTTTATTGATAAGTCATATCCGATTCTCTATATGTAGAAAATCCTAGACTCCACACAAAGATTATCAGAATTGATAAATGAATTCAGCAATGTAGCAGGATGTAAGATTAATATATAGATATTAATTATATATATATATTATATTATATATATATTATATATATTATAATATATTATATATAATATATTATATCTATATTAATATATAGATATTAACTTTCTCTCATAAAGAGAAAGTTAAAAAAAATTAAAATCACATCAAATAATATAATTAGGAATATACTTAATTAAGGAGGTGAAGCATACTGAGAAATATACTGAGAAATATAAAACATTAGTAAAGGTGATTGAAAATGATTCACGGAAATGAAAAGATATTCCTTTCTCTTGAATTGGAAGGACTATTATAGTTAAAGCAGCCCTGTTATTCCAGTCTACAGATTAAAACTTGAGGGGAAAGCAATCTTGAGGGAAAAACAACAATGCTGGAAACAAAACTCTTCCTGATTTCAGACGACACTACAAGGTTATAGTAATCAAAACATTGTGACATTGGCATGAAAACAGACATATGGATCAAAGGAATGGAACAGAGAGCTCAGAAATAAATCCACACATTTACAGTCATTTAATCTTCATCCAATGATGCAAGAAAGTACAGTGGAGAAAAGACAGTTTATTCAGCAAGAGGTATTTGGAAAGCTGGACAGTTTGCATGTAAATGAATGAAGGTAAACAGTCCCTCATACCACATAAAAATAAACTAAAGATAACTCAAAAGTTTAAATATAAGACATGCTACCATAAAGCTTCTAAAAGAGTATTTTGGTAAAATATTCCCTGATATAAATGATAGCAATATTTTCTTAGGTCAGTCTCCCAGGGCAAAAGAAATAAAAGCAAAAATAAGTAAATGAGACCGAAGTTATAAGCTTTTGAACAACATGCTCCATCACAGTCATGTCACAGTCTTTTGAGTATTGTTTCCACTTGGTCACTGGTGCAGACCCACTGAGGTTAGGTCCCAGTACTGCAGTAGTCATGCTCCTAAACTTGCTGTGGGAACTATAGAGGCAGCTTAAACTCTGGTCTGGCCCTAGTCCCATGTGAATGTGCTCACAGAGCCCATAGCTGCTAACGTCAGATCTGCCCCAGCTGCAAAAACATTTGTCTTTCTGGATATTTTGCAGGTGCTGAATTTGGAATGCCACCAGTGGAGGAATAACTCCACAGTTCATGCAGCTGTGAGGAATGATTTTGGCTCTTATTTCTTAGTCACATAGCCGCTGGGGCTCAGCTGTGGTTTCAGACCCTTCTCTGCCTGAATTCCTACTGGGGGGAGCTATCTGTACTCTCCCAGGACAGTAGGGTGGGTCCTGGTACCCACTGGCAGATTTCCTATTTACAGAATCTCCAGCCCTCCTTAACAGTGGGGCAGGCCCTAGCACCCAGTGACAGGTTTTGCAGTAGTGAGAGCTATCTGCACCCTCCTGGGCGCTAGGGCAGGTTCTGGCACTCACTGATGGATTTTCCAGCTGCAGAAGCTTTCTGTGCCCTTCTGGGACAGCACGGTGGATCCCATCACCTACTGGTGGGTTTGCCAGTAGTGAAAGCTAAGTGTGTTCTCCCAGGACTGCAAGTCATATTCTAATATCCTCCAAAGGAGTTCCTAGTCATGGAAGCTATCCGCACTTTCCCAGGATAGCATGGGCAGGTCCTGGGGCTCCCTGGCATAATCCCCAGTAGATAGATCTATCCACGCCTCTCTGGATCATCAGGGCAGAACCTGGGTCCTGCTGGAAGAATTGCTAATGGCTGGATCTGTCTGTGCCCTTCTGGGTCAGCAAGGGTGAGGTCTGGCATCTGTCTCTGGCCTGGAAGAGGTGGCCAGTGCCTGCCTCTGGAGCCAAAGATGGCAGTGGTGTGTTGTACCCACCCTCAGAGCTTCTGTAGATGATGCCCTGTTGGCCTGGGAGCCCTCACCCAGAAAGAGTTCTTATGCTGCTCCAACCCCTCTCCTCATGCGCTTCTCAATAGTGGTACCTTATCCATCTGGGCAAGGAGATCCAACCAGTCCATCCTAAAGGAGATCAGTCCTGGGTGTTCATTGGAAAGACTGATGCTGAAGCTGAAACGCCAATACTTTGGCCACCTCATGCAAAGAGTTGACTCATTGGAAAAGACCCTGATGCTGGGAGGGATTGAGGGCAGGAGGAGAAGGGGACAACAGAGGATGAGATGGCTGAATGGCATCACCGACTTGATGGACATGAGTTTGAGTAAACTCTGGGAGTTGGTGATGGACAGGGAGGCCTGGCGTGCTGCGATTCATGGGGTTGCAAAGAGTGGGACACGACTGAGAGACTGAAATGACTGATCCATCTGGTGGGCCCAGGCTTCTTCCTAGTACACTTTCAGCTGGAATGGTCCAACCTCTTCAGGCTGTTTCTACACCTAACCCTGGTACTCTCCCTGGGACTAGGCTTCAGAGTGAGCTTCAGCACTGCACTCCCACCTTAATGACTGAAAAGTGTCTCAGGTTGGGGAGCGCAGTGTTGAGGTACCGACACCCGGTACAGGTTACTTTCTATTTTACCTTTCACAGACTGGTTGCTGCTATCACCTTTTAGGTTCTGAGACTCCCCCTCCATCCAGTCTAATTTCTCTGCTGGTAAGGAGCCTTCCCAAGGTGAAGGAAATGTTCCTCCTTCACAGCCCCCTCCCTGGGGCACAAACCCTGTTTGATTCCGTTTTTCTTTCTCCTTTTTTCCTACCCAGTTACATGGAGGTTTTCTTTTCTTTTTTAAGACATCTGAGGTCATCTGCTGGCAAAATAGCTGTTCTGTGTTAATTGTTCCCCAATGGCACTAGTGGTAAAGAGCCCACCTGCCAATGCAGGTAGATGTAGAGATGCAGTTTCGATCCCTGGGTTGGGAAGATCCCCTGGAGGAGGAAATGACAACCCACTCCAGTATTCTTTCCTGGAGAATCCCATGGACAGAGGACCCTGGCAGGCTGCAATCCATAGGATGGCACAGAGTCAGACATGACTGAAGCAATTTAGCATGCATGCATGTGAATAGTCTCACTTGTAGGTGTATTTTCAATGTTTCTGTGAAGGGAGTTAAACTCTGATTCCTACTACTCCAACATCTTGATCTTGACTCCTTGATTTTTTATTTATATCTTTAATTGTAGATGATTTTTCCACTAGGTTTTGGTATTGTTTTATTGCTGGTTGTTCTATAATTTGTTGCAATTTTGGTGTGCCCATGAGGGGAAGTGAGTTCAGGGTCTTTCTACTCTGCCATCTTGGCTATCTCTTCTTTTGATGGTATCTTTATGATTTTCTTTAAATAGTATCATGTTATCTGCACATAGACACTGTTTTACTCCTTCAAAAATTTGGATTCCTTTTATTTCATTTTATTATATGACTGTGGTTATATATGACCTACATATGACTTATGGTTTATTATATGACTGTGGTTAGAACATCCAATGTGATGTTGAATATAAATAAGAGTGAACTAAAAGTTTTCATTATAGACCAATGTTGAATTTTTTCACTTTTTTTTTCCGCATCTATTTATAATGATCATATGATTTTTGTTCTTCAGTTTGTTAATGTGCTGTATCACTTTAATTGATATGTGGAAATTTCATCAACTTTGGACTTCCCTGGTGGCTCAGATGATAAATAAAATGCCTGCAATGCAGGAGATCTGGATTTGATACCTGGGTTGGGAAGATACCCTGAAGAAGGGAATGGCAGTCCATTTCAGTATTCTTGTCTGGAAAATTCCATGGACAGAGGAGCCTGGTGGGCTATGGTCCATGGATTCACAGAGTTGGACACAATTGAGCAAGTAACACTTTGCATCCTTGGGATAAACATTACTTGTTCATAGTGTTTTCTCCTTTCAATGTATTGTTGAATTTGGTTTAGCAATAATTTGTTTAGGATTTTTACATCTATGTCTATCAGTGATTTTGGCCTATAATTGTCTCTTTTGTGTGTGTATAGTATCTTTGTTTTTGGTATCAGCATGATGCTGGTCTTGTAAAATTAGTTTAAAAGTGTTTCTTTTTCTGCCATTTTTTGAATAGTTTGAAAGGGATAGATGTTAGCTCTTTTTTTTTTTTTTTTTTTTTTTTTTTTTATTTTTGCTTCAAATAAATGATTTATTTTTACTATTTTTTTATATTGTAGTGGTTTTTGCCATACATTGACATGAATCAGCCATGGATTTACATGTGTTCCCCATCCCAATCCCCCTCTTGCCTCCCTCTCCATCCCATCCCTCTGGGTCTTCCCAGTGCACCAGCCCTGAGCACTTGTCTCATGCATCCAACCTGGGCTGGTGATCTGTTTCACCCTTGATAGCATACTTGTTTCAATGCTATTCTCTCAGAACATCCCACCCTCGCCTTCTCCCACAGAGTCTAAAAGTCTGTTCTGTACATCTGTGTCTCTTTTTCTGTTTTGCATATAGGGTAATCATTACCATCTTCTTAAATTCCATATATATGTGTTAGTATACTGTATTGGTCTTTATCTTTCTGGCTTACTTCACTCTGTATAATGGACTCCAGTTTCATCCATCTCATTAGAATTGATTCAAATGAATTCTTTTTAATGGCTGAGTAATATTCCATGGTGTATATGTACCACATCTTCCTTATCCATTCGTCTGCTGATGGGCATCTAGGTTGCTTCCATGTCCTGGCTATTATAAACAGTGCTGCGATGAACATGTGGGTGCACGTGTCTCTTTCAGATCTGGTTTCCTCGGTGTGTACGCCCAGGAGAGGAATTGCTTGGTCATATGGCAGTTCTATTTCCAGTTTTTTAAGAAATCTCCACACTGTTCTCCATAGTGGCTGTACTAGTTTGCATTCCCACCAACAGTGTAAGAGGGTTCCCTTTTCTCCACACCCTCTCCAGCATTTATTGCTTGTAGACTTTGGGATAGCAGCCATTCTGACTGGTGTGTAATGGTACCTCATTGAGGTTTTGATTTACATTTCTCTGATAATGAGTGATGTTGAGCATTATTTCATGTCTTTGTTAGCCATCTGTATGTCTTCTTTGGAGAAATATCTGTTTAGATCCTTGGCCCATTTTTTGATTGGGTCATTTATTTTTCTGGAATTGAGCTGCAGGAGTTGCTTGTATATTTTTGAGATTAATCCTTTTGTCTGTTTCTTCATTTGCTATTATTTTCTCCCATTCTGAAGGCTGTCTTTTCACCTTGCTTATAGTTTCCTTTGTTGTGCAAAAGCTTTTAAGTTTCATTAGGTGCCATTTGTTTATTTTTGCTTTTATTTCCAATATTGTGGGAGGTGGGTCATAGAGGATCTTGCTGTGATTTATGTCGGAGAGTGTTTTGCCTATGTTCTCCTCTAGGAGTTTTATAGTTTCTGGTCTTACATTTAGATCTTTAATCCATTTTGAGTTTATAAAAAATGTCTTTATTTAAAGATATCTAGTTGACACCCTTCTAAATAGGTTGAAAAATTCTGATAAGGGAGATAGTTGAGCCCTAGCCTCACTCAGCTGAAGGTGCTGATGACTGGACATCAGCAGACATTTCTCAGAGACACCCCACCATACATGTTCCAGAGTGAAAGCTATGGTGCATTGGAGAACCTGAAGTAACTCAAGTTGTTTTCTCTGGTGGCCCTAGCCAGCCTGCTGACCAGCTCTGCTCCAATTGACCTGTCTGCTAGCTGCCAGCTGATTTTACTCCTCACCAAATAAGTAAATTAATTAAAACATACATATTTATATTATGTATGTATTTGTAAAGTAAGACTCGCTGATTCCAGAGAGTCTGGAATATTCTTTCCCTTTTATCTCTGTCGGTCAACTCTCTCCTATGAATACCTTCACTGGTGCTTTGACTGTAGCCCTACATTGGGATCCTTCACTGAAGCTACCTTGATCTGGTCATGCATCTTCTTTAGCTCTCCACTGCCTGCTCTCTTGCTGTTAGCTCTTTTTTAAATGTTTGTGGAATTCATCTGTGAAGTCATCTGTTCCTGGGCTTTTTTTTGTTGAGAGTACTTTTATTACTGATTCCATTTCATTACTGATAATTGATCTGGCCATATTTTCTATTTCTTCCTTGTTAGGTCTTGGTAGATTGTGCATTGATAGGAGTTTGTCCATTTTTTTTCTGGATTGTACATTTTATGGGCGTATAATTGTTCATTATAATCCCATGAGCCTTTGTGTTTCTGTGTTGTCAGTTGTAATCTCTTCTTTCATTTCTGAATAAAACCAGTAATAATGATGAAAAAAGACAGAGAACAAATTACCAAATACCAGAACAAGAAAAAGAATATTACTGTATAACCTATAGTCATCCAAAAGATAATTAATGGATATGATTTTTAAAAACTGACAATAAAATTGACAATTTAGATAACACAGATAAAATTTTCAAAGAGCACAACTTAAAAAATTTGCAAAAGAAGAAATAGATAATTTGAATCCTCTGATATTCATATAAAATATTGAATCTATTATATTTTGAGCCCTGATGGCTTTCTTCATGAGTTATTCCATGATTAAGAAAATATATATATAACAATCTTACACACATTGAGAATATGAAAAAGACAACATAATCTCCAACTTCTTCAGCAAACACAATCTTTGCTTATTGAAATATAGTAAATTTGTAATATATTAGTTTCAGGTGTACTACAGTATGAGTTGACACTTGCACATGTTATGAAATGAACAATTCTTGATATCTATGCTTAACAAGAATATTTAAGTAAGTAAAATTATACTGTAATATCACTGAAGAGCATAAATGAAAAATTAACCACCCATTCACTGGCCATAGTGAATTAGGGGGAAAAATGAGAACGCTTTTCCTCTCTTACTAGTTCCTACCTTTCAACTTGACCTATGTGGTCTATCTTGTATATTAAATCCTTGTCAGAAATATCATTTGCAAATGTTTTCTCCTATTCTATGGAGATCCTTGCCCATAATCAAACTGATGGCAATACTTTCAAGATAACAATAAGGAAACTAATAAAAACTACAATGTCCTCAACACAATTAAGGAATAAAAATAAGGTTATGAAGATTGTACCCTAACATATGTATTGTTTTGTATACAAACAATGTTATGTATCTACTTTCCTGTTGGCTCAGATGGTAAAGCGTCTGCCTTCAATGTGGGAGACCTGGGTTCGATCCCTGGGTGGGGAAGATCCCCTGGAGAAGGAACTGGCAATCCACTCTAGTACTCTTGCCTGGAAAATCCCATGGACAGAGGAGCCTGGTAGGCTACAGTCCGTGGGGTCGCAAAGAGTCAGACATGGCTGAGAGACTTTACTTCTTTCATGTATTGTTGTAATAATTAAAAAATACAAAAAAAAATACAGTTTCATTATGGAACAGTTATAGACACTGCTACCTTTTGTTTAATAATGAAAGGTAACTTGCACACATACACATATTACGTATTCTATTTGCTTATAGCTCCATACTACATATTATAAAACATGGTTGTATTGAAAAATATCCAGGAATTATATGAAAAAGTAAGACTAATAGGAAACACATGGCACAAAAATTAACCATAGAGCAATACTAACTTAAGAAGAACGGTACTGGTATCAAAACTTCAAGTCAGAAAAATAGAGCAGGTAGCTAAATATCAACATATGAACATTTCATATATGTCAAATGAAGCATATTTTAATAAAGTTTTGCTTATTTTGCCACATATACATGAGATAACTACATTGTACACTTTCAATTTATATAGTCTCGTGTTATATCTCAGGAAAGCTGGAAAAAAATAAGAAAGCCATATTATTTAAATCTTGCTGTATATACCTCAAGTTCCCTTTTCCCAAATAGCTACAGTTTACCTTGGGATCCCGAGAAAAACTGTCATTATATGGTTGGCATTACAAGTGAAAAGAGACACATTTGCCATGACACTGATAATATCTGTACTCTTCACTCCAAAATAAATTACATTTAAACAAAATTTTAAGTGTAGATATTAACATCATAAGAGAGCTAAAATAAAAAGTAATGATATTTATAAAATATTAGGGGCAGAAGCACCTGTCTAAATATTGGCATTTGTTGATACTAAAACTTGAACTCTGAGGGCCATTTCTAACTTAATTCTTAGAGGAGCTTGTTAAGATTGGATTTATGTATAAAGGAAGCTTCCCTGGTGGCTCAGATGTTAAAGAATCTGCCTGCAATGTGAGAGACCTGGGTTCAATGCCTGAGTTGGGAAGATCACCTGGAAGAGAGCATGGAACCCACTCCAATTTTCTTACCTGGAGAATCCCCATGGACAGAGGAACCTGGCAGGCTACAGTCCCTGGGCTTGCAAAGAGTCAGACGCGATTGAGTGATGTGGTTTCCCAGGCAGTGCTAGTGGTAAAGAATCAGCCTGACATGCAGGAGACTTTTGAGAGAGGGGTTCTATCCCTTGGTCAGGACAATCCCCTGGAGAAAGGCATGGCAACCCACTCCAGTATTCTTGCCTGGAGAACCCCATGGACAGAGGTGCTGGGCGGGCTACAGTCCATGGGGTCACAAAGAGTCAGATATGACTGAAGTGACTTAGCGTATGTATAAAAAGTTCCCTGTTGAATACCTCTAGACAGAATCTTATGGTGTCCAGAGGAATACTGCTGCTGCTGCTGCTGCTAAGTCGCCTCAGTTGTGTCTGACTCTGTGCGACTCCATAGAGGGCAGCCCACCAGGGTCTCTGTCCCTGGGATTCAGGAAAAATTAAAACATTGTTTATCAGTCAGTTCAGTCCTGTCTGACTCTTTGCAACCCCATGGACTGCAGCACACCAGGCTTTCCTGTCCATCACCAACTCCCGGAGCTAACTCAAACTCATGTCCATCCAGTCGGTATACCATCCAACCATCTCATCCTCTGTTATCCCCCTCTCCTCCTGCCTTCAATCTTTCTCAACATCAGGGTCTTTACAACGAGTCAGTTCTTTGCATCAGGTGGCCAAAGTATTGGAGTTTCAGCTTCAGCATCAGTCCTTCCAATGAATATTCAGGTCTGATTTCTGTTAGGATTGACTGCTTTGATCTCCTTGCAGTCCAAGGGACTCTCAAGAGTCTTCTCCAAAGACTCCAAATTGATGTTCAAAAGCATATTCTTCAGTGTTCAGCTTTCTTTATAGTTCAACTCTCACATCCATACATGGCTACTGGAAAAACTATAGCTTTGACTAGGTGGACTTTTGTTGGCAAAGTAATGTCTCTGCTTTTTAATATGCTGTATAGGTTGGTCATAGCTTTTCTTCCAAGGAGCACATGTCTTTTAATTTCATGGCTGCAGTCACCATTTGGAGCCCCCCAAAATAAAGTCTGTCATTGTTTCCACTGTTTCCCCATCTATTTGCCATGAAGTGATGGGCCCAGATGCCATGATCTTAGCTTTCTGAATGTTGAGTTTTAAGCCAACTTTTTCACTCTCCTTTTTCACTTTCATCAAGTCTCCTTATTTCTTCTTTGCTTTCTTCCATAAGAGTGGTGTCATCTGCATAACTGAAGTTATTGACATTTCTCTTAGCAATCTTGATTCCAGCTTGTGATTCATGCACCCTGGCATTTCACATGATGTACTCTGCCTTGAAGTTAAATAAACAGAGTGACAGTATACAGCCTTGACACACTCCTTTCCCAATTCAGAACTGGTCTGTTGTTCCATGTCCAGGTCTAACTGTTGCTTCTTGACCTGCATACAGGTTTCTTAGGAGGCAGGTAAGGTGGTCTGGTATTCCCATTTCTTGAAGAATTTTCCACAGTTTGTTGTGATCCACAAAGTAAAAGGCTTTGGCATAGTAAATAAAGTAGAAGTGGATGTTTTTCTGGAACTCTCTTGCTTTTTTGATGATCCAACATATGTTAGAAATTTGATCTCTGGTTCCTCTGCCTTTTCAAAATCCAGCTTGAACATCTGGAAGTTCATGGTTCATGTCTTGTTGAAGCCTGACTTGGAGAATTTTGAGCATTACTTTTCTAGTTTGTGAGATGAGTGCAATTGTGAGATAGTTTGAGCATTCTTTGGCATTGCCTTTCTTTGGGATTGGAATGAAAACTGACCTTTTCCAGTCCTGTGGCCACTGCTCAGTTTTCCAAATTTGCTGGCATATTGAGTGCAGCATTTTCACAGCATCATCTTTGAGGATTTGAAATAGCTCTACTGGATTTCCATCACCTCCACTAGCTTTGCTTGTAGTGATTCTTCCTAAGGCCCATTTGACTTCACATTCCAGGATTTCTGGCTCTAGGTTAGTGATCACACCACTGTGGTTTTCTGGATCATGAAGATATTTTTTGTATAGCTCTTCTGTGTTTTATTGCCACTTCTTCTTAATATCTTCTGTTTCTGTTAGGTCCATACCATTTCTGTCCTTTATTTTGCTCATCTTTGCATGAAATATTCACTTGGTATCTCTAATTTTTTTGAGGAGATCTCTAGTTTTTGTCATTCTATCGTTTTCCTCTATTTCTTTGCATTGATTACTGAGGAAGGCTTTCTTATCTCTCTTTTATATTCTTTGGAACTCTGCATCCAGGTGGGTATATCTTTCCTTTTCTCCTTTGCCTTTAGCTTCTCTTCTTTTCTCAGCTATTTGTAAGTTCTCCTCAGTCAACCATTTTGCCTTTTTGCATTTCTTTTTCTTGGGGATGGTCTTGATCACTGCCTCCTGTACAATATCATGAACCTCTGTCCATAGTTCTTCAGGTACTCTGTCTATATTTTTTCAAGATAAAGTTTAAATATTCCATTTTGTACACATTCAGTTTGTCAGACTTGTCCTATGCTAGGGAATTAGGGACATTCACTTTTCTTCATAAAAAATTCTACCTCAGCAATAACATTGGTGGTAATGCTGTACTTTTAGATGATAGTATCTAAGTGAAAGTGAAGTTCACTCAGTTGTGTCCAACTCTTTGCGATCCCATGGACTATACAGTCCATGGTATTCTCCAGGCCAGAATACTGGAGTGGGTAGCCTTTCCCTTCTCCAGGAGATCTTCCCAACCCAGAGATTGAACCCAAGTGTCCCACATTGCAGGCAGATTCTTAACCAGCTGAGCCACAAGGCAAGCCCAAGAACACTGGAGTAGGTAGCCTATCCCTTCTCCAGTGGACTTTCCCAATGCAGAAATCGAACTGGGGTCTCCTACATTGCAGGTGGATTCTTTACCAACTGAGCTATGAGGGAAGCAATAGTATCTAAATCCCATATTTTTGAAACATGAAGACAAGAGTACTGTCATTTTGGGAAAGGATGAGGGGATGGCCTTGGGCAAGTGGGCTTGACAAACTCGGTAACACAAACCTAAAAGCATGGGTTTCTGAGACAATAACCAGCTATCCACAAGAGTAAATGGTTAGCTCTCCTTCTGTTGCAATGTTGTACAGATGTACATAATTTCCAATGAAGAAAAGTGGGACTATGAATCTTCCACCTAGAAGAATCACCCAATTCCCAGTTCCCTGAAAGATACAGATAAAAGCCTTGGCACATTCCTATTTTTACAGGAGGCAGTAGCACACCAGATAAAATCTGTTGACAGCAAGCTTGTAGACACCCGACACGTTGAAACCAGAAGACTGATGATGCTTGTAAGATCGTCTTGATACCAACCAATCTGAGATGAGTACAAACTGATTAGGCATCCTGTGGTCCCCTTCCTCACACTGTGTTTAAAGCTCTTTCCCTTAAATTCTACCAGAGTTGATACCCTTTTTCTCCTTCTCTCTTGTGCACAAGCTATCTTTTTTAATAAAAAAGTTTTGCTTTCCTAAGAATCTTGTGGGAGTGATATTTATTTCTATTATGCTGTACAAAATTTGAAGAATTTTCTTCATTTGGGATCTCTCATAGGTGAGAACACAAAATCTTCACTAAAATGCTTGAAAATATATTTTTCATGAGCATAATCTTTTTCTAAAATTGCAATCAAATATGAGCCAGTAAATAATTCTCCTGCAATACAGGACACGCAAGAGAGGAGGGTTCAATCCCTGAATCAGGGAGATTCCCTAAAGTAGGAAATGGCACCCTACACCAGTTTTCTTGCCTGGGAAATCCCATGGACAGAGGAGCCTGGCAGGCTACAGCCCATAGGGTCACAAAGAGTTGGACACAGCTGAGCATGTTTTGGATGGATAGATAGATGGATAGATGGATGTTTTGGATGGATGGATTGGAAGTATATTTGAGACTATGAGATATAATTAGCATGGAGTTGTCTGACAAAACATGATTTATTAATTAATCAGGAATACAATTAAGTGCTTACTTTTATTATTTTTCCACTGGTTCTCAGGCTCTTCTTCATCCTCGCATGCACTCAATCTGTCTTCATATGAGCTTGCTGGGGATTTAGTTAAATCAATCTTTTGTAGGAGTAGTCATATAACAATGTCTACATACTTGTGTCATCAAACCCCATTCAGTATCATGTGACCTTAGTTAGAGGAACTGAAGAACCTTTTGATGGAAATGAAAAAGGACAGTGAAAAAGCTGGTTTGAAACTCAAGATTCAAAAAACAAAGATCATGGCATCTGGTCCCATCACTTCATGGCAAATAGATGGGGAAACAATGGAAACAGTGACAGACTTATTTTCTTGGGCTGAAAAATCACTGCAGATGGTAACTGCAGCCATGAAATTAAAAGATGCTTGCTCCTTAGAAGAAAAGCTATAACCAACTTAGACAGCATATTAAAAAGCAGAGACATTACTTTGCCAACAAAGGTCCATCTAGTCAACTGAAGAAGAAGTGAAGTGAAGTCACCCAGTCGTGTCTGACTCTTTGTGACCCCATGGACTGTAGCCTAACAGGATCCTCCGTCCATGGGATTTTCCAGGCAAGAATACTGGAGTGGGTTGCCATTTCCTTCTCCAGGGGATCTTCCTGACCTAGGGATCGAACCAGGGTCTCCTTCATTGTAGGCAGCCGCTTTACCGTCTGAGCCCCCAGGGAAGTCCATCTAGTCAAAGCCATGGTTTTTCCCATAGTCATGTATGGATGTGAGAGTTGGACCATAAAGAAAGCTGAGCACCAAAGAACTAATGCTTTTGAACTGCAGTGTTGGAGAAGACTCTTGAGAGTCCCGTGGACTGCAAGGAGATTCAACCTGTCAATCCTAAAGGAAATCAGACCTGAACATTCATTGGAAGGACTGATGCTGAAGCTGAAGCTCCAATTTTGAAGCAAGATTGAAGGCTGGAGGAGAAAGCGATGACAAAGGATGAGATGGTTGGATGGCATCACCAATTCGATGGACATGAGCTTGAGTGAGGTCCGAGAGTTGGTGATGGACAGGGACGCCTGGCCTGCTGTTGTCTATGGGGTCGCAAAGAGTTGGACATGACTAAAAGACTGAACAACAACAGTCTTTAATAAGATATGTATCTGGAGAAAGCAATAATTTGAAAAGATACATGTGCCCCGGTGAACTAACCTTAGTTCTGAGTGTAAACCTATGAAAATATACGTTAATATAATATATAAATTTATAAACTTTAAGTTATATATAAAGGGTCTTATATATAAATATGCAAATAAATTTAAAATGTAAACTTATATTCCTATATGTCCTATATATCTTATCCTGAGTGATTTCAAATGGTGTGAGGCAAGAAAGCCCCCTTGGCCTTTGCCTATCTCTTCATAATGGCTCTTTGTAAGTCTGTGCTCTTTACTTTTAATGAAGTAAGTTCTTGTGTAAGATCTTCTTTAAGCAATGTCTTAGATCAGGTGGGGAGAAGTAAGCAGCTTGGCTGGGGAGAAAATATCACATTTTATAAGTAAGAAATTTAAAAAATACATCGTGAAAAACCTGTCTCAGAAGTATGCTTATTAACATGTACCTAAAAAAAGGGCAAACCTAAGATATCAAATTTTAGTGAAAAATATTTAAACACTATGCACTAAGTCTATCCAAATAAGGAACCGTTTCATTTCAATCATAATCTTAAAAATGCATATAAGATTTTTAAATGTATTTAACTTTTTCAAAGGAAATATGTGAGGACAAATGAATATAGTCACTTCTACAAAACAGTGGAAACAGAAACTCCTAGATGGACTCTCAATAACTACAAGGAAAATTTTGTGTTGCAACTGTTAAAAAGTGGTGGTGGTGGTGCTGGTGGTTTAGTTGCTAAGTCGTGTCTGACTCTGGTGACCCATGCACTGTCGCCTGCCAGCCTCCTCATTCCATGGTATTTTCCAGGCAAGAATATTGGAGAGAGCTGCCATTTCTTTCTCCAGTTAAAAAGTTGAAATACATAATTCATCATGTGCACTGATTGGCCAGTTGTTAAATTCCAGTTCTATTCATGATAATCAGTTATTTAAATATTTTAGCCGATGTCTAGTAGAACTTTTTGTTTGTTTTGAGGTAGTGTGTAGGAAGAGGATATGAAAAATGTGTGGCATAAAATAAAAATTGTCTTTCTAGTGCTTGTTGGATTGATGCATACTAGCATCTTTTCTTCTGAAGCTTGTCTATTAAAGGCAGACTCAATGATATATTGATTTTCAAAGGTAAATTCAGGAGCATGTGATAAAAACAGCAACAAAAGCAAAGAACTTTTGTTTGAGAACAAATAAAAAGCCAGAATTGCCAAATAATTTGAATTCAAAGTGTGATTGCTTTGTTTTGATGGAGATGCTTCACAGAGAGCTCCCTTGTGGTGGTTTGATTTTATTAACTTGATAATCACTTGGTGTCCCAGTGAGACTAGTTATTAAAAAAAGGTCATGTTAAATGCATAGGAGATGAACAAATATTTATTTAAATCACTGTCTCAGAACTTTTTTTTTTTCAAAGGGTTTAAAGCAGACTTGTTTTCATTATTTAAGAACTTCCTGGAATTGCGAGTCCTGCCAGTTAAACTCAGACTGTGCCAAGGGACGGTGCTCTGGACCATGCCAAGGGGCTTGTTAGAGTGTTACAATGTAACAATTAAAAAGTTATAGTAAAATAGAGGAAATTGCAAACACTTATCTCTGTAGTTTGGATCCCAGGAGAAGAAGAGCTTGTTCAAACATCCCTTGGGTTTCTAATTCAGTTCCCCCTGCACTCTAGATATTACTGAGGCCTCAAGTTCACTTAAGGGAAACTTGGCAACAGTGAAATCAAAGAGAAACTTTGAGAAAAAGTTTTAGGTTTCTCTGGGATCAGATAGATTCTTCATGCACAATGTATGAATCATTTGCCTATCATTAAGTACCTGTGTTTACAGGTGTATTGAGACTTGTAGGATAATAGTGTACTCTTTTATTTGCAGTAGCAGAACAGCAGAAGGAATTGGTGCCTGTGGGCTTGCTTAATTCCAATGCTCATGTTTCATGAAGCTTTTCTATTTCCTAGAATAAACTAATCATTCCAAGTACAAACTCTTTTCCTTGACAGGCCACTTATTTCATATCTTGAAGGCATGACTCTAGACTTGTAACTTAGCTTTATTTTATTATTTTTACTATGTCACAGCATTTATGGTAAAACTGTCACTGGGTTAAAAATATAAGTGGATATTTTATTGGGTGTGGAGACACATGCTGTTCAGCTCTCTTACTTCACAAGAGTTCTTCGATTGTTTAAATCTTACACAAAAATTTCACTTATTCATAGAGCCCAATAACTGAGGTTAGACTATTAAAAAGTAAAAAATTATGAATGGTATCAATATGGTAAAACATTTAGTCATCAGTGAAAAATACAAAAATTATTGGGTAGACTGGATTGGCTTATTTTAGTCACAGCACTTCAATTTCAACTTTCTTATAAAAAATAAAAGTATTATTATCTTGGAGAAATTCTAAGATAAAGAAAGCTCCATGAGCTTTCTCACCCTCCTGCTACTTTGATGACTATGCTCCAGTGCAAAACTAGTTTTATTATTCTCTACTTAGTGTTCTAGCTTCCCAAATAGCTTAACCACGTCTTTTAAATTGAAACATGCCATAGCCTTCCCACATTCTCTGTACCCCCATGTTTTTCTTGTACTGATTTTAACAAGGTATTTCAATCCTATAAATGTTTAAGATAATAATATAATTATCATTACTATATCATTATACAACAGATGTTAATGCTTCAAATATTTAATTATCATTTGGAAAATCATAAAATTTTCAAACACACTACATGGTGCGTTCTTTGTGTACCTTATTAAAGATTGTAAAAAACCATAGCTGTTGTTGTCATCCATTATCCATATGCTTGCCTCATTCTCTCCACATCGTAACAGCTTTCCATATTTCTTACCATTGTTTGTTCGTTTTATATGGGCAAATATCTCATTATTATCTTCTAATAAGCTAAATTGCTCTTTGTCTAATATTGATTATAGAATGTCTTTTTTGTTTTATTTTTTTAGTCGAGTAAATGTATTTTGTTTCCAAGAGTTCTGGTTTTGTTTATTTTATATTCACTTATCTTCCTTTTGCCCTTCCTGATTTGTTTCATAATTTCTTGCTTTTTTAAAATAAAAGTTATGCTTCTTTTAAATTTAAAGTGGATATTTTAAGTGTATGTGTGGAGAGACTGTACTTATCCAAAATATATCAGTAAATTCCAACTATAACAGGTTCCTACTATATTAGTTCCTACTAATATATTAGTTTTTCTTAATGTTAGGCTTAACAATGTGGAGATTCTCTCTCTCTCCTTTTGTAACATGAACACACATATGCACACATACATCTGTCTAGCAGCTGGGTAACTTTCTCAAGTAGCCATCTGGGATTCCAACTGAGAACTGCTTCCTGTGGTTAATTATTGTAATTTTGCACACCATTCAGGTATTGTGGATACAACAAGTCAAGAGCCAGAGGCATTTTTGTCTCACCCTTTTTAGCAGCAATACTGAGCTTTTCTCCTCAAATTCCCAACCACGAGTTTAATGGGAATAACAAAACTTCACATTAAAAGGGTAAGCACAGACAGTAACTTGACTGCTTTGGATTAGCCCTTTAAAGAGGCCAGAAATCCATGTCCTCTAGCTTCACATCAAAGGTCTTATTCCAGTCCATCATTTCTTGCATGAACTCTCTATCTTCTTTATCCCTGGGAAACTACTACTCTCCCGTAGTGACAGAGCCTGTGATTAAGCCCCACACACTCTGCACTATGTCACCTGTTTTAGATCTTCAGATATATTCTGAACTTCCTGTCAGAGGAAAGTTTTGTTTTAATGTGTAAATATACACATATCTGATATGCATATTATATGTCTTTGGTATATGTTAGGAGCAGTTTTTAACATCCTTATGTAAGTTGATCCAAATGTGTTCACTTTTTTTTTTGTCACGTCTACAGTGATATATCCTCTGTTATTTATTTATTTATCTGCTTGTTTTGGAGTCCAGCAGCATGGTATTAAATGTATCATTATTTTGATAGAAATAAATTAGTATTTTATTGCTATTTAAGTTTCTGTCTAAGGATTAATTATGGAATAAATCATCTCTTCATATATTTTTATACATTGGACTACCCATTGCTTTGAATGTTCTAATTAACTGCTGATTTCTGGTCTATTCTAATAGAAGCATTATTGAATGTTTTGCTCTTTTAAGTGACTCTCAGAACAGAATTCATGGGCCATTTGCTTATTAGAAGCATGTCAGGGTTTGCAAATATATTGGGAGTAGAATGATAATAATGTACTTGTTACTGTGATGCAGTAGAATAACAAAATGAGGTCTCCTTGGTGGTTTTGTGCTATTTTTGACAGTTCTAAAAGTAAAATTGCATACACAAGGGTATACATTCTGTTAACATTTATACGTTTAAAATTAAAGGAAGTAACCTGTGGTCACCACACATTTAGGAAATGTACCTCAGCAATGCGTTCAAACTCCTGGTGGTTGCCTCCTATCTTCCTCAGAGAGCTACAACATCCTCAATTTTGTTTTAGTCAATTCCTTTTCTTTACAATTTTATCATAAATATTTGTGTCTTCAAATGTGTGTTTCTCTTTTGAGCTTTATATTCAGAGAATCATACTGCAAGTGTTGTTTGTCTTTTTTTAACTCAAAGTTTGGCCTTGGAGATTTATTCATGCAGGTGCTGATGGTTGTAAACCACTTAAAAAATAACTGATATATAGCAATACATTTTTAAAACATGACCTTTTCTGTTTTTTCCCTCCAATTTTGTGCTATTGCGAGTAACATTTCCATGAGTTCAATTTTGAACCAGTCCGTTGTTCTATGCCTGGTTCTAAGTGTTGCTTCTTGAACTGCATACAGGTTTCTCAGGAAACAAGTAAAGTGGTCTGGTACTCCCATCTGTTGAAGAATTTCCCACAGTTTGTTGTCATCCACACATTCAAAGGCTTCAGCATAGTCAGTGAAACAGAAGTAGATACTCTCTGGGACTCCCTTGCTTTCTCCATGATCCAAAGAATGTTGGCAATTTGAATTTTAGTTCTGCTGCCTCTTCAAAACCCAGCTTGCCCACCTAGAAGTTCTCAGTTTACCTACTACTGAAGACTAGCAGGAAGGATTTTGAGCATAATCTTGCTAACATGTGAAATGAGCTCAATTGTATGGTAGTTTGAACATTCTTTGGCATCACCCTCTTTTGAAATTGGAATGAAAATTGACCATTCCCAGTCCTGTGGCCACTGCTGAGTTTTCCAAATTGCAGACACACAGATACACACACACACGCACACATTACATGTTTGATAATATTTGTTATCTTTGATGCTTTGAAATTTATTGAGAAAAAATTTATTGAGATTCATTTCATGGTAAAATATGTGACGCATTTTAAAATTGTTTTATATTTGCTTGTAAAGAAACTCCACTCTCTTTCTGGAGAGGGCTATATGTGAAGTGAAATGAAGTTAAAATTGCTCAGTCATGTCCGACTCTTTGCTACTCCATGAACGTCCATGGAATTCTCTAGTCCAGAATATTAGAGTGGGCAGCCTTTCCCTTCTCCAGGGGATCTTCCCAACTCAGGGATCGAACCCAGGTTCCCTGCATTGCAGACAGATTCTTTAACAACTGAGCTATCTGGTGAGCCCAGAGATGGCTCTATATAAGAGTATATACACTGTTCTAGTTCAATGTTTCTATGGTCAAGCTTATTCAATTATTTATATGTTTGACATTTCTACACCTGGTGTATTGCTGGCTCATTTATTTTGTTAGGTTTATGTGATTTGTTGATGATTTACCTCTTTTTATTTTTCCATTAGATAGTGCCTTTTCTCTAGAGGTTCATTTTAAAGTTCACTTGTCATTATAAAAGGAACAGCAAGAAGGTGAGAGAACTCAAATTAGCATTATGTGTAATAATTATGTGTATTAATTAGCCAAAGTCTGAGGAAAGAAAAGTGGCAGACTAATCGGTTCTGTCAAATAGAAAAAAATTTTTAAAACATTAAAATATTAAGATGATTAATCAACATACAGGTTTACTCTGGGAGAAAGAAATGGCAGCCCACTCCAGTATTCTTGCCTGGAGAATCTCGTGGACAAAGGAACCTGGCGGGCTTCAGTCCCTGAGGTGTCAAAGAAAGGTACACAACTGAAATGACTTAGCACTCATGCACACTCTGTTGTTAGCAATGAACTTCTACTTAACCATGTAATTGCTTCACAATGTCAGTTGGTGTTAGTGTACAGTTATCACTGGTAGGAAAAATCATTAAAATTAATCTTCCAGAACAAAGAGACCAATCTTAAATTTTATCACATCATAACTTATTTTTTTACAGTTAACAGATTCATGCAATTTAAAAAGATGTATAGGAATGACACTTCATATTTGGATGCAGCCTTTGAGGTTTCTTATATGAAAGCAAAAGAAAAAAAAGAAACAAAATTTTATAAAAGAACTACTTGTTTTTGTGATATTGATAAACATGACTGAAACAAATAACGGAAGAAAGAAGATGAGAAACTAAACTTTCTCAAATGTCAACATATACTTGCAAAATAACAGGAAAAAATGATAAAGTTTTAGAAAAATAAATTTAATAACAAATTAATCACCAGAGGAGATCTTTTATAATATTATCTGATATTTGTAAATTCTATTTTAAATAAAGAAATATTCAAAGGTAATTTTTGTGAGTGAAGGAAATATAAATCACTGAAGATATATTCTTAAGAAGAAATTCAGTCACAAAAAGAAAAAAAAATGTATAGAAAAATACATAATATTAACCATTAGTTAAACAGCTACCTTTAGTGGATTATTACTAGTACTTTAAAATCCCTGTATCAAAGCTAAATTATACAGCAGATATCTGCTGAACAAAACTTCAAAATTAGCAAGTGGCTCATTTTTATGAAGAAAAAATGTTTGTGTGCTTTTTATTTAGTTGAAATATTGTTGATGAAATATACTACACTAGTTTCAGGTGTACTGCATAATGATTTTACACTTTCATAGGACTTCCCTGGTGGCTCAGATGATAAAGCATCTGCCTACAATGAGGGAGACCCGGGTTCAATCCCTGAGTCAGGAAGACCCCCTGGAGAAGGAAATGGCAACCCACTCCAGTATTGCCTGGAATATCCCTTGGATGGAGGAGCCTTGTAGGCTACAGTGCATGGGGTTGCAAAGAGTCGGACATGACTGAGCGACTTCACTTTTCACTTTCTTTTTTCTCATTATGACATAATCATCATAAGTGTATTAACCATTATCCATGCAAAGCTATTACAATATTATTGATCATATTTCTTATACTGTTATATCCCTATGACTTATTTATTTTATAACTAGAGGTTTGTATCTCTTAATTTCCTTCAACTATTTTGCCCACCCTCAAACTACCCTCCGTTCTGGTAACTAGCCCTTTTGTTCTATGTATTAACAAGTCTGTTTTCATTTGTTTCTTCTAGTCCACATGTGAGATCATGTGGTATTTTCTTTCTCTGTCAGACTTATTTCACTTAGCATAATACCCTCTAGCTCCATTTATGTTTTGGAAACTGGTAAATTTCATTTTTTATGTCAGAGTAATATTTTTGCTATATATATAGTGAGACATGTATATATATATATATATATATATATATATATATACAGATAAAGTGAAAATACATATTTCACTATATATATATGCATATATTTCACTATATATATGGCTTTCTTGGCGGCTCAAACAGTAAAGAATCTGTCTGCAATGCAGGAGACTTGAGTTTGATTTCTGAGTCAGGAAGATACCCTGGAGAAGACAATAGTTACTCACTCCAGTTTTCTTGCCTAGAGAATTCCGTGGACAGAGGAGCTTAGAGGGCTACAGTCAACAGGATCTCAAAGTGTTGGACGTGACTGAATGACTAACACTTTCACTTTCACTTCACACATATGTTTATATTTTCTTCACCCACTCATGTATTGATGGATGCTTAAGTCACTTCCATACCTTGGCTATTATAAACAATGCTCCAATAAACATAGAGGTGCATATGCCTTTTCAAATTAGTGCTTTTTCCTTCTTTGGATAAATACCCATAAGTAGAATTGTTGGATTGTACAGTAGTTCTATTTTTTTTTAATGGAAAAACCTCCATACAATGTTCTATCATGTTTGCATCATTTTACAATTCCACCAATAATGCGCAAGTTTTCCTTTACTTGATATCCTCACCAACACTTGTTATGTATTACGTGTTGTCTTTTTGAAAATAGCCCTTTCTGACCAGTATTGAAGGGTATCTCATTGTGAGTTTAATTTGCATTTCCCTGATGATTATGGAGCTTTCTTGGTGGCTCAGATGGTAAAGAGTACGCCTGCAATGTAGGAGACCCAGGTTCGATGCCTGGGTTGGGAAGAACACATGGAGAAGGGAATGGCTACCCACTCCAGTATTCTTGCTTGGAGAATTCCAGGGATAGAGGAGCCTGGAGATCTACAGTTCAAGGGGTTGCAGAGTCTGACATGACTGAATGACTAACAAACTAATGATAGTGATGTTGAGCATCTTTTCATGTGTTTGTTGTCCATCAATATGGCTTTCTTGGAAAAATGTATTCAGGTTTTTAATCTATTTTTTCATTCAGATTGTTTTTTGAAATTGAGTTGTATGAGTTCATTATATATTTTAATACTAATCCCTTATCAGATATATAAGTTGCAAATATATTCTCCCATTTAATGAGTTTCCTTTTGCTTTGTTGGTGATTTCTTGGCTTGCAAAGGATTTTTAGGCTCAGGCAGGTTCATTGTTTTACTCTCATTTTCATTGCCCTTGCCTGAGGAGACACTAAATCATCCGTCAAAGAATGTACTACCTATATTTTCTTCTGAGTTCTATAGTTTCAGTCTTACATTTAAGTCTTTAATCTACTTTGAGGTGATTGCTGTATGTGGTGTAAGAAAGTTGTCCAATTTAATTCTTTTGTATGTAGCTGTACAGTTTCCCATAATCAAGAGTGTTTCCAATAAACACTCTTTATTGAAAAGACTGTCTTGTCTCCACTGAGTATTCTTACTCTCCTTCTCATTAATTGATTGAACAAAAATAAATGTGTGGATTTACTCCTGGATTCTGTATTCTACTCTATCCATCTATCCCATCTATCCATTTTTGTGTCAGTATTACACAATATTTGATTACTACTATGCTGTATAATTTAAAATCAGGGAGCATATACCTTTAATTTTATTCTTTCTCAATATTTCTTTGGTTACTCAGCATCCTTTGTGTCTAAATACAAATTTTAAGATTATTTGTACCAGTTATGTGAAATTGTCATTAGTATTTATAGAGAGATTATAATAAACCTATAGATTGCTTAGAGTAGTATGGAGATTTTAACAATATTTATGCTTATAATCCATGACCTTGGTATACCTTTACATTTGCATCTTCTTCAAGTTTTTTTAATCAATGTCTTTTCAATCTCAGAGAAGAGGCCTTTTATCTCCTTGGTTAAATTTATCATTTTATTATTTTGGATGAAATTGTAAAATGGATTGTTTTATTAATTTCTCTTTCTTAAAATTCATGATTAGGGTACAAAATTACAACAGATTTTTGTATACTGGTTTTGTATCCTGCAACATTACTACATTTATTAGTTCTGATTTTTTGTGTGTGTGGAGTTTTTAGGATTTTCTATATGTAGTATTATGTCATCTGCAAATAGTAGCAGATTTCCCTTTCATTTAAGTTTGCTTGCATTTCATCTCTTTTTCAGTTCTGATTGTTGTGGCTAGGACTTCCAATACTTTGTTGAATAAAAGTGACTAAAGAGTGTATCCTTCTCTTGTTTTTGATCTTAGAGGAGATGCTTTCAGCTTTTCACTCTTGAGTATGATGTTGGCTGTAGGTCTGTCATACATAGACTTTATTATGCTGAGGTACTTTTTTTTCCCATGTTGCTAGAAATTTTTAAATCATAAATAGATGTTAAATTTAGTCATAAACTTTTTCTGTATCTATTAAGATGATCATATAATTTTACAATAAATTTTTATTGGAGTATAGTTACTTTACAATATTGTGTTAGTTTCTACTGATCATATAATTTTTTTATTTTTCAAATTTTTAATGTGATGTGTCACATTGATGGATTGATTTGCAGTTATTAAACTTTCCTTGCATCCCTGGGATATGTTCCCCTTGAACATTGTGTATGATCCTTTTAATATATTGTTGAATTTGGGTTGCTAGTGTTTTGTTGAGGATTTTTACATCTATGTTCATTAATGATATTGACCTTTAATCTTTCATTGTTTCTTTGGTTTTGATAGCAGGTTGATTCTGGCCTTATAAAATAAGTTCAAAATTATTCCTTCTTCTCTTTTTTGGGAATAGTCTGAAAAGGATAGTTGTTAAATATTTTTAAGTGTTTAGTAAAACTTAACTGTGGAGTTGTCTGATCCTGGATTTTGTTTGTTTTTTACTACTGACTCAATTTCATTACTAATAATAAGTCTGTCCTTTTTTACTTTCTGATACAGACTTAGGAATATAAGATTTATAGGAATTCATCCATTTCGCCTATGTTGTTCATTTTATTGATGTATAATTGTTCATAGTAATCATACATGAATTTTTGTATTTTTGTAATGTTAGTTGCAACTTCTATTTATTTTACTAATCTGGGACCTTATAAATATACATATACATTTTTTATTGAAGTATCATTGACTTACATTGTTTCAGGTGCACAGCTAGGTGATTCAATTATACAAATACACATATATTATTGTTGAAATTATTTTCCAGCATAGGTTATTACAAGATATTGACCAAAGTTCACTATGCTGTGCAGGAAACCTTTGTTGCTTGTTGAATATCTATTTTTCAATTAAAAATCTAGCATTCTATTCATACTGAGTGAAATAAGTGGAATCAAAATATCATAATATTTTTGTTAGACAAAAATTCAAGTTTTCTAAAATATATACATTATCTACATTTATAATATGTTTACAAAATCCATATCTACTGCAATACATATATATTACACATATATTCAACTACACTTGATAAAGGCTTGAGAAAGAATATCAGTAAAAGAGAGAAGAGATGGAGAAATTGGAGAACATAAACTAAACAAAATGTAAGCCCTGAATATGAAATATAAAAAGTGAAACAAACTAGATAAAAGTAAAAGATTATCATATAGCTCAGTGTTTTTTAAACATGATTGTTCATTAGAAACTTATCTGAAGCTCTGGAGAAAAAAAAGCAATACTTGAGAATTTGTATTTTTCAAAAGATTTCAAGATAATTCTGATATGCATCTGGATTTTAAAAAGTGATTACAGGTTTTTCTATTAGATCCTAGTATTGCCAATAGAGAGTTCTATTATTTTTCTGTTGACCAATTATAATACAATGGTATTGAGAAATAATTACCTGACACAATAGTAAAGGGTGTTTAACAGTTTTCACAATCAATAGCAAGACAAAAAATAAAAGATAGTTACAATTACAAGCCATAATGGAAACATGATTAATTAACAATATGAAAATATACAATTTGGGGAGGATCAAGCAGAGTGATGTGTTAAGTGGAAGTGCATATAAGTACATGTCTGCATCCACCCAGTCAGTCTATGTCTTTTGGTTGTTGCATTTAATCCATTTACATTTAAGAAAATTACCGATATATATGATCCCATTACCATTTTCTTAACTATTTTAGGTTTATTTTCTATAGGTCTTTTCCTTGTCTTGTGTTTCCCGCCTAGAAACATTCCTTTAGCATTTGTTGTAAAGCTGGTTTGGTGGTGCTGAATTGTCTTAACCTTTGTTTGTGTGGAAAGCTTTTGATTTCTCCATCAAATTTGAAGGAGAGTCTTGTTGGGTACAGTATTCTTGGTTGTAGTTTCTTCCTTTTCAACACTTTTAAATATATCATGCCATTCCCTGCTGGTTTGTAGCGTTTCTGTTGAGAAAGTAGCTGATAATCTGTTGGGAGTTCCCTTGTGTGTTATTTGTCATTTTTCCCTTGTTGCTTTTAATATTTTATCTCTGTCTTTAATTTTTGTCAGTTTGATTACTATGTGTCTCGGTGTGTTCCTCCTTGGGTTTATCCTGTCTGAGACTGTGTTTCCTGGACTTCATTGACTATTTCCTTTCCCATGTTCAGGACTTTTTCAGCTATTATCTCTTCAAATATTTTCTCAGGTCCTTTCTCTTTCTATTCTCCTTCTGGAACCTATATAATGTGAAGGCTGGTGAGTTTAATGTTGTTCCAGTGATCCCTTAGGCTGTCTTCATTTCTTTTCATTCTTTTTTCTGTATTCTATTCTGCAGCAGTGATTTCTACCATTCTGTCCTCTAGGTCATTTATCCATTCTTCTGCATCAGTTATTCTGCTGTTGATTCCTTCTAGTGTATTATTCATCTCTGTTTGGTTGTTCTTTAGTTCTGCTACATCTTTGGTAAACATTTCTTGCATCTTTTCAAGTTTTGCCCTCATTCTTTTCCCAAGATCCTGAATTATCTTCACTATCATTATTCTGAATTTTTTCTGGAAGATTGCCTATCTCCACTTCATTTTGTTGTGTTTTTTTTTGGATCTTATCCTGTCACTTTATCTGGGACATACTGTCTGCTTTTTCACTGTGATTAACCTTCCATAATATGGTTTTAGTTTTAGCTTCTGTGAGACTGTGCTTCTTGCTGCTTCTGTCTGCCCTCTGATGGATGAGACTAAGACTTGTGTAAGCTTCTTGATGGGAGGGACTGGCAATGGGGAAAACTGGGTCTTGCTCTGGTGGGCAGGGCCTTGCTTAACAAAGCTTTAATCCAATGATCTGCTGATGGGTGGGGTTTCACTCCCGTTCTGGCAGTTGATTGGCCTGAGGTGACCCAGCCCTGGGCTCTGGGGCTTGATGGTAGGGTTAATGGTGAACTCCAACAGGGCTTACACAAGGGGGACCTTCCAGTGCCCCCGTCCCTATGGTGAGATCCTGCTGACCCATGCCTCCATAGGAGGCCCTCCAACACTAGCAGGTAGTTTCATCTCAGTCTCCTCTGGGGTCACTGCTCCTCTCCTCTGCATCTTGATATGCACAAAATTTTGTTTGTGCCCTCCAAGACCAGAGGCTTTCTTTTACCCGCTCCTCTAAGAGGACTATTATCAAATCACATTGACCCTCAAGGCAAGATTCTCTGGGGTCCCAGTCCCTTTGTTGGATCCCAAGGCTGGAAAGTCTGACATGGGGTTCAGCACCTTCACAATAGTGTGAGAACTTCTTTGGTATTATTGTTCTCCAGTCTATGGGTCACCCACCCAGTGGGTATGGGATTTGGTTTTATCGTGATTGAGCCCCTCCTACTGTCTTGATGTGGCTTCTTCTTTGTCTTTGGATGTGAGTTATCTTATTTCAGGGGGTTGTCTGCTCTATGAGTGGCCCCATGTGGGCTGCATGGGTCTTTCTGTTTTGATGCGGTCAACTATTATGGGTGCACTGGTAGGCAAGACAGGGCACTGGACTGGTTGGCCGTTAGGTTCTGATTTTTGTGGTGACTGCCATCCCACTGATTTGTGGGGCCATGTCCCTAAGTGACTGACTACTGGGCCTGGAGTGGCCGAGACTGAAGCTGGTTCACTTATGGGTGGGTAATTTTCTCACACTAATAGGCTAGAGAGGGGACTCCGAAATGATGCTTGCCAGGGCCAGTGTCCCTGATGCAGAACCTCTTCTCCAAAATGTCTATTGCTGGCATCTCCAGCCCCAAGGTGAGTTTCAGTTGCCACCTCCCCCTCTGAGCTGCTCTTCAAGATCAGCTCTTTTCAAACTGCTGTCTCTGTGCTACTGCATGTAAATGTCTTCACACGTCTTTTAAGATTAGAGTCTCAGTTTTGTAAGGTCCCCCAGCTCCCCTGTATGCAAGCCAGATGTTCTGGAGACTCTTCTTGATATATAACACCTAGGCTGGTGAACCTGATGTCGGGAGATACCCCTCATCTTAGAGGAAAGTTCTGAAATTTTGAATATCCTTCTGCTTGTGGATCGCCTAACAAAGGGTGTGTCTTTTGTGATTACTATGTCTTCACTCCTCCTACCACTCTTTTGTGCTTCCTTTCTTGTATCTTTAGCTGTAAAAAATGCCTATTGCTAGCCTTCAGGTTCTCATAGATAGTTGCTCTGTAAACAGTTTTAATTTTGCTGTGCCTGTGGACAGAGTTGTGTTCAGGGTCTTCATACTCCACTATCTTGGCCAGACATCAAGAAAAATACATTTAAAGTAAAATGGAAATTTTGAAAATATAGTATGAAATACAAAAGTTTGCTTTTTTAGCACATAAACAAATTTCAGGGGGTAAAGGTCTGACACAGATAGTAGACATATTTCTTTTTCTTGCTACACTTACAAACCTTCCCGCCAATTTTCAAGAACAGTACAATGTGCCTAATTTCTATAGTTAATGTATATAACATATTTTGTTTAATAGTGCCTTCACCTTGTTGTTGTTTAGTCACCTGGTCATATCCTACTCTTTTTGACACCATAGACTGCAGCACGCCAGACTTCCCTGTCCCTCACTATCTCCCAAAGTTTGCCCAAGTTCAAGTCAATTGGATTGGTGATGCCATCCAGCCATCTCATCCTCTGATGCCCTCTTCTTCTTCTGCCCTCAATCTTTCCCAGCATCAGGGTATTTTCCAATGAGTCAGCTGTTCACATCAGATGACCAAAATACCAGAGCTTCAGCTTCAACATCAGTCCTTCCAACCAGTATTCAGGGTTGATTTCCCTTAAGATTGACTGGTTTGATCTCCTTGCTGCCCAAGGGCCTTTCAGGAGTCTTCTTCAGCACCACAGTTCGAAGGCTTTCTTTACAGTCCAGCTCTCACAACCAAGGTTATGGGAAAACCATAGCTTTGACTATACAGACCTTTGTCAGCAGAGTTATGTCTCTGCTTTTCAACACACTGTCTAGGTTTGTCATAGATTTCCTGCCAAGAAGTGACCATCATCTGATTTCATGACTGCAGTCACCATCCACAGAGATTTTAGAGTCCAAGAAGAGGAGATCTGTCACTGTTTCCACATTTTCCCCTTCTATTTGCCATGAAGTAATGGGGCTGGATACCATGATCTTAGTATTTTTAAAATTTAGTTTTAAGCAGCTCTTTCACTCTTCACCTTCACCCTCATCAAGAGGCTCTTTAGTTCCTCTTTGCTTTCTGCTATTAGAGTAGTATCACCTACAGGTCTGACGTTGTTAATTTCTCTCCCACCTATCTTGATTACAGCTTGTAACTCTTCCAGCCTGGCATTTCTCATGATGCTTTCAGCATGGAAGTTAAACAAACAGATAACAGCTGTGGTACTCCTTCCTCAAACTTGAACCAACCAATTGTTCCATATGGGGTTCTAACTGTTGCTTCTTGATCTGCATACAGGTTTCTCAGGAGACATGAAAAACAGTCAGATATTCCCATCGGTTTAAGAGCTTTCCATTGTTTATTATGATCCACATAGTCAAAGGCTTTAGCATAGTCAATGAAACAGAGATAGAAGCTTTTCTGGAATTCCCTTGCTTTCTCTATGATGCAGCAAATGTTGGCAATTTGCTCCTCTGCCTTTTCTAAACCTGGCTTGGACACCTGGAAGTTCTTGGTTCACAAAATGCTGAAGCCTAGGGTGCAAGATTTTAAGCATGCCCTTACTAGCATGGGAGATGAGTGCAATTGTCCGATGGTTAGAACATTCTTTAGTACTACCCTTCTTGGGAATTGGGATGAGGACTGACCTTTTCCAGTCCTGTAGCTATTGCTGGGTCTTCCAGATTTGCTGGTATATTGAATGTAACATCTTAATGACATCATCCTTTAGGGTTTTGAATAGCTCTACTATAATTCCATCATATCCACTAGCTTGCTTCCTATGTCTCACTTGGTTTCACACTGCAGAATGTCTGGCTCTCAGTGACTGACCATGTCATCATAGTAGTCTGGTTCATTAAGTTCTTTTTTGTACAGCTGCTCTGTGTACTCTTTCCATCTCTCTTGATCTCTTCAGCATCTACTATGTCTCTACAGTTTATGTCCTTTATTGTGCCTATCTTTGGATGAAATATTCCCTTGATATTTCCATTTTTCCTGAAGAGATCTCTAGTCTTCCCCCTTCTGTTGTTTTCTTTCTAGTTTTATGCACTGTTCATTGAAAAAGACCTTCTTGTCTCTCCTTGCTATTCTTTGGAACTCTGTGTTTAGTTGGATGTACCTTTCCCTTTCTCCCTTGCTTTTTGCTTCTCTTTGTTCTTCAGCTACTTGTAAAGCCTCCTCAGATAACCACTTTGCCTTCTCGCTTATCTTTTTCTTTGGGATGGTTTTGTTCTCTGCCTTCTTTACAATACCATGGACTTCTGTCCATAGTTCTTCAGGCACACTGTTCACTAGATCTAATCCCTTTAATCTATTCCTTACCTCCCTGCATTTTCATAGGGGATTTGATTGAAATCATACCTGACTGATTTAGTGGTTTTGCCTGCTTTCTTTAGTTTAAGTCTTAATTTTTCTACGAGAAGCTGATGATCTGATTCACAGTCAGCTCCAGTGATGTTTTTGTTGATTGTATACAGCTTCTCCATCTTCAGCTACAGAGAATGTAACCTGCTTCATTTTGTTCTCCAAAGCCAGTTTTGCCTGTTACTCCAGGTATCTCTTGACTTCCTACTTTTGCATTCCAATCCCAAAGATGAATGGAACATCTTTTTTCGTGGTAATTCTAGAAGGTCTTCTAGGTCTTCATAGAACTGGTAAACTTCAGCTTCTTTGGTGTTGGTAGGGGTATAGACTTGAATCACTGTGATGTTGAATGGTTTGCCTTGGAAACAAATGAAGATCATTCTATAATTTTTGAGGTTGCATCAAAGTACTGCATTTTGGACTTTCTTGTTGATTATTGGGGCTACTTAATTTCTATAGGATTCTTGCCCACAGGAGTTGACATAATGGTTGACTGAAATAAATTCACCAATTCCCATCCATTTTAGTTCACTGATTCCTAACTTATTTTATTTTTATTGTTTCCTGCTTGATTGAATCCAATTTACCTTGATTCATGGCCCTAAAATTCCAGGTTCCTATGCATTACTGTTCTTTGCAGCATCAGATTTTACTTTCATCATCAGACACTTCCATATCTGAGCATCATTTCCTCTTTGGCCCAGCTGCTTCCTTCTTTCTGGGGCTATTAGTAGTTCTTCCCTGTTCTTCCCCAGTAGCGTATTGGGCATCTAACCTGGGGGACTCATTTTTCAATACCATATTTTTTTTTGTCCTTTTATACAGTTCATGAGGTTCTCACAGCAAGTATACTAGGGTGGTTTGCCAATCCCTTCTCCAGGGGATCACATTTTGTCAGAACTCTCTGCTATGACCCGTCCATCTTGGGTCACCCTACATGACATGGCCCATAGCGTCATTGAGTTATGCAAGCCCCTTTGCCACAACAAGACAGTGATCTGTGAAGTGGGATTGCTTCACCTACTTCCTTTACATATTTCATATTGTTTAATCTATACATTTCTTATATATTCATAGATTATATGTATGTATAGATTTTCAAATATGTGAGGAAATTGGGCTTCACCTATTTCTTCACATATTTTATATCATTTAATCTAAACATATTGGTGAGTCAGCTTATGTTTGTATATAAAAAAAGTACACTATTTCAGCAAAAAATTCACATCTCCTAAATATTATTTTCTAATATCCAGAGTTTATATTTTTGTTATTGACATACTAGTTTTGATGAAATGTATTTATCTGAATTGAGATAAAATAAGGATTAATTTTTCCAACTGACTAATAAGGCTACTAAATCTTATTTGTTTTATTTGTTGTTTATTTATTTATAATCTTGCAATTTTCTTGTTGTAGAACCTGGATAGTTCATAGTGAAGAGTTTCCTATAGTATGGATTTTACTGGATGCATATTGATGGTGTTATCTTCCTATAATTCTACTATTAGTATAAATTGATTGCTAGATATAAAGGATTGATTAAATTGTCTTTCTATTTTTCAAGGTAATGTACAATGACAGCTGTCTCTATTTTAGGGTTATCAGTTGCCTTCTCTTATTATTGCCTACATGGATGCTGTCATTAGAGTTTTCAAACTGATATTTAACTATGTCTTCTTTCTTCATTTATTAATTGAAATCCTTCTTGAAGACTACTCCCTCACCATACATAAGTCAAATTAATTGTCCTGATGTGCAAATTGGATACATATAAAACTGATTCTTTTTATTTTATTTACCATTTTTTAATACAGAGTTTGCATTTTAAAAACAAGTGTGACACATTCATTTGTTTTAGAAAGAAACTAATAATATAGAGATAAAATAAGAATAGATGCTTGAAAATTGTTTACCATTATGTAGTTTCACTGGCAAAACTGATGCAACATATGATCTCTATAATCTCATGTATGTATACTTAACACAATTGGAAAAAAACTACTCTAACTTGTTTTTAAATTACCCCTCCAAATAGACAACATATGTTTATTACTTATTTTAAATAAAACATGCCTACAACATCTACAGACTTACTGTAAAATCCTAACCATGTTCTGTAATGCATGTAGAGAAGTGCAATATATTATTTCTTACAAGCTACATGCATATTGCTATAACTGTAGACATACATTGAAAAAATATCCAATTTGGTAAGTATAGCCAGTAATGGATTTGTTCCAGTTTGATATGTGTGGTGAAATTGTTTACCACACCTGGACTTGAGTCAGCTCCCCCACACTCAGCGAAGTCAATCTATGCCACTGGTTTTAATGAATGAAATTGCAGCATGTACTGCAGGGTACCAAGCAAGAATAGGTAGCTCATGTTCTACAGACAGGGTATTGCTGATGGTTTTCAAGGAAAGGTTTTTAAAGACAATGTGAGGGAATGAGGTGTAGATGCCTGAGCAGCATGTGCTGAGTTCCTAAATTTGTTGGCATCAAAGTGAAGTTTAAGCATCACCAATTGTCTGTTTTCACCTTGTCTGGGATCTGTGTGCTTGAAGTCAGCAATTTTTACCTGGTGGTGGTCTGATTCCTGCAAAAACGACCTGGACTCTATATCTTTCAAGGAACAGGGGATTTGGTAAATCTTCTGTGTGACTGATTTAAAGTCTAAATCGTTTTTGGCTTACTTGTCCAACAGCAGCTCTGTTTCCACATCTTCAGATTTTCTAATCATTAATTCTTAAGTCAGCCCTTTGAGACTCAGGCAAGAACTGGGAGACTAAATCAAAAACCTCTTACTTCAGGACAGGGATACAAGGGCTTGTATGCAAATTCCCCCTTCCTTCAATATTCCTAAATCTTAAGAATAGGTTTGGGACAAGAAAGTGAATAGTGTTTTGGATAGATAGGCTAATCATAAACTCAGCAGAGGAACTTGATTTTAGAGAGACCTGGTTTCAAGGTGTCATTTTTAGCTCTGGTACTCACTGTATAGAAATATTACAGCATAATACAAAAAAATCCAGGTCATCAATTATAAATATTAAATAATGTTTCAAAAATATTGAAATATATTTACTCATATTGCCTTTACTAAAATATTATCATCAAAGTTGAATGATTTTGTTGTGTATTGATGTTAAAGCCTATTAAAAGATTATTCACTGTGTCTTTAACTTATAAGTTTATATTATACAATATAAACAAATACTAATAATAGTAATTGCAACTGGTGACTGCAGCCATGAAATTAAAAGATGCTTGCTCCTTGGGAAAAACTACGACAAACCCAGACAGCATCTTAAAAAGTAGAGACGTTACTTTGTCGGCAAAGGTCTTTATAGTCAAAGCTATGGTTTTTCTAGTAGTCATGAACGGATGTGATAGTTGAACCACAAAGAAAATTGAGTGCTGAAGAATTAATCCTTTTGAACCGTGATGTTGGAGAAGACTCTTGAGAGACCCTTGGACAGCAAGGACACCCAATCAATCCATCCTAAAGGAAATCAGTCCTGAATATTCACTGGAAGGACTGATGCTGAAGCTGAAACACCAATATTTTGGCCACCTGCTGTGAAGAGCTGACTCATTTGAAAAGACCCTGATGCTGGGAAAGATTGAAGGCAGAAAGAGAAGAGGATGACAGAGGAAGAGATGGTTGGATGGCATCACCGACTTGATGGACATTAGTCTGAGCAAGCTCCAGGAAATGGTGAAGGACAGGGAGGCCTGGCATGCTGCAGTCCATGAAATCACAAAGAGTCAGACACGACTGAGGGACTGAACAACAACAATAATAGCTAAAATATTAAAGAATATAATATTTAAGGCAAATTTTTAAACTACAACCAATGGAATTAAAACTTTATAATGGTTTTAGTTTTGTTCTTCTCTTTCCCAATCCAACTTTATTCCACCATTAAGTTTGTGATCTCAAATCTGTATTCATAATATTTTTGTTTACAGACATTAATAGTAACTGACATAATATGAATACTCCTTTCTGCTCCTCCCATGTGTTAACTACAAATTTGTTTGATGCCAAGTGTCTCATTTTCAAATTTGTTCTTCCAATCAGGGCTTATAGCTTGAGAATGTGAATTAATATAAACGTGGTCAAAATAATGTTAAGTAATTATTAATTTAAAAGATCATCATGATATGCACTTTAAGTATCTTACAATTTTATTTGCCAGTTATACTCAATAAAGCTGAAAAGAGGAGTTAAATAATATCAGATCAAGACTCCTTTGCCCCCTCATGTCTTCATCTCTAACCTTCAGTCTGCCTGGATCATGAGTGAGATGTCCGGTAATACAGAAGCCATTCACATCCCCAGGGGAAACAAAGTTGAAAGGAAGAGGAAGAAAATGAGAGAAGCCTAGGTTTTTGCTGGTATCAATGAGTAGCTACAACACTATTGACTGTTTAACCCCAACTTCTGTTGGATGAGGTTTAAGTTTCATGTAGAAGAATTTAAGTAGTATTCTTTATTATTTGCAGCTCAACATATTATAAATTTAGCAAAGATTTGTCCTACAACTACATTTCACTGGGAGAGCCAGTGAAATCTAAAATAACTTACTTGAGGTCTAGAGTCAGAGTGACTGCCTCATTACCACAGTGATCTTAGTAAACTAGTACAGATCATTGTAAGATATTCATTATATGCTATTTCAAATACTAGGTTCAGTTAGGGGCAAATTCATCATACACAGTATTTCTCCCATTGGAGTAGGAAATGGTAACCCACTCCAGTATTCTTGGAATATATTCCGGTATTCCTGGAAAATTCCATGGACAGAGGAACCTGGTGGGCTACAGTCCAGAGGGTAGCAAATGGTGGGATGAGACTCAGCAGAGCGCAGCAATTCTCCCCATGGCACACTCACGCATCAACTAATAAATGGTCCAAAATACACAAAATATTCAAATCATTTATTTCCTTACTTTTAAACCTAAAATGATCAGTATGTTCATGATTTAAGATGAATCTTTGCCCTGGAAAGGAGTATAGCATACTGTGTAAGAAATATGGAGATGATTCAGTTTCAGCTTCACTGTCTATAGTCCCTTGTAAATAACAAATACAAATAGTCTAGACAACTAGCTATACACAGAGTCAATTTTCTTTTACGTTATATGAAAAATAATAATCAGTAAAATTACAGTGGGTAGTAAGTAAAAGTAAGTGTAAGGGATAAAATAAAGAATCACACAAGGTAGTCTGAAATACATTGATGTCATATTCTTTAAAATAAAATGCAATATTGAGCAAGAATAATGTGGAAGCCAAAGCAGAACAAGATTTGAGAGGTGGGAGTTCAGAATCAATATATATTTTAAAAAATTTCCAATTGAAGTAAAAAATCTGAATAAAAATACATTTTAATGATTTAAATAGGTCTTGCTATTTCAAGCCAGTCTTATAACTACCTAATTTCAGAAAAGGGCTTTCCAGTTGGCTCAGTGGTAAAATATCCAAGAGATGCAATTTCAATCCCTGGTTTGTGAAGATTCCTGGAGAAGGAAACAGCAACCCACTCCAGTATTCTTGCCTGGGAAATTCCATGGACAAAGGAGCCTGGCAGGCTACAGAACATGGAGTCACAAAGAGTCAGACACAACTTAGTGACTAAAGAGTAGCAGTAGCAGTCATTTCAGAAAAAAGATCACATTCAGAAAACTATTTGACATTTACCCTCTATAAAACAATTAACCTATATTGTTGACTTGCTTAATCAAGGAACAGAACATAATGAAGAAGGTCATGTAAAAATTTTAAGCAAGTGAGAAAAACAAATACTACCTCTGAGAGCTGTCTACTGAGCTTGTCTGGCTGAACAGGTTATGATGTTCTGTTCATTCTCAAGAAGAAAAAAATCACAGAACATTTTAGCATTAGGAAAAGTCCTTATGAGGGAGTAAAAAGTAACAAGTTCACTTGATTGACATGTGGCATAGGTGAAAATAATGATCTCCTGGAGGAGGACATGGCCTCCCACTCCAGTACTCCTGCCTGGAGAATTCCATGGACACAGGAGCCTGGTAGCCTACAGTCCGTGGGATACAGTCAGTTGGACACAACTGAACAAATTCACTTTGTACTAGTGTCTATTTTCTCTGCCTCCCAGGAACCATTTCCTTTGCTTTATGACACTACTCAATCTAGGGGAAATTCCCCTTTCTTGATTCTTTACCAAATACCCAACACAATACCAAATAAATACCTTCCAAGACCCACTTCGGAGAAGGCAATGGCAACCCACTCCGGCACTCTTGCCTGGAGACTCCCAGGGATGGGAACCTGGTGGGCTGCCATCTATGGCGTCTCACAGAGTCGGACATAACTGACGTGACTTAGCAGCAGCAGCAGCAGAACCCACTTACTGACATATAATATGCTGTCTCCATGAAATACACCTGACCTGTTCACTTAAACATGTGTTCATGGTGATTTTAAGCTAGAAGTCATTGAGAGCAGTCTTTCTACGTTGTCTTTTAGATATTCATTTATTTAGAATTTGACATCAGATTGTCTATACAAGAACACCAAATGTAATATGTTTTTCCTGTATATATAGAGTAAAATACCTAAAGCAGGCAAAAATGACCTGAACAATCTTATTTCAGAATAGTACAAAAAAAAGTCTGCATTAAATTAATATTTTGCAGTGAAGCCTTGATTATAACTTTCATTTCAAGGAAAAACTACTGCTTGTGTCAGACAATGCCTCACTGTGATAAAATATATTTTATTATTACATAAGATGATGGCATGATTAGATCCATAGAGTAATTAATTTTGTAATATTAGAAGTAGAGATTTTTGTGATGTGTATGTGATGTGAGGTGTGCGATACATATATAAGCATTCAGTTCAGTTCAGTTCAGTCTCTCAGTCATGCCCAGCTCATTTCAACCCCATGGACTGCAGCACACCAGGCCTCCCTGTCCATCACCAACTCCTGGAGTTTACTCAAACTCATGTCCATTGAGTCGGTGATGCCATCCAACCATCTCATCCTCTGTCATCCCCTTTTCCTCCTGCCTTCAATCTTTCCCAGCATCAGGGTCTTTTCCAAGGAGTCAGTTCTTCCCATCAGGTGGCCAAAGTTCTGGAGTTTCAGCTTCAGCATCAGTCCTTCCAATGAATATTCAGGACTGATCTCCTTCAGGATGGGCTGGTTGGATCTCCTTGCAGTCCAAGGGACTCTCAAGAGTCTTCTCCAACACCACAGTTCAAAAGCATCAATTCTTTGGCACTCAGCTTTCTTTATCGACCAACTCTCACATCCGTACATGACTACTGGAAAAACCACAGCTTTGACTAGATGGAACTTTGTTGGCAAAGTAATGTCTCTACTTTTTAATATGCTGTCTAGGTTGGTCATAGCTTTTCTACCGAGGAGTAAGCGTCTTTTAATTTCATGGCTGCAGTCACCATTTGCAGTGATTTTAGAGCCCCCCAAAATAAAGTCTGTCACTGTTTCTGTTGTTTCCCCATCTATTTGCCATGAAGTGATGGGACCAGATGCCATGATCTTAGTTTCCTGAATGTTGTTTTAAGCCAACTTTTTCACTCTCCTCTTTCACTTTCACTTTCATCAAGAGGTTCTTTAGTTCTTTTTTGCTTTCTGTCATAAGTGTCGTGTCATTGGAATATATGAGGTTATTGATATTTCTCCCAGCAATCTTGTTTCCAGCTTGTGCTGCATCCAGTCTGGTATTTCACATGATGTACTCCGCATATAAGTTAAATAAGCAGGGTGACAATACATAGCCTTGATGTACTCCTTTCCTGATTTGGAACCAGTCTGTTGTTCCATGTCCCAGTTCTAACTGTTGCTTCTTGACCTGCATACAGATTTCTCATGAGGCAGGTCAGGTGGTCTGGTATTTGCACCTCTTGAAGAATTTTCTGCAGTTTGTTGTGATCCACACAGTTAAAGGCTTTGGGCATAGTCAGTAAAGTAGAAGTAGATGTTTTACTGGCACTCTCTTGCTTTTTTGATGATCCAACGGATGTTGACAATTTGATCTTTGGTTCCTCTGCCTTTTCTAATCCAGCTTGAACATCTGGAATTTCATGGTTCATGTCCTGTTGAAGCCTGGCTTTGAGAATTTTGAGCATTACTTTGCTAGCGTGTTAGATGAGTGCAATTGTGTGTTAGTTTGAGCATTCTTTGGCATTGTCTTTCTTTAGGATTAGAATGAAAACTGACCTTTTCCAGTATAAGCTTTAGCATGCACATATAAAAATAGAAGTTACATATCAGTTCAGTTCAGTCCCTCAGTCGTGTCTGACTCTGCGTGACCCTGTGGACCGCAGTGTGACAGGCTTCCGTGTCCATTACCAATTCCTGCAGCTTGCTCAAACTCATGTCCATGGAGTCATTGATGCCATCCGACCATCTCATCCTCTGTCATCTCCCTCTCCTCCTGCCGTCAATCTTTCCAAGCATCAGGGAAAGGATTTATCACTCTAGATATCATTAAAAATATTTGTGATTCTTAGAAGATATGAAAATATTATTATTCACAGGAGACTGGAATTTGATTTCCATCTTCATGGGTGACTTAAAGGGTTCAAAATTTCAGTGGAAGAAGTAACTGCAGATGTCAAAATAAGGCGAAAAATAGAAATAAGAGTGGAGCCCAAAATGTGACTGAATTGCTGTAATATTATATTAAAATTTAAATAAATGAAGAATTGTTTATTATGGATGAGCAGACAGTAGTTTCTTGAAATGGACTCTACTCCTGGTGAAGATGCTGTAAAAACTGTTGAAATGACAACAAAGCATGTACATATTACATGAGCTTAGCTAATATAGTAGTGGCAGGGTCTGAGAGGATCAACCCCAAATGAAAGAAATTCTATTGTGAGCAAAATATTATAAAGAACATTGCATGCCACAGAAAAATCAATAATGACATGAAGAGTCAAGTGATTCAGCAAACTTTATTTTTGTTTTATTTTAAGAAATTGCCACCACCACCCTAACCTTCAGCAACTACCATCCTTATCACTCAGCAGCCATTAACATCAAGGCAAAGTCATTCACCATCAAAAAAAGATTATCATTTGCTGGAGGTTCAGAAGATGATTAGCATTTTTTAGCAACAAAATGTTTTACATAAGGGAGGTATACTGTTTCTTTTAGGCCATACTGATGCACATGTAATAGACTATACTGTAGTATAAATGCAAATTTATTTGCTCTGTGAAATTAAAAAAAAGTTTGACTTGCTTCATGTGATATTTGTTTCACTGTGGTGGTCTGAAACCAAACACATTACCTATGAGGTATGCCAGTATTGTCTACAGGCATAGCACTCTGAATGTGCCCCATCTTGTCTGATCCCAGAAACTAAGCTGGTTAACACTTGGATGGGAGACCACTTGGGAATATGGGGTGCTGTAGGCTTTTTCATTCTGTCCTTGGACTTTCCTAGTATCTCAGATGGTAAAGAGTCCGTCTGCAAAGCAGAAGACCTGGGTTCCATTCCTGGGTGAGGAAGACACCTTGGAGAAAGAAATGGCAACCCATTCTGATATTCTTGCCTGGAGAATTCTGTGGACAGAGGAGCCTGCAGGCTACAGTCCATGGGGTCGCAAGCACCAGACCAGTACTGAGGAATTAAAGGATCATCAACTAAAGTTAGATTTCAGACAGACCTGTAAAGCCACTCTCAAGTTCCATGATACATCATCAGTTAGTACAAACAGGAAGAAATATAAGCCTATATTTCTGACAAGAAAGTGTTATCTACTTTATTATCCAGCAGGAAAACAGAAAACTTTTCTCCACCCAGTAAGAGACCAGTCAGTCAGAGATTACAGCAGCCCAGCCAACGAGAAGCGTCCATACTTTGACCTCCTAGCTTCCTCCAGAAGACTGACTGGTTATTATAGAACTGCCAGTTTCTCTTTTTCTCTACTTGTTGTGCGGTGTTAGGTTGCTTCAGTCATGTCTGACTCGTTGCGATCCTATGAACTGTAGCCCACCAGGCTTCTCTGTCCATGGGATTCTCCAGGCAAGACTATTGGACTGGGTTGCCATTTCTTTCTCCAGGGGATCTGCCCAACCTGGGGAATGAACTCATGTCTCTTATGTCTCCTGCATTGGCAGGAGGGTTCTTTACCACTGCTGCTGCTGCTGTTGCTGCTGCTGCTAAGTCTCTTCAGTCGTGTCTGACTCTGTGCAACCCCATAGACGGCAGTCCACCACTAGCACCACCTAAAAGCATGTTTTCTTTCATTGTTCTCTGGATTTGCCTATGGTCCCCCATTGTTTGCATACTCTGAATTGCCATTCCTCCAACTCTTCTTGAGTAGACTTGCTTTTGCTGGTAAAATAACTGCTATTATATTGTTCAGTTTAACATTTAGAAAGATGTTGACATATGTCTATATATAAAAATAAGTATTCTTATATTTATTTAATTTATTAACAAATAAATATTTTATATTTACTTTATTAATTAAATATTCATATATATATATATATATATACATGTAGTATATGTCTATATAGGCTTACCAGGTGGCACTAGTGGTAAAAAACCTGCCTGTTAATGTAGGAGACATAAGAGGTAAAGGTTCAGTCCCTGAGTAGAAAAGATCCCCAGGCGTCAGGCAAGGCAATCCACTCCAGTGTTCTTGCCTGGAGAGTCCCGTGAACAGAGGAGCCTAGTGGGCTACTGTCCATAGGGTTGCAAAGACATGGACACAATTGAAGTGATTAACACACTTATGTCTATATATATGCATATATATAGCAAGAGATATGTGAGGCTGTATCTATGTTGTCGTTGCTCAGTCACTAAGTGTTGATCGACTCTTTGTGACTCCATGTACTGAGGCATGTCAGGCTTCCCTGGCCTTCACTGTCTCTGGGAGTTTGCTCAAACTCATGTCCATTACATCACAAATATTGTTAAAGTGAAAAGTGTGGAATTGTGGAGACAATGAGAATTCTAGGAACAAGGTAGGATTAAGAGAAACACTATGATTACACTGTAGTTTACTGAGATTAGTTTGGAAAGTTTTCATGAAAGAGAATGTTTCAGGAACCTATAGAATGATAAGTCAGTACAGTTAAATTAGAATAATTGTATTTTTTGTTGTTGTTGTTTTTTGGCTGCACTGGGTCTTAGCTGAGGCACACTGGGTCTTAGCTGAGGCACACAGGATCTTTGTTGTCACATGCACACTCTTAGTTGTGGCATGAGGGATCCAGTTCCCTGACCAGAGATTAAACCTGGGCCTCCTGCATTGGGAATATGGAGTCTTAATGACTAGATTACCAAGCAAGTCCTGAGAATAAGTGTAGTTTAGAAATGAAGATCTAAGGAAGTGACTTACTATGAGATGAGACATTCTTGTGCTAAGAGGGAATGGAAAAATTGGGGATTGAGGTAAATATGAAAGGTAAGTAAAATCTAAGATGTAGAAAATGATTCTAGAGAGTTGACATTCTCCTTTGAAACTACTAATGTTTCAGGAATGCAAATACTTTCTTAATCCCTGCCTGCATGTCCTTGTTTCGGAAACTGTACACAATTGGGTTTAATGTAGGGGTCACAAGAGTATAGAGTGCAGCTACCACCTTGTCCCTTTCAAATGTGTAGCTGGAAGCCGGGCGTATATAGGTGTAGATTACAGGAGAATAATAAAGAGACACCACTATGAGATGGGATGAGCATGTTGAGAAGGCCTTTCTCTTCCCTTCTGTAGTGCGGATGCGAAGAATGGCAGCAATGATAAAACAGTAGGAGATGCAGGTGAGGGTGAAGTCACCTACAGCCAGAGTAATATCAGCAACATACACCATCACTTCATTGATTCTCACTGGGCTGCAGGACAAAGCTAGCAGTGGGGGTATCTCACAGAAGAAGTGGTCAATGGTATTTGATCCACAGAAGGTCAGCCTTAGGATGAGTCCTGTGTGTACCCAGGAGTTGATTACTGCAATAGCCATGACAATGCTGAGCAAGGCCACACACATATAGTGGTTCATAATAGCACTGTAGCGTAGAGGGAAGCAGATGGCCACATAGCGGTCATAGGCCATAGTGGTGAAGAGAACCATCTCAGCACCCAGGGACCATGTGAAAAAGAAGAGTTGGGACATGCAGCCTCCATATGAGATGGTCTTTCTTGATGTTAGCATGGTTGCAAGTAGTTTTGGTATTATGCTTGTTGTGCAGATGATGTCCACCATAGCCAGGGCCAGAAGGAGGACATACATGGGTGTATGCAAGGTAGCATTGTAGACTATGGCAATGACAATGAGCATATTGCCAAGGAAAGCCACGAAGTAGGTGAAGAGAAAGATAATGAAGAGAAGCCCCTCGAGTTCAGGTTTTTGAGTGAGGCCTAGGATCATGAATTCAGTTACAATGCTGTTATTCATGTTGCTTTTGTGATTAAATGGTAGACAGTGCAGAGAGTAAGCAACTGTGAATTAAAGGTGTCTGGGTGCTGCTATTAGAAGACTGTATGTGTGAATTTAGTGATTTGATTACAATATCTATTATTCTCCTGATGAATGCCATTTTCTGATATATGTTCTTCCATGACTCCATTAAAGGGAATCCTGTAATTGAAAAGAAAAAGATTTTTTAAAAAGTCTTTAAATTTCAAAATTGTCATATTAGTTAGTTTGTCTTTGCATAATTTGCATTCATATATATGAATATAAACACAATGGAAATATGACATAGTTACATAATATCTCACTAATTTTGTAAATAACATGTTATCTTCCCTGAAACATATATAAATAGACAGGAATATCTAACTATAATAAAAGCTGACAGGGATAATTGTAGTGGAAAGATTTCAGGAGAAAAATACCAACAGAATATCCTGAGGCTGGATATTCATGGGACCAATGGTTAATTAATTGGGTCCAAGGACTAAGTAATTTAGTCAGATGCCTACCTTGCTATTTTGTTTCTTTAGTTTGACAAGCACAATTTTAAAACTGAGTGAATTTTTTTCTCATGCTGTCTTAGAAAGGCAAGAGGATTTGATTAAAATTAGAAAGTTGAGGATTACGTCTCTACTGGGGCTTCCCTGGTAGCTCAGGGGGTAAAGGATCTGCCTGCAATGCAGGAGATACCAGTTCGATTCCTGGATCAGGAAGATCCCCTGGAGAAGGATAGGCTACCCTCCCCAGTATTCTTGGTCTTCCCTGGTGGCTCAAGAGAGTTTGATTAAAATTAGAAGACTGAGGATTACATCTCTATTACATTGCAGTTGTTAATTGACCACTTAACTTTCATAACTTCAGATTTGTTTTCTTTAAAATTGGTACAAATTCTGACAAGTATTAGATATCTTACAGACAGAATGTAACTTTCTTGAGGATAATCAAGGAAAGAGGCAGCTAGATATTTTTTTTTTTCCTAAAAACTGTCACTAGGTACATAATGAAAATCCTTGTTATATTCTTAAAACCTCTCCAATATTTGTTCAACTCTTCTATTTTTTGCTTATTTATTTCGGTAATTTTTTAAAATTGATGTATAGTTGATTTACAATGTTATATTAATTCCTGTTGTACAGAAAAGTGATTTAGTTATATATTCCTCTTATATTCTCTTCCATATGGCTTATCACAGGATATTGAATATAGTTCCCTGCACTATACATTAGGACCTTGTTGTTTATCTATTCTATATATAATAGTTTGCATCTGTTAACCTCAAATTCACAGTCCATCCCTTCTCCCCTCCCCCTCGGCAACCAACCACAAGTAAGTTCTCTATGTTTGCAAGTCTGTTTGTTTTCTTAATAGGTTCATTTGTGTCATATTTCAAATTATACAAACAAAGTGATATTGTATGGTATCTGTATTTCTCTTTCTGTGTTACTTCACTTACTATGATAATCTCTAAATCCACCCATGTTTTGCAAATGGTACTAGTTCATTCTTTTTACGGCTGAATAGTATTCTATTGTATATATGTGCCACATTTTCAAAAACTAAAAATAAAAGTTGTCATATGATTCAACAATTCTATTCCTGGACATATATCTGGTCAAAACTATAATTCAAAAAGATACATGAACCCTTATGTTCATAGCAGCTGTATTCACAATAGCCAAGACATGGGAACAACGTAAATGTCCATCAACAGGTGAATGGATTAGAGATCCAGTTAGATTTTTTATGCACAGTCAGTTATTTACATGACTTCACAGCCATCAGGACTACTATGATCTGGCAAATACAGTAATATTCAACGTAATTGTGAATATGTTCCAAACTTTATTTTTCATCAGTGTACTTTGACTTTCAGAGATTATATTGTCTTTCTGATGCCTAAACAGAGGCATAAATAAAAATCACCTTTGAAGTCAAATCCAGTCTGATTCGATTCCATAGGCCCTACAAACTTCAATTAATAATTTGATAAATTTAAGCAAATACTAGATATATATGTGGTTGTTCAGACTGGAAGAAAAAAATAAAGCTTTTGTTTAATCTACAACTCACTTTGAGAATCCCAAGCTTTCTTTTTTTTTTTTTTTCTATAGTGAAGGTATTAACATCTACCATTACTTGGATCTATGATATATAACAGGTTCTGTGTTAGATTCTCTGAAAATATGTCCTTTTATCTTCATAACAACTTTGGGACTTTAATGTTACCATCTTTTAATAGTTGATAAAGAGAGAATGCACTGGATATAAAGCAAGAGAAGCTATAATTACATATTTCATAAGTGGAAAAGCCAGGATTCAAACATAGGTTGTCTGACTCTAAAGAAATTGCTCTTAATCTCTCTTCAATGAACTTTCAGGAAAAACAAGATTAATATAGCAAACATATGCAGAGATTGGGCTTCCCTGGTAGCTCAGCTGGTAAAGAATCCATCTGCAATGCAGGAGACCCCAGTTTAGTTCCTGGGTTGGGAAGATCTCCTAGAGAAGGTAGAGTGTACCCACTCTAGTATTAATGGTTTATCCTAGGATTTTAGGATAAACAATAAGGTCCAATGTATAGCACAGGGAACTATGTTTAATATCCTGTGATAAACTATAATGGAAGAGAATATAAGAGGCATATATAACTGAATCACTTTTCTGTGGAACAGAAATTAACATAACATTGTAAATCAACTACACATCAATAAAAAATTACCCAAATAAATAAGCAAAAATTAGAAGAGTTGACAAAATACTGGAGAGATTTTGAGGAAGAATATAATAAAGATTTCCATTATATACCTAGTGGTTGTTTTTAGGGGGGAAAAAAAATTCTAGCTGCCTCTTTCCTTGATTATCCTCAAGAAAGTTACTTTCTGTTGGTAAGATATCTAGTATTTGTCTGATACTACCAATTTTGAAGAAACCAAATCTGAAGTTAGAAGTTAAGTGGTCAATTAACAACTGCAATGTAATAGAGATGTAATCCTCATGGAATATCTACTCCTGTATTCATTGGCTTGAGTGGTAAAGAATCTACCTGCAAGGTAGGAGACTTGGGTTCAATCCCTGGGTTGGGAGGATCCTCTGGAGGAGGGCATAGCAACCCACCCCTATAGTCTCACCTGGAGAATCCCCATGGGCTAGTCTATGGGGTCTCAAAGAGTCAGACATGACTGAGTGACTAAGCACACATGCAAAGATTAAATTATATAAAAAAATAGAAGGAACATGGAAGTTTTTTTCTAAATGAGATATGACTTGAAACAGGACAATATAGATGAGATAACTGATATTTGAAATTAAGTTCAAATACTTTTTAACATTTGAAAGATCTGATATTAAAATAAATTATATTAACTGATCTTTAAAATGCTGAATATTAAACATATTTTCAAATGATATTGATGTCCTGTACTGTTCATTCTGTCTGAATCAGAATTCTGATTCAAAGCTTCTTGACATGAAACAATGACATCTGATGTCTTTCAGCCTACATGATCTCACCCACAGAAATAAGGATCCAAATATAAACTGAATCTTCCATGATGAAGAAAAAAACAATTCAGTTTTCACTTGGATGACTGTTACTTAACAATGTACATGTTATTGTTACTGATCAGTTCTCCCAAAGTTGGGCAAGAGGGAGAGCTCCCAGTCAAAAGTTATAAAACCAAGTTTCAAGAAATGCTAACTTTCCACAATCATAGGGATGTACACTTCTGACTCACTTTCTCTGAGTTAAGAGCAAAAGTGGTGGTGAAGAGAAATCTGAGATGCTTTTTTTCATCTCTTCTTGAAATGGCACACCCCCTTCACAGTAATGGTGGCATTGATGGGATTATATTCTCAATACTGGTCCCATGAGTTGGGATGATTACTATGTGCATGGGAAAACAAATCCCAAAATAGGAATAAGACACAGTTCAATGTGAGAAGAGGGTATCTGTTGACTATAAAAGCTTTGTTCAGAATGTCCACTATTGGCCCAGAGTGTAGATATATATTGTATTCAATCCACAGGTGTCCAAACAATTGTAAATCTTTTCTACTGAAATTCTGCGGTCGAAATTGACCTGGCTTGGATGTTTCCTTTGATCCCTCCCAGGAAAAGCCACAGTATCCAGACCAAGAAAGGCTGCCTATAGCAATAGGGAAGTCTATTTCCCCAGGTCTTATAAATTAAAAACCATTATCTCTTGGTCATGTCCCTTTCTGTTCCTCTCATCTGGAATTATCTATTTTGCTTTAGTTATGATGTTGACTCTGACTCAAATTTTCTATTGATTTAAATTTTTTGGTAAAAAAAAATCTGTGAAATTTTGTTAGTATTAGGTTAATATATAGGGGTTAAATCTTGACCCTGGAACTTTCTGTCTATAATCTTTCATTCTTAATGTACATTCTTTGCCTCTTGGTCTATCCTCATTTGTTAAATGGGATATAAGAACAGTGATAAACTCACTGAGTTGCTTTGAAGAAATAAAAGAAATGCAAATAATTACCCCAATTTAGTTTTCAATTAAAGGTAACAATATTTCTTAGAGTCCAAAACTCATGTCATTTTAAAAAGTCATGGTTTTACATAGTGGTTCATTTTATTAATAATGAGACAGCTTTTAACATTTAATAAGGCTCTAAATATTCTATGTAGCACTGCAGTAATCATAATGTTATTAAATTTAATTATAATCATATAGAAAAATGCAATATATGTTCTCAATTATCTTGGAGTTAATGGTAAAATAACCAAGCTAATGGTAAAATAAGACCATCACCTATCATGCATTGAGATCATGGGAAAATTATTAGAAGAATAGAACCATTTTAAATACTAACATAATACACTTATTTTGAGCTTGGATAGGATTGTTGAAAGACTAAGCAAAAATATTAATATGGTATTGTCTTTGAAAGGTAAGGGATTTTCAAGGAGTATGAAGAAAAAGGAAAGAAACTGGAGAGGAAAAAATTCTAAGCTAATTCCAACACTAAAATTGCAAACTTTAGGAGGTGTGATGAACACAGTGTGTCCGGGAAATGGCATGCAGTCTTGTGACAGATTTGTGTGCATAGAGGTATTGCTGTTCTATGCAAAGTATAAGATAAGACATCCCAATTATCATACTTCAAGAAAAAATTTGTGTTTCAGTAGGCAATAAGGGAGAAACTAGAAGTTCCTGAGAGTGGCAGTAATATGTGATGTGTCCCAATATTAGAAAGATAAGCCTGAAGACAGCATGAAACATAAATTCAGAGGGAGACATTAAGTAGCCCACTTTGAGCTGAGATTGTTTACAAGCACCAATTGGTTGGTAGGGCAATATCAATTAATTAAATTAAACATTAGGATTTGTTTGTGATAGCAAAATAGCATTCAATTTATATAATAGATAAAACTATGTATAACTTAGACAAGTCAGTTTTAGTTACTTGGCAAAATGTAGGCATGTTGTCAAATAAACCATGGCCAACCCTTGCTAGAGGAAAAGAATTGAGGTCAGGTTGTATTGTCTATTGTCTTTACTGACTCAATTTGGAACATTGAATAGCTGCTTATATTGATTTTTTATTTACGTGCCATGTCCCTTAAAAAAAAAAAATCCTGAGAACAGTATTAAGAGTTAAAAACAGTAATGATCCTATCTTACATATGAGGTATTTGGTAAGTTTCGGTTTAAGTTTAGTTGCTCAGTCGTGTCAGACCCCATGGACTGCAGCACGCCAGGCCTCCCTGTCCATCATCAAGTCCCGGAGTCCACCCAAATCCATGTCCATTGAGTCGGTGATGCCATCCACCCATCTCATCCTCTGTCGTCCCCTTCTCCTCCTGCCCCCAATCCCTCCCAGCATCAGGGTCTTTTCAAATGAGTCAGCTCTTCGCATCAGGTGGCCAAAGTATTGGAGTTTCAGCTTCAACATCAGTCCTTCCAATGAACACCCAGGACTGATTTCCTTTAGGATGAACTGGTTGGATCTTCTTGCAGTCCAAGGGGCTCTCAAGAGTCTTCTCCAACACCACAGTTCAAAAGCATCAATTCTATGTATGGCAAAAACTACTACAATATTATAAAGTAATTAGCCTCCAACTAATAAAAATAAATGAAAAAAAGAAACTTAAAAAAAAATCATCAATTCTTCGGCACTCAGCTTTCTTTATAGTCCAACTCTCACATCCATACATGAACAGTATGAAAAGTTGTTCGGTTAAGTTTGGTAGAATTAACAAATTGTTCCTTCTCACACCCATCAGACATTGGTGACTTGGAGATCTGAATCCAGGTAGTCTAATGACAAAACTCATCTACATGACTATCTTTATAGTCCAACTCTCACATCCATACATGAACAGTATGAAAAGTTGTTCGGTAAAGTTTGGTAGAATTAACAAACTGTTCCTTCTCACACCCATCAGACATTGGTGACTTGGAGATCTGAATCCAGGTAGTCTAATAACAAAACTCATCTACATGGCTATCTACAAGTCAATGTTATACTGATGCAACATCTATAGCACAATTTATTCTCCTGCATCATGCAATGCACCATCATCACCACCACTACTGTTTTGAAATATCTTCAATTGTATTGTTAGCATAATAAACATACACAGGCTATTAAAATGTATACCATGTATAAGGCAAGCTGCTAGGAACTCACCACAGCAGCCACTGTGTTTTATGGGGCTAAAGTGATACAATTTTCTCTATGGTCTCACAGTCTTGAATAACTTCTGTTGGACAATTTCATTCTAGCAAACTCTCCATTAAACAGGGTTAAGTCAAAGATGCTTCTAGTTCAAACTTTTTCAAGGAGTATATTGCATTCTCTTTCATTTAGTACTTAACTGCTAAAGTATTGGAAGAAAGGTGAAAGTGACTATTTCTGCTTTCTAGGTTTTGAAGTGATCAAAGAAAAACAGAAATGCAATATCTGAGTGTCTGAGAAGTCAAATACCGTGTAAAAAGATAAGAAGTGGTAGAGTTTAGGACAATGTATCTATCAGTAATCTTGGTCAGCCTGCCCCTGTTTTGCCTCTGGAAGTTTTCTGTCTTGGGAAGCCCCTCAGTTTTGAGGAAACTGTGTTGGTTTGTTATCTTAGTATACCTCAAGGCAATGCAATGCCTGTTCCTGAGACTCTCAGCCACATATAAATTCCCAAAGTACTTTATTTATTCTAGTGTGGGAAGAGATAACTTTGAAAATTCATGTTTGAACTGATCACTCTTCCTTTCAAGAGTCCATGCTTATTTATAATAGGATATGCATACTGAAGTTCTTATATAGGCTATACTTTTTAGAGATATTTGAAGCAGCTTAGAGCATACAATGAAGTACATTGTATCATTCTGATACACTGAGAATTTTTGCAAGCTCGTTTTAAGTTATTTTGGTAATTAAGCCTTGTGCTAGTTGAAGAAAGGAGATATTGTAAAAAGATTTCCAAACATTAAGTATTCCTACTTAATGTAGCAGTGTACTAAACTAAATTTAGTTGACTCTGTTCTAAACTCCAATTTGTCCATATTTGATATGAAAGAAAAAATTAGCAAAGTAGGCAGACAATGTAATTATATATATCATCAAATAAATATTCCCTGTTTTGAACTGAATTTCAGACAAATTTTTTCTTGCCTTGTGGCCAGAAAGAACTAAAGATGTTACTTAATTCATATGTCCTTACCAAGTTTATAATTTTTGGTAGCTGTTAAAGTTAGATAGAATGTCCAGAAATACTCACTTTACTTCTCTGTAGGGTATTGCCATTTTCAAACAGCAATTTGTGTTAAATCACTAAAAACAAGCAAACAAAAAAATTGAAGATAAAAAAAATAGCCCTTGTCAGTTTGTTGTCAGCACTCTTCTTTTATATTTTCTTAAGTATTGTTTCCATTATACCTGAGATGAATTTAAAAAAAAAAAATGTTTTCCTGACTCAAGAATAAGGGTGTCCAGGGAACAGCATCTTGGACTGAGTTTCTGACAGTTAGGTTAAAGTAGACCTCAGAGGAACAATTAAAACAGCCCTGCACTGATAACTAATTACAGGGTGGAATGACTTGATCTTTCTGTGTCTTCATTTCTCTATAAGACCAAGTGGCATCCCGAGATATTAGCCTTACAGAGTAGGAAATCTGAGTAACTAGAGACACTCAGAATGCTTAAAAGAGATTCAAAGAACAAATGAATAGACATTGTTATAAAAGTACTTTCATCTGCCTGGAGGATCATTCTCTCTCCAATAGAAAATAAATAGAGGAAAGAGTGGTAGGCAATGCATTCCAAGACAAAGATGAAAACAAAGACTGTAGAAGTTAAGTTAGTACTTACACTATTAGGGCTTTCCCATGGCTCAGATGGTAGAGAATCTGCCTGCAGAAGACCCAGGTTCAATCTCCGGGTCCGGAAGATGCCCTGTAGAAGGGCATGGCAACCCACTCCAGTATTCTTGCCTGCAGAATTCCATGAAAAGAGAAACGTGACGAGCTACAGTCCATGGGGTGGCAAAGAGTTGGACACAACTGAGGGACTAACACTTACACTCTTAAGAAGAGGGGTCTACAAATAACCCTAAGATGAAATTTGGTCTTCATTTAACGAATGTAACAAGTTCTTTAGCTAAATTTCTTTCTGAATTGAGTTGTTTTAACACCATTCTTTTGGCATTGTTTTTGCATATCCATGTGATGTCTAAGATGTACTCACAGTAAAATAACATCATCTCTGTTCCTCTAAGTATCCGCATAGTTTGAAATGTCCATTGGAATTAAAACATAAATTTTCATGTGTACCATATAGGCTTCTTTCCTCTGCTTATTTATCTCAGAGACAAAGTACATGAGTGAACAGTTCTCATATACTGCCAGACAATGATATAAATACTTGTAAAATATTTATAGTAAACATAACAATCCTAAGCAGTTGTTAAGTACATCAGACTCTCAAAGAGAGTATGAAATAAACAAGAATTTGTAGTAGTCTTATGGGCAAGTAGAAATCAAACAAACTTTAAAAAATATTTATTGTTGAGCAACAGAATTACTTGGCTTTAGTAACATTTTTAACATGTAAAATAACCTACCTCCTTCTGTAATGATAAAAAATATTTGCTGATATATTGCTGTGAACTAATATATTAATAAATACATTAATTTAAAAAACTAATAAAAGAAAAAATACACCAGTTCTAGCTGATATAATAACTGGACAATAAGTGAGAAAATTCTAAAATAAATGTGTGTATGAAGGATGGAATGGAGGGTACTTAGTTAAAAAAAAAAAACTCTTGAACTGGTCATTGTCTCTTGGCTTCAAACTCATTCCTTCCCCTTGGCTTCAGGATGCTAGACTGGGCTGACCCTGCAACCACATTGCTGGTCTGCTTGAACCGTGTTAACTCTGCCATTAGAGGGCAATAGGGTTTTCCTTAGTAGCTCAGCTGGAGACCCCAGTTGGATTCCTGGGTCAGGAAGTCTCTGGAGAAGGGAAAGGCTGCCCTTTCTAGTATTCTGGCTTAGAGAATTCCATGGAGTGTATAGTTCTTGGGGTCACAAAGAGTTGGCACAACTGAGTGACTTTCACTTTCACTTTAGAGGGCAATAATGGAGACGATAAAGTCAAACACTGAGGAAAACAAGTTGTGCCCTTGCCTGTTTGCATCCATTATGGTCTTTCTGTTTGCTGAAAAGCGCTGTCACTTCTGTCTTTGATTTAAAATACCATACATACCACTTAAAGCTAAACTACTATGTGCACAAGGTACTTGTTTTATGGTATCTTTGTTGTGGAAGATGCTATTACGACAACTCCTCTTTAGGTCAAAATGTCTCTTACCTTACTGCGTGTGTATTCTGTAAGATAACTGCATCTGCTTACTTTTTCTTGTGTAGTTTTGGATGGTAAATTATTAAAAAATTTTTTTATCTTAATATGGCTTTATTTTCATTTCTGATTTATATTCCATAATTTATCATTTTTTGAAGTATAAATTCTGTATTATATTATGTAAGTTACAGATGTACAGCATAGTGATTCACCATTTGTAAAGGTTTTACTCCATTTATAATTATTCAATATATACTTGTACTATTTTATACCATTCTCTTTCTGGTAGTTGATAGTGCATGGGAATGCAATAGAGTTCTGTGTGTTAATTTTGTATCCTGCAATTTTACCAGATTTATTGATCAGCTCTGGTAGTTTTCTGATGGTATATTATTTTCTATTTATTGTATCATGTCATCTGCAAACAGTGGCAATATTAAGTAAGCTTTTCCTTTCCAACTTGATTTCCTTTTATTTCTTTTTCTCCTCTGATTGCTATGACTAGGATTTCCAAAATTGTCATTCAACATAATTGTAATCAAAATTGGTAACAGTCTCTGTCTGGCTCCTCATCTTAAGGTAGGGGAAATGCTTTCAGCTTTTTCTGTTGAGTATGATGTCAGCTATAGATTTATTGTGTATGGCCTAGATTATGTTGAGGTATATTCCCTCTGCCCACTTTCTGGAGAGTTTTTATTATAAATTGATAATGAATTTTGTCAAAAGATTTTTCTGCATCTATTGAGATGGTCATTAGTTTTTTATTATAATTCTTCAGTTTGTTAATGTGGTATTTCACAATTATTGAAATATTCTTGCATCACTGAGATAAATGCCACATATTCATGGTGTATGAGTCTTTTCATGTATTGTTGGGTTTGGCTTACTAATATTTTATTGTGGTTTTGGTATCTATTTTTATCAATGATACTGGCCTATAATTTTTTGTGTGATATCTTTTGTTTTGGTATCAGGGTGATGTTGGTTTCTTTTTTTTTTAAAGTTAATTTTTTTTTGAATTTTTTTCAGTGGGTTTTGTCATACATTGATATGAATCAGCCATAGAGTTACACGTATTACGATGTTGGTTTCAAAGAATTACTTCAGAAGTATTCCTTCATCTGCAATTTTTTTGAATAGTTTGAGAAAGATTGGTGTTAATATGCCTTGAAATGTCTAGTAGAATTCCCCTGTGGAGCCATCTGGTCCTAGACTTTTATTTTGGGGAATTTTTAAAATTACTGATTCAATTTACTTGCAGGTAATTAGTCAGTTTATATTTTCTATTTCTTCTTGATTCAGTCTTTGGAGATTGTGCCTTTTCCAGAATTTGTTCATTTCTTCTAGATGAGAAATTTATTTGTGGTTACTTGCTCATTGTAGTCTTTTATGACCATTTGTATTTCTCTGGTGTCAGTTGTATAATAACTTCTTTTTAATTTCTGATTTTATTTATTTGGGCCCTCTTTCTTTTTTATTGATGAGTCTGTCTAAAGGTTTATCAGTTTTGTCTTTTCAAAAAATAAGCTTTCAGTTTCATTGATCTTTTCTATTTTTTTCTATTATTTTTTCTCTATTTCATTTATTTGCTTTAATTTTTATGATTTCTTTCCTTCTTTGAACTTTGGGTTTTGTTTGTTCTTCTTTCTTCTTTACACCCTAGTTCTTTTGGGTGTAAAGTTGTCTATTTGAGATTTTTCTTGTCACCTGAGGTAAGTTTGTAGTGCTATAAACTTTCCTCCTGGAACTGCTTTTGCTGTATCTCATTTGTTTTAGTTCATCATGGTTTCATTTTCATTTGTCAGTAATTATATTTTGGCTTCCACTTTGATTTCTTCAGTGATCCTTTGATTATTTAGTATCAAACTATTTAGCTAATTTTTTCTTTTTTGCCCTTGTGCTTTATTACTATTCTCATTGTGTTGTGGACAGAAAAGATGATTGGTATGATTTCAATTTTCTTAAATTTCCTGAAGCATATTTTGTGGCTACCACGTTATCTGTCCTGGGAAGTGTTTCATGTGTACTTGAAAAGAAAAGAATGGGGAGGAGCCAAGATGGCGGAGGAGTAGGACGGAGAGACCACTTTCTCTCCTAGAAATTCATCAAAAAAATAACTGAGCGCAGAGCAAACTTCACAAAACAACTTCTGATCGCTAGCTGAGGTCATCAGGCGCCCAGAAAAGCAGCCCATTGTCTTCGAAAGGAGGTAGGACAAAATATAAAAGATAAAAAGCGAAACAAAAGAGCTAAGGACGGAGATCCGTCCCGGGAAGGGACTTGATAGAGGACGTTCCCAGACACCGGGAAGCCCTCGCACTGGCGGGCCTGGGGGAAGTGTTGGAATCTCAAGAGTTTGAATCTGACTGGGAGGGATAGAATAAATAAAACCCACAGATTACGAGCCTAAAAGCAACTCCCAGTAGAGGAGTACCCCAGACGCCCGCATCCGCTGGTGGCGGAACGGAGAGGGGCAGGCGGCATTACTTGGGGCAGGGTCCGGACCTGAGCGCCCTGAGGACAATCGGAGGGAGCTTTTGTGAGTTGCCAGCTTGAACTGTGGGAGAGCAAAGAGAGAGAGAAAGCTAACCGGCCCGAACACACTGCCGGCCGTTCGCAGAACAAAGGGACCGAGATTCTGGGTGACCGAAGTCCGCCGGGAGGGTCGCGGCGAGACGGAGGGCGCGGGCGCCTGACCGGCGCGGGCGGGAACTGCGGCTGGGGACGCGGAGGGCAGAGGGCGCGCACGCCCGACTGGCGCCGGCGGGGACTGAGACTGGGACCGCGCGGGGCAGAAGACGCGCCGCACCCGGGGAGAGAGCGCCCGTCAAGCGCCTGGCTGCCTGGGCCGCTCGGGCGGCGTGGGGCCGGAGCGCGGGCCCAGCTTTGTGTGCTGCGCTTTTGTGAATCGCCCGAGGGCTGGAGCCGCATTCAGCGTGGCGCGCGCTTCAGACAGAAGAGCCTGGAGCCTGAGCAGCGCAGACCGAGAAAAGAGCGCAAGCCTCTCCCTGGAGCGCCGGCCCCTCCCCACACAGCCCCTCCCCGCACAGCCCCTCCCCGCAGCGCGACGGAACTAGCTACCTGAATAAGAATCCACCTCCGCCCCCTGTGTCAGGGCGGAAATTAGGCGCGGAAGAGAGACCGGCAACAGAACCCAAATAAAGGGAACCGCTTCAGAAGGGACCGGTGCAACAGATTAAAATCCCTGAAGAAACCACTGACTGACTACACCGGAAGGGCCTGTAGATATCGAGAAGTGTAAGCTGGAACGAGGAGCTATCTGAAGCTGAGCCGAACCCACACTGACCGCAACAGCTCCAGAGAAATTCCTAGATATATTTTTTCTTTTTCTTTTCTTTTTTTTTTTTAAGTAAGGAAAAAAAAAATTTTTTTATTTTTCTTTTTTCTTGGGTCTCTTTTATTTTCCTTTAAAAATTCCTTATTACTCCCCCATTACTCCTTAACTTTCATAGATTTTTACGATTTTTTTAAATTAGGCAAAACAATTTTTTTTCTCTCTCTTTTTTCTTTTTTTTTTTCTTTTTCTTCTTTTTCTTCTTTTTTTCTGTTCTTTTTTCTTCTTCTCTTCTATTTTCTTTTTCTTTTTCTCTTATTTCTTTTAAAGCCCTCTAGCACTCCTTTTACTACACCTTAATTTTCATTTTCAATCCACTATAACCTTACAGAAGAAAGGAAAAAAAAAAAAAAAAGAAGAGAAGCCCTATTTTTATACCAAACTTCATATATATTTCTAAAATTTCTTTTGTGTGTTTTGGTTTTTGTTTTTAATATAGTATTTTTAAGAGTCTAACCTCTACTCTAGATTTTTAATTTTTGTTTTTCAGTATATGATATAAATTGTGAACATTTAAGAATCCAATATTCAGCTCCCATTTTTATTCACGAATGTGTTGATTATTCTCTCCCAATCTTGACTCTGTTTTCTACCTCAGAACACCTCTATTTCCTCCTTTCCCCTTCTCTTCCCAATCCAATTCTGTGAATCTTTGTGGGTGTCTGGGCTACGGAGAACACTCTGGGATCAGACAACTTCGTAGATCTGTCTCTCTCCTCTTGAGTCCCCCTCTTTCTCCTCCTGCCCATCTCTATCTCCCTCCTCCCTCTCCTCTTCTCCATGTAACTCGGTGAACCTCTCTGGGTATCCCTAACGGGGGAGAAACTTTCCACCATTAACATAGAAGTTTTATTATCAGTGCTGTATAGTTGGAGAAGTCCTGAGACTACAGGAAGAATAAAACTGAAATCCTGAAGCAGGAGACTTAAGCCCAAAACCTGAGAACACCAGAAAACTCCTGACTACATGGATCTTTAAGTAATAAGTGACCGTACAAAAGCCTCCATACCTGCACCGAAACCAACCACCACCCAAGAGCCAATAAGTTTTAGAGCACGACATACCACGCAAATTCTCCAGCAACGCAGGAACATTGCCCTGAACATAAACATACAGACATCCCAAGGTCACACCTAACACATAGACCCATCTCAAAACTCAGTACTGGGCACTCCATTGCTATCCAAAGAGAAGAAATCAAGATCCGCACACCAGAACACTGACGCAAGCTTCGCTAATCAGGAAACCTTGACAAGCCAATCGTCTAACCCCACCCACTGGGTAAAACCTCCACAATAAAAGGAACCACAGACCTGCAGAATACAGAAAGCCCACTCCAGACACAGCAATCTAAACAAGATGAAAAGGCAGAGAAATACCCAACAGGTAAAGGAACATGAAAAAAGCCCACCAAGTCAAACAAAAGAGGAGGAGATAGGGAATCTACCTGAAAAAGAATTTAGAATAATGATAATAAAAATGATCCAAAATTTTGAAAGCAAAATGGAGGTACAGATAAATAGCCTGGAGACAAAGATTGAAAAGATGCAAGAAATGTTTAATAAAGATCTAGAAGAAATAAAAAAGAGTCAATTAAAAATGAATAATGCAATGAATGAGATCGAAAACACTCTGGAGGGAACCAAGAGTAGAATAACGGAGACAGAAGATAGGATAAGTGAGGTAGAAGATAAAATGGTGGAAATAAATGAAGCAGAGAGGAAAAAAGAAAAAAGGATCAAAAGAAATGAGGACAACCTCAGGGACCTCTGGGACAATGTGAAACGCCCCAACATTCGAATCATAGGAGTCCCAGAAGAAGAAGACAAAAAGAAAGGCCATGAGAAAATACTCGAGGAGATAATAGCTGAGAACTTCCCTAAAATGGGGAAGGAAATAGCCACCCAAGTCCAAGAAACCCAGAGAGTCCCAAACAGGATAAACCCAAGGCGAAACACCCCAAGACACATATTAATCAAATTAACAAAGATCAAACACAAAGAACAAATATTAAAAGCAGCAAGGGAGAAACAACAAATAACACACAAAGGGATTCCTATAAGGATAACAGCTGATCTATCAATAGAAACCCTCCAGGCCAGAAGGGAATGGCAGGACATACTGAAAGTAATGAAAGAGAATAACCTACAACCTAGATTACTGTACCCAGCAAGGATCTCATTCAGATATGAAGGAGAATTCAAAAGCTTTACAGACAAGCAAAAGCTGAGAGAATTCAGCACCACCAAACCAGCTCTTCAACAAATGCTAAAGGATCTTCTCTAGACAGGAAATGCAGAAAGGTTGTATAAACGTGAACCCAAAACAACAAAGTAAATGACAACGGGACCACACCTATCAATAATTACCTTAAATGTAAATGGGTTGAATGCCCCAACCAAAAGACAAAGATTGGCTGAATGGATACAAAAACAAGACCCCTATATATGCTGTCTACAAGAGACCCACCTCAAAACAAGGGACACATACAGACTGAAAGTGAAGGGCTGGAAAAAAATATTTCACGCAAACGGAGACCAAAAGAAAGCAGGAGTCGCAATACTCATATCAGATAAAATAGACTTCCAAATAAAGGATGTGAAAAGAGACAAAGAAGGACACTACATAATGATCAAAGGATCAATCCAAGAAGAAGATATAACAATTATAAATATATATGCACCCAACATAGGAGCACCGCAATATGTACGGCAAACACTAACGAGTATGAAAGAGGAAATTAATAGTAACACAATAATAGTGGGAGACTTTAATACCCCACTCACAACCATGGATAGATCAACTAAACAGAAAATCAACAAGGAAACACAAACCTTAAATGATACAATGGACCAGCTAGACCTAATTGATATCTATAGGACATTTCACCCCAAAACAATCAACTTCACCTTTTTCTCAAGTGCACACGGAACCTTCTCCAGAATAGATCACATCCTGGGCCATAAATCTGGTCTTGGAAAATTCAAAAAAATTGAAATCATTCCAGTCATCTTTTCTGACCACAGTGCAGTAAGATTAGATCTCAATTACAGGAAAAAAATTGTTAAAAATTCTAACATATGGAGGCTAAATAACACGCTTCTGAATAACCAACAAATCATAGAAGAAATCAAAAAAGAAATCAAAGTATGTATAGAAATAAATGAAAATGAAAACACAACAACCCAAAACCTATGGGACACTGTAAAAGCAGTGCTAAGGGGAAGGTTCATAGCATTACAGGCACACATCAAGAAACAAGAAAAAAGCCAAATAAATAACCTAACTCTACACCTAAAGCAATTAGAGAAGGAAGAAATGAAGAACCCCAGGGTTAGCAGAAGGAAAGAAATCTTAAAAATTAGGGCAGAAATAAATGCGAAAGAAACTAAAGAGACCATAGCAAAAATCAACAAAGCTAAAAGCTGGTTTTTTGAAAAAATAAACAAAATTGACAAACCATTAGCAAGACTCATTAAGAAACAAAGGGAGAAGAACCAAATTAACAAAATAAGAAATGAAAAGGGTGAGATCACAACAGACAACACTGAAATACAAAGGATCATAAGAGACTACTACCAGCAGCTCTATGCCAATAAAATGGACAACTTGGATGAAATGGACAAATTCTTAGAAAAGTATAACTTTCCAAAACTGAACCAGGAAGAAATAGAAGATCTTAACAGAGTCATCACATGCAAGGAAATCGAAACTGTAATCAGAAATCTTCCAGCAAACAAAAGCCCAGGACCAGATGGCTTCACAGCTGAATTCTACCAAAAATTTAGAGAAGACCTAACACCTATCTTACTCAAACTCTTCCAGAAAATTGCAGAAGAAGGTAAACTTCCAAACTCATTCTACGAGGCCACCATCACCCTAATTCCAAAACCAGACAAAGATGCCACAAAAAAAGAAAACTACAGGCCAATATCACTGATGAACATAGATGCAAAAATCCTTAACAAAATTCTAGCAAACAGAATCCAACAATATATTAAAAAAATCATACACCATGACCAAGTGGGCTTTATCCCAGGAATGCAAGGATTCTTTAATATCCGCAAATCAATCAACGTAATACACCACATTAACAAATTGAAAGATAAAAACCATATGATTATCTCAATAGATGCAGAGAAAGCCTTTGACAAAATTCAACACTCATTTATGATTAAAACTCTCCAGAAAGCAGGAATAGAAGGAACATACCTCAATATAATAAAAGCTATATATGACAAACCCACAGCAAGCATCAGCCTCAATGGTGATAAATTGAAAGCATTTCCTCTGAAATCAGGAACAAGACAAGGATGCCCACTCTCACCACTACTATTCAACATAGTGTTGGAAGTTTTGGCCACAGCAATCAGAGCAGAAAAAGACATAAAAGGAATCCAGATAGGAAAAGAAGAAGTGAAACTCTCGCTGTTTGCAGATGACATGATCCTCTACATAGAAAACCCTAAAGACTCTTCCAGAAAATTACTAGAGCTAATCAATGAATATAGTAAAGTTGCAGGATATAAAATTAACACACAGAAATCCCTTGCATTCCTATACACTAACAATGAAAAAACAGAAAGAGAAATTAAGGAAACAATACCATTCACCATTGCAACAAAAAGAATAAAATACTTAGGAGTATATCTACCTAAAGAAACAAAAGACCTATACATAGAAAACTATAAAACACTGATGAAAGAAATCAAAGAGGACACAAACAGATGGAGAAACATACCGTGTTCATGGATTGGAAGAATCAATATTGTCAAAATGGCTATTCTACCCAAAGCAATCTATAGATTCAATGCAATCCCTATCAAGCTACCAACGGTATTTTTCACAGAACTAGAACAAATAATTTCACAATTTGTATGGAAATACAAAAAACCTCGAATAGCCAAAGTAATCTTGAGAAAGAAGAATGGAACTGGAGGAATCAACCTGCCTGACTTCAGACTCTACTACAAAGCCACAGTCATCAAGACAGTATGGTACTGGCACAAAGACAGAAATATAGATCAATGGAACAGAATAGAAAGCCCAGAAATAAATCCACGAACCTATGGTCACCTCATCTTTGACAAAGGAGGCAAGGATATACAATGGAAAAAAGACAATCTCTTTAACAAGTGGTGCTGGGAAAACTGGTCAACCACTTGTAAAAGAATGAAACTAGAACACTTTCTAACACCATACACAAAAATAAACTCAAAATGGATTAAAGATCTAAATGTAAGACCAGAAACTATAAAACTCCTAGAGGAGAACATAGGCAAAACACTCTCCGACATAAATCACAGCAAGATCTTCTATGACCCACCTCCCAGAATATTGGAAATAAAAGCAAAAATAAACAAATGGGACCTAATGAAAATTAAAAGCTTTTGCACAACAAAGGAAACTATAAGTAAGGTGAAAAGACAGCCCTCAGATTGGGAGAAAATAATAACAAATGAGGAAACAGACAAAGGATTAATCTCAAAAATATACAAGCAACTCCTGAAGCTCAATTCCAGAAAAATAAACGACCCAATCAAAAAATGGGCCAAAGAACTAAACAGACATTTCTCCAAAGAAGACATACAGATGGCTAACAAACACATGAAAAGATGCTCAACATCACTCATCATCAGAGAAATGCAAATCAAAACCACAATGAGGTACCATTACACGCCAGTCAGGATGGCTGCTATCCAAAAGTCTACAAGCAATAAATGCTGGAGAGGGTGTGGAGAAAAGGGAACCCTCTTACACTGTTGGTGGGAATGCAAACTAGTACAGCCACTATGGAAAACAGTGTGGAGATTTCTTAAAAAACTGGAAATAGAACTGCCATATGACCCAGCAATACCACTTCTAGGCATACACACTGAGGAATCCAGATCTGAAAGAGACACGTGCACCCCAATGTTCATCGCAGCACTGTTTATAATAGCCAGGACATGGAAGCAACCCAGATGCCCATCAACAGATGAATGGATAAGGAAGCTGTGGTACATATACACCATGGAATATTACTCAGCCGTTAAAAAGAATTCATTTGAATCAGTTCTAATGAGATGGATGAAACTGGAGCCCATTATACAGAGTGAAGTAAGCCAGAAAGATAAAGAACATTACAGTATACTAACACATATATACGGAATTTAGATAGATGGTGGCGATAACCCTATATGCAAAACAGAAAAAGAGACACAGAAGTACAGAACAGACTTTTGAACTCTGGGGGAGAACGTGAGGGTGGGATGTTTTGAAAGAACAGCATGTATACTATCTATGGTGAAACGGACCACCAGCCCAGGTGGGATGCCTGAGTCAGGTGCTCGGGCCTGGTGCACTGGGAGGACCCTGAGGAGTCGGGTGGGGAGGGAGGTGGGAGGGGGGATCGGGATGGGGAATACGTGTAACTATATGGCTGATTCATGCCAATGTATGACAAAACCCCAAAAAAAAAAAAAAAAAAAAAAAAAAAAAGAAAAGAAAAGAATGCATAGTCTTCCGCTATCAGATGAAATGCTTTCTCTCTCTCTCTATGTATGTGTGTGTGTGTGTGTTAGTCGCTGAGTCATGTCCTACTCTTTGTGGCCGTATGGACTGTAGCCTGCAAAGTTCCCCTGTCTGTGGATTCTCCAAGCAAGAGTACTGGAGTGGGTTTCCATGCCCACCTCCAGGGGATCTTCCCAACCCAGGGATTGAACCCAGGTCTCCTGAATTGCAGGCAAGTTCTTTACCTTCTGAGACACCAGGGAAGGCCATATATGCTTACAGCATACAAAATAGACATTAAAATAAAGACTATTTAAAAAACAAATAAGAGCAGTACATAATGATAAAGGGATCAGTTCAAGAAGAAGATACAGCTGGTGTAAGCATATGCACCCAACCTGGTGCTGCTGCTTGCTTCAGTTGTTTCTGATTCTTTGTGACCCTGTGTACTACAGCGCACCATCCTCATCCGTCCATGGCATGCTGTAGGCAAGAAAACTGGAGTGTGTTACCACGTCCTCCTCCAGGGGATTTTCCTGACCCAGGGATCGAACCCAGGTCTCCTGCTCTGTGGGAAGATTCTTTACTGCACCCAGCACATGAGCACCTAAATATACAAGGCAAAAATAAGTGATATATATAAAGTCTACTTGCACTAATGTGTCATTTAAGATCAGTGTTTTCTTACTGATTTTGTGTCTGAGTTGTTGTTGTTGTTCAGTTGCTAGTTGTGTCTGACTCTTTGTGACCTCAAGGACTGCAGCATGCCAGGCTTCCCTGTCCTTCACCATCTCCCAGATCTTGCTCAAACTCATATCCATTGAGTCAGTGATGACATCCAACCGTCTTGTCCTCTATAATTCCTTTCTCCTCCTGCCTTCAGTCTTTCCCAGCACTCTCTGGGTAATCTGTCCATCGATGTAAGTGGGGTATTAAAGTCCGCTACTATTATTGTGTTACTGTCAGCTTCTCCTTTTATGCTTGCTAATATTTGCCTTATATACTTAGGTGCTCGTATGTTGGGTGCATATATATTTATACTTGTTACAGCTTCTTCTTGAATCGATACCTTTATCATTGTATGGTGCCCTTAGTTTGTCTTTTATATTAGTCTTTATTTTAATGTCTGTTTTATTTGATGTAAGTATTGTTACTCCAGGTACATTTTGATTTCTATTTGATTTATATTTTTCTATTCATTCTGTCTGTGTGCTTCTCTAAATCTGAAATGAGTCTCTTGTAGGCAGCATTTTGTCCATTTATGTTTAAAATAATTATAGATATGTATTTATTGCCATTTTGTCAATTATTTTGTTTGTTTTCCTAGGTGTTTTTCACCTACCTCTTTTTCTGTCTTGTGATTTGTTGATTATCTTCGGTGATATGTTTGGATTTCTTTTTCTTTTTGTGTATGTCTATTATACAGTTTTGGTATGGCATTAACATAAGTTTTTTGTATAGCAATCTATATATATATGTGCATGTATATAGGTGTGTGTGTTTTATGCTGCTGATCTCTTAATATCAAATTATTTGTTTTTATTTTGTTTTTAAATGTTTGTTTTATATTGGATCATATTTGATAACAATGTTTTGTATTACCTTCAGGTGTACTGCAGAGTGTTTCAGTTATACATATACATGTATCTACTCTTTTTCAAATTCTTTTCCCATTTAGGTTATTCTAGAGTATTTAGCAGAGTTCTGTGTGCTATAAAGTAGGTCCTTGTTGGTTGTTTATTTTAAATATAGCAGTACATACATACCAGTTCCAATCTGTCATCCTATCCCTTCCCCCACAGTAACCATACATTTGTTTTCTAAGCCTGTGAGTCTGTTTCTGTTTTGTAAATAATATATTTTGTATCATTTTTTTGCATATAAGCAAAATCATATATTTGTCTTTCTCTGTGTGACTTAGTTTACTTAGTATGATAATCCCATGTCCATCCAGATTGCTGAAAATGGCTTATTGCATTATTTTTAATGGCTGAGTATTATTTCATTGTATACATGTACCATGTCTTCATTATCCAATCATCTGTCAATGGACGTTAGTTTACTTCCATGTCTTGGCTGTTGTAAACTGTGCTTCAATTAATATTGGGATGCATGTATCCTTTTAAACTGGAGAAGGAAATGGCAACCCACTCCAGTATCCTTGCCTGGAAAATCTCATGGACAGAGGAGCCTGGTGGGCTGCAGTCCATGGGGTTACAAAGAATCGGCCACGACTGAGCTACTAACACTTACACTTGTTCTTTTAAACCATGTTTTTCTCCAAATATGTGCCCACTAGTGGGATTGATGAATCATGCGTGTTTGCATGCATGCTCAGTCACTTCAGTTGTGTCTGACTGTTTGTGACCCTACGGACTGTAGCCCAACAGGCTCCTCTGTTCATGGGATGCTCCAGGCAAGAATACTGGAGTGGGTTGGCTTGACCTCCTCCAGGGGATCTCCCCAATCTGGGGATTGAACTGGTGCCTGCCTGCATCTCCTGCATTGCAGGTGGATTCTTTATCCACTGAGCCACCTGGGAAGCCCTTACTATATCATAGGGTAGCTCAATGTTTAGTCTCTTAAGGAATCTCCATACTGTTCTCTCTATTACATTGTTATCAAGAATGTAGGAGGGTACCCTTTTCTCCATACCCTCTCCAGCATCAAATGTATTTGAAAAATCTTACATTTGGGCTCTTCTCCCCTCACAATTACTGTTTCTGATACCATATTTTACATCCATTTCTTTTTGCATTCCTTAACTGCTTCATGTGGATATTGATGATTTTTACTACTTTTGTCTTTTAACTTCCCTACTAACTTTGTGATTTCCTACCTTCAGTATATGTTTGCTTCTACCAATAAACTTTTTCATTTCACAATTTTTTTGTTTCTTGCTGTTTTTTCTTCTTGGCCTAGAGAATTTTCTTTAGCATACATTGTATGTTTGGTTTGGTGGTGCTGAACTCTTTTAGCTTTTGCATGCCTGTAAAACTTATTATGTCTCCATCACATTTTAGAAGAGTCCTCTTGTGTAGAGTATTCTTTATTTTTGGTTTTCCCTTTTCATCACTTGAAATATGTTATGTCATTCCCTTCTGGTATACAGGTTTTCTGTTGAAAAACTAGCTGATAGCATTATGAAAATTTCTTTGATGTTATATTTTGCCTTTTCCCTTGTTGCTTCTGATATTCTCTCTTTATGTTCAATTTTTCATTTAATTTGCAATATGTATTTGTGAAATCTTTGGATTTATTCCTTATGGCACTTTCTGCTTTGCCTAGGAAAACTGACAGTTACCAGTCCTGTGGCCACTGCTGAGTTTTACAAATTTGCTGGCACACTGAGTGCAATGCTTCAACAGAATCATCTTTTAGGACTTGAAATAGCTCAACTGGAATTCCATCAGCTCCGCTAGCTTTGTTCGTAGTGATGCTTTCTAAGGCCCGCTTGATTTTGCATTCCAAGATGTCTGGCTCTAGGTGAGTGATCACACCATTGTGGTTATCTGGGTCATGAAGATCTTTTTTGCAGTTCTTCTGTGTATTCTTGCCACCTCTTTTTAATATCTTCTGTTTCTGTTAGGTCCATACAATTTCTGTCTTTTATTGTGCCCATCTTCACGTGAAATGTTCCCTTGGTTTCTCTAATTTTCTTGATGAGATCTCTAGTCTCCTTTTTTCCTTTGCCTTTAGTTACTCTTTTTTTTCTAAGCTATTTGTAAGGCCTCCTCACACAACCATTTTGCCTTTTTGCATTTCTTATTCCTGGAGATGGTCTTGATCACTGCCTCCTGTATAATGTCATGAACCTCCATCCATAGTTCTTCTAGCACTCTGTCTATCAGATCTAATCCCTTGAATCTGTTTGTCGCTTCCACTGTATAATTTTAAGGGATTTGATTTAGATCATATCTGAATGGTCTAGTGGTTTTCCCTACTTTCTTCAATTTAAGTCTGAATTTTGCAATAAGGAGTTCATGATCTGAGCCACAGACAACTCCCGGTCTTGTTTTTGCTGACTGTATAGAGTTTCTCCATCTTCAACTGCAAAGAACATAATCAATCTGATTTCAGTATTGACCATATGGTCATGTGTAGATATGGACATCTTTTGTGTTGTTGAAGGAGGGTGTTTGCTATGACCAGTGCATTTTCTTTGCAAAACTGTTAGCCTTTGCCCTGCTTCATGTAACTTGCCTGTTACTCCAGGTATCTCTTGACTTCCTACCATTGCAATCAGTCCCCTATGATGGAAAGGGCATCTTTTTATGGTATTGGTTCTAGAAGGTCTTGTAGATTAGTCAAAGCTATGGTTTTACCAACAGTCAATTGCAGATGTGGGAGTTAGACCATAAAGAAGGCTAAGTGATGAAGAATTGATGCTTTTGAACTATTGTGCTGGAGAAGACTCTTGAGGGTCCCTTGGACAGCAAGAAGATCAAACCAGTCAATCCTAAAGGAAATAAAGCCTCAATATTTATTGGAAGGACTGATGCTGAAGCTCCAATACTTGGTTAATTTGAAATAATTCAGCTGGAATTTCATCACTTCCACTAGCTTTGTTCGTAGTGATGCTTCCTAAGACTCGTCTGACTTCACACTCCAGGATGTTTGGCTCTATGTGAGTGATCACCATCATCATTATCCAAATCATTAAGATCTTTTAGTTCTTTTGTGTATTTTTACTGCCTCTTCTTAATACCTTCTGCTTCTGTTAGGTCCATACCATTTCTGTCCTTTATTGTGCCTATCTTTGAATGAAATGTTCCCTTGGTATCTTTAATTTTCTTAAAGCTTAAGCAAACATTTAAAAAGCTGCAGTTTTTTTTTTTTTTTGTAGATTCCTTAAAATTTTTATGGACATAATTTGTGAATAAAAAGCTTTACTTCATTTTCTGTATATTTTTATTTATTTTTCTTGACTCATTTCACTGCTAGAATATTCAATATAATGCTAAGTGGAAGTGTAAGAGAATAATAAATCCAGATATGCAGAATAAAGTTTAAAAAGGAATTCTGGAAAATTAACAAACATGTGGAAATTAAACATCAAGCTGCATAACAACAAATAAACTAAAAAAAGAAACAGTAAATGGAAAATCAAAAACGTATTGAGATAAAGTAGGAAGCACAATGTACTGATAAAGCAAAAAGAGTTCTAATAAATCATTTTAAAGCAGTAAATTTATCAATTCTGAGGGCTACCCTGTTGGTTTGTGGTTAAGAATCTGCCTTGCAATGCAGGGGTTGCAGATTTGGTTCCTGGTAAGGGTGCTAAGATCCCACATTCCACAGAGCAATTAAAGCCCCCTTGCCACAGCTACTGATCCTATGTACCACAACAAAGGATCCCACATGATGCAACAAAGATCCTGCATGCCATTACTGAGACTCAACACAAGCAAATAAATAAAAATATTTTAGAATATCACAAACAAAAAAAAAAATGTAACTCAGTGAACTAGAAAAAGATCAAACTACACAAAAAATTAGAAGAAAGGAAATTACAATGATTATAGTAGAAATAAACAAAATATATACAAGAAAGGCAGAAGAAAAGGTCAGCAGGTCAAGGAACTAGTTTTTTGAAAGGATAAACAAATTTGACGAAAATGTAGCTAGATTAAGAAAAAAAAGGAAAAGGGCTCAAATAAAATAAGAAATAAAAGAGATGACATTACAAATGATACCACAGGAATATAGGATCATATGAGATTACAGAAATATAGGATCATAGTGTGAAAAATTATACACTGGCAAATTAGATAAGCTAAAAGAAAGGAACAACTTCATACACACATTCCACCTATCAAGACAGACCATTAAAACAGAAAATCTAAATTGTTCAATATCAAGTAAAGATATTTATCAATATCCTTTTGAATGTTGGATACACCTTCAATATAGACTGAAATTTTTGTCATCAAGTATTTCATAACAAAGGAAGGTTAATGAACAGATGGATTCATGGGGGAATTCAAACAAATATTTAAAGAAAAATTAACCTTGGTTATTTTCAAGATTTTTCAAAAAATTAGGGAGGACCACTTTCATTTTATGGGTCAAGCACTAGATATCTCATCAAGAAAATTAGAGATACCAAGAGAACACTTCATGCAAAGATGAGCATAATATAGGACAGAAATGGTATGGACCTAACAGAAGTAGAAGAGATTAAGAAGAGGCAGAAAGAATATACAGAATAAATATACAAAAAGGGTTTTAATGATCTGGATACCAAGATGATGTGGTTACTCACCTAGACCCAGACATTCTGGAGTATGAAGTTAAGTGGGCCCTAGAAAGCATACTGCAAACAAAACTAGTGGAGGTGATGGAATTTCAGTTGAGCTATTTCAAATTCTACAAGATGGTGCAGTTAAAATGCTGCACTCAATATGTCAGTGAATTGGAAAATTCAGCATTGACCACAGGACTAGAAAAGGTCAGTTTTCATTTCAATCCTAAAGACGGACAATGCCAAAGAATTTTCCAACCTTGCTAGTGTGTGAAATGAGTGTACCATTCAATTACTAGCAAGTTAATGCTCAAAATCCTTGAAGCTTCAAAAGCACATGAACTGAGAAATTTGAGATGAGCAACCTGGATTTAGAAAATGCAGAGGAACCAGAGATTAAACTGCCAACATCCATTGGAATATGGGCTTCTCTGATGGCTCAGATGTTAAAGAATCTGCCTGCAATGCAAGACACCTGGGTTTGATCCCTGGGTTGGAAAGATCCCCTGGAGGAGGGCATGGAAATCCACTCTAGTATAATTGCCTGGAGAATTTTCAAGGACAGAGTAGCCTGGCAGGCTACAGTCCATGGGGTCACAAAGAGTTGGACATGATGAAGTGATAAACCACACATTGTATCATAGAGAAAGATCACAGAAAAACATCTACTTCTGTTTCATTGACTACACTAAAGTCTTTGACTGTGTGGATCACAACAAACTGTGGAAAATTCTTAAAGAGATGGGAATATCAGACCACCTTACCTACCTCCTGAGAAACCTGTATACAGGTCAAGAAGCAACAGTTAGGACCAGACATGGAACAACAAACTGGTTCAAAATTGGGAAAGGAGTATATCAAGGCTGTATATCATCACCCTGATAATTTAACTTATATGCAGAGTACATCATGAAAACTGCTGGGCTGGATAAATTACAAGCAGGAATGAAGATTGCCGGGAGAAATATCAAGAACCTCAAACATGCAGACGACACTTCTCTAATGGCAGAAATTGAAGAGGAACTAAAGAGTTTCTTGATAAAGGTGAAAGAAAAGAATGAAAAAGTTAGCTTAAAACTCAACATTCAAAAAACTAAGCTCATGGCATCTGGTCTCATCACTTCATGGCAAATAGATGGGGAAACAATGGAAACAATGACAGACTTTATTTTCTTGGGCTCCAAAATCACTATGGATGGTAACTGCAGTCATGATATTAAAAGATGCTTACTTGTTGAAAGGAAAGCTATGACAAACATAGACAGCATATTAAAAAGCACAGATATCACTTTGCCAACAAAGGTCCATATAGTCAAAGCTATGGTTTTTCCAGTAGTCATGTATGGTTGTGTGATTTGGACGATAAAGAAGGCTGAGCAATCAAGAACTGATACTTTCAAATTGTGGTGTTGGAGAAGACTCTTGAGAGTCCCCTGGACAGCAAGGAAATCAGTTCAGTTCAGTTCAGTTGCTCAGTCGTGTCCAATTCTTTGCAACCCTGTGAACTGCAGCACACCAGGCTTCCATGTCCATCACCAACTCCTGTAGCTTACTCAAACTCATGTCCATGCTGTTAAAACACTTCACTCAATATGTCAGTGAATTGGAAAATTCAGCATTGACCACAGGACTAGAAAAGATCAGTTTTCATTTCATTCCATCCAACCATCTCATCCTCTGTCACCCACTTCTCCACCTGCCCTCAATCTTTCCCAGCATCAGGGTCTTTTCAAATGAGTCAGTTCTTTGCATCAGGTGGCCAAAGTATTGGAGTTTCAGTTTCAGCATCAGGCTTCCAATGAACAGTCAGGGTTGATTTCCTTCAGGATGGACTGGTTGGATCTCCTTGCAGTCCAAGGGACTCTCAAGAGTCTTCTCCAACACCACAGTTCAAACACATCAATTCTTTGGCGCTCAGTTTTCTTCATAGTGCAACTCTCACATCCATACGTGAGCTCTGGGAAAACCATAGCTTTGACTAGATGGACCTTTGCTGGCAAAGTAATGTCTCTGCTTTTTAATATGCTGTCTAGGTTGATCATAAATTTTCTCTCAAGGAGCAAGCGTCTTTTAATTCCGTGGCTTCAAGGAGATCAGACCAGTCAATTCTAAAGGAAATCAACCCTGAATATTTATTGGAAGGACTGATGCTAAAGTTGAAACTCCAGTACTTTGGGGAGAGTCGCCTCATTGGAAAAGAGCTTGATGCTGGGAAAGGTTGAAGGCAGGAGGAGAAGGGGATGACAGAGGATGAGATGGTTGGATGGCATCGCTGATTCTCTGGACCTGAGTTTGAGCAAACTCCAGGTGATGGTGAAGGACAGTGAAGCCTGGCCTGCTGTAGTTCACAGGGTCGCAAAGAGCTGGATATGAATTAGCAACTTAAAAACAACAATATGTAGGAGTAGAAAAGCTTTTTCTTCCGCCTTTCTAGGCTCTTTGGCTGGTCTAATAATTAAATTAATAAAAACATATTAATTTGAGAAAAATAAGCAAGATTTTTATATACACGAGCCCCATAAAATATAAGAATCCAAAGGGCAGCCAACAACACCTTAAAAACGAGTAAGGTCTGGGGATACCAGGTGATCTCCAGGTTTCACAGGAAGGCAGAGAAGATGTTTGGAAAACAAAGATTGCCTGTTATGTGGAAAAATTTCTTAGGTAAAAAGGTATTTCTGATCAATAGCTTTCTTCCTGGTACAAGCTCCGCCTCCAATGTAAATTTAAGCAAATGAGAGAGTAGTACAGAGCTTTCCTGAATCTGTTTGATTCCCTTTAGCTCAAAATACTCCTCAGGTCAAAGTGGCATATTTTAGAGTGACAAATTCTGCTTCCCATCATATACATTATTTTTATACTTTGAAACAGGAGGGAAGGGGCAGAGCACAATGTTTGAAAGAATAGCATAGTCAGAGGACACAACATGAACTGATTAGAATCAAATGGGTCCAAGATGGCAGACTAGTCAACTTCAAATAGACCTTGATCTTCAGTGTGCCCTCATTGTGACACATCAGCTGAATGACACACCCAGAGGCTCCATGACGGTTGCAAGACCATCAAAGACCAAAAGATGGGTGGTGGTCCAGTTTCTGGAAATCTCTGTCCCTTCCCCAAAATAGCTGAAATAATCCTGTCACTCAATACCCTATGAAATACAGCTCAGTTCCTATGAAATTACCCAGCCCTTAAAAGCTTAACACACCACATTTCAAGGTCAAACGTGCCCTCTGTGATGTCCCACGCTCTATCTGCAATTCAATTGTTTAAGATAATTTGTAAGCTTGCAAGTGAATAATATCAATAACATTTTAGGGTTATGTGAATAATAATTTAGGATTGAGGGAATGTTTCTGTAGATAAGCCATGACATATGTTTTGCTGACTTATAGATTGCCAGATATCTGCAGCAAGATGGTTTTATTAAGGATCAGTAAATAATTGCAGTTCAGAGTCTGCAGCTATGGCAAGCCTTGTGCAAGCTCCCAGTCAGCAAAAGAAAGAATGCTTTTACAGTGGGCAAAAAATGTGGGGAGTGCTATAGTAGACATAGTTCATGATATTTCTTTAGGTGAAATCTTTGCCAGGAAATAAGAGGAGTCTTTGTTCTTCTTGTTGTGTTCTGTTACCGTCTCAAGGCATGAGAGTTCTGACTTCTGATACTCTAACTCTATTTAATTGACTTTTCTGCTTCTTCTTCTTTTTTGTTTTTTTTTAAGTTTTCCTTCTTCCTTTAGTTCTGTTATAGTTCAATCAGACAAAGACCACTAGGCAAGCACATGTAATCCTGCAAAGTCAGGTTTATCAAATTACTGCACGAATAGAGGCTACAAATGATAGGGGTTGTGTGGTATGTCATTGCACAAAATAAAAAGGAAGAGTTATTATAGATTTGGGGAAAGGAAGAGGTTAACATGGAATTTAAATGAGGAGGGTTTTATAGACTTGTGCCTATAAAGCAAGTCTCCATGAAAGGGTCAACATCATGTCTAGACTGTAAACAGGGCTCAAAAGTTATTTTGCTTGGACTACAAAGTTACCTTACATGAGGAATTTTGTGTCCAGAAACTTATCTGAACCTCTGAGTTTGTGCGGGAAAGTTAGATTGTCTGTCCTTATCAGAAGGTACTTCCAGTAGGGTGGCATACTTCATTCTTACCTGTATAATTTAAAACAGCAAAATCTTTGAAAACCTGATTTTTAAGAAGAAAATTTCTCAGTGAGAGATTCTAATCACTCAAAGAAGGAAATTTTTATAATACTTTATAAATACACCTACTTATTTATGAGTGAAATTGTTATATTTGCAGCTGACCTTTTCTTTTCCAGCTATTTTAGTGTGATGAACAGCTAGGAAAATTTTTAATTTTCTTATTTTGAGTTCATTTTTAATTTCCTGTTACATTATGCTTTATATTATTTACCTTTTAAAGTTAAGGTGATTTATGTAATTAAATTTTGCTTTATTAGTTTTAAAAAAGTTTTTTTTCAGTTTTTTTTTTTTTTACAAATTCTTTATTTGTATCTTCTAGGAGCTCTCAGTGAGACAAAGTACCCAGATTAACATATTAAAATCTAAGGAAATATTGTGATTCTAGGGCATGTGATTTTATAATTTAGCTTTTTAAATTAAATGATTTTACAATTTAGCTTTTTCAATCAAATGATTAAAAATAATCCCAAATCACCCATTTTATTTCTAATTGAAGTGTATTTGATTTATCATACAATGTTAGTTCCAGGTATGCAGTGTCATGATTCAATATTTTTGCAGATTATACTTCTTCCTTAGTGGCTCAGACGATAAAGAATCTGCCTGCAGTGCAGGAGACCTGGGTTTAATCTCTGGGTCAGGAAGATCCCCTGAAGAAGAAAATGGCAAACCACTCCAGTACTCTTGCCTGGAGAATCCCATGTAAAGAGGAGCATGGTGGGCTACAGCTCATGGGGTCACAAAGAGTCAGACTCGACTGAGCAGCTAACACTACTACCCTATTCCATTATAAGTCGTTACAAGATAATGGCTATAATTTCCTGTTTTATTCAGTATATCCTTGCTGCTTATCTATTTAACACATTGGAGTTTGTGTCCATTAATCCTATACTCCTAATTTGTCCCTCCCCTCTTTTTCTCATCTTTGGTAACCACAGTTTTATTTTTCAATATGTGAGTCTTTCTGATTACATAGCAAGACTGTTTGCTCAGTGGCATTCAACTCCTTGTGGCCCCATGGACTTTAGCCTGCCAGACTCCTCTGTCCATGGCAAGAATACTAAAGTGGGTTGCCATTTGCTTCTCCAGGGGATCTTCTCAACCCAATGATCAAATCCACGTTTCTCATGTCTCCCGCATTGGCAGACAGATTTTTCACCCCAGGGCCACCTGTTTACATATACATTCATTTGCATTATCTTTTAGATTTCACATATGAGTGATATCACCCCATCTGTTTAGAAAGATCTAACAGAAGATTATGTTTTCCTGAGCTAGCCATAAGTACCCAAGAGAATTTACAAGTTACCTTTCCCCAGAAGGTTCATGACCACTTAAGAATTTACTTAATAGCAAGTTGTTTTTAGTATGGAACTCATTAGGAGGAAGAGTGAGATGGAGAAAATTTAAAACACTAAAGGACAGTTAAATGTAACTAAGACACTACAGAATCAGAAGGAAATAGAAAAGGAAATATAAGAATTTCAACTGAGAACAAGTTTAAAAGACTATGGAAAGTTAAGTTAATCAAAAGTAATAACTATTAAAAGAAAAAAATATACAATAAAATAAGATTTAAAAAAATATAGGGGAATAGAGAGATTGGCTAAAATTAAATATAATATTTTTAAATAAAACAAAACTGTGTAATAAAAAACACAGATAATATAAAGTTGAAAGACAATTTATGGCAGAAAGAATTGGAACTGGGTAAGTAAACAAGGTTGTTCTATATTCATTATGCTCCAGTCAATTTGTTGCCACAAATTTTTGCTTTGTAATATACTCTTTATAGCATTTAATAAATACCTCAAATATCCTATGGTTCAAAAGCAACATAAGTGTATTTTTGTTAAAATATTGCATGCTTATAGAAGAAAAGTCTTATGTATGTAAAGTCACTTTCCAAATGTAAAAAATTAAAATTACTTTTTAAATCAGTTAGTAAATTGTTAATAATTTTAATATTTTCCTGATAAAAAATCCAACTGTTATTTAATTTTGAATAATAAATAGGTTATTTAAAGCCAGTAGATCAAGATATTAATATCTCTAATTTTTTAAAACCTCTGAAGTCATCTGCATAAAGTCCCAAGTAGGTCATCTTAGAATTAGTACTAAAATTACTCAAATATAGAGCAATACATACTAGATTTTAAAATGTATGGCATGATCGTCACATACTTTAAGAAAATATTATAAATTCATTGTGTCTGACCAATTCAGCAATATAACTGAAAGTAAAACTTGAAAATGCCATTTCATAACATGGCAATAGGTATTCTATGTATGCTTTAATTTTCAGTTATCAATTAATTGTTAAATTTGGAAAATGATAAATATAGTTATTTTGTTTACATTATTTTTGCATTTTTCACCTCAGTTCAGTTCAGTCATTCAGTCGTGTCTGACTCTTTGTGACACCATGGACTGCAGCGTGCCAGGATTCCCTGTCCATCACCAACTCCAGGAGCTTGCTCAAACTCATTTTCATCGAGTTGGTGAAAAAACCATAACTTATACTAATAGATTTTAGAAATAGCTTTGACCTATTTCCATTTTACATATCCAGTAGTTACTCCTATCTGAATATGAATTAAAATAACATTCTTTTGCATTTTCCAATCAAATGTCTATCTTTTAAAATGTCTTTGAAAGCAGCAGGTCCATTTGCTGTGGCTCTGGGACTGAACCTGTAGAACTCATAATCACTGCACCTCTGTAGTCAGCTTCTCTAGTTTCTTTGTGTTTCAGTTTTCTCATCTGTAAAACTAGTAAGATAACAATAAAACAAAATTATAGTATTTACAAAGATCATATTAGACAGTTGGCTGAAAGTGAAAGTTGTGTCCAACTCTTTGCTACCCCATGGGCTATACAGTCGTTGGAATTCTCCAGGGCAGAATACTGGAGTGGGTAGCCTTTCCCTTCTCCAGGGGATCATCCCGATCCAGAGATCGAATCCAGGTCTCCCGCATTGTGGGTGGATTCAACTGAGCCACAAGGGAAGCCCAAGAATATTGGAATGGGTAGTCTATCCCTCCTCCAGGGGATCTTCCCAACCCAGGAATCAAACCCGGGTCTCCTGCCTTGCAGGCAGATTCTTTACCAACTGAGCTATGAGGAAAGCCCAGACAGTTGGCTAGTGACTGTCAAATAACCATTCACTGTGTGTTAGCTACTATTAACTATTATTATGAGTTTAAGGTTACCTGGTGAGTCCTTGACTACTTTTTAAAGAAAAACAGCTGAATAATACCAAAGACATCCATAGGTACTTTGAACTAGAAAATATTGTTAACTTTGTTAGTTGGCTGCAAGTGATACAGATGTTGGAACACATTACTTCAAGAAATTTGTGAAAAACATTATTTAGCACTTATTGTTCATGAACATCCCATTGTACTCTTTATTTCTCTGCACAACCCCTCAATGTCTAAGCTAAGATACATTTTTCTTTACTAGGATAATTAAATAAGTAATAATCTAGGGCCATTACTACTCAACCAAGCAAACCTTGGGAAAGTCATGTCATCTCCCTGATCTTTACTTTATTTACAAAATTAAAAGGAAAATAGTTCCTTCCTCAACAGAGTAGGATCCCCAAGCAGCAGTGATACTTTCTGGAAATTTGTGTGAAATGCAAAAATCACAGCCTCCACCACAGGTGACTGATTTGGAATTGATATTTTGACATCCCCCTCAAGCGATTGATGTGCCCATTTGAACTTAAGGTCCCTGTTGTAAATGACATTGAAGTCCTTTTCTGCCTTGTTTACACATATAATAAATCTGCTGAGATTTATGAAACAGATGACATTATTGGAGTGTGAGAGTGTAAGACTGGGTACTCGAGGACAGGGAGAGAAAACATTCCTTCACAGAGACTTCGCAGAGACTGAAGACGCCAAAGTTCACTTTGTGCAATTAACTGCCACTCAGGTGTAGGTTCTAATGACCTGAATATTTCACAGTTATAGCTTTCCACTTGATCTTCTAATTTATAAGCTCCATCTTCAAACAAAGTATTTAAAAATAAGTTACAAGTATAGAAAAAGAAAAAAAACCTAGTTTCAAAATGATTGTCTGCTTTTCAGCTTGTTCATTCACTTCCAAATAAGTGTAGCAGAGGACAGAGGAGTCTGTCATGCTACATTCTCTGCAGAGTTGGACATGACGTGGCAACTGAATAATAATCCTATATGCAGGAAGAAATTGCCTTAAGTGCATTGTTTAATATGCAATTTTTTTGATGTGAATAATGTAACAAATTTAAACATGAAATGATTAAGATTGGAGAAGACAATAATTTGAAACTATTTTCAAAATTCTTACAGTTTGTTTCTGTACATTATTTTTGAGTTCAGAGCATATATGTTAAAAGATCAATTCAGAAACTCTAACTGTCAGATATGAAAGCGTCTAGAAACTACATTTGAGATGCTTATTTCTCAACAAAGATAAAGAACATGATATCATTTAAGGACTGTGCAGAAAGAGTTTAGTAACGAGGTATTGAACTGAGTCTGCATGAAGTGCTCAGCCCTTTGTGTGTTTAGATGTAATCTGTGAACCAGTAATCTGTGACCTGGTTAGAACAGGAATGATTGAAGCAGCAAGACTGGATTTGAATCTTGAATCTGAAGTGTAACCATAGATGAAATCTTAGCAAAATTCCTAAAATTATTTGCATTTCTGTTAATTTGTTATAATAACACAACTCTCTACTTAATTAAATTAACCTATACTAAAATCACTGCAGATGGTGATTTCAGTCATGAAATTAAAAGATGCTTACTCCTTGGAAGGAAAGTTATGACCAACCTATATAGCATATTAAAAAGCAGAGACATTACTTTGCCAACAAAGGTCCGTCTAGTCAAGGCTATGGTTTTTCCAGTGGTCATGTATGGATGTGAGAGTTGGACTGTGAAGAAAGCTGAGCACTGAAGAATTGATGCTTTTGAACTGTGGTGTTGGAGAAGACTCTTGAGAGTCCCTTGGACTGCAAGGAGATCCAACCAGTCCATCCTAAAGGAGATCAATCCTGGGTGTTCATTGGAAGGACTGATGCTGAAGTTGAAACTCCAATACTTTGGCCGCCTCATATGAAGAGCTGACTCATTGGAAAAGACCCTGACGCTGGAAGAGATTGGGGGCAAGAGGAGAAGGGGAAGACAGAGGATGAGATGGCAGGATAGCATCACCGACTCGATGGGCAGGGGTTTGGGTAAATTCCGGGAGTTGATGATGGACAGGGAGGCCTGGCATGCTGCAATTCATGGGGTCACAAAGAGTTGGACACGACTGAGCCACTGAACTGACTGACTGACTGACTGAATCATGCATAGCTCCAAGCACAGAGCAGGCATTCAACAGATGTTAGCTTGTCAGTATGCATTCAAGTACTGAAGCACTCTCATGAATGCGTTTCTTTTTATTTTTCTAGAACTGCATGATTGAGTCAAAGACCTTGGTGTGGGGGTCCGTGTTTTTCTATGAACACAGACAATGAAACTCTCCCCCAGGACTTTCTCCTACTGGGCTTTCCTGGGTCCCAGATCCTTCAGCTCTCTCTTTTCATGCTTTTTTTGGTTATGTACATCCTCACAGTTGGTGGTAACATGGCTATATTGATATTGGTGAGTACCTCCCACCAGCTACACACCCCCATGTACTTCTTTCTGAGCAATCTCTCTTTCCTGGAGATTTGGTATACCACAGCTGCAGTCCCCAAAGCTCTGGCCATTCTACTGGGGAGAAGCCAAAGCATATCATTCACCAGCTGTCTTTTGCAGATGTACCTTGTTTTCTCATTGGGCTGCACAGAGTACTTCCTCCTGGCAGCCATGGCTTATGACCGTTATTTGGCCATCTGCTATCCTCTACACTATGGGACTATCATGGACAGCCTCCTCTCAATGCAGCTGGCTCTGGGCTCCTGGGCCTGTGGTTTCCTGGCCATTGCAGTTCCCACAGCCCTCATCAGCAGCCTGACCTTCTGTGGGCCCCACACTATCAACCACTTCTTTTGTGACATTGCACCTTGGATTGCCCTGGCCTGTACCAGCACACGGCTGGTGGAACTTGTAAGCTTCGTGATTGCTTTTGTGGTCATCCTAAGTTCTTGCCTTATCACCCTTGTCTCCTATGTCTACATCATCAGCACCATCTTCAGGATTCCCTCGGCCCAGGGCAGAAGCAAAGCCTTCTCCACGTGCTCCTCACATCTTACAGTGGTGCTCATCTGGTATGGCTCTACAATCTTCCTTCATGTTCGCACCTCCATTAAAGAGGCTTTGAATCTGACCAAAGCTGTTCATGTCTTGAACACCGTGGTAACTCCAGTTCTTAATCCTTTCATCTACACTCTACGTAACAAGGAAGTAAGAGAAACTCTGCTAAAGAAATGTAAGGGAAAATAAACTGCTTCCAACAAAACAGACCTCTGTCAATTTTCTCCATATCTGTTCAGGGGTTCCAAGTGAGAATATGAAGAAAAAGGCAAATCTTTCTTGATGTAAGGAGGGGAGGATAAAAAACAGAAAAAAAAATCAACCAAAACAAATTTAAAAACCTGCATATTTTTGCATGACTTTCTCATATATGATAGGAATGGGAGCTCTTGGTATAAGCAGACTGGACATTTTTTAAGAAAAAAATCTTCATACACTGAATTAGGTTTATCCTTGGATTTCATTTATAAAATGAGGTGTAATAGTCAATGAGAAAGGTGTTTTATTAAATAAACTTTAAATTCTTGCCCCTTTAAAATTAGCTTTGATGAAGTATGTGAAAAGTGAAAACTTTTAAAACATATGTTTGTGAAATAGGAAAAGGTTAAATAAATAGAAGGATAATTGAAGTCATAGTGTGCAATTATTTCAGCACACTATTTTTTGGATAAAATATAGTAAAATATGTACATATAAAAGTTGATAATTATAATGTGAGAACTTTGTTTAACAAGGATAGTGAACAAAAACATTCTAATAAGCAAGTGATGTTAAAAGTTAAAGGTCAAACAAAACTGCAGGAGGGCTTGGAAAAAGCAATAAAAGTTTCTTACGTAGCAAAATGCTAGTCTTGAAAAGGAAAATGCTAATGGATTCTGTTAGTTAGATACACAAAGCTTCAAGGGAAAGTGACTATAGAAAAAATGATTATAATAGTTATTTGATTTTCCTCCAAATGACTCCAAGATATTTATTTTCAACCATTAACAAGATGAAACATTAAGTTCCAAAAGGCATGTCTATGTTGAAAGCTTGCTTCTTAAATCACCATAATTCACCAATGTACACCTGATCTGCTGCCATTATTTATTTACTGTGAGCATGAATTTCAAATCCATGAAATCCCTAAACTCTAAAAACTCACAAAGGATCACAAGAAAAATTTTGGGGGTGATGAGTATGTGAAGTACCTTGGTGTGCATTGGCAGGTGGCATCTTTAACACTGAACCACTTGGGAAGTCTAATGGTGTCCTGGGTGTATGCATACATCCAAGCTAATCAATAAGTATATAGTAAATGTATATCTTTTTGTTAATCAATTGTACTTCCATAGGAGTTCCCAGGTGGCGATAGTGGTAGAATTGTGGGTAAGGTGGTAGAGTCACAGGTTTGATCCCTGGGTTGGGAAGATCCCTTGGAGGAGGGCATGGCAATCCACTCCAGTATTCTTGCCTGGAGAATCCCATGGACAGAGGAGCCATTCGGGCTATAGTCCATAGGGTCCCACAGAGTCAGACATGACTGAAGAGACAGCATGCAATCATGCAGAGCTAAAAAAAAAAAAAAAAAAAAATTTCTAATCCTAGTTTTTGAGGATTTCCAAAAATCAAAATTTCTAATAAGAGTCAAATTGCTATTTTCTGAGACAAATAGCATTCCTGCTTATGAGTGTGCCCCAACTTAAAAAAAAAAAGCAGTTGTGATATAGTCAATTGTAGTGAAGGTTATCTTCAACATCTCACTCTTTTCTGGTGCACACTTCATTATATCAAAACCAAGGAAATAGTGTTAAACTTTTAATGTGGATAAATGAATGAGTCAGTTGAGCACAATACTGCATACAAGATTTAATGTTACGTGAAGAAAATAACTAAGAATGAACAGGGTAACTTGGGTATTCCTCCGATGTTGATTTAAAAACAGCTTAAGTATTATTTGCATGATATATTATCAAGCAATTATACCTCATTTCTGGATATTTGATTTAGTTTTCTTTTTCAAATCAATAATTTATAAAAATTCAATTAAAGAAAAAAATACATTGCTATTCAGAATTATCCCATGGTGGTAAATTATTGGAAGTATTAAATCACTGCTAAAGATTTTTTGAGTCTTTCAAATTATTTTGACAAACTTCTTTTTAATAAAGATAGTATTAATGGATATAACTTCAAGTTTGAGAAATCTGTTTCACAGCACTCTAATTTATTGAAAAATAATTTGGGGATTTCTTTTTTTCATTAAAAAAATCTTTCATCTATAAACATTTTTAGCATCATTAATTAAAAAAAATTATCTGTAGGGGTTTAGATCAAGCCTCCCTAAGACGTACCACTAAGGCATGTGGATTATTTTGAGCTAAAGTCAATGGAAACCCTGTGGGATCAAGAGAAATTACTGTCCCTTTCTTAACTACTTAGAAGAATTTAATTTGGAAACTTTTCCAAGAAAAAGAATTATTATCAGAGATAAATTTTATCTAAATGATTCCATCTTTTATTGTTTGTTGTTAAGTTGCTCAGTAGTGTCCGACTCTTTTGTGACCCCCCTGGACTATAGCCCACTAGGCTCCTCTGTCCATGGAATTCTCCAGGCAAGAATACTGGAGTGAGTTGCAATGCCCTTCTTCAGGGAATCTACCCGACCCAGGGATTGAACCTGCATCTCCTGAAAGTCTCCTGCATTGTAGGCAGATTCTTTATCTCTGAGCACCCAGGTTCCACCTATATGGCAGGGCAAATATTTAATTATCAGACTACTGTTTTTCTTTTTATTGACCTATGAATGACCCTCTTGTACTTGAAAACCTGAAGGCCCAGTTTCATTTCTTAGCTCAACATAGAATGTAAACCTCATTTTATCTTTCTGTTTTTGAATCTCTCATGTAAATAGGCTCTCTGAAAACTTCATGTATGTGGAGTTCCCATACATATGAATTAGCATTTGCTTTTCACTGGTTTATCTGCCTCATGTTAATTTAATTCTTAAACCAGCCAGAGGAATTTAGAAACTTCTTTTTCTTCAACATTTGGCTTAAGTCAGCAGAATAAACTTCCCTGGGCTTGTGTGCAGCTGATAGATCCTGGGACATTTGAGAAGTGCTGGCAGAAGATAAAGGTCTTTGCCACATTAGTTAGTTCTTAGGATCTCTATCTGCTGCAGGGTCTATTAGAAGAAAGAGTGGCAAGTCTTTTTTATTTTTTTTCCCCCTCTCATTCTAAATTTGGAATAGCAGGAGAAAATGTTGTGGAGCTATTTTCTTGAGTTTAGCAATTCTAGTAAATTTGGTAGAATATGCTTGACTTTATTGATTTATTTTTTCCTAGATATGGTCACTACTTTCCTTTGTCTTTGGATTTTGTGCTGTTTGTCATAAGAAGGAAAAACTATAGTGTATGAATACCCTATCAGCCTGATGTCCAAGTCACTATCACAAACTGGTGAATTTCAGATGTTTTTTTTATATCTTCTTTTATGTCCTATAAGTTTGGATTTTGGGCCAATGAGAGTATTCCCTCTGATATCCACTATCCACCACCATAAAATGCACTTACTAGAATCCTTGACCTGGTGGCTGGTCAAATGAACTGGCGTTCCAAGGAGCTTCATCCAGCCATACAAGATTTCAGAGGCACCTATCAGGGAACCTAATCTATAGGTGACTTTGTGCTCACAAACTTTTTATTTATTTATTTATTTATTAATTTATTTATTTTAATTTGAGGCTAATTACTTTACAATATTGTAGTGGTTTTTTGCCATATATTGACATGAATCAGCCATAGGTTTACATGTGTTCCCCATCCTGAATCCCCCTCCCACCTCCCTCCCCATCCCATCCCTCTGGGGCATCCCAGTGCACCAGCCCTGAGCATCCTGTCTCATGCATCGAACCTGCACTGATGATCTGTTTCACACTTGATAAATATACATGTTTCAATGCTATTCTCTCAGGTCATCCCACCCGTGCCTTCTCCCATAGAGTCCAAAAGACTGTTCTTTACATCTGTGTCTCTTTTGCTGTCTTGCATATAGGGTTATCTTTACCGTATTTCTAAATTCCATATATATGCAGTAGTATACTGTATTGGTGTATTGGTGTTTTTCTTACTTCACTCTGTATAATAAGCTCCAGTTTCACCCACCTCATTAAAACAGATTCGAATGCATTCTTTTTAATGGCTTTTTAATGGCTGAGTAATATTCCACTGTGTATATGTACCACAGCTTTCTTATCCATTTGTCTGCTGATGGGCATCTAGGCTGCTTCCATGTCCTGGCTATTATTAACAGTGCTGCGATGAACATTGGGGTACACGTATCTCTTTCAACTCTGGTTTCCTCGGTGTGTATATGCCCAGCAATGGGATTGCTGGGTCATATGGCAATTCTATTTCCAGTTTTTTAGGAATCTCCACACTGTTCTCCACAGTGGCTGTACTAGTTTGCATTCCCACCAACAGTGTAAGAGGGTTCCCTCCACACCCTCTCTAGCATTTATTGTTTGTAGATTTTTAGATAGCAGCCATTCTGACCAGTGTAAGATGGTACCTCATTGTGGTTTTGATTTGCATTTCTCTGATAATGAGTGATGTTGAGCATCTTTTGCTCACAAACTTTTTAAAAAAGATTGTTTCTATGTAAAAAAGAGCCCTCTCTGGTGGCTCAGACGGTAAAGAATCTGCCTGCAATGCTGGAGATCTGGGTAAAAAAGTCTTAGTTTCTTGGACTTTGGGAGTGAAATCATTGGGTCCTGGGAGCTGCATTATCTGTCTTCTCTCTAGGAATGCCCCCTGCATCCATTTTAAAGATTCATTCTAAGCCTGTGAAGTTACCTATGGATCTTTTTTTTTTTTTTTTTTTCTACTTAAACTTTTTATTTTGTATTGAGGTTTTGCCAATTAACAGTGTTGTGATGATAGTTTCAGGTGAACAGTGCAGGAACTCAACCATACACATACATGTATTCAGCCTCCCCCAAACCTCCCTCCCACCCTATGAGTCTTTTTTAAAAGGCTTATTAGATTGTGTCATTTTGGGGATTAATATACTAATGGAAATTCTACTTTTCAATGAACAGATAATGAATATTTTGAATTGGAAAACTTCTTTATAAGAACAAAAAGTTAGACAGCTCTTGTTCCAAGGATCTGCCTTATTGATATTAATGGGAGAATCAAATTAAAAAGAAAAATAAAATAAGTATAATGACTAATTGCTGGTATTCCCTTAAAAAGATGTAAGGATAAAAATTAGAACAGAAAGAGCAGTTCATTAATAATCATTTCTGGTAGCATTCAGATCTTAAAACAAAAAATAAATAAATACATACATTCAGGTACAACTGCTCTTTACCAAACCAAAAAGAAAAAAAGAGAGGGAGAAAGAAATAAGTTTTCTTCCTTAAACCCAGGGAGATTTCCAAAGGTTTTTTAAATGGATAGATTGCACTCTGAGATTAATAGTTTAAGAAAAGAATTTAGAAAAAGATTGGAATGAATAAGACAGACATTGATGGCACTTAAAAAAAGCTTTAATCCAGCACTGTCAAATGATCATGAATTCCTGATTGTCAAATTCAGAATTAAATTGAAGAAAATAGGGAAAACCACTAGGCCATTTAGGTATGACCTAAATAAAATTCCTTGCAATTATACTGTGCAAGTGACAAAAAGATTCAAGGGATTATATCTGATATAGAGTGCCTGAAGAACTATGGACAAAAGTTTGTAACATTGTATAGGACACAGTGATCAAAACCACTCCAAGAAAAAGAAATGCAAAAAGGCAAAATGGTTGTCTGAGGAAGCTTTTCAAATAGCTGAGAAGAGGAGCAAAAGGCAAAGGAGAAATGGAAAGATATATCCATCCGAATGCAAGTTCCACAGACTAGCAAGGAGAGATAAGAAAGTTTTCCGCAGTAGTCAGTGCAAAGAAATAGAGGAAAACAATAGAATCGGAAGACTAGAGATCTCTTCATGAAAATTAGAGATACCAAGGGAACATTTCATGCAAAGATGGGCACAGTAAAGGACAGAAATGATATGGGCCTAACAGAAGCAGAAAATATTAAGAAGAGGTGACAAGAATACACAGGAGAACCATACAAAAAATATCTTCATGACCCAGATAACCACAATGGTGTGATCACTCACCTAGAGCCAGACATCTTGGAATGGGAAGAGGAGTGGACCTTAGGAAGCATCACTATGAAAATGCCTAGTGGAGGTGATGAAATTCCAGCTGAGCTATTTTAAATCCTAAAAGATGATGCTGTTAAAGTGCTGCACTCAGTATGCCAGTTAATTTGGAAAACTCAGCAGTGGCCACAGGACTGGAAAAGGTCAGTTTTCATTCCAGTTCCAAAGAAAGACAGCCAAAGAATGCTCAAGCTACCACACAATTGCACTCATTTTGCATGCTAGCAAAGTAATGCTCGTAATTCTCCAAGCCAGGCTTCAATAGCATGTGGACTGTGAGCTTCCAGATGTTCCAGCTGGATTTAGAAAAGGCAGGGAAACCAGAGATCAAATTGCCAACATCTGTTGGATCATTGAAAAAGCAAGAGAATTCAAGAAAAACATCTACTTCTGCTTCATTGACTATGCTAAAGCCTTTGACTGTGTGGATCACTACAAACTGTGGAAAATTCTTCAAGAGATGGGAATACCAGACGCCCTTACCTGCCTCCTTGGAAACCTGTATGCTGGTCAAGAAGAAATGTTTAGAACTGGACATGAAACAACAGACTGGTTCCAAACAGGCAAAGGAGTACATCAAGGCTGTATATTGTCACTATTATTTAACTTCTTTGCAGACTACAGAATGTGAAATGCTGGACTGGCATGTTGGATGCATGAGACAAGTGCTTGGGGCTGGTGCACTGGGAAGACCCAGAGGGATGGGGTGGGGAGGAAGGTGGGAGGGGGGATCAGGATGGGAAATACATGTAAATCCACGACTGATTCATGTCAATGTATGACAAAAACCACTACAATATTGTAAAGAAATTAGCTTCCAGCTAATAAAAATAAATGGGGAAAAAAAAGAAATTCTGGGCTGGCTGAAGCACAAGATGGAATCAGATTGCCAGAAGAAAAATCAATAACCTCAGATATGCAGATGACACCACCCTTATGGCAGAAAGTGAAGAGGAACTAAAGAGCCTCTTGATGAAAGTGAAAGAGGAGAGTGAAAAAGCTGGCTTAAAATTTAACATTAAAAAAATGAAGATCTTGGATCTGGTCCCATCACTTCATGGCAAATAATTGGGGAAACAATGGAAACAATGATAGACTTTATTATCTTGGGCTCCAAAATCACTGTGGACACTGATTGCAAGCATGGAATTAAAAGAAACTTGCTCTTTGGAATAAAAGCAATGACAAATCTTGACAGTATATTAAGAAGGAGAGACATTACTTTGCCTACAAAAGTATGTATGGTAAAAGCTATGGTTTTTCCAGTAGTCATGTATAGGTGTTAGAGCTGGATAATAAATGGCTGAGCGCCAGAGAATTGATGGCTTCGAACTGTGGTGCTAGAGAGGAATCTTGAGTGTCCCTTGGACAGTAAATAGATCAAACTCTTCAATTCTAAAGGGAATCAAACCTGAATTTTCATTGGAAGGGCTGATGATGAAGCTGAAGCTCCAATACTTTGGCCACCTGATGGGAAGAGCCATCTCTTTGGAAAAGACCCTGATGCTGGGAAAAACTGAAGGCAAGAGGAGAAGGGGATGACAGAGGAGGAGATGTTTGGATGGCATCACTGATTCAATGGACATAAGTTTGAGAAAACTCCGGGAGATGGGGATGAACAGGAAAGTCTGCCATGCTTCAGTTCGTAGGTAGCAAAACGTTGGACATGGCTAAATGACCGAACAACAACAAGATATATATCTGAATAAAGCAGTAATTTTAAAAGATACATGTATCCCAGTGTTCATTGCAGCTATTTACAGTATTCAAGACATGGAAGCAACTTAAATATCCATCAACAAATGAATGAAGAAAGAAAGAGTAATATATATATGCATGTGTGTGTGTATATATATATATGTGTGTGTGTGTGCGTGAATATTACTCAGACATAAAAAAGGATGAAACAATAAAAATTGTAGCAATGTGGAAGGACCCAGAGATTATAATATTAAGGGATGTAAAACAGATGGAGAAAGACAAATACATGCTATCAGTTATATGTGAAATTGAAAAGAAAAAATATACACAAGTAAAGTTTTTCCAAATCAGAAAAAGAAACACAAAGCAAGCAAACTTATGGTTACCAAGGGGAAGGTGGGGTTGGGGAAAAGATAGATAAATTTGAAGGCTGGAATTAATCTATCTATCTATCTATCTATCTATCTATATACAACTGAATTGTTGTTCTATATGTCTGAAACTTGCATGAATTTTAAATCAACTATATTTCAGTAAAAAAAATTTACATAATAAAATTAGAAAGTTTATAGTAGTAAAATATGTATACAAATGGAATCCAAAATTAATGTCATTTATGTGATGTTACGACATGAATAGTATTCTGAAATTTTATATGTTGAACTTGTAATCCCCAGATCATCATGATATGACTGTACTTGGGGACAGGAATTTTAAGGTGCAATTAAATTAAAAAGTGTTACCAGGGTGGCCTAATATTAATACAATCTGACCACTGTTTCTAACAGAATAGGAGATTAGGACACCGAGAGACACCAGGGGTATTTATACGGAGAGTTGAAAGAGTTGGAGAGATGGTAATCATATGTTAGACAAAGGAAGAGGACTCAGAGGAAATCAGCCTTGCTTACACCGCGATTTTGGATTTCTAGCTTCCAGAACTGAGAAAATAAGTGTTGTTTAAGTCATCCAGTCTCTGGTAGTTTCTTATGGCAGTGCTAGCAAACTAATACAGGATGAGATAACATAGTGAAGAATTCATTGATGGATTTAACAAAACATGTTCATAACAGCTTGTATGGAAATTGTAAACATCACTGAGAAAATTTTAGACTGTTAAGATGGAGAAATACATGACCCTTAGTGTTGACTATACGCAGTATTGTGTCCATGGCAATGTTCTCTACATGGATCTAGCTTAAAGTCTATCAAAATTATTCCAAGTAATTTGGAAATTGATAAGCTGATCCAAAAGTTCATACAATGACTTACTTTTCTTAGTATGACACTCTCTAGGTCCATCCATGTGGCAGCAAATGGCATTGTTTCATTCTTTATAATGTCTGATTAAAATTCTATTTCATATATGTACCATATCTTCTTTATCCCTTCCTCTGTCAGTGGACATTTAGGTTGCTTCCATGTCTTCAGTTTGGTTCAGTTGCTCAGTGGTGTCCAACTTTTTGTGACCCCATTAACCACACCATGCCAGGCCTCCCCTTCCATCACCAACTCCCAGAGTCCACCCATGTCTACTGAGTCGGTGATGCCATCCAACCATCTCATCCTCTGTCGTCCTCTTCTCCTCCTGCCCTCAATCTTTCCCAGCATCAAGGTCTTTTCAAATGAGTCAACTCTTCACATCAGGTGGCCAAAGTATTGGAGTTTCAGCTTCAACATCAGTTCCTCCAATGAACACCTAGGACTGATCTTTAGGATGGACTGGTTGGATCTCCTTGCAGTCCAAGGGACTCTCAAGAGTCTTCTCCAACACCACAGCTCAAAACCATCAATTCTTCAGTGCTCAGCTTTCTTTATATTCCAACTCTCACATCCATACAAGAGTACTTGGAAAACCATAGCCTTGACTAGACGGACCTATGTTGACAAAGTAATGTCTCTGCTTTTCAATATGCTGTCTAGGTTGGTCATAACTTTCCTTCCAAGGAGTAAGTATCTTTTAATTCATGGCTGCAGTCACCATCTGCAGTGATCTTGGAGCCAAAAAAATTAAAGTCTGACACTGTTTCTACTGTCTCCCCATCTTTTTCCCATGAGGTGATGGGACCAGATGCTATGATCTTAGTTTTCTGAATGTTGAGCTTTAAGCCAACTTTTTCACTCTCCTCTTTCACTTTCATCAAGAGGCTCTAAAGAGGAACTAAAGATCCTCTTCACTTTCTGCCATAAGGGTGGTATCATCTGCATATCTGAGGTTATTGATATTTCTCCCGTCATTCTTGATTCCAGCTTGTGCTTCATCCAGCCCAGTGTTTCTCATGATGTACTCTGCATTTAAGTTAAATAAGCAGGGTGACAATATACAGCCTTGACGTACTCCTTTTCCCATTTGGAACCAGTTTGTTTTTCCATGTCAAGTTGTAACTGTTGTTTCCTGATCTGCATACAGATTTCTCAAGAGGCAGGTCATGTTGTCTGGTATCCCCATCTGTTTCAGAATTTCCCACAGTTTATTGTGATCCACACAGTCAAAGGCTTTGGTATAGTCAATAAAGCAGAAATAGATGTTTTTCTGGAACTTTCTTGCTTTTGTGATGACCCAGCGGATGTTGGCAATTTGATCTCTGGTTCCTCTGACTTTTCTAAAATGAGCTTGAACATCTGGAAGTTCACAGTTCATGTATTGCTGAAGCCTGGCTTGGAGAATTTTAAGCATCACCTTACTAGCATGTGAGATGAGTGCAATTGTGTGGTAGTTTGAGCATTCTTTGGCGTTGCCTTTCTTTGGGACTGGAATGAAAACTGACATTTCCAGTCCTGTGGCCATTGCTGAATTTTCCAAATTTGCTGACATATTGAGTGCAACAGTTTCACAGCATCATCTTTTAGGATTTGAATTAGCTCAACTGGAATTCCATCACCTCCACTAGCTTTGCTGGTAATGATGCTTCCTAAGGCCCACTTGACTTCATATTCCAGGATGTTTGGCTCTAGGTGAGTGATCACACCATTGTGATTATCTGGGTCGTGAAGATCTTTGTTCTTCTGTGTATTCTTGCACCTCTTCTTAATATCATCTGCTTCTGTTAGTTCCCTACCATTTCTGTCTTTTTTTGAGCCCGTCTTTGCATGAAATGTTCCCTTGGTATCTTTAATTTTATCAAAGAGATCTCTAGTCTTTCCCATTCTATTGCTTTCCTCTATTTCTTTGCATTGTTCGCTGAGGAAGGCTTTCTTATCTCTCCTTGCTATTCTTTGGAACTCTACATTTAAATGGATATATCTTTCCTTTTCTCCTTTGCTTTTCATTTCCCTTCTTTTCACAGCTATTTGTAAGGCCTCCTCAGACAGCCATGTTGCTTTTTTGCATTTCTTTTTCTTGGGGATGATCTTGAATCCTGTCTCCTGTACAATGTAATGAACCTCCATCCATAGTTCATCAGGCACTCTGTCTATCAGATTAGTCCCTTAAGTCTATTTCTCACTTCCACTGTATAGTCATTACATGTCTTGGCTATTGTAAATAGTGCTGCAGTGTACACTGAGGTGCATGTATCTTTTCAGATTATCTCTTTCTCTGAATATATGCCCAGGAGTGAGATTTCAGGGTAATATGGTAGCTCTGTGTTTAGTTTTTTGAGGAACCCCCATACTATTTTCCATAGTGGCTGTGGAACCACAATTCTAAATTCACAATTCACATTCCCAACAGCTGTATAGGATGGTTCCCTTCTCTCCACATCATCTCTAGCATTTATTGTTTGTGAATTTTTTTGTTGTTTGTTGTTGTTCAGTTGCAAAGTCATGTCTGACTCTTTTTGAACCCATGGACTGAAGTTCGTAGGGCTTCCTGGTTCTTCACTATCTCCTGGAGTTTGTTCAAGCTCATGTCCATTGAGTCAGTGATGACATCCAACCATCTCATCCTCTGCTTCCTTCTTTACCTTCAATCTTTCCCAACATCCAGGTCTTTTCCAATAAGTTGATTCCTCTTTCCAGGTGGCTAAAGGATTGGAGATTCAGCTTTAGCATCAGTCCTCACAATGAATACTCAGGGCTGATTTCCCTTAGGATTGACTGGTTGATCTCCTTGCTGTCCAAAGGACTCTCAAGATTCTTCTCCAGCACCACAATTCGAAACCATCAGTGCTGCAGTCCTCAGCCTTCTTTATGATCCACCTCTCTCTTTTGTACATGACTACTAGGAAAAAGCAAGAGATTTCCAGTAAAACATCTATTTCTGCTTTATTGACTATGCCAAAGCCTTTGACTGTGTGGATCATAACAAACTGTGGAAAATTCTGAAAGAGATGGGATTACCAGACCACCTGACCTGCCTCTTGAGAAACCTGTATGCAGGCCAGGAAGCAACAGTTAGAACTGGACATGGAACAACAGACTGGTTCCAAATAGGAAAAGGAGTACGTCAAGGCTGTATATTGTCACCCTGTTTATTTAACTTAAATGCAGAGTACATCATGAGAAACACTGGGCTGGAAGAAGAACAAGCTGGAATCAAGAATGACGGGAGAAATATCAATAACCTCAGATATGTAGATGATACCACCCTTATGGCAGAGAGTGAAGAGGAACTGAAAAGCCTCTTGATGAAAGTGAAAGAGGAGAGTGAAAAAGTTGGCTTAAAGCTCAACATTCAAAAAACTAAGATCATGGCATCTGGTCCCATCACCTCATGGGAAAAAGATGGGGAGACAGTAGAAACAGTGTCAGACTTTAATTTTTTTGGCTCCAAGATCACTGCAGATGGTGACTGTAGCCATGAAATTAAAAGATGCTACTCCTTGGAAGGAATGTTATGACCAACATAGATAGCATGTTAAAAAGCAGAGATATTACTTTGCCAACAAAGGTCTGTCTGGTCAAGGCTATGGTTTTTCCAGTGGTCATGTATGGATGTGAGAGTTGGACTGTGAAGAAAGCTGAGCGCCAAAAAATTGATGGTTTTGAACTGTGGTGTTGGAGGAGACTCTTGAGAATCCCTTGGACTGCAAGGAGATCCAACCAGTCCATCCTAAAGGAAATCAGTCCTGGGTGTTCATTGGATGGACTGAAGCTGAAACTCCAATACTTTGGCCACCTGATGTGAAGAGTTGACTCATTGGAAAAGACCCTAATGCTGGGAGAGATTGGGGGCAGGAGCAGAAGGGGATGACAGAGGATGAGATGGCTGGATAGCGTCACTCACTCAATGGGCACGAGTTTGAGTAAACTCCAGGAGTTGGTGATGGACAGGGAGGCCTGGCGTGCTGCGATTCATGGGGTCGCAAAGAGTCAGACACGACTGAGTGACTGAACTGAACTGAACTAGAAAAACCGTAGCTTTGACTATGTGGACCTTGTCTTTTAGCAAATGAGAATTATTGTATGACATGTCTTATATGTGCAACCTAAAAAGAAATGATACAGCTGAACTTATTTACAAAACAGAAATAGACTCACAGACTTCGAGAACAAGCTTAAGGTTGCCTGGGGGAAGTATAGGGGAAGGGATAGTTGAAAAGTTTGGGATGGGTATGTATGTGCTGCTGCTATATTTAAAATGGATAATCAGTAAGGAGCTAATGTATAGCGCATGGAACTCTGCTCAATGTTATGTGGCAACCTGGATGGGAGGGGAGCTTGGGGAATGGATACATGTATTTGTATGGCTGAGTCCTGCCGGGCCAGCCGGCTAAGGAAGAGGTCGAGGATGCAATCACCAGAGCACCTGAGAAAATGAAAGAGTTGGAAAGATGGGGTTGAGAGGGACGGAGTCAGCTCGTGACTGATTCCGACAACTTTATTGAGGGGTAACATACATATATATGCTCACAGGACTCACCAAATTTTAGATCAAAGACATGCATACGTGCAGAACTGCAGACACTAGTTTTAGCTCATGAATTTTATCTCAACTCTTTGAGACTAGCAGAGAATGGCACTGGCGTCTTACAGTTAAAGATTCACAGGAGCTTGATAATCTTGTCAGAGTCAGGAGAATGGGCAAATGGTGGCTGCAGCAATTTCCTTGAGGGAGGTGAGAAAGGCCAATTTGCACTTTAATAAATCAGGGGTGGCGGGACAGAGAGAGACCCTTTTGATCTCTCTCAGGGCCAAGAAGGGGCCTGAGCAGTCAGGCCGGCTCCCCGCAGAGTCCCTTCACTGTTCACCAGAAATTATCACATTGTTTGTTAACCAACTATATCCCAATAGGAAATAAAAAGTTTTTTTTTTTTTTTTTTTTTAAAGTTTATGTGGTTAGAGTCCATGGGGCTTTCTCATGAGGTTTACTAAATGCCAACATGATATCATGAAGTTATGAGGGTAAATGTATAATCTAAACAACAACTCCATGGTAAATATGAACGTTACAACATGAGCTTGTTATTTAACAGAAACAAGATATAGGCAACACAGAGGATATGTCGGCCATGATACCTAGAGAGACCATAATGCAGAGCAAAACAATGAAAAAAGGAAGATAATTTCATGTCTACTCTAGAAGACAAGATAACATTACATGATTAGGCTCTGAAAACATATCCCAGTTTATGAAAGCAATGGAAAAGATCCTGCTGAGTTTCATTATGATGCTCTTCCATGAGGAACCACAACTCTTATATGTTCATTGACATCCTTTGAGAACTACTACAGATGTCAAGAATTAAGAGCTCTTGGGACATTTTTGCCCTGACATGTTTGGTCATTACTGAGAGTCTGAAGAATAGTTATCCTCAATGGAGATTGGCTTATATCAAGAGAGACAGTAGAGGAAAGATCAGTGGGCCATTTGGTATCAGGAACTTAAACAAAAACTATGCTACTGATCCCCAGTGTTCTAGTGTCCTTCTCCATTGAAACTGAGCTGAGATTACTAGACTTAATTTGAAGATTAGTGGACACAGATTTAAATTTAAATTTTTGCATGCTTTAGAAGCAAATGAATGGCAGGGTGTATATATATATATATATGTATATGTATATATATATATATATATATGTATATAATTAAAGGGTTGATGGAGAGGTTATTTCAATGAGACCCCATGAGACTTCATCTTTTGTCTCACTAGAGGAAAAGACAGTGGCATCAACTCTAAGATCTGAGATGGGCATTAAGTTTAGGGTCTCTAAGGCTTTAGAATCTAAGAAATAGTACAGCTTAAACCTCCTGGGAGAAGCTCATGTATTTTATGAAGTTCCACTTGTAACTACTTTCAAAGCCTTGTCCCTCATTGGGAAAAGAAATGCCTGAGACATAGGACATCAAGAACACTCTTTTCCCCTAGAACTTGGAGACAGCACAAAGGGAACAGAGCTGACATAAACAGGACAGAGACGTTTAATCAAAATCATTGTGAGTTGGAAGGTCATGGCGGGGATTTGAAATGGAAATGTGGTTTATGGGAAAACTATTTGCAGTTCTGATGCTTCCTATAACTTGAAAACAAGTACTTTATTTTGAACAAAACATGTGGACTGAAGAAAATCCCCAAATTACTTAGCTTTTTCAGTTTCACTGCCTTCTTCACTAAAATTATTTTGAAATCTAAAAACATTTGGGAAAACACTCTCATCTGTATTTTTCTATAAATGCTATTTTTTTTGTATTGACCATACTTTATAATTAAAACATTATCCAGACTGTAAGATGCTATACAAATAATTTTCTGCCTATTTTCCTCTTTTTTGCATTCTCAGTATCTTCAGCCTCCTACTCTTTTCCAAAGTGACAGATTTGTTGTTATTATAATATAGAAAGAGGGCATAGATATATTTAGATTTTATTTATCTCAGAGCTCCCATGTGTGTGTGCTTGGTCTTATCTGACTCTTTTGCAACCCCACCAGGCTCCTTTGTCCACGAGATTTCCAGGCAAGAATACTGGAGAGGGTTGCCATTTCCTTCTCCATGGGGATCTTCCTGACTCACAGACTGAATCCATGTCTCCTGTGTCTCCTGCATTGGCAGATGAATTCTTTATCACTAGCACCACCTGCTAAATCCCACATCTTCCTTAGATACCACCTTGTTTTAGGCCACTTCATGCACTATAAACAGTTTGTTAATTTCTGGTCAGTTGGGACACAGCTTGTAGAATTTTTTCAATTATGTATAATTACTGTGGACAAGTATATCTAATATGATAGGTTAAAGGTTTATTGTTGTCAACATTATCTGTAAAACAAATGACACAGTAATCCAAGATAAAAATAAACCTGAAGGGAAAAAAGTTCATTATCAAAGTCAGGCATTGTGGGAATGAGACGAACAAAAAAGAACACTTTCTAGTTAGTTTATCCTGGTCATTCCAGAAGCACACACACTGAGCAGAAACTGTAATGTATGCTTTACTACCTTGAAATTAGTTCTCGGGGCTGCAGGCAATACGTTTTCCACTCCTTAACAGGTGGAGCATAAACCAGCACTGTCCTTAAACTTGGCGAAACTGACCTAGCTCATGATAAGTTATAAATTTTGAGTTAGGTTCTTCAGTTGTGTCCTGAAAGTAGGACAAGAACTGTTTATTTATAAAATAGCATGAAATTTACATTTCTCATGTTTTTTGAACTTGAAATCAATGGTTTTACCCTCCAGAAAATGATCTATTCTGAAATAGATGAACCCTAAGAAGGTGAAGAATGTTAGAAATCATTGAGGAAAACTCCATAGATCTTTGCAACTCTTTTAGAGACAAACAAAAGTATATTAAAAATGGCCTTTTAGCATGTACGAAATAACTGTTACAGCCTTCTCATTATGTTACAAATGGAAAATTGCTCTTATTTCTCATCAAGTTTTCTATACCTTACAATGTTCTTTATTTTCTCACAATAGTCTGATGCTCTATTTCCCTCCTAATCATCCATTTATTTTACTTTTTCTCTTTTTTACTTCCACCTTCTTTTCTTTTTTTCCTTTACAGTTCTTAATTTCTACCTGTACTTTTGCATTTCTGATGTAGTTTGTATAATATTTAAGATCAATAATTGTATGTACCACTGATCAGCATAAATGACTGCATGTTTTCTCTAAGCTTTGATTCCAAACATATGGAAAGAATGTGGGATTTAGTTGTCCCTTAATTTCATTTCACCCGGTTTCCTATCCTGCCACTCTGACATTTAATTTTTTCTTTTAATTCACCAAGGTTGTTCTAATATACAAAGCTAAGTTTAGGCTTTTAATGTCTATAGGATAATCTCTGACATGCATTATGCCAGTTCTTCCTTTACTTTAAATTCTCTCTCTCTTTATATATTGATTTCTGTAACCATTTTTATTTGCTCATCTTCTCTCTTACAATTTCTTTTATATCTGTTTTTATCACTGTCTTTCTTTTCCTCTCATCACTAAAATTTTGCTCGAAGTTTCAGTGGCCCCTCTTCAGATTCTCCATGTGTCATTAAAAATTACATGCATCTTTATTCATAAAGTGCTGGAGGCCGGAATTGATCCTTGGAAAATAATTGGATCCAGAAAATTAATAGAAAATGAATGTAAACATATGTCACTATACTTGAAATACTGAGGACTTGTTTTCTTGATGTCTGTGAAACTCTAGACTGATTTACAAAACATACCTTCTGAAAAGTGGTGTGAAGAACATGTAAAGTGTGTGTGTGTGTGTGTCTGTTGTAATGTGGTGCATATGGTGTGCATGTATGCATGCACTGTGTATGGTGTCTGTGTATGTTGTGGGATGTGTATATGTATTTGGCAGGTTTCTTAGATATCCTGGTTGGTTATTCATTATTAAATTAACCTCCTAAATTTAAATTATATTTTAGTTCACTTTCTCATCACCTTTTGTCCTCTCTCTTTTACACTATTCCCCCTACTTTTAATCAAAGGAAAAATAAATCCAATGCCTATTTTTTCTATGAGATGTTCTTTCCTATGTTATTTATTCAATTTTCTGCTATTAACACATTAACTTTTAAAATGAAATATAAAATCATGGTATTCAGTAAAATAAAATATTATTATTACAAGAGATCTTCATAAAGAGAGATTTCCTTGTCCAAAGTGCATATAAGTGAGAGAAACTTCTGTGTTGTCTGTTAGAAATTTTAAATGACTTGACACTTATATGAACATATTTTTATGTTAAAATATAGCTATTTATTTTCCCAATAATACACTGTTTAGGATTAGTTGGCTTCAGGCCATTTTTATAATAAGACTAGAGAATATGAGCATTTTGGGCTTTAATCTGCTCCAGAGAGAATCATATTAAACAATAGGAAGGTTTTATGTTAAAGTGTTAACAATTATGACTGATTATAAAAATATCAATAATGATCACAAAACCAGAATGTGTGGCTTTCAGATGTTAAAATATATATTGGTCTTATTAATTAAAATATGCCCGCATTTTGAGAGGAAAACAGCATTGTCAGATCATGTGTATATGTTTTAGTTTGTACTTTTCAGAATTAAAGATTAAGAAGAAATCAACAAAGTGAAACTTGCCAAAAGTTGAGAAACCATTACATTGAAGTGTGCAGAAAGAACATAAAGAAAATCAACAGAAAAACTGAGCTTAATTTTTCAGGTTGAGAGAAGGAGCATCAATATAGGCACAAGATTATGCTTTGCTTAATCATGTCCGACTCATTGCAATCACACATAGTGTAGCTTGCAAGGCTCCTCCGTCCATATGGATTCTCCAAGCAATGATACTGGAGTGGGTTGCCAAGCCCTCTTCCAGGGGATTTTCCCAACCCAGGGATTGAACCCAGGTCTCCCGCACTGCAGGTGGATTCCTTACCATCTGAACCACCAGGAAAGCCCAAGAGTACCTTTGTTTTTTTTTTTTTTTTTTTTTTGGTGACTTTTGTTGTTTTTGTTGTTTTTTAATTTATTTTTATTAGTTGGAGGCTAATTACTTTACAATATTGTAGAGGTTTTGGCCATACATTGACATGAATCAGCCATGGATTTACGTGTGTTCCCCATCCCGATCCCCCCTCCCACCTCCCTCTCTACCCGATCCTTCTGGGTCTTCCCAGTGCACCAGGCCCAAGCACTTGTCTCATGCATCCAACCTGGGCTGGTGATCTGTTTCACCCTAGATATTACACCTGTTTCGATGCTGACCTCTCGAAACATCCCACCCTCACCTTCTCCCACAGAGTCCAAAAGTCTGTTCTGTACATCTGTATCTCTTTTTCTGTTTTGCATATAAGGTTATCATTACCATCTTTCTAAATTCCATATATATGTGTTAGTATACTGTAATGGTCTTTATCTTTCTGGCTTACTTCACTCTGTATAATGGGCTCCACTTTCATCCATCTCATTAGAACTGATTCAAATATATTCTTTTTAATGGCTGAGTAATATTCCATTGTGTATATGTACCACAGCTTCCTTATCCATTCGTTTGCTGATGGGCATCTAGGTTGCTTCCATGTCCTGGCTATTATAAACAGTGCTGCGATGAACATTGGGGTGCGCGTGTCTCTTTCAGATCTGGTTTTCTCTGTGTGTATGCCCAGGAGTGGGATTGCTGGGTCATATGGCAGTTCTATTTCCGGTTTTTTGAGAAATCTCCACACTGTTCTCCATAGTGGCTGTACTAGTTTGCATTCCCACCAACAGTGTAAGAGGGTTCCCTTTTCTCCACACCCTCTCCAGCATGTATTGCTTGTAGACTTTTGGATAGCAGCCATCCTGACTGGTGTGTAATGGTACCTCATTGTGGTTTTGATTTGCATTTCTCTGATAATGAGTAATGTAGGAAGCAGGGGGGAGGGGAAAGGGGCAAACTCGACCCCAGAGATGGCACTCCATACCACACTGCAAGCAGGCCTCCAAGAGTACCTTTGAATCTGATTCAATGTCTCCTGAAGAATGAATAATTTCTGCTTGGTTTCAGTTGCAAAAACATTGTTTTGGCCCTAGGACCCTCAGATAATGAAGGCACTGAAATTAAACTGAATGAGAGACTTTCCATAAGTAGAAAATTCTCAGTGGGTTAATGATTATGAATTCCCACTGCATTTAGCTAAAAAAAAAATTCTATAACAGAGTAACATGGTATGTAAATATAACTGCTGGGGACATAAGCAATAGAGATGGACTCAGGGCCAGGGATTCGTTAGACATCTGAGAGAAGGGAATGCCTGATTAAGATGGTTTTAGGAGTAAAGAAAGAGTCCTTGATGTTTTTGTAGTTAGTATATAGTCAGAGCCTTATGTATGAAAAGCTGTGTTTTATGTACAGAGGACAGATAGATTGTTATTTTTCTTAAATTAGTGAGCAATAAAAAAGCATAAGTATTGGGAAAGAAAATAGGCTGCATGGCGAAGTAAAGAAATTGCAGTTGAAGTGACACTAAAGTAAAATTAGAGACTCTAAAGTTAAAAATGATCTGAGAGAAGAAAACGTGACAACAGACCTTCCTCATGTTGGAGTGTATGAGTAATTTGGATGATAAACCCTGTGTGTCTTTGAAATAGGAAGACAACCTGCTTTTCTCATTAGACGCAATCAACATCTCTAGTGTTAGTTCTTCAGATTATTTCCTTATATAGTAGGCTATATATCTGGCTTATAGACTTAAGTTGTTCTTTTTTCATAAAAAAATGACACCATACATTTGTAAACCATTTTGTCAAAATTACCAGATTAGTTTTCTAATTTCTTTGTGTATACTAGATATTTTCACTAAAGGGAAAATAAATCATAATATGAAATTTTCACCAAATAATTATATTTTAACAAAAAGATGGAATACAAACTTAGTGTCCTTTGATAGGAATTGAATAATATTAGAGTATCACCTCATAATAATGATTCTAACAGATTTCAGTATACAGTCAGCAGAAAAACCCACACCAAAATCACATCAACCAGGATAATATTTATGCACAAAAATGTCCACGCTCTTCATATTATCACACGGTCAATTCTTAAATTCCCATTAGAAATAAACTTAGTCAAAAGTAATTTTAAATAATTAGAGAGAGAAGTAAGAGGGAAATTTATTCCTTCACAATAAATTTAAGTTAAATTATATTGAACTGTGCTGTGCCATGCTAAGTCGCTTCAGTCGTGTCCGACTCTGTGCGACCCTATGAACAGTAGCCCACCAGGCTTCTTGGTCCACGGGATTCTGCAGGCAAGAATACTGGAGTGGGTAGCCTTTCCCTTCTCCAGGGGAGCTTCCAGACCCAGGGTTTGAACCAGCATGTCTTAGCCTTTCCCTTCTCCAGGGGAGCTTCCAGACCCAGGGTTTGAACCAGCATGTCTTACATCTAACCTGCATTGTGTTTATCACTATGAAGCCCCATATTGAATTGTAATACCCAAAATTTTATAACTAAGGCAGCTATAAATATAACTATGAACACGGCATTTAAAAACTTTCTGTCTAGCACATAATTTTAAAGAAAATATATTTCAAAAATAAAGAAACAATAGACATTTCATTTGTTATATTAATATAATTTTTCTTTATTTAATAGGTGGCTTATACTTTTAAAATACAATGAATCAAACACTGACAATGGAATTCATGCTTGTGAGATTTACTGAGAATCAGATGCTACTGAGGCTGCAGGCTGGGCTCTTCTCACTGATCTACCTAGTATCTATGTTGGAGAATTTAATTATCATCTTTCTCACAGTTCTTGACCAACACCTCCACACACCAATGTACTTTTTCCTCAGGCATTTGTCCTTTTTAGATCTGTGCCTTATTTCTACCACAGTCCCCAAATTTATTTTCAACTGCATCACCTTCACTGAGTCCATCTCTTACGTGGAATGTGTGTTACAGCTTTTCCTGGTAGTACTAACGGCTGGATCAGAGACTGGTATTCTCACTGTGATGTCCTATGACCGCTATGTTGCCATCTGTCGCCCTCTGCATTATGAGGCTGTCATGAGCAAAAGGACCTGTGTCCAGTTGATGGCTGTGTCCTGGTTCAACGGTGGATCCTTGGGAATACTGTACTCCACTGGGACATTCTCTTTGAATTTTTGTGGGTCCAATAAGATACATCAGTTCTTTTGTGATGTTCCTGCCTTACTAAAACTCACTTGTTCTCAAGAACATGCAACTATTACTGTCAGTGTGGCCATTGGGGTCTGTTATGCATTTTCATGTTTAGTTTGCATTGCGGTCTCCTATGTCTATATTTTTTCCACTGTGTTGAAGATCCGAACCAGAGTGAACCAGTCCAAAGCCTTTGCTACCTGCCTGCCTCACCTCGTTGTTGTGAGTGCATTCCTTTTAACGGGTGCTGTTGCTTATTTAAAGCCACCATCCAACAGTCCTTCTCTTCTAGACTTGCTGCTGTCTGTGTTCTATTCTGTGGTACCCCCAACCTTGAACCCTGTTATCTACTGTCTGAAGAATAAGGACATTAAATCAGCTCTAATAAAGTCCTATGGAATGTTAAAAGCAGTGGAGTAATGAAAAGATGATAAAAGTTGAAGTTAGGAAGTAGGATTTTCTTTTTTGTTCTGCTATTAACAAGCTGTTTGAAATTGTTTCTATTAAAGAATTCTGATCAATAAAGGATAATATATTCATAATTTTCACAAATGTACACTAGTATTTTTAAAATTGAGATATAATTGACATGTATTCTTATATTAGTTTCAAGAACAAAACATAGTGATTCTATATTTGTATCAGTTGCAAAATCATCACTACAATAAGTTTAGTTAGCATCCTTATCCATATGTAATTACACATTGTTTTCTCTTGTGATGAAAAAAATTAAGATCCACTTTCTTAGTACTTTCAAATATATAATACAACTTTATCAATTATAGTCACCATGTTGTACACTATATCCCCATGAATTATTTATTTTAGAAGTGGGAGGTTGTGTGTTTGATAAATGTTTACCCATTTTGCACACCCTACTCAGTCCTCTGGCAATTACAAATTTGCTTTCTGTATCTATCAGCTTGGGGCTTCCCTTGTAGCTCAGTTAGTAAAAAATCTGCCTGTAATGCAGGAAATGTGGGTTCAATCCCTGGGTTAAGAAGATCTCCTGGAGAAAGAAATGGTAACCCACCCCAGTATTCTTGCCTGGAGAATCCCATAGACAGAGGAACCCGGCTGGCTCCTGGGGTCCATGGGGTCTCAAGAGTCAAACATGACTTAGCAACTAAACTCCCTCTATGAGCTTATTTTGTTGTTATTGTTTAGGTTCCACCTTCAGTGAAGTCATACTCTGTCTGATATGTCACCTAACAGAATGCCTTCCATGATTCATGATGTTGAAAATGGAAAGATTTTATTATTTTAACAGCTGAATAATTTTTCACCTCGTTTTCCTTGCATTACTTTGTCTTTACTTATGTCATATCTATGCAATGTATGACTTTTGACTCTTTATTCTGTTTATGCTTGTATAAGCTCCAACGTATTCCTCTTGTGTGATTTAATAATAACTCTTCATACTCAGAGAGAATATGTTATTCTTTCTTTACTGTGAAATTATTATCTTTTTCCATACAATTTTTATATAATTTTAAAAGGTAGCCTACCAACTTTCTCAGAACATAAGATAGGTTGATTTTTATATACATTCTCATTAAATCTATTACCTGGGAAAATTTTTAATCTTTACCTATTGGATTTTCTAATCTATAAACTATTCATTTTCATTTGCCTCGTTACATAAGTAAATTATTTCCTTCTTGCTTAAAACTCATTCTTTCAAAGGGACACATTGTCTTTAAGACATGTTGGTTTTGGTTTTGTGAGCTTTTTGTTTGTTTTCTCTTAGGACTCTTTGTGACCCTATGGACTATAGCCTACCACGCTTCTCTGTCCATGAGATTCTTCAGGAAAGAATACTGGAGTGGATTGCCATGCCCTCCTTCAGGGGATCTTCCCAACTCAGGAATCGAACCCACACCTCTTATGTCTCCTGCATTGGCAGGCGAGTTCTTTACCACTAGTGACCTCTGGGAAACCCATTCTCCATAGCAGCTGTACAAATTTACATGCCCACCAACAGTGTAGGAGGGTTCCGTTTTCTCCCCACCCTCTACAGCATTTATTGTTTATAGAGTTTTTGATGATGGTCATTCTCATTGGTGTGAGGTGATATCTCATTATAGTTTTGATTTGCATTTCTCTGATAATTAGAGCTACTGAGCATCTTTTCATGTAACACTTGGCTATCTGTATGTCTTCTTTGAAGAAATGTTTATTTTGATATTCCATTCATTTTTTGATTGCTTCCTTTTGTACATTGAGTGGGATGGGCTGTTTGTATATTTTGAAGATTAATCCCTTGTCAGTCATTTCATTTGCAAATATTTTCTCCCATTCTTAGCTGTCTTTTTCACTTTGCTTATGGTTTCCTTTGCCAAGCAAAAGCTTTTATTTAGCTATGTCTCATTTTATAATTATTATTTTTATTTTTATTACTCTAAGAGGTGGATCAAAAATATCTAGCTTCAATTTATGTCAGGGAGTATTCTTCTTATGTTTTCCTCTATGAGATTTATAGTGTCTGGTCTTAGATTTAGGTCTTTAATCCATTTTGAGTTTATTTTTATGTATGGTGTTAAAAAGTGTTCTAATTTTTTTCTTTTATATTATTTTCTTTATTTTTTTTCCATTTTTTTTTTTTTTTAGTTGGAAGCTAATTACTTTACAATATTGTAGTGGTTTTAAAATTAGAATTGTCACTCCATTTACTTGTGGCTTCCCTTATTGTTAACTAGAAATATATTTATCTAAATGGTGAAACAAATCTTTTTTCATTTCAGTGTTTTGTCCTTTGCTTCCTACTCCTGGGGCTTCCCTGCTGGCTCAGAGGGTAAAGAGTCTGCCTGCAATGTGGGAGACCTGGCTTCGATCCCTGGGTCAAGAAGATGCCCTGGAGAAGGAGATGGCAACCCACTCCAGTATTCTTGCCTGGAGAATCCCCATGGAAAGAGGAACCTGGTGGGCTACAGTTCATAGGGTCGCAAAGAGTTGGACACGACTGAGCGACTTCACTTTCAGTTTATTACTCTTAATTTTTTTTTAAGTTAATTCAGTTTTTCAATCTGGGTTCAATTTTTGTTATATACATCTTCAAAAGATCTTTGCTAGGCCTGACAGTGGCATTCATTATTTCATTTGCCAGAAATTGGCATATTGCCCTATACTAGCTGCAAAGGAACCTCGACTCAGCATTTTTTCCAGAAAATATAGAGGAACTGTGGAAGAAACAGGAAAACTGGTCACTACTAGGCTTTTTAAAAATATATATATTTATTTATTTGGCTTTGCCAGGTCTTATTTGCCGCACTTGGGGTCTTTATTTTAGTTTTGTCACTCTGGATCTGCATGCGGATGCTCTTGTGGCAAGTGTGATCTAGTTACTAGGCTCCAAATGGGGTTTTCACATTGCTGAGGGGACTGCTTTCTATGCAGGAGAAAGGAAATATAAAAATATTCTGGTCAAACAGCATTAATAGAAACATAAATGTCTGGTTTGCTGACAGGGCATTGTGGGTAGGGGTAGCTTCATTTTGGGCCCAGAAAGTTATTTCAACACCACTAGTTTATCATTATCTTTCTAATGTGCTATAATATGTAAAATATGCCTAGCCCAAAGGATAAATTTATAAAATCCTAAAAGTAAATTTGCAAATAATATATGCAAGCTATTTGAAAATCATTACACATATTTTTGTGAGCATATTTCAATAGCAATTAAAATAAATGAATAAAAACTCCAGTGATGCTTGAGAAGATATAATTATTAAAAAGCATACATTTATTGTAAATTATAAAGAGTTCTTTTTATTTTTTACAGTAGAATTGGGAAATATCAATATTATAATTCAATAATAACTTAAATATATAAAGAGCTGTAAAATTAAATTAATAGGTGAAAATAATATCTCACAGTACAAAACAAAGTATTGGATATAAAGAAATAATTCAAAAGTATAGTGGACAATATACACATAAAAATCCAAAAATATTAAGCAAATAAATTTGAATATTTTAATAAAGTTTTTCCTCATTTTTTAATTGACAAATATTTTAGATCCTTTAATAATGTGTTTGCATCAGATGACACTCAAGAACCTGGATAGAGCTCTGTCTTCCTGACAATTACATTACAAAAGATGATTCTAGACCACTGAGTAAGACATTCCTGGATTGTGAAACTGGCAAAAGTCTTATTTATCAATTAAATGTTTTAATGGATTTGAAAAGATCAGAGAAAGAAATTTGGAAGAGAATGTGATAAGTTGCTTCACTTATTTTCAAAAGGGCTAATTAAGCTTCTTTTTTAAAATTTATATTTATTTTTACATTATACATGTCACACAATTCAATATACTATCTTATTTGCCTTGTAATCTAATTTAAATCTCACCTTCTCCATAAAATCTGTTTTTATTATGGTAGACACATATGAGGTACCAAAACCCAGATGCTGTAATTCATAACTTTTCTCTCCTCTTACTTCTTAAGTGCTCTGCTAATTGCATTGGGACAAATGAATGAATAAGATTTGGGGAAAAGACATTTAACTTCTTAAAGAATTTATAATTGTGTGAATTTAATCCTACTAAAGTTAAATAAAACAGAAAATATAATGAAATATGCACCATCATTTATATCATTTGATGAAGCTCAGTGAGATTTTCTATATTAATTCACTTTAAAAGGAAGTATGGTATGGTGGCTTAAAGTGAGAAAGTGTTACTAGTTCTGGGGCTACAGAGATTTAGATACCCAAATTTAACAATCAAAGCTGCCTTTAACTCCTCTCCTGAGAACCTTGCTTACTTGGTTCTTTTCTTTAAATAAAGATCTGAAACCGTATAGAAATAGTTTCAGCAAATGCAGAAATTTGAGAATACATTTTCAGATATGGTACCATGCACAGACATTTTTTTTTTCACTATCCACAAAGCATACATGCTCCAAAAGGAAAGCAAATCTTAAGATCTAGCTAACAATAGACTTTCTTATCTGATCTAGTAAGTATAAACATTGGTCTATCATATAGATAAATTTTTTAAAAAAATTAACATATTCCTAGATTACTCATCTTACCTAAAGATGAGAAAAATCTACTCTAGAGCAGGATGTGAGTGGCAAGCATATTGGACTATGAGGTTTATAAAGTCTTTTAATGTCTCACCATTTGCCTGTGTACTTCTCAAATTCAATGCTAACAGATGGACAGAGTTCGTGTCTACACAAGATTATTATTTCAAAGACTCTGACTAGATTTACCAACACTCAATTTGATACCCATCCTGGTTTATGATATCCATCCTTAATTGAATGAATATAAAAATGTAAATGGGCTTTGAAGGCAAAAAATGTTCCCATGCTTATTTAGTTTTTAGTCAAAATTTAAACCATACACTTGAATACACTCATGCATGTTCTGAGAAAATTTCATTCCACAATCTGACCACTAAGTCCTGGCTTATTAAAAACAGTTTATTTATAAAAGGTCCAATACTTAGCTTGGATATTTGATGAGACTGAGACAATCAACCAAGAGTTCTATCTCTGAATGTGACCACTTACAGATCTCATTCTTGACTAATGTTCTCAGCTCTTAAAGCCTCTCTTTTCTTTGTGTTAGAGCTAGTTTAAATATAACTGTCTATCTGTTCTATCCATTCATCTATCTATTTATGTAGAAAGAAAGTCTGATCAAATTAAATATATAAGTAAAATGAACCCTTAGTGAAATAAGCCCATGGCATACACTGTATACACTGAGTAATAAGTGTTGATGACACTGGCACTTGTACTGAATATTTAAAATTAAAAAAAGTTATTTAAAAGCTTCAGATAAAAACTTTTAAAAATTATTTCATATATCTTACTCAATTTTAAGTGAAGGAATTGCTGGTGAGAAAATTAAAGTAGATTTCTTGATGCATGAGGAAGAAAGTAAATTAGTCTTGAAAAATTTGTCTGTCCAGTACTTACTTATACAATCAGGACTCCATGGTATCCTCTAATTTAGATCACAGCATTTAGTTCCAATCTGAATGCTTAGTCAAAATCTTTGAAATCTCTGGATAACCTTAAAAGTCCTGTGCATACCTTTTTGAACTAAGGGCAAGTAAATATTAATTAGTCTGTGCTCCTTTCAATTGTGTGTGTGTGAGCGAAAGTTGCTCAATCATTTCCAACTCTTTGCAATCCCATGGCCTGCCAGCTCCTCTGTCCATGGGATTCTCCAGGCAAAAATACTGGACTGGGTAAACATTGACTTCTCTGGGGGATCCTCCCAACCTAGGAAATGAACCAAGGTCTGCTGCATGGCATGCATATTTTTCTTCTTCTTCTTTTTTTTTTTTTTTTCCATTTATTTTTATTAGTTGGAGGCTAATTGTAAAGTAATTAGCCTCCAACTAATAAAAATATTACCAGCTGAGCTACCAGGGAAGCCTTGTTTCAACTATATTTAATATCAAATATGTCATCCTAAGACATGGGAATGCCAGACCAACTTATCTGCCTCCTGAGAAACCTGTAAGCAGGTCAAGAAGCAGCAATTAGAACCGAAGATGAAACAACAGACTGGTTCAAAATTGGGAAAGGAGTGCATCAAGGCTGCGTATTGTCACCCTGTTTATGTAACTTATATGCAGAGTACATCAAGTGAAATGCTGGGCTGGATGAATCACAAGTTGGAATCAAGATTGTCAGAAGAACTATCAATAACCTCAGATATGCAGATTACACCACCTTTATGGCAGAAAGCAAAGAGGAACTAAAGAGCCTCTTGATGAAGGAGAAAGAGGAGAGTGTAAACCTGGCTTAAAACTCAAGTTTCAAAAACTAAGATCATGGCATTGGGTCCCATCACTTCATGGCAAATAGATAGGGAAACAATGGAAAGAGTGACAGATTTTATTTTCTTGGGCTCCAAAATCACTGCAGATGGCTACTGCAGCCATGAAATTAAAAGATGCCAGCTTCTTGGAAGAAAAGCTACGACAAACCTAGACAGCTTATTAAAAAACATATTACATACTAAAATGCATATTAAATAGACAGCATATTACTTTGCCAACAAAGGTTCATATAGTCAAAGCTATGGTTTTTCTAGTAGTCATGTATGGATATGAGAATTGGACCAAAAACAAGACTGAGTTCCAAATAATTGATGCTTTTGAACTCTGGTGTTGGAGAAAACTCTTAAGTCCTTTGGACAGCAAGGAGATCAAACAAATCAATCCAAAAGGAAATCAATCTTCAATATTCATTAGATGGAAACTCCAATACTTTGGCCACCTGATGAGAGAGCCAACTCATTGGAAAAGACCCCGATGCTGGGAAAGAGAAGACAGGAGGAGAAGGGGATGATAGAGGATGAGGTGGTTGGATGGCATCACTGACTCAATGGACGCAAGTTTGAGCAAGCTCAGGGAGAAGAAGAAAGACAGGGAACACTAGTGTGCTGCTGTCCATGGGGTTGCTAAGAGTGGACATGGGCAGGAGGGGAGTGCTATGAATCAGGAGATTGGGATTGACGTATTGCACTGCCATGTGTAAAACAAATAGCTAATGGAAACCTACTGTATAGCACAGCTCAGTGTTCAGTGGTGACCTAGAATGGTGGGATGGGCTTGGGTGGGAGGAGATATATGTATATATATAGATGATCTACTTTGCTGTGCAATTGAAATTAACACAATATCATAAAACAACAACTGTTGCTGTTCAGTCACTAAGCCATGTCTGGCTCTGCAACTCTGTAAAAGAAGCACATTATAAAAGTGGCAACATCTGCATGTATGAAGTTGTTATTTCTCCTTGCAACCTTGATTCCAGCTTGTGAGCTATCCAGCACAAGATTTCGTATGATGTGCTCTGCATATAAGTTAAATAATCAGGGTGACAATATTACAGCTTTGATGTACTCCTTTCCCAATTCTTTTGTTGTTGTTGTTGTTGTTTTTTCCCATTTATTTTTATTAATTGGAGGCTAATTACTTTACAATATTGTAGTGGTTTTTGCCATACATTGATATGAATCAGTCATGGATTTACATGTGTTCCCCATCCTGAACCCCCCTCCCACCTCCCTCCCCACCCCATCCCTCTGGGTCATCCCAGCGCACCAGCCCTGAGCACTTGTCTCATGTATCCAACCTGGGCTGGTGATCTGTTTCACCCTAATTCCTAGAGGAGAACATAGGCAAAACACTCTCCGACATAAATCACAGCAAGATCCTCTATGAACCACCTCCCAGAATATTGGAAATAAAAGCAAAAATAAACAAATGGGACCTAATGAAACTTAAAAGCTTTTGCACAACAAAGGAAACTATAAGCAAGGTGAAAAGACAGCCTTCAGAATGGGAGAAAATAATAGCAAATGAAACAACAGACAAAGGATTAATCTCAAAACTATACAAGCAACTCCTGAAGCTCAATTCCAGAAAAATAAATGACCCAGTCAAAAAATGGGCCAAAGATCTAAAGAGACATTTCTCCAAAGAAGACATACAGATGGCTAACAAACACATGAAAAGATGCTCAACGTCACTCATTATTAGAGAAATGCAAATCAAAACCACAATGAGGTACCATTACACACCAGTCAGGATGGCTGCTATCCAAAAGTCTATAAGCAATACATGCTGGAGAGGGTGTGGAGAAAAGGGAACCCTCTTACACTGTTGGTGGGAATGCAAACTAGTACAGCCACTATGGAGAACAGTGTGGAGATTCCTTAAAAAACTGGAAACTGAACTGCCATATGACCCAGCAATCCCACTTCTGGGCATACACACCAAGGAAACCAGATCTGAAAGAGACACGTGCACCTCAATATTCATCGCAGCACTGTTTATAATAGCCAGGACATGGAAGCAACCTAGATGTCCATCAGCAGACGAATGGATAAGGAAGCTGTGGTACATATACACCATGGAATATTACTCAGCCGTTAAAAACAATTCATTTGAATCAGTCCTTTCCCAATTTTGAATCAGCCCATTGTTCCATGTCCAGTTCTAATTGTTGCTTCTTGACCTGCATACAGGTTTCTCAGGAGGCAAGTCAGATGGTCTAGTACTCCCATCTCTTTAAGAATATTCCACAGTTTGTTTTGACCCACATAGTCAAAGGCTTTAGTGTAGTCAATGAAGCAGAAATAGAGGATTTTTTTTTAATACCTTGCTTTTTCTATGATACAGCATATGTTGGCAACTGCTGAAGTAAAGTTTTTTTTATAAAGAAGAAATGAGGAAAGAATTGATATGGAAAGCTCTTGATGATAATCATGTAATGTCATTTTAGATCAGCTTTGTTTTGGTTTGTTGATCTTCTGAACAGAGCAATAGTCACATCATTTCTAGTGGCTAATGACCTTAGATTAATGCATAGTATTCTTGAGATCTCAATTTGCAGAACCCAGTTTCAAGTTCGAGGTTTTACTAGATAATCATTTACTTAAACTAGACTTGATCAGGTATTATGAATGCCAACCACTCGTTACTATTACAATAATGATAATAATGACTAAGGTAATACATTTTGAATTTGGTGTTTTTTGTGATTTAGAGATTTATCTAAGATTTTATATTTAAATTGATCTATGAGAAACTATTGAAAAGTAGGCAATTAAAAATATTTTTCACAAAGATTTAAGGAGTCATTAACTTGAGAGCTTATAATTTTGTTAAGTTTATTTTTAATTGAAGGATGGTTGCTTTACAATATTGGTTTGACTTCTGCCATACATCATATGAATTAGCCATTGGTATGTATATATTGCTTCCCTCTTTAACCTCCCTCCCACCTCCCATTCTTTCTACCCCTCTAGGTTGTCACAGAGCCCCAGTTTGAGTTCCCTGAGTCATACGCAAATTTCCATTGGGCTGTATATTTTACATATATAGTGTACATGCTTTCGTGCTACTCTCTCTATTCATCACACCCTCTCCTTCAACTCCCCTCCCCACACTCTTGCCCATAAGTGTGTTCTCTATGTCAGTGTTTCCATTGCTGAGCTGCAAAAAGGTTCATCAGTACCATCTTTCTAGATTCCATATATATGAGTTAATATATGGTATTTATTTTCTCTTTCTGACACTTCACTCTGTATTCTAGGCTCTAGGTTCATCCACCTCATTAGAACTGATTCAAATGCATTCACTGTTATAGCTAAGTGAGAGCTGATAACATGTTATTAAAGCCTCCACCGAAGCAAGATTTGGGGAAAAAAAGAAAACTCTTCTAGAATAAAGAAAATATTAGAGATCTGTATAGTTTTGTCTCTAAAGCAAATTGAGAAGCAATGAGATTTGCTCATTTGTCTGTGTTTGTACTTAACAAGCCCAGTCTAGTCCCGATTCTTTCAGAATTTTGTTAGCTAAAAATAATGGCAAGTGACAAAGCTTACCAGTTGTTTTGAAATTTCTCTTTTATGTTAACAGAATACATTCTGTCTTCTGTCTTCTCCGAGAAGGAAATTTTTATCCTCCTTGAAATACAAACTTGTCAACATAATTTTACCTAGACAATTTTACTTCTTTCTTTTACAGTGAAGATTTCTTCTCTTAAGAAAAACTCCCTAACCTCAAACAGATATGCGATTAAGTAAATAGAGTGATTATGGGTAATGTGGGCTTGTGTGAGTGACTGTGAAGTGAATCAGGTCTTTCTAATTTTGTTAACACTTTCTTTTCTAATTTTTATTTTCTATTACAATTGCATTTCTAAGTATGTCTTATGACATATCCTTTATTTCTCTCATCTACCTATTTTTCTCTTCATTAAAGTGAAAAGTGAAAATGCTAGTCTGTCAGTCCTGCCCAACTCTTAACAACCCTCTGGACTTGTCGCAAAGGGTCCAAAAGCCTAGCCTGCCAGGCTTCTCTGATCATAGAATTCTCTAGGCAAAAATACTGGAGTGGGTAGCCGCTCCCTTCAGGGGATTTTCCTCACTCAGGGATCAAACCCAGGTCTCCTGCATTGCAGGCAGATTCTTTACCATCTAAACCACCAGGAAAGCTATGGAGATGATTAAACTGATTATTATATATGTCATTACTTTTACTACACTGAACTTTGCACTAATACTGAATTTCCAACTATTATTGCTTCATTCTCAAATGTGTCTTGCTTACAAACATACATTTGAGGTTAAAACATCTGTTTACACACACACAAAAGTTCTATAATATACTGACATAAAATATTTAAATAAATTGGCAATACAGAAATTTGAATTGCCATTTGGTACTGCATAGTGTAAATCAATCTCACTGTAGGTATACAATTTTGATATGCAATAAAACTTCATTAATTTATATGTGCTGTTGAACAAGAGAGATAATATCACCACTTATTCTCAATTGAAGAAAGCTCTCACTGTATAGGCAGTCTTTACTCATTAGAAACTGATAAAGCAGGTAAACTTCAGAAAATTATGTCTTGAAGAGCTTTCAAAAAGTTAAATGTGCATTCTGCCAAAAAAAAAAAAGCTTCAAAGAAATCTGTTAACGTTACTAAATTTATTTATTCCATAGCAAGTGTGGTAGAGACAAGAAAATGGACACCTAAACAATGATCATGGAATTTTTTCTGGTAGAATTCTCTGATATCAGAGAGATCTGGGTTCTCCAGGCTTTTCTGTTTGTGCTGATTCACTTGGCAGCTCTCATAGGAAATATTCTCATTATTGTCCTAATCACCTTGGACCAGTGTCTTCACACCCCCATGTACTTCTTCCTGAAAAAATTATCCTTCTTTGATCTCTGTCTTATTTCCATCATAGTCCCCATATCCATTGTCAAGTCTTTTACCAGCAACAGCACTATTTCTTTCCCAGGATGTGTGTTGCAGGTCTTTTTGGTAATTCAGTTTACAGGGTCTGAGGTATTTATCCTCACAGCCATGTCCTATGATTGATATGTGGCCATCTGCCACCCATTGCACTATGACATTTTCATGAACGGGGAAGTCTGTGTGCAGCTGCTTCTTGGTTGCTTGGAGGACTCTTTGGAGGCTTATACTCAGCTGGCACATTCTCTTTATCTTTCTGTGGTTCCAAAAGAGTACCTCAGTTTTTCTGTGATGTTGAAAGGTTGTTGCCAATCCATGAAAGACGCCGGGATTCTTGGCCTCTGGAGGAGAGGAATTCAATCCAGGGCCAGTGATGAGACTTGATTGCTCAGAGCTTTTTGTAGTAAAGTTTTATTGAAGTATAAAAGAGACAGAGAAAGTTTCTGACATAGACATCAGAAGGGGGCAGAAAAAGTGCCCCCCACCCCACCCTGGCTAGTCTTCAGCTGGATGTTATATAGCTACTAGTAGTCTGCTAATTGGAGAAAGGAAATATCTCAAAACTTAGACTGGCACAAGGCCCCTCACTCACAAGAAGCATTTTGAGATAACATTGGCACAAAGTGAGTTGTCCTGGCTCATAAAGCGATTGACATGAATCTGGAAGAAAGGCAGGTTTCCAAGCAAAAACATAGTCTCATTAACATAGCTTAAGAGAACATCTGCATGAGTAAACCATACTGGTTTGTAAAGTCCGTTTTGAGTCTTAGGCAGAACTGACTTGAAGACAGTTCAGTTCAGTTGCTCAGTTGTGTCCGACTCTTTGTGACCCCATGGACTGCAGCACGCCAGACTTCTCTGTCCATTACCAACTCCCAGAGCTTGCTTAAATTCATGTCCATCGAGTCAGTGATGCCATCCAACCATCTTGTCCTCTGTCGTCCCCTTCTCCTCCTGCCTTCAATCTTTCCCAGCATCAGGGTCTTTTCCAATGAGTTAGTTCTTTGCATCAGGTGGCCAAAATATTGGAGTTTCAGCTCCAGCATCAGTCCTTCCAATGAATATTCAGGACATTGAATATCAAGATATTGAAGACAGAGTCTAAGGTAAATACATAGTCCATTAACATAGCTTAAGACAAACATTTCCATTAAAAAAAAAAAGCGCGAATTGGTTAGCTAAAGGTTTGAGAAAAGTTAAGTTCAGGTGGAACCAGGTATCACCATGGCAACATAGAATTTTAAAAGAAACCTCTCTCTTAATTTGTATAGAGGAAGGACAAAAATCTAACACATAATTTGCTTCCTCCTACCGCTTAAGAGAGGGATAAAAAATGTCTAACACTGCAGTCTATTTCCTCCGTTTGGAGACCCCTGGCCTTCCTACCAGTTACCCTCTCAACGTCCCCTCATTATTAAAGATTTCTTGTTCTAAGGATCATGCTACCATTAATGTAAGTCTGGCAGTTGGAATATTTTATGTTTTTTTCTTTTTTTTTTTTTTAACTTGCTATTGCTTTCTCGTATGTTTATATTTTCAATATAGTACTAAGCATCCCATCTGTACAAGGCAGGTGAAAAGCCTTTTCCACTTGCCTGCCCCATCTTATAGTTGTGGCCACTTTTATCCTGACAGGAGCCATCGCCTATTTGAAGCCAGTGCCTGAGTCTGCCTCTCTCCTGAACTTGCTACTCTCAATGTTGTATTCAGTGCTGCCTCCCACTCTGAACCCTATCAACCATAGCCTGAGAAAAAAGGAAATTAAAACAGCTCTAAGAAAGCTTCTGTGGAAACCTAGTGGTAGTGTGAAACATTAGAAACAGAAATTCAGTTGTGAAATGTTTAATTCTTGTTCTCATTCTGATTAAAAATCTTTGTGATATCATGTGTGAAACAATTCTTCTGTGCTGATTTTTCTTTAAATTCACTATATGGTTGGAGAAAGAATTAATAAGCTTTAGCTTCTATGTTAAAGTATTTTCCTTAGTGAACTTACCCTCAATTTTATCTTATTAACTCTAGCGAATTTAGCAAAAACTTGTATAGATCATCAAAAGCTATGAAATTTAACTATTTCTATTTGCATCCTACTTTTAGACATTATACTCAATATCAAATTTTATATGCTTTAAAAAGTCACTTAAACAAAATGAAACAATCATATATATATATATATATATATTTAAATCTGCCTTAGATTTTATGGATAGTTACACAAATATTTGTGTTAATTTCTAGATATTATCATATATCTATAGTGGAAATTCCACTATAGATTCATTATGTGCTTAGAAAATAGCATTGTGTTTCATATTTCATTATTACTCTACGATGTTCTGTGCACCTTCTTGACTACTAGTTTTCTTCATGAGATATCATTTTAAAATAATTTTTTATTAATATGGTGACCAACTACTTTATTTACTTGTATACCTTTATATACTATTAAGAATTTCTTTTATAAAACTCATAAAACAGAGTATCAGTTCAGTTCAGTTGCTCAGTTGTGTCCAACTATTTGCGACCGCATGGACTGCAGCACACTAGGCGTCCCTGCTCATTACCAACTCCTGGAGCTTGCTCTAACTCATGTCCATCGAGTCAGTGATGTCATCCAACCATCTCATCCTCCATCATCCCCTTCTCCTCCTGCCTTCTTTCCAAGCATCAGTGTCTTTACCAATGAGTTAGTTCTTCGCATCAGGTGGCCAAAGTATTGGAGTTCCAGCTTCAGTATCAGTCCTTCTAATGAATATTCAGGACTGATTTCATTTAGGATTGACTAATTTGATTTTCTTGCAGTCCAAGAGACTCTCAAGAGTCTTCTCCAACATCACAGTTCAAAATCAATTATTCGGTGCTCGGCTTTCTTTACAGTCCAACTCTCACATCCATACATGACCACTGGAAAAACCATAACTGACTATATGAACCTTTGTCGGTAAAGTGATATCTCTGCTTTTTAACATGCTGTCTAGGTTTGTCATAGCTTTTCTTCCAAGGATCAAGCGTCTTTTAATTTCATGGCTGTATCTCTATCTGCAGTGATTTTGGAGCCCAAGAAAATAAAGTGTCTCACTGTTTCCATTGTTTCCCCATATATTTGTCATAAAGTGATGGACCAGATGCCATGATCTCCGTTTTTTGACTGGAGTTTAAGCCAGCTTTTTCACTCTCCTCTTTCACTTTCATCAAGAGGCTCTTTAGTCCTTCACTTTCTGCCATAAGGGTTGTGTCATCTGCATATCTGAGGTTATTGATATTTCTCCTGGCAACCATGATTCCAGCTTGTGCTTCATCCATGACATTTCACATGATATACTCTGCATAGAAGTTAAATAAGCAAGTTGATAATATAGAGCCTTGATGTACTCCTTTCCCAATTTGAAACCAGTCCATTGTTCCATATTTGGTTCTAACTATTGCTTCTTGACCTGTGTACAGATTTCTCAGGAGGTGGGTCAGGTGGTCTGGTATTCCCATCTCTTGAAGAATTTTCCAGTTTGGTGTGATCCACACAACCAAAGGCTTTAGTGTAGTCAATGAAGCAAAAGTATATATTTTTCTGGAATTCTCTTGCTTTTTCTATGGTCCAATGGATGTTAGCAATTTGATCTCTGGTTATTCTGCCTTTTCTAAATCCAGTTTGAACATCTGGAAGTTCATGGTTCATATACTGTTTAAGCCTGGCTTGGAGAATTTTAAGCATCACTTTGCTAGTGTGTAAAATGAGTGCAATTGTGCAGTAGCCTGAACATTCTTTGGTATTGCCTTTCTTTAGGATTGGAACAAAAACTGACTTTTCCAATCCTGTGGCCACTGCTGAGGTTTCCAAATTAGCTGGCATGTTGAGTGCAACACTTTAACAGCATCATCTTTTAGGATTTGAAAACAGGTGCACAAATTATATAAAATTATGTTATACGTGATAGTGAAAACAGACTTAAAACCAAATATTGATTCTTCATAACCTTTAAGAATACACTATTAGATAAAAGCAGGAAAGCATGTGAAACACCGTTGTACATAAAAAGTGATTCTGTGAACCATGCTTTGTGAATGTGAGTGGATGCACCATCAATGTAGAGAGAAACATGCAATTAAAAGTATAAACAAAGAAAAAAAATATCTATTTACAGTCACAGGATGTGACTTCCCTGGTAGCTCAGTGGAAAAGATTTCTCTTGCCATGGAAGATATCACCTGCAGTGCAGAACATGAGTATTGCATTCCTGGATCAGGAAGATCACCTGGAGAAGAAAATAGCAACCCAGTACTGTATTCTTGCCTGGAAAATTCCATGGGCAGAGGAGCCTGGTGGGCTAAAGTGGGTTCAGAAAGAGTTGGACACGACTTAGTGACTAAACCACTACCACAGTCACAGAATATGTACTGGGGGACACACTCCCACACTTGCACCTCCTGTGGTCCTTGGGTATAAAAGTAGGAGTGAGGCAAGTTTTATTTTAATTTAGTTTTTCTACATTGCTTGGTATTTTAAGTAATTCAAATTTGAATATGTACTAGTGTTAAAAATACAGAGCATGGCAGAACTAAAGGGAAATGAAACAGCATCCATGTCTTAATATGCATTCCTGAATTTAAATTTTAATGCTTCAATTCAGATGTTCTATTTTCCATTAAAATCTCAGTATTATCACTCATCAATAAATAAAAAGGCACAGGTTGAATGAATTCATAGAGTTGCTGTGATATGCTCATAACAGAAAGTCTGTAGCAAGAGGTAAACCACACTTCTAAATGATCCTAAGTCCAGGGGTTTAAAGTTGCCTTCCTGTCCCTCAAGAAATATGCTCTCTCATCAGAACCCTTGACCATTTCTTCTAGTTAATTTCTGTCCCAATTATATAAATATAATCTCATGTGAAATATAAGATCATTAACCTTGATCCATTGCCAGAGGCTGAAGGTAAAGTTTAAAACCCACCAATCATATAGGAATAATAGAGGTATTTAAACACCTTTGGTCATGCAGCAGGCAGTTATTCTTGAACAAAAGTGTATTTAGGTGACAGACACCGATGACTAATACTTTGTTTACATGTTCTTAGAAGGAACTAATACAAGATGGAATAGATGTGCCCCATCCTAAGGTGGTTATTAGGATGCTTTCTTCTCACTTTATATCTGAATGCCAGGTTTAATGAATGGAAAGAAAACTCTATTAATTTTGATAAATTTGAAGGCTATATTTACTCAAGTGATTTTCTTCTTCTGTCCCCCAGAAAGATATTGCTTTGTTGTCATCTGCATCGTGGAAGAAATTACACCAATTGGTAAGAAAATTATCCAAACAATTTGTTTTAAGAACTGAGATGATTAGAGGATATTCTGATGATTCTAGTTCTTTCTACATGCCCAGACCATACCACACACATTCTGTTTGAAAAAAAGCTAGTGTCAATGAGAGACTCATTTTATGGACCCAGACAAGGTCACTGTTACCATGGTAATTTGTCAGAATTAAACTGGTGGACTACCATATCAGAACTGGATCTGTAGCAAATAGTTCTGAAAATGTCAATATTGATGTCTTATAGTTTTATTGGGCTTCCCAGGTGGCACTAGTATTAAAGAATCTGCCTGCCTATGCCAGAGACATAAGACATGAGTTTGATGCCTGGGTTGGGAAGATCCCCTGGAGGAGGGCACAGCAACCCACTCCAGTATTCTTGCCTGAAGAATCCCACGGATAGAAGAGCCTGGCAGGCTGTAGTCCACAGGGTCACACAGAGTTGGACACAGCGAAGTGACTTAGCACGCATGTTTGCATATTTTTATTATGAATATTTCTATCTAATATCAGTGAGAAAAGTTAGTATAACAGTGTAATACTAATGTATGATTCTCACATGTTTTTCCTGACATCTACTCTGCATCATTTTTGATCTCATTTGGCAACCTTACACATGATTGTCTTTTTAATTTCATTTTATTTTCTGTATTTTATTTTGTTTACTTTATATTATTTTCTTGTGGTCTGGAGCAGTATTTGCCAAATAACTTCTGGAGCAAGAAAGTGAAATATTGCTTTCCATTTTGGCTGTACCAGTAAAGTATGTTAGCTGCTTGGTACACAGATTTATCTCAAAGATTTTAGACCTGTCTGCCATGTATCTAAAGCATGAAATATAATAAAACTTTTCCTGTCCTTTAAAGAACCAAAAGATAGCATTTCATTTTATTTTTATCCTTTTCTAAACTCTGCTTAATGTCAATAATATTTCCATCTACTTTCTGTTAATATAAGAAAGGGTATCACTGCAGTTTCCCAGTGTAACTCCCATGAACTATGCCTAGGGCCATGTCATATCAAGAGTTTTATTAAAAGTGAATGTTACCATATCTGAATGAATGTGCTACTGGTATAATCTTTGCTTTTACAGATAAGAATCAGCATGACTGAGAAATTAACCAATATTACCCCCATAACAGAATTTTTGCTCATGGGATTCACTGATGACCAGGTGCTACAAGGACTCTATGTTCCATTCTTCTTCCTGAGTTACCTGACAGCACTGATGGGGAACCTCCTCGTTATTATTCTCACCACCACTGACCGGCGTCTCCAGTCGCCCATGTATTTCTTCCTAAAGAATTTGTCCTTGATTGATATCTGCTGCATCTCTGTCACTGTGCCCAAATCCATCATAAACTCTCTGACCAAAAGTCATTCCATCTCTTTCCTGGGATGTGCCTCACAAATTTTTCTTTTCATTTTTTTGGCAGGCACAGAGTATGCCCTCCTTATAGTGATGTCTTATGACCGCTATGTTGCCATCTGCCATCCTCTGTACTATGAGACAATCATGAATAGAGGCACCTGTCTGCAGATGGTGACAGCATCGTGGGCTAGTGGGTGTGTCTATGGATCCATTCATGTTGCAGGTACATTCTCTGTGCATTTCTGTGGGCCTTACATAGTACATCAGTTCTTCTGTGATATTCCTTCAGTGCTCACACTTGCTTGTTCAGGAGAACAAATTCTAGAATATGCATTTATTGTCACTAGCTGTACTTTTGTTTCTGTATGCTTTCTTTTCCTGGTTGCCTCTTATATTTACATTTTCTCAGCTGTCCTGAGGATTCCATCTGCACAAGGCAGGTTCAAAACTTTCTCTACCTGTGTACCCCATCTCACTGTAGTGATATTGTTTGTCTTTTCTGGAATTGCCAGTTATTTAGGGACTAATTCTAAGTCTGCATCATCACTGAATCTCTTCATGTCTGTATTATACTCTGTATTACCTCCCAGCCTGAACCCTTTTATTTATAGTCTGAGGAACAAGGACATGAAGGCAGCCCTAGGCAAAATACTAGGTGGTAAAATGTTGCCAAAGACATGAGGATCCTGCTGACCTTAAATCACATGGCATACACAATAAATAAAGAAAATAAAATCAGTTTTTGAGAATTAAGTATACGAACATTATTGTATTCTCTATCTCTCCTGCCATAACTATATCACATTTACATATTCTGCATTCAAATTCATAGTCTAAGATTTTTATTTTATTTTTGTGAAGTTTAGGGTGGTCTGGAAAACACAAAACATATTGAATGTATTCCACTACTTGTGTGCATGCATATTCAGTCGCCTTAGTTGTGTCTGACTTTTTACAGCCCTATGGACTACAGTCCATCAGGCTCTTCAGTCCATGAGCTTCTCCATAATACTGGAGTGGATTGTCATGCCCTCCTCCAGGGAATCTTCTCAACTCAGGGATCGAATCCGAGTCTCCTGGGTCTCCTAAATTGTAAGCAGATTCTTTACCCACTAAAACACCTGGGAAATCTATTCCATTACTTCTTTCATATCAAAAGATTCTGCTTGTGTTATTCTGATGGTTGCATTTGTTTTGTTAATGTAATCACACACTACTTCTTTACATGATTATATTTTTTCTCCAAAATTTAGACATTGTATCTTGTTTCCTAGCACTGTATTTTACTACTTTACTCCAGATGTTATTAGTAAAGATAATCTTAATTTTTCTTGTCATAATGATTTTTCTTCTTTGAGAAGTTTAGAATAAAAAAGAATTTCACCCATTTAAGCTTCTGTTTAAAATAGATACATTAGAGATATAAAATTATTAAGTAGCTATAAGCAAAAATCAGTCATAAAGAATCTTATGGATAGTGACAGCAAACAATACATCTTTCATTACATATTCTTGACTAAAATGGAAAGTTAGCAAAAAAATGTTTAATTGATTACCACATATCAGAAGCTTTTCACACTTGAGAAAGATGGTTTTTATTTTATCATCCTACTTTTCTTTGTTCTGCCATACATTTTTAATTTTCTAAATATTACTTGTTATCTCCATGGATAACTTAAATTATCTGTATTTTTTGGTTCTCTTTTCTCTCCCTCCACTCTTATCACTTCCTTACTTATGTTCTTTATCACTTCTATCTTATTATTTGTTTCCCATTATCACAATCTCTCGATATATTAAAGTCTTTTCTTTATATCTCAACTTTAGAATAAGATAAACCTCAATGTATGGATATGAGAGTTGGACTATAAAGAAAGCTGAATGCCAAAGAATTGATGCTTTTGAACTGTGGTGTTGGAGAAGACTCTTGAGAGTCCCTTGGACTGCAAGGAGATCCAACCAGTCCATCCTAGGGGAGATCAGTCCTGGGTGTTCATTGGAAGGACTGATGTTGAAGCTGAAACTCCAATACTTTGGCCACCTGATGCTGCTAAAGATTGAGGGCAGGAGTAGAAGGGGACAGCAGAGGATGAGATGGTTGGATGGCATCATCGACTCGATGGACATGGGTTTGGGTGGACTCTGGGAGTTGGTGATGGACAGGGAGGCCTAGCGTGCTGTGGTTCATGGGGTCACAAAGAGTCAGACATGACTGAGTGACTGAACTGAACTGAACTGAAACCCCAGTATGTGTGCTTCATAAACTGAACTAAGATCTCAAAAAGGGCTTGTATTGCACCTTGAGTACGTTTCTCCCCACAAAACCCAATGTCCATTCATTTCTGTACATTTCAGTAAATCTCTTTTCTTTATGTCACATAACTGTCTATTTTAACATGTCACACAGCTGTGTTATGCTTAATTGCTCCGTAGTGCCGGGCTCTTTGTGATTCCATGAACTGCAGCCCACCAGGATCCTCTGTCCATGAGGATGATCCATGCAAGAATACTACAGTGGGTAGCCTACCCTTTACATATTGCATATTTTATGAGTATTTTCTTTGGAATAAAAATGTTTTAATTTTTAACTAAAGAAATAAATGTTTTACTGAAGAAAATAGATGTTATCTTTTCAAAATTGAAAAGCAGATGCATGAAAAATAAATAATGGCCTTTTCAATGATAGGAAGACTAACTTGTACCAGTGCTGTCTAATAGAACATAATGGAAAATGTATTTGTAATATTAATTTATTTAAACAAATATATAAAAAATATAATTCTGGTATATTATTCATGCAAAATATACATTAAATATTTTATTTTGTTGATATCAAACCTTTCAAATTCAGCATATATTTGCATTTATAGCACATGTCGATTTGAACCAATCACATTTCAAGGGGTTAGTAACCATATGTGGGTGGTACCTGCTATATTAGACAACACAATCTGAAGCATCAACATAGATACGAGTTGAAATTCAATAAATATTATTAATAATTGTCTTTTTCTTATTTGATCATATAGAAGTTATGTTAATTTATTTTATTTTATTGTGACCTATAATGATATACATGTGAATCTGAGGTAAGTGTGCATAAATATTTACTCACATTTTTAAAGAATACATTATTTTCAGCTAGATTGACCACCTAAGATAAAAGAGTTATGATATTGTCAGTAATAGTTTTCTGATGTATCTCAGAATCTCAGAAAAATAGTCTACTCAGAAGTACCCAATATTTATGAGCTGATTTGGACTAGACTGATGCTCCATCATACTTAAACATACTGGTGTTACAGTGCTCCATGAATCTATCCAGTAAGGAACTGTCCTTACGTATAAAACATTAGCAATTATTTAGGTCATAAAGTTCTCATAAATAGCTGTAAAAAATTTCGTTGAAATGATCAAATGTGTGTGTGTGTCTATGAATATATATTCATGTGTGTGCTACATGTGTGTACATTTAGTCACATAGAAACTTCAAAATTTACCTGCAAATATAAATTAGAAAGCTATAAATTGTCTATATACTGCATATGTATATAAAAAACTAAAATGGAAAATTCCATAATTTATTATTAGTTATTGAACTCTCACTCAAATATCCTACTTTAAATATAACTTCATTCAAACTCTAATCATATATAAATTTATTGTTAATTTAGGAAAATATGTGACAGTCCATAAGATACTCAGTCAAATCAGTCAGCATATGTGTTTTAGCTTCCTGTAATCTCAAAATTAAGATGAGACTAGGGTACCCTGTTCAGTAAGCAGGGACAGACAATCCATTATTCAGGTGCAACCACAATCAAAGGTGGATATTAGAGTGTACTTCAATTTGGAAGAACAAAGAGGAAGCATTGAATTCAGTGTTGTGTTTAAGGGGAGAAGAGGATATTAGTAATTGAGCACTGATAGTGAATGAAGAGTGGCCACTGACTCCAATAAACCTTTAAGGAATGATCTGAGAAGTAGGGTTTTATTAAAATGTGCAAAGACATTAGATGCTACTGATCAGGGAGTGTCTCTGCATAGCCAGAGAGACAGTAGTGAGCATCCCAGGGCCCAGAGACAAAGTTATTTCATTTATATAGTGGAAAACTGTATTTGACTCTTTTCTCCATCAAAGACTACTGCTACATGTGTTTGCATTTTACCTTCTAACTTTCATGTTTCAAAAATGCTTAAAAACTCGTCTCATTTTCTGTTTTACATTGCATATTATATAACACTATCTGACCTTTTTCTAGATAACTAGGTTATTTTTCATCAACCATCAACTTTATGTTTAATGTCTATGAATATAAAATTTATTTATTGAAGTTCTATTTATCAGCATTTTAAATGTTTGTGTTCATATAAATGATCTATTTATAGATTTATTTTCTTATTCTTTTATGTTTTTAATCACTTAGAGAGTATGTAGGCTTTCTGTGTTTGGAGATGATGACATTGCTCTTAATGGCTTCATGGTGAGGAACTAAGGCTTACTCTATGTGCTATGTGTAAGTGGAAATACTGTGGAAATATTTGGATGCTGTATATGCATGCAATTCCTTTTACTTCAATAATCCTAGCTATTTTTATGTTTATTTTTTATTCCTTGCATCTTTAAGAGTTTGTACATCTTAAACCCTAGGAGTGAGTGAATGAGTGATAATTGCTCAAGGAAGCAGGCTTAAATTTCAAAATTTTGTGACTGACATAAATTTCAACACAGATCTCGGACACCAAATATGTTTTGACATTGCTTCTTCAATTGTTCAGCATGATTTTTCTGATAGTCAAGTGATAATAAATTTTCAGATTGACTCTCTAATTTTCTGAATTAATTGGTTATAATTTTTACTTTATATGTGTTCCTACAGTGGTTGTTACAATAGCAATTATAACAAAAGGAAATGGAGTATTTCTGAATAAAGAATTGAATGTTTATGTCAGTTGAAAATATGGACTTTTGTAAATAAAATTAAAAATATTTGTTGAAGATTCAAAAATGTATTTGAATATTCTAGATAAAAAGATACATTTTCCCTATTTACATGATTGATGCATGTGACACTGATAAAGATATGAATTTATATTTAATCAGAAACATGAAACTAGGAGAAACAGCCCTTTACAGCAAAAGGGAATTTTTCTCTCATGCAAAATTTTCTTGTATGAAAAATATATAATTACATTTTCCTGGGAAGAGAAATAACTATGCAATAAACAATATAAGATAAGTAGTTTAATTATTTAGACAACAATGAATTTTACTTTATTCCAGATTCCCCTTAAAATCAGAGAAATTGAAAAATAGAATATGATAAATTAGGCTAAAAGTATGATAAAAAGAAAAATTTGAATGACATTCCCCACATATTACAGTGTAGAATAACTTTCTAGGGAAAAATAACAATGAAGAAAGAACAGAATATTATTTTCACATAAAGAGAGAAAATATATGTTTATTTAAAAGTTAAATAAAATTTTAAAATTACCTGCTAGGTAAAATATTTTAAAACTATTTCTATAATGTAAATAACATAATTCATTTGTAAATAGACAATCCATCTTAGAGCTCATGTGGTTCATTGTCTGTCAAAAGTCAGAGAGGATATTCACAAGCAGTGGGATAAGTAAGAAAATGCTTAGGAGAATTGTACAACAAAGTGGTGTCTGGATTTTAGGGCATTATAGGTAAACACTCTTTCATTTACTCACAACAAATTTAGAAATCAGATCCATGGAGAGCAAAGTTCAGCCTTATTACTAATAAAATGAAAGGTGGAGGATATGGTAGTGCCATGGGACTAATTGGGTTATGACTTTCTCTGAACTAATTCACACATTATCATAGATTTTGGAAAAAGGAAACAGTGAAGTTATGTTTGGATTTTGTTGTTCTTGTTTAGTCCCTTCGTCGTATCTGACTTTGCCACCATATGGACTATAGGTTGCCAGGCTCTTCTGTTCTTGGGATTTCTCAGTCTAGAATACCAGAGTGGGCTTCCATTTCCTTCTCCAGTGGATCTTCCCAACCTAGAGATTGAACCTGTGTCTCCTACATTGGCAGGCGGATTCTTTGCCACTGAGCTCTAGGAAAGTTTGAATCTAGAGGGCAGAAAAACAGACTCAGAATTAGTGTGAAGAGAGGTGAAATAGAAGAAATCCCTAGTGCTAACAGTTTTCCCCATATATTGTACAAACAAATCAAACATTTTAATAGATGTTGTTATTTATTAGGTATTTCTTTCTGCCTTCTAGAAGAATACATTCTGCAAGCTAAGTCGCTTCAGTACCGTCCGACTCTTTGCAGCCCTATGGACTGTAGCCTGCCAGGCTCCTCTGTCTGTAGGGATTCTCCAGGCAAGAATACTGGAGTGGGCTGCCATGCCCTCCTCCAGGGGATCTGATTGACCCAGGGATCAAATCTGTATCTCTTATGTCTCCTGCATTGGCAGGCAGATCTTTACCACTAGCACCACCTGAGAAGCCCTCTAGAAGAATAAGACATGATAAGAATTTCAAAGTCTATTGTATAAAGGTCAATTCTTTCTCTTGAAGCATAAGGCAAGATAATAATAAATTCTTACCATCCTTCCCCTGAACAACAATTATTCCAGTTATCTGTCCTTGAACTACAGGAGTCTTGCTACCTGGAGCACCAGGGCTATTTATCCCATGAAAAAAAAAATCAGCCTTCTTTCTATCAGGCTTTCTTGCTATCACCTGATGAGGAAAACTGACTCACTGGAGAAGACCTTGATGCTGGGAAAGATTGAAGGCAGGAGGAGAAGGGGATGTCAGAGGATGAGATGGTTGGATGGCATCACCGACTAGATTGACATGAATTTGAGCAAGCTCCAGGAGTTGGTGATGGACAGGGAAGCCTGGTGTGCTGCAGTCCACAGGGTCTGAAAGTCGGACACAACTAAGTGACTGAACTGAACTTGCTATCGCATTCATGAGGCTGCTCTCCAATTTTACTGCTGTCCTTCTGGGTGTCTTTCAAAGACAACCAGTTGACTAGAGACAGCTTAAAAATTGAAATGACTATCACTTATACTAATGTCATGTATTCAGTCCACCAAAAGTTGAATATTTATTCAGCATAGTACTCAAATTCTTAATATTATCCAGAGTAATGATCCTAAATTTTTGCAATTGCGTGTCTTAAAATATTCAACTGAACTCACAGGAGAGCCACAGCCAATATAAACCTTTTGTATATTTCTGCGGGAGAAAGAAAATAAAGCATGAAATTTTATTTTTAGTTTCTTCTCTTTGCAGCAATTATACTGAAGGAAATTGCGGTCTTACTAGAGGTAAACATTACCAATAGATTTTAGAAAGGGTGAATACAAGTCCCAAGGACTAGCTCACTGGCAGCATAATAAACTAAAAACTAGTAAGAAACAATCTAAATATAAAATTGATTGGCTATTTTTCTCTAGAATTGCTAAAATAAAAGTAGAGGGGAATGTTTGAGAGAATCTTTTTGCTGGATAAAGCTTGCATTTTGGCTGATCTGAGCTAGAGCTGTAAGTCTTGGAGCTGGTACCAAAGGGAAATATTAGGCTGAAATAACAGATAGCTAAGAAATTAGAGATTTTCAGGAAAATTGAAAATTATAAAGGGAGACAGTAAAGGAATTCATCCCAGTGGGGTAAAAATATGTAAATGGTTATTAAGAATAGAAGGTGTAAAGTGGACAATTTTGGAATCAAAATGAGAATCTTAATGTGGTCATTCAGGAGTTGTGAAAATTAATGAGAACCCTCAGTAGTTCCTGAAACATTGAATAGCCAACAACAAATTTGTTTTATTTACCTAGTTTGGAGAAATATGATATAAAAGTCAAATAAAACAATAAAAATCTTGACCTCAAAGTGACTGTGATGATGATATCATGACCTAATCATTATAAAGTGACAAAAAGGTCAATGTCCCTTAGTCTGATATTGGGTAGGAACCTAAAAGCATGTGCACATGTAAGGATAAAATGGCCAAAGATGGAGAATAGTCATGTCTTGTACTTTTTTATAATCGAAATGTTTCTTGTCTAAAATAGGTAGTCATAGACTCAGAAAGGGCTAGCTTACACATTTTCCTGAGAGAAAAAAGGGCTGAAATGTATTCGGTGAAATTATGGCTGAAAACTCTTCAAACATGAAGAAGGAAACAGATATACCAAGCCAGGAAGCATAGAGAATCCCAAACAAGATAAAACCAAACAGATCCACACCAAGATATATAATAATTAAAATGAAAAAAATAAAAGGGAGCATTTTAAAGGCAGCAAAAGAGAAACAAAGAGTCATATACAAGCAAACTCCTATAAAGGATCAGCTGCTTTCTCTGCAGAAACTTTGTATGACATGATATAATGAAAATGCTAAAAGGGGAAAAAACAAAACAAAACAAGCCAACCTTACAACCTAAGATATTCTACCAAGCAGCATTATTGTTTAGAATAACAGGAAAGATAAAGAACATTTCAGACAAGGAAACACTAAAATAATTCATCAATACTAAACATACTCTAAAATATATGTTAAAAGAAGGAAAAGGAGTAAGAATATATAGGAGAGAAAAAACCAAAATAGGCAAGCAGGTATATATTAATAGTTAGGATCCAAGATTACTGAAATAAGCCAGTGTGTAGATTAAAGAAAAATAATTATAAAAGCAAAATATCTGCAATAAACAGTTAAGGGATAAGCATAAAGACTTAAAACATAGCATGAAAAAACACAAAAGTTGTGAGAGGGGAGTAAAAATTGTTATTCTTTTAAAATATGCTTGAATATAAAGACTACTATTTTAAAATAAATAGGAATAATTATGGATCAATACATATGACACACATACAAATCACAAACCTGTAATAGATACAGAAGGACAAATAAGGAAACAAAAAACTCAAGCATAAAACTAAAGTAAATCATCAAACCACAATGAGAGAAACAAAAGAAAAAATAAAGAACAACAAAAGCAACTGGAAAGCAATTAATAAAATGGCAATAAGAACATACCCATCAATAATTATTCTAAATGTCAGTGAATTAAATGCTATGATCAAAAGACATAGGATGACTCAATGAATTGAATAGCAATACCCTTCAATAAACCTTCAAGAAACTCACTTTCGGGCTCAAGACACACTCAGAAAGTGAAAGTAGGGAGGATGAAAAAAGATATTTCATGCAAATGGAAATGACAAAAAAAAAAAAAATCTGGCAGTATCAATTACTCACATTAGACAAAATTACTTTAAATGAAAATCTCTAACAAAAGGCAAAGATGGCACTATATAATGACAAGAGGTTTAGTAAAGGTGACCCAACATCTTGGAAATAGACTAGAGGTATGGATTGAGAAGATGCAAGGAATGTTTAACAAGGACCTAGAAGAACTAAAGAACAAGCAAACAATGATAAACAACACAATAACTGAAATGAAAAATGCACCAGAAGGAATCAATAGTAAGATAACTGAGGCAGAAGAATGGATAGGTGAGCTGGAAGATAGAGTGGTGGAAAAAACTGCCATGGATCAGAATAAAGAAAGAATAATGAAAAGGAATGAGGATGGTCTCAGAGACATCAAAGACCACATTAAATACACAAACATTTGAATTATAGGGGTCCTAGAAGAATAGAAAGAAGAAGGATCTGAGAAAATATTTGAAGAGATTATAGTCAAAAACTTCCCTAGCATGGGAAAGGAAATAATCAATCAAGTCCAGGAAGTGCAGAGAGTCCCATATAGAGTAAACCCAAGGAGAAAACATGATAAGATGTATGTAATAAAACTAACTACAGTTAAATACAAATAGAAATAGTAAAAGGAACAAGGGAAAAGCAGCAAATAACATACAAGGTAATTGCCATAAAGTTATCAACTGACTGTTCTGCAGAAATTCTCTAGGCCAGAAAGGAATGTCAGGATATATTTAAAGTGATGAAAGAGAAAAACCTAGAACCAATATTACTCTATCCAGTGATTGTCATTCAGATTCAACATAGAAACTAAAAGCTTTAGAGATGAACAAATGGTAGAGAATTCAAAACCATTAAACTGGCTTTACAACAACTGCTAAAGGGATTTCTTCAGGCAAGAAACACAACAGAAGAGTATGAAAGAGGATGGGAAGAAAAAAGACCTACAAAAACAAATCCAAAACAATTAAGAAAATGGCAATAGAAACATGAATATTGATCATTACCTTAAATGTAAATGGATTAAATGCGCCAACAAAAAGACATAGATGGTTGAATGAATACAAAGATAAGACCCATATATATTTTCTTTTTTTTTTTTTTTCTTTTTGCCATGGTCTCTCAGTCACGGTCCTCTTCATATATTTTCAAGTTTTAACAGGCTCAGAATCATAAGTGTTATATCTTCTTGCACCAATGGCTATATTTGTTTATTGACTAGTGAACATGAAAATATATTTTTATACTCCTAAGCTAGTGGTTCTGCTGGTAAACCAGAATAGAAGGATTTTGGAGGAGCAGAGAGACTAGAATAGCTTCCCAGGTGGCTCAGTGCAAAGAACTGCCTGCTAATGCAGAAGGCACAGGAGACACAAGTTCGATCCCTGGGTGGGGAAGTTCCCATGGAGAAGGATCAACGCACTCCAGTATTATTTCCTGAAAAATTCCATGGGGAGGAGAGTCTTGCGGACTGTAGTCCATAGGGTCACAAAGAGCTGGAGGTAAATGAGCATGCACAGTCTTATGCTGTCTACAAGAGATTTACATTAGACCTAGGGACATAAACAGACTGAAAGTGAGAAGTGAAAATAGATATTGCATGCAAATGGAAATCAGAAGAAAGTTGGAGTAACAAAACTCAGGTCAGACAAAATAGACTTTTAAAAAAGACTGTTATGAGACAAAGAAGAACTCTACATAATGATCAAGGGATCAATCTAAGACGAATTGTAAAGATTTATGCAGCCAACATTAGAAGCACCTCGATATATAAGGAAAATGTCAATAGCCATGAAAGGGGAACCTAACAGTGACATAATAAAGTGGGAGACTTTAATGCTCCACTTATATTACTGCACAGATCATCCAGACAGAAAATTAATAATGAGACACAAACTTTAAATGGTGCCTTAGACCAGACAGGCTTAATTGATATCTATAGAACATTCAATCTGAAAGCAGTAGAATACACCTTCTTCTGAAGTGCACGTGGAAGTTTCTCCAGGATAGATCACATCTTGGGTCACAAATCAAGCCTCAGTGAATTTAAGAACAAAGTTCAGGCATTCTTTTCTTGGTTTTGTCCAATTTACTAGTAAACCCACTAAAGTCAGTCTCTATTTCTATTGTGGTGTTTTTATTTTCTATCACTTTTTAAAAACATTATTGCTTAGAATTTCCATCTATCTGCTTAGAATGAAATTTTACATTTTGTTCATTGCTTTTTCCATTAGAGCCCTTGCCATACCAATTATAGTTGCTTTAAATTTCCCCTTCTGAACATTCCAGCATGTAATGACGTCTGATTTTGATGCTAGCTCTGTGGCTTTACATGTTTGCCTTTTGGTAGGCCTTGAACATTTTTTTTTTTTTTTTCATATCTTTACATGATATTCTGGGTAAAGGGGATGGCAGGAAATAGCACTTAAACTGTGAGAGAAGGTAACTTTTTTATAGTCCTATGTTTATGTCTTACTCTTAGCCAATGTTTCTTTTTTTTTTCATTTTTTATTTATTTTTTTTATTAGTTGGAGGCTAATTACTTCACAACGTTTCAGTGAGTTTTGTCATACATTGATATGAATCAGCCATAGAGTTACACGTATTCCCCATCCCGATCTCCCCTCCTACCTCCCTCTTCACCCGACTCCTCTGGGTCTTCCCAGTGCACCAGGCCCGAGCACTTGTCTCATGCATCCCACCTGGGCTGGTGATCTGTTTCACCATAGATAATATACATGCTGTTCTTTCAAAACATCCCACCCTCACCTTCTCCCATAGAGTTCAAAAGTCTGTTCTGTACTTCTGTGTCTCTTTTTCTGTTTTGCATATAGGGTTATCGTTACCATCTTTCTAAATTCCATATATATGTGTTAGTATGCTGTAATGTTCTTTATCTTTCTGGCTTACTTCACTCTGTATAATGGGCTCCAGTTTCATCCATCTCATTAGAACTGATTCAAATGAATTCTTTTTAATGGCTGAGTAATATTCCATGGTGTATATGTACCACAGCTTCCTTATCCATTCATCTGCTGATGGGCATCTAGGTTGCTTCCATGTCCTGGCTATTATAAACAGTGCTGCGATGAACATTGGGGTGCACGTGTCTCTTTCAGATCTGGTTTCCTCAGTGTGTATGCCCAGAGGTGGGATTGCTGGGTCATATGGCATTCTATTTCCAGTTTTTTAAGAAATCTCCACACTGTTTTCCATAGTGGCTGTACTAGTTTCATTCCCACCAACAGTGTAAGAGGGTTCCCTTTTCTCCACACCCTCTCCAGCATTTATTGCTTGTAGACTTTTGGATAGCAGCCATCCTGACTGGCGTGTAGTGGTACCTCATTGTTTTTTTTGATTTGCATTTCTCTAATAATGAGTGATGTTGAGCATCTTTTCATGTGTTTGTTAGCCAAATAGCTTGTTATTTGAAAGGGTAAACAGAATTGTCAAACCTCTGGCCAGGCTCGAAAGGAGGAAAAGAGAGTGAACATGAAGAAACAAAGTAAGGGAAAAAAGAGAGAAATAATGATCAATATTAATGCTAAAAGAAGAGAATATTAAGAATGATTATATGCCAATGAATGTAACAATCTAGAAGATATGGACAAGTTTCTAACAGCATACAGCCCACCAAAATTGAATCAAGAAGAAATAGATAATTTGAACCGACTGATGTCTAGAAGTGAAATAGAATCTGTAATAATAATAATTAAAAAAAAAAAAAAAAACTCCCTACAAACAAAGGCCCAAGACCAGATGCCTTCACAGGTGAATGCTATCGAACATACAAAGAAGAACTTATACCGATCCTTCTCTAAATCTTCCAAAAGCTGAAGAGAACACTTTCAAAGACATTCTACAAAAGCAACATCATCCTGATACCAAAATCAGATAGATACCATCAAAATAGAAAACTACAGACCAATATTGTTAATGAACATGCAGCAAAATCTCAACAAGTATTAGCAAACTGAATCCAACACCACATAAAAAAGATCATATACCACAGTCAAGTGGAATTCATCCAAAGTTCACAAGGATGGTTCAACATATGCAGCTCAGTCAATGGGATACACCATATCAACCTGATTATCTCAATAGATGTAAAAGAAGCATCTGATAAAATTCAACATCCATTCATGATAAAAATCCTTACCAAAGTAGGTATAGAGGAAACATAACTCCAACACAATAAACCTAATTTATGACAGTCATAGCCAATTTAATACTCAATGGGGAAGTGTTAAAACCCATGTCACTAAAATCTAGTACAAGACAACAATGTCCATCACTGTGGATGACAAGTGTCCAATGTCATCACTTCTATTCAACATTGTATTAGAAGTTCTAGTACAACAATCAGACAAGAAAATAAAATAAACATATCCAGATAGAAAGAAAGAGATGAAATTGTCATCATATGCAGATAACGTGATACTTTCTACAGAAAACATTAAAGACTTCACAGAAAATCACTAGAACTAGTAATAAATAAATTGAGAAAGGTAACAGGATGCAAGATTAACACAGAGAAATCTGTTGCATTTCTTTACACTAACAATGAGATAGGAAAAGGGGAATATAAAAAGAAAATATCTTTTAAGATCATACCAAAAAATAAAAACCTTACCAAGAAAGTGAAATACTTGTGTACTGTAACTATAAAACATTAACAAAGGAAATTGAGGATGATTGAAAGAAATGGAGAGCTATCCTAAACTCTTGGATTGAAAGAATTAGCATTGTTAAAATGACCACACTACTCATAGCAATCTACAGATGTAGTGTGACCTCTATCAAATTATCCATGTCAGTTTTCACAGAACCAGAAAAATTGATCCTAAAATTTATATGAAACCATTAAAGACCCCAAATTACCAAAATAATCCTAAGGAAAAAATAACAAAGTAGGTGGCATAACCCATCCAGACTTGACAATGCTATACAGATAACATTAATCAAGCAGTATAATATTGCCACAAAAAGACATATGGATCAGTGGAGAAAAATAGAGAGATCAGAAATAAAATCACAAACTTCAAAAAGGGATGTAAGAATATAAAATGGCAGAAAGACTGTCTCTTCAGCAAATGGTGCTGGAAAAGTTGGAAATGATGTTGGAAAAGTTGCATGTAAATCAATGAAGTTAGAACACACCCTCTCATCATACATTAAACTAAACTCAAAATCTATAAGATATTTATTCCCCTTATGTTTTACAAAATTTTATCAAATATTCCTACTTTTACAATAAAATTAAATATTATTTGACTTTACTTTTTCTTTTTTACATTGACTCAGGTTTTCGTTTTGCTATATGCTGTTACACTGTTTTATAAAGAGTGCATGTATGCTAAGCCACTTTGGTTGTATCCTGCTCTTTGCAACCCCGTGGTCTAGCCAACCCCCAGGCTCCTCTATCCAAGGAATTCTCCAGACAAGAATACTGGAGTGGGTAGCTTTCCCTTCTCCAGGGGATCTTCCCAACCCAGGGATGGAATCTGGGTCTCCTACACTGAAGACAGATTTTTTTTACCATCTGACCCACCAGGTCAGATAATGTGATATATATTAATAAGTATACTGCTTTCCAATGAAATCACACTTGTTCCAGTTTTTGAAAGTAAGACCAAAGAGTTTACAAGCATATAAATATGAGATCATTGACACAATGGACATGAGTTTGAGCAAACTCCAGGAGATAGTGAAGGACAAGGTAGACTGGTGTACTGCGGTCCATGCGGTCGCAAAGAGTTGGACACAACTTAGAAACTGAACAACAACAACCAAAATAAACTGAGATGAAGATAAGTGAATGGAACAGGCAAGCTTCTTTATATATTATTAGATTGTAGTTGAATTAAGTAACAAATTCTTTCTTTTATGAATGACTCAAAGCCACCCATAGCTTCTGGCTCGCTCTAATAAAAAAAAATAATAATAATCAGGCAGAAACTTGGGATAAGTGGTATGATAAAAGGAAGAAGACTTGGGTATGCACTCTGCCAAAGAATTGTATTTAGAAAGATTACCCCCATACATAGGATAAGAAAATATCCCTTTTTTAAGCTGAAAACACTGGAGAAACAGCAGCCACACAAAAAACTCCATGGCTTTTCCCTTCCTATCTAAGAGTTCATAATATTTCCCTTTGGAAGGTGTCTACCAATCCCATGAGGAGAAGAAAACTCTTATCAATGGAATCTGGGAGTTAATATCAAAATGAGACTGTAAAACAAATCTATCAAAATACCACTGCTCTGCAACTTAGTGTCCCTCACCCTAACATCTTCCTCTTGTCACATTGCCACAGCTTATGATTCTTTTTTAAAAGTTATATATGATTTGGGGCCTAACAACTTCTGCATTCTGTTGGCGTGAAGAAAAATGCACAATAAAAGAGACACGACTTTAATATTTATGCAGGGTTTTACTTATGACTATATCCTCAGAGATATTCTTTCAATAACTCTGAGAAGACATACCTAAAGCAATAAGGGAGAAGATAGTGTGTGTTTATGATTATACATATATAAATGTATGTGATTATATATGTATATGATTTTTGGCTAAAGAATGCATGTAATCAAGCATACATCTTGGTAAAAGTTTACAGCTAGACACAAGAAGCAGATGCCACAGTTTATCAGTTTAGTGCCTTCTCTATATTAAGAAAAGATGCAAAAATCTGGCTTCATTAAAATTCTTTCAGAGATATAAATCTAACCGTCTTAGTGGTATATTTATGTCAAAGCACAAAGTGCCTTATATTTCCTCTCAGGGTGCACTGGAGGTCAGCAACTAATGACTTAATCATTGTAGAACTGGATGGGAAGTATCATTCTTTTTGACATTTGTTTCCTTTTGAAAACACTTAAGTGCATGTAAAAAAAGTTAGAACAAAGCATCCATGATTTTATCCTGTGTTATTTTCCTTTTGTTAGTTCAATACTTAGGCTTAACTATAGGACAGAAGTGTATAGAATGAACTTTTTACTCCCTGCAGAAGAGTGGTATACAGAAATACTTGTCTAATGACACAAAACATTTCACTGTTATTGTGAGAATTTCCATATTGTTCTATTATTCTGATGGCAAAAGAAGGGTTAGAAAACTGTTGAAGTATGACATACATTTTTCATTTATATGAATCAGTGATTGTGACAATAGTTTCCATGAAAGTGTAAGATAAAATAAAAACTAGGCATTCAGAAAAAAAAATCTTGTAGCTTTAATATATACAGAAAATATGTAAAAATTTAAACTAAGAAAAATTTCAGGCATTGGCATGTGCAAGCAACTCTTGATTTAATTATATAATCTTGCCATTAAAAACAGATTGTTGAGGGTGGGATGTTTCAAGAGAACAGTGTCGAAGCATGTATATTATCTAGGGTGAAACAGATCACCAGCCCAGGTGGGATGCATGAGACAAGTGCTCGGATCTGGTGCACTGGGAAGACCCAGAGGGATCGAGTAGAGAGGGAGGTGGGAGGGGGGATCGGGATGGGGAATACATGTAAATCCATGGCTAATTCATGTCAAAAATGTAAGACAAAAACCACTACAATATTGTAAAGTAGTTAGCCTCCAACTAATAAAAATAAATGAAAAAAATAAGTAAATAAAAGGCAAAAAAAAAAAAAATAGATTGCTGAACATTTTGATTGCCTAAAAGAGTGCTACTAATGATTTAATCTGTATATCAGTTAGCTGGGAATCTTGTTGCAATGAAGTGTCTCATTCAAGAGGCTGAGGTTAGATTTGTATTTCTTAACATGTTCCCAGGTTACTCTGATACTTCTAGTCTACTAAGTACAGAAAAAGAAGGCAAGCAATAGGCAATCAGGTAGAGACCATTTGTCATAAAAATTTTATAGACTATTAGTCTTTCAGCACTCCTGTCATCCTTTATGTTACTAAACTATATCAGAATTACTAAAAATTGTGAAGCATCTCTATTAATATGGAAAGATGAACATAATAATAGAAACATATTTTCTTCCCCACTTTCTACTTTTCTGTTGCTCCAAAATGCACTAGTACATGCTGAAATGATTATCTTCTTGAATATTTTATAAAAACCTAAGAAATTTGTTTTATCAGGTTAGATATTCAATACTTGTATTTTCCAATTCTAAATCTTTCCTTCCATCGTTACCTTTCTTAATATTGAAAATTATGTAAAATATCTAAAAATCTTAAGGTATCTAATATTTTCCTGATATATTTCTAAAGAAATTCTCTATATGTTTTTATATCTATATGTAAATAAATATTCATGTTTAAGAATAGTGTCTGGCTCATTATATTTATTTAACAAATGTTTATTGATCAAACTATTTTAAAGTACAAAATGATATATTTATGATAGACAACCACATGGAGTAACACTGCCTTAGAAACAATTTTTGGCTTGTATTAATAGTTACTATTAATGTGTAGATTTTTTAAAAATTTGCTGAACAATTGCATAGAACTAACCAACCAATTTTCCCACTGTAAGTGCTTGTGAGTAGGAACTTCGTGTATTTATCTCCTTATCACTATAGCTTTGCAACGAGGTATTCTTAAACAGTAGTTACCAAATATCTCTTTCAGTTGAATTCAAACCAAAATGTGAAGTGCAAAAATATCCATATTAGGTAGCATGAATTTTATAATATAATTTTCAATATTTACTATTTGCATATGTAATGTGGTAATCCATTCTAGCTTTTTCATATTAACTGATCTCTCAAACCTCCTGGGTATGTCTGGCCAAGAACAATCTCTTTCTTTCCAGAACTTTTCTGAAGGCTTTCTTCACGTCTTTGTTTCTTAGGGTGTATACAAGAGGATTTAAAAGTGGGGTGACCACACAGTAGAATACTGAGACTGCTTTACCCATGGTAAAGTTGTGCTTGGCTGGAGGGCGAACATAGGCAAAAATAATGGTGCCATAATAGATGGTGACCACAGTGAGGTGGGAGGCGCAGGTGGAGAAAGTTTTCTTCCGAGCCTCTCGGGAAGATAGCCTGATTATTGTGACCACAATATTCCCATAGGACGACATAGTGAGAAGAAAAGAACTTAGAATCACAACAGAGCTACATGTGTAACCCAAGGCCTCCACCATGAACGTATCTGAGCAGGAGAGTTGAAAAATTGGTTCTGAGTCACAAAAGAAATGATTGATCTTTTGAGAGCCACAGAAATTTAAATAAGAGACAAGTATAGTAGGTAGAACAGGGACAATGAAGCCCCCAATCCAAGATCCAACTGAAAACCGCAGGCACACCTGGAGATTCATGAGGAATGCGTACCTTAGAGGGCTGCATATGGCCAGGTATCGGTCATAGGCCATCACAGCCAACAGGATGCACTCTGTGGCCCCCAGAGAAAAAAAAAAGTAGTACTGGGTTATACAACCAGCAACGGAGATGGTAACAACCTGTGAGAGACAAGTGGCCAGCAATTTAGGCACTGTGGCTGTCGTGTACCAGATCTCCAGAAATGACAAATTTCCTAAGAAAATATACATGGGTATTTGGAGTGTGGAATCCATGAGAACAATGAAGATGATGAGGGTGTTTCCCATGAGAGAGAGCAGATATACAGTGAGAAACATCACAAATAATGCAAGCCTCAGATAGAGAACACCAGAAAATCCCAGAAAAATAAACTCTGTCACTCTTGTTTGATTTGCCACATTCATATCTCATTGTCTCTAATCTGGAATGAAACAGCAAAGCCAAAATATGAACAATAAAGGAATATTATATTTTTCTTTCTTTCATGATAATAATGCATCCTTAAGAAAAATTTAAAATTAATGATGGGAAAAACATAATTGGCATCTTCAATTTGACATGATTTAGTTTATTTGATTTAGGAAATAAATCAGAAAGAACAGTAGTCTAATAATCCACTTTACAAATGAAGAAACTAAAGAAGCAAATTATTTTTCTAGTTGTATAGTTTTAAGTGGTGGGGCACGTATTGTACCGGGTAGGTTGTTTTAGTAAAGCACAGTTGGGATAAAATATTAACTATGGCTATTCAAAAATAATAACATTTCCCCATCTCTGAGGACTTCATATAGTAAACATTAGAAGATGGTGAAGAAATCAACAACATGCAAATCTGAGGCCAATGGTTGGAGGTGGTAAGACTCAGAATAGAACTCCTGGGCCATACAAGTGTCCATATGAAGACAAAGTACTGGCTACATTTTTACACTTATGAACTCTGTTATATGCTATCAATTGGGGTTTGTTGAAAGACTGGTAAATGAACAACTCTGTTTCCAGAACACAAAACAAAGAGCAGGAATTCAACACCTATGGAAAAGCATTTGTTCATACTGTTTTAGGTGTTCTAACCTTAGCTTGTTTATTTCAAAAACCATTGCATTCACAAATTCTCATGCATTGTTTAAAAATAGTTTAAAAAATTATTAAAATCACACATTGTTTTGCTGAAAGTTTTCACTTTCATCTCAGGTTCAAAGGATCTGTTAACAAAATAATCCACTCATTATATAGAAATAAATAATACAAACATTTATTAGAGAATTCTCTAGCTTACTTTCAAAATACTAACATTAAAAGAAGGAGAAATAGAGCAGAGCATACATCACCACACCACATTGGGTTTGGACCAACATCCAGACTTAAACAGTGTTGGGAAGTCCTGTGTCGCAGCACATCTGGAGTCCCAATTGGGAAAAGGTCATAGGCAGTGTGTTTGCTACATGGGTGAGGCGTCAAAGATTGCAGTTTGGGGTTCTGGTTTATAATACCAGGATGCAAACTGATACCGTCATCAATCTGTGACCAAATTGCAAGCCTGGTTTCTTTCTTTTTTGTTTCATTTTATTTATTTATTTTTTTCTTTTTTCTTTTCTTTTCTTTTATTTATTTATTTATTTTTTTGTTTCATTTTAAAGCTGGTGGTTTTGTCATGTAAAACTTAGAACATTGCTAAGCTTAGGGCTTGGTTTGCCAGGCCCCCTCCAGGGGCTCAACAATCTCAAGATTCCTCCCCCATTTTATCTAAGGTGTGCAAGTCTTGCACTCACAGCAGGCAGTCACTCAGTCACTCCCAGTCAGGGCAGTGTCCAGGCAGGTTAGAAGAAAGGTCAGAGGCCTGCTCTGCTTTGTCTCTGGAGCCTAAACAAGACTATCTATTTAATTTCCTTAACAACACATCCATTTATCTTTCAATGTCCATAGTGTTTGTTTCCATAAGTTGGCTATGTTAAAGAACATTTAATATGAGATATATCTACCTAACAAATGTTTAAATATACAATACAGTATTTATGACTATACTTAAACCTTTAATGTTCTTACAATTTTTTTTAAAAGGAAATTTTGTTTTTAGAGAAACAATGTTTTTCAATAGTTATATTTTTATATACATGTGCTTTAGTACCAAAATAAACAGATAATAAATGCAGATTATGATAAAAAATTGGATACCAATAATACAAATGTTCCTATATATGTAAAACATATTTTATAATGTTTAAAGAAGTTCTGGTGGTAAAAGTACAGATAATATAGATCACAATGAAAACAGCAGCTGAATGTAACATGACAGCAATATAGTTCATATCTAGAGATTTCTGCATTAAACCTTTATGAACGTTTTGAATCATAAATCTTTATATAGAAATGTGTATAGGGTTTATGCCACAGTATTTATGTTCTCTGTGGTGTACTGTTGATAAAGTACACTTTTTCAAGATAAAAAAAGCTTTTAGTTAGACCTTGTTAAATGGCTAAGTTAGGTTAGTATGGTCAAGGGATAGTTTAAGAGTCTTACCCAACTTTCAATTTTAGTTTCCCAAAAAGTTTAATCTTTTTTTCCCATTTTCATCTGATTAACAAAAATAAAATTGTACTTTTTGCAGGTGTAACACTAATTTGAAAAATATGAGTAACCATTGACCTATAATTTATAATTTGAGGAAACCATTTAGAGGAAAGAACTGGGACAGACTTTTAAAAATATATTTGCTGAGTTTGATTCTCTGATTCCAGAAGAAAAATATTAAAATATATATTATTCGTGTCCAGACCAAGTGTCCAAAGTATATCTTATTGCCATTATCTATATAGTCAATGGCATGGTACTTAGTCATTCTAAAAGATATCAATCACTATTTCTCCTAGCATTATTATCTCTATTCTAGTACTAACAAGAAAAGGAAAACAATTTGGAAAGAATATAAATAGAGTTCTGACAAGAGAATCAGATCAGTGCCATACCCCAAAGCAAATACCTTTTCTTTTTCTGAAAGATATCAGTTATTTTAGTCTGCCTTTAGAAAAACAGGGTTATACACTCTCTAGCTATGTATAATCTTAGCAAAAACTTAATATAGAAAAATATAATTTTAAGTTATTTAGCATTTTTATAAAAATTAAATATTTAAGTATAAGGAGAAATATATTATTTACTTAAAGTTTTCATTTATAAGATACATGCTAAATGAATTTCTGAGGTTGATTATTGCCTCAGATTATAGAAATAATGAAATTGCAAAAGCACTGCTATGCTATTCTCTAGACAAGTGAGAAATAACACAGATTATATCTTGCCAGGTATACTCACATCCAATATTTTGTTTGATTATGTTTCAGGAACGGAATATTTTTAGTTGTGTATTCCTCAAATGTTCCTTTTCAACATAGCTATGAACTAGAGCACACTATTTTCAATTATTTTGTAAGGGAAATAAGCAAAGGGATCTCCTCCCTGCTGTCATTCGACATGGCACATCCCTATGCTTTAGATAAATGCAAAATTCCGTTTGTGTTTTTCTCCCCTCAGTTTATTTTTCCCTGTGGCAGGATGTAGGGAAAAGCATGGTCAGAGATTCCCCTGTGAGAAGTACTGCGACTTCATCAGTCTTAAGCCTTGGAGATATGTCCTCTATTTTGGGAATTTCACAACTATCTTCTGAGGGCTTTCCCAGGGTTAGGGTCAGAGTACTCTTCTCTAGGGGCCAAAGGAAGAACAATCCAATTGTGCTAGCGTTAGAACTACGTTCTCCACAGGAACTGCAGAAATAATCTCCTAAGTGGCTTCATTAACTGCCACTATCCTTCAAAATATAATTTCAGAATTGTGATTCTCTGTAAGATTAACAATCAAATTTTCATAAAAAGTCATGGAGGATGGAAGGCAGTTGAATAACATTTTTTTAAACGTTGAAAGAGAAAACCTGTCAAACTAGAATTTCATATCCTGTAATACTGGCTTTAAAAATGAGGAAGAAATTAAGACATCCTAAATAAATAAAAGTTGAGAGATTTTATTACTACCAGACTTGTTACATGAAAAGTCAAAGTGAATTTTCTGATTGAACTGAAAGGAAATTGTACATAAATACAGTGCAGAGAAATTTAAAAAATATAAAAAAGCCACATACCTGTGCACATGAATAAAAGAAACATGACCACTACTGTGTTTTTAGTGAGTAATTGCAATTTTTATTTTCTACATATTTTCAAAAAAAATGCTAAAAAATGAATTAACAGTTTTATCCACACAATATACAAAAATGTAGTTTGAAACAATAACAACAAAAAAGTGAATGTGGAAATGTATAGAAATAGAATATTTAATATTAAAATTAATTTTGCATAAATTCAAATTTGAATGTCATAATATTTATTGAGAGACTTAACCTCCAAATTAGCAACAAGGGAAATATCAATAAAATATATACAAAAGAAATAAAAAAGGATATTAATTCAGTTTGCTAAAAAAACTAAACATAAGTAAAAGCAGTTTTGAAGAGAGGAATTATAAGAGAGTGGACTAAACATACTAAAAAAGAGCAATTGGCAGATATAAGTCTTTTTATCAATTATTACACTGTATATTGATGGCAAACTAGACATCAACAGACAAGATGAAACAGTATTTTTTAAAATTATCCTTTTATATGTTGTATATAAAGCACTTATTTTAGATGCAAAGATACAAATAGGATGAAAGTAAAATGATAGAAAATGTATTTCAAACAAAAAGCAATCAAAACAGAATTGAACTCTTTAAATTAATTTTGGTAATTAAAAAACAAATATGTTAAAAGAACAAAAGTCTTTATATGTTAAGAAACTATCAATTCAAAAAGAAACTGCAACAATTATATACATATTTCCGCTACACAAGAAAACCTTAAGCTAAATGACACAAACCTGGACAGAAAGAAGAAATAGGCAATTCTGCACTGTAAGTGGGGACTTCATTACCTCACTTTTAATGGTACAATAGATAGAGAATTTCAACAGCAATAACAAAGAACAATAAAAATTAGAGGGCTCATACAGCTCAATACATCATGTAGATATAACTAAAATATATAGAACAATCTAAAAATAGAAATCAACATTCTTTTCAAGTGTACACAGAAAAATCTCTGAAATGGACCATATGGTAGATTGCAAAATAAGTCTCAATAAATCAAAAGCATATTAATATTGCACATATACCTTCTTCAATCACAATTAAATAAATCTGGAAATTAAGAACAAAGGTAAATTAGAAAATTTACATTATAAATAACCATGGGTCAAATAGAATTACATTAAAAAGATAAAATATTTAGAGATGAATGAATAAAAACAGAGCATATCTAAACTTTTGAGATGTAGTAGAGGCAGTTCTCAGAAGAAAATTTATATCTATTAATGCCTACAGTAAAATGAAGAATGTTCTCAAATCAACACTGCAATTTCATTTTTTGCAAAAATAAAATAAGAAGGAAATAAGCCCAAGGCTATTAATAACCCAAGGAAGAGCATATTAAATGGTAGAAAAAAGGAAAACAATGAAAAATAATCTAGAGAATTAATAAAACCAAAAGTTGTCTCTTTGAGAAGATAAACAAAATGAATAAATTTTCAGTTAACCTGAGTAAGAAAGAAGCCACTTATATATGAAATTCAGAAGTCAAAATGATAGCATCAATACTATCCTTGGAAATCAGCACAATCCTATAAAGCAGTCAGTTATCCTTCAATTAAAAAACAAATAAATTAAAAAAAACCTGAAAATGTTTATAAGAGAATACTACAAACAATTTCATGGATGGATCAATAGTCTTCAAGAAATGAAGAAATTTCTAAAGCACCAAAATTACTCAATTTTTAAGAGAAAATATTATAATTATGGCAAGTAAAGAGACTGATTCAATATTCAAAATTTCAATCAAATTAAAATACAGTACTAGATAGTTTTACTGATGAATTCTAGAAAGTATTTGCCAAAAAAAGTTAACATCACTTATTCTCAAGTACACTCAAGGATGTCTGACTCTTGGTGAATAATCACACCATCGTGGTTACCTGGGTCTTTAAATCTTTCTTGTATAGGTCTTCTGTGTATTCTTGCCATCTATTCTTAATATCTTTGCTTCTGTTAGGTCCATACTGTTTCTATCTTCTATTGGGCCCATCTTTGCATGAAATGCAAACCACAGACTGAAACCACAATCACAGAAAAGTAACCAATCTAATCACATGGACCACAGTCTTGTATAACTCAATGAAACTAGCCATGATGTGTAGGGCCACCCAAGATGGCCGGGTCATATTGGAGAGTTCTGGCAAAATGTGGTTCACTGGAGAAGGGAATGGCAAACCACTTCTGTATTCTTGCCTTGAGAACCCCATGAACAGTATGAAAAAGCAAAAAGATAAGACACTGAAAGATGAATTCCCTAGGTTGGTAGGTGCCCAATATGCTACTGGAGATCAGTGGAGAAATAACTCCAGAAAGAATGAAGAGATGGAGCCAAAGCAAAAACAACACCCAGTTGTGGGTATGACTGGTGATGGAAGCAAGGTCTGATGCTGTAAAGAGCAATATTGCATAGGAACCTGAAATGTTAGGTCCATGAATCAAGGCAAATTGGAAGTGGTCAAATAGGAGATGGCAAAAGAGAATGTTGACATTTTAGGAATCAGGGAACTAAAATAGACTGGAATGGGTGAATTTAAATCAAAAGACCATTATATCTACTACTGTGAGCAAGAATCCCTTAGAAGAAATGGAGTAGCCAGTATAGTCAACAAAAGAGTCCGAAATGCAGTACTTGGATGTAATCTCAAAAATAACAGAATAATCTCTATTCATCTCCAAGGCAAGCCATTCAATATCATGGTAATCCAAGTCTATGACCCAACCAGTAATGCTGAAGAAGTTGAAGCTGCATGGTTCTATAAAGACTTATAAGACTTTTTAGAACTAACACCCCAAACAGATGTTATTTTCATTATAGGGGATTGGAATGCAAAAGTAGGAAGTCAAAAAAACACCTGGAATAACAGGCAAATTTGGCCTTGGAGTACAGAACAAAGCAGGGCAAAGGCTAATAGATTTGCCAAGAGAATGCACAGTCATAGCAAACACCCTTTTCCAACAACACAAGAGAAGACTTTACACATGACATGATTTTGGTCAACAACAAAATCAGATTGATTACATTCTCTGCAGCCAAAGATGGAGAAGTTCTATATAGTCAGCAAAAACAAGACCAGGAGCTGATTATGGCTCAGATCTTGAGCTCCTTATTGCCAAATTCAGACCTAAACTGAAGAAAACAGGAACATCCCCTAAACCATTCAGGTATGACCTAAATCAAATGCCTAATGATTATACAGTGGAAATGAGAATAGATTTAAGGGACTAGATCTGATAGACACAGTGCCTGATGAACTATGGACAGAGGTTAGTGACATTGTACAGGAGACAGGGATCAAGACCACCCCCAAGAAAAAGAAATGTAAAAAAGTAAAATGGCTGTCTGAGGAGGCTTCACAAATAGGTGCAAAAAGAAGAGAAGTGAAAAACAAAGGAGAAAAGGAATGATATACCCATTTGAATGCAGAGTTCCAAAGAATAGCAAGGAGAGATAATAATTTTCCTAAGTGATCAGTGCAAAGAAATAGAGGAAAACAAAAGAATGGGAAAGACTAGAGATCTCTTCAAGAAAATTGGAGATACCAAGGGAACATTTCATGCAAAGATGGGCTCAATAAAGGACAGAAATGGTATGGACCTAACAGAAGCAGAAGATATTAAGAAGAGGTAGCAAGAACACAAAGAAGAACTATACACAAAAGATCTTCATGAGCCAGATAATCAGGATTTTGTGATCACTCACCTAGAGTCAGACATCCGGGATTGCCAAGTCAAGCGGGCCTTAGGAAGCATCACTATGAACAAAGCTAGTGGAGGTATGGGATTCCAGTTGAGGTATTTCAAATCCTAACAGCATCAAAACATGTATGTTATCTAGGGTGAAACAGATCACCAGCCCAGGCTGGATACATGAGACAAGAGCTTGGGCCTGGTGCACTGGGAAGACCCAGAGGAATCGGGTGGAGAGGGAGGTGGGAGGGGGGATCGGGATGGGGAATACGTGTAAATCCACAACTGATTCATGTCAATGTAGGACAAAAACCACTACAATATTGTAAAGTAATTAGCCTCCAACTGATAAAAATAAATGGGGAAAAAAATCCTAAAAGATGATGCTGTGAAAATGCTGCACTCAAACATGTCAGCAAATTTGGAAAACTCAGCAGTGGCCACAGGACTGGAAAAGGTCAGTCTTCTTTCCAATCCCAAAGAAAGGCAATGCCAAAGAATACTCAAACTAACACACAATTGCACTCATCTCCCATACTATGAAAGCAATGCTCAAAATTTTTCAAACCAGGCTTCAACAATATGTAAACCGTGAACTTCCAGATGTTCAATGTGGTTTTAGAAAAAGCAGATGAATCAGATATCAAATTGCCAACATCCTCTGGATTATCAAAAAAACAAGAGAGTTCCAGAAAAACATGTATTTCTGCTTTATTGACTATGCCAAAGCCTTTGACTGTGTGGATCACAATAAACTGTGGAAAATTCTGAAGCAGATGGGGATGCCAGACAATGTGACCTGCTTCTTGAGAAATCTGTATGCAGGTCAGGAACCAACAGTTAGAACTGGACATGGAACAACAGACTGGTTCCAAATAGGAGAAGGAGTACGTCAAGGCTGTATATTGTCACCCTGCTTATTTAACTTGCATGCAGAGTACATCATGAGAAATGTTGGGCTGGATGAAGCACAAGCTGGAATCAAGATTGCCAGGAGGAATATCAATAATCTCAGCTATGCAGATGACACTGCCCTTATGGCAGAAGGTGAAGAAGAACTAAACAGCCTCTTGATGAAAGTGAAAGAGGAGAGTGAAAAAGTTGGCTTAAAGCTCAACGGTCAGAAAGCTAAGATCATGGCTTCAGGTGCCATCACTTCATGGCAGATAGATGGGAAAACAGTGGAAACAGTGGCAGACTTAATTTTTTTGGGCTCCAAAATCAGTGCAGATGGTGACTGCAACCATGAAATTAAAAGAGGCTTAGTCCTTGGAAGGAAAGTTATGATCAACCTAGACAGCATATTGAAAAGCACAGATATTACTTTGTCAACAAAGTTCCATCTAGTCAAGGTTATGGTTTTTCCAGTAGTCATGTATGGATATGAGAGTTGTACTATAAAGAAAGCTGAGTGCGGACAAATTGATCCTTTTGAAATCTGGTGCTGAAGAAGACTCTTGAGAGTCTTGGGCTCTTGAGAGTCCCTTGGACTGCAAGGAGATCAAACAAGTCAATCTTAAAGGAAATCAGTCCTGAATATTCATTGGAAGGAATGATGCTGAAGATGAAGCTCCAATACATTGGCCACCTGATGTGAAGAACTGACTTATTGGAAAAGATCCCAGTGATGGGAAAGATTGAAGGCAAGAGGAGAAGGGGATGACAGAAGATGAGATTATTTGATGGCATCACCGACTCAATGGACATGAGTTTGGGCAAGCTCCAGGAATTGGTGATGCACAGGGAAGCCTGGTTTGCTGTAGTCCATGGGTCGCAAAGAGTCAGCCACGACTAAACGACTGAACTGAATTCTCAAGCACTTCCAAAAATTAAAAATAAACCAACACTCTCCAACTCATTCTATGAAACTAGCATTACCTTATTTTAAAAGCAAGTTAGACATTACAAGAAAAAAATTCAAAGCAACATCTGTAATGAATATGGAAGCGGAGACGCAAGTTTGATCCCTGCGTCAGGAAGATCTGCTGGAGTAGGAAACGGCACCCCACTCTAGTATTATTGCCTGGAAAATTCCACGGGCAGAGGAGCCTGGCAGTCTGCAGTCCATGGAATCACAAAGAGTAGGACATGGCTAAGCATGTATCCAAGTAAAACTCCTCAGCCTAATATTCCTAAATTGAAACAAAATCTTCCACACAATATTAGCAAACTGAATCTGAAAGCAATTTAAAAAGATAATGCAATATGACCAAGTAGGATTTTTTTTTTTTTAAGTGAGTATAGTTTAATATAAGGAAGTGAATTAACACAATAATTCTCATTCACATAAAAAATGGGCAGAGATAAATCACATGATACAAAAAAATGCAGAAAATATTCAACACAATCAATTTTTTTAAATGCTGAAAGTGAAAAGTGAAAGTGAAGTCGCTCAGTCGTGTCCAACTCTTCATGATCCCATGGACTATAGCCTACCAGGCATCTCCGTCCATGGGATTTTCCAGGCAAGAGTGCTGGATGGAGTGCCATTGTCTTCTCTGACTACAAAACTAGGAATAGATGGCAATATTTTGATTATGATAAAGGGCATATATGAAAACTCATAGTTAACATCACAATTAATGATGAAAGAAAAGATCTTTCAGCCTTTTTCTTTACTAACTCACATTTGCTCCTGATATGACTTATTCTTGTCTCATAGACTCTGGTAGAAAAGGATAGCTGAAGATGGTGGAGGAGTAGCATGGGGAGACCACTTTCTCTCCCACAAATTCATCAAAAGAATAACTGAACGCAGAGCAAACTTCACAAAACAACTTATGATCGCTAGCTGAGGTCATCAGGAGCACAGAAAAGCAGCCCATTGTCTTTGAAAGGAGTGCTGTATAGTTGGAGAAATCCTGAGACTACAGGAAGAATAAAACTGAAATCCAGAGGCAGGAGACTTAAGCCCAAAACCTGAGAACACCAGAAAACTCCTGACTTCACGGATCTTTAAGTAATAAGTGACCGTACAAAAGCCTCTATACCTGCACCGAAACCAACCACCACCCAAGAGCCAATAAGTTTTAGAGCACGACATACCACGCAAATTCTCCAGCAACGCAGGAACATTGCCCTGAATGTCAACATACAGACTGCCCAAGGTCACACCTACCACATAGACCCATCTCAAAACTCATTACTGGGCACTCCATTGCTATCCAAAGAGAAGAAATCAAGATCCGCACCAGAACACTGACGCAAGCTTCGCTAACCAGGAAACGTTGACAAGCCAATCGTCTAACCCCACCCACTGGGTAAAACCTCCACAATAAAAAGGAACCACAGACCTCCAGAATACAGAAAGCCCACTCCAGACACAGCAATCTAAACAAGATGAAAAGGCAGAGAAATACCCAACAGGTAAAGGAACATGAAAAATGCCCACCAAGTCAAACAAAAGAGGAGGAGATAGGGAATCTACCTGAAAAAGAATTTAGAATAATGATAATTAAAATAATCCAAAATCTTGAAAACAAAATGGAGTTATGGATAAATAGCCTGGAGACAAAGATTGAAAAGATGCAAGAAACGTTTAATAAAGACTTAGAAGAAGAAAAAAAAAGACCTAGAAGAAATAAAAAAGAGTCAATTAAAAATGAATAATGCAATGAATGAGATCAAAAACACTCTGGAGGGAACCAAGAGTAGAATAACGGAGACAGAAGATAGGATAAGTGAGGTAGAAAATAAAATGGTGGAAATAAATGAAGCAGAGAGGAAAAAAGAAAAAAGGATCAAAAGAAATGAGGACAACCTCAGGGACCTCTGGGACAATGCGAAACACCCCAACATTCGAATCATAGGAGTCCCAGAAGAAGAAGACAAAAAGAAAGGCCATGAGAAAATACTCGAGGAGATAATAGCTGAAAACTTCCCTAAAATGGGGAAGGAAATAGCCACCCAAGTCCAAGAAACCCAGAGAGTCCCAAACAGGATAAACCCAAGGCGAAACACACCAAGACACATATTAATCAAATTAACAAAGATCAAACACAAAGAACAAATACTAAAAGCAGCAAGGAGAAACAACAAATAACACACTAAGGGATTCCCATAAGGATAACAGCTGATCTTTCAATAGAATCTGTTCAAGAGGGAATGGCAGGACATACTGAAAGTAATGAAAGAGAATGACCTACAACCTAGATTACTGTACCCAGCAAGGATCTCATTCAGATATGAAGGAGAATTCAAAAGCTTTACAGACAAGCAAAAGCTGAGAGAATTCAGCACCACCAAACCAGCCCTTCAACAAATGCTAAAGGATCTTTTCTAGACAGGAAATGCAGAAAGGTTGTACAAACCTGAACCCAAAACAACAAAGTAAATGGCAACGGGACCACACCTATCAATAATTACCTTAAATGTAAATGGGTTGAATGCCGCAACCAAAAGACAAAGATTGGCTGAATGGATACAAAAACAAGACCCCTATATATGCTGTCTACAAGAGACCCACCTCAAAACAAGAGACACATACAGACTAAAAGTGAAGGGCTGGAAAAAAATATTTCACGCAAATGGAGACCAAAAGAAAGCAGGAGTCACAATACTCATATCAGATAAAATAGATTTTCAAATAAAGGATGTGAAAAGAGATAAAGAAGGACACTACATAATGATCAAAGGATCAATCCAAGAAGAAGATATAACAATTATAAATATATATGCACCCAACATAGGAGCACTGCAATATGTACGGCAAATGCTAACGAGTATGAAAGAGGAAATTAATAATAACACAATAATAGTGGGAGACTTTAATACCCCACTCACAACTATGGATAGATCAACTAAACAGAAAATTAACAAGGAAACACAAACCTTAAATAACACAATGGACCAGCTAGACCTAATTGATATCTACAGGACATTTCACCCCAAAACAATTAAGTTCATATTTTTCTCAAGTGCACATGGAACCTTCTCCAGAATAGATCACATCCTGGGCCATAAATCTGGTCTTGGAAAATTCAAAAAAAATTGAAATCATTCCAGTCATCTTTTCTGACCACAGTGCAGTAAGATTAGATCTCAATTACAGGAAAAAAATTGTTAAAAATTCAAACATATGGAGGCTAAATAACACGCTTCTGAATAACCAACAAATCATAGAAGAAATCAAGAAAGAAATCAAAATATGTATAGAAATGAATGAAAATGAAAGCACAACAACCCAAAAGCTATGGGACACTGTAAAAGCAGTGCTAAGGGGAAGATTCATAGCATTACAGGCTTACATCAAGAAACAACGAAAAAGCCAAATAAATAACCTAACTCTACACCTAAAGCAATTAGAGAAGGAAGAAATGAAGAACCCCAGGGTTAGCAAAAGGAAAGAAATCTTAAAAATTAGGGCAGAAATAAATGCTAAAGAAACTAAAGAGACCATAGCAAAAATCAACAAAGCTAAAAGCTGGTTTTTTGAAAAAATAAACAAAATTGACAAACCATTAGCAAGACTCATTAAGAAACAAAGGGAGAAGAACCAAATTAACAAAATTAGAAATGAAAATGGAGAGATCACAACAGACAACACTGAAATCCAAAGGATCATAAGAGACTACTACCAGCATCTCTATGCCAATAAAATGGACAACTTGGATGAAATGGACAAATTCTTAGAAAAGTATAACTTTCCAAAACTGAGCCAGGAAGAAAAAGAAAATCTTAACAGACCCACCACAAGCAAGGAAATCAAAACTGTAATCAAAAATCTTCCAGCAAACAAAAGCCCAGGACCAGATGGCTTCACATCTGAATTCTACCAAAAAGTTAGAGAAGAGCTAACACCTATCTTACTCAAACGCTTCGAGAAAATTGCAGATGAAGGTAAACTTCCAAACTCATTCTACGAGGCCACCATCACCCTAATTCCAAAACCAGACAAAGATGTCACACAAAAAAAGAAAACTACAGGCCAATATCACTGATGAACATAGATGCAAAAATCCTTAACAAAATTCTAGCAAACAGAATCCAACAACATATAAAAAAAATCATACATCATGACCAAGTGGGCTTTATCCCAGGAATGCAAGGATTCTTTAATATCCACAAATCAATCAATGTAATACACCACATTAACAAATTGAAAGATAAAAACCATATGATTATCTCAATAGATGCAGAGAAAGCCTTTGACAAAATTCAACACTCATTTATGATTAAAACTCTCCAGAAAGCAGGAATAGAAGGAACATACCTCAACATAATAAAAGCTATATATGACAAACCCACAGCAAGCATCACCTTCAACGGTGAAAAATTGAAAGCATTTCCCCTGAAATCAGGAACAAGACAAGGGTGCCCACTCTCACCACTACTATTCAAATTAGTATTGGAAGATGTGGCCACAGCAATCAGAGCAGAAAAAGACGTAAAAGGAATCCAGATAGGAAAAGAAGAAGTGAAACTCTCGCTGTTTGCAGATGACATGATCCTCTACATGGAAAACCCTGAAGACTCTTCCAGAAAATTACTAGAGCTAAGGAATGAATACAGTAAAGTTGCAGGATATAAAATTAACACACAGAAATCCCTTGCATTCCTATATAGTAACATTGAAAAAACAGAAAGAGAAATTAAGGAAACAATACCATTCACCATTGCAACAAAAAGAATAAAATACTTAGGAGTATATCTACCTAAAGAAACAAAAGACCTATACATAGAAAACTATAAAACACTGATGAAAGAAATCAAAGAGGACACAAACAGATGGAGAAACATACCGTGTTCATGGATTGGAAGAGTCAATATTGTCAAAATGGCTATGCTACCCAAAGCAATCTATAGATTCAATGCAATCCCTATCAAGCTACCAACGATATTTTTCACAGAACTAGAACAAATAATTTCACAATTTCCATGAAAATACAAAAAAGCTCGAATAGCCAAAGTAATCTTGAGAAAGAAGAATGGAACTGGAGGAATCAACCTGCCTGACTTCAGACTCTACTACAAAGCCACAGTCATCAAGACAGTATGGTACTGTCACAAAGACAGAAATATAGATCAATGGAACAGAATAGAAAGCCCAGAGATAAATCCACGAACCTATGGACAACTTATCTTTGACAAAGGAGGCAAGGATATATAGTGGAAGAAAGACAACCTCTTTAACAAGTGGTGCTGGGAAAACTGCTCAACCACTTGTAAAAGAATGAAACTAGAACACTTTCTAACACCATACACAAAAATAAACTCAAAATGGATTAAAGATCTAAATGTAAGACCAGAAACTATAAAACTCCTAGAGGAGAATATAGGCAAAACACTCTCTGACATAAATCACAGCAAGATCTTCTATGACCCACCTCCCAGAATATTGGAAATAAAAGCAAAGCTAAACAAATGGGACCTAATGAAACTTAAAAGCTTTTGCACAACAAAAGAAACTATAAGTAAGGTGAAAAGACAGCCCTCAATTACACGCCAGTCAGGATGGCTGTTATCCAAAAGTCTACAAGCAATACATGCTGGAGAGGGTGTGGAGAAAAGGGAACCCTCTTACACTGTTGGTGGGAATGCAAACTAGTACAGCCACTATGGAAAACAGAGTGGAGATTTCTTAAAAATCTGGAAATAGAACTGCCATATGACCCAGCAATCCCACTTCTGGACATACACACCGAGGAAACCAGATCTGAAAGAGACACGTGCACCCCAATGTTCATCGCAGCACTGTTTATAATAGCCAGGACATGGAAGCAACCTAGATGCCCATCAGCAGACGAATGGATAAGGAAGCTGTGGTACATATACACCATGGAATATTACTCAGCCATTAAAAAGGATTCATTTGAATCAGTTCTAATGAGAAGGATGAAACAGGAGCCCATTATACAGAGTGAAGTAAGCCAGAAAGATAAAGACCATTACAGCATACTAACACATATATATGGAATTTAGAAAGATGGTAACGATAACCCTATATGCAAAACAGAAAAAGAGACACAGAAGTTCAGAACAGACACTTGAACTCTGTGGGAGAAGTTGAGGGTGGGATGTTTCGAAAGAACAGCATGTATAGTATCTATGGTGAAACAGATCACCAGCCCAGGTGGGATGCATGAGACAAGTGCTCGGGCCTGGTGCACTGGGAAGACCCAGAGGAATCGGGTGGAGAGGGAGGTGGGAGGAGGGATCGGGACGGGGAATAGGTGTAACTCTATGGCTGATTCATATCAATGTATGACAAAACCCACTGAAATGTTGTGAAGTAATTAGCCTCCAACTAATAAAAAAAAAAAAAGAAAAGAAAGAAAGGATAGCTGAAAGTTGTTTGGTGCTCCTCTGAAATACTCAACTCTGCCACAGGTTTGAGTATCTGACACTTTATTCTATTAGATGTTTAAAGGTAACCTCAAGCATAAGATGGGCTTCCCACGTGGGGCTAGTGGTAAAGAACCTGCCTACCTTGCCGGAAACATAAGAGACATGGGTTCAATCCCAGGGTTGGGGAGATTCCTTGGAGAAAGACATGCAACTGAGTCCAGTATTCTTGCCTGGAGAATCCCATAGACAGAAGAGCCTGGCATGCTACAGTCCATAGGGTTGCAAAGAATCAGACATGACTCAGGTGACTTAGCAGACATTCATGCAAGCATAATCCCTTTATTTCAAAGCAAAGTCAAATCCCTTTATTTCACATGATACAAATTTGACCTTCCCTACCTTTCTCAGAAAGCACAACTGAATCCTTGCTTACTGCATACCCTTAGGACTCCTTGTTTGTCACATCATTTTCATTTCTCAAAATACATGGTAGGAGGAGGATATGCAGAAATTTTCTACCCAGTTGAAACCATCTGCCTCAGATTGGGAGTGCTTGAACCCATGTTCTGGAGCTTGAACCTGACCAAAATTCTGCTTGGGACTTGAACCCACCTGGACAGACTAGAACCTATCCAAAACCCACAGTCTTCCAAAGGAAATCACAGACCTAATAAATTTAGGACCTAATGAAACTCAGGCTTTTGATGTCTCATCACACAAAAATTTCAGTGAGAGACAAAGTAATAGGTAAACTGATTTTATTTAGAAAGAAACACACTCCATAGGGTATGGGCAAACTAAACGGTGAGTGTGGCTGACATGAAATATAACATGGTTAGTTTTTATGGAGAGGGTAATTTCATAGGCTAATGAGTGAGAGGAATATTCCAACTATTTGGAGGAAGGGGTAGAGATTTCCAGGAATTGAGTAGTGAAGGTGACGCAATTCCAGGTAAGCTATTTCAAATCCTAAAAGATGATGCTGTTAAAGTGCCACAGGTCACTATACCAGCAAATCTGGAAAACTCAACAGTGGCCACAGGACTAGAAAAGGTCAGTTTTGATCCCAATTCCAAAGAAGGGCAATGCCAAAGAAAGTTCAAATTACTGCACAGTTGTACTCATTTCAGATGTTAGCAAGTTATTCCTCAAAATCCTTTAAGCTAGGCTTCAACAGTATGTGAACTGAGAACTTCCAGATGTACAAGATGAACTTAGAAAAGGTATAGGAACCAGAGATCAAACTGGCAACATCCACTGGAACATAGAAAAAGTAAGAGAATTCCAGAAAAACATCAACTTCTGCTTCATTGACTATGCTAAAGCCTTTGACTGTGTGGATCACAACAAACTGCACAAAATTCTTAAAGATAAAGAATATCAGACAACCTGACCTGCTTCCTGAGAAATCTGTATGCGGGTCAGGAAGCAACATTTAGAACTGGACATGGAACAACAGACTGGTTCCAAATTGGGAAAGGAGTACATCAAGGCTGTATATTGTCACCCTGCTTATTTAACTTATATGCAGAGTACATTATGCAAAATGTCAGGCTGGATGAAGCTCAATCTGGAATAAAGTTTCCTGGGAGAAATATAAATAACCTCAAATAGGATGAGGTTGATGACATCACCCTAATGGTGGCATAAAGTGAAGAGGAACTAAAGAGCTTCTTGATGAAGGTGAAAGAAGAGTGTGAAAAAGCTGACTTAAAACTCAACATTCAAAAAGCTAAGATCATAGCCTCCAGTTCCATCACTTCATGGCAAATAGATGGGAAAACAATGACACTTTATTTTCTTAGGCTTCAAAATCAATGCAGATAGTGATTGTATCCATGAAACTAAAAGACACTTACCCCTTAAAAGAAAAATTGCGACCGGCTTAGACAGCATATTAAAAGCAGAGACATCACTGTACCGACCAAGGTCCATGTAGTCAAATCTATGGTTTTTCCAGTCGACATGTACGAATGTGAGAGTTGGACCATAAAGAAGGCTAAGCACCTAAGAACTGATGCTTTAGAACTGTGCTACTGGAGAAGACTCTTGAGAGTCCCTTGGACCACAAGGAGATCAAACCAGCCAATCCTAAAGGTAATTCACCCTCAATGTTCACTGAAGGGACCAATGTGGAAGTTGAAGCTCCAATACTTTGGCCACCTAGTGCAAAGAGCCAACTCGTTGGAAAAGGCCCTGATGCTGGGAAAGATTGAAGGCAGGAGGAGAAGGGGATGACAGAGGATGAGATAGTTGGATGGCATCACTGACTCAATGGACATGAGTTTGAGCAAATCCCAGGACATAATTAAGAACAGGGAAGACTGGCATGTTGCAGTCCATGGGGTTACAAACAGTTGGACATGACTGAGTGACTGAACAACAACTAACACTCTTTGGTCTTTTGATAGTGCCTTGGAACTGCAGGAAGTGAAGATGAACTAAAAAACCTCTTGATGAAAGTGAAAGAGGAGAGTGAAAAAGTTGGCTTAATGCTCAACATTCAGAAAACTAAGATGATGTCATCTGGTCCCATCACTTCATGGCAAATAGATGGGGAAACAGTGGAAACAGTGTCAGACTTTATTTTTCTGGGCTCCATAATCAGTGCAGATGGCGATTGCAGCCATGAAGCTAAAAGACGCTTACTCCTTGGAAGGAAAGTTATGACCAACCTAGATAGCATATTAAAAAGCAGAGACATTGCTTTGCCAACAAAGGTCCATCTGGTCAAGGCTATGGTTTTTCCAGTGGTCATGTATGGATGTGAGAGTTGGACTGTAAAGAAAGTTGAGCACCGAAAAATAGATGCTTTTGAGCTATGGTGTTGGAGAAGACTCTTGAGAGTCCCTTGGACTGCAAGGAGATCCAACCAGTCCATCCTAAAGGAGATCAATCCTGGGCGTTCATTGGAAGGACTGATACTGAAGCTGAAACTCCAGTACTTTGGCCACCTCATGCAAAGAGTTGACTCATTGGAAAAGACACTGATGCTGGGAGGGATTGAGGGCAAGAGGAGAAGGGGACGACAGAGGATGAGATGGCTGGATGGCATCACCGACTCGATGGGCATAAGTTTGAGATACTCTGGGAGTTGGTGATGGACAGGGAGGCCTAGTGTGCTGCGATTCATGGGGTCGCAAATAGTCAGACATGAGTGAGCAACTGAACCGAACTGAACTGAACTGGAACTGTCATGGAGACTCTGGGTGTGTCGTTTAGCTTGCTGATTGAGGATCAAGATCTAGCTGAAATTGACTTGCCTGCCATCTTGGACCTATTTAATTCTAATCATTTTATGTTGTGTCCTCAGGCTATGTTATTCTTTCAAAAGTTGTGCCCTACCCCCTTCCCTCCTGTTGCACAATCACTATAGTCCAAGCATCTCTCTAGCCCTTATGTTTCAGCAATGGCTTCATTACTATTTTCCTGATTCCCCTATTTCTATCTAGTCTGTTTCAACAAAGCAACTATATCCTTCATAAATATATTACTTTTTGCCAAATCTCTTTTCTCTTCAAAATGTATCACAAATGTCTCAGTTTAATAAAGTTGATATTGAGTGATGCCAGTATCATGATGCTATATGTTGTTCCATTCTTCTCTCCTTTTTGATTAACAGCTATTTGAATATCTCTAATCACATAAAATTCCTCTGCACATTACATCAGGACACACAGAAGCTTTTTACTCATCTGTTCATCTGCAAGTAGGCAAACAGTGTCTGTTGGAGCTGTAGAACCAAGAGAATGAGAAGGCCAGGTCCATTCCTACTCACTGCCATTAGAAATATGGAAACCTGGAAATCACAGAAGTGAGTGCATTCTCACCAGCAATAGAGAATTTGTGAAAGTTTAGTCTGCTTAACAGGAAAAACTGGCATACCACCAGAAAAGAAAAGAATGGGTATAGATGAACATACAAAAAAGAACATTGTCAATGTCATCCCTTTCCTGAGGGTGATAATGCAAGGGGCTAACTGGTTGGGCTTTTGGTAGTGCCTGGCAACAGCAAGGTTGTACCTGAAAGGGGAGATAGAACGTGGTGACTTCTCCCATTGAGGGTGTGAAAGGTAAAAGTGTTGAGTGGCTGCTCAACTTGCCAGTTGTGCAAGATGTGAAAAGAGGGACATATTTCTCTCGAGCAATATATAGATTTCTGAAGAGGAAGTTGTATGAATGGGGGGATAGGAAAGGAAGGAGGTAGACAAGAATTTTATAGGGCATTGAAGGATATGTTTCCTCCTGCCTGTTCAGGGACATCAGCAATATATGTCCCTTATAAACATATTTTAAATAAAGTCATCATATTTCTACTTTAAAAGATATAAGAAAGGAGAGAAATAATGTAACATATGAGAAGAGAAAATAAAATATAGAAAGCTGAAGTTTTTATTTTAAAAATTTTAAATATTTACAAATATGTATTGAAAATAGTGATTACCAAAAGAATAACTAGAAAAGGGAGAGTATTCAGGAAAGAAGTATTAATTTAGAAACAGCTAAATCAATAAAATTGATAGTAAATAGATGAGGTGACAGAGATTGTGTTTGTTGCTATTTTTATTTTAATATTGAGGAGTCAGTAATAGTTTACAGATGTTAACCAAGAACAAAAACTAAAGAAATGATAAAATACAGATCTACTTACCAAGTGGATTAGAATCAGATTTAAAAAAAACAGCTCCAAGTTATTACAATGAAAGCACACTTGAAAAAAAAAAACAAAAAATTTTTGAAAAGCTTGAATAAGGCCATGGAGTTAATTATACATAGTCATAGCAATAAATGTAAATAGAGTCAATGTATCAATGCCCATAAATATGTACTGTTGTTGCTTAACTCACTGATGCATGCTGAAATAGTTTACATTAATGATGATCTTAGGATTGATTGAAATATTACATACAAAATAATCCTGCTTGTAACACTGTTTCTAAAGAAAAAGAAAAAAAATAGTGGTTTTCAGAGATTTAATGTCTAACAGTAAGGGTACAGGTAAAGTAAATTATAACATTTACTAAAAAAAGAGTAGTATTTGCTGTTAAAACTAAGGAAAGATTTTCTACATCAGCATTATATATATATATATATATATATATATATATATATATATATATATTCTGGTTATTATATTATGCCACAAAAAATAAAACTACAGACAAATATCACTGATGAACATAGATGTAAAAATCCTTAACAAAATTCTAGCAAACTGAAACCAACAACACATTAAAAAGATCATGCATCATGACCAAGTGGGGTTTATCCCAGGGATGCAAGGATTATTCATTATTTGCAAATCAATCAGTGTGATACACCACATTAACAAATCAAAAGATAAAAACCATATGATTATATCAATAGATGCAGAGAAAGCGTTTGCCAAAATTCAACACCCATTTATGATAAAAACTCTCCAGAAAGCAGGCATAAAAGAAACATACCTAAACATAGTAAAAGCTGTATATGATAAACCCACAGCAAACATTATCCTCAATGGTGAAAAATTGAAAGCATTTACCCTAAAGTCAGGAACCAGACAAGGGTGCCCACTCTTACCACTACTATTCAACATAGTTTTGGAAGTTTTAGCCATAGCAATCAGAGAAGAAAAAGAAATTAAAGGAATCCAGATTGGAAAACAAGAAGGAAAACTCTCCCTGTATGCAGAAGACTTGATCTCCTACATAGAAAACCCTAAAGACACCACCAGAAAATTACTAAAGCTAATCAATGAATATAGTAATGTTGAAGGATATAAAATTAATACACAGAAATCCCTTGCATTCCTATACACTAATACTGAGAAAATAGAAAGAGAAATTAAGGAAACAATCCCATTCACCATTGTGATGAAAGAATAAAATACTTAGGAATAAATTCACCTAACGAAACAAAAGACCTATATAAAGAAAACTATAAAACACTGAGGAAAGAGATCAAAGATGACACAAATAGATGGAGACACATACCATGTTCATGGATCAGAAAAAATCAATAGAGTGAAAATGAATATACTATCCAAAGCAATCTATAGATTCAATACAATTGCTATCGAGTTACCAATGGCATTTCTCACAGGACTAGAATAAATAATTTCACAATTTGTATGGAAACACAAAAAACCAAATAGCCAAAGCAATCTTGAGAAAAAAGAATGGAACTGGAGGAATCAACCTGCCTGACTTCAGGCTCTATACAAAGCTACAGTCATCAGGACAGTATGGTGCTGCCACAAAGACAGAAATATAGATCAATGGAACAAAATAGAAAGCCCAGAGATAAACCCACACACCTATGGGCACCCTATCTTTCACAAAGGAGGCAAAAATATACAACAGAGAAAAGACAATCTCTTTAGCAAGTGGTGCTGGGAAAACTGGTCAACCATCTGCAAAAGACTGAAGCTAGAACACTTTCTAACACCATATAGAAAAATAAATTTAAAATGGACTAAAGATCTAAATGTAAGACCAGAAACTATAAAACTCCTAGAGGAAAACTTAGGCAGAACACTCTCTGAAATAAATCACAGCAAGATTCTCTATAACCCACCTTCCAGGGTAATGGAAATAAAAGCAAAAATAAACAAATGGGACCTAATTAAGATAAAAAACTTTTGCACAATGAAGGAACTGATAAGCAAGGTGAAAAGACAGCCTTCAGATTGGGATAAAATAATAGCAAATGAAGCAACTGACAAAGAATTAACCTCAAAAAATATACAAGCAACTCATGGAGCTCAATACCAGAAAAGTAAACGACCCAATCAAAAAATGGGCCAAAGAACTAAACAGATATTTCTCCAAAGAAAACATACATATGGCTAACAAACACATGAAAAGATGCTCAACATCACTCATTATCAGGAAAATGCAAATCAAAACCACAATGAGGTACCATTTCACTCCAGTCAGAATGGCTGCTATCAAAAAATATACAAACAATAAATGCTGCAGAGGATGTGGAGAAAAGGGAACCCTCTTACACTGTTGGTGGGAGTGCAAACTAGTAGAGCCACTATGGGGAACAGTGTGGAGATTCCTTAAAAAACTGGAAATAAAATTGCCATACGACCCAGCAATCCCACTGCTGGGCATACACACCGAGGAAACCAGAATTGAAAGAGATATGTGTAACCCAATGTTCATTGCAGCATGCTTTACAATAGCTAGGACATGGAAGCAACCTAGATGTCCACTGACAGACAAGTGGATAAGAAAATTGTGGTACATATACACAATGAAATATTACTCAGCTATTAAAAAGAATGCATTTGAATCAGTTCTAATGAGGTGGGTGAAACTGGAGCCTATTATACAGAGTGAAGTAAGTTAGAAAAACACCAATACAGTATATTAATGCATATATATATATGTATATATACATATATATATATATATAATTTAGAAAGATGTTAAAGATGATCCTATATATGAGACAGCAAAAGAGACACAGATATAAAGAACAGATTTTGTACTCTGTGGGAGAAGGTGAGAGTGGGATGATTTGAGAGACTAGCATTGAAATATGTATATTACCATATATGAAATAGATGATGAGTCCAAGATTGATGCATGAAACAGGGCACTCAAAGCTGGTGCACTGGGACAACCCAGAGGGATGGGATGGGGAGAGAGATTGGAGGGGGTTCAGGACCAGGAGGCACATGTACACCTCTGTTGATTTATGGCAAAAACCCTCATACCTTCCCTCACAGCTCAGTTGGTAAAGGATCCACCTGCAATGGAGGAGACCCTGGTTCAATCCCTGGGTCGGGAAGATCCGCTGGTAAAGGGATAGGCTACCCACTCCAGTATTCTTGGTCTTTCACTGTGGCTCAGTTGGTAAAGAATCTGCCTGCAATGCAGGAGACCTGGGTTTGACCTGGGTTGGTAAGATTCCCTGGAAAAGGGAAAGACTACCCACTCCAGTATTCTGGCCTGGAGAATTCCATGGACTCTATAGTCCATGGGGTCATAGAGTCAGACATGACTGAGCGACTTTCACTTCACTTCATTTCATGGCAAAAACCACCACAATATTGTAAAGTAATTAGCCTCCAACTAAATATATTAGTTTTTAAAAATGGAATTATGTTGATATTTACATGAAAACATTCTGAAATTATGTGCAATACGTAGTAGAAGATAATTACTTTGCTTTTGTTTTCAATATAAAAATTTTATTAAGACATAATTCACATATTATACAATATACTATTTTAAACTCTACAATTCCATGAATTTTAGTATATTCAGAGAATTGTGCAACCATCATCACTATCTAATTTTGGAATACTTTCATCACTTAAAAAAGAAACTCTCTACCTCAAAAAAGTCACGATTTTCTTACCTCCATCCTTGGCAACTACTAACACAATTTCTTTACCTGTAAATTTACCTATTTTGGACACTTCATATAAACAGAATCAAGTAATATGTGGCATTTTGAATCAGAATCTTTTCACTGAGCATAATATTTTCATACCCAGAGGGATGGAGTGGAGAGGAAGGTGGGATGGGGGTTCAGGATGGGGGGACACATGTGTACCTGTGGCTGATTCATGTTGATGTACAGCAAAAACAATCACAATATTCTAAAGTAATTATCTTCCAATTAAAATTAATTGACTAAAAAGTATGTTCTTGATTTATTTAAAATGATTGCATGAGTCTGATTATAATTTTTGTATTTTGTATTTAAAAGGAAAACCTTAAAAATGCATACTCAGAAAATATATACAAATATATACCGTTTCTAAATACTAGGGGGATATACACAACTAAAGCAAAATTAACTGCTATCAAAAGCATATAGAAGCTACATCAGAGAAACTGTTTCATTCCATGGCTCAAATTAGTTTCAATTGCTAGAAATCTATTAATATGTTTCACAATTAATTTAATTAAAAACAATCAAGTCTTCATAAACTTCAGCACTTTTAGTAAATTGTAATGATAACTTAGTAATTATTTATCCCTATAATATGTTTAAGTGTGCACCGACACATAATCCAAAAATGTTAGAAATAAGAAAAATATATTTTATATTTAATATATTTTGTTTTCCCAATATATGTAAATAAATATGAGCTTTCAAATGGGAAAAAATGGTTAAACTATGTTTATTCTTAGAAGATTATGATTGCCTGCCTGGAAAACTATAAATACACTAAAGCAATAATTTAGTAGTCAGCTGTTAGTATACCTACGCTAATAAAGTAATTGCAACCTACATATAATTAGATTAGATAGCTAATATCTATGGACTATAGTGGAGGAATTGTTAAATTGATAGATTAATAAATTATTAGTTAACTTGCTTGGAAAATGAACTAAAAGTATTGTAAAATGCTGCTATAAAAATTTAATACTTCTGAATGAGGTGGACAAAAGAATGACAGCTTAAAAAAAAACTAGAAATGTATATTTTGGACTTTTTAAAAATAATGTGGCTTAAAAACTTGGGAGAGCAAGACCCCCAAAGAAACCAGAATCTGACTGGTTCAAAAAAAATCCTTGGCAAATATCTTTACAGGAAAAAAATGAAAAAAAAAAAAGCAGAGGAAAATTGTTCTTATATCTGAGAAGCATGAGGCTGATGAATTCTAAATTTCCTAATATACAGAAAGCTTAAAGAAAGCAATAAAGACCAATAAAACCAGATAAAGTTATAAAAATCGCTGACACAAAGTTAAGACAAATGGCTCATATACATTTTAAAATTTGTGCAGCCTGACTAACATATTCACCTTAAAATAATTAAGGACTTTATTCATCATGTCATAATGCTAAAGAAAGATGACGTTGGATAAAAATTGAAATAATCCGTGTCTCTTGGGATTTTGTCACAGCTCTAGTGATTAATGATGGAGATCTTCTAAAGTCTCTTTCTCTCCAAGGATTTTTTTTTTTTTTTTGATCTGAGTGTATTCTCAGGGTGCTTACTTACGCAATTGAAGGGAAATCACCTTAAAAAGTGAAGATGCATGGGCAGGAATCCTGTTACACTGTGTCTGGGAAATTTTTGTATAAGATTATATTCTGCAACTGAAAAAAATCCAGTGAAGTTCATGCTATTCTTGCTCTGAACCTGTGTCCACAGGTGCTCTGAACCTCTTACTTCACTTTGCAACCCTAGTTAGATATCTATACTTCGGTAAGTATTCATTTTTCTTGTCTTTAATGTGTGTATAGTATTCTGTTTTGAAGTTCAGAAGAGGTAACCTGAGTGAAATAGACAGACTGAGAGTATTATGAACATTAGCTGTTACTGTTATGCTCTGGAAGTCCATAAAAAGAGATAGAAAGGAGAAGACCCCAATAAACCAATCCTCTGTTAGTCACTGTATCCCATTTTCTGGAGGAATAGGGAAGCACTGGGATATGAGGTTGGTTTTCATAAATAGAGGCACCATGCAGAGGAAGAAGGTTAAAGGAATCACCTCTGCAAAAGTGTTTAAGGATGACAACCGGGGATAAAAGCAAGTCTGAGTGTTACCACAGCATGTAGTATTCAAGTATGTAAAGCTTAGGAGTGAGGCCCTTGTGTTCAAATCCTGCTTCTACATTGTGTCATGTGGGATTGGTTTCGTAAGCTCACCACAGGTCTGTGTCTGTATAATGGATATATAAGATGGGTTGCTTGAGCATGGATATGTCCTCAGCTGTGCTTAGTCCCTCAGTTGCTCAGCTGCCTGACTCTCTGCAACCCCATGGACTGTAGCCTGCCAGTTTCCTCCGTCCATGTGATTTTACAAGCCAGAATACTGGAGTGGTTTGCCATGGCCTCCTCCAGGAGATCTTCCCAATCCAGGGATTGAACCAGGGTCTCCTGCATTGCAGGATTCTTTAACAGTTGAGCTACCAGGGAAGCCTGAGCATTGATATAAGTCATATTAAATAATATGGAAACATCTTAGAATGTAACTGGTGCAGGCAAGTGCTCAAGAACTCACATTCTCAACAGTACTTTTCACAAACTGTTAATAATTTTTTTTTAAATTTTATTATTTTGTCTGTACTGAGTCTTCATTGCTGCATGCAGGCTTTCTCTAGTTGTGGTGTGCAGGAGATACACTTTGTTGCAGACTATGGGCTCTAGGGGCTTCCCAGGTGGTGCTAGTGGTAAAGAACCCATCTGCCAAGGCAAGAGATGTAAGAGACGTGGGTTCTGTCCCTGGGTTGGGAAGATACCCTGGAGGAGGGCATGGCAACCCACTCCAGTATTAATACCTAGAGAATCCTCTGGACAGAGGAACCTGGTGGGCTACATTCCATTGGGTTGCAATGAGTTGGACATGACCGAAGTGACTTGGCACATACGAGTGGGCTCTAGGCACACAGGCTTCAGTAGTTGCAGCGCATGAACTCAATAACTGTGGCACATGGACTTGGTTACTCCTCGGCATGGGATCTTCCTGGACAAGAGCTAGAACCCGTGTTTCCTGGGTTCTTAACCACTGGACCACCAGGGAAGTCCTGTTAATCATTCTTCCCTTAGACTAGCCTGCCAAAATTTATGCCTTCTCAGGCCCACTTATTCTGAAGAAAGTAAAATACCAACCTGTTATATAGGGTGGGGGAGGGTAATGCTGAATAAATTCTCCTTCACAGGTACATGGATTTGACTTCTGAGCTATAAAACAAAAAGGTGAGCAATTCAGATTAAAATTATTTATGGGCCTAGAGATATTTTAAGAACTTTATCAAAATATAAAAAATTTTTATTGCATTCCAACACAAATTTGTTTTAACTGACTGCCTGAATCATTAAAATAAAACACATTTCCTAATATTCTGGCTTGGTCAGTGACGCTTAAGTATTTGAGGATTATTTCCACATGTTCTGCTTTGAGTCTTCCTGTTGGGACAGATCTAAGGAAAGGAAGAGAGGCCAGTGCCAGTTCCAGTCTGACCCCAGACACTGAAGTTAGGGTGAATCAGGCCATTGGAAGTCTGATGGTCTTTCAAGGGACAAAAGATGGCTTTTTTCACCTCTACAAAACCTTCCAACAATGCAATAACAATTCAAGGACTTTCTTTATACCAGTGAAAAAATTTTTATTTTCTTTCATAATTAATAAAAATATATACAACTATTTTATGCTGAAACATTAAGCAAGTTGTTCATCCTCGGATGCTTTCTTGCAGACTTTTTCTTCCTTGTCTTTAAGAAGCAGGAATGTTTGCTATAGCACTGCAATTCAGAATATAGACAAGGTAAGTCACAGTGGGAAAGAGGCACAAAGTAATACAGGCACAGACATGAACATTCTACCTCTTGCCTGGTTTAGAAGCAAGGGTGGAATAATTCATAGCCTCATCTGTGTCTAGAATTTTATTCTCACCTCTCATTCATTCAGTAACACATTCAAAGCTTCCACACATCTTTCTTACATTTATTTTGTGCTTTTTCTTTCCATTTCAGACCTATTTCATTCCAGAATTTATTTTAAAAACCATATGTGTACTATTAAAATAATACACTCACTTTTTTTGTTTTCTCAAAAAAACCCTTTTATTAAAAAATTGCTAAACATGAAGAACTGTTGAATTCTTGGAAATGCCATCTTTACTATACCACCCTCTTTAAGCCCGCAAGTGCCCTTTGTAGTCAGAGTTGACATAAAGTTGAACCACTCGTTTCTACATTACATCTCATGCACACACCTTTGCTACATGTGATTCTACATACACATTCCTTAAGCTGCCTAGTCTTGTTCCTGCCTTGCTCACACTTTTTCCTGTTTTTGAAGAAGCAATATTCTTTTTCCTTCCTAAACACTGTCAATATTCCAAGGACTAATCATTTCATTTCCCACATTTCTTCATCCAATCCACAGTGACTCCCTTAGAATTCCTGGAATATTTAGTGTCTATCCTCTTTTGCTTCAATAAATACCATCTTACAAGTTTATTGTAGCTGTAGAGTAGGAAAATATTATGTTCTCATTTGTCATTTAATTAATTAATTAAATTAATTAAATTAATTAATGCAGAATTAAGTTTGAGATAAATTTTTTTCTGGATCTCTAGAGGAAAGTTGGCATTATTGCTTAGAGCGTATTTTGATTACTAAAACCACCAAATTAAGCTTGAAAATGGATGAGAAGAAAAGCAAAAGTAATTTTGGGGAACAACTACTTTTTCTTGTTTTATTGAGAAAATTCACATATAACATCGGGTAATTTTAAGGCAGATTATGTAGTGATATATATATATATATACACACACACACACACACATATATATATATATATATAAATGATTACCACATTAAGATTAGTTAACATATGATCATCTTATATAATTTTGTTTGCTTTGTCTTATTTTTGCCTTTTTTATGGTGAGAACTTCTAAAATTTACTCTTTCAGTAACTTTCAAATATAAATATGTAAAATAGTATTCTTAACTATAGTCCATCATGCTATTCCCATGATCTTACTCATCTTATAACTAGAAGTTTATATTCTTTGACCATGTTTACCCTTTTCCTTACATCCCACCTCCTCCATCTTTGCAAAACACCAATCCATTTTCTATTCTATGACTGGTTTTTTTTTTTCCTCACATTTAAGTGAGATCATAAACTACATTTATGAAGGGGAAAAAATCCTGCCAGTAAGGCACAGAAAGAAATGCTATGAACCAGGATATTCTAAACCAGTGGCTCTCAAAAGCTACAGTGTAGATCAGACACAGCTCGTTTGATCTTGCCCCAGAGTTTCTGATTCAGCAGGTCTGTATTGTTTCCCAAGAATCTGAATTTCTGACAATTTCCCAAGTCATGCTTGTGTTGATGGGCAAGGAACACATTTTGTGAACCACAAGTTCAGCTGAGTAGAGAAGATTTGGTAAAAAATAAATAAGGTTTGTTATAAATCCCAAGGTGAGTTCACAGAAAGAAAGTAAGGCTCACCTTAATCTTGGATAATAGTAATAATAGAATGACATTTGTAAAATATCTTATTTTTTTGTTTGCTGACTGATTGGCTAATTTCATGACAGAATATATTAGGGGGATTTAGGGAGGGTGTAGGTATATAGAATTGGAAGGTAGCATGCATTAACCATGCTTTTAGGAGGTAAGAATTTGGTATAGGAAAAATTACAATGATACTCAAATAAATAGAAGATCATGAGAGAATGTTTTCCAGGAGAGAACTATGCAGGGTACTGTATTGCTGGAACTGATTTTGAAAAGTTAAATTCAGCTTATTATTCAAAGTTTTAATATTTCCATGTCACACAGTGAGTTACTTTGTATTTTCATTGCTTTGTGATTATATCTAATGATTTGAAGTAGAATGCAAGTTTTCAGAATTTTTCCCATAGAGCATATACACTTATAAATAATCAACATTAGCATTTTGGATGAATTTGTGTGTGGTTGTCTAAATAATGGAATTCAAAATGCATGAGAGAGAGAAAAAAATAGAGAGTGAACCCTTGGGGCAGAAAAATAAGAGAAAAAGAAAAAAAATGACTTTAAGATCAATAATATAGTGCATGAAAAATAAGTTGTTGCATTCACTGAGCTGAGTAAACAGTTATTAGATTAGGAATTCAACATGCTGGGCAAAAATCCTGGGTCTACTTAAGATGGTCTCACAATGGAATTTTGCATAAATTATCTCTTCTGAATGGCAGTAATAAATACGCAAATTAAAAGTTTTACTAAAGGGCATGGAGTGTCCAGGGCTTCCCCAGTGGTGACTCAGCTGTAAAGAATCCTCCTGCAATGCAGAAGCTGCAGGAGCTGTGGCTTCTACCCCTGGGTGGAAACAATCCCCTGGAGGAGGGCAAGGCAACCCACTCCCGTATTCTTGCTTGGAGAATCCCATGGACAGAGGATCCTGGCAGGAGGCTACAGTCCATAGGCTCGCAAAAAGCAGGTCATGCATGCACACATGGGGTGTTTCCATTGTGCATCACTACACAATGACTTTCAGAAGATCGGTCATTCTTCTGAAGCAAGAGGGAAAGAATGTTTCTCATTTAAGCACCAAGGAGGGCATTTAATACTCTCCATCATATAGATGATGGGGTAACCTGTGGAAAAAAAAGAATGAAAATAAATAAATAAAAGGGAAAAGGAAAGCTGGCCAGGCAGGTGTGAATTAGGAGAGTTTATTGCCTCAGATAGTTAAGTAAGAGATGTAGCTACAAATGCATGATTCACTGAAATGATTTTGGAAAGACAACAGCAACAATGTTGGAGATCTGATGAAAAGGTAAAAACTTCTAACAGGTTTGAAACTAGCATTATGCTGAAAATGTAAAATTGTGCTATTCTACCTGTGAGTAGTATTTAGTTAAATAAAATATAACACAAGAAAAAACTGGAGACTGTCTAACAGTTTTCTGTTGTCTGTGTTCCTAATAAGTTGCCTAAATATTTCTATATAAGACCTCTTAAGCCTTTTCATAAGGTTTGACTCAGAATATCAGTAGTTGTTATTTATGCCAAGTGCCACAGGATAATTTTGGAAAAGATAAAATAATTACTCTTGTACACATATGAAACAAACACAGGTCAATTTTTTTTATCCAACTCATTAAATATGAGGGAATCTGCAAGATATTATAAGTGGTTCAAAAGAGAAATCAAAGTACTACACACATAAAGGCAGAAAAAGAATGCTGAGGTGAATTTGCAAATAGATGTAAAAAGGGTCTGACTGTAAAGCAGCAATCAATAACATTCCAATGAATGCATCTAATTTGTATTTCTATGAACAAGAATAATTTGCTGTATTGACCATTCCTGCAACTTCATTAATTGAAATTACTCCAAAGACAATAAAATGCAATGATGATGCAGTGCACGCGTGTGCACGCACACACGTGCGCGCACACACACACACACACACACACAGAGTTTTCTCATTTCAAAGGTTTTCAAAGTTTTCCTGACTCTGGCATAAGGAAGAAAGACTTAATGAGTAGAGAAAATGTTTGTTGAAGGTTTTCTTGTTGAGGAGCTATGCTAGTTGTTTTTATATGCATTGTCCAATTGTATTAGAATAATAATCAGACAAGAAAGCTTACTTTGGAATTTGGAGTCAACCGATGCTTAGATAATTAATTCATTAAAAAGCAAGTGAGTGGCTAAGCTTAAATTTGTGTTTAAGACTGATCCATCAAAATCCACTGCCTTCCTCACTACATATTGTAAAATAAAGTATATAAAATTTCACTTGAGTGAGACACAGAGAATAGGCCTTAATCCACATAAGATTATGAAGTAGATGATTTGAATTGGACTGGCACCCTGTTCAGTCATACTGCTATGTGATCACTATGGTAAAATAAGCTCTTTGGAACCTGCTATTAGTCTCATGAAGTCTCAAATATTCTCACAGACATGGATTTGAGTGGGAGAAAGCGAAGTTAAAATAGAACAGCAAACCCTCTCAAGTTGAGTCTCAAGTTGTTTACTTTTGCTCTTTTTCTTTTAGAGTAAGTCATTGATTAAAAGTCAAAGAAATGGACAACTTTACCTCTAGGAGCACATTTTTTCTTATGGGATTCAGTGATATTCGGGAGATCCAGATCTTTCATGCTGTGCTCTTTTTGCTAATTTACCTGGCAGCCTTGCTTGGGAATCTTCTTATCATCACACTCACCACAAAGGATCATTGCCTCCACACGCCAATGTACTTCTTCCTGAAGAACTTATCCTTTCTGGATGTTGGCCTCATTTCCATCCCTGTCCCCAAATCCATCATGAACTCTCTGACTAATGACAACACCATTTCATTCCTTGGATGTGTTTCACAGGTATTTTTCTTTTTCCTCTTAGCCACTACAGAAGTAGCGCTACTCACAGTCATGTCCTATGACCGCTATATTGCCATCTGCCACCCACTCAGGTATGACATTATCATGAGCCATGGAGCCTGTGTGCAGATGGCTGCCTCTTCATGGCTCAGTGGAAGTCTCAATGCAATTCTGCACACAGCTTTTACCTTTTCCACACCCATGTGTGGATCTCCTGAAGTTCATCAGTTCTTCTGTGATGTCCCACAACTGCTCTCTCTAACTTGTTCATTTAACACTGGGGAGTTAGTAGTCATTGGGCTCAGTCTAGTGCTAGATTTTGGCTGTTTTGTGTTTATTGATATATCTTACATTCACATCTTCTCCACTGTGCTAAGGATACCCTCCAGACAAGGCAGATCCAAAGCTTTCTCCACATGCTTGCCACACCTCCTTGTTGTGACTTTGTTTCTCTCTTCTGGGTATTTTGCCTACTTACGCCCATTACCCAAATCTCCATCACTTTTGGATTTGTTAATTTCGGTATTCTATACTGTGGTGCCACCCACCTTGAACCCCCTTATCTACAGCCTGAGAAATAAGGATATGAAGATGGCACTAAGGAAACTGAAAATAACTGGATATTTTCAATCAAATTAGAAGAATTAATTTCACATCCATCATGATCTTTTAATTCACTGGCATAATTATCTGAGACTTCGATGGCACATTCTGACAGTAATATGAAATGTGTAGAGTAAGATTATCATGAAAAACTTATTGGTTTTACTTATTGAAGTGGTACTAATAAGCATGATGTCTGTCCAGACCAAATGGATGACAAAACCAATAGGGTTCTAATTGAAATTGTAAAGATATATGTTGCCCTTATGTTTATCATCCTAATGGGAACACCATGTTATGTGACAAGTGGCAAACTGGGCAGGGTGCTAGTGCATCAGATATAAACTCCAGCTCTCCCAGGCAGACCAATTTTATTGTCACTCTTAGCAAATGCGATACCTGAAATTCCTGTTGGATGATGTATATAAATCATTCTCAAATTAAAGAAACCAGGTAGAGGTGAAGTGAACACTGCAAAACATTGCAAATATAACCAAATGTGACTCAATTGTACAAGTTAAAATGGTCAATTTTATGCTATGTGGATTTCACCTTATCAACAAGACAAAAACAAAAACAAAACAACAGTCTATCTGTCTTCCTTTTTTCTTTCTCAAGTCTACAATATGGCATTTTCTGATATAGCTTGTGCCCGTGCAGTCTAGTGAGAGAAGACACATGCACTAACACCTAGCTTTGTTTTATACACATATATTTGCTCTTACTAATATCAAAACAAGCTCCTGGGTGCATGGAGTAAAGGGGCCAAACACAAACATACTTAGCATGAAGGCAAGTGTAGGGAGGCAATTTTGTAAAGGAAATATCTACAGTCTATTTTAAAGGCTAAGAAGGAATTGAATCTGGAAAATGGGGAGGAAAACTGATGTAAAACATTGGAAAATGAAAACAAACAAAAACCAAAACCAAAGGGCAACAGTGGGTTATAAAAGATGTGTGACTGATATGGGACTGAACTGCAATGGCCCTTGTCCTAAAAGACAATGAGAAAGACATAAGGGAAGAACTAGAATAAGCAAGAGGGCAAGGAGGCTGATCAAGATTCTAAGAGGCTCAAAACATGCAGTGAGAGATGAAGCTTTGATCAAATGTTGAGAGGAAGAGAAGATAGATACAGGAAATTTCAATCACATGACTTAGATATGTTTAAGGAAGTAAAAACAAAAGTCAAGAAAGTGGAGTTTGCAAACAATGAGCTTTAGATCTTCAACTTCTGGAAATACTATCCACTATGATCTTTTCTTTGTTCCTAATCTAGTGACAAATTTTCCTTCTTTTGTACATTTCTTCATGAGAACTCTTTTGCCTAAGATTGCTTCAGGCTAGCTCAGTTTCTCTACATGTGCTTCCTGAGCATTGCATCTCTCCAGCACAGTACTTACTTCTTAATTAATCTTTGCTCCTGGAATACAGTTGCTTCAGAATATTGTGTTAATTTCTGCTGTACATCAAAGTGAATCAGTTATATGTATACATAAATCCCTTCTTTTAATGATAATTTTAATTGCAATTTGACACATATTTCTGTAAGTCTTTGATAAACGTCTCTTTCCTTGACTAAATTGTATTATCCTGGAGGTATGCTTAAATCTTCAGTGAATAGCTTGTTGTGTAGTCTAGAGCAGACATTCAGTAAGTGTTTATCTAATACATGGATTAATGGACAATACATACTTCTTTTCCTATTCCCATAAAATGTTATTATTTATTTTTTTAAATTGATATCTTGCTTATACTGTCCATGTTGGATGTATTTGTGATTATAGTGATTATTAAAGGTATTTTTCAGTCTGAAAGTAAGTTCCTAGCAAAAAAACCTTTCTCATTATTAAAATTAAAATTAATTTAAAATGAATCAATGGACTCAGTTTGTTAGTAATGCAAGTTTAAACATGTTTCTATATTTTTAGAGTCACTTTATAATTTAATCTAAGACAATTAAGTTATGATAAATCTGTATTAGTTTCAACTATAGACTTTTTAAAAAATCGTAATTATTTTTTCATAGGGACTAAAGCTAAAGAATTTGAGCAATATACAGAGAAAAATCATTGCCATGATAATTATGCATGTATTTCTTAGAAAAATGTTATTATATGACTGGCTCATTTTTAAACAGTTGGTATGCGTCATATCTAATGCTGGTTGTGCAGAATACAAAATGACACCATACACTGCCATATATTTCATTGTTTCTTCTTGCATGCATTTCTCCTTTCATGTTTGAGAGTCTCTTCCCTTTAACACTAACTGAAATTTCACAACGTACCTGTTAAAATTATTGGTGGTTTGCATGTGAAAGTTAGATTTCCTAGAAAGAATAACATTTGGAATGCTTCATGTGGTAGACCTAATAATGGCCACCCAAAATATCCACATACTAATCCCCAGAATCTAGGAATAGGTTATTTTATAGTGTAAAGGGGACGTTGCAAATATGATTAAAATTATGGGCCTTGAGATGGAGGGATTATCCCGGTGGGCCTAATAATCACATAGATCTTTAAAGGCAGAGAGCTTTCCCGTCTGCAGTCAGGAACTAGAGAGATGGCAGCATGATATGAACTAGACTGACCAGTGTTGACTTTAAAAAGAGCAAGATTGGCTATGATCCAAGGAATATGAGAAAGCTTCTAGAAGCTGAAAAAGGCAAGAAAATACTTTGTCCTCTAGAGCATCCAGAAAAGAACAGCCCTACTGACATCATCATCTTAGTTCAGTGAGTTTGACCTTTAAAATTGAAATTTGTGCTTTTTGAGCTACTCAGTTTGTAGTAATCTGTTTCTGCAGCAGTAGAAAACTAAGACACTGAGTAAAATTTAGTGCTTCATTACCAATGTATCATTTGAGTTGTAGAATGGTTAACTTTTTGCATATTTAAAGAATAGCAGTGGAAATGGAAAATCTTTATCTAACAACTTAATCTAACATATATATATATATATGTGTATATATATATATGTATATCTGAATCTCACAGTTTGTATTGGAACCAAGAATTAGACCCAACGAATGGACCCTATATGATGTTATTATCTTACATAAACATTAAGACCAGACTCTGTGCTGATAGAAGTCACGATAACATTCATGTTGAGAGATGTTTCTGAAAGGAGGGTGGTTTTAGGTGTGTTTTGTTTTATTCCTTCTTCTAGATGTCAGTAACACGGATGCTTGAAGTTTGTGAAAATGTATCCAGCTGTTTTCATACCTGCATTCTCTTTTTGTAAAATAATCATAAACTAACAAAGAAATGAAGCTCCTTGAGTGGTAAGGGAGTAAGGGAAATCTTTCTTCTCCAAAGATAAAGGGTAGCAGTCTGTTCTTTGGGACAATCCAGAAGTAGAATAGGATGTTTTTATATATGTCTGAGTAAGGAAACTTTCCTGCCCTTGGTGCAGATCTCCATGATTGGGAAACCACAAAATACAGCAAATATAAAAAAAAAACCAATTGCTCTCAATCAGCAAAGATTTTATTGGTGCTTAGGAAGGACTGAATAAAAGGGATGAAATAAGACCCCCAAATAATGACTGCTAATTGATTTCTCACCACATTGACAGAATCATTGTGTGATATATACCATCAGATTCATTTTGATTTAAATAAGCAATGTAATGTAACTCTCCTTGCATATGGAAATTTCTAACTTCCACAATGCTGCACTCAAGTGGATGCTACTTGAATTAATATAATACTAACATACTTTTACATAGACATTTTAGTTTTTTGATAATATTAAATTTTTTCCTATAACACTGCCTAATGTGACAAATGATAGTGCCAGTTACACTATTAATCTTCCTGTTAATAATAACTGACTTTATCAACACCTTCTAAGAATGAAGGAACAATATTGTAATGTCATCATAAATTATCTTATGATAGTATAGATGATGGCCACTGGGGCACCTTCCTAAACACAATACCAGCTGAAATGCATCCCTTGATATGCATAATGGCCTTGCTAAAACTTGCATTTGCTTAGTAGAGAGAATAAAACTTTATTTAAGGAACAGGGGGCAAAAATCTTTACTTTTAGGGGCGACCTAAGAAGAATGGAAGCAAATCTATAATGTTTAGAAAGAGGAAATTTGTAAAATACAAAATACTGACAAAAATACCTTAATTTCTAGGGCATAAGCAGTTGGAAAGAAGAAAATATATTCCAGGTTAGTGTGAAAAATGTAATAATTGTATATGGAAAATGCAATTAATGTAGGAAACCATGGCAATTGAGGGTATTTTCCTGGTATATGGAAAACCTTATATAACTTTTGGGTGAAAATAGGAAGATAAGATGATTTTTAATGTTATGACAGGGAAAAGAATAGGATAAGCAGAAAAACCTAATGAACGAATAATTATAGTTTCCAAGATCTGGATATATTCTGTGTGATTAGAGCAAATGCTTTTACCAAAAAACTGGATGCAAAAGAAAATTAGGAAATAAAGGTGTGTATGATGTATGTGTATATATATATATATACACACACACACATATGTATATATATGTAAGATTATATTATATATTATTATATATGATTTTAACTGTGTATTTTCTGGTATTATTCTAGCATACAAAAATGGATATTCTTTTGTGCATATAAATATTTTACAAGTAAAAGACAAGTTCATATAAACTCTTTAATTTGACATTTTTTTTCACAAACTAATGCATTGTAGCTGTTCATTAGGTCCACATATAGACATCATACTACCATTTTTATATCAAATATATGAATAAAACTGTAGTATAAGATCTTATCTGTTTTGATAGGCATAAAGGATGCTTCTAATCTTCTTTGATATTCTTTGTTATAAAAATATCTTTTGTTAAAATTGTTGGACTCCACAATATATTGAAAGAAAGACACAGAGAAAGAGAGTATGACAGAAAGAGAATGAAAGAGAGGTGGAATGAAAGAGGCAGGAAGAGAAGGGGGACAGCAGGGGATGAGATGGTTGGATGGCATCACCGACTCAGTGGACATGGGTTTGGGTGGACTCTGGGAGTTTGTGATGGACAGGAAGACCTGGCATGCTGCAGTTCATGGAGTAACAGCTACTGCTGCTAAATCGCTTCAGTCGTGTCCAACTCTGTGCAACCACATAGACGACAGCCCACCAGGCTCCTCCATCCATGGGATTCTCCAAGTAAGAGTACTGGAGTAGGGTGCCATTGCCTTCTCCATATGTGATCATGTTTAACTACTAATAATACTATGTTTCTAATAATCATTCCCTATACTTGCTCTTCCTGAGGAAATAACTTATTTAACTCTACATCCCATCAGTTTAACCTAGGACTTGAAAGTGTATATGTATTAATCTTTATGTATTAAAATTCTTAAATTAATAAGTGGATCAATGTTATACACTTAAATTTTTTTTTACTGCTTTCATGTTTGTTTGTTTGATTTTTATTACTCAACAGAAAGTAAAGTTTTTATAATTAAAATATTTTCCCTGCATCCAGGTAACGTAACATTTAATGTGTTTGTGCTGAAATAAATTTGATTTACTTTGATTTTTACCATTACTATTATCATGTATAAAACTTGATGTACTATGTTCATGAGTGTACATTCTCTGACCATGCTGTATAATCTCCTTAAAGTGAAATATTGGTTCCATTCATTAGTGTTTCTTACCAAAGAGAATGCCCAGAAGATGGCTAACAAGTTAACATTGAAAATATATAAAGAGATCACGAATGGCTGATTGGCTGAATGGCACTATGTTCTATTCCCTGGAGAAGATGACCTATTGTACCACTGAAGGTATTGACAAAGATGAGAAAGTTTTTCTGGAGGCCTACAAGAAATAGATTGCCAGACTAACACAGATTTCAAGATATAAAATGAAAATGTGTAGCTATAAGAATCTATAAACTACAATAATACAAATTGTTTTTTAAGATTAATATTCTTATAAACATGAAATAAAAAGTCAATAAATCAGTAGAAGTATGTCTGGCAAGTTTGCTCATATTAGAACCCTTCAGAGCACGACACCTTGTCAAGTCAATTGGCATTATGACTGAATTTTTATCACTTATTTCTTAGGATAAAGAGCATATCATGAAATTAGCTATGCTTTTTTTTTGCATTTATGTTACTCAAACATGTAAACTGATACCACTTGATTCAAGCCAGGTATTTTCTCCTAATGATGGCTCTCTATCTCCATTTGAACACATAGTTGTAAACTAATTGTCAAATTGTTATTTCACAAGGGGGATAAACAGGGACACGTGATATAGATCATATTAAATTTGTTGATTGTTATGTGTAGTATGGCCATTTTAACAAGACTTATCTAATCCAAGAGCATGGAATATATTTTGGTTTTTTTGAATCATTTTTTATTTTCTTTAACAATGTTTTATAGTTTTAGTGTATATCTTTCACCTTCCTTACTAGGTTTATTCCTAGTTTGTTTTTGCTTTTTATGACCCAATTTTAAATGGGATTTTTTAAAAATTCTCTTTCTGATACTTTATTGTTAAAGAAATGCAACATATTTCTGTATATGACTCTTCTATCCAACACACATATATGCACATATATTCACAAACACTTTTGATTATTTTAATCAAACTTTTTACAGCTAGTTATGAGCAAAGCTTTATGATTTATATAAATGTCAATGTTTTTGACAATATTATTATATATAAAGGCAACCCCTTACTGGATAGATACACAGAGCATTATGACACCATCATATGAAACATCAGACTAGGTTTTAAATTTAGAGTAGCTCTAGAGAGGAAAATCTAGAGAAATCTGTCATATATCAGAAAATTATTACTGACAACAATGAAAGACTTTCAGTTTATGTTTCAATGTAGCTCAGAATAATATGCATTTTAAAGCATGAGTCAACATTTACACATGCATAACTCAATTCGTATACATGACATAATAAGTTAAATTCTGATAAAAATAATTGGCATTATTTCTACATAATCAAGTAAGTTACAACAAAATAAGTATTTATGGAATTGTAACTGAGATCTATCCTGGGGTCTAGAACTGTGCTTCCTAATACAGCCGGCATAGCACACATGAGGCTACAAAGCACTTGATACTGAATTGACATGTACTATAAATGTAAATACACGCAGAATTTTAAAGGCTAAATATGAAATACAGACAATATTTAATATATAATTTTGCCTTTATTCTACATTGGAATAATAATATTCTACATATAGTTGTTTAAAAATTAATTTGAAATGCTAAATTTACTTGTTTATTTTTTTCTAAGAGGCTGGAAGAAAATCTGGAATTACATATCCATTTTGTATTATGGGCTATTGGACAGCAGTGGCAGAAGCAGAAAGAAAGATAATGCTCTTATCTTTGAAAAGGCCACCATCTATTATTACATTTCATGCATAAATTTTATAATACAGTATTGCAAACATAATGTTGATTTTCTTCAACATGTAGTCTCAGTAAAAATTATATTTTATTTCACAGTGTATACTCATCAATATACCTAATTTGTTAAAAGAGAAACATTTTTAAAAAGGAGAAATCTATTTGACACAAACAAAAAGAGAAATTTAAAAGAATGTAAATCTTTAAATGGGTGTTGGGTTTGGGGGAAGATGTATATACAACATGAAATACAAGCCCTTTTTCATATCTCAGTTCAGTTGACTAAGGTAAGCAAAATTCAGCTCTTTCTAATAAGTTTGAAGTAGAAAGAAAAACATTAAAAATATAAAGAGAGACTATAAAAATGGGAAGAAAAGGATAAAAAAGAGCTAATAAAAAAAGAAGTAAGAGAATGAGATAAGAATGGATGGAGAGAAAAGGGGAGCACAAATATAAATACTGAGTTTTAAGTTTAGTATTTATATTTGTGCTCCCCTTTTGTTTTACACTGTTGGGAAAGCAAACTGGTGCAGTCACTGTGGAGATTCCTTAAAAAACTAGGGAATAGAACTGCCATATGACCCAAAAATCCCACTGCTCTGCATAGACCCCGAGGAAACCATAATTGAAAGAGGCATATGTACCCCAAAGTTCATTGCAGCACTATTTACAATAGCTAGAACAGGGAAGCAACCTAGATGAATAGGTAAGGAAGTGTGGTACAGAGACACAGTGGAATATTACTGGGCCAAAAAAAAGGAATGCATTTGAGTCAGTTCTAATGAGGTGGATGAACCTGGAGCCTATTTGTCAGGAAGAGAAAGACAAATACTGTATATTAATGCATATATATGAAATTTAGAAAGACAGTACAGATGACAAAGGAGGCATAGACATAAAGAACTGACTTTTGGACTCAGTGGGAGAAGGTGAGGGTGGAATCATTTCAGAGAATAGCATTGAAACATGTGAGTTACCATATGTAAACTAGATGACCACTGTGAGTTTGATGCATGAAGCAGGGCACACAAAGTCAATGCTCTGGGAAAACCCAGAGGGATAGGGTGGGGAGAGAGGTGGGAGAAGGGTTCAGAATGGGAGGGACATGTATACCTGTGGCTGATTTGTGTTATATATGGCAAAAATCATCACAATATTGTAATTATCCTCCAATTAAAATAAATAAATAAATTAAATATATATAAATACCTTAAGAAAAGACATATATGAAAATAGTAAATGATAGAAAATTAAAAATATATAAGTTAAACAAAAATAGGATGATAAAACATAAACTTTCTGAAGGCTGGCTGGAAAAAAAAAATTAAACTGTTTTTGCTAAAGTTTCATTTTAACCAGAAATATGTAGTAAGTGATACATTATTTGTTATTACAATCCATAAGATTCTTCTTTGTGACTGATTCTTGATTATTGCTACTTAATAATTTTCTATTTTTAATGAATATATTTTAAACAGAAGTTTTTAAAAATTCTTTTTTTACTCTAAGTTTCTAACAGAAAAAAAAGCATTTTGATAAAAATTAAATTAAATTTCTTCATAACTTCTAGAATAAAATTGTAAAATGCAACGCTAGGAAATAAAACATGGTGTGTAAATTTTGGAGAAATAACATAATCATGTAAAGAAATTGTGATGATATTAACAAAAGAAATGAAACCATCAGAATAATCCAAACAGAATCTTTTGATATGAAATTAATGATGGAATATATTCAATACATATTGTGCTTCCTAGATAGTCCTCAAGTTCACAAAAAAAATATAAAAATCATCAGATATAAATTGATTGCAGAATATGTAAATTTGGTATAGCTATGGCAGGAGAGATGGCAAATATGGTATCTATTAAGATCTAGCTCTCAGTAAATGATTTCACTTACTTTATTTAATATATGTACCATACAATTAAAGTCAGCAGGGTACTTATATATTTAGCAACAATTTACCACCCAGTATTTTGCCTAAGGCTGCCTTCATATCCTTGTTCCTCAGACTATAGATGAGAGGGTTCAGGCTGGGAGGTAATACAGAGTATAATACAGACATGAAGAGATTCAGTGATGATGCAGACTTAGAATTAGTCCCTAAATAATTGGCAATACCAGAAAAGAGAAACAATATCACTACAGTGAGGTGTGGTATACAGGTAGAAAAAGTTTTGAACCTGCCTTGTGCAGATGGAATCCTCAGGACAGCTGAAAAAATGTAAACATAAGAGGCAATCAGGAAAAGAAAGCATACAAAAGCAAAAGTAAAGCTAGCAATGACAAATGCATATTCTAGAATTTGTTCTCCTGAACAAGCAAGTGTGAGCACTGAAGGAATATCACAGAAGAACTGATGTACTATGTAAGGCCCACAGAAATGCACAGAGAATGTACCTGCAACATGAATGGATCCATAGACACACCCACTAGCCCACGATGCTGTCACCATCTGCAGACAGGTGCCTCTATTCATGATTGTCTCATAGTACAGAGGATGGCAGATGGCAACATAGCGGTCATAAGACATCACTATAAGGAGGGCATACTCTGTGCCAGCCAAAAAAATGAAAAGAAAAATTTGTGAGGCACATCCCAGGAAAGAGATGGAATGGCTTTTGGTCAGAGAGTTTATGATGGATTTGGGCACAGTGACAGAGATATAGCAGATATCAATCAAGGACAAATTCTTTAGGAAGAAATACATGGGCGACTGGAGACGCCGGTCAGTGGTGGTGAGAATAATAATGAGGAGGTTCCCCATCAGTGCTGTCAGGTAACTCAGGAAGAAGAACGGAACATAGAGTCCTTGTAGCACCTGGTCATCAGTGAATCCCATGAGCAAAAATTCTGTTATGATGGTAGCGTTGGTTAACTTCTCAGTCATGCTGATTCTTACTTGTAAAAATAAAGATTATACCAGTAATTAGTTCATTCAGATATGGTAGCATTCATCTTTACTTAACTTTTGATGTGGCTTAATCCTGAGTGGGGCATAGTTCATCAGAATAACTGAAAATACATCATATAGATTTCCCTTCTTATAATATTAACAGGTAGAAATAAGATTAATATTAAGGAGAGCTTAGAAGAGGCGGAAAGTGAAATGAAATGCTGCTGTTGTCTAGTTGTCTACAGTACAGAAAAATTTTATATTTCATGTTTCAGGTACATAGCAGACAGGTGTAAAGCCTTTAGGACATATCTGTGTGTCAAGCAGCTAACACACTTTGCAATATTCTCAGCAACTGATGCAAGTTTCTTTCACAGATTCAGATGACAATGTTGCAACATCTTCCTGAGGTCAGAAGAAGAAAAGCACTTGAATAATATACCCTTCAAATGTATCAAAATTAATAGAGACTTTTCTTCCCATTCATTAGACTTGGCAATCAGACATGGAATAAAAAAGAGAATATCCCAATAACCATAGTGCGATGCGGTCCATTTTTCTCTTCCATTTTTCATGTGTTCCTTTAAATGTGTAAGGAAAGGATAGTCATTGGTATCTGTTATCAAAAAACACTTTTATTCAAGAATAGCTGTCTGCTTCATGACCAAGGTGCTTAAGTAGTTGTACAATCTGTGTATGACTGTTGTTTTAAGCTTTGCCTTCAGCCTCTACCATTGGTTTAAGTTTAATGATCTTACTTTTCACATGAGGTTACAGTTATATAATTGTGGTAGGAATTAACTAAGAGAAATGACCAAGGATTCTAATGAGAGATAGCATTTATTCCCCGAGGGATCAGAAGGCAACCTTAAACCTAGAACTTAAGACTTAGGACCGCTTAGGACTTAGAACCACTTAGATGGGTAATTTACTTACAACTACTGGTTTTCTGTCATAAGTATGTAACAACTTTATGAATACATTCAAGTTGTGTTTTCTATTTATTAATGTATTACAACATAAAGATTTCTGTGGAAAATAGAATATTTGAATTCAAATACTGAAAATAAGCTATGAATGTTGCTTTATTTTCATTTGGTCATGATTTTTCATTTTTTTGACACTATTATATATTCAAATGTTATTTATGTAATATACCAAGCAATGTAATAGACAACTTAAAGTAAACCTTGCCTAACTACCACATTTCTTCCCAGGGACTGTGGAAGGTACAAGAGTGGAAGTCTTTCCTCCAATTTTAAGTAGCTCTGTTTCTGGTTTTATTCATATAACAATGTTCGACTAAGCTGAAAATTCTGATTGGTTTACATTCACTCTTAGACTTTACAAATAAACCATGATCTCACAACATTCTCAGGACAGTCACACAAAATAACACATTTTACTATTATTCCAAGAAGTGTAAAGTATCTGTACTTAACAGGAGGTTACACAAACCTTATAATTTGATTCTGAGTATTATTTTTTATCTTGTTTATTAAATTTTTATTAGTGAGTTTCAGAGTTGAGCCATCAGATGAATGTCAAATCATTATGGTCAGTGGTCATTTAGGAATTAAGAATGTCTAAAGATGATAATGAGAATATTTCCATAAAAGTCCTGGTACAGAAAAGAACTTCAGCAGGAATGCTTTCTTTAATCAGAAATAAATTACAATCAGACAATACTGCAAAGATTCTGGACATGCCAATTTTTTTCTTTTTCTGTCTTAAATTCCTCCTTCTTTCTTGTTTTCAATTTTTCTTTATTTCTTTCAACTTTTGTCCTATTTTAGTCTTTTCTTCTCCACTTTAAATATAGATTTATTTTTTTCTTCCATTAGTGCTACTTGACATTCTATTGTTTCTCAAACTGATGAAATAAAATTTGTATTTAAGGCAGGAGAAGAAAAAGTAAACATAAAATTTTCTTCCTAATGTGCAGTCTATATCTGCACTATACATTAACCTGAGCTCTTCAAAGAGGGGAATATCTTGGTCATCCTTAGACATCAGTTTTCCCCCTTTTTGTCTGACACTACCAAGGTAATTACTTATAAAAATAGTGCTCTTCCCCAGCTTTGCCAGGGTTTTTTCCGACTTGCTGCTCACTTAGTATATGCTTGTGTGCGTGTGTGCTAAGTCACTCAGTTGTGTCCAACTCTTTGCAACCCTACGGACTGTGGCCCACCTGGCTCTTCTGTGCATGGAATTCTCCAGGCAAGAATACTGGAGTGAGTTGCCATGCCTTCCTCCAGGGGATCTTCCCAACCCAGGGATTGAACCTGTGTCTCCTGCGGCTCTTGCATTTCAGGCAGATTCTTTACTGCTGGGATACTGGGGAAATCCTTGTATGTGCTTACCTGCACTATTTGTTCCTGGTGAACTTTTTGTGAAATATCTGTATGTCCTTCTTTTATATGATCCTTTGTCTCAAAAATCTATGTGACTGTGTCTTCAACTTCTGATAGATGGAACACTTCTCAGAACTATCTGAGAATTTCTCTGCTGGGTTATAATCCTTAGTTGACTGGAATAAATTTCCTTTTTCCTTCTTAACTTGATTATTAACTGAATTTTTTGACTTTTTTTTTTTTTTTTGTACAGTCAGCAGAATATCAGAATACTCGCCAGAGGATACTTGGAGTCTACCCTGAACCAGTGCTTGGTACTAGCATGGCCCTTTGAGCCCCACCCACTTACTGGTATTCCTTAGGTTCTTTGGTGATTTCACCTGCTATCTGGACATCACTGCTTTAGATGACACCTGGATTTTACTTGAACTGTTTTACTTGTTAGTTGGATGCCTAAGATATATTATACTGCTACAATTTAAAGCAGAGATCTAGGGAGAGCTTTGGAGTGAACTGGCTTAGCTCACCTTTTAAAATTTTGGTTTAAATTGAAAAGATTATGTATATATGATCTGAACAAACCCTTTGCTAGTAAAATGAGAGGCCAAGACTACCCATCTCTGACAAAAAAGGGCACTTGCTCATTTTGGCCATAAGGTGTTGTCAGATAACTAAGAACCTAGTAGAAATGTTGGTGCATTAGTTCTACGAGATCCCACTACAATCATTAAGTAAATTCTGCTCACTGGGGTGGGGTACAATAATCCTGATAAACTAGTGGCCCAAGCACCCATAGCAGTTTATGCTGGAGCCAGAAACTGAGACTTACGTGAGAGTCAAACAGATCCAAGGGTAACTCCTTGGGGAGCTAAACTTACAAGCAGCACATATTCTATTTATCGCACTGCACTGAGAAAATTCATATCTGATCTGGTCATATCTGAATCAGGCTACCAAACTGATAAAGAGAAACTTCACCTCAAAAGCTGAAGAGTTCCCAGATGGATAATCACTCACTTAAACCCAACTGGCTTTATGTACATTAAAAATGAAGTTTTGGAATAGGGGTGACAGTGGCATCATAGAATGAGTTTGGGATTGTCCCTTCCTCTGAAACCATTTGCAGTTCTTTGAGAAGGATAGGTGTTAGCTCTTCTCTAAATGTTTGACAGGCTTTGCTTGTGAAGCCAATGCATGCAATCACGTATCCTAACTCTTAAACGGACTGGATGAAACTCTTTTGACATTCCAAAACTGTAGAGAAAGGTGGCTTAACAAAACATCTTTTCAAAATTCTGACTTTGAGAGAACAAAAAACTCCTAGGAAAAATCTGACATTTTAACTTCCATCATATCTTTGAAATGCAAACACAGTCTACATCACCTGAAAATGCAACCCTGGTTCAATTAGTGAGACCTAAAACTGAAAGCAAGAAGGGAAAAGAGGCCTTTTTAAACTCAGGCAGAAACAGAGATCTCTGTGTCCATTAGGATGAATATACATCTGTGTGTACATTATAACTATAATATATATTCCTATTTTCAGATGGTGTTATCAAAATTAATTGTAAATGACTTAAAAGTAAGCACATACAAATAAAATATTTCTAAAATAACTTCAACTAGTCCAGTTTTTTAAGGAGGATCTAGGACTAAACTTTAATGAATAAAAATAAATTTAAATTGATGGTTTAATTAATATTGATATGTCTTTTGAATCATCAACTTTATAATATACTTTTCTTGTATCTAGGCTTACTGAAAGTTAATAAGCACATGTTATCTGTGTTAAAATTTCCCAACAAGAAAATTAACTTGGTATCATGATATTTTCATAAATTAATGAAGTAGAGATAAGTGGGATAAAATCTTCTGGGTAAGATTTTTAAAGAAAGTTATGTTTTATGGTATGTCTTCCTACAAATACTATCTCCAGCTTTTTAGAAATTTGAAGCTTTGGAATTCAGCTATGTTAAGTAATGGAAATTCATTGAATGTCTAGATTATATTTAATAAAATACTAAAGCATCAACTTATATGCAGAGTACTTCATGAGAAATGCTGAGCTGGATGAAACACAAGCTGGAAAAAAGATTGCTGGGAGAAGTATCAATAACCTCAGATATGCAGATGACACCACCCATATGGCAGAGAGTGAAGAAGGGTTAAAGGGCCTCTTGATGAAAGTGAAAGAGGACAGTGAAAAAGTTGGCTTAAAGCTCAACATTCAGAAAACTAAGATCATGGCATCCAGTCCCATCACTTCATGGGAAATAGATGGGGAAGCAATGGAAACAGTGACAGATTTTATTTTGGGGGGCTGCAAAATCACTGCAGATGGTGACTGTAGCCATGAAATTAAAAGACACTTGCTCCTTGGAAGAAAAGTTATGACCAACCCAGACAGCATATTAAAAAGCAGAGACATTGCTAACAAAGGTCTGTCTATTCAAAGATATGGTTTTTCCAGTAGTCAGGTATGGATGTGAGAGCTTGCATATTGTGTTTCTGTGGCAATAGTGTAAGTTTAAAAGATGACACAGAAAATAAAGTGGTCAATAAGTAAGTGATACAGTGATTATTTTACCCTGATGGTTGTGATATTTATATTAGAGATACTTCTATTATTAATGTTTTAAATATTTCTTGAAATTTTATTTAATATATAATAGCTCTTAAGAAGTGTCATTTTTCAGGTGACGTATCATTTATGGGAAATTTATTTTAATTTAATTTAATTTTATTTAGCCACATTATAAATATTTCCTCTTTAGTAAGGGTGGTAGGGGCTTCTCAGGTGACTCAGTGGTAAAAGAATCTGCCTGCCAATTCAGGAGACACAGAAAACACAGTATATGCTGGCTTGATACCTTAGTCAAGAAGATCCCCTAAAGGAGGAAATGGCAACCCACTCCAGAATCCCGTGGACAGAGGAGACTGGCAGGCTACAGTCCATGGGGTTGTAAGAGTTGGACATGACTGAGTGACTAGGCACACATATTATTTTTGTTGTTATTAATTCTACCTAAATGAGAAAACTGATTACAACATACAATATTGTTTGGAGCTTGTCTACTTGCAAGCGTCTCTCTTAAGTGCATGATGAAGAACAGTAGAGTAGGTTGGATAACTTTTAATTCTACAAAATATGGGCCAAATTTGGGGGAACCAGAAACTACCTTTAGATCCTGAATTTCCTAAATAGATTACTCAATCTTTAAAAAGGAATATTCACTTAATTGTAGATTAGGGAAACACACTACAATGTAGGAGGGCTAGAAAGAGTGTCCAATACTAAGGGAATTTTAAAATATAAAATATCCTATGAACATATAATAACAAAAAGTCCTCTGAATCCTGGCATCAAACATCCTTCATGATGCTTAATTGCAAAGTTAAAACAATCAACAGTACAGTGTATATATTATACTCTATTTTTGTACAGAAAATATTCTAAATTTCTATTTATTTTGTATGCCTTCTGCCCACACCCAGCCACAAAGAATATCCAGATTTTTCTAAGTAAGCACTGCATTTATGTACAGAAAATCATTTTACTGTTTACCTATACAAGCAAAGGAAAATATAGGTAGATGATGAAATTGAAGCATTGCAATTTCTAAATATTTACTTTCTTTTATAGCTTTGAATTTTTAGACACGTGACATAATTCATTCTTAGATGTAAAATAAAATAGCGTGAATTGAATGCCATGACCTTATAATCATATGGATTATGTAAAATTGTAACTCAGCAAAGTTTGAGTAAAAGGTGCCTGATGATTGGAAGAACTTGATTTACAGAACCTTGAGTTTTTTCAGTGAGTTCAGGGAGGGCTTCTGCCAAAGGAGAGTGATGCCTTAGGGGAGGTCTTGAAAGAAAAGCAGCATACCCTGATGGCTGAAGGGAGAGCCCCGTGGAGTGAGTAACATCCTTCATGACATGTAGGGGAAAATTCATGCTGAGTATATGGTGATAAGACAATCTAGTAATGCATCAACTTTGACAAAAGAAGGAACAAGAAAATAAGACAGAACTGGACCATGCAATATTTCTAGATCAGGATGAGTAGTCTTTATATTCTTAAAGCAGAAAAATACTCTTACCTGTTTTAGAAACAAAAGAAACATGTTCTTATTAACACTGTAAAATGTCCATTCTGATTGTGTCATGTGCGTATCATTGGATGTTGTCTTGAGGGGAAGGGTCAGATCCTTGTGGGGAATAACAGTGGTATCTAAATATGCATAATATGTAGCTCAAATTCTGATATTGTCTAAGGAAATGAAAATATATTGATATATTTGAAAAGGATTTGGTAGCAAAAATGAGAATTTTGATGGATTGGCTATGAATAGTGATGGATTAGGGGATGGCAGTGAAAATTCGAATGTGCCAGACTTTCCACCTTAAATAACAAGGAACCATTGCTCAATATAGTTGTGGGGTTGTTTCCCATGAAAATACTGGAATGAAGCAGACTTCAGTTTTCTACATTTAATTTCAGAATTCAAGCCTCTTTCATAAGGAAACAATCAGTGAGCAGATAGATATTTTACACAGAATTCAGAACACTAGTATTTGGAAGGAATACACAAATACAGGTTTAATATTAAAAATATAAATTGCAACATTTATTTCAGCATATTCATACCATAGAGAAAGGTACAACCAGAAAAAATATTTATAAACAATTTCCTAAGTCAGGAAGTTGCTCAAATACTTATAAAAATTACCTTTATATACATTGTCATTTTAATTCACAGAACTACATGTATTGATAAGCGTTAGAGAACAAACTATAAGTAAACACTATTCTTTCTATAAAATATTTAATTCATTTGCATCCTGTGAAATTTTATCAAATACTTTTCTAGTTTTATAATCTAAATAAATATTATTTTACTTTCATTTTAACTTTTTCTTGTGGATTTGCATTTTGTTTTATGTTTTTACTGCTTTATAAAGATCACCAGCAGGAAAAATTCTAAAATATATGATAATCAGTTTTAATGTACCCTGCCAAAAAGAAATGTAGTACTTATCACATACAAAGTTTGACTTTTTCCAGTTTTTAAAAGTAAGATCAAAATGTGACAAAAATATAAAAACAAGATGAATATGAATAAATGAGACAGGCAAACTTATCTGTGTATCTTTAAATTGTAGTTGGAGTAGATAACAGACATTTTCCTTTTGGAATAACTCAAAATCACCTACAGTTCCTGGCTTGACCTTGCTAAAAACAAAGAAAAATAAATAAAATAGTCAGTTTTGGGATAAGCAGTGTGGCAAAAGTTTGGAGACAGATATATTTTCTGTCAAAGAACTGGATTTAGGAAGATCACTACCAGTAACAGAGTAAGAAAAAGTCTTTATCCATTTGTGAGGATTTAAGAGAATGCCACACCAAAATATGCTGCTTTGGCATAATGATTATTTCGAGCTGAAGGCACTTGAGAAACAGCAGATTCAGGAAGGGCTTTATGATTTTTCCTTTCTACCTATAATCAAGACATAACATTTCCTTTTGGAAGCTGCCCACTCTGATGCAGGAAAAGAATAGCATTCTTATCATTGAAAGCTGGGCTTTGACAACAAAATGAACTTGTAAAACAAATGTAGTAAAATACATTTTATTGTTCTTTAGTTTCTCCATGAATTTCTTAGTCACCCTCCCATGACTTCATGCTCCTAGCCTAGGAATCTTCATCTTGTCACATCCACAAAACTTACCATTATTTGATTAAAAAAAAAAGTTACATAAACTTCTGGGTTTAATGACTTCTGGTTTCTGTTTTCTTAAAGAAAAATGAATAATATAATGGTTGTAAATTCAATTTTTAGGCCTTTAGCCTGGGGCATAGCCTCTCACTAGCTTTAGGAAGAGGTAGGGGATAAGCCAGTATATAAAACTTTTTGCTAGGAAATACATGCCTCCAAGTATACATCTTGGTAAGAGATTACTGTGACTCACAAATAACACATACCTCAGTAAGTTATTTCAGTGTTTTTCTGTGTGTGGGAAGATGCAAAAATGTGGATTTATTAAAACACTTCCTGAGATATACATCTAACTAAGGAGCATACTATGTCAAAACATGAAATGACTCATCTTTATTTTCATTCTAAATTCCTCTTATTGGGCAGTGTCATCAGCAACTTCAGAAGCTAATGACTTAACCCTTCTAAAATTGCATAATGAGCAACATTATTTGTTTTATGTTTCTTTTCTTTAAAAGACACTGATGTGCTGGTAAAAAATTAAAATAGTGTATCTGCTTCTACCCCATGAAATCTGTCCTGCTAGTTTAATACATAGGCTTAACCACAGAACCTCAAAGTGTAGAATATCCTTTTTCTTACCCTGAAGAATGGCATACAGAAATACCTGTGTGAAGATACAAAATGTTTCCCTGTTACTGTAAAATTAGAGTCCCTTGGACTGCAAGGAGATCAAACTAGTTAATCTTAAAGGAAATCAGCCCTGAATATTCATTAGATGGACTGATGCTGAATCTGAAGCTCCAATACTTTGGTTACCTGGTGTGAAGAGATGTCTCATTGGGAAAGACCCTGATGCTGGGAAAGATTGAAGGCAAAAGGAGAAGATGACGACAGAGGATGAGATGTTTATGCACCAAGTCCAAGTTCACTCTGCTTGCCTCACGACAGGCCAATGAATCCGAGAGACAAGGTGTTGAGGCAAGGAAGAGACTTTAGTCAGGGAGCCAGCAGACCAAGAAGATGGCAGGCTAGCACCTCAAAATAACCATCTTATCGGGGTCTGGATGCCAGGTTGTTTTGTAGATCAGAGAGAAAGAAGCAATGAGGAACTAAAGTCAAAACGCAGAATAGAGAGGGAGATGCTGTGGGAAAGTAAAGTGAAAGGGTCTTCAGTCTTTCAAAATATCTCCAAGGGACTGTCCAGCCTTCAGGAGGGGTGTGATAGTCTTTTCTATTCACAGAGGGGCAGGGACAAACTATCTCTCCATGAGCTGAACAAAGGCACTTTAGTTTACAGTCAAGCAAAGGGGCAGGGTCTCCAGGCAAGCCACTGAGTACGATTATAATAATAAAAGGAAGTCGAAGAAACAGTTTCCAACATGGAGTCAGAGTTGACTTCCTCCCTGTAACAGTTAGATAGCATCACTGACTCAACAGACATGAATCTGAGCAAACTCTGGGAGATAGTGAAGGACAGGGAAGCTTGGTGTGCTGTAATCCATGGAATTTCAGAGTCGGACTTGACTGAATGACTGAAAAACAAAAATAGAATATTTCCCTGTTATTGTTATAATTGTATATACTTTTGATATTCTGTTGAAAAAGAAAGGGATAAAAATGTTGATGGATAACATAATTTTGGCAATAGTTTCCATGGATATGTATTGCATTAAAAATAAAAACTCATTGGGAATTCATGCAAACAACTTGTTTTAATTATGTACCTGAAAATGACATATCAAAATTTAAAATTAAAAAAAGAAAAAGAAAACCAGCATTGTCATGTGTGAGAAAATTTTGAATCGATATTTTTTTAAAAGATTTTTTTAAAAACTTGACTGCTTAAAATAGTTCTTCTAGTGATTTCATTTGCAAATCAGTCAACTGGGGAATTTTGTTTCAGTGCATAGTATCATTCAAGGGACTGAGGTTAGATTCGGCTTTCTACAAAGTCCCAGATTACTCTGATGCTTCTATGCCACTGACCACACTCTAAATAGCAAAACTTTCAGAGGCAATCTGGTAAAGAAAGAGAAGTGAAAGTGTTAATCTCTTACTTGTGTCCGACTCTTTGTGATCCCATGGACTGTAGCCTGCCAGGTTCCTCTGTCCTGGGAACTCTCCAGGCAAAAATATTGGAGTGAGTATCCATTCTCTTCTCCAGGGGATCTTCCAAACCCAGGAATTGAACCGGGGTCTCCTGCATTGCAGGAAGATTCTTTACCATCTGAGCCGCCAGGGAAGTCCCCAGGTAAAGGACACTTATCCTATAAAGCTTTGATAGAATTTATTTCTTCCAGCACTCCTGTAATCCTTTTTGTTATTAAACTATTTTGAAATAAAACTTGTAAAGCTTTTCATTAACATGGAATGTGGACTTGATAATGGTATTGTTTTTTCTAAGACTTTTTTTTCCTTTTTTCCCCTCTCTTTCTTTGCTTAATTAAATTAGTGTGCTTAAATTATTGACTGTTTAAATATTTTATAAGAATATTAGAAAGTTGATACTTGTTTTTACCATATTAGATATTCAGTTCTTGTACCCTCTAGTTCTAGATTTTTCCTTTTTCCCCCCTACTTATCAAAAATTTCTACCTCTGTGATCATTAGAAATTCTGTAATATTATCTGAAAAAATTTTAGCTATCTAATATTTTCCTGATATTTTTCTAATGAAATTCTCCAGTTATATTTATATGCATACTTAAATCAACATCCACGCTTATGAATAGTACCTGGCTCATTATATGTGTTTAATAAATATTTAATGAATTTGAAGTAAAAGATGGTACATTTATAATGGTCCATCTACTAAATGAAGCAACACTGAGTTATTTAACAGGAACAAATTTTGATCCATGGTTACTATTAAGATATAAATTATTTAAAAAATCAACCTAACTATTATATGGGACTAAATTAGCCAATTTTCCCATTGTAAATGTCTCATGGGCAGGAAATTTATGTTATTTGTCTCTTTATTATTATGACATTGCACTGAGATCTTCTTGAACATAGTAATTACAGAATATCTATTTCAGCATAATTCAAACCAAAATGAAAAGTACAGATATGTCCATATTAGGTTGTATCACTTACATAATTTTAAATACTTACCGTCTGCAAATGTGGTTTGGGAATCAATTCTAAATTGCTTGTTTTAGTTGATCTCTCAAATATTCTGCATGTGTCTGGCCAAGAGCAACCTCTTTCGTTCTAGAACTTTCCTGAAAGCTTTCTTCACATCTTTGTTTCTTAGGGTGTATACAAGAGGATTTACCAGTGGAGTGACTACACAGTAGAATACTGAAATCACTTTACCCATGGTAAAGTTGTACTTGGCTGGAGGGCGAACATAGGCAAAAATAATGGTGCCATAATAGATGGTGACCACAGTGAGGTGGGAGGCGCAGGTGGAGAAAGTTTTCTTCCGAGCCTCTCGGGAAGATAGATTGATTATTGTGACCACAATATTCCCATAGGATGACATAGTGAGAAGAAAAGAACTTAGAATCACAACAGAGCTACATGTGTAACCCAAAGCCTCCACCAAGAAAGTATCTGAGCAGGAGAGTTTAAAAATTGGGTCTGAGTCGCAGAAGAAATGATTAATCTTTTGAGGTCCACAAAAGTTTAGGTAAGAGATGAGTATGGTAGGTAGGAGAGGGGCAATGAAGCCCCCAATCCAAGATCCAGCTGAAAACCGCAGGCACACCTGGAGACTCATGAGGAATGCGTACCTTAGAGGGCTGCATATGGCCACATAGCGATCATAGGCCATCACAGCCAACAGGATGCACTCTGTGGCCCCCAGAGAAAAAAAAAAGTAGTACTGGGTTATACAACCAGCAACGGAGATGGTAACAACCTGTGAGAGACAAGTGGCCAGCAATTTAGGCACTGTGGCTGTCGTGTACCAGATCTCTAGAAAGGACAAATTTCCTAAAAAAATGTACATGGGTGTTTGAAGTGTGGAATCCATGAGAACAATGAAGATGATGAGGGTGTTTCCCATGAGAGAGAGCAGATATACAGTGAGAAACATCACAAATAATGCAAGCCTCAGATAGAGAACACCAGAAAATCCCAGAAAAATAAATTCTGTCACTCTTGTTTGATTTGCCACATTCATATCTCATCTTCTTGGTCTGGAATGAATCAACAAAACCTAGAATATGGCAGATAAGCAAGGAAGGAATATTTCATATTTATTTCATGATGATAATAGACAAAATAATAAAGATTAATGTCTGGCAAAAAAGTTGGTATCTTTATAAGTATTTTTACATCATTTAGTTTATCTAGTTTATGAAATAAATCACAAAGGTAAGCAGTCTAATAATCTACTTTATAAATGAAGAAATTAAGCAAGTATATTTCCTAATTACATCAGTTTAGTTTGAAGGTGATATAGTATAACCAAGTAGGTTGTTTTAAACAACTGCAGGTCAACTAATATATAAAATTGTGGCCATTGGAACAAGCATGCGATTGTCATATCGCTGAAGATTTCACATCCTAGAGGAGGGTGAAGAAATGAACAGCATGTGGATCAGAGGCCAGTGCATTGGGGGTGGGCACTCTCAGAATGGAACCCCTCGGCCATACTAGTAGCCTTATGTAGACAAAGAATTGCCTCCACTTTTAACACTGTAAACCCTGTTACATGGAATCCTTTAGGTTTTGGTGGGAAATTGGTAGATGAGCAAACTGTATCTGCAGACAATTTTTTTAAAAAGCATGAATTTGACATTTATGGACAAGCTTTTGTTCATAAATATTATTTTAACATTTTTAGTTTTTTTTTTAAATCCTTGCATCTATTAATTCTCCTATATTGCTTGTGTGTGTGTGCATGTTGGTTGCTTAGTTGTGTCCAACTCTTTGCAACCCCATAGACTTGTAGCTCACCAGGCCCCTCTGTTCATGGGATTTTTCAGGCAAGAACACTGGAGTAGGTTGCCATTTCCTTCTCCAAAAGGAACTATAGAAAGAAAGAAAGTGAAATTGCTCAGTTGTTTAGGAGCATTCAAAAAATTAATGTTAAAGTCAAATCCATTCATCCTTCAATGTATATAGCATTTTTAAGCACATAACACAGTATTTATAACTATAGTTGTAACTATTTCTTATCAAAATTTAGAAGAAAAAGAAATCTTGTTTTAGAGAAACAATGCTTTTCAACTGTTATATTTATGTATATATTTGCTCTTGTGCCAAAATATCCAGATGATAAAGGCAAATTATAATAGAAAACAATCAATATACATATTAAAACTTTGTATATGTAAAATACATATATTTGTCATTTAAATAAAAGTTCTGACAGTGAAAATATAGACTTTATATCTTCTATATCACAATGAAAAACCAGCTAAATGGAATATGAAAGCAATATGGTTCATATCTACAGGTTTCTGTTGTAAACCTCTGTGGATGTTTTGAATCATAAACCTCTATAGAGAACTGTATATAGGCTTTATGCCACAGCCTTCATGCTCCCTGTGGCTTTCTTATGATAAAGTAGAACTTTTCAGGATATATATGATAAAAATTTAAACCAACATTTTGATATTAATCCCCTAAAACTTCTAAGATTTTTGCCACATTATTCTGAATAATAAAAATAAAACTGTGCTTTTAAAACCAGTTGAAAAGTATTTTTTAAAAATATGACTAGAAATTGACCTAGAATATATAATTTAAGAAAGCCATTCTGCGGAAAGAACTCGGACAAAATATTTTTAATGTATTTGCCTAGTTTGATACTCTGGTATCACAAGAAAAATATTGATGTTTATATTCTTTTTGTAAGACCATGTGTCTGAAGTGTTGTTCAGTCACTCAGTCATGTCCAGCTCTTTGTGACCCCATGGAATGCAATATGCCAGGTTTCCCTGTCCTACACTATCTTCTGGAGTTTGCTCAAACTCATGTGCCAAAGTTATCTCATTGCTATTATCTATATATCTGATAACTGGGAAATATTGAAGGCAGGAGAAGAAGGGGATGACAGAAGATGAGATGGTTGTGGGCATCACCAATTCAGTGAACACGAGTTTGAGCAAGCTCTGGGAGATGGTGAAGGACAGGGAAGCCTGGTGTGCTACAGTCCATGGAGTTGCAAAGAGTCAGACACAACTGAGCAGCTGAACAACAAATAGCATACTATCTAGTCATGCTATAGCATGTCACATGACTAATCTATTGTTACTATTATTATTCTCCTAGAATTAACAAAAGGAAAGAAAAACTGTTTATTTGGAAGGAATATAAGTATAAACTTAACAATAAAATTAATTCAACGCCATCCCAAAAGAAAATACCTTTTCTTTTTAAAAATTATATAATTCTACCATTAGGCAGAAGGGAGTTTTTCACTCTCCAACTATATATATATATACACACACACTTAGTAGGAAACAAACGGAGAAGGAAATAGCAACCCACTCCAGTACTCTTGCCTGGAAAATCCCATGGACGGAGGAGTCTGATAGGCTGCAGTCCATGGGGTCACAGAGTTGGACACGACTGAGTGACTTCACTTTCATTTTTCACTTTCATGCATTGGAGAAGGAAATGGCAACCCACTCCAGTATTCTTGCCTGGAGAATCCCAGGGACGGGGGAGCCTGGTGGGCTGCCATCTATGGGGTCGCACAGAGTCTGACACGACTAAAGTGACTTAGCAGCAGCAGCAGCAGTAGGAAACAATGATAAAAATAAAAATTATTTAACATTTTTATAAAAATATAATAGCATTAAATATAAGGAGAAACTTACATGTAATTTTACTTATTTGATGTCTTAATTGATAAGCCATGATAACTCTTCTTGCATGCCAAATAAATATCTGAGAAACTGTCTCAAATCACAGAAATAATCTAAATAATAGAAAGTATTGCCATGTAACACTACTATTCTCTAGAAAAGTGAGAAATAACACAGGTTATATCCACCCAGGTATACTCACAGCCTGTATTTTTTGGTTATTTTTCAGAAATTTAAGGCTATTATTTATATTTTCTTTAAATGCGCCTTTTCATGCTATTCATGAATTAGATTGCACTGTATTCAATTAGTTTATGAGGGAAATAAGCTGAGGGATCTGCTCCCTGCTATGCCATTGACTTTGGCACACCATCTATGCTACAGATAAACACAAAATTCCTGTGTTTTTTTTTCTTTTTTCTTACTTTGTTTGTCCCTGTGGCCAGGATGTAGATAAAGACATGGTCTGAGATCCCCTTGGGAGAAGTATTAGGATTTCATCAGCCTTGAGACTTGGAGAACTGGCATTTACCTTGGGACATCTACCTGCAGAAATTCTCTGAAGACTTTCCTTTGGTGAAAGTTAGAGTATTCTACTTGTGAGGGTCAAAAGGAAAAGACAAAGTGTGAGAAGCATTTGAAATACCTCCACAGAAACTGAAGAAATATTCTCCTAAATGGCTTAACTGATTGCCACTGCCCATAGAATTTATCCTTCAAGCTATAATTTCAGTACTGTGTCTCAATGTGTCAGCCACCACAGAAGATAGTATTCTCTAGCATACAAAATACAAGCTGCATTCACATTGAAGAATCTTTCTTTTCAATAAAACAAATGAACTAAAAACAACACTGGTTTGACATTTTGATAGCAAATAACTCACCTCAAAAGCATTTACTAAGTGTATGTGGTAAACAAGATTGCCCAGTCAAGCCAGTACCAAGATCGAGTCATTTCACAAATAGTTACAGATGAGGCATAGTACACATGTGCAGAGAGAACGAAAGCATAACAAACCTCAGTATCAGAAGAAGAAAACAGCTAGAATAGTGAAAACAATAAAATAGATGCTGTTCATATACATGCAATGAAAAGAGAATTAGCAATGTAAGTTTCAGGTTGTTTAAATTATTCACAGAAAATAGTGTCTGTTCAGCATGTTGTTTTATAAACAGTTGGTTATCCCACATGCAAGTAAAACAAAAGCACAAATAAATGCCAAGTAGGTCAAACTCTTATGTATTAAAGAAGTAGATTATAAACCAGTAGTCAATGAGGCAGTGGAAGTCGCCAAGAGATATTTGAAAATGTGTGGAGATAGTTTTTATTTCCAGTAACATGAAATGTTGGTTTCATGTGTTAATATTGTCATGAAAGTTGCTTAGATAAGAATCCTTATCCAAGGTTCAAATCCCCTACCCAAGGTATTAATAGTGTTCCCACTGAGTATTGCTATTCTAAAGGTAAGAGATGACATCATTTTATAAATGTTTAGAGCTATAATTTATACATAATAAAATGCACCCATTATAAATATAGAGCCAAATGATTTTCACAAATGTATACACACACATAATTCCAACCATAGTAAAAAATATAGCACTCCTATACTACACAAAGCTTCCTTATGCCCTTTACTCTCACATTATTTCCCCCTTAGACTTAAGCAATGAACGCTTTTCTTTTTGTCACTATAGCTTAGTGACAAATAATATAGCTTTGCTTATTCTAGATTTTCAATTATACAGAATCCATGGGTCATATATTCTTTTCTGTCATCTACCATGATAGATACTTTTCCATGCTGCTGTGTGTTTTGTATGTCTGTTACTTTTTATTATATTGATTTCTATTTCTTTGAATGAATATAAATATCAAAGTTTAATTATCTATTTGCATGTTGGTAGATAATTAGATTGTTTCCAATTTGGGATAAATGAAAACAATATTAATATAAACTTCTATTTACAAATCCTTGCTGCATATATGGTTCATTTCACTTGATTAAACAGCTAGGAAGGCAATTGCTAGCTCATGTGGTAAGTGCTCTATTATTAAACAAGAAATTACCGTAAGATTTCCAAAGTCATTACAGCTTTTTACATTCTCACTTTAATACTTTCTTTTTTTTTTTTTTTTTTTTTTAGCTTTTGTAGTAATTATACAGCGTACTTGATGCCTCACTTTACATTTCTGATGACTAATGATAGAACCTTTTCATGTGTTATCTGGCCATTGTTATGAAATTTCATGTAATACAAAGTAATCAGCTCAAACTAAATAATTAAATGTAAGACCCAACTGTAAAACTGCTAGAAGAAAACATCAGGGAAAGTCTTCTTGACATCAGTCTTTGTAAATAATCTTTTACTATGACATCAAAAGCACAAGAAAATAAAACAAAAATAAATGAAGGGACTATTTTAAACTAAAAGATTCTTCTGCACAGCAAATAATCATCAAGATAAAATAAATCAACATATGGAATGAAATATGTGCAAACTATATATATGATATGGAGTTAATATTCAACAAATATAAGGAGCTCATAATTCATTAATAAAAGTAATAGTTGAAAATGGGGAAAGGACTTACATAGAGATAATGCTAAAGGAAATATTAAATTAACTAACAGGTAAATGTAAAGTCCAACATCACTAATCATCAGGGAAATAAAAATCAAAAACACATGTAAGCAGCTATACATCAATAAAATGAACAACTTAGAGAAATTCTTGGAAAGGTACACCCTCCCAAAAATGAACCAAGGAGAAATAGAAAATATGAACAGACCAATCATAAGTAACAAAATTGAAAGTGGGGTTTAAAACTTCCAACAAACAAGAGTCCAGGAGCAGATAGCTTCACAGGCAAAGCCTGTCAAACATTTAGTGAAAAGCTAACACCTATATTCAAAGAACTGCAAATGGTTTCAGAGGAAGCGACAATCCCAGACTCATTCTATGAGGCCATTGTCACCCCCAGTCCAAAACTACACAGAGATAGCACAAACAAAAAGGAAAATTATAGGCCAATATCACTGACGAACACAGAAAGCCTCTACAAAATACTAGCAAATTGAATTAAAAAAATATATTAAAAGTACCATACAACATGATCAGGTGATATTTATCCCAGGGATGCAAGAATTCTTCAATGTATTAACAAACTGAAGAATAAAAATCATGGGATCATCTCGATAGATGCAGAAAAAAATTTTGACAATGTTCAACTTTTTATCGTTTATGATAAAAAAAAATTCAGAAAGTGATCATAGAGGGAGCCTACCTCAACATAATAAAGGGCATATATGACAAACACACAGCAAACATAATTCTCAGTAGTGAAAAACTGAAAGCATTTCCTCCTAGATCAAGAACAAGAAAAGGATGCTCACCCTCACCACTTTTAATCAACATAGTTCTCTAAGTCCTAGCCATGGCAGTCAGAGAAGAAAAAGAAATAAAAGGAATCCAAATTGGAAAAGAAGTAACTATCCTTGTTTATAGATGACATGATATTATGCATAGAAATCCTAAGGATGTAACCAGAAAACTACTAGAGCTAATCAGTGCAGAAGTTTTTAATCTCCTGGCTTAAATCTATTAGCAATTATTTTATTTTTGATGCTATTTAAAATGGAATTTTTTTGTTAATACTATTTTCAGATAAGTTATTGTTAGGACATAATAGAGCAATTGGTTTTATATGGTAAATTTTATTCTACAACATTATTCTTTTTTTTTGTGTGTGTGTGTGTTGAGGTTTATTTTTTACTGGAGCATAGCTGCTTCACCATGTGTTGTTAATTTCTGCCATCCAGCAAAGTAAATCAGTTATATGTATATATACGTCCAATCATTTTTAGATTTATTTCCCATTTACATCACCACAGATCATTAAGTAGAGTTCCCTATACTATACAATAGGTTCTCATTGGTTATCTATTTTATTCATAATACTGTATAAATATCAACCTAATCTCCCATTCATCTCACCTCTCTCCTTTCTTGGTAACCATAAATTTGTTCTCTATATTTGTGACTCTACTTCTACTTTGAAGGAAGTTTATCTATATCACTTTTCTGCATTCCACATATAAGTGATACTACATGATATTTGTTTTTTCTTTCTGACTTATTTTATTCTGTATGACAATCTCTAGATACACACACATCTCTGCAAATAACACTATTTTGTTCCTTTTTATGGCTAAGTAATATTCCATTCTGTCTATGTACAGAAACTTCTTTATAGGGTCCTCTGTTGGTGAACATTTAGCTGCTTCCATGTCCTGCCTATTGCAAATAGTGCTGAAATGAACATTGGGGTGCATGTAACTATTTTTTTTTAATTGGAGGCTAATTACTTTACAATATTGTGGTGGTTTTTGCTATACATTCACATGAATCGTCCATGGGTGTATATATGTTCCCCGTCTTGAACCCCTCTCCCACCTCTCTCCCCATCCTATCTCTCAGGGTCATCCCAGTGCACCAGCCCTGAGCACCCTGTCTCATGCTTTGAACCTGGACTGGCGATCTGTTTCACATATGATAGTGTACATATTTCAATGCTATTCTCTCAAAACAGCCCACCCTCGCCTTCTCCTACAGAATCCAAAAGTCTGTTTTTACATCTGAGTCTCTTTTGCTGTCTCACATATAGGGTTATTGTTACCATCTTTCTAAATTCCATATATATGTGTTAATATACTGTATTCGTGTTTTTCTTTCTGACTTACTTCACTCTGTATAATAGGCTCCAGTTTCATCCACCTTATTATAACTAATTCAAATGCATTCTTTTTAGTAGTTGAGTGATATTCCATTGTGTATATGTACCACAGCTTTCTTATCCATTTGTCTGCTGATGGACATCTAGGTTGCTTCCATGTCCTGGCTATTGTAAACAGTGATGCAATGAACATTGGGGTACACGTGTCTCTTTAAATTCTGGTTTCCTCAGTGTGTATGCCCAGGAGTGGGATTGCTGGGTCATATGGCAGTTCTATTTCCTGTTTTTTAAGGAATCTCCGCACTGTTCTCCATAGTGGCTGTGCTAGTTTGCATTCCCACCAACAGTGTAAGAGGATTCCTTTTTCTCTGCACCCTCTCCAGCATTTACTGTTTGTAGACTTTCTGATAGCAGCCATTCTACTGCCGTGAGATGGTACCTCATTGTGGTTTTTATTTGCATTTCTCTGACAATGAGTGATGTTGAGCATTTTTTCATGTTTGTAAGCCATCTGTATGTCTTCTTTGGAGAAATGTCTATTCAGTTCTTTGGCCCATTTTTTGATTGGGTCGCTTATTTTTCTGAAATTGAGCTGCAGGAGTTGCTTGTATATTTTTGAGATTAATTCTTTGTCAGTTGCTTCATTTTCTATTATTTTCTCCCATTCTGACAGCTGTTTTTTCACTTTCTTATAGTTTCCTTCATTGTGCAAAAGCGTTTAAGCTTAATCAGATCTAATTAAAGACATAATTAAACTTAAAATTTTGCTTTTATTTCCATTACTCTGGGAAGTGGGTCATAAAGAATCCTAGTATGATTTACATCAGAGAGTGTTTTGCCTATGTTTTCCTCTAGGAGTTTTATAGTTTCTGATCTTACATTTAGATCTTCAATCCATTTTGGGTTTATTTTTGTGTATGGTGTTATAAAGTGTTTAGTTTCATTCTTTTACAAGTGGTTGATCAGTTTTCCCAGCACCATTTGTTAAAGACATTGTCTTTCTCCATTGTATATTCTTGCCTCCTTTGTCAAACATAAGCTGTCCATAGGTGCATGGATTTATCTCTGGGCTTTCTATTTTGGCCCTTTGATCTATATTTCTGTCTTTGTGGCAGTACCATACTGTCTTGATCACTGTAGCTTTGTGGTAGAGCCTGAAGTCAGGAAGGTTGATTCCTCCAGTTCCACACTTCTTTCTCAAGATTGCTTTAACTATTCAAGGTTTTTCATATTTCCATACAAATTGTGAAATTATTTGTTTTAGTTCTCTGAGAAATACCATTGATAGCTTGATAGGGATTGCATTGAACCTATAGATTGCTTTGTGTATTATACTCATTTTCACTATGTTGATTCTTCTGATCCATGAACATAGTATATTTCTCCATGTATTTGTGTCATCTTTGATCTCTTTCATCAGTGTTTTATAGTTTTCTATATATAGGTCTTTTGTTTCTTTAGGTAGATTTATTCCTAAGTATTTTATTCTTTTCATTGCAGTGGTGAATGGAATTGTTTTAATTTCTCTTTCTGTTTTCTCATTGTTAGTGTATAGGAATGCAAGGGATTTCTGTGTGTTAATTTTTTATCCTGCAACTTTACTGTATTCATTCCTTAGCTCTAGTAATTTTCTGGTGGAATATTTAGGGTTTTCTATGTAAAGGATCATGTCATCTGCAAACAGTGAGAGTTTTAATTCTTCTTTTCCAATCTGGATTCCTTTTATTTCTTTTTCTTTTCTGATTGCTGTCGCTAAAACTTCCAAAACTATGTTGAATACTAATGGTGAAAGTGGGCACCCTTGTCTTGTTCCTGACTTTAGGGGAAATGCTTTCAATTATTTACCATTGAGGATAATGTTTGCTGTGGGTTTGTCATATATGGCTTTTATTATGTTGAAGTATGTTCCTACTATGCCTGCTCTTTGGAGGATTTTTATCATAAATGGGTGTTAAATTTTGTTAAAGGCTTTCTCTGCATCTATTGAGATAATCATATTGTTTTTATCTTTCAATTTGTTAATATGGTGTATCACATTGATTGATTTGTGGGTATTAAAGAATCCTTGCATCCCTGGGATGAAGACTACTTTGTCATAATGTGTGATCTTTTGAATGTGTTGTTGGATTCTGTTTGCTTGAATTTTGTTAAGGATTTTTGCATCTATGTTCATCACTGATATTGGCCTGTAGTTTTCTTTTTTTGTGGCATCTTTGTCTGGTTTTGGTATTAGGGTGATGATGGCCTCATAGAATGAGTTTGGAAGTTTACCTTCCTCTGCAACTTTCTGGAAGAGTTTGGGTAGGATAGGTGTTAGCTCTTCTTTAAATTTTTGGTAGACTTCAGCTGTGAAGAGGTATGGTCCTGGGATTTTGTTTGCTGGAAGATTTCTGATTATGGTTTCAATTTCCATGCTTGTAATGGGTCTGCTAAGATTTTCTATTTCTTCCTGGTTCAGTTTTGCAAAGTTATACTTTTCTAAGAATTTGTCCATTTCTTCCAAGTTGTCCATTTCATTGGCATATATTTGCTGATAGTAGTCTCTTATGATCCTTTGTATTTCTGTGTTGTCTGTTCTGATTTCTCCATTTTCGTTTCCAATTTTGTTGATTTGATTCTTCTCCCTTTTTTTTTTTTTTTTTTTTGATGAGTCTGGCTAATGGCTTGTCTATTTTGTTTATCTTCTTAAAGAACCAGCTTTTAGCTTTCCTGATTTTTGCTATGGTCTCAATTGTTTCTTTTTAATTTATTTCTGCCATAATTTTAAGATTTCTTTCCTCCTACTAACCCTGGGGTTCTTAATTTCTTCTTTTTCTAGTTGCTTTAGGTGTAGAGTTAGGCAATTTATTTGATTTCTCTCCTGTTTCTTGAGGTAGGCTTGTATTGCTATGAACCTTCCCCTTAGCACTGTTTTGACTAAATCCCGTAGGTTTTGCTTTGTTGTGTTTTCATTTTCATTCATTTCTATGCATATTTTGACTTATTCTGTGATTTGTTGTTATTCAAAAGTGTGTTGTTTAGCCTCCATATGTTTGTATTTTTAATAGTTTTTTTTTTCTTTTTTCCAGTAGTTGACATCTAATCTTAACCACATTGTGATCAGAAAAGATGCTTGGAATGATTTCAATTTTTTTTGAATTTACCAAGGCTAGATTTATGACCCAGGATGTGATATATCCTGGGGAAGTTTCCGTGTGCATTTGAGAAAAAGTGAAATTCATTGTTTTGGGGTGAAATGTCCTATAGATATCAATGAGGTCTAACTGGTCCATTGTATCATTTATTTGTGTTTCCTTCCTAATTTTCTGTTTAGTTGATCTATCCATAGGTGTGAGCGGGGTATTAAAGTCTCCCACTATTATTGTGCTACTGTTAATTTCCCCTTTCATACTTGTTAGCATTTGCCTTACATTTTGGGATGCCCCCATGTTGGGTGCATACATATTTATAAGTGTTATATCTTCTTCTTGGATTGATCCTTTGATCATTATGTAATGTCCTTCTTTGTCTCTTTTCACAGCCTTTATTTCAAAGTCTATTTTATCTGATATGAGTATTGCTACTCTTACTTTCTTTTGGTCTCCATTTACATGAAATATCTTCCTCCAGTCCTTCACTTTCAGTCTGTGTGTGTCCCTTGTTTTGATGTGGGTCCCTTGTAGACAGCATATACAGGGGTCTTGTTTTTATATCCATTCAGCCAGTCTTTGTCTTTTGGTTGGGGCAATCGACCCATTTACATTTAAGGTAATTATTGATAAGTATGATCCTGTTGCCATTTACTTTGTTGCTTTGGGTTCAAGCCTATAAACCTGTCTAGAATGATACTTTAGCCTTTGCTGATGAGCTGGTTTGGTGGTGCTGAATTCTCTGAGCTTTTGCTTATCTGTAAAGCTTTTGATTTCTCCTTCATATTTGAATGAGATCCTTGCTGGGTACAGTAATCTGTTGTAGGTTTTTCTCTTTCATCACTTTAAGTATGTCCTGCCATTCCCTCTTGAACAGATTCTATTGAAAGATCAGCTGTTGTCCTTATGGGAATCTCCTTGTGTGTTATTTGTTGTTTTTCCCTTGCTGCTTTTAATATTTGTTCCTTGTGTTTGATCTTTGTTAATTTGACTAATATGTGTCTTGGGGTGTTTCACCTTGGGTTTATCCTGTTTGGGACTCCCTGGGTTTCTTGGACTTGTGTGACTATTTCCTTCCCCATTTTAGGGAAGTTTTCAACTATTATCTCCTTGAGTATTTCCTCATGGCCTTTCTTTTTGTCTTCTTCTTCTGGGGCTCCTATGAGCGAATGTTGGGGCATTTAACACTGTCTCAGAGGTCTCTGAGGTTGTCCTCATTTCTTTTAATTCTTTTTTCCTCTTTGCTTCATTTATTTCCACCTTTCTATCTTTCACCTCACTAATCCTATCTTTTGCCTCCGTTATTCTATTCTTGGTTCCCTGCAGAGTTCTTTTGATCTCATTTTTTTGCATTGTTCATTATTGATTGACTGTTTTTCATTTCTTCTAGGTCCTTGTTAAACGTTTCTTGCATCTTCTCAATCCTTGTCTCCAGACTATCTGTAGCTCCATTTGTTTTCAAGATTTTGGATCATTTTTACTATCATTATTCTGAATTCTTTTTCAGGTAGACTCCCTATCTTCTCTTTTGTTTGGTTTGGTGGGCTTTTATCATGTTCCTTTACCTGCTGAATATTTATCTGCCAATGAGTAAGAGTCTCAATATATCTTTATAAATGTTCTAATTCATTTTTGTTAATTCAAGCTGTACTTGAATTTTTGTTATATTTCATATTTGGATAATGAAATTATAATATATTCTGAATTCATACTAACAAGCAAAATAATTTTCAAAGAAAAAGACAATCATTTTTTAAAAATACATATTGGCAAATTAACACAACAAATTCAAAAGATCAAGATTTTTATAATCTTTTTAACCATTCATGAAGTGAAAGTGAAAGTCTCTCAGTGTGTCCGACTCTTTGTGACCCCATGGAATATACAGCTAAGGAAATCTTCAGGCCAATATACTTGAATGAGTAGTCTTTCCCTTCTCCAGGGGATCTTCCCAACCCAGGGAGCAAACCTAGGTCTTGTGCACTGTAAGTTGATTCTTTACCAGTTGAGTCACAAGGGAAGTCCAAATAAATTTTTGAAAGTGAAAGTCACTCAGTCGTGTCCTATTCTTTGTCACACATACCATTCACAAGTGGCCTCAAATATACATTATATCACATATCAAAAATCAGTCCTTGTCTGAGTCAAGTTCATAAATGATTATCACCATCATAAGATGAACGTTTAGAGAAGCTACTATTATCTGAAATGTAATTATTATCAATTTTTATCATAAATATTTCAACATTAAATTTGAATAGAATAAAAATCAAATTCCTCAGTCCAGAAAGCATCCTGAAAAGCTTCTGTAATTAATTAAATTTGTAATACTTGTGATATAAATGTGATGCTTACCTGCATTTAATATTAGAAAGAAAGTTATAAATAATGAAAGCACTTTATTTCCCCAAGTTTTTATTCTTTCTTCAATATTTTTACACTTTCAAAGTTTACACTGAATGATGTTATTGTTTTTATTTTCCATAAATTCAAAGTGATTTTTCCTTTAAAAATATACATATGTAAAAGTAAATATTCTATGTAAGACTTACCATGAGAAAATAAAGTATCCCACCCGGACATTTTTGTATTTTCACATGAACTTTATGTAATGAAATAGACAGAAGTGAAGTGAAAGCACTCATTTGTGTCCTACTCTTTGCGACCCCATGGACTGTGTCCATGTAATTCTCCAGGCCAGAATACTTGAGTGGGTTGCCATTCCCTTCTCCAGGGGATCTCCCCAGCAAAGGGATCAAACCAGGTTCTCCTGCATTGCAGGCGGATTCTTTACCAGCTGAGCTGCCAGGGAATACCAATAGAAGCAAATATATTCCCAAAGTATAGTGTAATGTTATGACTGCTATTCAGCAAATAATTTTGGAAATATTAGAATTAGAATGTAGTCTACTATCCATTAGATAGTAGATTAGAGCTGAGAGACAGAATGCCTGAAGAACTATGGACAGAAGTTCATAACATTGAACATGAGGCAGTGATCAAGAGCATTCCCAAGAAAAAGAAAAGCAAAAGGGCAAAAGGGTTGTCTGAGGAGGCCTTACAAATAACTGAGGAAAGAAGAGAAGCTAAAGGCAAAAGAGAAAAGGAAAGGTATACCCATTTGAATACAGAATTCCAAAGAATAGCAAGGAAAGACAAGAAAGCCTTCCTCAGTGATCAGTGCAAGGAAACAGAGGAAAACAGTAGTATGGGAAAGACTAGAGATCTCTTCAAGAAAATTAGAGATACCAAGGGAACATTTCATGCAAAGATGGCCCCAATAAAGGACAGAAGTGATATGGACCTAAAGGAAGCAATTAAGAAAAAAAAATATGTGTACTAGAAAAAAAATAATAAAATTCAACATTCAAAAAAGCAAAAAAAGAAAAAAAAAAAAGAGGTGACAGGAATACAAAGAAGAACTACACAAAATGGATCTTCATGACCCAGATAACCACAATAGTGTAATCACTCACCTAAAGCCAGAAATCCTGGAATGAAAAGTTAAGTGGACCTTACAAAGCCTCAATATGAACAAAGCTAGTGGAAGTGAGGGAATTCTAGTTGAGCTATTTCAAATACAAACAGATGATGCTGTCAAAGTACTGCACTCAATATGCCAGAAAATTTGGAAAACTCAGCAGTGACCACAGGACTGGAAAAAGTCAGTTTTCATTCCAATCCCAAAGAAAGACAATGCCAAAGAATGTTCACACTACCACACAATTGCACTCATCTTGCATGTTAGCAAAGTAATGCTCAAAATTCTCCAAGCCAGGCTTCAACAGTACATGAACCCAGAACTTCCAGATGTTCAAGCTGGATTTAGAAAAGGCAGAAGAACCAGAGGTCAAATTGCCAGCATCCGTTGGATCATCGAAAAAGTAAGAGAGTTCCAGAAAAGCATCTATTTCAGCTTTATTGACTACACTGAAGCTTTTGATTGTGTGAATCACAACAAACTGGTAAATTCTGAAAGAGATGGGAATAACAGAACACCTTACCTGCCTGCTGAAAAAACTGTATGCAGGTCAAGAAGCAACAGTTAGAACTGAACATGGAGCAATAGATTGGTTCTAAATCAGGAAAAGAGTACATCAAGGCTGTATATTGTCACCCTGCTTATTTAATTTCTATGCAGAGTACATCATGAGAAATGCTGGGCTGGATGGAGCACATGCTGGAATCAAGATTGCCAGGAGAAATATCAATAACCTCAGATATGCTGATGACACTACCCTTATGGCAGAAAGTGAAGAAGAACTAAAGAGCCTTTTAATGAAATTGAAGGAGGAGAGTGAAAAAGTTGGCCTAAAACAGCATTTAGAAAACTAAAATCATGGCAACCGGTCCCATCATGTCATGTCAAATACATGGGGAAACAGTGGCTGACTTCATTTTGGGGGGCTCCAAAATCACTGCAGATGGTGATTGCAGCCATAAATTTAAAAGACACTTGCTCCTTGGAAGGAAAGTTATGACCAACCTAGATAGCATATTTAACAGCAGAGATGTTACGTTGCCAACAAAGGCCCATCTAATCAAAGCTATGGTTTTTCCAGTAGTCAGGTATGGATATGAGAGTGGGAATATAAAGAAAGCTGAGTGCCAAAGAATTGATGCTTTTGAACTGTGGTGTTGGAGAAGAATCTTGAGAGCCCCTTGGACTGCAAGGAGATCTAAGCAGTCTATCCTAAAGGAAACCAGTTCTGAATATTCATTGGAAGGACTGACACTGAAGCTGAAGCTCCAATACTTTGGCTACCTGGTGCAAACAACTGACTCATTGTAAAGACATTGATGCTGGGAAAGTTTGAAGGCAGAAAGAGAAGGGGATGACAGATGAGATGGTTGGATGGCATCACTGACGTGATGGACATGAGTATGAGTAGAATGCGGAAGTTTGCGATGGACAGGGAAGCCTGGCCTACTGCAGTCCATGGCGTCGCAAACAGTCGGATACAACTGAGCGACTGAACTGAACTGAACAGAACTGAACTATCTGTAGAATTTTATTAGTTTTTAGTAATTGTTTTGAAGGTGAAGTTAAAACTTTTGTATCACCTATTACTGGTGTCATCACAAAAATATATAATTTTTTTAAAATGAGTGATAAACTTTCCATATCATTGATAGATTTATTATATTAAATATGGTCTCATTTCAATAGCATCTTTAATCCTCAACTACATTAGAAGGTGATTATGTAGATTCTAACTACAAATCATAATACATACTTTATCTATGTTACAGAAGTTCTTGTACTTATTGAATTATGCAATGTTGTATATTAACCCATGGTCATTGACCAAACAAATGCTCAGAGATTTTAGACACAATGAAACAGGAAGCAAACTTACAAACATTAGAAATAACAGAGAAGCCAATTAGAAAGTATTTGCTGAATACCGAGGTTTACATCAAACTTTGCAATATGTTATCTCACTCAACTTAAAACATAATTTCAAAGAAGATGTTTAAATATATGTGCACATGTAGTTAAACAAATATAGAGAGCTATAATGTAAAAATCACAGTTAGTAATTAGTAAAGGAGTCATGAATTTATTTATCCTACTAAATTTTTGAAGATGTAGGTATTCTATGCTAAAATTTTATTTTAGTCATAAATATGTGTCAATGGCAATAGTGGTAAAAATTATAACACATTGAAAAAACTAAGGAAGTGATTTCAAGGAATGTCTATTTTGCAAAATAATGACAGTATAAGCAAATCAAAGACATCATCACCCATTCTTTATACACTAGTAAATTCTAATTACTGCCTAAGTCAAAATGTTTATTTGCTAAATATTTGCATTTAGCGAAGATTTGAGCCAGAAAAAGATAGAATATTATAAGCAAAACATATATATTAAGCAGCATAGTTTTCTGAGAAATCTGTCTGAGTTTGTAGCAGCTTGTTTTTCTCTTATGTTATTTGGGCAAGAGTTTAAATGAACAGTGCCAAAAAGAAACACTAACAGACCATACATCAAAAGATACCACATAAATTATTTCTGTGTACTGGTCAGTTATAATAAAGAATTAAAAGCTTTTCAAAATATTGGGTATGAAAAAACAAACAGTCCAATCAAAAAGTGAGCAGATCTAAATAGACATTTCTCCAAAGTGAATCTTCCAGGAAAAAGCATCTCTCTTGTTTTAATTTTCAATGATACTTATGAAGACTTTTGAGACAGAATCAAATGTTTTATTTAGCTATGTTCCAGTCTTATAGATTATATAAAAGACTGACAATAACCTGTCAATGCATATGCAAAAAAGGTTTGTTGCTGTAAATGGTACAATGCAACAAGAGCAAGAAAGTGTAATGCAATATTGAGATTCAGAACACCCTGGCTCAGCTTCCAGGGGCCATTCTCAGTCACATTCTCCAGAGATGATGTACTTCCTCTCCAGAATACAAAGCAGGACACCTGGGAATCCAGGTTTACTCAAGGAGGAAGCTGCTCTCTAGTTAAGAATCCAAAACCAGGATGTGTGAGCTTACTCAATAAACAGAAATTAAGTTGGCCTAATGGTAACTATTTAATAACTATGAATGTACATTTTCTCTAGCATTTCTTCAAAACTGGAACTGTCAGACCTGAGTGCAACTTCATTCATACTAGATTTTATGGTTTATTGCAGATTGACCAAGCATCATCACCATGAGTCCAGGTAATCTTGGAGACTAACACAACAAATCAACCAGATCTATCCTGTACTTACACAAATATTAAGAAGAAAAACTCCTCTATTCTTGGAGAAAGATAAGGATATTTTCCTTTGTCAGAGTTTTCCAGTGAGTAACTTATCTAAACCTGTTTTCATGGCCTTGTTTCTTAGGCTGTATAAGATGGGATTAAGGAAGGGGCAATAAAATATAGAAAGAAGATAAAATGAGATCAGTGAATGTTGTAGACCCTAAAATAGGTTTCAAGTATGCAATAAATCCAGTTGAGAAAAAGTGCACTAACTGCCAAGTGTGGGAGGCAAGTAGAAAAGGCTTTGACCGTCCCTCTGTAGATGGAAACTTTCTGACAGTAGAGAAGATGTAGATGTATAAGATTATGATGCTCATAAAGCAACAGAAATCCAGGACTGTGTTAACAAGTATAAGCACAATTTCTGCAGTTATATTCTTTGAGCAAGTAATAACTAACAAATGGGGAATATCACCGAAGAATTGTTGGATCTTGTTGAGCCCACAGTAAGATAAAGAAAATGTTTCTGCTATGTGCATAACAGATAGCAAGCCACCACTGAACCAGGATAGAACCACAATTCAGAAAGGTGAAGGAATTTCTGTGGGTCAAAAAGTTGACAACAGTTTTGAGCACAACAACTGAAGTGAGGTAAATGTCAAAAAGGGACAAATTTCTTAAGAAGTAATGTGTGGAGGCATGGGTCTAAGGATGCTATTGAACTATGATGTTGGAGAATACTCTTTAGAGTCCCTTGGACAGCAAAGATATCCAACTAGTCCATCCTAAAGGAAATCAGTCCTGAATATTCATTGAAAGGATTGATGCCGAAACTCCAATACTTTGGCCACCTGAGGCGAAGAACTGACTCATTTGAAAAGATCCTGATACTGGAAAAGATTGAAGGCAGGAGGAGAAGGGGATGACAGAGGATGAGATGGTTGGATGCCATCACCAACTCAATGGACATGAGTTTGAATATGCTTCAGGAGTTAGTGATGGACAGGGAAGCCTGGCATGCTGCAGTCCTTTGGGGTCTCAAAGAGTCAGACACGACCAAGTGACTGAACTGAGCTGAAGAATGTTATAATAAAAATGAGGCCATTCCCCATTAGGGCTGCCAGGTAAATTACTATGAAAAACCCAGCTTGTAAGAACTGAAAAATCCATGAACCAGGAAAACAAAATATAATAAATATTGATACTGTGGAGATATTGTTCATTCTTAATGAAATATTCTGCATTAAGAAAAAAGAAAAAAAGTTTGATTAAAGTGGTCATAAATCCTAAATATAGTCAATATTACCTCAGCATACCTGAAAAATAACAACCCTAATAAGTGTTCCTATTTAATGATCATCTTTTTAATGACCATGTTGAGTGTGTGTGTGAAAGAGACAGAAGTAAAAAATAATTTCAATGGTATATCTTCTCCATCAATATAAGCCTATATATTAGTCATATACTTTATATGTACTTTATGACATTTTTTTCAGTTTCTCTTCATTTGTCTACAAACTGTTATAATGCTATGCAACTATATAATAAATTGTTTCAGATTCTCAGCACAATAGGATCCTAATTTACATGTGAATGAAAGTAAGAGAAAGATATGGAGTATGCCATGATGCCATGTCACAACTTATATCTATTTGCCTTGCATTTTTTTTCTTTCAATCAATTGACTGTTAGACATGATTATTTGTTCCAACTTTTGTCTTAAAAATAATCTCCATAACATGATAGAAATTCTTCTCTCTACTTAAATTTGCTTCCTTTCTACACAACTCCAGGCTTTCCAGGTGGCACTAGTGGTAAAGAATCTGTCTGTCTGCCAATGCAGGAGATGCAAGAGATGCAGCTTTGATCCCTGGTTTGGGAAGATCCCCTGGAGTAGGAAATTGCACACCTCACTCCAATATTCTTGCCTAGAAAATCCCGTTGGCAGAGAAGCCTGGTGGGCTACACAGTCCATGAAGCCCCAAAGGGTTGGACACAACTGAGCACACACACAACTCTGACCTTTTCTGATATCGTCTACGATTTTATATTATTGAATAATGGATTAAATGTATATCCCAGAATTTCTTCTTTTGGCCTTTTGGGTTTCTCTACATTCTCCCTTGACATCCTCATATCATTTTGGTTACCCAGTTTTCACCTTTTTAAAGTCTATTCATTTATTTTTAAAATTCATCTGCCTAGATAGATGATAGAAAGTTAGAAACAGATATAAACTCACACATATATTTAATAGGTCATACTTCAATATATTACTACAAACATGGAAATATAAGAAAAGCTAAATTCATGTCTACAAAACTATATTTCCTTTATATTTTAATTGCCAATGTCATTTTTCTCACCCCTAATGTGTATGCTTCCTAGATGTCATGAACTGTTTCCAAATGTATTGCCTAAGTTTTAACTCCATTTTAAAATGTAAATTCTGTCTTCTTCTCTACTTGATTTAAAATCTGTCAATCCATTGGTAGGGAAGATATAGATAAATGAAAGCATAGCTATAGACATAGGCATAGATATAAACATACATGGGTACATATATTTAAAAGCATATATTAATAAGTTTATCTCTCTATCATCTATTTATTAATAGTCTTACCTCAACATATTTCTGGCTTAATTTTTGATGCCATAATTGAGACTATTATCTCTGGCCTGTCTTTCTCACTCAATGATCAACAATTATTTTTTACCCATTTAAGAATTCAATTAATAAAACTGAGTAAAATGGATAAAGAAAATAGAGTTGTTTAAATAGTTAGGTGAACAAATTTAGTGTAAAATGCTGAAATTAATTGACATCTCTGATATGTGTGTATCCTTTCTTCAGTGCATGATTTTTATTAAAATAGAGCTTCATGTGTTTTGTGATTATGTTGATATATATATATTTTTTTACTTCCCAGATTGGCTAGTGTTATTATATTTTACCTTAAGGTCATCTAATATCTCTTCTACTCTCTGTCAACCTGACTGTCTCTATAGATAGATAGACAGATCTCCTATTTATATACTTTGAAAAATGTAGATAAATAAAAATTAAATGAATATAGAATATTTGTGATGGGATATTTGGCATGTAATGTATTTCCTCTTATACTTTATTAGAAAAAATTACCTAAAACTAATCATTCCAAAATTATATTTATTTAAGAGTTATGAAATGTAACAAAGTAGAGAAGATATAGTTGAACTATAGTTGAGCTTACATTTTAGAGGCTCAAATGCATAGAATTCCAAAATACTTTTAAAAATCTAAGCTCCATATGTGTATTGTATAATTCAAAGCAATGTTTTACATAAATCAAAACTAAACAAAGCTAATTGATAATTACTATGGTAATTATTTGCTTCATCCAGTAATATCCAGTATATTTTAGTGGTAATGCATTGCCAAATTATATATAGCTTTTTGATCTTTTACTTCAGCATTTTACTTACTTCCTTTGCTAATTTTTTTATTGTGGTTAATTTACCTAGTGTTTTCAACTTATTTTTCATTCATTACAATGAATCAGAATGCTATTGTGCTTTACAAAGAAGTTATGTAAATAAAGAGTTACAAAGACAAATATGTCTTTTGTATATAAACTCATTTTAGAATATAGATAGATACAGAAGACTTCTCTGTGGCCTATACTTAGCAACTCATGCTTTAGAGATATTAAATTAAGCATTATTACAGAAGAAACTTTTTAACTACAGAATTTAAATAAGACTTTTTTACAGGCTTCTCATATTCTGACTGAAATTATAATCAACAGTCAGAGTGAAAGAAAATAAAACTCACTAAAGTATCTGTTCTATAGAAGATGAACGAATACAGCAGGCTTCATGTCATAGTCACTGTTCAAATTATTACTGATGATTCATCCAGATGGACAACACTAACTTTGACTTTCAAATATGTAAAAGCTCTTTTCCTTTCCAATAGGCACTATACTTTCTGTGAGCAAACATATTTATCGGTGAGTATAGAGAGATTAAGAATGGTGATGATTTTATATCTGCTGCCCATGTCCCAGTGGCTTAAAATTGGAAATATTCCAAAGAGAGAGGCTGCCACTTTTGTTGAAATTGGCTTATCTGTACCTTTCAATTACAAGACAAATCTTGGCACTGTCTTATATGAAGAAATTAAGTACCACAACTGACTTTTCCTTACCAATAAGTAACTTCAAGGGCTTCTGTGGTGTCTCAGATGGTAAAGAGTCTGCCTGCAATGTAGGAGACCTGGGTCCCATCCCTGGGTCTGGAAGATCCTCTGGAGAAGGGAATGGCCACCCAGTTCAGCACTCTTGCCTGGAGAATTCCAATGACAGAAGAGCCTGGGGGGTTAAAATTCAAATACTGGCATGCAATCAAGAGTCCCCATAATCAATAAGTAGGTATTTAAGGAACATATTTATCCTATCACCCATTGAGCTGATACAGAAAAGAATCTATGTAATTAGCATGTTCCCAAGTATTGGTTATGTCACTCATAGAGAGTGTGTATGTGCTATGCCACTTCAGTCGTGTCCAACTCTTTGAGATCCTATGGACCTTAGTCCATCAGGCTCCTCTGTCCATGATATTCTCCAGGCAAGAATACTGGAGTGGGTAGCCATTCCCTTTTCCAGGGGAGCTTCCTGGACCAGGGAACAAACCCGCGTCTTTTACCTCTGCTTCATAGGCAGGTAGGTTCTTTACCACTAGCGTGACTTGGCAAGCCCTGTAGCACAAATATATTTTTATTAGTTTCTTGAAATAAAAAAGCCATATTTGCATTTATAATAGTGAGATGTCAGTCATATTCTCTCCTAAAGAGCTGTACTAACAAATACTTGATTCTGTTGACTGAAACCAATCAATCAATATCATAAAGTCAAAGCCTCCAATTTGTACAGGTAATGAAGCACACAGAAAGTGACTTAACAAACTAAACATTAGTTTACTTATACTTTGGTAAAAAGAGCATAATAAGTTAGCTGTAATTTAAATAGTGTTCATTTGTGATAGACTTTTATGCATACAAATTCCCTAAGACAAAATTGTAATACAAACATTCATATTGCAATACCTAAATAAATTTCAGATTCAAATGCTGAAAAATGTTACATTTTTTATGAAACTCTGGTAGCTCAGATGGTAAAGAGTCTGCCTGCAATGCAGAGACCCAGGTTCGATTCCTGGGTTGGGAAGATCCTCTGGAGAAGGAAATGGCAACCCACTCCAGTACTCTTGCCTGGAAAATTCCATGGATGGAGGAGCCTGGTAGGCTACAGTACTGCTGCTGCTGCTGCTAAGTCACTTCAGTCGTGTCCGACTCTGTGTGATCTCATAAATGTCAGCCCACCAGGCTCCCCCGTCTCTGGGATTCTCCAGGCAAGAACATGGGGTCGTAAAGAGTCGGCCACAACTTGGTGACTTCACTTCACTTCAGCAAATAAGTTAAATATTTTAGCAATGTCATCACTACTAGGCTGCAATACAAGAAATGCAAAACAAAGTTTTTCAAGTTGAAATAAAAGGACACTAGTTAGTAATATGAGTACATATGACTGTATAAATTTACAGGTAAATGTAAACATATAAACACATTCTGCATAATACTGTAATAGTTATGTGAATCATTATTAGCTGTAGTATAAATACTAGAAGACAAAAGTATTAAATAAAGTTATAGCTATAGTAATTAATTAATAAGTACATAATATAGAAATATGACTGGTAACATAAAAAAATAAAATATTTTAGTAGGCAGTAAATATGCTGAGCTTAAAGTTAAGCTGTTGTCAATTCAGAATAGACTGTTATGACTTCTGATTCAAGATGCCAGAATAGAAGGACATGTGCTCATCTCCTGTGGGAACACTAAAACTGCAACTAGCTGTTGAATAACCATCTACAGAAGGATGCTGGAACACACTCATAAAAGATACCCCACATCCAAAGACAAAGAAGAAGTTGCAGCAAGATGATAGAGAGCCGCAATCACAATAAAATCAATCCCATACCTGCTGGATGGGTAACCCACAAACTGGAGAACAATAATACCAAAGAAGTTCTCCCACTGTTGGGAAGGATCTGAATGCCATGACAGGCTTCCCAGCCTAGGGTTCTGATAAAACAGAATATAGTAAAAAGAATGAAAAGAAATGAAGACAGCCTAAGAGACATATGGGACAACAATAGGTGCACTAACGTTCACAGTATAGGGGTCCCAGAAGGAGAAGAGAGAGAAAGAACCTGAGAAAATATTTGAATAGATAACTGAAAGCTTCCTTAACATGGGAAAGGAAATAGTCAACCAAGTCCAGGAAGAACAGATCCTAAGCAGGATAAATCCAAGGAGGAACACACCAAAACACATAGTAATCAAACTAAAAAAGATTAAAGATAAATATAAAATATTAAATGTAACAAGGGAAAAATGACAAATAACATACAAGGGAACTCCCATCAGGCTGCAACAGGAGCGAAAGAGGCAGGGCACAACTTTTGAAAGAAGGACATAGCCCAAGGACACAACAAAAACCAATTAGAGTCAAATGAGACCAAGATGGCAGACAAGACTAGACCTCAATCCTCAATCAGCAAGTGAAATGACACACCTAAAGGTGCCATGACAGTTCCACAGCATTGTTAAAAGACCAAGGAGAGGGAGGTGGCCCAAATCCTTAAAATCTCCACCCCTTCTCAAAAATAGCTGGAATAATCTTCCCACTCATTCAGTTCAGCTCACTTCAGTCCACCAGTTGTGTCCAACTTTTTGCAAACCCATGGACTGCAGCTTGCCAGACTTCCCTGTCCATTACCAACTCCCAGAGATTACTCAAACTTATGTCCATTGAGTCAGTGATGCTATCAAAACATCTCATCTGTCATCCCTTTCTCCTGCCTTCAGTCTTTCCAAGCATCAGGGTCTTTTCCAATGAGTCAGCTCTTCCCATCAGGTGGCCAAAGTAATGGAGATTCAGCTTCAGCATTAGACCTTCCAATGAATATTCAGGACTGATTTCCTTCAGGATGGACTGGTTGGATCTCCTTGCTGTCCAAGGGACTCTCAAGAGTCTTCTCTAACACCACAGTTAACAAGCATCAATTCTTTGGTGCTCAGCTTTCTTTATAGCCCAGCTCTCACATCCATACATGACTGCTGGAAAACCATAGCTTTGACTAGACAGACCTTTGTTGGTAAAGCAATGTCTCTGCTTTTTCATACGCTGTCTAGGCTGGTCATAACTTGGTCATTCCAAGGAGTAAGCATCTTTTAATTTCATGGCTGCAGTCACCACCTGCAGTGTTTTGGAACCCCCCAAAATAAAGCCAGCCACTGTTTCCATTGTTTCCCCAACTATTTGCCATAAAGTGATGAGACCAGATGCCATAATCTTAGTTTTCTGAATGTTGAGCTTTAAGCCAACTTTTTCCACTCTCTTCTTTCACTTTCATCAAAAGGCTCTTTAGTTCTTCTTCACTTTCTGCCATAAGGCTGATGTCATCTGAATATCTGAGCTTATTGATATTTCTTCCAGCAATCTTGATTCCAGCATGTGCTTCATCTAGCCCAGCATTTCTCATGATGTATTCTGCATAGAAGCTAAATAAACAGGGTCACAATATATACCCTTGACATACTCCTTTCCTGATTTGGAACCAGTCCATTGTTCCATGTTCAGTTCTAACTGTTGCTTCTTGACCTGCATACAGATTTCACAGGAGGCAGATCAGATGGTCTGGTATTCCCAATTCTCGAAGAATTTTCCACAGTTTGTGGTGACCCACACAGTCAAAGGATTTGGTGTAGTCAATAAAGCGGAAGTAGCTGCTTTTCTGGAACTCTCTTGCTTTTTCTATGATTCACTGGACATTGGCAATTTAATCTCTGGTTCCTCTGCCTTTTCCAAATCCAGTTTGAACATCTGGAAGTTCTCAGTTCAATACTGTTGAAGTCTGGCTTGGAGAATTTTGACCATTTCTTTGCTAGAGTGTGAGATGAGTGCATTTATGCAGTAGTGTGAACATTCTTTGGCATTGCCTTTCTTTGGGGTTGGAAAGAAAACTGACCTTTTTCCAGTTCTGTGGCCACTGTTGAGTTTTCCAAATTTGCTGTAGTTTGTGCGACAGTTTGACAGCATCATCTTTCAGGATTTGAAATAGCTCAACTGGAATTCCATCACCTCCACTAGCTTTTTTCCTAGTGATGCTTCCTAAGACCCATTTGACTTCACATTTAGGATGTCTGGCTCTAGGTGAGTGATCACACCACAGTGGTTAACTGGTTCATTAAGATTTTTTTTTGTATAGTTTTTCTGTGTATTCTTGTCACCTCTTCTTAATATCTTCTGCTTCTTTTAGGTTCATATCATTTCTGTCCTTTATTTCACCTCTTCTTAATATCTTCTGCTTCTTTTAGGTTTATATCATTTCTGTCCTTTATTGGGGCCATCTTTGCATGAAATGTTCCCTTGGTATCTCTAATTTTTTTGAAGAGATCTCTGGTCTTTTCCATTCTATTGTTTTCCTCTATTTCTTTTCATTGATGTCTGAGGGAGGCTTTCTTATCACTCCTTGCTATTCTTTGGAATTCTGCATTCAAATGGATAGATCTCTCCTTTTTCTACTTTGTCTTTAGCTTTTCCTCTTTTCACAGCTATTTGTAAGACCTCCTCAGACAAGCATTTTCCCTTTTTTCATTTCTCTTTTTGAGGATGGTCTTGATCACTGTCTCATGTACAATGTCATGAACTTCCAGCCATAGTTCTTCAGGCATTATGTCTATCAGATCTAATCCTTTGAATCTATTTGTCACTTCTACTGTAGAATCATTAGGGATTTGATTTAGGTCATACTTGAATGGTCTAGTGATTTTTCCCTAATTTCTTCAGTTTAATTTTGAATTTGGCAATAATGGGTTCATGATCTGAGCCACCATATGCTTCCATTCTTGTTTTTGCTGACTGTATAGAGCTTCTTCGTCTTTGGCTGCAAAGAATATAATCAATCTTATTTCTGTATTGACCATCTGGTGATGTCCATGTGTAGAGTCCTCTCTTGTGTTGTTGGAAGAGGATGTTTGATATGACCAGTGCTTCTCTTGACAAAACTCTCTTATCTTTCACCCTGCTTCATTCTGTACTCCAAGGCTAAATTTGCCTGTTACTCCAGGTGTTCTTGACTTCCTACGTTTGATTCTAGTCCCCTATAATGAAAAGTACATCTTTTTTGGATGTTAGTTCTAGAAGTTTTTGTAGGTCTTCAAAGAACCATTCAAGTTCAGCTTCTTCAGCATTACTGGTTGGGTCATAGACTTGGATTCTTGTGATATTGAATGGTTTGCCTTGGAAATGAACAGATCATTCTGTTGTTTTTGAGACTGCATCCAAGTGCTGCATTTTGGACTCTTTTGTTGACTATGATGGCTACTCTATTTCTTCTAAGGTATTCTTGCCCACAGTATAAGATATAATGGTCATCTGAGTTCAATTCACCCATTCCGGTTCATTTTGGTTCACTGATTCTTAAAATGTCAATGTTCACTCTTGCCAGCTTCTATTTGACTACTTCCAATTCTTCGTGACACCATGGATTACACAGTCTAAGGACTTCTCCGGGCTACAATAATGATTGGATTTCCTTGCAGTCCAAGGGACTCTCAAAAGTTTTCTCCAACACCACAGCCAAAGTCATCAATTCTTCGGCACTCTGCTTTCTTTATAGTCCAACTCTCACATCCATACTTGACTACTGGAAAAATCATAGTTTTGACTAGATGGACCTTTGTTGGCAAAGTAATGTCTCTGCTTTTTAGTATGCTGTCTAGGTTTTCATAGCTTTTCCTCCAAGGAGCAAGCATCTTTTAATTTGATGGCTGCAGTAACCTTCTGCAGTGATTTTGGTGCCCCCAAAATAAATTTCTCATTGTTTCCATTGTCTCCCCATATTTGCCATGAAGTGATGTAACAGGATGCCATGATCTAAATGCTGAGTTTTAGAAATGCTGTTTTAAGCCAACTTTTTCACTCTCCTCTTTCACTTTCATCAAGAGGCTCTTTAGTTCTTCTAAAAGTCCTATGTATGCTCTGCTGCAGGGCACTGTGACCCAAGCCTCTGCCAGAGACTCTTGGACACTCACAGGCAAGTCTGGGTCAGTCTCTTGTGGGATCACTGCTCCTTTACTTCCTCTGGGTCCTGGTGTGCACAAGGTTTTGACAAGGGTCTGTTTGCTGAGTCCTGTGTAAGCTATGGTGGCTTTATGGGAGGTTTAATGGTGACCTCTTCAAAGAGGGCTTATGCCATACCCAGGTCTGCTGCACCCAGAGTCCCTGTCCCTGAGTTAGGCCACTCTTGACCCATACCTCTGCAGGAGATGCTCAGACGCAGCTCTGGCTCAGTCTTTGTGGGGTCTCTGGGTCCTGGTGTGCACAAGGCTTGTTTGAGCCCTTGAGTATCTCTGGAGGGAATGGGGTTTGATTCTAAACATGATTTTACCCCTCCTACTGTCTTGCTGGGACTTCTCATTTGCCCTTGGACATGGGGTATTTTTTTTTTTTTTTTTTTTGGTTGGGATCAAACATTTCTCTTGTCAACCATTGTACAGCAGCAAGTTGTAATTTTAGAGTTCTCACAGAAGAAGATGAACACACGTCCTTCTACTCTGCCATCTTAAGGATACCTCATTAAATTCTTCTCATGCTTGAATGTTTCCGCTTTAGTGTTCTGCTACCAGCCAAAGGAAACTCTTCTCTCAAAGGGCTCCTCATCCTTTGGACAGTCAACAGGATCTCAAATCACCACAAGATCTTTTCAAGGTCAAGTTGTCCATCATTTCAAGTTTTGCTGCAGGTTTCTTTTCCTTAAACTGCTCTGGATGTCAGAAGTCCTAAACATCAAGGTGTCAGCCAGGCTGTCTTCCTTCTATAGGCCACAGGGAGAATTCATTTCTTCACTTTCTCCATCTTCTGGAGTTGCTTACACTTTGTGGCTTGTGGCCCCTCCTCCAGAGAGGTGGTTATGTACAAATGAATTGACTATAGTCAATGTCGGCTTTGAGTTGGAAAGTGGGTATGATCAAGACTCAGCACACATGCATACATCATCAATAAAACTAGAAATTCTTTAGAAGCTTAAAAAAACAAGAAAATGGATTATCCCTTGGAGTTTTCAGAAAATAATATATCCATGTTAACAGATTGATTTTAGTCCAGTGAAATACATATAAGATTATTGACTACCAGAAATTTAAGTTTAAAAATATGATATTGTCAGTCACTTCTTTTGGTAGAAAAATAAAAATATATATGGAAAAACAAAATGTAAACAAAATTTGTATTTTAATGTTGAATGTAAGATCAGAAACTATAAAACTCCTAGAGGAGAACATAGGCAGAACACTCTCCGACATAAATCACAGCAAGATCCTCTATGACCCACCTCCCAGAATATTGGAAATAAAAGCAAAAATAAACAAATGGGACCTAATGAAAATTAAAAGCTTTTGCACAACAAAGGAAACTATAAATAAGGTGAAAAGACAGCCCTCAGATTGGGAGAAAATAATAGCAAATGAAGAAACAGACAAAGGATTAATCTCAAAAATATACAAGCAACTCCTGAAGCTCAATTCCAGAAAAATAAATGACCCAATCAAAAAATGGGCCAAAGAACTAAACAGACATTTCTCCAAAGAAGACATACAGATGGCTAACAAACACATGAAAAGATGCTCAACATCACTCATTATCAGAGAAATGCAAATCAAAACCACAATGAGGTACCATTACACGCCAGTCAGGATGGCTGCTATCCAAAAATCTACAGGCAATAAATGCTGGAGAGGGTGTGGAGAAAAGGGAACCCTCTTACACTGTTGGTGGGAATGCAAACTAGTACAGCCACTATGGAGAACAGTATGGAGATTCCTTAAAAAACTGGAAATAGAACTGCCATATGACCCAGCAATCCCACTTCTGGGCATACACACCGAGGAAACCAGATCTGAAAGAGACACATGCACCCCAATGTTCATCACAGCACTGTGTATAATAGCCAGGTCATGGAAGCAACCTAGATGCCCATCAGCAGACGAATGGATAAGGAAGCTGTGGGACATATACACCATGGAATATTACTCAGCCGTTAAAAAGAATTCATTTGAATCAGTTCTAATGAGATGGATGAAACTAGAGCCCATTATACAGAGTGAAGTAAGCCAGAAACATAAAGAACATTACAGCATACTAACACATATATATGGAATTTAGAAAGATGATAACGATAACCCTATATGCAAAACAGAAAAAGAGACACAGAAGTACAGAACAGACTTTTGAACTCTGTGGGAGAAGGTGAGGGTGGGATGTTTCAAAAGAACAGCATGTATATTATCTATGGTGAAACAGATCACCAGCCCAGATGGGATGCATGAGACAAGTGCTCAGGCCTGGTGCACTGGGAAGACCAAGAGGAATCGGGTGGAGAGGGAGGTGGGGGGAGGGGGGTCGGGATGGGGAATACATGTAACACCATGGCTGATTCATGTCAATGTATGACAAAACCCACTGAAATGTTGTGAAGTAATTAGCCTCCAACTAATAAAAATAATATAAAATAAAATAAAATTAAAAAAAAATAAAGCAAACTTTCCTTCAAAAAAATAAATCAATCAAAAAAAAAAGAAAATTAAAAAACATTAATGAAATGTTAAAGTGAGTGAACACACCAGGGTTTCTAAAACTAGATGCTGCATCACTACAAATGCCACAAATATTGAAAAGGTAGCATGATACAGCATAAACTTTATGTCATTTTAATGATAACATTGATGAAATTAACATGTGCCTTGTGCTAAGTCGCTTAGTTGTGTCTGACTCTTTGCAAGAATCCTGGAGTGGGTTGCCATGCTCTCCTCCAGGGGATCTTCCTGACCCAGGACTCAAACCCATGTCTCTTATGTCTCATGCATTGACAGACATGTGTTTTACCACTAGCACCAACTGGAAAATTGACATACTTTTTGCCAAAAAGGTCATAATAATGATAAAATAGAAAACATTACTTTGACCTGCAAAAAATCTGCAGAAGAATTTATGGATCCACATGACTTCATAAGTGAAATTTTGTGAATATTATTAAGGTTTATTTCCCCTACACAAATTATTTTAGGAAATAGAGGTAAAAGAATTCTACCCACCCATTTTATGAGCTCAAAAAGACTTATAATAGTGTTGAAATTATTATAAAATTATGAAATTATACTATAGTATTATTATAATAATAAAGTATAACTTTAACTGAGAAGGCAGGAAGAGAAGGGGATGACAGAGGATGAGATGGTTGAATGGCATCACCAACTCAATGGATATGAGTTTGAGCAAGCTCCTGGATAGGGAAGCCTGGCTTGCTGCAGTCCATGAGGTCGCAAAGAGTCAGACAGGACTGAACGACTGAACTAAACTGATAACTGAGAAGAACATTACAAAATCAACAGCCAAAGAACAATATTCTTCATAAACATAGATAAAAGAGTTCAAAATATATGCAAACATGATCATGCTCTCTATTGAAAGGTTAATATATCATACATTATTGATACATATTCAAGGAAAGTTTATTTAAGTCTTCAAAAAATCAATCAATTTATTATTTACATGAATAAATGAGAGAAATAATATGATCAACTAAATAAAAGTACGAAAATAATAGAAGTCAAAATTATTCACAATAAAACCATAATAGGTACAAATAGAACCTCTCTTAATGTTGCAGCTGTTAAGTGTATAGTACACCTTTTGGGGAAAAATAATTTGTTAGCAGGGAAGTCTTTATTTATAGAATACATTTGGCAGGATCTACCTGGCTGTCTTGGGTTCCTTACAGCATATAGCACTTTATGTATTTATTGACTAGGACTTCCTGGTAAATGTCATGCAAATTAAAAATGATATGTTTATACAGGGCATGTTTCTTTAACCAAACCTTTGTGTTCAATACATATAGTGTGATTACACATATTATACAGAAGTATCATATATTAAATTGAGTTGGAAGGATGCCCTGATATGTACAGTACTTCTCTGAAAAACTTCATTGAAGAACTTAGAGTTCACCAGGAGACTGAGAGGTCAAAAACACTCAGAAGTTTTTGTGTTTGAAATTATACATAAACTTGGTACTAAATGAGATCTCTGGGCTTTCTAAGTGTAATTTGACAATTCAGTAATTTGTCTTATCTCAGTTGAAGCTCAAAATTATACCATGGAAGACTAGAAAGGTAAACTTATGAAATAAGAGAAGAAAGAAAAATTAAGGTTGATTTAAACTTGATATATAGAGAGATGTTAGCAAAATGGAAGGCCAAAAATATCTTTCCCCCACAAAGACAGCAAGTTAAAAGCAATATAGGGGCTACAGAAACTTTGAGAACTCTAGAGACCAGCTGAGAAGCTACAGCACACAGGATAATGTAAAATCATGGGAGGATTCAAGTAAAAGTGGTAGGAAAATTCAAAGCATTTGCATGCTTATTTATGATATTCCTCTACCCAAGGAAAGCAGTGAAACTGGGAGGAACCTTGTATATCAAGATTCCTTCTTCTGGATTGAAATAAACAGGGGACTGTACGTTCAATGCTTTCCTTGTCTGGAGGCAGCCCAAGAAACTGGTTTATGTGCAGCCTCACTCAGTGTGTTCATGGGCCCTGTGGCAGAGTTTGGAAGCCACTGAAAATAGAAGCAAATACCACAACAATTTATAGCTACCTGTGGTTCTAGAAACAAATGCTAAGTAGAATTAGAGATCAGAAAAGGTTTCTGAGGTTCTAGAAACTTTAGGTGTGATGAGTGGTGAAGGTCTTCAGTTGCTTAAAGCCAGTATATAGGGACTTCATTCAACTGGTGTTCCAGTTGAATGAATATACCTACCAATGCAGGGAACCTGGAGTCCATCCTCGTCCAGGAAGATTTCACATGCCATGAGGCAACTGAGCCCACACGCCACAACAACTGAAGTCCATGTGCCCATTCATTTTTAATAATTTTAATATTAGACACAATTTATATTTTGATATAATTTTTATTTATTAATTTTGTGAAATTTGACTGATTTTTTATATCATTTATTTATTAATTAAGTGAAAGGGCATAAGTCAATGTAACAATACAGTCTATGTCATATAGTTTTTATAAAGTTCAAAAAGATATAAGTACAATTTTTGAAAGAGTTTGCAGGACATAGCATTCAATAAATATAGCTGGTGATTATGCTGCTGTTGCTACGGATAATGATAAATATCAAGATCCTTCTGACGACCTGATGTATGTACATGACATTATATTGTAGTTAAAAGACTCAGTCTTGAGCAAAGCATCTCTAATGGTTTTGCTGGGTTTAATGTGTTTCTTATAGAAATTGTGTTTATAAGTTTTCACTTTTCTAATTTGGGGCACTTTTACTTTTCTTTTAATTGGATTTTTTAAAATATTCTCTGGAGGCTATTGTGCTACTAGAAACCCTGGCCTTAGGGAAGCAGAAATAATGAACTCAGGCTTCCCTTCCTTTTCCAAGTTCTAATAATCTACAGGTATATACTAGCACTTCATAGTTGTGAATCATTCATTCCCCAACAAGTCTTTAAAAATTCACTTATCAATATTGTTGCAATCACCAGACTTTGCTTCTTAACTTCTGAGGCTGTCAGAAGAAGGAAGTAAACTTTAAGTATGAGTCCAATCATAGGCAAAACCCAAATCATGAAGTTACAGAGAAGGAATACTTGGAAACTATGTACTTGAACATTCACAACAATTTTGAGGTATGGTTCATCAGGTAAGGACAGAATTTGCAATATTCTTTTTTAATTGATACTCTTTGCTAACATTGCTTTTGGATTCTTTGTTTGTTTTCCCCAAAACTATCATTTCCTCCTGCTCTATCTCTTCTTTTTGTTTAGACAAGCTTAAAGCAAAATTTTTGAATTGATTGAATAAATCTTTATTGTTTCCAGTTGAGTTTGGGCAAACTCCAGGAGATGGTGAAGGACAGGAAAACCTGGCATGCTGCTGTCCATGGGGTTGCAAAGAGTCAATCATGACTTAGTGACTGAACAACATCAACACCTGAATCTATGGCTTCTGCCCTGCATAATTATAACCTTTGAGATTCCCATCAATTGTCCATATTCAAACCAATCATTTATGAGATGACAAGAAAGTCTCTTTCAAGTAATATACTCCACAATTACTTTTTCCTTATTCATCTAATCCATCAATATTTCTTTTTCTTTGCAAGATTATAGGAAAGTAAACTGGTTGCAGTGTTTCATACCAAGCCACTGTACTGACAAATTTAGTTCATATTTATTTAAATACTGAATTTGTGTTACTGTGTTAAGAGTGGTCATTGTTAAGAATCATAGTGCTTTAACTTTAATTTTGGTCCAATTTATTCCTCTTACTCATAAAAACTGTAACATGCATGAATCATATATTTATGTTTCCTCATTATGCAGTAAATAGATAATAATAAAAGTGAGTAAAAGAATAAGCTAATGAACTTTTAGGATCCAAAAAAAAATGGTTAAAAGACATGAGGTATTGTCTTATTTCTAATCCTCTTATGTAAATATTAGTTCACTTATGTCATGCTCATCCATCACGTCTATTGAAAAGTAGCAACAAAAATTCCCACTTATATAAAAATAGCCCTTTCATAACCTATCAATATAAAATTTTATGTGTTTTGTAATTTGAAATTAGCCCCAATCCAAACCTTTATTTTTGCCTATCCAAAATATCTTCATAGCCATCCAGTAAAATCACCTTCTCTCCAACAAGTGTCCTGTTTTCTCTGTGCTTTTGGCCCTTGTTTTCTAGTAAGAAGAATACAAAATTATGCTTTCACTACTTCTCTTAGGAATATTCAAAATTCAAAAGTTTCATTTTTCTATTCCATCTTGGCTGAGTATTTGCTCTGTCTCTCTGAATTCTAAGAAAAATATAATCAATATTGACAAGTCATTTATTTAAACCTTTCCCTTACTCTTGAAATACCTATAAGATGTGATTCTACATGGAAATTACATAAAGTTGACTTTATAGTGGACTATCTAACAATACAATGGCTGGAACTTGTAAGTCAAAAGTAATGAATGTATTATGTAATCATGTTTAGTTGTTTATTTTAGCACTTTTTCTTCTCAATGATAAACTAGCTTTAAAAGACCTTTTGTACATATGTAATAATATAGAATTAGACTTTATTGCAACTTTTCCAGCACTCTAAAATGCTTTACATCTGAATGGACTAAGGACACTGTGATGTGTTTATCTCAAAGGACACTCTATACATCTGTTCACAAGACTTGTGAAGAACTAAATTCAGTGTTAGGTTCTCTACACTGAGGGGAAACTCACAGGTCTTTCAATAGGATATTTATCACAATCTTATTGTGGAACTAATTCAGCTATTATGAGTGAATTTCACACTTGAACTCTTACATCTGGCACAGTTTATCTCAGGAGCTGTTTATACACTGGAAAAATAATAGTTTGTTTTTACTGTTTTTCTTCCATAAAAAGAAAGTAGTTAAAATCTATATGTGGATTATTTCCAAGATTTAGATACAAAGACCAATCATAAACTTCTTTTTTTATTATGCCAGGTGGAAATGAGAAATTATGGATCAAAGAAACAAGACCATTGTCACTGAGTTCATTCTTCTAGGATTTCAGAACAGGAAAGAAGTAGAAATTCTTCTTTTTTCTGGATTCCTGCTTATGTACGTGACATCTCTGATTGGCAACACCATGATTATCCTTTTGGTGTGTGGTGACTATCGTCTGCACTCACCCATGTACTTCTTTGTAGCCAATCTTTCTTTCCTTGAGGTTGCAATTACCTCCACAGTGGTGCCTAAGATGTTAGCAAACACATTTTCCCTCACCAAAGCAATATCCTTTGCGGGATGTCTTACTCAGTCTTTCTTCTACTTTCTCTTGGGATCCACAGAATTCTTCATCTTGGCTGTTATGTCCTTTGATCGATATGTTGCCATCTGCCACCCACTGAGGTATGCCATCATCATGAACAAACAAACATGCATATCATTGCTTCTGGGATCTTACGTAGGTGCATTTTTGTCAATTTTGGCCTCATCAATATTAACTGCCCCTCTGCCCTTTTGTGGGCCAAATGTAATCAATCACTTCTTCTGTGACAGTGCTCCTGTGCTAAAGTTGGTCTGTGCAGATATCTCTCTGGCTGAGCTGGCTGACTTTGTCTCCTCTGCTGTGTTGCTGTTGGGTTCCTTGCTCCTGACAGGAGTGTCTTACACATATATTATTATTACTATCTTTAGAATTCCCTCTGTCCAGGGACGGCAGAAAGCTTTCTCCACCTGTGTTTCACATATCACCGTAGTAACACTTTACTATGGAAGCTCCATCTTCATCTATGTCCGCCCACAAAAGGGTAATGTGATGGATGTTAACAAATTTGCCACAGTGCTAAATACCATTGTGACACCAATGTTGAATCCTTTCATCTACAGTCTTCGAAATGAGAAAGTGAAAGATTCCTTGAGAGATGGTGTCTATAAATATGTGATTATGCTAACAAATCTTTAAAATCTCAAAAAGGATATCTTTACAACAAAGATACCTTCATGTCTGGCTTTAAAATTATTTTATCATATAATTACTTCCAAATGAATATGCTCACATAAGGAAGGGCTTTCTTTGTGGCTCAACTGGTAAATAATCCGCCTTCAATGTGGGAGACCTGGGTTCGATCCCTGGGTTGGGAAGATCCCCTGGAGAAGGTAAAGGTACCCATGCCAGTATTCTGGCCTGGAGAATTCCATGTACTATATAGTCCATGGGGTTGCAAAGAACTGGACATGATTGAGTGACTTTTTTGCGGAGGCTTCCTTTGTAGCTCACTTGGTAAAAAAATCTGCCTGCAATGCAGGAGAACTGGGTTCAATTCCTCGGTTGGGAAGATCCCTTGGAGAAGGAAATGGCAACCCACTTCAGTGTTCTTGCCTGGAGAATCCCATAGATAGAGGAGCCTGGCTGGCTACAGTCCATGGGATCATAAGAGTTGTACACAACTTAGTGACTAAATCTCCCATAAGGAAGGAATTAGGATAGCAGATGTTACTTTTCTATCTCTCACCAGGTTCAGCTAATAGTGATTCATATAGATCTAAAAAATTATACATACATTCATAACACACACACATAATGACAGAGATGAGTGATAAATATGTGATTATTTTATTTTCCTGTGCCTCTAGTGTTTTAAAAATCAAATTCATGTACAAGCAAATGATTTAAACTCAAACAATGCCAGGATTGGATGTCTCTGGTTTAGGCAGTTCCTCAACTTTATCGCAAAACCTTAAAAAGAAAAAAATGTATACTTTTAAAAGTATCAATATTTCTTACAATTAATGCATATGTATTATCTTAATAAAATAGTATAAACATTATTTGAATTTAATTTGAAATATTATATGTAGATTATTTGTTATTTAAATTTTTATTTAATTGTACACTGATCTACTCATGGTTCCATATCTGTTACAGTGTAGAACAATTATGCTCCTATTTCTGTGCCATAGTGTGATGATAAATCTACCTGAGGCAAAAGAATTCACCAAAACTTAGAAGCTAATCATTCACAGAAAGAAGAGTGACAGAAACGTATCAGATTTTTCTACCCAAAATCTTTTTTTCAGAATGGTACGAAATTACAATAGTCACTGAACTTTCATGTAAAATCATTTATAAGAAGAGATTTTTAAAATGCTAATGCTAATAATAATCTGCAAATTTCAACATAACAGCCAGATCACATTACCTTTTCACTATTTGAAGGAACCTGTAAAATATCTTAATTAGATATAAGTGAAGAAGTCATTTCAAAATTGGAGAAGACAATGGCAACTCACCCCAGTACTCTTGCCTGGAAAACCCCATGGATGGAGGAGCCTGGTAGGCTGCAGTCCGTGGGGTCGCTGAGTCGGACACGATTGAGCGGCTTCCCTTTCACTTTTCACTTTCATGCACTGGAGAAGGTAATGGCAACCCACTCCAGTGTTCTTGCCTGGAGAATCCCAGGGATGCGGGAGCCTGGTGGGCTGCCGCCTATGGGGTCGCATAGAGTCGGGCATGACAAGTGACTTAGTAGCAGCAGCAGCAGCATTTCAAAATTCTTAGTTGAACATGAAGTACAACCCATCATTGTTACTATAAGTTATAGATTTCACAGGAGCCAAGTTGTCTCCTATAAAAAACAAGTAATTTTCCCCCCATTTTGTTACACTATTTATTTCTTTTGCTGTATAATATTGTTAGGCAAAAATGCAACAGGGCTTGCCAAATGGATTCCATTATGCAGTTCACTCATGCTCCTTGCTAGATCCTGTTTTCCCTATTTGATATGAAAAGCTCTTAAACTTCCATTCTTTTCTCTGCTAAAATGCCTAAATAATCTACATTTAGGAGAAAAAGAAACATATTTATAATATGCTTAACCTTGAGGTCTCCAAGTCAGGGTCATGGAAGAAACTATTCCAAAAACTATCCTCCGGTAATCCAACATGTCCACACATCACAAGTCCTTATCAAAGTTATGGGTTCAGTTTTCACATTTCCAGGTAAAAATTTTGCTCCCTGCTGGCCCTTAAACTTTACCTGACAAATAGGCCAGGCTCCTAAGTCTCTCACAACTCCATTAATTCCCAGCAAACAACAAAATATATCCCCTTATCACAGTTCAATCCCACTTGAGTATCTGTAGCTACTGTTTCGATATAATCATGTTCTGAAAGCCAACTGAGTGTCCAACAGCAGCAAAGGTCCTCATTAGGATAGACATGATGGTGCTAATAATTAGTAAAGTTTGGTTTTTAACTGCATTTTTTGGGTCAGTGGGGCTGGGGAGAGCTGGACAGCTGGAAGTGAGCTTCCCCATCATTTTCTGTTGTTGTTTTTTTTTGTATCACTTTTCCACCTGTGAAGCACAACACCCACCACCAAGTGCAGCTGCAATTTCTGACACTTTGAAGCATCAAGGAGGCCAATCTGACCCTTCCTTACTCCTCCCATGAGTGGCTTGCTACAGGCAGGGCTGCCAGCTTGTATTTTTCAGCCTTCCCCCAGGTTTTGGTTCTCTCTTCAACATTCACAGCTGCACTGTCAGTCTTCTCCTGCTGAGAATTCACTAGGAGAGAGAAATCAGTGTGACCAGTTGGCTAAGTTCAATTAAGTCTGCTTCTAAGGTCTCCCGTGATTCTGCAGCATTTTAATCTCGAGGAGTTTCAGGCAACGCATACATCTGAGTCATACTCAGGATCAGCTTCATTTTCAGTAGTGTGAAATGTTCTCAGTCATGGATCTAAAGAAGGCTGTAATAAAGTTTCTTCATAATTAAATTGTTTCTTAAGTTCTTCTACAGATTCTAGATGAAGTTGGAAAAATCCTGCTGTTGCAGCTGATGCATCTTCAACAGAATCTATCATTTTCTTTAGAAGTCCTAGGTCATCCTTTTGGACTTTCAAACAAAGCTTCTCCATTCCTCCAATACTGCAGCAGAGTTGCTGAACTGTACGTCCTGCATTGACATGCTCTTCATGTAACTTGTCTCATGTTCAGCACCTCTATTTCTCAGTATTTACCTGGCATTTTCTTAACATCTCCAGGTCTGTTGGGATTACCATTTTAGTAAATTTCTGGATAGCTGGTTCAAGAAGGCATAATTTCACTTATCCTCATCTTCAGACATCTTTAAAATATGTTGTGCTTCTCCTACTTGCAACAACTGTCTTCTCCACTTATGCAGAGAAACCTCCCTCAGTGGTGCTTGAGGCTGGTAGGTAGGCATGGCACAGATGTGGGGGCCCCAAACAAGTAATTTTGAAAGCATTCTGTTGGCATAGATGGTGGTTTAAATGCACAAACCATAAAGATACTCTTCTCATATATAGCCTCAGTTTTTGACCATTAAATACTCTGTAAATGATCCAAACATGTCTTTAGTCTGTGATTTAAAAAACCCAGATATAAAGAGTTACAATGATCTGTATTTATTTGTCAATTAGTCTCACCTTCTTTATAATCAATTTATCCTAAATCCTAGATATTAATTTTCTACCTTCCATTTCTCTGACTTGAACATCTTGACTGTCCCTCTTTTAGTAAAAATAATGATTGATAACAATATTTTTATTTATATTAAAACAATAACTCAAAGTGCACTGTTGTTTCTCAGCACCTAGCATAGTACCTGGTACATAACATTTTTCAATAAATTTTATTAAAAAATATCATTGTCTAAAATATCTCAAATGCTAAAGGAGTATTAAAAGCCTATCTCATTCCACCTCCATCCTGTACCAATTCACTGTACTGGAATTATTAGTGATGTTCACACTTCAGAATGTCAGTGGTTGCAACCACTCTATATTGCTCGTGTCTTGTTTTCTTGCTGGTAAGTAATCCAATTTCAAAATGTTATTTTGAGAAAAATGGAGCTGAACTCAAAGAGAACTCTTACAGCCACTAGATGATAGGGCTATCTCATCAATGGGACAAGGTAATATACCAATTTCTGTCAGTCACTGATGAAGAACTGAGAAAAGAATATTATTAGATCTTTGGTGCCATTATTCTGATACACAGATGGGTACAAGAGGCCATTAACAGCTTTCAGGCAAGAAATACTGGTATTTGAGTGAAAGTTAGCTTGTATAAGGGACTTCTCTGGTGGTTCAGTGTAAAGAATCCACCTGCAATTCGGGAGACACAGGAGACATGGGTTCGATCCTTGGGTTGGGAAGATCCTCTGGAGAAGGGCATGGCAACCCATGCCAGTAGTCTTGACTGGAGAATCCCATGGACAGAGGAGCCTGGCAGGTTACAGTCCATAATGTTGCGAAGAGTCGGACATGAATGAGGAGACTTAGCACATTTGCACTTAGCTTATATAAAATGAAGTACTGTAGTTCTTCAATGGTTTCATCTATTTTCTACAACTATGCTGCTGCTGCTGCTGCTAAGTCACTTCAGTCTGTCCGACTCTGTGCGACCCCACAGACAGCAGCTCACCAGGCTCCTCCATCCCTGGGATTCTCCAGGCAAGAACACTGGAGTGGGTTGCCATTTTCTTCTCCAATGTATGAAAGTGAAAAGTGAAAGGGAAGTTGCTCAGTCGTGTCCGACTCAGCGACCCTATGCACTGCTGCCTACCAGGCTCCTCCATCCATGGGATGGAGTACTCCAGGCAAGAGTACTGGAGTGGGTTGCCACTGCCTTCTCCATCTACAACTATGATATGTGTTGAGATGATTTAGAAATTTCCAGGGAATGAACCACCCATTTCTCATTTGTGTTCTTCCAATCATCTAAAGAAAAAACGATTATCATTTTAGATCTAATTCTTCAGAGAAAATCAAAGGCAAAACGTTTTTTTCTCATATTAAGGAAGTGTTAGTTACTCTGTCATATTCTACTCTTTGTGACCCAATGGGTTGTAGCTAAGCGGGCTCTTCTATTCATGTAATTCTCCAGGCAAGATTACTCGAGTAGGTAACCATTCCCTTCTCCAGGGGATCTTCCACACCTAGGGATTGAATCCAGGTCTTCTGCATTGCACATAGATTCTTTACCATCTGAGCCACCTAGGAAGCCCAGTATACACTTTTAATCTAAATCAAATAAGTATACTTCAAGAAAAGGTTGCTAAAGGATAATGGTGCTCATTAACATGGAGGCAAGTATTATAATAAAAACGTATAAAGTTAAAAATTGAAGCATGTAGAAAAGCATACAGAAAATCTAGATGGCTAAATAGAATAAATACAATTTGGTTTAATGTTTGATGTTTATTAATAAGTGATGCAATTTATCACTTTATTTATTTATTTATTTTTTACTGTTCTTTTATTTTTTTTATTTTTCAGTGGATTTTGTCATACATTGATATGAATCAGCCATAGAGTTACACGTATTCCCCATCCCGGTCCCCCATCCCACCTCCCTCTCCACCCGATTCCTCTGGGTCTTCCCAGCCCACTAGGCCCGAGCACTTGACTCATGCATCCCACCTGGGCTGGTGGTCTGTTTCACCACAGATAATATACATGCTGTTCTTTCGAAACATCCCACCCTCACCTTCTCCCACAGAGTTCAAAAGTCTGTTCTGTACTTCTGCGTCTCTTCTTCTGCCCTGCATATAGGGCCACCATTACCATCTTTCTAAATTCCGTATATATGTGTTAGTATACTGTAATGTTCTTTATCTTTCTGGCTTACTTCACTCTGTATAATGGGCTCCAGTTTCATCCATCTTATTAGAACTGATTCAAATGAATTCTTTTTAACGGCTGAGTAATATTCCATGGTGTATATGTACCACAGCTTCCTTATCCATTCGTCTGCTGATGGGCATCTGGGTTGCTTCCATGTCCTGGCTATTATAAACAGTGATGCGATGAACATTGGGGGGCACGTGTCTCTTTCAGATCTGGATTCCTCAGTGTGTATGCCCAGAAGTGGTATTGCTGGGTCATATGGTAGTTCTATTTCCAGTTTTTTAAGAAATCTCCACACTGTTTTCCATAGTGGCTGTACTAGTTTGCATTCCCACCAACAGTATCACTTTAACACAAAAGGATAAAATAAAATGTATCATCATCTCTAAAGAGGATAAGGCTATATTTCAACCATCTACTACAAAGCAACTTTAAATAATGAAAACAGCATTTGCTGGTTTCTTACAGTCAATGATTATGTGAGAAACTCATATATAAGCAAACAAAATTAATTTGTTTCATATATTTTAAAAATCTCAAGGAAAAATTCATATTCTCATGTCTTTATAAATAAATTATAGATATATGGGAAGAAATAATGTTTCAAATGCTATTTTTATAAAATAGAAGAAGAGGAACCCCTTCCAACTGATTTTATAATCTCAGAAATACACATTAAAATAACAATAACATAAGAACATTACAAAAATAAAAAAATTCTTAATGAATCCAACATATGTTTCTCATAATACTAGCAGTTCTTTCAAACTCAAAAGGATGATATGTCATATTTTACTAGGTTTTTATTATAAAAATGTTTTGCTGTTTATGTCTTCAAACACCAGCCAATTAATGCATCAATTACCTATTGGATGAGAAAATTATACTATTTGATGCAGAAAACAGTTAAAAACATACTACATTCTACATTGTATGTGTATGTCAAATTATTAAATTGCACATGTTAAATACAATATGTATAAAACTTTTGTCAATTGCACTTCAATAAAACTTAAAAGAAGCTAGCTGTCATGTGGAAGGGGATTTGAAATAAAGAATTCTGTATGATGTAAATTAAGAGTGCCCAAAGCTTTCCCAAGTCTTTTTTTCTAAAGTCACCATGAATGTTCATATCCAGCCATGAAACCAGTGAGAAATAAAAAATACACCCCCCCTTATTTAAGGGAAACCCCCAGTGGCTAAGTGGTAAAGAATCATTCTGTAATGAAAGAGACTTGCAGGAGATGTGGGTTCGATTCCTGAGTTGAGAAGATCACCTGGAGGAGGAAATGGCAACCCACTCCAGTATTCTTGCCTGGATAATCCCATGGACAGAGGAGCCTGGCAGGATACCGTCCCTGGTGCTGCAAAGAATCAGACATAATAGCAGATGAGCACACATGCACATAAATTAATTAAGACAATATCAATATTACTGTGGTATTCTATAACTGTGGAATTCCAAAGTTATTCCATAACTTTGTTATGTCAGTTCAGTTCAGTCGCTCAGTCATGTCTGACTCTGCAACCCCATGAACCTCAGCACATCAGGCCTCTCTGTCCATCAACTCCCACAGTCCACCTGAACCCATGTCCATTGAGTCGGTGATGTCATCCAACCATCTCATCTTCTGTTGTCCCCTTCTCTTCCTGCCCTCAATCTTTCCCAGCATCAGGGTCTCTCCAAATGAGTCAGCTCTTCGCATCATGTGGCCAAAATATTGGAGTTTCAGCTTCAACATCAGTTCCTCCAATGAACACCCAAGACTGATCTCCTTTAGGATGGACTGGTGGGATCTTCTTGCAGTCCAACTTTGTTACATTGCTTTATCCAAATCCAGTTTCCTATCTTAGTGACATACCTAGGTGTAACTTGATGTATTAAAATCATAATGTAGTAAGAACATATATAGTCATTTTCTTATGTTACAGTTACTTTTTAAAGAATTAAAAACTTAAAGTTCGTAATAGGAAAGAAATTACAAAGATCAGAGCAGGAAAAAAAAAAAAGAAAAAGAAACGAAGGAAACAATAATAAAGATAAATAAAACTAAAAGCTAGTTCTTTGAGAAGATAAACAAAATTGACAAACCATTAACCAGACTCATCAAGAAAAAAGATAAAAGAATCAAAGTAACAAAATTAGAAATGAAAAAGGAGAGGTGACAACAGACAAGACAGAAATACAAAGAATCATAGAGACAATTATGAGCAACTATATGGCAGTAAAATGGACAACCTGGAAGAAATGAACAGATTCTTAGAAAAGTTCAACCTTCCAAGACTGAACCAGGAAGAAATAGAAATTATGAACAAGCCAATCACAAGCCCTGGAATTGAAGCTGTGAAAAAAATCTCCCAAAATACAAAAGCCCAGGGCCAGATGGCTTCACAGGTGACTTCTATCAAACATTTAGAGAAGAGGTAATGCCTATCCTTCTGAAATTATTCAAAAAAAAAAAAAAAATGCAGAGAAAGAAACACTTCCAAACTTATTCTATGAGGCCAAGATCACCCCTGTACCTAAACAAGATAAAGATATCGCAAAAATAGAAAATGTAGGCCAACATCACTGATGAACATAGATGCAAAAACCTCAGCAAAATTTTAGCAAACAGAATTCAGCAGCACTTTAAAAAGATTATACACCATGATCAAGTTGGTTTTATCCCAGTGATGAAGGGTTCTTCAATATATGTAAATCAATGAATGCAATACACCATAATAACAAATTGAAAGATAAAGCTAAGTGATAATCTCAATAAATGCAGGAAAACATTTTGACAAAATTCAGCAACAGGTTATGAAAAGAACTCTCCAAAAAATGGACATAGAAAAACCTACCTCAACATAATGAAGGTCATACACAATAAACTCACAGCAAGCATTATTCTCAATGAAAAAAAACTGAAAACATTTCCTCTATGATCATGCCCAATCTATTATCCAACATACTTTTGGAAGTCCTAGCTATGGTGAGTAGAGAAAAAAAGAAATAAAAGGAAACTGGATGGGTTAAGAAGTGAAACAAATGTCTTGTACTAATGTGTATAATCACGATGGTGTGATCATTGAACTAGAGCCAGACATCCTGGAGTGCAAAGTCAAGTGGGCCTTAGGAAGCATCATTATGAACAAAGCTAGTGGAGGTGATGGAATTCCAGTTGAGTTGTTTCAGACCCTAAAAGATGATTCTGTGAACATGCTGCACTCAATATGCCAGCAAATTTGAAAAATTCAGCAGTGGCCACAGGACCAGAAAAAGTCAGTTTTCATTCCAATCCCAAAGAAAGGCAGTGCCAAAGAAAGTTCACACTACTGCACAATTGCACTCACATCACAGGGTAGCAAAGTAATGCTCAAAATTCTCCAAGACAGGCTTTATCAGTATGTGAACTAAGAACTTCCTGATGTTCAAGCTGGATTTAGAAAAGGCAGAGGAACCAGAGGTCAAATTGCCAACATCTGTTGGATCATTGAGAAAACAAGAGAGTTCCAGAAAATCATCTACTTCTTTACTAACTATGACAAAGCCTTTGACTGTGTAGATCACAACAAACTGTGGAAAATTTTAAAGAGATGGTAATTTCTTTCCAGACCACATTACCTGCCTCCTGGAAAATCTGTATGCAGGTCAAGAAGCAACAGCTGAAACTGGATATGGAACAATAGACTGGTTCCAAACTGGGAAAGTAGTACATCAAGGCTGAGTATTGACACCCTGGTTATTTAACTTCTATGCAGAGTACATCATGCAAAATGCTGGGCTGGATGAATCACAAGCTGGAATCAAGATTGCCAGGAGAAACATTAGTAACCTCAGATATGCAGATGACACCACTCTTATGGCAGAAAGCAAAGAAGAACTAAAGAGTGTCCTGAAAGTGAAAGAGGAGAGTGAAAAAGTTGACTTAAAACTCAACATTCAAAAAACTAAGATCATGGCAACCCATCACTTCATGGCAAATAGCTGGGGAAACAATGGAAACAGAGACAGACTATTTTGGAGGGTTCCAAAATCACTGCACATGGTGGCTGTAGCCATGAAATTAAAAGATGTTTGCTCCTTGGAAGAAAAGCTATGACACCATATTAAAAAGCAGAGACATTATTTTGCCAACATAGGTTCATCTAGTCAATGCTATGATTTTTCCAGTAGTCATGTATGGATGTGAGAGTTGAACTATAAAGAAAGCCGAGCACCAAAGAATTGGAGCTTTTGAACTGTGGTGTTGGAGAAGACTCTTGAGAGTCCCTTGGACTGCAAGGAGATCAAAGCAGTCAATCCTAAAGAAATCAGCCCTGAATATTCATTGGAAGGACTGATGCTGAAGCTAATGTGAATAACTGAGTCATTTGAAAAGACCCTGATTTTGGGAAAGATTGAAGGCAGGAGAAGAAGGGGACAACAGAGGATTAGATGGTTGGATGGCATCACTGACATGATCGATATGAGTTTGAGTAAGCTCCAGGAGCTGGTGATGGACAGGGAAGCCTGTCGTGCTGCAGTCCATGGGGTTGCAAAGAGTTGGATGTGACTGAGCAACTGAACTGAAGTGAAACTAATTCTCTATTTAATAAATTGTTATAAACCCAAGGAGAGGCAAATGTTTGCCAGCCTCAAACCTAATGTACCCAACTTGAATACTGAAAACAGATACATATGTATTTTCAAAATGTTTAAATTTGGTAGCTTTATAGTGGTAAAAATGTTTTTTATTTCTGTTTTCTATCAAGGTGAACAGTTAATTACTTTTTCACAAGACGAGTTTATATAAATCCTTTAATGAAAATATTTAAGTAAAAGTTCAATTGCTAAAATTATTTTCATAGCTTCAAACTTTGTAGAAATATAGAAACAACTATGCCATAAATAGACTAAATAACAAAACTATTTGTTATATTACTGTGATAAAACAGTTACCCCAAGTTTAGTCAAGCTTGTTTTCTTCAGCTAATTAGTTTGGTTTTATTTAGTTACCATAGATCTAGCTGGTGTTCTTGGTGTTAATAGCCCTACATGAAAGTACTTCCCTGGGGGAATCTCTCCTTCTTCCAGGAATTCTCCCCAAGAGCTTTTCAAATAAACTCAGAATATTTATTTCTCCTGGCAGCTCTATCATCTCAAACAATAAACAGGATGACTTCTATTTTCACATTCTCTTCATCTTAGGTCACAAGAGGGTAAGATTTTACTGTATAAACTGGATCTATAAAGTTTTTCAGAAATCATATATCTATAAAAGAGTTACCACACTATCAGCATATTTGGAATGTTCAATTTATATTTAAGAATTAGAAAAGAATCACCAAGAGGATGATGGTTCACACTAAATTAAATGCTAGCTCTATCCTTAAAAAGCACACACACACATTACATCACCTATCTTTAAAGAATATACTTATAAGACGGATTTTGTTTAATAAACTTAACATTGACAATGTTTCTGAAAAGTTAAATTTAAATTAATACAAATTTGAACAATTTAGAAATGTGTATTGTTACGGATTTTTCCTCTGAGATAAGAATTTATTTGTACTCTCTACTTAGTCCCTTTCATGTTATACTGTATGTATTTTGGTTTTGTGGTTTCCTTGTAAAAGATACCTAATGTCTCCAGTCTGTACCAGTACCCAGTGTTTTTCATTTTTCTTTTACTCTTTTAAAATTTTGATCCTGGCCAAGTTGTTCTAACTTCTATTTCTATTGTTGAGAAGCAGATAAACTTTTCTGTAGATAGGAAGTAGACAATGAAAAGTGTTATGAAACTTTTTGCTCCTACAGGAGAAAATAGACTTTAATTCAACAGTTATGAAAAAAAAGTGATAGTTTTAATATATTATTTTAAAAAAAGTTTCTCATTAGGCCAAATGAAACACTTAAGAAATATCAACAGATTTCTATCTTAATAAACTGAGTGGACATAATTTCCAAAGGAGTTATCTACCCTACAATTATATGTATTACTAATGGAAGGCATCAGTAAATTCAATCTACTGTTGTGCATTTTGGACTCAGTTGCTCATGTCCAGTAAAGAATGTTAGAACCAGATACTGAGAACAACTTTCTGATATCACCTGCAGTGTGTAATAGAAAGCAGAGGATTTACAGATTAGGTAAGTTTCTCATTGTAGATCAGTTCAGTTTAGTTCAGTCGCTCAGTCGTGTCTGACTCTTTGCAACCCCATGGACTGCAGCACACCAGACCTCCCTGTCCATCACCAACTCCCACAGTTTACTCAAACTCCTGTCCATTGAATCAGTGATGCCATCCAACCATCTCATCCTCTGTCATCCCCGTCTCCTCCTGCCTTCAGTCTTTCCCAGCATCAAGGTCTTTTCAAATGAGTCAGCTCTTCGCCTCAGGTGACCAAAGTATCGGAGTTTCAGCCAAGTTTAAACCAACTTTTTCACTGTCCTCTTTCACTTTCAAGAGACTCCTTAGTTCTTCTTTGCTTTCTACCATAAGGGTGGTGTTATCCATATTTCTGAGGTTATTGATATTTCTCCCAGCAATCTTGATTCCAGCTTGTGCTTCATCAAGCCCAGCATTTGTAGATAAGAGCAATGTATAATGGTACAACTATTTTAATCAATTAAATGGTAATGGAAATTGTTGTCTGAATAATGTGCCATTTGTAGTCAAAAGTAAACTTGCATTGTCAGCATAACCAGGATACTATGGGGATGTTTTCTGTATGAGACAAATGTCGTTACTCATGACTAGGATGCCTGTGTCTGGATTCGTTCCAGAGATCCAGTGACTCAATGAATCTGATCCCTCATTGGGTTAGAAATCCCTATTCCTGCATCAATCAATCTCCTATTAGTGAGGTTTACCAGTAAGTATGGAGGAAAGTAGAATCATCTCCTACAAATAGGGCACAAGAGAGTCATTTCTATCTAAGAAGCTTCTCCAACTCATGTCCATTAGAGAAAACAAAATGGCAGCTACACTTCATGATCAACATAAAGTCTGAAGATAAATTATAAGCCATTACAATTTTGCAAAACAGTTAAGACTTTAAAGGAAAAATGTTTACTAAAAATGGACAGAATAGATGAGAGTTGGGAAACATTTTTATATAATTTATTTCAATTGGAGAATAATTGCTTTACAATATTGTGTTGGTTTGTTCCATACATCAACATGAATCAGCCATAGGTATACATATGTCCCCTTCCTCTTGAACCTCCCACTCTATCCCACCCCTCTACATTGTCACAGAGCACCAGACATGAATCATACAGCAAATTCTCACTGGTTATTTTACATATGGTAATGTATATGTTTCAATGATATTCTCCCAATTTGTTGCATCCTCTTCTTCCCCCACTGTGTCTACAAGTCTGTTCACTGTACCTGTGTATCCAAAACTGCCCAGCATATAGGTTCATGAAAGGTTGTTGCTGAACGATCAGACACCGGGATTCTTGGCCTCCGGAGGAGACAAATTCAATCCGGGGCCAGAGACAAGGCTGGATCGCTCAGAGATTTTGTGTAATAAAGTTTTATTAAAGTATAGAGGAGATAGAGAAAGCTTCTGACATAGGCATCAAAAGGGGGCAGAAAGAGTACCCCCCTGCTAGTCTTCAGCTGGATGTTATATAGTCACTAGCAGTCTGTTAATGAAAAGAAAGGAATGTCTTAAACTCAGAATGGCACCAGGTAATTCATCCCAGGTCGTAAAATGATTGACTTGAATCTTGTAGAAGGGCAGATTACCATACAAATAGTTTTGGTTACATAGATTAGGGGAACAATATCTGAGTATAACATACTGGTTTGTCAAGTAGGTTCTGAGCCATTTGGTAGAACTTGAAGACAGAGTCTGGGGTACATTAACATGGCTTAAGACAAACATTTCCATAAGAAAAAATGTATTGGTTAACTCAAGGTTTGAGAATAGTTAGCTTCCAGTGAAACCAGGTGTCATGGCAACACAGCATTTTAAGAGAAACCTCCTTTTAAATTTGTATAGAGAAGGAATATATATATATATCTCACCAGTTTGTTTCCTCCTGTGGCTTAAGAGAGATAAAAATGTCTGGCACTTATAGCCTATTTCCTCCATTTGGAGGCCCCTGGCCTTCCTGCCTGTTACCCTCTCATTCATTGCACCATCTTTCTAGATTATATATATATATATATATATATATATATATATATATATATATATATATGAGTTAATATAAGGTATTTGTTTTTCTCTTTCTGACTTACTTAATTCTTTATAATAGGATCTAGGTTCATCCACCTCACTAAAACTCTCTAAATGTGTTCATTTTTAAGGCTGAGTAATATTCCATTGTGTATATGTACCACGACTTCTTTATCCATTCATCTAGGCTGCCTCCATGTACTAGCTACTGTAAATAGTGCTGCAGTGAACATTTGGGTACTTTTTCAATTATGTTTTTCTCAGGGTATATGCCCAGTATTGGGATTACTCGGTCATATGGCAGTTTCAGAGAAACATTTTTGAAGTAGTTTTATTAAAAAGTGATCATTGGTTGAATGTAGAAGTTAAGATATAGCCAGAAGAAAATGATTAGAGATGTCTATCAACAAATTAGGGTTATGATGGGCTATGCAATAGACTAGCAACAAAAATAAAGAAAAACAGGGCAGCCTGCAAAAATGCACTCTGTTTGTTTAAATGTAGTAAATCTCCTATTGTAAAAGAGATTGGATCATAGGTCTGAAACTCCAAAGATTAAAATAGGAGAATTTGGTAAACTTGCAACCTTGAGAGGAGATAAAATTATTCACAGAAAGCATAAACAAAACCATGAGAACAAAACGTATGATTTTCCATTTTAAAAGATAGCTTGAATTATGCATGTGATGTATATAAAAGGCATACAAATAGATAGTTTTTTAATGTTTGCTAGCCTTGTGCCAACACTAATTATTGAAGCTAAAAGTCTTTCTAAACCTGGAAGAAAATGGTCTAGAGGCAATAATGTTTTCCTTTTCTGCAGATAATGTTTTCAATGGGCAATGACCTTTAACAATGAAACTACAACTGTGATGGAATTCATCCTCCTTGGTTTTCACACTACTTGGGGCATGAAGATCTTGCTCTTCTTTACATTTCTGACTGTTTATGTGACAGTTTTAAGTAATGCTATGATCATCCTACTGGTGTGGAGTTAAAACTGCCTTCACTCACCAATGTATTTGTTCCTTGCAAACCTCTCACTTTTAGAAATCATGCTCACTTCTGTGAATACCTAAGATATTGGCCATTACAATTTCACAAATAAACACCATATCCTTTGAAGGCTGTATCACTCAGTCTTTCTTCTGTTTTCTCTTTGGGACAGTAGAGTTCTTCATCTTGGCAATTATGACATTTGACCACTATGTTGTCATCAGTATCCCTTTGAGATACCTAACCATTATGAGGATCCAGGTTTGCCTAAAGATGATCATAGCCTCTTGGGTGAGAGGATTATTGTATAATCTATTGCCTTCCATTGCAACCATAAAATTACCATTCTGTGGTGCCAATATTATGGATCACTTTTTTTTGTGACACTGCCCCCATGCTGCAAATGGTATGTGGTGATCTCCAGTTGGTAGAAATGGTTCATTTTATCTGTTATGCAGTTCTCTTTCTGAACTCTCTTCTTTAACTTGACTCCTTATATCTTCATTGTCTTTTTGAAAAACTGCTTAAAACAAACCCTCCCCTGTGCCCTAATTCTGAGGAAGCCACTGACCTACTTGGGCCATGCAATGAATGGTGTACTTCAGACCCTATGCACAGCCATAGACAAAGTGTTTGTGCAGTATGCAACATTTGCAAGTGTGCTTAGTCACTTCAGTAGTATCTGACTCTGGCTCCTCTGTCCATGGGATTCTCCAGGCAAGAATACTGGAGTGGGTTGCCATGCCCTACTCCAGGGGATATTCCCAATCCAGGGATCAAACCTGCGTCTCCTGAGACTCCTGCATTGCAGGATAATTCTTTACCACTGAGTCACCAGGGAAGCCCAGTACGCAACATACTCAATCATAAACAGCAGTCTGGATACACTACAGGACTTAACACTTTAGGTTTCTGTCTGGGTGGGGGTGGGGGGGAAACTTTCCATCTATTTGCCATCTGGTTTCCCATCTATTTGCCATGAAGTGATGGGACCAGATGCCATGATCTTGGTTTTCTGAATGTTGAGTTTTAAGCCAACATTTTCACTCTCCTCTTTCACTTTCATCAAAAGGTTCTTTAGTTCTTCTTTGCTTTCTGCCATAAGGGTGGTGTCATTTGTATTTCTGAGGTTATTGATATTTCTCCCAGCAATCTTGATTCCAGCTTGTGCTTCATCCAGCTCAGGGATCCTCATGATGTACTCTGCATAGAAGTTAAATAAGCATGGTGACGATATACAGCCTTGACGTACTCCTTTTCCTATTTGGAACCCATCTGTTGTTCCATGTCCAGTTCCAACTGTTGCTTCTTGACCTGCATACAGATTTCTGAAGAGGCAGCTCAGGTCGTCTGCTATTCCTATCTCTTTAAGAATTTTCCACAGTTTTTTGTGATCCACATGTTCAAGGGCTTTGGCATTGTCAATAAAGCAGAAATAGATGTTTTTCTGGAACTCTCTTGCTTTTTCATGATCCAAAAGATGTTGACAATTTAATCTCTGGTTCCTCTGCCTTTTCTAAAACAAGCTTGAACATCTGGAAGTTCACAGTTCACGTACTGTTGAAGCCTGGCTTGGAGAATTTTGAGCATCACTTTGCTAGTAAGTGAGATGAGTGCAATTGTAGTTCGAGGATTCTTTGACCTTGCCTTTCTTTGGGATTGGAATGAAAACTGACCTTTTCCAGTGCTGTGGCCACTGCTGACTTTTCCAAATTGGCTGGCATATTGAGTGCATCACTTTCACAGCATCATCTTTTAGGATTTGAAATAGCTCAACTGGAATTCCATCACCTCCACTAGTTTTGATATTCCTTGATAGAACCAATCAAATACAGCCAATATCTTAATGTCATGGTAAGCATTTATGTACTTATGGAAGGAATAAAATTTCAGGAAGATGAAAAGTTTATGCACAGTGAGGAAAATAGATGGACACTAAAGATTATTTCTTAGTTGGCTTTTATATACTTATTCACACATGACTGAATCCTATGCTGATTTAAATAATGTATTAATGTGTAAACAGCCATACATTTCCACTAGCCTCTGACCAGTAATAAGATTAACTTTTAATTTATTACCAATGCTGGATTCTTTTTCAAAATTAGAAAAAAAATACCATATGGAATTGCTCTGGGAAAAGACAGTGGCAAAGTCATTCTTTTACAGTGCATATCTGATTTTCTGGCCAGCTTATCAATGAAAGAATGCAAATCAATTCTATAAGGCATTCATTTACAAAGGAGGATGTTTGGGTGAGGACCTGTGTTACTGAGGATTGAATAGTTTCTTCTCAATTATGCCATTCTTTGTTCAAATGATGAATGTAAATATTTTCAGAAGACATATTGATTCAATAGAAGGAAATATTTATCTCATATCTAATTGATGGAAAACATGAAAACCTTATAAAGTGTTATTTCTTCCACAGCATACCCACCAGTACAGAAAAATAAGATCATTTACAGAATAGAAGTTCTCATAACTGTTGGGTTACCATTTTCCTTAAGGAAAAATATTTCCTTAGTTAACCAGGCTGCTACTGACTTTATCTTTTTTGATGTCTTCAACTCTATGTCCTTCCGTCTACTTCTGAAAAGAAATTTGCAAATTTGCAAATTTCTTTTTCTCAAAGAATGAGACTCTGGTGGGGAAGTTGTATCCTGCAAAGTATACTTGCTATTGAGTTGTCAGCTCAGTCTGAGCATCAGCACCTAACAGTTTAAGCCCCAGATGTAATGTTTCCTGCTCATACAGTTTGTAGAGACCTATCTGGCTAGAGTTCTAGTTTGTTTTCTTATTAAAGGAATGTGATAGGGTTTGGGGACTCAGTTTACCAATTAACAGATCAGATAACTTGTTGAATTTATCTTGCTGCTTTTTATTTATTTATTTATTGTCATTTTAATTACAATGTATTTTGGAGTGACAATCTTCAAATTAACCCTCTGTGCATCCAGCTGGTGTTGACCTGTTGGTGGGTGAGGTCGGGGCTCCCTGGACTTAGATATCTGTTTCTTTTCCAGGTTAGGGAAGTTTTCAGTTAGTGTGGTTTCAAATATTCTCTTCCCCTGACTCTCTCGCTTCTTCTGGGACCCCCTTTCACTGTAATTTTTAATGTAATCAATGCTGTCCCATTGGTCCCTTAAACCGTATTTCTTTTGTTTTCTTTTTTCGTTAAACTTCAGTGATTTTCACTATACTGTCTTCCAACTTATTTTCCTTTATATCACCTAATCTACTGTTCATTCATTTTATAAATAGCATATAAATATGTATTTTAAAAATTCAGATATTGTATTTATTTATCTCTGTACGGTGTTCTTTGCATTTTCTAACTCTTTATTATGAACTTCTAAGTTCTTACTCTGTTCATTCAGTTTTCTCCTATGTTCTTTGGACATCTTTACAATTGAACTCTTTTTCTGGTAGATTGCCTGTTCCACTTCACTTAGTTCTATTTCTGGCATTTTATCTTGGTCGTTTGTTTGGAACCTATGCCTCTGTCACCTTCTTTTGCCCAATTTGCTGTTTTTATTTGCATGTATTTTATAGTTATGTTAGATTTCCTGACCTGCTCAGTTGCCTACTAGTGAGTGGGCCTTGATCCCTGGGTGAGTGATTGAGAGGTCCAAAGTATCTTAGAGCTGGTATGGGCCTGCTGGTGGGTGGGGTTGTGGCCAGGGTATCCCAGGGCCAGTGTTAGCCTGTTGGTTTGATCAGTGACAGAAACTAGAAAGGCAGAAAGAAAGAAGAAAAAAAATTGCTTATTTTATACCCCATCAACTTATTTTATAATCCAATTAAATAGTTTAAAAAGACTTTTTAAAAATTTAAAAGTTTAAAACCTAAGAAAGGTAAATCACACACAACCAACAGGGGATTAATATCCAGAAGATAATATTTATATACAGAATTTAGTAAACAAAATGTAAACAACATATCATGGACCTGGTAAAGTAAATTAAAATTAATTTCCTAGAAATAGAGAAAAAGAGTCCATAATTATACTAAAAAACAGTCAATCTCATTTCAACAAAAATAGCACAAATTAAAAGCACACTTTTATAGTAACTACAAATGGAATGTAACCTTTAAAATTCATGAATCACTATATTGGATACCTGTAATTTATACAATACCATACATCAACTATACCCCATGGACTATATACAGTCTATGGAATTCTCCAGGCCAGAATACTGGAGTGGGTAGCTGTTCCCTTCTCCAAAGGATGTTCCCTTCTCCAGGGGATCTTCCCAACCCTGGGACTGAACCCAGGTTTCCCACATAGCAGGTGGATTCTTTACCATCTGAGCTACCAGGGAAGCCGAGGAACACTATGGTGGGTAGCCTATGTCTTCTCAAGCAGATCTTTGCAACTCAAGAATCAAAACAGGGTCTCCTGCATTGCAGGTGGATTCTTTATCAGTTGATCTACCAGGGAAGCCCCTTGTGGTAACTATAAATGGAATATAACATTTAAAATGTGTGAATCACCTATAAATTGGATACTTGTAATGTATACAGTACTATATGTAAACTGTATTTTACTAAATGAATAAATAAGACAAAATAAATTTGGAAAACAGAAAAGGACACTGAAAAAATCATTTTACACTCCCCTTACCAGAAAATAGTCACTATTTGAGAGGAGTACAGAATGCAAAAAACATCTTTACATTGACAGAATATGTAAATAATTTTAACACATTCTCCAAACATTTTGACAGTTACTTACTAACATTGAAGATAAGCTTAACATTCAATGCACTAATTCTATCCCCAGGCATCTACTAAATATGTTTCACCTGTCCATATTAGTTTGCTTGCTTATTAAATAATGAAGCAAATTAGTTAGAATGGGTAAATATTTTTGTCATATTATTACAATGGAATTGTACATTGCAGTGAAAAAATTTTAGAGTTACACTTCCCTACATGAACAACTATCAAAAACTCCATTTTAATTAAACAGAAGTAAAAGAATGCAAAATGTTTATTTACAAACAATTTAAAAATACACAACATTGAACACTGTATTAGTTTGGAATACATAAGCAATATAATCAATGAAGTTATTAGAGAAAAAAAAAAGTTATATAGAGTTTTGCCTGGTGAAACAGAGGTTAAGATCTGCCTCCCAGTACAGGGGACATGGGTACAATTCCCAATCCAGGATAATCCCACATGCTGCAAGGCCACTAAGCCTATGGGCCACAACTACTGAAGCCCACACTCTGGAGTTCACAAGCTGCAACTACTGAGCCTGCTTACCCTAGGGCTGAGACCCTACCACAATAAGAAATCCATGCACCACAAAACTGGAGAACAGTCCCTGCTTACCGCAACTAGAGAAAGTCTGTGCACAGCAAGGGAGAGCTCAAGTGCCACAACAAAAACTCATAGCAGCCAAAAATAAATAAATTAACTTAAAAAATAAAGGTTATATAACAAGATTCAGAATAGTGACTACCTCACTAGGGGAACAAAAAAACTATTGCTCTTTAAAGTAAAATTGGATTTCAAATCAACAAGGATTATAGAGACTTTTAAAATCAACTTTATAGAGGCATACTTTACATACAGTAAAATTCACTCTTTTCAGCTGCACAGTTCTACAAGTTTTAACAAATTTATAGTTATGTTATCATTATCATATTTCCCTCAAAACAAATAAATGCAGAAAGCTGTAAATTAGAATAGAGCCTATTCTTAAGAATTGCAATTCTGGAGATTAAGATTTAGTTAAGCCCAAAGGAAGAGAAAGAGTCAGAAGCTTTCAGTTCAGTTCAGCCACTCAGTCATGTCCAACTCTGTGACCCCATAGACTGCAGCGTGACAGACTTTCCTGTTCATCACTAACTCCTGGAGCTTGCTCAAACTCATGTCCGTAGAGTCGGTGATGCCATCCAACCACCTTATCCTCTGTCGTCCCCTTATCCTCCTGCCTTCAATCTTTCCCAGCATCAGGGTCTTTTCAAATGACTCAGTTCTTTGCATTAGGTGGCCAGAGTATTGGAGTTTCAGCTTCAGCATCAGTCCTTCAAAGAATATTCAGGACTGATTTCCTTTAGGCTGGATGGGTTGGATCTCCTTGCAGCCCAAGGGACTCTCAAGAGTCTTCTCCAGCACCACAGTTCAAAAGCATCAATTCTTCAGTGCTCAGCTTTCTTTATAGTCCAACTCTAACATCCATACATGACTTCTAGAAAAACCTTAGTCTTCAATATTTCCCATATAATTCAGAAGCTTATAAAGGCAAAAAGTCAGAAGGTTGTTAAAAGTAGCCTGATGAGAACTGTGACTGACTCGGGTTCAAGTCAGAAAATACATGTATTTAAGGAATCACAAGTTATTTTAGGTTTGGAGTTCAATAAATAGATAGACTGTCATGAATTATTTTAAAGTAAGGTTCTGATAAGTTTCTTGAGTTTCTGTCAGATGTTCTGATGGCTTCATCAGGTCAAAGAGTCAGATTCCATTCAGGATAAGAAATGCATAAATTCCTAAACAGCTTCTTGGCTCCATTTTAGAGAGTTCTCTTAACAATACCAATGTCATTTTGATTTTCTGTTAGCAACCCCAATCAATATCCACAAGAAATATCAATATTTCTAGCACATCAAAGGATTCCTCCATTACACACATTCTCCCTCTTATACTGACTCTGGCTTGACATGAGAGTGTAACATGCAGGAAGGCCAGGGGTCTCCAAAAGAAGAAAATAGGCTGCAAGTGTCAGACATTTTTTTCCTCTCTCTTAAGTGGCCGGAGGAAACAAACTAGTGTTATATTTTTTCCCTTATCTATACAAATTTAAAAAGAAGTTTCTCTTCAAATTCTGTGTTGCAGATCAATGGAACAAAACAGAAAGCCCAGAGATAAATCCACGCACCTATGTACACCTTATCTTTGACAAAGGAGGCAAGAATATACAATAGAGAAAAGATGATCTCTTTAACAAGTGGTGCTGGGAAAACTGGTCAACCACTTGTAAAAGAATAAAACTAGAACACTTTCTAACACCATACACAAAAATAAACTCAAAATGGATTAAAGATCTAAACATAAGACCAGAAACTATTAAACTCCTAAAGGAGAACATAGGCAAAACACTCTCCGACATAAAACACAGCAGGATCCTCTATGACCCATCTCCCAGAATATGGGAAATAAAAGAAAAAATAAACAAATGGACCTAACTGAAATTAAAAACTTCTGCACAACAAAGGAAACTATCACCAAAGTGAAAAGACAGCCTTCAGAATGGGAGAAAATAATAGCAAATGGAGCAACTGACAAAGAAGTAATCTCAAAAATATACAAGCAACACCTGCAGCTCAATTCCAGAAAAATAAATGACCCAATCAAAAAAACGGGCCAAAGAACTAAATAGACATTTCTCCAAAGAAGACATATAGATGGCTAACAAACACATGAAAAGATGCTCAGCATCACTCATTATCAGAGAAATGCAAATCAAAACCACAATGAGGTACCATTTCACGCCAGTCAGAATGGCTGCTATCCAAAAGTCTACAAGCAATAAATGCTGGAGAGGGTGTGGATAAAAGGGAACCCTCTTACCATGTTGGTGGGAATGCAAACTAGTACAGTCACTATGGAGAACAGTGTGGAGATTCCTTTAAAAACTGGAAATAGAACTGTCATATGACCCAGCAATCCCACTTCTGGGCATACACACTGAGGAAACCAGATCTGAAAGAGACACGTGCACCCCAATGTTCATCGCAGCACTGTTTATAATAGCCAGGACATGGAAGCAACCTAGATGTCCATCAGCAGATGAAAGGATAAGAAAGCTGTGGTACATATACACAATGGAGTATTACTCAGCCATTAAAAAGAATACATTTGAATCACTCTAATGAGGTGGATGAAACTGGAGCCTATTATACAGAGTGAAGTAAGCCAGAAAGAAAATCACCAATACAGTATAATAGCACATATATATGGAATTTGGAAAGATGGTATTGATAACCCTATATGCGAGACAACAAAAGAGACACAGAGGTATAGAACAGTCTTTTGGACTATGTGGGGGAGAGTGAGGGTGGGATGATTTGGGAGAATTGTATTGAAACATATATATTATCATATGTGAAATGAATCGGCAGTCCAGGTTCGATGCATGATATAGGATGCTCAGGGCTGGTGCACTGGGATGACCCAGAGGAATGGGGTGGGGAGGGAGGTGGGAGGGGGGTTCAGGATGGAGAACACATGTACACCCGTGATGGATTAATGTCAATATATGGCAAAACCAATACAATATTGTAAAGTAATTAGCCTCCAATTAAAATAAATAAATCTATATTAAAAAAAATTCTGTGTTGCCATGACACCTGGTTCCATCTGAACTTAACTTTTCTCAAACCTTGAGTTAACCAATGCATTTTTCATATGGAAGTGCTTGTCTTAAGCTATGTTAATGTACTATGCATTTACCCTAGACTCTACCTTCAATTCATTCCCCATAAAGGCTCAGATTTAGGCTCAGAACCTACTTGACAAACCAGTATGTTATACTCACATTTTATTCTCCTAATCTATGTTAATGAAACTATATATTTGTATGGAAATCTGTCTTTCTTCAAGATTCATGTCAATCATTTTATGGCCTGGGACAACTCACCTGGTGCCTTCTCTGAGTTTTGAGACATTTCTTTTCTTTAATTAACAGAGTGCTAGTAGCTATATAACATCCAGCTAACAACTGGCAAGGGGGCACTCTTTCTGCCCCCTTATGATGTCTATGTCAGAAGCTTTCTCTATCTCTTTTGTACTCTAATAAAACTTTATTACACAAAAACTCAGCGATCAAGCCTCATCTCTGGCTCGGGATTGAATTCTTCTCCTCTGGAGGCCGAGAATCACAGCATCTATGGTGGTTTAGGAACAACATTTCGGACACTTGATTCAATGGTTTTGTTTTCTCCAGTCTGTTATATGAGTAAAATTCTACTGTATGTAATCTCCAGGGATTGCTTTTCTTCACAAAGCATAATGTTTTTTGAGATTAGTCCTATGTAGCATGTTTTAATGGTTTATTTTTTTTTCAATTTCTGAGGAATATTCTGTTTTATGGATATTCTGAAATATGCTAATCCTTTTATCAACTGATAAACATTTGAATTTTTTCCCAGTCAGTATCAATAAAGTTGCTGTCAATAATTTAATACAGATCCTTAGGTAGATTTATATCTTAATTTCTCGTGAGTGAAATTCTAGGAGTGGAATTGTTGAGTTGTTTTGGTAAATCCATGTTCACTATTTTGCATTCTCACCAGCAAAGTATGAGTCTGAGTTGCAGTGCATTTTTCCTAACAATTAGAATTAGTATTTCATTTTAACTTTACCTATTCTAAGTATATGATGGTATGTCCTTGTGCTTTTAATTTGTGTTTTCCTAATAATTAATAATGTGTAATATTTTTTCGTGGACATATTTGCCATCTTATATCTTCCTTAATGGAGTGCTTTTTTAATCAACTATTTGTCATTTTTAAAAATTAAGTGTTTTTTTTTTTTTTATTAAATTGTAAGCATTCTTTATACTTTCTGGACACAAGTTCTTTGTCTCATATTTATTCAAAATATTTTCTCTAGTCTGTAGAAGATTTTCTCTTAGGTCCTTAGCAGAATAATTCAAAAGTCAGAAATTTTCCTTTTCACTAAGAAAATTTTATTTTTTTAAAGTGACTTATGCTTTATATGAGGGGAAGGCAATGACAACTCACTCCAGTACTCTCTCCTGGAAAATCCCGTGGATGGAGGAGCCTGGTGGGCTGCAGTTCATGGGGTTGCTGAAAGTTCGACATGACTGAGTGGCTTCACTTTCACTTTTCACTTTCATGCATTGGAGAAGAAAATGGCAACCCACTCCAGTGTTCTTGCCTGGAGCATCCCAGGGTCAGGGGAGCCTGGTGGGCTGCTGTCTATGGGGTCGGTTGCACAGAGTCGGACATGACTGAAGCGACTTAGCAGCAACAGCAGCATGCTTTATATGAGGAGGGCATGGCAACCCACTCTGTTATTCTTGCCCGAAGAATCCCCATGGAAAGAGAAGCCTGGCGGGTTATAGCCCATGGGGTCTCAAAGAGTCAAACACGACTGAGCAACTAAGCACATGCTTTATATCTATCCGAAAAGTATTCCCAGAAGCAAGGTCTTAATGTTGTAGCCACATGTTCTGGGAAACAAACTCAGGCAGAAGGACAATACAGATAGTGAAGTGCAGTTTATTGCACCGGCGGGCCCAAAGCAGAGTCTCCTCTTAGCCAAGGACCCCGACCAGTTTTTGTGAAAACCTTATATGCCCTAAGTGTATGTGCACAAACCCACCTCCCCAAATTCCCTGACAATCAAAGTTAACCCAGGATTCATATGCCTTAAGCCTAGGTAGTTAACAGTGGACAGTTATCGATAGGCCTGTGATCATACTCCAATAAGCATAATAGAATGGATGATTTTATTCGGTTACACAGATAATTATGGTATTCTAATAATAATAAAGAGCCCTGGGGCTCTTCCTTCCAAGGCCTGGTTTTCCAGTTGGTATGTCGTTTCCATAGATACTGGGCCTATAGCTCAAAGTCCACAGTCCTGTCCAAGAGAGCCTATTTCAAGGCTTTCAAGATAGAGCCTATTCTGTTTCCTCCTTCATTAAGAGTTCTTCCTATGTTTTTTAATAGAGGTTTTATGACTTTGCAGATTACATTTAAGCATTGATACATTTTGAGATAGTGTGAGAAAAATGCTCAAGCATTTTTTTAAAAATATGGATATCCAGTTGTACCAACAGCATTTGCTGAAGAGATTATCCTTTCTCCATTGAATGATCTTAACATATTTCTCAAGATTTAATTGTCCGTAGGTGCTTGAGTCTAGTTCTGTACTCACTAGTCTGCCTCATTGATTTATGTGTCCATATTATACAAAGCTAGTGAAGATGACAGAATTTAAAATTCTAAAAAAATGATACTGCTAAAGTGCTGCACTCAATATGTCAGAATTTTTAGAAAACTCAGCAATGGCCACAAGACTGGAAAAGGTCAGTTTTCTTTTTTCTTTTCTTTTCTTTTTTTTAAAATTTTATTTGGAGGATACTTGCTTCACAATATTGTGTTGGGGAAGGAAACATCAGTTTTAATTCCAAACCAAAAAAAGGGTAATGCCAAAGAATGTTCAAACTACCGTAAATTGTACTCATTTCACGTGCTAGCAAGGTTATCCTCAAAATCCTTCAAGCTTGGCTTAGCAGTACATGAACCAAGAACTTGCAGATTTTGAGGAGGCAGAGGAACCAGAGATCAAATTGCCAACATTTGTTGGATCACAGAGAAAGCAAAGGGATTCCAGAAAAATCATCTACTTCATTGACTACTTTAAAGCCTTTGACTGTGTGGATCACAACAAACTGTGGAAGATTCTTAAAGGGATTGGAGTACCAGACCAACTTACCTTTCTCCTGAGAAGCTTGTATGTGGGTCAAAAAGCAATAGGTAGAACCAAACATGGAACAATGAACTGGTTCAAATTGAGAAAGAAGTGCTGCAACAAGGCTGTATATTGTCACCCTGCTTATTTAACTTTTATGCAGAGTCCATCATGCAAAATGCTGGGCTAGTTGAATCACAAGCTGGAATCAGGAATACTGGGAGAAATATCAACAACCTCAGATACACTGATGCTACTATTCTAATGTCAGAAAGCAAAAAACTAAAGAACCTCTTGATGAGGTAAAAGAGGAGAGTGAAAAAGTTGGCTTGAAACCTAACATTCAAAAAACTAAGATCATGGAATCTGGTCCCATCACTTCATGGCAAATAGTAAGGAAAAAGTGGAAGTAGGGACAGACTATTTTCTATGGCTCCAAAATCACTGCAGATGGTGACTGTAGCTTTTTTTTTTTTTTTTTCATTTATTTTTATTAGTTGGAGGCTAATTAGTTTACGATATTGTAGTGGCTTTTGCCATACATTGATATGAATCAGCCATGGATTTACATGTGTTTCCCATTCTGACCCCCCTCCCCCCTCCCTCCCCATCCCATCCCTCTGGGTCTTCTCAGTGCACCAGCCCCAAGCACTTGCCTCATGCATCCAACCTGATCTGGCAATCTGTTTCACACTTGATAATATACATGTTTTGATGCAGTTTTTAAATTAAAAGACACTTGTTCCTTGGAAGAAAAGCTACAACAAATCTAGACAGTGTATTAAAAAGCAGAGACATTGCTTTGCCACCAAAAGTCCTTGTAGTAAGAGCTATGCCTTTTTCAGTAATCACGTGCAGATATGAGAGTTGGACAACAAAGGACTGAGCAATGAAATAATGCTGCTTTCAAACGGTGGTTCTGGTGAAAACTTTAAATGTCTGTTGGATGGCAAAGGGATCAAACTAGTTAATTCTAAAGGAAATCAACCCTGGATGTTCATTGGAAGAACTGATGATAAAGCTGAAACTCCAATACTTTGGCCACCTGATGCAAAAAGCCCAGTCGTTGGAAATGACTCTGATGCTGGAAATGATTGAGGACAGGAGAAAAGTGTGACAGAGAATGAGATGGTTGGGTAGCATCACCAACTCAATCAGCATGAGTTTGAACAAACTCTGGGAGATAGTGAAAGACTGGGAAGCCTTGTGCACAGCAGTCCATGGTGTTGAAAATTGTCAGACATGACTTAGTGACAGAACAGCCACATTTATACATATACCACAGTTTCCTAATTACTGTAGGTCTTATGTTAAATCTTGTAATTAAGCAGTGCTCTTCTGGAAACTCTTAGGTATTATGTATTCTCTGACTATCCATCTGGAAAATCTCAAAAACTGAAAATGCAAATATATTTAATTAAAAATATGATGTGAATAATAAGATAATAAACATAAGAAATAAAGCCAAATCTTGTGTTGAGTTTGCTTTCTCATTAAGAAAATCACCCCAGGAATTAAAAGACAAAATCTCATATAGTGGATACATAAAAATTAAGAAGATTCTTGTAATGAAAATCAACATAAAATTTGAAAGTAGGAAAAAAATATTTTCTCTACATTTAAAATACAAGAGATTGATATATAAAATGTTCCTAAAAGTTTGACAATTAATAGTGCTTAACTTCAGAAGAAAGGGCATTATGTTGCTATTCAATTGCTCAGTCGGTGTCTGACTTTGTGACCCCATCAACTGCAGCATACCAGGTTTCCCTGTGTTTCCCTATCTCCTGGAGTTTATTCAGACTTACATCCATTGAGTTAATAATGATATCCAACCATGTCATTTTCTGTTGCCCCCTTCTCCTCCTGCCCTTGATCTTTTCCAGTATCAGGATCTTTTCCAATGAATCAACTCTTTACATCAGTTGGCCAAAGTATTGGAGCTTCAGCTTCAGTATGTCTTTCCAAAGAATGTTCAGGATTGATTTCCTTTAAGATGGACTGGTATGAACTCATTGCAGTCTAAGGGCCTCTCAAGAGTCTTCTCCAGCACCACAGTTTGAAAGCATCAATTCTTAGGCCATCAGCCTTCTGGACCAACTTTACATCTGTACCTGACTACTGGGGAGGCCATAGCTTTGACTGAATGAACCTTTGTTGGCAAAGCAATGTCTCTGCTTTTTAATACACTGTCTAGGCTGTCATAGTTTTTCTTCCAAGGAGTAAGCATCTTATAATTTCATGGCTGCAGTCACCATCTGCAGTGATTTTAGAGCCCAAGAAAATAAAGTCTGCCACTATTTCTACTCCCCCCATTTATTTGCCATGAAGCAGTGGGACCAGTCATCGTGGTCTTAGGTTTTTAAATTTTAAGTTTTAAGACATATTTTTCACTCTCCTCTTTCACCTTCACGAAGAGGCTATCTAGTTCCTCTTCACTTTCTGCTCTTAGGGTGCTGTCATCTGCATAACTGAGGTTATTGTTATTCCTCCCAGCAAACTTGATTCCATCTTGAGCCTCATCCAGCCCAGAATTTTGCATGATGTACTCTGCATATAAGTTAATAAGCAGGGTGACAATATACAGCCTTGTCACTCTTCTTTCCCAATTTTGAACCAGTATATTGTTCTATGTCTGGTTCTAACTGTTGCTTCTTGACCTGTATGCAGGTTTCTCAAGTGGCAGGTAAGGTGGTCTGATAGATCCATCTCTTTAAGAATTTCCAGTTTTTTTTTATGATCAACACAGTCATAGGCTTTAGCATAATCAATAAAGCAGAAGCAGATTTTTTTTCTGGAATTCCCTTGCTTTATCTATGAGCCAATGGATGTTGGCAATTTTCTCTCTAGTTCCTCTTCTTTTTCTAAATCCAGCTTGTACATCTGGAAGTTTTCAGTTCATGTACTGTTGATGCTTAGCTTGAAGGATTTTGGCATTACCTTGCTGGCATGTGAGAAGGCTGAGGGTGGAGTGACCTTTGAGAAGTTCTCACTGAACTTCCCTGGTGTCTGAGATGGTAAAGAATTTTCCTGCAATGCAGGAGACTGGGATTTGATTCCTGTGTAGGGATGATTCCCTGGAGAAGGGAATGGCAACCCATTCTACTTTTCTTGCCTGGAGAATCCCATGGACAGAGGAGCCTGGTGGGCTACAGTCTATGGAGTCACAAAGAATCAGACACTATTGAGTGACTAACACTTTGCTAGCATATGAAATGAATGCAATTGTGTAGTAGTTTGAATATTCTTTGGCATTACCCTTCTTTGGGATTGGAACGAAAACTGACCTTTTCTACTCCTGTGGCCACTACTGAGTTTTTCAAATTTGCTGGCATACTGAGTGCAGCAGATTAAGAGAGTCATCTTTTAGGATTTGAAATAGCTTCACTGGAATTCTGTCACTTCCACTAGCTTTGCTCATAGTAATTCTTCCCAATGTTCACTTGACTTCAGCATTCCAGGATGTTTGGCACTAGGTGAGTGATCACACCATCGTGGTTATTCGTGTCATGAATACCTTTTTCATAAAGTTCTTCTGTGTAATCTTGACACCTCTTCTTAATATCTTCTGCTTCTGTTAGTATCGTGCTACTCGCTTATTCGGGTCCAACTCTTTGTGACCCCATGGACTGTAGTCCACCAAGCTCCTCTGTCTATGGGATTCTCCAGGCAAGAATACTGGAGGGGGTTGCCATTTCCTTCTCCAGAGTATCTTCCAGACCAGTATCTGAGCCACCAGGGAAGAACTGTTAGCAAGCTTCTGTCAGGTCTATATCATTTCTGTCCTTTATGGTGCCCATTTTTGCATGAAATGTATCAGCGTGCAAAAATTCAGATGACTGATAATCTCCAGCTTCAAGTGTTACAGTATTTATAACCTCTGTAGAGACAGGCAGCAGAGTGATGTTTGAAGAAATTTTGCAGAATAGTCATGTAATTCTTTGGTGTCTTATTCCTCTCAGTGAGGAAGTGAGTAATGTTTTGCTCGGAATATTTACAAACTCACTTTTAATATACAAACAAGCATAAAAAAGCAGCAGTGTGAGGTAGGAGGTAGATGGGACCCCCAGGGTAAAATGATTTGAAATTCATTCCCTAAGGACTGAAACTCCAGAATATTAATAGCAGGACAATTGAGAGAGGAGGCTGGGCTTTGCCGAGACAGAAGACTGGAGAATATATATTTCTCTTTCTCAAAGTCAGGAGACCTCCTCTACTACACTTGTGCAGAAAGTCTCTTTGAAGTTCAAAAAGGGAGTGATACTAAAGGATGCCTTATCCATAGATCTTTTCAGTGGAATCTATCTTAGCTAAGACATGCATGCGCACACATGGGAGTATCTTGAGATATACCAAATATGGACTCTGAACCAGGCAAATCCAAATTATTAAACACAGTAAACCCCCAGAAGAAATGTCCTATAAAAGTAATTTAAACTACCATTAGGGTGCAATTCAATGACTCTCTGAATCTGCCCATGTCTATCCACAGGTACTGAACTCCTTTATCCTCCTAATAAATACTTGTTTCACTACTCTCCGTCTTTGTGGGAATTATTTTTCTGCAAAGTGAAATGGCCAGAGTCTTGTCACTAGCCTCTGCCTAGCAGTTAGTATTTGGTGATCTCACACTGCAACCTGATTTCAATCTCTGATTGTGAACTGAAATCCTGCTTCAAGTCACTGAAGGCCAAGGCCACCTGATACCAAGTGGAATTCCATAGTATAAAGCTTTCTACCATTGTATAAAACTACCAATAATTTAAAGACAGAGCCACCAAAATTCATGAAGTTGATCCATTAGCTTTCAAACAGATAGGAGCCAACCCCCAGCAAACCATTCTCCTTGACTCTTTGAATTCAAATTCTATTTAATTAAAGTGATAGTCTTCTGAGATTTTCTGCTATTTTTAAGAATGGTGGGGTTTATACTATGCCACTCCAAAACAACATTTTGGCATGAGGATACGTCAAGCTAAAAGCAATAAAGACAGAGTCAACTCAGAAAAAACATTTTGCCTCCCCTTTAAGTGACTGAAAGAAAATGTACATTCCCTCATTCTTGGGGAATATCTGCAATTATAAAGGAAATTTAAATTGGAAAGGTGCTTATACCAGAAATGGCAGTCTGAGGAGGCCTTCCAAACAGTTGTCAAAAGAAAAGAAGCAAAAAGCAAAGGAGAAGAGGAAAGTTACACCCATTTGAATGCAGAGTTCCAAAGAATAGCAAGGAGAGATAAGAAAACCTTTCTCAGTGATCAATGCAAAGAAAAAGGGGAAAACAATAGAATGGGAAAGACTAGAGATCTCTTCAAGAAAATTAGAGATACCAAGGGAACATTTCATGCAAAGATGGGTTCAATAAAGGACAGAAATGGTATGGACCTAACAGAAGCAGAAGATATTAAGAAGAGGTGGCAAGAATGCACAGAAGAACTGTACAAAAAATATCTTCATGACCCAGTTAATTATGACTGTGTGATAACTTACCTAGAGCCAGACATCCTGGAATGTGAAGTCAAGTGGGCCTTAGAAAGCATCACTACAAACAAAGCCAAGTGGAGGTGATGGAATTCCAGTTGAGCTATTTCAAATCCTGAAAGATGATGCTGTGAAAGTGCTGCACTCAATATGTCCCCAAATTTGGAAAACTCAGCACTGGCCACAGACTGGAAAAGGTTAGTTTTCATTCCAATCCCTAAGAAAGGCAATCCCAAAGAATGTTCAAACTACCACACAATTGCACTCATCTCACACGCTAGTAAAATAATGCTCAAAATTCTCCAAACCAAGCTTCAGCAATATGTGAATTGTGAACTTTCAGATGTTCAAGCTGGTTTTAGAAAAGGCAGAGGAACCAGAGATCAAATTGCCAACATCTGCTGGATCATTGAAAAAGCAAGAGAATTCCAGAAAACATATATTTCTGCTTTATTGACTATACCAAAGCCTTCGACTGTGTGGATCACAATAAACTGTGGAAAATTCTGAAAGAGATGGGAATACCAGACCACCTGACCTGCCTCTTGAGAAACCTGTATGCAGGTCAAGAAGCAACAGTTAGAACTGGACATGGAACAACAGACTGGTTCCAAATAGGAAAAGGAGTATGTTAAGGCTGTATATTGTCATCCTGCTAGTTTAACTTCTATGCAGAGTACATCATGAGAAACGCTGGGCTGGATGAGGCACAAGCTGGAATGAAGATTGCCGGGACAAATATCAATAACCTCAGATATGCAGATGACACCACCCTCATGGCAGAAAGTGGAGAAGAACTAAAGAGCCTCTTGATGAAAGTGAAAGAGGAGAGTGCAAAGTTGGCTTAAAGCTCAACATTCAGGAAACTAAGAAAATCACATCTGGTCTCATCACTTCATGGCAAATAGATGGGGAAATAATGGAAATAGTGACAGACTTTATTTTTTTGGGCTTCAAAGTCAGTGCAGATGGTGACTGCAGACATGAAATTAAAAAATACTTGCTCCTTGGAAGAAAACCTATGATCAACCTAGACAGCATATTAAAAAACAGTGACATTACTTTGCCAACAAAGGTCCATATAGTTAAAACTATGGTTTTTCCAGTAGTCAGGTATGAATATCAAAGTTGGACTATAAAGAAAGCTGAGCGCCACAGAACTGAAGCTTTTGAACTGTGGTGTTGGAGAAGACTCTTGAGAGTCCCTTAGACTGCAAGGAGATCCAACCAGTCCATCCTAAAGGAAATCTGTCCTGAATATTCATTGAAAGGATTGATGCTGAAGCTGAAACGCCCATACAATTGTCACCTGATGCGAAGAACTGACTCATTGGAAAAGACCCTGATTTTGGGAAAGAATAAAGGTGGGCGAAGGGGTCAATAGAGGATGAGGTGGTTGGATGGAATCACTGACTCAATGGACATGAGTTTGAGTAGTCTCTGGGAGCTGGTGATGGACAGGGAGGACTGGTGTGCTGCAGTCCATTGGGTTGCAGAGTCAGACATGACTGAGAGACTGAACTGAACTGAACTTTCCTTCTGCCAGTTATTCTTCTTCTATCTCCTCTCCCTCCCTCTCCCTCCCTTCCTTCTTTTCTTTCCTATAATTTCATTAAACAACAGAAAAACTCTAAGTCACTATACTCAAATTTGTCACTTCAAAAATCCTCCTTTGCTTTTTCCTGTCACTAGAAGATAATTCAGGTCAACACATACTTCATTTATCTTTTCTTTTTTCATTCATTCACTTCACAAATATTTAACAAGGACCAATAACATCAGGAGCTGAGTCTACAAGGCCAATTTCCTAATAGTATTTAAAAGATGCATAATTTTCTGTACACAGGCTAATGAACTTAAGAGTAACCCTTTTGTAGAATCTGAAAATACTATATATGTAATCTTCATGCCTTGGAATTACACAATCAGATTCCCATAAAAAATGAAAGAAAGCATCCAGGACAAAATTGTACCCAAAGTAGTTTGAAAGAGGCAATTTATCTTCTGAGCAGTTGTTGGCAAAGGGTCATGCAGACACTGTTTTATTATGACTTGTGGAATTTCAGTTCAGTTCAGTCACTCAGTCATGTCTGACTCTTTGTGACCCCATGGACTGCAGCACACCAGGCTTCCCTGTCCATCACCAACTCCTGGAGCCTGCTCAAACTCATGTCCATCGAGTTGGTAATGCCCTCCAACTAACTTGTGGAATTTAATGTAATGAAAATGATGGCATTCATGTTTCAAGGCTCTGAACCTGCCACTCGCTTTTCCTGAAGTTAATTCACTGTGTATTCTATATTGATTTTCTTTATCTGATAAAGAGATTTTCCTTCATTCTTACCCCATAGATGCCACAATTTCTTCTCATGACTTTTCTAAGAGCATCTTTGAAGTCTTTGTTCCTCAAACTGTAGATGACAGGGTTCAACAGTGGGGTGACCACAGTATAGAAGACAGAAACAATCTTGTTGATATCTGGTGACAGGCGGGCACTGGGGCGAACATACATGGAGATCATGGTCCCATAGTAGATAGTGACAACAGCTAAATGGGAACCACATGTGGAAAAGGTTTTCATTCGGCCAGAGGCTGAAGGAATTCTCAATATTGATGACACAATAAAAACATAGGACACCAGTGTAAGAATAAAGCAAATGCACAGCACAGCAATTGACAGGATAAAGATGACCATCTCAGTGACATAAACACTGGAACATGAGAGCTGCATGAGGGGCGGGAGGTCACAGAAGAAATGATTGATCTGGTTGGGCCCACAAAAGTCCAACTTGGAAATCATTAGAGAGGGCAGAAATCCTGTGCCAACTCCTGTCAACCAGGAGATAGCCACCAACTTGGTGCAGATCTCAGGACTCATCAGAAAAGAGTAGTGCAGTGGACTACAGATTGCCAGATATCGGTCATAGGCCATCACAGCCAGAAGAAAGCACTCAGTAGCCCCGAAGAATACAAAGAAGTAGAGCTGCGCTATACAGGCATGGAAGGAGATGGCTTGGCCCTGGGAGATCAGAGTGGCTAGGAGAAGGGGCACAATGGTGGATGTATACCAGATCTCCAGAAAGGAGAGATGTTTGAGGAATGTGTACATAGGTGAGTGCAGCTGCTGGTGCTGGCTCACCACGACAATAATGACAATATTCCCTGTCACTGTGAGGAAGTAGATGAACAAGAAAATGATAAAAAGCAAGGTCTGCCACTCAAGAAGGTTCTGGAATCCAAGCAGCTGAAACTCAGTAACAGTGGACAAATTTTGGGACTTCATTGCCTGTAGAAGAGGAAAACATTTTGGAGAAGCATTGTTTGCAAGGCATAAAAACATTTATAAATACTGACATCTGGAACTTCAGAGACGAATTTTTAAATTAGTTCAGATCTTTAGGTACTGCATTATAGAAGAGCAAATGCATGATTTCATCTTTTAAAGAATACATTTTGAGATCAGAAGTTGAATATGGATATGAAATCTTGGAAAGAACCTCAGCAAACTTCATTTGTTGGATTCTTTGAATTCTACAAGTGATCTCAGGTTCAAAGACATAGGCCAAAAAGGACTCTGACTAAAATCAAACTTAGAAACCAATGATAATAGCAAAGTTAAAAAAAAAATCAAGCACATAAGGAAGCAAATACCTTCCTTTTCTCATATGTGGGCTTTGTCTGAAAAAGAAGTTAGACACAGCATAACCCCTAAGATACTTTGGGAAAGTTTCTCCTTTCAAACAATATTTAAGCATAACCTGTTCTCCATGTTCATGTGTGTGTGTATGCTTTTGTGAAGCCTTGTACTGAGCTAACTTGTACCTTCATTGCTGTCCTTGTCCAACTGGATACCATGCTCAGCCACTGTAATCACTCTTTTCTATATACACTTCAGTTCAGTCAGTCATGTTCGACTCTTTGCGACCCCATAGACTGCAGCATGCCAGTCTTCCCTGTCCATTACCAACTCCTGGAGTCTACTCAAACTCATGTCCATCATGTTGGTGTATATAGTCAACAGCATTTTCCTTTGAAAGTGAAGTGAAATTCACTCAGTTGTGTCCAACTCTTTGTGACCCCATGGACTATGCAGTCCATGCAATTCTCCAGGTCAGAATACTGGAGTGGGAAGCCTTTCCCTTCTCCAGGGGATCTTCCTAACCCAGGGATTGAAACCAGGTCTCCTGCATTGTGGGCATATTCTCTACCAGCTGAGCCACAAGGGAAGCCCCAATTTTTCCTTTGCTTCCATTCAGTTCATTGTCATAACCAGTTTTGTTAGTCAGCATTCACCTGCCATACGTGAGTTTCTTTTTGTAAGGGAGGTGAGAGACAATAAGGTAGCCATTTTAAATTTACAGCCAATGAATTCCAATGCATCCTTATTGCTTGGAGCATTCATTCTACATGTCCTTTATCTATTCACGTCCCATTTTCCTTAGTGATTGCTTCATAATATTCTTCTCTTTTGAAACTCCCACCACTTTCTTGTTGGGAGTATCTATACCCTCAGCAAAATATTAATACCTACTGTACTATTAAACAACAACAACAAAATAACCAGAAAAACAAAACTGAAATCCTCCAATGGGAACATCCAAACTCTCAGGCCACTAAATTCCCCGACTACCTACCCTGAGTTCGTGTGCATCTGCTCCCTATTTCTTCCTCTGAATAAACAGTGTAAGCCCAGGTTAAGGCAAATCCCTCTACAGGTGCTACAGGTGTTGCATCCTCCCATGTAGTTGAAGGTATTGCTGGTATTACTCTCCCTTACTCCCCAAATAAACAGTGGCCCCCTCTCAGTTGGATCATTTCCTCAGCTTGTTTTCCCTCTCTTTTATAAAGGCAATCAGAGCAATAAAACGTCTTGATGCTATTCTTTTATCCAAATACTACCTGCATTTGTTTGTTCATTTTAATCCCTTCCCTTCTGAAAAGTATTGTCTCTATTCACTGCCTGTATTCCGTCTTGAATCCACTGAATTATGCTTTGCCCTCTTCAGGACAGCAAAATCATTCTGCTGCACTATTGCCCTTCAATCATTTATCATCGTTCCTAATCATTCTGATGTGTTGATGGTATGGCACATTTGATCTTTCCCTCTTTCTGGGGCTACTATGCATGACCATGCACTCTCTGAGTTCGGCTATAGACTTTTCTTTCCACGTTTTATCCATTTCCTTTTTCTAGCATCTCCACATCCTCTAACCTATAAAATATATGACTTTGAGGCTGAACACCTCTCAATCTACCTCATTTTCCTTGAAATCACATCATGATTTCAAGATGTCTCTTGATTTTAAATGCTATCCCTTGGACTTTAAACCCCTAAAGTGTGAATCAAGTCAGAATATAAGACTCATGTAAACAACTGCCTTCAGTGGTCATGTGTGGATGTGAGAGTTGGACTGTGAAGAAAGCTGAGCACCGAAAAATTGATGCTTTTGAACTGTGGTGTAGGAGAAGACTCTTGAGAGTCCCTTGGACTGCAAGGAGATCCAACCAGTCCATCCTAAAGGAGATCAGTCCTGGGTGTTCATTGGAAGGACTGATGCTGAAGCTGAAACTCCAGTACTTTGGCCTCCTCATGCAAAGAGTTGACTCATTGGAAAAGACCCTGATGCTGGGAGGGATTGGGGGCAGGAGGAGAAGGGGATGACAGAGGATGAGATGGCTGGATGGCATCACCGACTCGACGGGCATGAGTTTGAGTCAACTCCAGGAGTTTGTGATGGACAGGGAGGCCTGGCGTGCTTCGATTCATGGGGTCTCAAAGAGTCAGACATGACTGAGTGACTGAACTGAACTGAACTGAAACAACTTCCCTATTTGAAGTGCATACTGACACATTCAATCAGTGTCTGAAACAAAACAAACTACCCTGCATTCCTGCCTCACCCCCCAGTCTCCTCTAAGTAAGTCTCTCTCATCTCATTAGGTCCCTCCATCCTCCCACTTGCTCAAGCCAGAATTAAATTTGATTCTTGTTTGTCACAGACCCAGTATTGGATTTCTCACCAAAATTGCCTGGCTCCACCTGAAAATATATCTAGAAACTGTTCACCATTTGGCAACTACATCGCATCCTCCCTGAGGAAAAAAAAAAATTCCACTTACTCTTACCTGGATTGTTCAATAGACTCCTTGCCGTCCCTCCACAGCTACCCGCCCTTCCTTCTTCAGTAAATCCTCAGTAAAGCAGCCAGAGTGAAACTTTAAGAACAGAGTATGCCATTCCTCTGCTTAAAGCCCACAGCAACATCCAGATTCTACAGGAAACATAAATATCGCTGAAGTGTTCCTGATAAGTAAACAAGACAATGTTGCCAATCAGCTTATTCATATGTTTCATAGTTCTTGATTTTTGCTATGCTTTGCTTTCACCTCTTATACTTGGCTAAAGTCACTAGGAGTATTATCTTCATTTGACAATGAAAAATTCATATAGAATAAATATGGTATTTTAACATAATCCATGTTGTGCTTTCCTGGTGGCTCAGACATTAAAGAATTTGCCTACAATGCAGGAGATTTGGATTCAGTCCCTGGGTTGAGAAGACCTCTGGAGAAGGGAATGGCTACCCACATCAGTATTCTTGCCTGGAGAATTCCATGGACAGAGGAGCATGGTGGGCTACAGTCCATGGGACTGCAAAGAGTTGAACATGACTGAGGGACTAACATTTTCACTTTTCATTACCACTTTTGTTTCATTATTCACTTTTGTTACCAGGGACACACTAATGGATTTTTCTTTTTTATCTTTTCATTTCTTGTAAGTATATTACCAAGGGACTCAATTAAATATAAACAATGAGTAGATTAAAAAAATAAACATGGAGAACAATAAGGCCCCACAGGGAGCTCACAGGGAAAGCAAAAGAGCATTGTATTATGATTGACTAAGTTTATAAGGCATTTGGCTCAATTTCCTAGTCATATAAAATTTCTCCCATAATGTGCATCCAAGGGAACAAGGAAGCTGAGTTTTACTAATCACCATTCTTTCCTTAAATACTTTCAGAAATGAGGAACTGAACCCCTAATGAAATAATGATCATTTACTGATTATTTCCAAGAGTTAGTCACCTCAACTGCATTGAGCTAAAAAAAAAAAAAAATCTGTTTTCTAAAATGCTGTGCTGAGTTTACTTAGCACTAGAATAAACAGTGTAACCTCAGATCTAATACTGTAGCTTTATTATGCAAATTATATGTATGAAATTATACAAAATAAATATAATCAAGAATGTTGTTGTTTTTATATGCAATGTCGCACAGAGTCATCTAAATGGCCTTCAGCATCTCAAGACATTTTTATTACTTTTCAGCTATTACAGTTTTATATGCTAAACAATTTAGGCAAGACAATTTGTCTCAAAGTAGTTAGAGTATCAGCAAAGGCTAAATTACCTTGGTAATGAGGAATAGTCTTTAGAATGCAATATATTCACCCACAACAACCAAAATAAAATTTGTGTCATCAACACCAAACATACCATTTAGATTTCTTTAGGAAAAATTTCGAGCCTGTCCACAAGAACCTCCCCTACCTGTCAATAACCACAGCATGAAGAGCCCTAAATCATGGATATCGCATCTGCCTTGCCCTCCTGGAACCCAAATGTGGGCTGTGCTTTTCTCTTGAGTGGAAATTTGCCATCTTCTGTTGGAGTTTGATGCTGTGGAAAGCAGACTTTTCCTTTCAATAACTCTGTGTTTCTTGGGACCTGGCTCTTCTGAGTACTCTGTTCCCCAGATTTTTTTTTTTTCCCTGTAATTTGCCAATCAAGCTAGTGGAACCAAAAATGGAACCAACCTTCTGAGATTCAACTTTGCCCACTGAGGTTTATATGTCAGTAACACTCAGGATAGATGCAAATCTTAAACTCTTTTGAAAGTATATTTTTAAAATTTAACTTAATATCAATCCTAGTGATGTTTGACTAAAAGTTAAATCAAATTAAAAAGTGTGTTTTTTAAATCTAGCAAGCAGGCAATTAGTGAGAGGACTGAATGTATGAGAGCTGGGTTTTGTTGCATGGTATTTCTTCATCAAGCTTTAATTACAGGTGTGGCTAAATTAAAAAAGTCATGACTGAAATGATTGTTTTCATTCATTCAATTAAAACAATCTATACACAAGTTCATTTTGAGTGTTACTCTGTCAATCTAACAAAAAAGAAAAATTACAATATGTGAATCTGAGAATTAGGAGATGAGTTGGAAAAGAAGAAGCTTTTAATCCATCCATAATATAGCAGGATTAAAAAATCAAGTGTATTAAGGTCTATTTAATTAAAAAGATCTAATTTTATTACAATCCCCTGGAAGAGAGCATGGCAACCCACTCCAGTATTCTTGCCTGGGGAATACCATGGATAAAGAAGCCTGGCAGTCTATAGTACATAGCGTCACAAAGAGTGGGACATGACTGAAGCAATTTATTAATATTCATTGATATCACATGCCATTTATTAATATTTCAGTTGTTTACATATTTTAATTTAAAATAAAATATTAAAAGATTGAGCAAATGAAAAAAGAAAAACAAATTACAATTGCATTTATTTTGCATGAGTTTATCATTAATTTATTCAGCAAATATGCATTTGGCACCTACTATGTGCTTGGAGCTCATCCAGGCATTGGAATTCACCAGTGAATCACACAAACACTATAGGGGGCTATAGGGGGCTATAGGGGGCCCTTACTCTATGACGCCCAGAGTAAAAGACTCTGGAATAAAAATATGAATGAGATAATATTCTTTTCCTTGAATCTATCAACTATAGTCTGAAGAGGTAGGCTGACATAATTATTTATTGGTATTTGACTTACTTAATATAATTAAAAAATATTTAAACTAATGATTTCAAAATAATGTGATTAATGTTATATATATATATATATATATATATATATATATATATATATATGAAGACGTCGAGAAGTAAAGAATATGCAGATTAAAAATGTATCCTTTTAAATATCGATAGTACTGTCTCCCAGAATTAGCCACCTCATCCTTTACCTTCCATACTTTCTTGTCTCCCACAAGTGAAGTAGTGTAATTGAGTTACTACTGTATAGCCTGGGCTTCCCTCCCGGCTCAATCGGTAAAGAACCTGCCTGCCATGCAGGAGACCTAGGTTCGATTCCTGGGTTAGGAAGATCCCCTAGAGAAGGAAATGGCAACCTACTCCAGTATCCTTGCCTAGAGAATCCCATGGACTGTAGCCCGAGGTCGCAAGAGTCGGACGCGACTTAGCGACTAAACCACAACCACCACCACGGTATAGTCTCTGCCTTGGCATGCACGCATGCGTGCTATGTCGCTTCAGTTGTGTCCGACTCCGCAACCCTACGGACTGTTGCCCGCCAGGGCCCTCTGTCCATTGGATTCTTCAGGCAAGAACGCTGGAGTGGTTTGCCATGCCCTCCTCTGGGCTATATTCCTGACTCAAGGATCAAACCTGTGTCTCTTATGTCTCCTGTATTGAGAGGTGGGTTCTTTACCTGTAGTACCATCTAGGAAGCCCCAATATCTTGGCATATTGGCAGATAAATTTTTAAGCCTGGATCTTTCCCCTTTTTGCAGAAAATTTTACAGATAATTTACATCATAAATCTCACACAGGACATTGCTTATATTATTTAATTTATTCCAGAAGCTATAGGGGGCCCTTACTCTATGACGCCCAGAGTAAAAGACTCTGGAATAAAAATATGAATGAGATAATATTCTTTTCCTTGAATCTATCAAATGACCTTAAAAATTCTTAATGTAAATCCATTTTAAAGTACAACATTAGGGAGTAAATCTCCTTTTGTTAACATGTACAGGTGATGCTTGGAGCTCATATGCACAGAAAACAGGTCAAGGGCCAGCATTTCTTCCACTGCATAGATCAGTATCTTAGAAACCCTAGGTTCTCACTCACAGTCACAAGAAAACTTCCCTGCTTCACATTTTCTCTCTGAATTCCCTCCAAAGAACAAAGAAGTACTCTGGATGTTGGCACCCTTTACAAAGCCAATGAATGCTGAGGTTGTGTCTACAGAGGATATTAGAAAACCTTAGCTCAGTGAATGATCAATATAGACTCTGGGGAAAAGGAACAATAAAAATGCAGGATACAACTGCTGAAATGAAAATCAACAACGGGATACTGCTTAGCCATTTACATGAATGAAATAATGCCATTTGCCACATCATGGATGGACTTAGAGATTATGACACTAAGTGAAATAGGTCAAACAGAGAAAGACACATAACATATGACATCACTTATATGTGGAATCTAAAATAAGATACAAATGAACTTATTTATAAGATGGAAACAGAGTCACAGACATAGAAAACAAATGTATGGTTACCAAAGTGGAAAGAGGGGGATAAATTAGGAGTCTGGAGTTAGCAGACATAAACTATTATATATAAAATAAACAACAATGTCCTACTGTATTGCAGAAGGAACTATATTCAATATCCTATAATAAATCATCATGGAAAAGAATATGAAAAATAATAGTTATGTATATGTATTTATCTATATCTATACCCATATCCGTATCTAGCTAGCTAGCTGAATCAGTTTGCTGTATACCAGAAACTATTACAACATCATAAATCAACTATATTTAAATAAAAGACAAAAATTTTTTTAAATGATGGAAAAACTGAAAAGAAAAAAAGCAAAAACAAAAACCAGAGATCCTTTTAAAAACCACAAGCAGGAATGAAAGTGCTGGTTCAGTTGCTTTTGAGGTTTGTGCTGGCTGGCCTTTTTTTTTTTTCAATACAGAGTGGACTGAATTTGGGACTAGGAGATATTAAATTCTCAAAGCTGAGGCAAGTGTTTGGTCAGAAAGAGTTGGGAGCCTTGTTGAAAAGGACTCAGGCTAGGAAAGAAAACATGGATGCCCTGGAGAGATGGTTTCAGGAGCCCAAAGCCACTAGGTCAGGAAGTCGGGAAAGAATCAGGGAGAAATGGTCAGAGGAGGAGGATCCTGTATTGTTAGAGAAGGCAGAATACATGTGAAGTGTAGTATTAGAGAAGGATAATGGCAGGAATTGAGGATGTTAACTAAAAGATTTAGAACTATGCAACCTGAGTCAGAAATGGAGTTAGGGTAAAGTTAGGGTAAAGATCCTGGAAGAGGTGACCTGAGTCATCTGCCCCTGCCTCTCACTGGGAACTTATCTACTGCCACTCATCCTCATCTTGCACATACACCAGCCTGCCTGGCTGCCTCATGGTATGAGGTACATCCTGCTCCCTCCAGCAATAGTTCATTTTATATACTCTGTGCCTCTGACAGTTCCCCTTGCCAGAGCTCCCTTCCTTTCAACTTCTGTTCACCCTTCAGTTATTAACTCAGAAACTCCCAAGGGCCCAATCTGACCACCCCTCCCCCCACCCCAGCTTGTCTTTTCTCCCAGTTTTTAGTTTATAATTGTATGAGTTCTATTGACAGATCTTAAGACACCCTTGAAAGATGGGCCATTTGTTTTTTTGCTTATTCTTGTGTCTGAGATTCTGGCAGCTTGTGCTGAGAAACAAAGTGAATGATTTGCTATAGGCACGTCCATCATCCCTTCAAACTCAACAAAATAAAAATTACATTTTGCATAGATGACAGATGTTTCCCACATTTGTCTACTTTCCTGATGACCTAATGATCTCACCATATTCATTCCGAGTAGGGATCACACCCTTTCTGTCAAATCATCTTCCTTTTACGTCTTTCTCAGCCTCTTCCACCTCACAAGTGCTGCAGCACTGATAGGCTGTAGTTAGATTATTCTTCCTAAACAATGCCTTAGCCTACAGCTTTACCACTTCTAAGACGTGCTTTACAACTATCATAACACATGTGCAGTCATTATGCGACTCACTGAAGCTGACCAGATTTTATTTAAATGCTTTGAATTGTTGTTGGACTATAGACCTATCATTATTATACACACATATTTGGGGGGAGACATCTTATTAACTTACCAACATATTTCCTTATCAAGAGCTAATTAACAGGGAGTAGAGAAAATAAATTTTGACAAAAAACTTTAGCAAATCAATATGTGATAAAAAGATAATAAGGTCATGGGGCAATTTAGAAAATAATTGAAAGGAAGGAGCTTAGCGATTCTTGAAATTTACTGACAGTGAAAACATGAGAGTACAGGCTCCAATAAGCCACACTACGAGGGATTCCGTTAGAAATGATCAGTTTCCTAGGAGGCTAGGATTGCTAGAATGTTAATTTTATCCGTGTGGTTGACTGTGTCTGAGTTGCAAGTTTTCACTGGGCGGGGCTCATTTGGACGCTAGCCAGTGGGTAAAGCCCATCTGGTGTCTGCCTCTCGTGAGGCTGTGCGGTTCCTCCCTTCTGTGCCAGAACACCAGGAGAGATAGCGCAGGCAGCTGGGGAAGACCGCTCTACTATCGGTGGGGCCAGGCAAGGCCCAGCCGGCCATGGCCTCGGGGTCCCCTGGGGAGCGGCTCTGCGAGGAGGCCCGATGCCCAGTGTGCCTGGATTTCCTGCAGAATCCCGTCAGCGTGGACTGCGGCCACAGTTTCTGCCTCAGATGCATCTCCGAGTTCTGCGAGAAGTCCGACAGCGCACAGGGCGGCCTCTATGCCTGTCCGCAGTGTCGGGGGCCCTTCAGGCTGGAAAGCTTCCGGCCCAACCGGCAGCTGGCCAGCCTGGTGGACAGCGTGCGGCAGCTGGGGCTGGGCGCGGAGCCTTCGGGGGCGCGCTTGTGTGTGCGGCACGGCGAGGAGCTGACCCGCTTCTGCGAGGAGGACCAGGAGGTGCTGTGCTGGGTCTGTGACACCACCCCAGATCACAGGAGCCACCACACGACATCGCTGCAGGAGGCCGCCAGGTGCTACCAGGTGAGGGGCAACTGGAAGGCCGTGACTCCTGAGCGGGAAATGCCGGCCTGTAATGGAAGACACTGACCGAGTCAGAAGTGTTAAAAACCCCTTGCCAGAGCCAGAGCCAGAAGACACCCCCTGCTCTGAATGAGCAGCGCCCGCCACACCAACCACCCTCCTGGCTTACATTCACCTTGGGATCTGTATGCCTTTGCTCCATGGAAACCCCATCTTCTGGGATTCCTATTCAGGAGCTCAAACATACTGTTATTTTAAACTGATCTTCTCCGCCATGAAACTCTCCCTGGTCATTTCATTTCATGCTGATCTTAATTTTCCTGATGTAGGTAATCTGAGTTCCACAACTAGAGCTCCCTGGTGTAGAAGGCTATGTTGTCTAATTGCCTCTTAGTTACAAGTGTACAACTGCTATCGGAAACACTTCCTAATAACTAAATTTGTATACTATTTTGCTTTTGCATAGCATTTATATTAATTAATGCTACTGCTACTGTTGTTTAGTAACTAAATTGTGTCCAGCTCTTTGCAACCCCATGGACTGTAGCTTGCCAGGCTTCTCTGCCCATGGGACTTCCCAGGCAAAAATACTGGAGTAGGATGCCATTTCCTTCTCCAGGGGATCTTCTGAAACCAGGGATCAAACCCAAGTCTTGTGCTTAGCAGGAGGATTCTGTACCACTGAGTCACTTAGGGAGCCCAAGTTAATTAATATTGCCATCAAAACAATCTTAATTTTTTCATTTTTATTTTCTATTGCTATATAGTTGATTTACAGCATTGTGTTCATTTCAGATATACAGCAAAGTCATTCAGTTATAAATATACATGTATCCATTCTCTTTTAAAATCTTTTCCCATATATGTTATTTCAAAATATTGAGTAGAGTTTTCAGTGCTATACAGTAGGTCCTTGTTGATAATCTACTTTATATATAGTTGATAATCTATTTTATATGTATATATATAGTAGTATATATATGTTAATCCTAAACTCCTAATTTATTCCTCCCTCTCACCTTTGCATTTTGATAATCTTAAATTTGTGTTTGAAATCTGTGAGTCTATTTCTGTTTTGTAAATACTTTCATTTGTATCATTTTTTTCAGATTACACATGTAAGCCATGTGTGTGGGTGTGTGTGTGCTAAGTCACGTTAGTCATGTCTTACTCTTTGTGACCCTATGGACTGTAGTCGGCCAGGTTCCTCTGTCGCTTGGATTCTCTAGGCAAGAATACTGGAGTGGGTTGCCATGCCCTCCTCCAGGGGATCTTCCCAACCCAGGGATTAAACTTGTGTCTCTTATGTCCCCTGCATGGCAGGCAAATTCTTTACTGCTGACCACTAGGGGAGCCCACATAAGTGATGTTATATGACATTTATTTTTCTCAGTATGACTTACTTTACTTAGTATGATAATCTCTAGGTCCATCCATGCTACTATAAATGACTTTGTTTCATTCTTTTTAAGCCAGAGTAATTTTCCATAGTGGGCTCCCCGTTTGGCTCAGTGGTAAAGAACCCACCTGCCAATCCATGAGAAACAGGCTTCATTCCTGGGTTGGAAAGATACCCTGGAGAAGGAAATGGCAACCCACTCCAGTATTCTTGCCTGGGAAATTTCCCAGACAGAGGAGCCTGGTAGTCTACACTCCATGGGGTCACAAAAGAGTCAGACACAACTTAGTGACTAAACAACATCAACAACAAAAATATTCCCCTCTCTCTCTATATATATATATTTGCACATCTTCTTTATCCATTCATTCATCAATGGACATTTAGGCTGTGTCCTAATGAATGTGTCCTTCATTTTAGTGAAGTCGCTCAGTCGTGTCCGACTCTGCGATCCTACGGACTGTAGCCTTCCAGGCTCTTCCGTCCTTGGGGTTTTCCAGGCAAGAATACTCGAGTGGATTGCCATTTCCTTCTCCAGGAGATCTTCCCAACCCAAGGATTGAATCCGGGTCTCCCTCATTGTAGGCAGACACTTTACTGTCTGAGCCTCCAGGGAAGTCCATGTCTTGGCTACTGTAAATACTGCTGCAATGAATATAAGGCTGCATTATGCCACCTTCATGTTTGAATGTTTGCTATGAATGGTGTCTGGTTGGGCACAAGCCTCTGATCCCCTTTAAAGCTGCCAATACATGTTACTCTGAAGTGGGAATCCAGTGGTTAAGCAGATTCCTCTCTATTCAACACATATTTCTGGACTTACGATGTGAGCATTCTCAATGAAAAGGTGACTAATATTGGAGTATCTGGCTCACAAAAGTGGCATCCATGAAAGTCTGTGAATAAGATTCTTCCTACTGGTGCTCATCAGAAGTTTCTAGACATATTCAGAACACATTTAAATTCCCAATATCTGGAACAGCTGCTTGCACAAAGAGAGTTAAAGTCATCTTTAATCTACTGACCTTACCTGAAGTACTATCACAATGAAAATAAAGTGAAGATATTAACTTTATAAAATAACAATAAATTAATTTAATAAATTGTTAATCATATAGAGCCTATAATAATTTTGTATATTTATATCATACATTTTAACTTAGAATAACTAATAATATAATTATTATTTTAGCTTTGTTTTAAATCAAGGTTGTGATTTTTTTCCCCTCAAGTACCCTCTGAACCTACCTAGAAATATCTCTTTTAGGTTTTCTTCTTGATTTTGGTCTTCTGCAAAATTCAGATGCTAACTATTTCTTAACTAGACTTCTAGAGTATATTCCTGCCTTTTTTCTTTAATCCAGAGGGTACCATACAGTGCATGGATAATGTATTCTAAGGAAGTTTTCTCTATTTCAGCAGTCCTTCAACTAAATATCAAATAAATATCTTCCAAACTCCTTAGCCTGTCAATCACTTTTAGGACCCTAAGTGCTCTTACTGTAACTCTTGCCTTAACCGTTAATCTTTAGATTCAGCAAAACTAGCCTAATCACTGTTGTCCCCAAATGTGACACAACTTTCTACCTCTTTGCTTTTGCTTACAAATTTTTTTGTCTGTAAGTGTTGGAGTGTTCTAGTCCTTCCAGATTCTAAAAATAAATGCCATTTTCTTCATCTTATTAAATGCCTCGTTGGTTTCTACTCCTATTTTATCTGTTCTACCTTAGAATGTTATCATTAAAAAAAAAAAGAAAAAAAAGGAAAAAAAGACTGGTGTGTGGGACTTGTTGAATGACTGTGGGAAGAATTTAAATTTTTGTTTGTTTTTATTTTTTCCTGAGACTTATTGAATGACTTTAGGAAGACTTTTAAAATGTGTATATGTGTCTATCTTTGTGTGTGTTCTCTGTAAATAAAATATATGTGCTTACCTCTAGCAGGAGTCCTAGGGCTGAAAAGAGATTTAGTTTTCCTTAAATTATTTTTCTCTCCCTTATAAGATTTATGACTTTCTGTATTTCATTTTCATATAATAAATGCTAACTTACAAGATTTCTTATGTAAAATAATAAGAAATACACTTCTGGTTATAAAGTAATGAATAACTTTAAGAAGTTGAAATACATAGATAAAAGGAATAGCTTCACCTTTTCAGCCAAGCATAGTAGATGAGATTTTGTTTTTTGAATATATTTTCACTGGTCTCTGCCTAATTTTTATATATTTATTATAAGAACTTTTAGTTTTAAAAAGTGGTGTCAGGTTACATAAAATACGGTTATTTTAATTTTCTTTGTAATTGTATTTCTTGCCATTAAAAATTCTACAGCACCTTGTTTTAATTCTTTCCAGTGAATGAATTAATTTTTTCCTCACTGCCCTATTTTTAACTGTCCTATTTTGGTTACTTACTGTTTTGCTATTTATAATACAATGAGCACACTTTTTAGATACATCTTTTATTATATCTGGCATTAACATTTAAAACATATCCATGTTTAGCAGTCATTAATATTAATGAGGTCGAACATTTTTGTATGATTTCTACTGCCCCTTATAGCTGATCTTTGTATTTCTTCCTGTGCTTGGTCAGTTTAAGTACTATATGAGAGTATCCTTAATGGCTGCAGCGTATCTTCCCAAACAGATAAAGCTCCAGGTGGCACAGGAGCTTGTCAAGAAAGAGCTGGAGGAAGCTTCGACTCAGGAGGCCAATGTGGGGAGGAAAACTGTTATTTGGAAGGTAAGAGAATATTGGGGCTTTGGGTGACTAACCTATCTGAAGGATCCTTATTTGGAGTATTAAGTCATTCTTCCACCATCTTCCCTATTCTGGCACTTTTGTTCCATTTACCTGGGTACTGAAGAAAAACTGATCTCAGCATCATCCTGGACCATCTCATCCCCTCAGATTATTTTCGTACAATTGTGTTCTTTCTAATGTCTGTAATACTATCCCCAATCCAAATTATAAAAAAAGACTTCACTCATCTTGATCTTACTAACTCGCTTGATCTTACTTACTGATCTTCACTGACTGCATCACTTAGAACAGAGTTGTACTGTCACTACTAGTTTAAAAAATATGTATTTGTTGGATGAATGAAATTTTTACTATTTCACAGCACATATATATATATGTATATATATATGAAATACAGGCTGATAGTCATCATCTTACATATAAAAAATAATCTGAATTTTCTTTTTTCAGTCCATATATTGATATATATATATATATGTCTTTTGTCAGTCAATATGTTGATATATTTCTGCCATTATCAGCTCTTTTTTCCTTTACCTATTTATACACACACACACACACACACACACATACACACACACACATACACAAAGTGATTCTGAACCTGAACCAATGTTGCCTTCCAAGAGATATTTTGCAATATCAGTAGATATTTTTGGTTGTCACAACTGGGATGCCTTACTAGCATCTCATATGTAAAGGCGAGAAATGCTGCTAAATACCCTAAAATACAAAGGACAGTCCCCACCCCCCAAAAAAAAATCACAACAAAAAAATCACCTGGTAAAATATCAATAGGATCAATACTGAGAAACTGTATATAGAAATGACACAGGTGTTTATATTTTTATATTATGTTTTACAATATATATATAGACTCTATTTCTGAATAGTTCTCTGTCTTTTCCAAGGAACCCTTTTTCTCTGATTATTCTCTATAATTTTCTAATTCTTTCTTTCTTTTCTTGAAAATCTTGACTTGTATTCTATCCTCTGGCAGATATTTTCATAAGGGCTTTTACTATATTTTTCTCCTGTGATGTCTTACTTTTTCCCATAGTTATGTATATCATATGTAAAGTTAATTAATAGTGGCATTTATTAATAATTTTTTTAAAGTAAGTAATCCAAGTCAATTTTTTTTTAATCCTGACCTGACCACAAATTTATGAAATCAGGAACTCTATATCTGAGATTTGGTTTCATGCATGTTTTGAACCCTCTACTGATTATTCTTAAAGTAGAGATGTTTCCAAGAACCTTGTTCTAAGTCAAGTCAACTTTCATGATTTTTACCTTTAAAAATGTATCCATGTGAGCCAACATGCAACAAGCATGGGTTTAATAAAATAAATTCTAAATTCTATGGAAACCCTTAGCCCTTCTATATCTATAGGTGTAATTGAAGTATTTTAAAGGGTGATGTGAGAGAACAACGAATTGCAACTAAGCCCCTTTTCACTATGTCATAGCCCGCGTGTGTGTGTGTTAGGTCGCTTCAGTCATATCTGACCCATTGCAGCACTATGGACTGTAGCCCACCAGGCTCCTCTGTCCAAGGAATTCTTCAGACAGGAATACTGGAGTGGGTTGCCATACCACTTCAGGGCATCTTCCCGACCCAGGGATTGAACCTAGGTCTCTTGCACTCCAGGAAGATGCTTTACCATCTGAGCCTCCAGGGAAGGGCCCCCCATCCCCCTGCCCGTATCCCAAACACTCTGCCCCAGTTGCTGATGATTTGTTGTACTGTCACTCCAGGAAAAAGTGGAAATGCAGAGGCAACGCTTCAGGTCGGAGTTTGAAAAGTATCGTGGCTTCCTAGCCCTGGAGGAGCAACTGCAGCTTAGAAGACTGGAGGAGGAGGAGCGAGCCACGCTGCAGAAGCTGCGGGAAAGCAAGAACCGGCTGGTTCAGCAGAGCAGGGCCCTGAAGGAGCTGGCAGAGGAGCTGGAGGAGAGGTGCCAGCGACCAGCCCTGGGTCTGCTGGAGGTGAGGCTGGGTGCCTGGGAGAAGAAGGACGGGCACACCTGAGACCAAGGGGACAGACGGCAGCTTTCAGAGATAACTCCTTAAGCAGTTTTGCTCTTTAGGACAGGATCACCCTAGAATTTCCTTGGAAAGCAATTAAAAATTGCTTTATTAGAAATCCTCAATCCGCAACATCAGAATCTGAAGGCACCCTAGAGAATCATACATAATAGTTCATACTAAAGACAAAACCTTAAATATTTTCAAAATTAAAGTTAATGATTTACATATGATTAAACAGAAAACAGACTATCTATACTATGTTGCCTGGAAAACATTTTATAAAAACCTCATAATGGGTCAATGATGACATTGCTGTATTTCAGTCATGGCCAATCCAAAAAGTCTTGTTAACCCATTTTAATGTCAATAGTCAAACATATGAGTAATATTTAAAATTTTCCACATTGAAATCGGCATGTTAATTTTCAAGGCAAATGCTAATGTTCTAGCCCATAGTGCATGCCCATTCCAGGCATGGCGGAGAGGAATTAATTTGGCTCCATACAGCTTGCCCACAATATACTTGAGATTATAGAGCAGACAGACAAATAACTAATAATCCTCCTTAAAGGCATTAAATCCCAAGTGAATTGAGAAAGTCATCATTGTTGGTGGATGCTTGCTCTCATGCTAGAACTCACTGCAATAGAAATTTTCTGGGCACGCTTCATTGTGTTTCAATCCCAATGACTCATTTAGGAATGTCTGAAATAAGTAATTTCTATCTTCATACAAGTTCTGTGATTAAATAGCACTGGTCACAGAGGAGGGGTGATTAAGTAAATGCATTGCAAAACTTTTATATTAAATCTGTCCCATTTTCTTCAGTATATTTATGCATCAGTAAAACTTGTTGTTATTATTGTTTTTCTTATTACTGCTATGCCTACTTCCTACTAAGCAAACTGTCCCAAAGGAATACATTTTCAAAATTTCAAACAATAAACATAAGAACTTTGGCATTTTCAATAATATTCATTGTCACATCTCACTGTATCTCAGAATACTGCATATTTGAACTTATTTATTAGCACTGAATAAATGTTAAAATATAACACAAGTCTTAGGGAGACTATATCCTCAAATAATTTGCTTTCATTTTTATACTCATTTCTCCCTTTCTTCCTCAGTACCAGTAAACAACATTTCACCTTTAATGGCCCAAAATAAGACCTGTTGTTCTGATGAAATATAAAGCTGATCATTTCCCTGTTTTTATGCCCTGTTAAAATTAATCTGACTGGTGCTCATTTTTTAGAAGGATAGGGGAAATACAGTGCAGGTGGTTTGTTTAATAATCTACTTTGACATAGACTGAATTTTAATGACTTCTGTTTTTTTCTACTTAGATAACTTAGACAAAGTATGTTGGTCCAGAGGATAAGGAAGTTAGGATTTTCTTACAAGGACACTGAGATCATCATTTTATGTCTATACCTTTCACTAATTCTCAAATAAATTCTGCAGATATTTAGAATCTATTTTTACCTTAATTCTGTTCACAGAATATAACTCTTCATGAAAACACCCAATTATCAGAATTATCAATTCAGAAAATAGTTAAACCAATAGATATTATCGGAATTAACCTAAAGTTTGTGTGGTCTGATTTTGTTTTAATAGAGGCAAACTGATTATATTATTTTAAATTGATGAGAAAACTCAATAACAGTCTGTTTTAGATTTTTTTAAAGAGGGAATCATATCTCTTATAGTTTTACATCAATAGTTAATGATTTTCAATAATTCTTAAAGAGATGTTCCTGGTGTGTCCCCAGTCTGTCAAAAGCAGTTCAGAGGTCTAACTCACACCTACTTGTGTTTCTCTTCATTTTCAGGGTGTGGGAGGAGCCTTGAGCCGGTATGTTTACTTCCTGAATCAGAGAATGGTTTGGGAGAGTCTGGGGAGGTTGGTGGATAACCCTAATGAAAACTGCAGGTTTTGTGCTCTTCTCAGAAGTAAAAATGTCACACGCCTGGAACCCGAGTCCATCACTATGGAGCTGAGGACAATGTGTCGCATCCCTGGCATGAGAGAAATGCTGAGGAAGTTCCAAGGTAAGCTGCATTTTAGACCTTGTGGAACTATGACTCCTGGAATTTGGCTGTTATTGCAATTTGTTACTGTAACAGTTAGGCTACAGTAACAAACAGAACCCAAAGTTTAGTGGCTAAAATCAGCAAAGTTTTATTTTAAGATCATGTTATTGGTTGATTACTGGATTGTGGAGGCTTTAATTTCACATAATCTCACTCCATGCAGACAGAGCCCCACCTCCTTCCTGTTGCTGATAGGCACAGAACTGAGCAAAGTCATGGTGAATCATGCACCACCTAAGGGGCACACATAGCTTTCCTGAAGATATTATTGATGAAGGTGCATCACATGGTCTTGTCAAACTACAAGGGGGGAAGGGAGAGAGCACTGGGCTCAGATTTTTTTTTTTTAAGAGTATTGGGATATTTGTGAATAGCCCTAAGGAATATCAGAGTAACTGACACCCATATAAGCTACATTTGGTTAGAATAGTGAGTCTGAAAGTGATATTATCTGTGACATAAGCAATATTAGTTCCACTCTATGTCTATTTCCTTTTTTATAAAATGCTAAAAAATTGTCTTTTTAGAGGACAAAATGAAACATATTTGAAAGCAGAGAAAAAAAACTTCAATATATGAAAACATTGCAGTGTATCAGATAATATAAAATTTGGATTATTTTGTTATCCTGCAGTTTGATGAATTTCTTAAATTCAGCTCAGTTCAGTTCAGTCACTCAGTCGTGTCTGACTTTTTGCGACCCCATGAATCACAGCACTCCAGGTCTCCCTGTCCATCACCAACCCCCGGAGTTTACTCAAACTCATGTCCATCGAGTCGGTGATGCCATCCAGCCATTTCTTATATTAGATAGTCAATAAAGCCAAACACATTCAGTTAATTACATTTAAGAGGGAATAGCTGTAGTGTAATAATTAGTTTGTTGGGTCTTAGTATGTTGCTTTTTAAAACAATATAGATTCAATGTTTTTAATTTTTTTTAATTAAATTTATGCCAAATAATGAAAATAGACTATGACTTAATAGTGGGTTTATTACTTAGAAGGAAACTGCTTTGTCCCATGATAAGAAAACCCATCTTATCAATCCTGTTCAGTGATTAATCCTTGATCTTACAGGCAGATTGATATTCCTTGATAGCTCAGTTGGTAAAGAATCTGCCTGCAATGCAGGAGACTCTGGCTCAATTCCTGGGTCAGGAAGATTCACTGGAGAAGGGATAGGCTACCCTTTCCAGTATTCTTGGGCTACCCTTGTGGTTCAGTTGGTAAAGAATCTGCCTGCAATGCAGGAGACCTCGGTTCAATCCCTGGGTCAGGAAGATCCCCTGGAGAAGGAAAAGGCTACCCACTCCAATATTCTGGCCTAGAGAATCCCAAAGAGTTAGACATGACTGAGCAACTTTCACTTAACTGCATGAAATGTTGCAAGTTATTACACTCTCATAATCAGTGTCTTTATATTCCCATTTACTTTTATTGGATTAATTAACTGGTCAGTTCCACAAATATTGTCTATTTTATGCCAGTCACTCTTCTAAGCATTAGAATATAAAACTGAACAATAACATCAAATATGTTACAGATCTGGAGCTTCGTATTATAAATTTTTGCTTAAATTATGGAAAATACACAAAATGTTAGAAAATGAAACAGAATATTGAAAAAATAAATAAATAAGCGTGGCCAGAAGTTCTTGAGTTAGCACATCTAATCTGGAGTTTTTGATGATCAAAGAAGACTTCATTCATAGAGGAAAACACAGCAAATATCTGATCCAGAGGAAAGGATTTCAGGCAACAGAAATGAGTTCTAAGACCTGAGCTTAAAATATGGAAGATGCATTCTAGGAGCTATGAGGAGGTCTGTGTGGCTATTGTGGAGTGAGTAACAGGAGAACTGTAGAGGTCAAGCAAAGTCCAGGTAGCATAGTACCCAAAAGGAAGGCCTCTGTGAGAAGAAGTGAAATGGGGCATCAGTTATAAATGGAGGAATAGCATGATTGTACTAATGTTTCATGAAGATCACTCTGTGTGGTTTATTGAGAATAAATTACAGAGGCTCAAGGCTTGATGTGGAAAAGCCAGTTAGGAGTCTTTGTGATAACTCAATTAGAGACTATTTTCTTTTGGACTAGGGAAGTCGTACTGGAGGTACAGAGAAAAAGACAAGATCTTGCTATATTGATATTTTGAAAGCAGAACTGGCAAGATCTGCTGTTGGATTAGATATGAGGGGTCAGAGAGGGAGAAAAGTTGTGAGTAATTCCAAAATTAAAATCTCCTAAATTGACATAATGAAATTATTGTTTACATTGACAGGTAAAGCTGCAGGCAAGGTAGAAAAAAAGACTTGGGTTTTAGACACATCAATGTTTTGATGGATATTAAATATCCAAATGCTGATATTGGGTAGGCAGATGAATTTAGAAATATGGAGTTCCAGGAGAAAAGTCTAGGCTAAAAGTATTTGGAATTAGTAAAGCATATGAATGGAATTTAATGAAAGCAATATACCTGCCAACCCAAGAACAAATGAGAAGTGATCTGAGAGAGAGACAAGAGGTCCCAATCATGAGACCATTGGTTTCTCCAATAGCAATGATGGAGGAGGAGAAGAGAAGACAGTAGAGGAGACCAAGAAGGGGTGATCAGCAGAAAGGGAGTAAAAGAGTGATAACTGGTGTCTTTGGGAGAGAGAAATGTTTTCTGGGACAAAAGGATCCTCAACAGTGTTGAGTGCTATAGAAAAGTCATTTAAGGTGAACTTTAAGGACTGATCATGCATGGGACACTGGGAAGAAGGTGCAGTTTGGTTAGGGTATTATTCTATCTTGGTGATAGTTTAAGAAATTTTAAGAGTTTAAGAAGAGGTAGGGAGAAGAATTAGAAATAGATGTATTCACAACCTTTTCACAGATTTATTTTCTTGATGTGGGAATGATGTTTGAAGACATGACATCTGTTAAATAAGTCTACCACAACATCATGGAGACCCAGTTTTCAGTTCCTGTTATTTATGACCTCTAGAGTTTGGGAAAATCACATAATCCCTTGGGCTCATCCTGCTTATCTATAATGTGAGAAAGATAATATCAATCTTGAGGCTGGTTCCATGTGATAGCATAGATGATGTACCCACTTAGGTTTGATTAGAAATAAAAGATAACTAGAAGTGTTTTGGAGACAAATAAGAATAAGAGTCATCATATTAATATTTGCTATTATATTAAAACTAAAACATGATTAATTATGAAATTTGTTTTTGTTTTTAAATTAATGAAATAAAATTTACTACTTTTGAGTGTTGACCAAAAAAAAAAAAGACATGAATTTTATAAAACCTCCTTGCTTCACTGAGGTCGTTTCATTAGTAGATGTATTTTTAATTATATGTACAAATAAAATGTCATATCAATATACTGTGACTCCACAGTATGGGTATTAATAGTACTTTTCAGTAGTTTTGTTTGCTGCATAGCAAATTACCACACACTTAGCTACTTAAGATCACATTCATTTACATCCATTCTTCAGATCTGATAATCTTGTGGGATCAGCTGGTTTCTCTGCTTAAGGTTTTATAAGATCAAAATCAAGGTGTTGACCAGACTGGACATCTCTAAGGGGTCAAGAGAAAGGTCCACTTGCAAGCTTATTCGGTCTGTTGATATGAAGCAATTCCTTGCAGTTGGAGGACTGATGTCCCCATCTCCTTGTTGATTATCAGTTGGAGGTTCCTCACCCTTCTCCTCCACTGTGGCCCACTCCATCTTCAAAGGCGGCAATGACATATCAAATGCAAATTTCCCTGATTTTTCCTTCTGCCACCAGACCAATAACCAAAGAACTCTCTCTGATTTTAAAGGGTGATTAGATTAGAACCCACTCATATAATCTCCCACTTGTCACATAATATAACAGAATCATGAGAAAGCATCCTGGGTCTGAAGGTCATGAAGTTTGTCTTAGAATTCTTCCTACCATAGTAACATAACTTTGAAAGTGGTGTGTTTTAGACCAGTGAAGTTTTTCTATAGGCTTTGGAAAGAAAAAAAAAATCCCAAGGGAGTTATAAATTTTATTCTAAATGCAGATCTTCCAAAGAGTACCCAAGATAAAAGGGATCTAAATGGTTATGAACTTGGTTTGTCCTATCATCAATGTTTATGGTTTAATTGAGGCAGTAATTAGTCCTGGATTATGCAGAGAGAGGAATATACTCAAACTCAATAAAGTATCTGCAAGATGAAATACTTAATTTTTATCTCCATGAGTTATTAGAGGGAGAGTAAAGTATAGTGTGACAGTCATCAATATCATGGTTCTTAAGTTTTCACCAGTCTTTTCTGTTCTTTTACATGTTCCACAAAATTATTTCCACAGTTGACATAAAATTGGATCCTGCCACCGCACATCCTAGCCTCCTCTTGACTGCTGACCTGCGCAGTGTGCAGGATGGAGAACTGTGGAGGGATGTCCCCAACAACCCTGAGCGATTTGACACATGGCCCTGTATCCTGGGTTTGCAGAACTTCTCATCAGGGAGGCATTACTGGGAAGTCAAGGTGGGAGAAAGAGCAGAATGGGGCTTGGGTGTCTGTCAAGACACAGTGTCAAGAAAGGGGGAAATCACACCATCCCCAGAGAATGGGGTCTGGGCCATGTGGCTGCTGAAGGGAAGTGAGTACATGGTCCTTGCCTCCCCATCAGTTCCTCTCCTCCACCTGGAACGGCCTCGCTGCATTGGGATTTTCTTGGACTATGAAGCAGGGGAAATCTCCTTTTACAACATCACAAGTGGGTCTTTTATCTACACGTTCAACCACCTGTTCTCTGGTTTTCTTCGACCTTATTTTTTCATCTGTGACACAACACCTCTTGTCTTACCACCTATGACAGATGTGGAGTTAGAAAATTGGGCATCCGGGAGTCATTTTGACTCTGCCTCTAGTATCAGAGATGATTCTTCCTAAGATTCTGTTGCTGAGATATACCCCAAGCCTAGCAAAATCTTCTCCAATAGAACAGAGCATATAGTATATACATATAAGAAGGCTCAACAGATGTCCCCATTTAGGTCAGCTGTTTACTCCTTGTCACTATGGAAATTTTCCCATAGGAACAAAAGGGAAAGTATATATTATATGTGTTTGGATAAGGATTGTATAGTAATTTTAGAAATGGAGCAATCTTATCACTGTTTTCCCAAATAGCTCCACATACTTTTTTGATGAGATTTTCTTCAAATGAATGGACGTTGTATTAAACAAAGATATCTATATATTTATTTTAATGTCTCATTCCTTTTAATATCTCTTCATTCCAAGTCTTCCACATATTAAGAATTAGAAATAGCAATTCCTAAAGTGGTTCAAAACAGTCCAATATTGTTCTAATGTCAGATCCCTAATTGTTTCCTCTCTTCTTGCTCTCTCTCCTCTTTTTCTCCCTCTGGGCTCTGCTTCTTTCTGTCTCTGTCTCCCTCTCTTTTCTCTTTACTGCTTCTTTCTTTTTTTTTTTTTTTTTGCTTTATATCTCATCATTTAACCTCCATTTTCTTCTAGATTACTATATTCAGAACCATCCTTTTATGTATTCATGATTCCTGTAACTATTCAATTATTTTTTAAATCCTCTTTATTCAGGGGTCAATTTTTGAGAGTGATGCAATTCATTCCTCTGATTATATCAGAGTCCAATGCCATACCTCTCACAAGAACATTTTCCTTTTTCTTTGGATATATTTTTGATTGAAATATAATTGGTTTACAATACTGTATTAGTTTCAGGTACTCAGCATGGATACTTTTTTTTATTTTTGAGTAGAAATTTCTCAGAATTATGATTCAACTAGTTCTTTGACCTAGTCATTTTCTAGTTGTAAAAATTTAAACAATTATTTCTTTCTCTTTTAGACTCATTTACTTAGTACGATTTCTATAATGTGGGACAATGATATTGACCTTACAATATTTTGGGAAATAATTGAGGTTGTGAGTTATAGGATTGCTTTAAATTCAACTTTGCCTCTTAAATACAATATGAAAATGACCATAATGATGAAATGATAATAATATTTGACTTATTTTTAGTGTATATTCTGTACATTCCAAACAAAATTTCTTAAAAATTATTGAAAGTTAAGTATGCTTCCATCTTTTATATATATGTTTGATAAATATCTGCTAACCAAATGCTTAAATGCTAAATGTTGAAATGTTAAATAATTATTAATTAATAGAAACTTTAGATGACATTACCTGACAAGACTTTTTGATTTTTAAGGAGCTTTTCTCTTCCAGAGAAGTTTCTTTGACTAAAATCTTTCACATACTTTATAATAACATTAATGATATAGCTTTCTTTCTATATTTTAAACATTTTTTCCAGATATTTTTACATTTGGAGGAGCATTTATGGATTATAATAATTTTAGCAATAGGGAAATTTCATCAAACCATCCAGATGGCTTGACATTTTCTAATGATGGGGCCTTGTATTAAACAAAGATTTCATATTCGATACGTTTATGTTTGATCACGAGCAAACTATTCCTCTGTCTCTTTTAGAAACAGAGGTAATAATAATGTACTTTACATCCCTCTTGTTGATAATTTACATACCATGCACGCCCTGATGCTGCTGCTGCTGTCACTTCAGTCATGTCCAACTCTGTGCCACCCCATAGACAGTAGCCCACCAGGCTCCCCCGTCCCTGGGATTCTCCAGGCAAGAACACTGGAGTGGGTTGCCATTTCCTTCTCCAATGCATGAAAGTGAAAAGTGAAAGTGAAGTCACTCAGTTGTGTCCAACTCTTAGCGACCCCATGAACCGCAGCCTACCAGGCTCCTCCATCCATGGGATTTCCCAGGCAAGAGTATTGGAGTAGGATGCCATTGCCTTCTCCGATGCATGATTTAGGCCTTTTCCATTCATGATCTAAGTAGAAAGCTGGGTCTCAGTTCATGCTTTCCCATCATCAAGGCTTAAATGGGGCCTGGAAACTTACTGTAACTCCTGTGTTCATGTCACTATAGGGCCAGCATCTATGACAGGAGTTTGTGACAGAGAACAAACACTCAGGACAGTAGAGCTCCTTTCCCAAAGGGATCAAGAAGAACAGGGTCACTGGTCTAAGATCATGTCACCCCTGGGGGCTCCATCCATTCACCAGGACAAGGAAGCCGCATGACCTCAGGCCTGCTACCCTCTACAAGGGGTGAAAAGGGAATCCCAAGAATGCCTCTGCCTCAGGAAGCTAACACCCTAGTGTCTACTGTCTCCTTTTAACCCTGTTATCTCATTGTGTATCCTCTTATGATTTATATCAGTTACTAAGCCAACTTAAATCTTTCTTCATCCCTTGCATTCCACGTTTCACAAAACTTCGTGCATCTACTATTATAACCCCTTTTTTTGCCTTCCCAATTCCATACACATGCACACACTCAAAACACAAATGCACAGAGGCTTTTCCAGTGGATGGCAATTCCTTTTTTTCAGTTACTCAGGCCAACAATCTGGTTAACTCCTTTCTTGATTTCACTTTTCCATACTAGTCTATCTGTAAACTCTGTTGGCTCTATCATCAGATGTATCTAGAATTCAGCCAGCTCTAACCACTCTGCTGTTGTAACCATGGTCTGAACATCCATTCTCTCCCTCTGAGTTACTAGTTTCCTAATAGCAATCCTGGCTGTACTTTGGCCCCTTCCATGTCCCTTTTCAATGCAGCAGCCAGGCTGATCCTTTTAGCACCAAGATTGTAGTACCATTGCAATTACCTTCTATTCAGCTTAGAGTTAAAGCCAAAATCTTTACAACAAACCCTCAGACCCTAGAAGATCTGAGCACAAGTTTCTCCTCTGATTCTGACTTCTTGCCCTTACTTCCCTTTTTAATTCTTCTCCATCTAACCTGGCATCCTGGCTGGGTTTACACCAGACCAGTCACTTGCTACCATCAGGCCTTTCTCCCAACTGTGCCTTCCACCTGCAATTTCCCTTTCCCTGATCTTTAATTCATTTGCTTTCTTTCCTTAGTTCGTGTTAGTGTTAGTTGCTCAGTCATGTCCAACTCTTTGTGACCCCATAGACTGAAACCTGCTAGACTCTTCTTACCATGGAATTCTCTAGGCAAGAATACTGGAGTGAGTGGCCACTCCTTTCTCCAGGAAAAAGAAGGGATAGAACCTGACCCAGGGATAGAACCCATGTCTTCTGCACTGCAGGCATATTCTTTACTGCCTGAATCACAAGGGCATGCTCAGATCCTGCTTTTTAGTGAGAACCATACAACCTGACCTATCCCAGAGCTCACCCAGAGTTCACCCTCCAACTTCCCTTTGTTGGGTGCAATAGAGGCACTTTTCTTCAATATACTACTTATTGGCTTCTAATATATTGTCTTATTTATTAAATTTTTATTTGTTTATTTGCTTTTGCCTTTTCTGGATAGAATGTAAGCATCCTGAAGAGAGGGATCACTGTCTATTGATAATGATATGTCTGACATATCTCAAACAACTCACTGATTTGTATGTGGTTACAACTCAATGCACATTTGTTGAATAAATAAATGATTAACTTTTGTTAGGCAGAATAAAGTGATAGGTCTGAAAATATTTTGTGAAATATAACAGTGGTATTATTATTACTACTAATTTATAACTAAAGAAGCACTGATCAATAAAGCTTAATGTCAAGTGTTAAAAGAGTAAATCAATTTTTAAGTGTAGAAGAAATTTGAATAAATTTATAGAGATACTCTTTCCAGTGACATGATGAATTGCTATGCCCAGGTTCCATTGAGTCACCTGTAGTTTTGATTCCCTATGACAATACAGTGACAACTTTAACTCATTCATTACCTTGTATGCATTCCATATGCAAATTCTCATACTCACTAAGAATGTGGGGAGCATTATATAAGTTATATGGAATAAAAATTTTGTAGAAACCATCTTTTCCACGCTTTGTGAACTCTTTTTTGTTTTAACTGCACTATAGAGCCACCTCCTCTCCCTTCAGTGTTCTCCCCACTGTCACTTCCCTTCAACCATCTCTCTCAGATATCTGCTAGACATTTTTCAGCCCAAATCATTATAAAAATGACTAAAATCATAAGGAATGGTTACAAAGTCAATCTCAAACATTAGGTTCTAGCTTTTCTGAAGCTATAACTCTCCAGAGATATGTTTATACTTTATCAAAAGATAGATAATTCATTCAAATAACTAATTTGATCATTTTCCCCATATCCCAATTTTGTGACTGATTTGTCTTGTGAATTAACTAGTTAGGCTAACTATTCTAGCATGTTGAGAAGGCCCTGAATGAAGAGAACTAGGAGGACTATGATGCGTGGGGCTGATTGGGAATAGGAAGTGGAAAAGCTTCATCCTCAGAAGGAACTGAGCTAATTTACAGTGGTGATATTGAGGCTTATTGTCCCAAAGGGCAGATAAATTGGGAACACCGGGATTTATTAAATCTGTCTGCTCTCCAAGAACTGACTCCTCAATGTATATTTTGTGTGTGCTTCTGGGGTCTTCTGTAAATTTACCTTTTTTATTATAAGAGGGAAGGATGGAAGTGATCTGTATCTATATAAAATACATATTCTACAGACCTATAAGTCCCACACATTTTCTTATATTGAATATTTTACTCTTTACTCTGTGACTCTGTAGCTATGTCTACTCAAAAGATCCCAGATTATTATTTTGCTAAATCCCCTAACCAATTGATTCAAACTAGCCTGGTTTTCTTTGATACTGTCTGACTGTTTTCAGGGACTTAACTGTTCATTTATTCACTTTTTATTATTTATATTTTGAAAAAAATTTAGCCTTGGGGTGTCACATCACTTAAATAAGAGCATTAAAGGCATAGTCATATATACACAGTTTAATAAATCAAGAGTTCATGCTACTTGCTCAGTTTTATCCTAGTTACTTTTTGAAACTAAAGTATAAATCCACTATGCTGACATCTTCCTTTCAAATCCTAAGTAAATAAATAAAATTAGTTGCCCTACTGGTTCCTTAAATTAATAATAAAGTTCTAAATTAGCCATTGCACCTATCCAATTTTTCAGCAGTCTAGGTCAATGGGTCTTTTCTTTTTCATGAAAAAAATTCTTAGTAAAAAAAAAAAAATACTTTTGCCCTATTATCAGTAGGACCAAGGGGAAAAAAAATAATTATTCTTTCCAAGTAGGATGGGACTGATTATACCTTGGCTAATTTTTAGATACATAGTAATTCTCAGGAACAGAGAAAGAAAGTAAATATCCCATCAATATTTATATTTATGGAACAAAAATCGAGTCTCCAATTTTACTTACATGAAGTAATAAATCCTTTTCATATCAAGGAACAAATTTTCATAGTCCTTATTTTCTGTCTGGACCCTATGGGAGATTATAGAGTTTGACGTGATGTATACCTACATCACACCTCAGTGTATGTACTAATGACCCCTATGGGTTCAGAAATTCCCTAGAGGTTGGGGCTGTTGAGAAACCCAGACCACTGGTCCCTCTCTAGTCTTTCTCAGGAGGACTACATCTTACTGTCATTGCCATAAACTCCTCTGCACAAATATTATGGTCCACTTCACTTATTGAGGAATGGGCCAGCCCAAGAGAAGTGCCTTTATTTCCTCCCACATCTGGAATTGCACCTGGCTGGAGCACCTGTGTGCACACAGGAGTGAATAAGACAATCCACAATCCTGCTATAATAAGATCTACACATTTTGACTTCTGACTTTTAATGATACCTGGTAGCCTACGAGTAAAAATGGTGAGTAGATTTCTGGATTTAGGAGTTGTGATATTATAATTTGTAAGTTTTATATGTTTGGTCATTCAGTTGACCAAACATGGATTCCTGACTTACAGCTCCCTAAACCTTGGAATTTCCCAAGTGTTGAGAATGATGAATATGTCTTTTGTTATGTTAGTGAGGTGGCTTTGGAAAGCACTTTAAGGATGGGGACAGTTATGGTTGGAATTTTCAGCCCCACCTCTTGACCTCCGGGGAGAGGAAAAGGGCTAGAGGTTGAATCAATATCCAGTGGCCAATGTTGTAATCAGTCAGTGATATTTCATGAAGCCTCCATGAAAGCCAAAAAGGACAGGGTTGGGAGAACTTCCTGGTCGGTGAACATGTGGAGATGCAGGGAGAGTGCCCTTCCATCATGCCTTGCCCTCTATATCTCTTTCACCTGGCTGTTCCTGACTTATATCCTTTTCAAAATATACTAATGATCTAGTAAGTAAAATGTTTTTCTGTGTTCTACGAGTCATTCTAACAAATTCATCTATCCTGAGGATGGTGTCACGGGAACCTCTGATCTAGAGCCATTTGCTCAGAAGCACAGGTAACAACCTGGACTTGTGGCTGGCATCTGAAGTCCAAGGAGGGGATTGATGGAATCTTCAATCTACCAGTAGGTCAGAAGCACAGGTAATAGTTTGGGCTTGGAACTGGCTTCTGAAATGGTTAGGCAGTTGGAGAAGTCTTGTAAGACTGAACATTTAACCTGTGAAATCTGATACTTTCTCTGGGTAGTATCAGAATTGAGCTGAACTCCCAGACACTCTACTGGTGTCCAAGGTTTGTTGGTGTGGGGATCCCCCTATCTATCACATTGGAAACTAGGTGTTAGAACATCCAACAAAGGAGTTCTGCTAATCAGTCTGCAACCCTTTGTTGGTTTGTTGAATAAATTTTAAAAAAATGTGAAATGTATCAAAGAAATAGAAAAATGGAAAATGAGAAACATCCTCCTTGCTCTTGGAAAATGTATGGATTATGACTGACGTTCAGTCGCTCAGTCATGTCCAACTCTTTGTGACCCCATGCCAAGACACAAATCTACAGACAAATAAATATATAAAGCTCTTATTTTTTAGTCATAAGAAAGCAATAAATTTACCAATGCAAAATAGTTTTTAAAAAATAATATATAAAAGTACTGAGAGACAAAATATGAATAAATGCAGCATAAAAGTTCATTTTTTGTATTAGGGCTGGAGTTTGTTATCTGTCAGGCAAACATTAGAAAGTAAGATCTAAGGTGTGTTTCATTAAAAAAGAATAGCATTGAAGAAGATATTATAGCCTCATGGGAGGAGGTAGAGAAATGCCAGCTCTTGACTGGGAAGATCTAGGCCTGCTGTCTACTCTGAAATTATCAGTCCCATTTTCTTTCATATGCCAGTATCGCTACCCTTTGTGTGAGTCTGAGATTATTGAATCTGCAAGGTTAGACGTGCTTTGAAAATAAACTAAAATTTGTAATTGTATGACTTCCTGCTCTCTAGGAGCTGAAAAAAATATGGTTTTTTTGTTTGTTTGTTTGTTGTTTTGCTTTGTTGTTTGAATCTGTGCATTTCTGAGATAGAATGGTACATTTGGGGACCACAGTGTTCACATGCTGACCAGCACCTACAAGGAAAATAGATTTTACCTCTAGGTACAGTGTCAGCACACACTCTCCTAAATGCTCAATTTGAACATATGTTTTAATATGAAGACCACATCAGTAGTCTTCATGTGGGTGATTTGTACTGCTGTCTCCAACTTCATGCAGAATTATATCTGAAAAACAGTGAGTTGTCAATAATTGGATTCATTTCCTGACCTTTCTATGAGTCATCACCCATGTGGGTAGGGAGAGCTTTGATCTCTCCAGTTTAGCACTTGTTACTGCCTTTCATTTTTTTTCATTTTTTTTTTAAACCATTGAACAATGAAGAGGAAGTGTTTCTCCAAGATAGGGAAGACTTGAACTACCACATTAACCAATGAATTGTTTATTCTTTGATCTCCCAAGCTGTGCCCATGTATATAAAATGAAAGATAACTGGGTTTTTGCCCAGCCTCTCCCCTCACCAAGACAGTGGTGACAGATCCACATGACATACAATAAAATTCATTGTGTGTAAAACACAAGTGCACAACTGCATTAAATATGAAGATATTCACAGTGGCTATAAAAGGTACTTATGAAGTACAAACCACCGGTGGAGAGGTGAGAAGGTAGGAGAGGCTGTTAATACTGAACCAGTATGCTAAGAAGGACCTCAAACAGAGAAAGGAAAACTTATTATATTCCTTCCAAAGTTTGAATGTAAGGGGAGAAAATATTAGTTCCTTCCCAGAGCTTCTTAGAAAGTGAAGGTACCTTGGATCCCATCTGAGAGGTGGGTTTCTTCCATGTAGAAAGCTGTGTGATAGCAACAACGCCTGTGGACACTCTGTCTCAGGTCCCAAGTGTTTAAGACAAGTGTTCCACTTGAACAGGAGAAAAGGGGCAGCTTCTTGATTGAAAACTAGCAAGAACATTCTCTTTCAGTTGTCTCTAATCTTCCTGTGACGAAGCCATTCTTGCTTCTACATCAAAGTTGTAAAAGCAATACAAGAGATTGGATCTCCAATTCTCTTGAAAACCAAACTCTTGCCTTGTCACTGCGTTTGGCTCATCTTCAGCTTCTCATGCTCAATTTTCTCTTATATCCCGGGATTTACAATTTTAAGAGTATGAAATTGTGCATCAGTTTGTTTCAAAAACACTGGTGTTATTATGTAGACTGAAAATTTCTTTCAGTCTTTTTTTCTACCTAACTTTCTCTCTTCCTACTTTTTTTCCTTTTTCAGTTTGATAAATACATACATATATACGCATACATACATATATATATATATATATATATATATATATATATAAAGGGGGATGAGGCAATGATTTCTGTAAAGAAGGAATAACAAAGTTAAAAAGATACATTAACTGATTTTAAAAAAGACAGAATCATTTCTGGGGAAATTTCCTAGGTGTGTAATCCTATATGCATACATGTATAAATATTCTTTTTTAATTTTATAACAACTCAACATTACTATTTCCTAGTTTATAAACAAAAGATGTGTAAACATTAAAGTCTCCCTTAAACTCCATCTCATGTTATAGAAGTGAGTCTTTTTGATAATTCAATGTACATATTTCTAGATATTGGTTCTATTTTGATATGAATATTTATATATAGATTTAGTGATCAAAACCATGGGACCAGACCACATAAAAACTCACTATACATTACATTTTGCCTTTTCCTTGTTTAAAAGAAGTAAGATTTTTGAAAAAAAAAAAAAAGGCAAGTGAAGCCACATACATATATTATTTTTATTTAGTAGTTATTTGTTTCAAGTTCAAAATGTTGCTATCTATTAAATCTTTTCTATAACTGAACATATACTTTATTTCTGAGTATTATCTGTCTCAATCAATACTATAATGAAGACTTGAAGGAATTGCATTACATGTTGTGTGTTAATAAATGCAGGACAGATTCCAATATGCAGAATTAATGAGTCAAAAAAAACCCACATGTGATTTAAAATTTTATAAGGTATAATTGTTTTTGTTAAAATAACATGAAGAATGTCAGCATATATGTTATTTATAATTAATGATCTCTTCTAATATTCTACCAAAGATACTATTCTAATTTAAATTCCTCTCAGGAGTTAATGGGCTCATTTCCCCACATTTTCCCCAAATCTGTATATACCACACCTATAAATACTTACATATCTAAGAAGCAAATACATTTATGTTTATACTTTATATACTCAATCATCAGTGAGAACAATTCTGATGTTTTATCACATTATTGTAAATAATTGTTTTTCTGTAAAATGTTCAAATTATTATCTACATTTACTTTGTTAAATATTTTCTTATTAAGGTAGCTTTCAGTTTTCATGTTGAAATTCTATAATATTGACATTATTCTTTAGACTTTGTTAGTTGTCTTTTTGTAGTATGCTGCTGCTAAGTCGCTTCAGTCGTGTCCAACTCTGTGCGACCCCATAGATGGCAGCCCACCAGACTCCTCTGTAAAAAATCTATTTTGTAGTATAGACTTTTAAAAAATATGGAATCAAATATATATTTTGCTTCATACTTTCAAAAATTGCAACTTATCTAGTAAGATCTACCTAAATCCAAGATGATCAGGAAATATGAAAAAGAGAGAGAATGTATTGAGCAATGGTTGACTTTCTTATAGTAGCTGTATTTTTAGCACTTTAAATATTTGATTTGTAACTAGTTTTGGTGAAAGAAGTAATTTAGGGATAGATCCATATTCCCCAACCCCAAATGCCTTTTCAATGATCATGTTTTTTATATTGCTGTCATTTTCTTTTTCTTTTTTGTTGCTTTTATTATATATTTATTTATTTGGCTGCATCAGGTTTTAGTTGCAATTTGCAGGATCTTTCTCAGCAGCCCAATGGCTTCTCTCTAGTTGTGGTATGTGCGCTTAGCTGCCCACAGCATGCGAGATGTTAGCTCCCCAACCAGGGGTGGAACCCACGTCCTCTGCATTGCAAAGTGGACTCTTAACCACTGGATCACCAAGGAAATTCCAATCATGTTTCAACTATTATATTTTCAGTGTATGTTTGTATATACATAAAGGATAATTTCTCCTCATTAGACTTTTTTTTTTCTTCAGAATTTTCCTGCCTAGTCTCATTTTTTTGTATGTCATATGAGCTTTATATAGCATGCATATAAACTTTCATATTTACCAACTTTTTCATATTAATAAAATAACCAGAACATATGTGTAAGTAGTTTGAGTATTACCATATTAGATGGGAAAACTATGTAAAGGTAAGTGATCTTTCAAATAGCTTGTAATTATATCTTGTTGGCTAAGAGATGGTAACAGAGGAGATTGGAATTGTAACTCAAATTGCTTGCAATCTACTTCTCTGTATCTGTCGGTAAGACTTGCTTTTGTGTCCTCAAACATTCTTTGCTTTGAATGTGATGGGTTCTTGGAATTTAATTTGATAGAAGTTCTGAACATATATGTAAATAATTGCATTAAATTTGCATTATCCATTACAAAATATTTTTTCCTCAAGCAGTATATAGTATTTTGGAAGAAAAAAATTATTCCTTCTATGCAAGACGTATCTGAGAGAGAGAGAGAGAGAGAGACATTACACACAGAGGGATGGAAACATAGAGACAAAGACAGAGATGACAGGAAAGAGAGACAGAGAGATTAATTTTATGTGCATATATTTAATAATATTTTATTGTCTTATACATTAACTGTACAGATACTTTAAAATTACTTCAAGAATAATGATCAAATGAGTGAAATGTGTCTTTGGGATAAAGAATAGATAAATATTCTGCATAAAATGAATATGTCTTTGGACCTTTGAGGTTACAGCAGGAGTTTAAGAACTTACGCCTCAAGAAGAATCAATATTTGGGCCACGGCAGGATTTATCTTTCCTGACTTTGGGATTAGAGGCACTACCATCAGTGAAAGATAAAGACTCTAAGCCCCATTTTCTGTGTTCAAAAATTTGTTCTGCCCCTTCTATAATATGATAATTTACTTAACACACATCTGTCTCAGTTTCCTTTTCTGTAGGTCAAAGATAGTAAGAGTGCCAACTTCATACCATTCTAGTTGGAGTTAAAAGAGTAAATACATGTAAAAAACATAGAAGAATGCCTGGCTCATAGTAAACACTGCATTTTATTGGCTGTTTGCATTATCAGTATCAATATTCATCTTCAGGTGCAGTAGAGATGGATGTAACCAATGAGAGCACCCGGGGAAATTTCATCCTTTTGGGGTTTTCTGATCGGCCCCATCTGGAGAGGATCCTCTTTGTGGTTATCTTGATCGCCTATCTCCTGACCCTTGTGGGCAACACCACCATCATCCTGGTGTCTCGGCTGGACCCTCACCTCCACACTCCCATGTACTTCTTCCTCACCCATCTCTCTTTCCTGGACCTTAGTTTCACCACCAGCTCCATCCCTCAGCTTCTGTATAACCTGAGTGGACGTGACAAGACCATCAGCTACACAGGCTGTGCCATCCAGCTCTTCCTATTCCTGGGTCTGGGTGGTGTGGAATGTCTGCTCCTGGCAGTCATGGCGTACGACCGGTTTGTTGCAGTCTGCAAGCCCCTGCATTACATGGTGATCATGAACCCCCGGCTGTGCCTAGGCCTGGTGCTGATGGCCTGGGGCTGTGGGGTGGCCAACTCCTTGGCCATGTCCCCAGTCACCCTACGCCTCCCCCGCTGTGGGCGTCACAGTGTGGACCACTTCCTGTGTGAGATGCCTGCGCTGATACGAATGGCCTGTGTGAACACAGATGCCATTGAGGGCACCGTCTTTGTCCTGGCAGTGGGCATTGTACTCTCACCCCTTGTGTTTATCCTGGTCTCCTATGCTTACATCGTGAGGGCTGTGTTACACATTCAGTCAGCGTCAGGCAGGCAAAAGGCCTTCAACACCTGTGGCTCCCATCTCACAGTGGTCTCACTTTTCTACGGAAACATCATTTACATGTACATGCAACCTGGAAACAGCTCCTCCCAGGATCAAGGCAAGTTCCTCACCCTCTTCTACAACATTGTCACCCCACTCCTGAATCCCCTGATCTACACCCTCAGAAACAAAGAGGTGAAGGGGGCATTGAGGAGGTTGTTGCTGCATAACAGAGATAAGAAAGGAGTAAGAGTGAAAAGCCCAGACAGGCACCTCTAGCCTGGTTATGAACTCTATCGGGCAACACTGATGGAATCCAGAATTGTTGGATCAGATCTGGGTCTTACCTTTATTTCCCAACTTAAATACCTTTCCCTGGACTTCTTTACAACTGGCTTAGTTCCATCAAAACCGTATGTGTTTTGCTGAATGAACTGGAAAACATATCACCCAAAAACCTGTAGGTGATCTGTAAAGCAGGTATGAAGACACAGTGATATAGATAGTTATAAGGATGAGTTTCTCCAACTTTGTACTAGAGTGCCAAGAAGGAAACTTTTCTTAAAAATAATTTTGCCTTTGTTGTTTGTTTTTAATGCACTAATGCAACGATGGGTGTTTTAGTGAGAATGACCACAGATCAATCACTTCTCTTAGTCAACAGCCATCAACACGGGAATTCAGCATAGGGATACTTGCATTTTTCAAATTCCTATCTAGAGCCTTTCATTGAGTCATATGTATTGTCTACAATTTGTCCCCAAACTTTGACATTTTCCCCAAAGTTTGTTGTAAGAACTTTGGATAAACCAAGAAGTTAACCTATAACAATAATAGGTGTGTCATTTAAATCTTACAGCATCACTATTTCTCAGGTATGTTTTTATTTTGTTATGGAGAAGGACCTGATGTTTATTAAGTTCATGTTATAAGTCAGGTGCTCTTAAGTCATCTAAACCTCTATGCATCTGTGGAGATCATATGACTTGTATTACCCTTATTTTGCCCATATGGTACTTGAGGCCTTGAGGTTAGATCATTTACTCAAGTAGAACTGAACCAGAAAATTTCTCCATGTTCTGTGTGACTTTTAATCCCTGATGGTTCTATTGCTACACAAATTTGTAAAGAGTAAAAATGTAAGCATTTAATAAGTAAAGCAAGCAGCAAGACTTATTTTGCTTCTTTGCATACTACAGTCCCAGATGTAGGAGAGGAAAAAGTTTTCCTGGAGCCTTTTTGAGTCCCTGTCTGGATCTGAAATTAAACATACAAAGATAGGTTAATGGGAGAAAATCACACTTATTTATTTAATATATGTTTTTCATGGTATAGGCTACTTCATGAGGAAATGAAGATCCCCAAAATTGTGTTTTTTTTTAATTCCACATTTGATGAAGAGTGGACATTGGTGGAGAAATTTGATAGGCAATGGGGGTTGAGCTATTGGTAAGAAATTGGGGAAAACTTAGCAAGGCCTGTGTATTTAGATGCCTCTCAATATTTCTCCATCTTTGAAATAAGAATGCTCCTTTCCTTAAGGAATAGGAAATAAGAAGGGTAACCCCATTGGAAGGTTTTTGAACCACTTCAGATGAAGGTCAGAAAGGCCTTCCTGCACCTGCCTTTTCACAAATGTCTTCAACTCAAATATGCTATACACCAAAATGTCATATTTTGTGCCAATATGTACTGAACCCCATTAAGGGTTTCTTCCAATTAATGTGCAAATGAATTACCCAGGATTTTTATAACATTTAGATTCTGATTTACTAGTCTAGTAGGATCCTGAAATTCTGCATTTCTGCAAATTTCCCAAGGGATGCCCTCATTCCCTTGCTACTGGCCCTCAGATCACACTTTAATGCCATAGGAAATTAATCACCTGCCAATATTTTTAGCAGGATGCACACACTCTGGAAAAATCTGTGCTAGAACTCACAGATCCAGGGAAAATAAAATGGGGAAGAAAGAAAGAAAAGAGGCTGACCGAGTGCTGCCATCATGTCTCTTCTCAGTCCCCTCAGCTTCACGGCCTCTCCTCCACAATGGCCTTGTATCCCCACCCTCCCTTTCTAACCTCTTCACTTTCTCACCTTATCTCCAAGGACAGAGTCCCACTGGGGTCACTTAAGTATATATGAGCCAGGGACTACTGCAAGGGAGATGTCTGTGCTTCAAGGGGATCAATTTGAACATTCCAAAATGCTTTTTTAAAGAAGTAATGATTTGGGCTTCCAGGGTGGCTCAGTCGGTAAAGAATCCGCCTGCAATGCAGAAGACCTGGGTTTGATCCCTGGGTTGGGAAGATCCCCTGGAGGAAGGCATGGCAACCCACTTCAGTATTCTTTCCTGGAGAATCCCCATGGACAGAGGAGCCTGGCGGACTGCAGCCCATGGGTTCGCAAAGAGTGAAACACGACTGAGCGACTCAGCACAGCACAGTGACATGGTTGGGCTAATGAAATAAGAGAATGAGGAATCTCCACACTGTTCTCCATAGCGGCTATACTAGTTTACATTCCCACCAATAGTGTAAGAGGCTTCCCTTTTCTCCTCTCCAGCATTTATTGCTTGTAGACTTTTGGATAGCAGCCATCCTGACTGGCGTGTAATGGTACCTCATTGTGGTTTTGATTTGCATTTCTCTGATAATGAGTGATGTTGAGCATCTTTTCATGTGTTTGTTAGCCATCTACCCAGCAATCCCACTTCTGGGCATACACACTGAGGAAACCAGATCTGAAGAGACACATGCACCCCAATGTTCATCGCAGCACTGTTTATAATAGCCAGAACATGGAAGCAACCTAGATGCTTATCAGCATATGAATGGATAAGGAAGCTGTGGTATATATACACCATGGAATATTACTCAGCCATTAAAAAGAATTCATTTGAATCAGTTCTAATGAGGTGGATGAAACTGGAGCCCATTATACAGAGTGAAGTAAGCCAGAAAGATAAACACCAATACAGTATACTAACACATGTATATGGAATTTAAAAAGATGGTAATCATAACCTTATATGCAGGACAGAAAAAGAGACACAGACATATAGAACAGACTTTTGGACTCTGTGGGAGAAGGCAAGGGTGGGATGATCGGAGAGAATAGCATTGAAACATATATATTATCAAGTGTGAAAGAGATCACCAGCCCAGTTGGATGCATGAGATAAGTGCTCAGGGCTGGTGCACTGGGAAGACCCAGAGGGATGGGATGGGGAGGGAGGTGGGAGGGGGGATCAGGATGGGGAATATATGTAAATCCATGGCTGATTATTGTCAATGTATGGAAAAAAACACTACAATATTATAAAGTAATTAGCCTCCAACTAATAAAAATAAATGGAAAAAAAAAAAAAAGAAATAAGAGAATGAGAGCTACTTGTATGGTAGTTAGAGTCTCTCCTTAGAGTTACAAAATTCCACAATGCTTCCTTGATACAGAACTAATGGGGGGAAATTTAAGCAGTAACCAGGGTTCGTAGATGATCAGCCTTAAAAAAATTGCTCATAGGGCTTCTCCAAACTCATTCTCTTTTTGGAAATAACTTGCTGGACATCTTAAGTGAGCTTGAAGAGCAGCCTCTTGAGAAGAAGGGACTTAAGGAATAGTAACTGGACTATTGCCAGTGTTCCTAACTTTGGAAAATACCCTAAAGATAGCAAAGAATGTTCACAGAACTCTAAGGAATGAAAATAGTCCAGTGTTCACTGTGGTGATTTTTATTATGCTTCTTAAGTTAAGGGACAGATTTAAACTGAGTAAAATTTAAAGATTTTATTGGCTTTATTCAGTGATTTATGCTCAGGCATCATTTCTCTAGCAGAAAGGAAGCAACTAAACTACTGTGCAAAATGAAAGATGCTTATAGGCAGAAGTGGGCAGGAGACTTGTACTTGGCAAAAATACATTTGTTTTTGTGCTGTTACTTGTTACTCTCCTCATAGGAGAGAAAAAAGTATCTAAGGGAGATTACCTAATTAATGCTGATCATGCAATCCTAATTGGCTGGCTTAAGATTCCATTTCTTGGAGAGCTGAAATGATAATTTAAAAATCTAATGATGTGGAGTTTATAATAAGCAACTCCATTTAGGTCTGTTGTCTATAATATCTCTGATTATTTTATGACATGGGGGAACCAATAAATATAGTTGCTATGGAACTGTATAAGATACTCCACTCACTGGGTCTAAACTAGAACAAAGTTGATTTTACTGGAGCCCCATTCTTCCAGAAAATAACTACAGATAAGAAATTCCCTTACTCTTTTTATGCCCCACTAAAGGGCAAACTGTGAAGAATGACTCATCCTCACATAACTCATATACATCCCTTCTCTCTTCTTCCAAAGGCTCATTAATCCCTTTTTTAGCTTCTAAGTAAGTTCCCCAAGCCACTTTCTTTACAAGGAGATTTTCCTCAAGTTGAAATATATTTCTAGGCCCAAAATGGAGATGCTTATCCCTATGTTGCAACATCAGCAAACCAAAATTCTGTGTTCTGCTTGACGAGAAATGCAGTATAACCAGTCAGCCAATCTCCAAATGCCCCAAAGTAATTCTGGACTTTATTCTTGGTTGGCCCTTGATCTTTTTAAATAAGATCAGATATGCACCGATGAGGTAATCCACCATGTAACCCTCTTCCCTCCCCAGAAGGTCCTTTACCTAAGCCTGAAGTCACCCACTCTTTCTCTTCTGCTTATGTAGGCCTTCCATTTTGCACAGTTCCTTAGAACTCTTCTCTATTTGTTAGATGGAGTGTTGCCTGATTTATGAATTATTTTATAAAGCCAATTAGGTCTTTCAAATTTGCTCAGCTGAATTTTTGTTATTTATTGGGTTGGCCAAAGATTCATTTTTCCCCCATAAAATGGCTCTAGTAGTGCTTTGTTGTCTTTAACTTCATTTGAATTGTTATGTTAGATTGTACTGTGGCAACTATTAGCATGCATTAAAAAAAATCAAAATTGATGAATTTTTGTGTAGCCATTTTAATATTGAAGATGGAAGAAAAAACATTTTCAGCATACTATGCTTTATTATTTTAAGAAAGGTAAAAAGGCAACTGAAATGAAAGAACAGATCTCTGCAGTGTATGAAGAAGAAGGTGCTATGACTGACTGAATGTGTCAAAAGTGGTTTGTGAAATTTTGTGCTGGAGGTTTCTGGCTAGACAATGCTCTGTGATCAGTTAGATAAGTTGAGGTGGATAGCAATCAAACCGAGATATTAACTGAAAACATTCAACATTGTACTATGGGGGAGACAGTGACATACTCAAAATATTCAAATCAAGCATTGACTATCATTTGTACCAGCTTGATTATGTTAATCACTTTGATGTTTGGGTTCCATATAAGTTAAGTGAAAAAATCTCCTTGACCGTATTTCTACATATGATTCTCCACTGAAATGTAAGGAAATTGTTTCATTTTAAAAACAAATTGTGACAGGCAATAAAAAGTGGATACTGTACAATAATGTGCAATGGAAGAGATTGTGGGAAAAGCAAAATGAACTACCACCAACCACACCACAGGCCAATCTTCAGACAAAGAAGGTGATGTCGTATATATGGTGGAACTGGAAGTGAGTCCTCTATTATTAGCTCCTTCTGGAAAACAAAACAATTAATTCTGACAAGTACTGCTCCCAATTTGGTCAACTGAGAGCAACACTCAACAAAAAAGTGTCCAGAATCAATCAACAGAAAATGAATAATCTTCCATCAGGATATTATAAATCCATATTTTTCTTTCTTTCTTTCTTTTCTTTCTTTTTTTTTGATGACCAGGCAAAAACTGTTACAGTTTGGCCAAGAAATTCTGATTCATCTGCTGTATTCACCAAACATTGCATCTTCAGATGTCCACTTAGTCTTTATAAAATTCTCTTAATGGGAAAAAAATCAATTCCTGAAAAGACTGTAAATGGTACCTAGAATAGGTAGCTTTTCTTTGCTCAAAAAGACAAAGAGTTTTGGAAAGATGAAATGATAAAGTTGTCTTTAAAATAGCAGAAGGTAGTGGAACAAAATGGTAAACACATTGTTCAATAAAGTTATTGGTGAAAATGAAAAAAAAAAATGTGTCTTTCATTTTTACTTAAAAAAATGAAGGAACTTTTTGGCCAATGAAATAATATGTGCAACCTCAGCTGTTCATGCACTCTTCTTGCACTGCCATATCTATACAGCTCACTCTTGCCCAAACATCATTTCAGAAGACTGTTCCACTGCTTGTCAGGCACTGAACTCCAATCCTTGAATCATTTTCCCTGAAATAAAGGGCATTAAACTTGTTATTAATTTCTTTTTGTCATTTGACTCTCTTTAAGGAATGCCCTTTATATTGCACCAGCTTGAAAAAATTATCTTAATTTTCTAGCACACTTTGCTTCACAGTTATTTTTCTACATGTTGAAAAATTAAGATTAAATTGTGTCAACATGTAACATAGGATGGAATAGGATAAATTGGCTTCTCTAGTGGGTGAATGGTTTTCTGTTCCAATCATTGCTTGCTGACTGCAGCTCTTTCTTCAGGTACTCCTTTTTTATTCTTTAATGGTGCCTCTTCTCTAAACAAGTCTTATGTCTTATTTTTTGTCTACCTATTTTTTATTTTCTATCTCTATTTTGATTCTTGTCTAATCAACTCTTTTTTAAACTATAGCCAGGACTCCTCCTATGAATGTCACAATTATCATGCATATTTTAAAAAATAACTTTCAGTAAAATCATGACTCAAAAATATAAGTGAACTCATGTTACAGGTTTTTTTTTTTTTTTCTTTTTCTTTTACTCATAAGATCTGAGGTGTTCAGGCAGATGCTATAAAGAGCTTAATGGAAATTGAAGGCAGTAAAACTTTACTAAGTTAAGAAATGTTGATTTGAAGTGAAAATACAGCAAAACCGTTTTGTCCACTGGGTGGAAGGCAGTCAATTAAACGTCTACTAGACAGGGCATGACACGCATACCTATTAATTGCCTACAATTTATAGGAAGTGCAGAATAGCTCAAACTCAACGAAAAGGGGATAGAATCTGATAGCCAGACATGTGTGCCAGAGATAGTAGCTTTCTTCAGAAACACAACTTTTTTTTCTATACTGCTAAAAACAGTTAGGGCTTTCTAAGTGCCAGAGTGCTGGAGAATCCATCTGTCAATGTCAGAGTTGTGGGTTTGATCCCTGGGTCATGAAGATCCTCTGGAGTAGGAAATGGCATCCCACTCCAGTATTCTTGCTTGGAAAATTTCATGAACAGAGGAGCCTGGTGGTCTATAGCCCACAGGGTCACAAAGAGTTGAACACACTGAACAACTGAACAGAAAAGCAATTAGCACTTTGGGGGTCTTTGATATGTGGCTGCCACTATTAGGGTTTTACCTGTGTTTAATCATTAGATCCTCATTAAAGATACTGAAGTGGGTAGTGTCACATCTGTATTACCATTGAGAGAGTTAGAGCTCATCTAGTTTAATATCCAGTTCCTGGGAGAGTAAGAATGCAGTAGTTTAGCCACTGTGCTATATCACGTGTATGTAATCCTTAGTGGACTAGTGGGGTTCAGGAAATGTTAGTGCAAAACATGGTACTTTAGCATGTTGAATAGTTTAAACAGAAAGAGTTTGAGAGAATGAGATAAGCTAGAAGACTGACCTTTCTCTCACTCATGTCCCCTGAAATATGTCATAAAATTCCCATGTGAGAGGTGCCCTCCCCAACCTTGGAGTAATGGAACATTCTTATCACTAAAAACAAAAGGATACTAAGAGGAATTCTAGCAAACAGGCTATGCCAAGTTTCCCAGAGTTTACTACACTTACCTCACACTCTTAAACTATCACATTCATCCATGATGGTCCACTCTTCATCAAGCCTAGCATAAAAATATTCAGAGCTAAGTCTTTTTTTTGGGGGGGGGGGTCTCATTTCCTTGTGAAGTTCCATGTCACATAAAACTTATATTAAATAAATTCATGTGTTTTTCTTTTGTTAATTTATCCTAGTTACTTTAATTTTTGGACCTAGCCACTTTAATTTATTCTTGTCACCTTAATTTTTAGACCTAAGAGGACCCAGGAAAACTTTTTCCTCTTCACAAGTTGGAGTCCTTGTATTAATAAGTCCTGCAGACACTGTGATTTAAAGTATAATATTTCTCCACCTGAGAAACTAATGGCTTTTTCTTTTTTGCTTTTTTAACCACAATAAAGTCTCCTCTTCTGTTAAAATAAAAATTCAACTGAAAAGTTTAAAAGAAATTTATTGCCTTTATTCATGTATATTCATGAATCAAGCAGCTTCTTGTCTAGCAGATAGAAAGGAGCTTTGAAGAGCTATACAAGGCAAGATATTTTATAGCCTTGTGTCGAGTCATACTCCACAGTGAGTCTCACCTATTAAACCAATCCACAATTTTCATCTTCACGGTAGGTGTTGCAAAGGAGACCAAAACTGCATCATTCATCTACTGATTCATTGCCAATTAAATATGGCAAGCACCTATATGTGTCAGCTAATTTTTCAGGAACTGGAGTTATAGCAGCAGATATGACTACAGAGATTCTTACAACTGAATAAAATTGAACACACAGACACACAGATATACAATATAAATAGTGAAAGTTGCTCAGTCATGTCCGACTCTTTGTTCCATGGCCCATACAGTCCATGGAATTCTTTAGGCCAGAAAACTGGAGTGGGTAGCCTTTCCCTTCTCCAGGGAATCTTCTGAACCCAGGGATCAAACCCCCGTCTCTAGCATTGCAGGCAGATTCTTTACAATATAAAAAGGAAAATAATTAAAGATATGACAACTGCTAGACAAAATAACAGGTATTATATCTGAGTCAAGTGTCTATGTGCCGGTTGCAAACTATGAATTTTAATCTGAATATTTTGAGTTGAAGTTCCTTTTGTAGACTCTCCTTAAAAAAGAATCTGAAATTCTATGTAGAGCCTATAGCAGGCATTTATTTGGAAATTTCTGAAAATAATTATGGTCAAAACCATGAAGAAGACAGATATATTCCAGGAAATGATAAATGTTGAAGTGGTCAACTGAGGCAAAGGACTTTATGAGTGGCAAAAAAACAAAAAGAGAGAGAGAGAAAAGAGATGATTGAAAAGGAGGAATAGAACTAGCTGAGGTGAATGAGAAAAATTGCCAAAAGGGAGGAGCACATATCAGTGAGATCAGAGAGTCATTATAGGAAACTGCAAATGCCCCATGTGGTATGACAATCCCAGGGATATTAGAAACCTTTGTGAAAGCAGTTTTAGGAAAGCACTAGGATTTCTAATGTGCTGAACATTTAATACAAGACAAGATAAAACTTAATCCTCATTTTTAGGGTACTTGTCTGAGAAAGGAAGAGGGATACAAAATAGTCCAGAGTTAGAGATGAGGGAGGAATGACCTCTGCCCCGAACAGACTTTTTCTTGAAAAAACTTAGGAATGTTAAGCATAAGTCCTCTGAAAGCACAATTAAAAGAGAAAAGATATCAAGTCAACAGTAAGTGTAGATTTTTTAAAAAGTTTTGATACATTTGACCTAATTCACATTTAAAGTCAAATAAAAAAATTAAAAATTAAATCACAAGGAACTGCTAGAAGTTATTATCCCTAATAAAAACAAAGTTCTTCCTCATCACAGAGGAAATTGGTGCATGCAAACTCTACAAACATAGGGTCTTGTTGTTTTGTCATCTCCAGAGGCTGGTGGCCATTCTTCATGAAATATTTTTGAATAGATGAGTGAAGTAATAACACAATAAGGGGATGTTGTGTAACTGACACTAGAGTATGTAATTACTGATGCAATGGATGTAACAGAAAAGAAATCATTCAAGATGAAGTGTGTGTTTGCTCAGTAGTGTCAACTCTTTGTGATTCCATGAACTGTAGCCTGGCAGGCTCCTCTGTCCATGGAATTTTCCAGACAAGAATACTGGAATGCGTTGCTTTTCCTTCTCCAGGGGATCGTCTCAAATCAGGGATTGAACCTGCAGCTTCTACATTGGCAGATGGGTTCTTTACCACTTAGCTACCTGGGATGCAATGGATGTAAAAGACAAGAAATCATTCAAGATGAAGAAGGAAGAAAGACAATTCTCAAAGGAGACAGGAGAGAAAGCAGATCAGAGCACATGTGGGGAAAGCAGTCTTCTCTTAGATGAGGAACAATTCCTGCTCTGCATTTACAGACAGAGGTAGCAAAGGAGCACTTAATTGCAAGTAATAACAACAGAAGTTATCCAGGGGATAGCTTACTTGTCCCAATATTTTTTTAAGTGCTTTACTTATATTATTTTATCAAAAATCATAAGAAATTGATGTGGCACTCATAACTGCTAGCAAACAGTAACTTTACCTGTTAGAATCTACTCTGACCTCATGGTTAATGCTTATTTGTTATTTGTTGCCATCCACTGCAACATTTACTGTAGCAGAACAATGACAACCACAAAAGCCACAAATAACCTCTCACCTCCTGTCTACCTAGAACTAAGCTATTCAACTTTAATTTCAAGATAGCATTGAGAACTAATAGGAAAAGGCACTTATCATCATGTCTACACTGTCAAGCTCTTCGTATACCACTTGTTTCTGTTTATTACACTGTTATCACAGACCATGTGATCATGGTTATGACAAGCAAGACACAGGGACAATTGTGCATTCACTCTCAGAGCAGGATTATCCTCTATTTTAATTTAAAAATTCCTTGGGATACACATGGGAAAATTAGGTCCCTATTAACAGTTGATTGATTTCAATCATATTCTAAATAATGAACCTGGGAACTAAAATAACTAGAAACTGACAATCAAAAATAACAAGAGTAATGATATCCATTTAATTAGTAAAGTCTTTTTTTTTTTTTAATCTACTTAATTAAGAGGATAACCATAGGGTGAAGAATGCTTCATTTCTTCTTGGAAGCAGCAAAATATTAAGGGAATGCATACATACTGGAAAAAAACACAGAACAAAGATTCATTTATGAGTCTTTTATTGTATTTTATAAACTTAAAGAGAGTCAAAGCCAATTGTTCATAATTTTGCTTTCTCTATCTGTGGAAAGTTGACATCTATCAAGTAGAATGGCTTTTTCAAAACAGGATTAAGAGATGGAAAACAATTACCTGAACATCAAAGGAAAATCTTGACAATGTGACTGTTGTGGTAGATTCTACATGATTCCCTGTGAGCTTCCTTCTCAATGCCCCCACCTTCACGTGTTCCTTTCCCCCAAAGTGCAGGTGGGAACTAACACTTCCTGCAAATCAGCAGAACATGGCAAATGTAGTGGGATGTCAGTCCTTTGATTAAGTGATGTTGTATAATAAATGTGAAATTTTTTGCAGGTGTCATTAAGGTTTTAAGTTTATTGATTTTGGATTAATTTTTAAAAGATTATCTTGAGTGGCTCTGAGTAAATCACATAATGGTCCAAAAGCGAGAGACTAAACTTTCAATGAGGTCAAAGAGTTTAACTCCTGCTGGCCTCAAAGAAGAAAGCTGTCATTAGCTCCACAACCCAAAGTAAAAGAATTCTGCCAACAACTGCGTGAGCCTGGAGGTGGAATCCTCCCCAGTCAAGCCTCTAGATGAAAACACAACCCAGCTAATACCTTGCTTTCAGTCTTGTGAATCCCAGTGCAAAGGACCCAGATATACTATATAGAAACTGATGACCCAGTGAAACTGAGATAATAAATTTGTGTTTAGTTTTAACGCACTAACTCTGTGGTAATGTGTTTCACAAAGATGGAGAACTAATATGGCCACTTTGCCAGAACCAATTACTTTTGAGCAAAGGACACATTCACCTCAAAGCGATCTTACAAGAAGGGAGCCAAAGTAACAAATACTCTTAGCTTCTTAAGCTCTTCTCTTCTTTCCATACATTGTGATGTCCCATTGACCAAATCCAGTTGGAATCCAGAAGACAGAGGAACGTCTTTGCTTTATCCATAGCGAATGAAACATGGAATTAAAAGAGATCCAGAACAGTTGAGCTATTTTGACTATCAGTCTCCACGTTTTTCCTTTGCCTGGATAAAAAGTACAAGCCCCCAACAAAAGTTTCAAAGCACACAAGGTATCACCAGCTGTTTCTGTGGACAGAATGAATTGGTCATATTCCCACCTGAGGTCTCAAACATTAGCTAACTCATGTAGAAAAAAGAAAAAAAAAAAAAAAAAAAAAAAAAAACCAACTATATAAAAAGCATAAACAAGCTGCTCTACTCCATTTCTTTAGCTGTGGTGAGGCCAAAGTTACACCTTAGGCTCTTATTTCCTAACTCCCTTTCATGGTCCCTTTAGGCTCAGCCAGCTCCTCAGTGGTAATATGACTCTATGTCTTCATCAATGCAGGATCTGTGTTTTTATGGCCTTCTCCTCATTTTATTGCTAATGTTTGTCACTGTCCAGATTCAGTGAACATGAGGTTTTTAGAGATGCTCCAGCTGCCTTATGCTCCTTTTAGTTGATTCTAATTACTCCATCCAGTTCAGAGATCTGCTTTCTTGCTTTGGGGGCAATGGCATGAAGAGCTAAATAACCAGGATAAGCTCTCTGCTTTCAACTGAACAGAAACTTCAGTGCTTTCCTGGGTGAAATCATTCCCTTAAGGACACCAGGTCCGCCATACCCTCTAAGTCCAATACTATGGTTCTGAGCCCAAAAATGCTTCCAGGAGATAATTAAGTGTAACAGTGAGTAGAGTCACCTACAATTCCTCCTTGTATCTATACAATCTAGCTAAGGGAAGGTCAACACCATGCATTGTCTATTGTTTAGAGCATGTTGCACATTAGGCAGAAGGGACCAAACTTTGCAGTGTGCACTCTCAAAGCTGGTGCCATAATTGACCTTCAGGAGAACACCGCATTGCTCTATTAAGCCATACCCCTTCCAGGTATGACTGGTGTAATCCAAGAATTTGAGCCTGTTGCTACATTTTCTTGACAATAAAATATGCCCATTGATGGGAGGCAATGTTAAAAATGTAACTGTTTTGGATAGAACACCATGTGCGATTCCCCAAGTTCCGTATCTCAGTTGTATCTGACTCTGTGATCTCATGGATGGTAGCCCACCAAGTTCCTCTGTTCACGGAATTCTCCAAGGAAGAACACTGGAGTGGGTAGGTATTCCCTTCTCCAGAGGACCTTCCTGATCCAGGGATCAAACCTATGTCTCCTGCACTGTAGGCAGATTCTTTACCATCTGACCTACTAGGGAAGTCCATATCACCATGTAGGGCTACAGAAAATCAAGCAGGCAGAAATCACCCTAGAAAGTGATGAAAAATATGCAAGTGGATTTTGCAATATACTTGAAAAGATAAATCATTACACTATATGATGGAGTCTAGAGCAGTCTGCTCTTCATAGACTGTATTCATTGGCGAATGTTGCTATCCAGCAGCTCTGTAAATGACTTCCAGTGTTACCAGATGGGACATGTAGCAGTTGTAGCATAAAAGGTAAAGATGAAACTGTAGACCAAGGTAGGTGGTGGATCATATAATTAAGCACATGACTGTCCCCTTCACTGACACCTTGGCCACTATGTACCTGGGCCCATGGCGCAAACAGCGCATTGGCTGTGTGTCAAACAGACTGTATGACATCCACAACAATGATATAGATTTGTCACTATTATAATTCCCTATATACATAAAGCAAAATAGAAGAATATGTTTGTTAAGTAACTACCCATGTCTAGAAAGGAGCAGAACTTGATGTTTAAACCTAGAACCTTTAAAAGATACTTTATCAATTTCTTTTTTATTCTGGAAATATATATGAGAAGTTATAACTGAAGGAGATTCTCAGATTCCCTAGGAATGGAAGAATAGACAGATTCAAGGCCAGGAAGAGTATCACGGAGACAGGCTGATATATTTATTAGACATTGAAAACTGTGTGGATCCAAAGACTTCTGACTATAGTTAGCTAATCTTGACATAGTGGGAGTTAAATCTCTTGGCCACCTAAGGAATCCTTATATAATCTTTCAAACTAACAGTAATCTGGATGAACAAAGGCCTGACCTGAGCCGGCTAAAGGAAAACCACAATCTTCTACTCATTTTCGAATTGGCATCAGTTCCTAGATAAAAAGAATTAGACTAGCAATGAGACAAGGTGCACTTGCTAAATTCTTCTTCTTTAGTCCCCCAGTTTTTTACTGAAATTCCTGCTCCTGAATATATCCAAGGAGCCTTCTAACTATTTACACAGATAAATAATGCCCAGGGGAAAGCGCATACTTTGGCAGGGTAATAAATTTTATCTGATAAAACATAGGTAATGGGCTGTTTATGAGCATTAGGTAGCAAACAACTTGACTCTGGCATACCAAAAGACAGTGTGTTATGGTCCAGTTGTTATTTTCCCAGTTCAGAGGAAATAACTGAAACAAACAGACGTAGGAACTAGTGACATAGCCACATGAACATGTGAACAGGAATGCTCCTGGCCCATGCCGTGCCACGCTAAGTCACTTCGGTCGTGTCTGACTGTGTGCGACCCTATGGACTGCAGGCCTCCAGTCTCCTCTTCCATGGGAGTCTCTCAGGCAAAAGGACTGGAGTGGGTTGCCATGCCCTTCTCCAGGGGATCTTCCTGACCCAGGGATCGATTCTGTGTCTCTTAAGTCTCCTGCATTAGCAGGCAGTTTCTTTACCACTAGTGGTCCTGGCCCATACAGAAGCATATTTTTGTCACAAAGTTAAGCAATACTGCCACCTGGAGGAAGCAGAAAAGATAATGGCTTTAGCCCATAGTTCAAAATGCGTGTGTATAGAGGTAAGGGAGAGGGGGTGGGAAGATACATGTAATATCATTATTTCTTTTTTCTTTTTCTTTCTTTCTTTTATCTCCAACACAGATTAGTTTTTAGAAGTTCAGTGTACTATCAAGAATATAAGTGAATTGTTATCCCTGTTACAGTGCCAGTATCATATTTAGGAGCCTTACTGGAATAAATAAATAAATATTGAAACACTGGCTTAATCAAGGAAATAGTGCATCTCTCAGGAAGCAGTAGTGTAAACTCTTAGACAAATATGCAGTACCCAGAAAAAAAACAAGAAAATCTTCAGGAATATGGGCAAGAAAGGAGACTTACAGCTTGCATGTGAGAAACTCACTCAGACAGAATTTGCTAAGTTGTCTGTTTGCTTCTCTTCAAGGAATTAGAATGGGCAGTAAATTCAAACATCTTTAGATTTCCAAGAGGCATCTTTTCTAAAACTTTTAAATTGGCTTAAGCTCTATTCTCCCATATACTATCTTTATTTGATGAATCTTTCTCACATAGTATGTGTTTTTCCAGATATATTTATACGAATATCTAGGTTTATTATAGTCAAAGTACTGTAAACCTAATGTCCTAAGACCAAAAGTTTTATAAAATTACTCAATACATGCCAGATTCTAGGGAGATGAGGTAATTTTTTGGAAAGATAATAATTACAACAAAAGTTATGCTATTTGAATAATTAATTACATTTATATGCTCATAAATAAAATCCTTAAAGGTAATTTAGTATTTTAACTTTGCAAAAATTTTTATTTGTTTACGGGAGCATGATTTCTTTACGGCGCTCTGCTATTTTCTGCTATACAACAAAGTGAGCCTGCCATGTTGTTTAACTGCAAAGTCGTGTCTGACTCTTTGTGACCCCGTGGACTGTAGCCTGCCATGCTCATCTGTCCATGGGATTTCCCAGGCAAGAATACTGAAGAGGGTTGCCAGTTCCTTCTCCAGAACCAGCTATATGTATACATCTATCCACTCCCTCTTGAACCTCCCTCCCATCTGCCCATCCCACTCCTCTAGGTCATCACAGAGCACCAAGCTGAGCTCCCTGCACGATACGGCGGGTTCCCCTAGTTATCCATTTTATAGAATGTATATATGTCAGTGATACCCTCCCAATTCATCCCACCCTCCCCTTTCTCCACTGTGTCTACAAGTTCTCTATGTCTGCATCTCTGTTCCTGCCCTGGAAATAGGTTCATCTGTACCATTTTTTTCTAAATTCTATATATATTTTTATATATATGCATTAATATATGATACTTGCTTTTTCTGTTTCTGACTTACTTCACGCTGTATGTCAGACTCTAGGGCTTGAATGGTATAACTGGGATGAAGAAAGAGATTTTGTTGTTCAGTTGCTAAGTCATGCCCGACTCTTCTGCAACCCCAGGGACTGTAGCCCTCCAGCCTCATCTGTTCATGGACTTTTCCAGGCAAAACTACTGGAGTGGTTTGCCATTCCCTTCTCCAGGGGATCTTCCTGATCCAAGGTTCAAATCCATGTCTCTTGCATTGACGGATGGGTTCTTTACCTCTGAGCCACCAGGGAAGGAAGAGAAGCTAGAGGTAAAATAAGTAAAATATCAACTTTCTTTATGCTAAGGTAAGAGTTTAACCAATAAACTGTTCATTTGACCAATTTTAACTTTACTGGTGAAAAATTTGGTTTCATTGACAAAGTTCTAAAATAGTTCAGAAAGTAAAAGAATTAGATAACCTTGAAAGATGTGATATAAATTGCATATATCTTTTCTTTAAAGCATATTTTTCCCTACCAAGATTGTATTTCATTTTAAAATACTCTTAGAAAATTCAATATCTTAGAATATAGTTTAAAAACAAAGCAAATATCTTGAAATATAAATGTATATCTGAATTTGTTAACTTAAAAGGAAAAAGAAGACACCAATGAATAAATTCACTTACCTTTTTACAAAGAAGATAAAAGTGAGATATTTTATTAAAATGTTATGACAAGGGAATTCTGTGGTTATGCTAAACTTAGGAAACTAGTATTCTGGATAAGTTGAAATGTGTGATGAGTTGTATACATATATTGTGAAATCAAGTCTCATTGATTTGACTGGTCAATAGTGTTATGTTTAGTGGGGAATGGCCAACCAGATTACAGGCAATCTATAGTCCTTTACCTGTTTGATATGATTATAATCAGTTAAAACACAGTATTCAGGTTTTGTATGTCCTAGTCAACTAACATTATAAATTTAAAAAAATGTTTTATTTATGAGACTGATCTTATAAATATATATATATATACACATAAATTTGTAGTTATACATATATAATGCAAATTCAACTGAATAGGAGAACTAAGGTTGAATTAAATCAATCTGAATTACATTGGCAAAAATCTTTTTGACATAACTTAAGTGGCTCTAGTGATAAAAAACTTGCCTACCAATGAAGGAGATGTAAGAGACTTGGTTTGATCCCTGGGTCAGGAAGATTCCCTGGAAGAGGAAATGAAAACCCACTCCAGTGTTCTTGCCTGGAGAATCCCCTGGACAGAGAAGCCTGGCAGGCTACAGTCCAAAGGGTCTCACAGAGTCAGACATGACTGAAGTGAACTAGCGCACATGCAATCATGAGAAAGGTAAACGTCATCATCACATTAAATAAAGAAAATGAGTATACTAAGACAGAGGTTTCCAACCCCCAGGCTGTGGACCAGAATTGTCTAGCATAGTCAGAGTTGAGCAGTGGACCAGTGAAGGATACTTCATCTGCAGCTCTCCATCACTCTCCATTGGTCAGATTACTGCCTGAACCATCCCCTTCACTCCCTCCTTGCCCCCACCCATGGAAAAATTGTCTTCACAAAACCAGTTCTTGGTGCCAAAAATGTTGGAGGATCACTGTACTGGGACATAGGTTTTTAAGGGCTATCTTAGAATTTGGAGTATTGAACTCAATCAGAAACTCTGTAGCCCATAACATGTATCTATGCATTGTATTTTTTATTACTGACCTTCAGTCCCAATGTGGTCCCCAAAGTTGACTTTGTTACTTTAAGATGTTTATTTATATGATGACATAAAATTTGGTTAACTTTAACTGATTTCATTTTCATTATTTTAATTTTGGAGAATGCATATAAAGATTCAGATTTAGATGATTGATAGTATTTTATAGGAAGCCAAAGCTTCTTTTTAGAAGCTTTGAGTTATGCCAACTGCATCCACAGACAGATGACCAAACTGACAACAGAAGTGTATGTAACCATTCTCATACTGAATTGTAGAGCAATTTAGTCCCATTTGTTTCATTATTCTGGCAGTCATTCTAATACTCCTTAGAGAAGTGGTTGGAATTTTCTCTACATAGAAGATGACCAGTTCAAAAGAAGAGAGCCAAAGACCATTGTAGTTTAGATTTCTCCCAGAAAAGCGTTATCTTCATTTGATACATATATTCACTAATTTTTTTAAAAAATACTTTGCCTTTGCCTCTTCTTAGAACTTCCATTGAGTGACTCACTCATTTGTGTGAACAAAGAAGGATCATGAGGTATATGAGGTGATTCCTTTTCATGAAAAATATAAACAGAACAAACAAAATGATGAAACATGAAAGAAATATAAACATATCAGGAAGAAGAATTAACCTTAGGGAAATTACTTTCAAGAAATACAGAAGAAGATATAAACTGCAAAAAATATAAGATCTACAGAAATATTCCTTGACAAAGCTAAAATATATTCTTTCTACTTAAAAGTATGATGAATAGTTTTAGAAAATCAATAGAAATGTTAGATGACCAAAATGAGGAAATGATAAAATAAAAACACAAAGGAATAAAAACAAGACATAAAAGAGGAAAAACAGAAAATTAGAGCAGCAGATCCAACACTGAGTAATAACACTTCTACAGCTAGAGAAGAGAAGAAAGGGAAGAAAGACTATCAATGGAATAAATCAAGAACATTTCCTAAGTTGTGATTTCTCAAAGTCATGTAAGTTCACATTAAAGTGCTTCCCAAGACTTCTTAGGTCAGTGGATGACAATATCGTGCTATTTGGTATGCTCAAGATAAATAATAGAGTCATAAGCTTTTACAGAGGTAAAAAAGTACCAGAAAGTAGAATAGTTTTCAACTTCTTAATAATGAAGAGAAGTGCAATTGTGTTTCTTAAGTGTAATATTATAGCTAACCAAAATATCCTTCATGTAAAAAGCTAAAACAAAGATATTTAGCTTCTCCAAAATTTGAATGCTCCAGAAAACTATTTAAAGGACAATGTTTCCCTAAAAACAAAGAGCAAACAATGAAGGGAGAAGATATGGGCCACAGAAGACTGCAGATTCAATACAGCATGTAAAGATGGGCATTTGAGGTGACAATTGTCAGTCTTGTACTGGAAGGAGAAGATGATCAGTTCAGGATCTCCAACCAGACACAGATGTCTCAAGGTTGCTATGCAAGATGCCTGGGAAACAATGAACTCTGACTGAGACTTGAACCCATGAGGCCAAAGCCCAAAGCCCACGGTCTTCCAACTGAGATCACACATTTGGCTTTAGGACTTAAGGTTCGTGGTGTCTCATCATGGAAAGAATTCAGTGAGAGACAAAAATGATAGGTAGGAAGTGAATTTGTTTAGAGATAAACACTCCACAGACAGACTGTGAGCTATCTCGGAAGATGAGAGCAGCCTCAAAATATGGCTTTGTTTGTTTTTATGAGCTGGGTAACTTTATAGGCTAATGAGTGGGACTCCCACTATTTCAGGGAAGGGTCAGAGGTTTACATGAATTGGGCAACTAACCATTTTTTATTTTTGATGATCGGCCTCAAAGTTGTCATGGTGTATATGGATGAGTCATTTAGCTTGCTAATGCGTTACAATGAGTGTAAACTGAGACTCAAGGTCTAGTAGGTCATCTCCTCTACCATCTTGGACCTATTAGGTTCTAACCAGTTTATGTTGTGTCAGTGTAGGAAGTTTATCCTATAGCTAAAGAGACAGAGAGTGCTACACATTAACCTGTATTGGGAGAGTGAATTAAGATCATGCCTTCTGAGACAAAGCATGCAGAGCAAGTTTAGTATTAAACATGTACAGAGTCTCTTGGGCAGAGAGTCTCCAGGACAGAAGAATTTTTAGCACTGGGACTCATTATATTCATCAAATTGCTTCTGTATCTATCAGGCAACTATTATATTTTTTGTGTACTTCACAGCTCCTAATAAACCTTATGTTTTGCACCAAGAGAAGAAATGAAGTAAAGTTATCTTTTATTTTTTTGAAAGCAAAAACTAACAAATGGAAGATTTTAAGTGATTTATTTGGTTAATGTTGCTCAAAAAACTCTTTGTATGATGATTTCATTTTCATGAAATTGTTTGGATGATTGATGCACTGTTACCAAACTGATATCCTGTTAACAAATTACTTTACTCTCCTATTTTCACAAACTCTATAAGAGAACCAGGAATATATGTGCACAATAAAGTTACTGCAAAACAGGATAGATCGTTAGTTCAAATTTACCCAAAGAACTTTTGGAGCTAAAGTATTAATGCATATGTGCTGACACTCCCTTTTCAAACACAGAAAAGATTAAAATCAACAAGTCAAATTCTTCACCACAATCTATGAACACAGACTGCTATGTCATTCCCCATAAACTGCTCTATGGAAAAGTTTCAGGTTCCATTTGAACCCTAATCCTACTGTGGTAAGAAAGTAGAGAAATGAGACGATATTGTAGTGTATCTTCCTATAGGCGGATGATTATGTCTTGCTTGACTAGGATAGTAAAACATTTCTTGGAAAAAAGAGGAAAATTAAATGATTCATTATCTTTTATAAACATTATGGGTGAATTTTATGTTTTTAGCTAAAAGTATGTTATAAGGACATTACCTATAAAGAAAAGAAGGGAAAAAATACAAAAAATAAAATCTTCAGTTCTGCTCATTTTCTGTTACAGAGTGAGAAAAAAAACAGGTAGTTATATCAAAGCACAACACACTTCTCCTGTGACTTCTGCCTCTGAACCTTCCAATTTACACACTAAAGCTGCATGGGGCTTTGAAATGCCCCAGAGTATAAAGATCCCTATTGTTCTAGATCCTCTCTGCACTGTCATCCAGGCTTCTCTCCAGAGAGACTACTCTTGCCTTGTCATCTCTATAAAAACTCCCTCTTCAGAGCAGTTGAGGTCCTTTGGTGTTAACTAGGAAAGGACCAAGTTTAGGAGAGATTCCCCACTTTCCTCTCTCACATGGATTACTCCCTTTGTTTATGACATTGGAGGGAGTCACCCACAGCCCACCAGCTTCAGGCTGGACCTTCTCTGGGTACAAGAGCAAGAGGACAAAGGACAGACAGAAATTACAGAGCAGAGTGTTTTGCTGGAATTAGACTATCTGTCTCTTTTACTTTTGTACTCAGACAACATTAGTTTCTTTGACTCTACACTTGGCAACATGCCACTAAAATAATGAGGAAGAGTTTTCATGGCGTATTTCCTCTGACCATTTTTTCATTTCTTAGTCTGTTCATTAAATTGCTAATTAGTAAACTTATTTTTTTGTCTTTCAGAAAATGTAGATATACAAAGCACTAAAGAAGAATCAGCTCTATTCTTAGGAAATCTAATTAATGATCCTACTCTGTGCACATTGGAGATGAACACATGCCACATATTAGCAAATTCAAAGTTAAATGGACCACAAAACCATATAAAATCAAAAGCTTGGAATATATTAGAGTTCTCTAATAGATATCCCACAGAAAATAAATTTTGAATAAAATAATGGGCAGTTATATGTAAGGGCATACAAAATAAAATAGATAAAATATATTCATATCCTTGACCAAAAAGTAAAGAAGATTGTAAACTGCAGTAAGTTATTCAAATAAAAATGTCCTGAAGGAAAAAAAAAAAAAAAAAAACGTGAACTAATTGAAGTAAATATATAGAGAGAGATATAGAGAGAAAATAGAAAGACATGGCAAGTGAGAAGAAACCCGAGGGGAAAAAAAGCAGACCAAGAAGCAGATAATAACATACTAGAAAACCATCCCATCATCCAATTTAAGCCCCAAACAAGATGATTTAATCAGCTGTAGTAGGATAGGCGTATATAAAAAAGTCAAAAGTTGAGGTGGTAAAGATTTAAAATTGAATATGAATGAATGTCCAATCAAAATTTTTATTTGATATGATAATAGGCACTAGGAACCCACTTCTGCACTGCCACCGAGCTAATTGTGTTCTAAGAATGGCAGTGAAATATGGCATTTTTTGATATAGTAAGTATAAAGATAAGTATGACACACAATTTATTCCAAAGAATTAGGTAGAGAGTTTTCTGGCATAAAGTGATTTTGTTCTAAATTGAATCAATTTGGCATTATTTATTATACATCTCTTATGTAAGCGTTCAATAGCAATGCAAGAAAGACAATAATAACTTAATCTTAAGACCTCCATAAGATATAATCATAATCAAAAGGTAGGAGTAATGCAAGATTTGGTGAAATAAATGCCTATATACATGAATAGAGGGTATCTTAAGAAGAAAATAAGCATGTGGGGATGTATATATAGATACAAGCTATCAGAAGAGAAAGATAAAAAAATACTGCAAATAAAGAATGATAGAACCTTCACAGAGGAAGACTGAATCTTGCCAAAAGAGTGAAACATTTTCCCAGCAGTAATAAACCAGATAAAGAAATTGTAACTTTTCCCAGTATTGAAAATCTAGTTTTAAAAATAATCTTTTCTCCAGATCCATTAGAAAGTCAGTAACTATTATAATAGCTAATTAAAATATGAATCATTGTGGTTCTCCTACTGAGTGAAGTGAAGTGAAAGTCGCTCACAAAGAGTTGTGTCTGACTCTTTGTGACCAAATGGATAGTCCATGGAATTCTCCAGGCCAGAATACTGCAGGGGATAGTCATTCTCTTCTCCAGGGGATCTTCCCAACTCAGGGATTGAACCCAGGTCTCCCACATTGCAGGTGGATTCCTTATCAGCTGAGCCACAAAGGAAGCCCTCTTTTGCTGAAAACAAGTCAATATCCAGGTATTGGAGTTGTAGGATGAACCTGGATGTAATCTTCTACATCTTTCTTAAATGGATCTGAAGGAGAGAGTGGGAGTAATTCAAAAGAGCTACATTCACAAGGTGCTATATTAACTTGTGTAAAGTATGGGATATGTATATGACTAAGTAATGTATTGTTTCTGAGCTCTATTGATCATAGAGGACAACTGAAGTCATCATCTGTGGTGGCATCTAAGAGATGGATAAATCACATCTGACCCAGGTATTTAAAAATCATAGAGACAAGAGACCCTAAAATGTTCTATCAAGTCTGAGATTTTGGGGAGTAATTTGGGAGAAGTTGAAGTTTATCAGGATTAATGAATGCCAATAGCTATCAACCACTTCTAACCAGCTTCGGAAACATTCAGGAAATTTATTCATAGAAAAGGAAAAGAAGTAAATCTAATCTTAGAATGACACCCCAACTTTCTCTCCAGGGCAAGGTATTGTACAAATGAGCAATTTTTTCTTTATGTGTATCATGGTACAGCTGCCTCAGAATCTAAAGGAAGAAAATACAAGTTCTCAATTTTAAGAATTATTTTCTCAAAACTTTATAAGATTTTCATATTTAATTTTATAGGAAAATTTCCTCAGCATAGTTTATTTTCTCTTTTCTTTTATTCTCTTCAAAAATGATTCTATTTTTGATTTTCACTAAAACTTATTTTCTTAAATGTTATTCATGTTTTAAAAAAAAAAAAATGTTATTCATGTTTTGTGTTTTGAGTAGTTTTCCTATAGCCAGATTATAAAATTTCTATGTAATTTCTCTGTTTATTTTTAAACTTTTAAGCTATGTCCACACATTTTCACTAAAAGTTTCAAATTTTATTAACATGATAGGCATACACAATGGTTAGAGGCTGTACATTATTACTATTATTTTTTTTTTTTTCAATTTTGCTGAGTTGCAGTAGAGATGGATGGAACCAATGAAAGCACCCAGGGAAATTTCATCCTTTTGGGGTTTTCTGATCGGCCCCATCTGGAGAGGATCCTCTTTGTGGTTATCTTGATCGCCTATCTCCTGACCCTTGTGGGCAATACCACCATCATCCTGGTGTCTCGGCTGGACCCTCACCTCCACACTCCCATGTACTTCTTCCTCACCCATCTCTCTTTCCTGGACCTTAGTTTCACCACCAGCTCCATCCCTCAGCTTCTGTATAACCTAAATGGACGTGACAAGACCATCAGCTACACAGGCTGTGCCATCCAGCTCTTCCTATTCCTGGGTCTGGGTGGTGTGGAATGTCTGCTCCTGGCAGTCATGGCGTACGACCGGTTTGTTGCAGTCTGCAAGCCCCTGCATTACATGGTGATCATGAACCCCCGGCTGTGCCTAGGCCTGGTGCTGATGGCCTGGGGCTGTGGGGTGGCCAACTCTCTGATCATGTCTCCAATGACCCTGTGGTTACCCCGCTGTGGGTACCAGAAGGTAGACCACTTCCTGTGTGAGATGCCTGCCCTAATTCGGATGGCCTGTGTCAATACAGCTGCCGTTGAAGGCATTGCCTTTATTCTTGCCATAGGCATTGTGCTGTCACCCTCAGTGTTTATCCTGGTCTCCTATGCTTACATCGTGAGGGCTGTACTAAGTATTCAGTCATCCTCTGGGAGGCACAAGGCCTTCAACACCTGTGGCTCCCATCTCACAGTGGTCTCGCTTTTCTATGGAAATATTATTTACATGTACATGCAACCAGGAGCCAGCTCCTCCAAGGACCAAGGCAAGTTCCTCACGCTCTTCTACAACATTGTCACCCCACTCCTGAACCCTCTGATCTACACCCTCAGAAACAAAGAGGTGAAGGGGGCATTGAGAAGATTGATTTTGGTAAATCTAAGTTTAAGAAAGAAATTAAAATAAAAGGCAATGTTAGAAATTCTCTTTCAAATGTTTTGTTGTTAAAAAACCTTTGGATGTTTAATTATTGTTTTTCATTACCACCGTCTGTCAGAATTTTGGCAGAATCCTACAGACTCTGCAACACATTCCTACTCTGTGCAAATCATGAAGTATACTAATTCTGATATTCAAATAATTCAAAACCAATACTTCTCAAAGTAAGGTCTATTGATCACTGTTGTTCAGTGGCAAAGTCATGTCTGACTCTTTGCGACCCTGTGGACTATAGCCCACCAGGCTCTTCTGTCCATGGATTTCCCAGGCAAAAATACTGGAGTGGGTTGTCATTTCCTTCTCCAGCTCTCGATCACTGCTGATGCAAAAATATCTAAGAAATCCAAATACACTGTTCTAAAAAGGTAGAGACAGCAAATAAAACTGCATTTATATTAATAAGAAATCTGGAAAGAAAACTTTGGAAGTAGAAATGAAATCTATTTTACCAGATTTTCAGAAATATTTGGTCACTAGAGTACACTGAGTAGTGGAATCTAATTATCCACTTTTTAGAAATCTTGATAATATGCTATTAGGAACAAGGAACAAGAATTTGCATCTTACTTTCATTGTGCTACAACAAAACCCAAAACAACAGTAACAGCAAAAATAAAAGTTCCTTAAGCAAAGTGTGGCTATAATTCCTTTTTACCTGTTCAATAATTCAATGCCAACTATTGAATGACTTTTCTGCTTCAAACACTATATTCTAGGTGCTGGAATTAAATTTCTGATCAATATGGACTAGGTTCCCAAGTTTGTAAAATTTCCCTACTGTGTGTGCCAGTAATAATAATAAATGACAATAAAAATATAAAAAGCATTCATTTAGTGTTGTGAAAAAAATAAAGAATTATATGTTGGAAAGTAACCAGTTAGCTGTTTAAATGAGATATTCCCTGAAGGTATCTAGTGAGATATTTCAGCTGCATTTGATCATGAAAAGGGAGACCTGCAGCAATAGGAGAAGGGATGTCAAGTTCAAACTTCCTAAGGTAAGAGTAAGCTTGGAATGCATTCAAATCACAATAATAACCATTATACATGGATTCTATCATTGACAATAAGTGTATATACTACTATCAGAGAGTTAAGAAAAGGCCAGAGCATGAAAATTTTATAGGCACTGTTAAAGAATAGGAATTTTAAGTGCAAGCACAGGAAACTGTTTAGAAAGTAAATAATCTGACTTACAGTGTTACACATCCCCTCCATCTGCTCTGCACAGAATGAATGTTATGGAACAAAGGTGAATCAAGAATCTACTGCAATAAATCAGGCAACATTAGGTGACATTTCACAGTAAGTATTACCAGTGGAAAGAGAAAAATTATAAATAGATCGTGTGTTTTATAAGACCAAACCAAGGTTTTCCTGATGCCATTTATGGAGTGAAAAGAGATAAGAATCAAGAATAATTTCTTGGCTTGTAACTTGAGCAATTAGTGCTTAAAGGAAGGGACTGGTGTGTGCAAGCTAAGTAGCTTCAGTCATGTCCAACTCCCTGCAACGCTATGGACTGTAGCTCACCAAGGCACGTCTGTCCATGGGATTCTCCAGATAAGAGTACTAGAGTGGGTTCCCAGTGTCCTCCTTTGAACCTGTGTGTGACTGGAGTAAAAGCAAATACACAGTAGATGTAAGGATTGAAATATTTAGTTTTAGACAGGCTATGTTTATAATAAATAACAGATAATCAAATGAAGATAACAATGAGGTGGTTCTATAAACAGGTCAAGAGCTCAGTTGAGAAAGGCAAGGTTGGCAATAATCAGAATTTACCCGTGTAAAGATGTTATTTAAAGTCATCAGAGTTGACTGCTTACTTCTGGGGTAGAAATAGCTAAGGCAAGTGAAATGAAGTAACTAAATTAAGAAAAAGAAAGAGACCAGAACTGAGTACTAAAATGAACTGATGTTTAGAAATCAGGAAGAAGAAAAGGGACCAGCCAAAACCAGCAAGAACACTAGAGTGGGTTACCATTTCCTTCTCTAGGGGATCTTCCTGACCCAGGGATCAAACCCACATCGGCACTGCAGGTGGATTCTTTACCACTGAGCCACCAGAGAAGTCAACAACTGTATATTTACCTTTGCCAATTGTTACTTTATTTTTATGTCACCTATAGCATACTTTCATTTCAACTTAAAGAACCTTTAGCATTTCTTGCAAGGCAGTATTAGTAGTGATGAGCTCCTTCAGCTTTTGTCTTGAAAAGTATTTCATATTCACATCTGAAAGATAACCTTTATGAGTAGTGCATTCTTGGCTCTTTTTATTTATTTTTTTAAAGGAGACTTTTACCCTACTCATTTGTTTTTATTTTTGGCTGTGTTGAGTCTTCATTGCTGCATGGACTTTTCTATAGTGCTGACAAGTGAGGTATGTTCTCAAGTTGTGGTGCACAGGCTTCTTATTGCAGTGGTTTCTCTTGTAGAGCATGTACTCTCGGGGCTTAGTAGTTGTGGCACATGGATTCAATAGGTGCAACTTCTGGACTCTAGAGCATAGGCTCAATAGTTGAGGTTCACGGGTGTAGTTGGTACTTGGCATGTGGTATCTTCCCAGATCAGGGAATAAACCTATGTCTCCTGCATTGGCAGGCAGATTCTTTGCCACTGAGCTACCTGGGAAACTCTGGATTTTTATTTTTCAATATTTTGAAAACATCATTCCATTCTTCTTGACCCGTGGACTCCATCTGTACTGTTCTCTGTACAGTTCTCCATCTGTACTGTCCATCTGTACTGGTAGTGGTTGTACCAATTTACATTCCCACTAACAGATGGGAATACCAGATCATCCGACCTGAGAAAAATCTCAGAAATTGAGAAATCTTGAGAAATCTATATGCAGGTCAGGAAGCAACAGTTAGAACTGGACATGGAACAACAGACTGGTTCCAAATAGGAAAAGGAGTACATCAGGGCTGTATATTGTCACCCAGATTATTTAACTTACATGCAGAGTACATCATGAGAAACGCTGGGCTGGAGGAAGCACACAATGAAATCAAGATTGCTGGGAGAAATATCAATAACCTCAGATATGCAGATGACACCACCCTTATGGCAGAAAGCGAAGAGGAACTAAAGAGCCTCTTGATGAAAGTGAAAGAGAAGAGTGAAAAAGTTGGCTTAAAGCCAACATTCAGAAAACTAAGATCATGGCATCTGGTCCCATCACTTCATGGCAAATGGAGAAAGAGTGGAAACAGTGGCTGACTATATTTTTCTGGGCTCCAAAATCATTGCAGATGGTGATTGCAGCTATGAAATTAAAAGATGCTTACTCCTTGGAAGGAAAGTTATGACTAACCTAGACAGCATATTAAAAATCAGAAACATTACTCTGTCAACAAAGGTCTGTCTAGTAAAGGCTATGGTCTTTCCAGTAGTCATGTATGGATGTGAGAGTTGGACTATAAGAAAGCTGAGTACCGAAGAATTGATGCTTCTGAATTGTGATGTTGGAGAAGACTCGAGTCCCTTGGACTGCAAGGAGATCCAACCAGTCCATCCTAATGGAGATCAGCCTGGGTATTCATTGGAAGGACTGATGTTGAAGCTGAAACTCCAATACTTTGGCCACCTGATGTGAAGAGCTGACTACTTTGAAAAGGCCCTGATGCTGGGAAAGATTGAGGGCAGGAGGAGAAGCGGATGACAGAGGATGAGATGGTTGGATGGCATCACTGACCCAATGGACATGATCTTACTGTGAAAACTTAATGCTTCTCACCATAAAGTATGATGTTAACTGTAGAGTTTTGTGGGAATTCTATAAGTCAAGGTATTCTTTCATTACTGAGAGTTTTTATCATGAATAAGTATTAGATTTTGTCAAGTACTTTTCCTGCATCTATTGCTATAATCATGTTATTTTCTTTTTTAGCCTGTTGATATGATAGATTACATTGAAGTTGAACTAGTCTTACATCGATTGGATAAATCTCTCTTGGTAATGGTGTATAATCCTTTTTATACGTCGTTGGATTTAATTTGCTAATATTTTCTTTAAGATTTTTTCCTTTTGATTTACAAGAGATATTGGTCTATAGTTTTCTTGAAAAATCTCTGGTTTTGATATTAGGATAATGCATGCTTCAAAGAATGAGGTAGGAAGTAGCGTTTCTGCTTCTATTTTCTGGAAAAAGTTGTAAGAGAATATGTTTAATTTATTCCTTAAATATATGGGAGAATTCACCAGTGGACCTGTCTAGGCCTGATGCTTTGTGGTTTGGAAGGATACTTATTATTAATCCAATTTGTTTAAAAATGATAAGCCTATTCAGACTATCAGGTTCTTTTGTGTGAATTTTGGCAAATTGTGGCTTTTAGTGAATTGGTCCTTTTCATCTTAGTCATTAAATTTGTGGTTATAGAGTTGTTCATAGTATTCTTTTATTCTGTTGAGTAGTTAAATTCCAGTTTCTTAGCAAGTTTGATGAGTATAATAAATGCAGTAGTTTATATTCCCTATACTGTACATTAGATTTCCTTCACTTATTTACTACAAATTATAAGCTTCAACCTTAATATATGTTCAATTTGCCATCCCATTTGTCCTGATAACTTCCATTTTACTCTTTTATTTTTATGTGTTTGATTTTTTCAAATGTGACAATGTGAGTGATATGATACAACATTTGTCTTTCTCTGACTTCTCTACCATCACATTATATATAAATTTAGGCTTTTTTTCATATCTTATTTATTGTGAATAATGAAATACACATAGAGGTGCATACATCATTCCAGTATTCTGATTTTATTTCCTTTGAATATAAACCCTATTTCTATAGGATTGCTAGACTATATGGTACATTTATATTTAATTAAAAATTATATTGTTTTCCACAGTTGCTGAACCAGTTCACATTCCCATCACTAGTGTACCAGGATCACAATTCTCCATATCTTTGTCAACACTTGTTATCTCATCTTATTGATGATAGCCATTCTAACGGTTTGGAAGTGATGCCTCATTTTGATTTTAATATGTATTTCTGTGATGATGAGTGTTATTCAGCATTTTTTCATGTACCTGCTAGCCATATGAATATCTTCTTTAGAAAAATTATCTCTTTAGTTCAACTGTTCATTTTTAAATTGGAATTTTTTAAACTGAGTTGAATGATTTCTGTATATATGTTTTGGAAGTAAATCCATCAAATATAAGATCTGCAAAAATTTCTGCCCATTTTTTAGGTAGGCTTTTATTTATTTATTTATTTTCCTTTGCTGTACATAAGTTTTTAAGGTTGATATAGTCTCACTTGTTTTTGGACATTTAGGCTGCTTCCATGTGTTGGCTATTATGAATAGTGCTTTTCTGAAAATAGAGTGCATGTTTCTTTTCAAATTATAGATTTATTCTGGATATAGGCCCAGGAGTTAGATTGTTGGATCATATGACAATTCTATACTTAGTTTTTTGAGGAAATTCCATACTATTCTCCTTAGTGGCTGCACCAATTTACACTCCCACCAACAGTGCAGGAGGGTTCCTTTTTCCCCACATTCTCCCCAGGATATGTTATTTGTAGACTTTTTGAGAATAACCATTCTCACTAGTAAGAGGTGGTACCTCACTGTGGTTTTGATTTGTATTCCTGTAATAATTAGCAATTTTGAGTGTCTTTTTATATGCCTATTGGCTATCTGTATGTATTCTTTGGAGAAATGTTTATTTAGGTCTTCTGTCCATTTTTTGACTGGGTTGTTTGTTTTGGCTTTCTTTGTTATTAAATCATACGAGCTGTTTGAATATTTTGGAAATTAAGCCCTCATTGGTCACATCATTTGCAAATGTTTCCTCCCACTCCATAGGTTGTCTTCTCATTATGCATATGATTTCTTTTGCTATGCAAAACTTGCAAGTTTTATTAGGTCCCATCTGTTTATTTTTGCTTTTATTTCTATCACTTAGTAGATTGACTTAAGGAAAACAATGGTATGATTTATGTCAGAGAATGTTTTGCTTGTGTTCTCCTCTGGTAGATTTATGGAGTCATGTCTTAAGTTTTTAAGCCATTTTGAGTTTATTTTTCTATATGGTGTGAGGGAGTGTTCTAAGTTCAATGAGTCACATGCAGCTGTCCAACGTTCACAACACAATTGTTGAAAAGAATGTTTTCTCATCGTATATTCTTGCCTTCTTTGTCAAAGACTGACTATTGTTCGATCATTAAATCGTGTCCGATTCTTTGTGATCCACGCTTTCCTGTCCTTCACCATCTCCAGGAGTTTGCTCAAACTCATGTCCTTTGAGTCGGTGATGCCATCCGACCATCTCATCCTCTGTCATCCCCTTCTCCTCCTTCCTTCTTTCTCATCAGGGTTTGTCCAATGAATCGACTCATCACATCAAGTGGCCAAAGTATTGGAGCTTTAGTTATAGCATCAGTCCTTCCAATGAATATTCAGGGTTGGTTTCTTTTAGGATTGACTGGTTTGATCTCCTTGCTATCCAAGAGACTCTCAAGAGTCTTCTCTGGCACTACAGTTTGAACACATTGATTCTTTGGCACTCAGCTTTCTTTATGGTCCAAATCTCACATCTGTACATGACAACTGGAAAAACCATAGCTTTGACTAAATAGACCTTTATCAGCAAAGTGATGTCTCTGCTTTTTAGTACACTGTCTAGCTTTTTTTTTTTTTTTTTTGGTCTAGTTTTGTCATAGCTTTTCTTCCAAGGAGCAAGCGTCTTTTACTTTCATGGCTGCAAGTCACCATCTACAGTGATTTTGGAGGCCAAGAAAATAAAGTCTCTCACTGTTTCCATTGTTTCCCCATATATTTGCCATGAAGTGATGGGACCAAATGCCATGATCTTAGCCATTTTGAAAGTTGAGTTTTAAGCCAGCTTTTTCACTCTCCCCTTTGACCTTCATCAAGAGGTTCTTTAGTTCCTCTTCGCTTTCTGCCATTAGGGTGGTATCATCTTCATATCTGAGGTTGTTGACATTTCTCCTGACAATCTTCATTCCAGTTTGTGATTCATCCAGCATTTCTCATGATATACTCTGCATATACATTAAATAAGTAAAGTGACAGTATTCAGTCTTGATGTACTCCTTTCCCAAGTTTGAACCAGCCCATTTTTCCATGTTTGGATCTAATTGGATTTACTTTTGGGCTCTACTATGTTCCATTGACCCCGCATTTATTTTTGTGCCAATACCATGCCATTTTAGTTACTGTAGCTTTGGACTGTTGCATGGAATCTGGGAGAGTTATGCCTCTTGCTTTGCTCATTTCCCTCTGAACTGCTTTGGCAATTCTGCATCCTTTATGAGTCTATATAAAATTTTGAATTATTTGATCTAGCTTTGGGAAAAATATCATGGATATTTTGACTGGGATTATATTAAATCTATAGATTTTTTTGGTTTTTATGGACATTTTATTAATATTCATTCTTTCAATCCAAGTACTTGATACTTTTTTCACCATTTTTTTAATTCATCTTCAATTTTCTTTATCAATGTTTTATAGTTTTCAGTTTATAAATCTTTTAGCTCCTTGATCAGATTTATTCCTAAATATCTTATTATATGATGTGATTTTATTTTTATTTCTTAAAATTTTATTGGTGTAGAGTTGATTTACAATGTTGTGTTTATTTCTGTTGCACAGCAAAGTGAATCAGTTCTACATATACATATACATATATCCACCTTTTTTTAAGATTCTTCCCCATGTAGGTTTTAATGTATATTAAGGAGATTCCCTGTGCTATACAGTGTGGCGTTATTTGTTGTCTATGTTATATACACACACACACACACACACACACACACACACATATATATATATATATATATATATATAGTAATGTGTATATTTCAATCACCTTTCTGATATTTCATTATTAGTATGTAGAAATATGACAGATTTCTGTGTATTAATTTTGTATCCTGCAATTTTACCAAATTCATCCTGGTAGTAGTTTTTTGATGGTGTTTTTAAGATTTTCTTTGTTAAGTATCATGTCATCTGTAAAGACTGAGAGCCTCACTTGTTCCTTTCCAATTTTGATTCCTTTTTATTTATTTTTCTTGTCTGGTGCTGTAGCTAGGACTTCCAAAACTCTGTTGAAAAATAGTGGTGAGAATGGACATCCTTATCTTGTCCCAGTTTTTAGTAGGAAGGCTCTCACCTTTTCACTATTGAGTATTATGTTGGCTGTAGGTTTGTCATAATTGGCTTTTATTATTTTTGAAGTCCTTTGCTAAAATACATGTTGATAATTTTTTTGCATCTACATTTATTAGGGATATTAGTTTATAGGTTTCTGTTTGTTTTTCTTGTAGTTTCCTTATATGACTTTGATATAAGTGTTATTCTGGTCTCAAAGGAGTTTGGAAGTGTTTCATCCCCTTCAGTTTTTTAGAAGAGTTTTAGAATTGGCATTAATTATGGTGGTGGTTTAGTCACTAAGTCAAGTCCAACCCCTTCCAACCCCATGGACTGTATCCCGCCAGGCTCCTCTGTCCATGTGATTCTCCAGGCAGGAATACTGGAGTGTGTTGCCATTTCCTTCCCCAGGGGATCTTCTTGACCCAGGAATCAAACCTGGGTCTCCTGCATTGCAGGCAGATGATTTACTGACTGAGCTTGAGGGAAGCATTAGTTATAATTTAATGTTTAGCAGAATTGGCGAGTGAAGAAAAGTTTCTTGGGGTTTTCTGTGTTGGAAGATTTTTGGTTACTAGTTCATTCTCAATATTAATTATTGATCTGTTAAGATTTTCTGCTTTTTTCTAATTCAGTCTTTGTAGCTGATGTGTTTCTGGGAATTTATCCATATTTTCTAGGTTATCTAATTAATCTTACTTATGGTTGCTCATTGTAGTCTTTTATGATTGTATTTCTTTTGTATCTAGTGTAAGGTCTTAACTTTCTTTTGCATCTAACTTCATTTATCTGAATACTTTCTCTTTTTTTCTTAGTCTATCTGAAGGTTTGACAATTTGGTTTATCTTTTCTTTTTTTTTAATTTTTATTTTTAATTAATTTTTATTGAAATGTAGTTGGTCTATAGTGTTGTATTTGTTTCTGCTCTATAGCAGATTGAATTAGTTATACATACACATATGTCCACCCTTTAGATTCTGTTCCCATATAGGTCATTACAGAGTATTGATTAGAGTTCCCGGTCTATACAGTAGGTTCTTATTGGTTATTTTATTTTATTTATTTATTTATTTATTTTTCAGTGGGTTTTGTCATACATTGATATGAATCAGCCATAGAGTTACACGTATTCCCCATCCCGATACCCCCTCCCACCTCCCTCTCCATCCGACTCCTCTGGGTCTTCCCAGCCCACCAGGCCCGAGCACTTGACTCATGCATCCCTCCTGGGCTGGTGATCTGTTTCACCATAGATAATATACATGCTGTTCTTTCGAAACATCCCACCCTCGCCTTCTCCCACAGAGTTCAAAAGTCTGTTCTGTACATCTGTGTCTCTTTTTCTGTTTTGCATATAGGGTTATCATTACCATCTTTCTAAATTCCATATATATGTGTTAGTATACTGTAATGTTCTTTATCTTTCTGGCTTACTTCACTTTTATAATGGGCTCCAGTTTCATCCATCTCATTAGAACTGATTCAAATGAATTCTTTTTAACGGCTGAGTAATATTCCATGGTAAAAATATGGAACGCTTCACGAACTTGCGTGTCATCCTTGTGCAGGGGCCATGCTAATCTTCTCTGTATCGTTCCAATTTTAGTATATGTGCTGCCGAAGCGAGCACTGGTTTATCTTTTCTAAAATCAGTTCTTAGTTTCATTAACCCATTCTATTGCTTTTTCTAGTCCCTAATTCACTTTTTCTCTTTTATTGTTATTTCCACTCTTCTGCTATCATTTTGCTTAATGTGTTCTTATTTTTCTAGTTCCTCAAAGTGAAAAGTTAGATTGTATATTTGAGATATTCCTAATTTCTTAATGTTATGCATTTATTACTCTAAAATATCTCCTCAGAGATACTTTTGCTGCATTCCATAAGTTCTGATATAATTACATTTTATTTATTTGAGAATTTTAAAATTCTCTTTTGATTTCTTTTTTGTTCCATTGCCTATCAAAAGTGTGTTTAACTTCTACATATTTGCAAATTTTCCAATTTTCCTTTTGTTGTTAATTTCAAGCTTCCTACCACTGTGGTCAGAAAAGATAGTTGGTATGCATCCAATCTTCTTAAATTTGCTAAGATTTATTTTGTGTCTATTCATATAATTTATCCTGGAGAATATTCTGTGTGTACTTGAGAAGAATGTGTATTCTGATACTGTTAGATGGACTATTCTATATATGTCTGTTAAGTCCATTTGCTCTAATGTGTCCAGTTACAACATTCCTTTGCTGATTTTCTGTGGATAAGATATCCATTGTTGATAGTAGATTATTGAAGGCCTCTTATTATTATTATATACTTGTCTATTTTTATTTTCAGATCTTATAGTATTTGCTTAATATATTTAGGTTACTTAGGTGCTTTCATGTTGAGTGAATATATATTTAGTATTGTTATATCTTCTTGAAATAATGACCTCTTTTTTTTTATTGAATACAGTATTGTGTAATAATAAAAAACATTTTTTCTCAATTTTTTCATTATAGCTTATTACATGTTATTGAATAAAGTTTTCTATGCTACATAGTATAACATTGCTTTTTATAAAAATTATACATGACTATTTTGTTTATAGCCAAGTGTATCTGTTAATCCCATACCCCTAATTTGTCCCTTTTCCATCTTTGGTAACCATAAGATTGTTTTCAATGTCTGTAAGTCTGTTTTTCTTTTAAATAAATCTATTTTTTATTGTTTTTTTTAGGCTCTGCATATAAATGTTATCCTATAATATTTGTCTTTATCACAATTACTATATCCATTCATATTGCTGCAAATGATACTATTCCATCCTTTTTTATAGCTAAGGAGTATTCCATTGTGTATATATGTGTGTGTACGTATACACACACATATAAATACATACCATATATACACACCATATATACATAAATATAAATACATATACATATGTGGTATGTATATACACACACACACACACAGAGCATGGTGCTTACCCCAGGTGGTAGTAGTGGTAAAGAGTTCACCTGCCAATGCAGGAGATATAAGAGATGTGAGTTCAGTCCCTAGGTTGGGAAGATCCCATGGGGGAAGGCAAGAAAACTCACTCTAGAATTCTTGCCTGGAGAATCTCATGAACAGAAGAGCCTGATAGGCTACAGTCCATAGAGTCACAAAGAGTCAGATATGACTGAAATAGCTTAACATACACATACGTGTCTTGGAAAAGATATGGAAGAATAACTTTTTGATTGAAGGATGTGAAATAATTTATATGGCAACATATACAAACATTAATTATGAAGGAAATTACTGATAACTATTACCACAATAATGTTAATTTTTAATAAATATCAGCATTAAGAGTGTGAGAACTCATATCAAGGAAAGGTAATATAGTTGTAGCATGAGTAATTGGAAATGATTTTTGTCCATATTCTATAAAGAATTACTAAAATTAACAACAAAATGTCTAATTCATTATTATTTTTTAATATACAAACTGTTTAAATGCAACTTCTGAAAGAATGAAGTAAAAATGGACAGTAAATATGTGAGGAATCACACAACTTCACTGGTAATCAAAAATAGGCAAATAAATAGCAACAAGACCATACAGATATACTCATCATATGCACAGAAATATATTATTTTGAAAATCTTGCATTTTTTTAAGGTTGTGAAATAAAAGGAATTCATGCTTGAATGAATTGAACTAGTACAATTATTTAGAAAACACATTGGCATTATCTACTGTAGTGAGTTGAAAGATGGCACCCCAAAATTCATGTTCTTTTGGAACATGTGAATGTGGCCTTTGGAAATAGAGCTTGGCATTTGTACTTAGTTTGGGATCTCAAGATGAAATCATCAAGGATTTAGGGTGGGTTCAGAATCAAATGAGCAATGTTTTTATAAGAGAAAAGAGCACATTAAACTATACAAAGGAAAAAAAGCCAAGAGAAGAAAAAGACAGATCAAACTTATGCTACACAAGCCAAGTAATGTCAGAAACAATCAGAAGCGAAAGAGTCTAAGAAAGATTGACACTTGAGCATTCACAGGTAGCCTTGAGCAGTCAAAAACTTGAATGTCTGGACTACAGAATTGTGAGAAAGTAAATTTCTATTGTTTTAATACATCAAAGTTGGTTTTGATTTCTTATGGTGACCCTAGTAATCTAATACACATTATTAATTTTAAAATGTGCATAACTTCTCCCTAGCAAATCTACTCACAGACATATTTTTTTAAAATCGTGTTTATTTTTACTAAGATATAGGTATACAAGTATTGATAGTGTAGTTGTTTATAATAGCGAAGAACAGAAAATGCTCCAATGTATAGTACATTTGAATGTTAAATAATTTATGCATATTGATGTCATAAAAGTTCATAAAGGTCAAAATAAATTAAAATTAAAACTTTGGAAAAAATATGACAAGCAAAATGTTAAGTAAAGAAAACAAGACAGAATAGATATACTATTTTTTCAATGTATATTAGGTTAAAGAAATTAAAAATTAGGTCATATTCAAGTCTTTAATCCATTTTTAGTTGATTTTTATGTATGGTTTTTATGACATAGTTGTCTAGTTCTCTTTTTTAGTGTTGTAGCTTTTTAGGACTGCAGGACTATACAGCTGCAGGTCTTATATAGACACAAGGGTGAAATATTTTTAATCTAGCTTATGTAATTCTAATTTACATATAAAAGGTAACAACCAGTGAAAAGATAAATGAAAGTACAAAATAAATTATGTAGAGTAATAATATTTTTAATAATAAAATTACTCAATGAAAGTTTTATAAATTCAAATATGTAATTTATGGCCACAGCATAGAATTATAAGAGAATTAATGGATGAGCTATTATTTAATAAATTGTAAAAGGTCATGTATTCAAATATGTCAATAAGCCAAATATGTAAAAATATATAAAGATCAGAAATAATAAATGGGTAAGTATAGTATGAAAAAACCCAAAATAAAAATGTTTACACAACACACACACAAGGAAAGTTTCCAAATCAATGAAAGTTAAAAATGAATAAATATATCCTTCAATTATAATAAGGTCTCTATCATTTACTAACTTAATAAAATAAAAAGTGTAAAATCATATATACTAAAATTATTATTTGGGTTGTATAAACTACACATATACACACATGCATTTATTTGTTATGTTAAAATGTACATAACTCATCAATTTGATAAGAACAGAAACATCAAAAAATAATTATTTCCTTGGATTCATTATTTTCACATGTGAAAATTTATCAAGAAAAAATTAGTTTACACAAAGTGGGACCCTTAATAAAAATAAATCTATAAATTGAAAAGAAATGCTATGAAAAATCTAAAAAAATAGTTAAGTACACTGGTATCATTAGTTAAAACAAATTACTATAGTTAATTAGCTAATATTAAAAAAGTTAATATTAAAAATATTAAAGCTAAACTATTGTGATTATAACAATTAGTAAAACAAACACACACCAGTTCCTGTATAAAATGGTGAGAATAAGAAGAAAATCTTGTTTGTGAGCCACACTTGAATCATATGTTCAAAATTAAATATGTTATAGTAAGAATTTAAAAAACAAAGTTCTGACCAATGTATTATAAATATTGACAAATATTGTTACAACTCAGTGGTTTAGGGAAAATTACTTTAAAATGTAGTAGAGAATCAATATTACTTAGGATTCACATTGTTTTATCTTGTCTAATTTTTTTAAAAAGAGTTATTTTTTATATTGATTGCTGACTGGCAAATTGCTGACATTGCATTTTTGTTAATAAATCTGTGAGGATCTTATGAAGCATAGAAGGAAGGCATGATGTGTTTCATTAGCAGTCCACTAAAGATAAGATGAAGTGGTTTGGCCATGAGATGTCTACAGAAAAGTACCATTTGCTGACTATATACTTCTCATCTCTGTTACTGTAAAATCCTTCTGCAACTAAGGTCAATTCTTCTCCTATTCTCAGTAGATATCAACTTATTTGGTTATTTTTCTTCTCAGTACTTTCCTGAGGGCTCCAGACATCTCTTTGTTTCTCAGGCTGTAGATGAGGGGATTGAGCAAGGGCGTGAGGATGGTGTAGAAGATAGAGACCACTTTGTCCTGCTCAGCAGTGTGATAGGCTTTGGGGAGAAAATATTTGATGATGGCAGTTCCATAGAAGAGAATCACCACAATCAAATGGGAAGAACAAGTTGACAAAGTCTTCCTCATCCCCATGTTTAATCCTAATCTTAAAACAGTGGAGAGAATCTGCCCATATGAGGCCGTGATGGCAGATATTGGAAAGAGGAGAAATATAATACCACTGATAAAAAGACCATTTTCATAAAGAGAAGTGTCAGCACAAACAAGTTTCAGGAGAGCTGGGATCTCACAACAGAAATGATGGATTTCTCTGGAGCCGCAATAAGGAAGATTCAGAACATAGACAACATGGATGAAGGCATTGATAAGTGCACCCAGCCAAGTGCCAGCCACCATGAAAATGCAAACTGTAGGGCGCATGAGAATTGAGTAGTGAAGAGGATGGCATATAGCCACGTAGCGGTCATAAGCCATGACTGCCAGGAGAAGGCACTCTGCTCCCACCAGAGTCATGAAGAGGAAGAGCTGGATTCCACAATTAGTATAGGAAATGTTGTTTCGTCCAGACAAAAAGTCAATGGCTATCTTGGGAACAAAAGTAGAGATATACAAGAGGTCTATCAAGGAAAGTTGACTGAGAAGAAAGTACATAGGAGAATGGAGATGAGAGTTCAACCAAATGAGTATCACCATCATAATGTTGACAATAACGGCCACAAGAAAAACTAGAAAGATGAAAGTAAAAAGTAGCTTGGGGACCAGGATGCAGTGAAATAGCCCCAGGAGAACAAAGTCAGCTCCAGTGGTCCTATTATTCCATATCTCCATTCTTGTCCATCCCAATTCATTTCCTTGGGTAGAGTTTACAAATATCTTTAGGTCCACACTTATTTTACAATGTATCACTTTTGTTTTCTTTCTTAGAAATATCAATGATATATTTTATGTGTAAAGCTTTGACTACATTTAATTCTATGTCTTTATCACAGAATGTTGTCACTATCACAACTTCAGTGCAAAATTTCTTAAGACAGTTTTATAAGTACATCTGAAGAAGTACTCTACACTTGCAGTATTTTAAGAAAAATGTATTTAAACTTTTTGAAATTTTCTAAGTACAATTTAATTAAAAGAATAAAAAGTTTGTATCTATATAGATCTGCCTATTTATCTATAAAAATTTCAGCACATATTTAAAGTCATTCCATGGTCTTGCATAGTTCTGATTTCCAAGTACTAAAGATAAAAAAGATTTCAATCCTAAGTGAATAAGTAATCTTCTACACACCTATACAAAATGTGGTGAATGTTTTACATATGTCATGTTTTGATCATTATAACAACTTTCAAAGGGTAGCTTTCTTTGATTTCAAAATATGAATGTGAATCTCAAAGAGGTCAACTAATACATACAGATAGAGAGTAAGGGAACTAAAACTACTATAATGAGATCTAAATTTTTGCAAATGTTCTAATCTAGTCTTAGCATGTTACCAAATTTCTCTAAAAGAGAAATCTTTAAGGTGTTCTGTTTTTAAATAAACAATGTGTGAGATTGCTTTTACTTTACTTTTATTTTATTTTTTGAATTTGACAATCTAAGACCACCCAGAAAGTACAGAAAGAAGCTCAGTGTTGAACAGGCTGCTTTCTCAGTCAGATTCCAAATACTGACACCACATAGTCATAAGACTCTTGATGTTATGCAAAAGAAACACAGTAGCAAATAACCAGACAACTGCTATTGATATAGCCAGCTGGGTTGGTAATTTTCATCTGTGTGGATAGTTCAGTAAAAGATAGGGAGTAAAAAAACATACAGTAATTAATATAATGAAGAAATAACCTAGTTTTTAGAGGAAAGAGTGAAGAAAAACTTCAGTGATAGGTTCAAATACAATATGGGAAGTAATTTTCTTATGCACAGACATTACATTTTTCAAGATGTCCCTCAAAATTGTGACATAATAAAGCAGAATACCAAACAATTAGACTTGCTCCTTGAAGAATGTAGTTAGTTATTTGTTGTCATGATCTACAGTGACTTGCTTTTATGGCTTGAAATCTGACCATCAGTTATGTTGTTCTACATAAGAAATTTCATTAAAATTAGCATTGACTCCTGAATGAGAATTTCTTTAAATAAGCTGTCTCAATTAAGAAAAAAGGAAAAAGATTACCTTTACTCAGGCTTTATTTGACATCTGTTTTTATCCCAGGTATTTATGAAAAATGTCTGTGAAGCTGAATACACTTTCCTCAAAGGAAAAGAGAAAGTGAATAAAAATGCTTCAGTGAGAAAATTAAAAGCAAAAACAAAAACAAAGACTCACACACAATGTACTTTAATCCCTGAGGATAAATTAATTGTATTGTATCTAAATATAAATGTATCATTTAGTATAAAACTATATATTTTTCAGAGTCAGTAGTGCATATTACTTATTGGCAGATGAAGATGTAGTCTAGGTAGGATAAGGGAACTATAAAATATTAAGTAAATTATTAAAAGGCTATTCTATATCTTTAGCCATCTCTTAATTTGATGTTTACCATCCAACAAATAATGCTATTATAGGGCCATTAAGTCTTTAGACACTCAGAAAGAATTTTGAAATTTTGAGTTACTTCAAATAGGGTTCTTTTCTTATTTACCACCAAATAACTTGGTTTATGATAATTTTGAAGTCTAAGACTGCACGAAGTGAGTATTTGGTTCTGTTGGCCCATCCAAAGTGAAAATTAACATGTAAGAAAATAGACATAATCATAGACTGTTCTTTAAGTATTAATATAAAATGTTATTTTGCCTAATATTGTCCAAATGATTTCCACATATGATATTCTATATAATAGCCCATAAATTGGTGAAAAATTATATTTTCAATAGGTTTATATACTAATGATGTTTTAGAAACACATTTACAGATTTGACTGGCAATTTAACTGCCTAGATTTTTTTTTTTTTTTTTAACATGATGAAAGGGTTTCTCCTGCTTTGGCAAGCATGTTCTTTACCACTAGTACCACTTGGGAAGTCCAACTTATAGAAGCACGCCAGGCTCCTCTGTCCTTGAGATTCTCCAGGCAAGAATATTGGAGTGGGTTGCCATGCCCCCCTTCAGGGAGTCTTCCAGACCCAGAGATTGAACTTGTATCTCCTGTGTCTTCTGAATTACAAGCAGATTCTTAACTCACTGAGCTATTGGGAAGCCCCAAAACTTACACATAGTAAGTGCACAAATCTGGTACTAAAAAGTATTATTCAATTTCACTTATTGTTTATATTAAATTAAAATTTTGAATAAATTATTCCTTAATTTTACTTTTAGCTATTTTTCAAAACAAGGCTGATGATATTGGGAAAGGTAACTACTTACCTAAGTAAAACACTGTTTTGCATCACCAAGCCTTTCAATTAATTTTTCAATATCAAATAAATCCAACTTTTTTTCAGAAATACTAGCTATAAATTTTATTTTTTCCCTTAAAATATCACCAGAAATTTATTTACATGAATGAAAGAATTGCACACAAAAATATCCAGAGTAATTCATCTCTTAATGTCAGGATCATACATTACCAATGAACTAAGGTTAAATAGTCATCAGACATCTCTCTGCCATAAAGAGTGTGACAAATTATAATTTATCTGTACGGTCTTCAGGGAAAATATCCCTTGTTTGCCTGTGTCCTCCCTTAGGTAGCATAATCATTCTATTGACCTTCAAATGCCCAATTAAATGTCTGTTTTCTTAAGAACAAAAATATCAATCAATTTCATAATCATTTTTATCAGCACCAAATTCCCCATCTCAACAACTCAAAAATTGCCATCTCAATATTCCAGTACAGAAGTTAATAGATGTGGCTGTAGAATAATGTCTTTTAATATCTATGCCATGCTGCATGTGGGTTATTAGTTCCCTGACCAGGGCTCCAACCTGAACCCTCTGCATTGGAAGCAAGGATTGTTGACCGCCAGACCATCAGGGAAGTCCCAGAGAGCAAGTGGTTTTCTTTCCAGCCTTCACCATTGTTTAGTGACCTCAGATATGTTATACGACCTTTCATTCTCCATGTATAAAATGAGATAATAAGAGGATGCAGATGCACGTGTATGATTTTGTGATAATGGTATACAATTAACAATAATCAGTTATAATAATGATAATTGATTATTTCAAATTCCTTAAGACAGTGACAGCTTCACAGGATGATAAAAGTTTCACTATATGGAAATGAATTTGAAGTCTAGCTATCATTAAGGACTATGAATTGACCTATATAGTTTTATTTTACCTTCTCTCATATCAAATACACAAATTAGAGACATATATAACAGCCAACATGCATTTTTTTTCAATTGGAATATAATTGCTTTATAATGTGTTAGTTTCTGCTCTAGAATGAAGTGAATCAGCTGTATGTGTGATTCTATTTCCTGAATATCATATCACTCATGTACATCAAATCCTTTAGTTTTTTTCAACTAGGAATAATGCATCCACCATTTTGAATTTTGTGCACTTGTGGTATTATTGTACATATTTTATTAAAGTATCTCGGAGCACCGTAATTCGAAAATTATTCTTGATTTTCTATATATAGAGAAACAGATAATTGTTTCTCAGAAGTTGAGCTTGATTTCAGAAAGATACATCCAGCTGAGTTTGAGTTACTGGGAAGGTGTTAAGTGTTAGGTCACTCAATGAGATGTTTGATGTAGTATTGATTTTAGGGTGGGTCAAAGGGCTTTTTCTAGGGCTTTTGTGTACTATATTAAACATATTAGTATTTCTTGATTCATTTGTATGTGTCAACCTGAGTTATAAGTACTTTGCATATATATTAAATCCTCAGACCTGCTAATGTCCTTATAAGTAAGACACTGTAAATAATATTGCTTCAGACCTATGATCATCACCACCACGTTTTACATCTATACAACTTTAATATCACTAAAGTTTTGATTTACAATTATTTTAATCTACTTAGAAAAATTTAAAACATAGTGTGAATATCTGAATTCATCAGAAATCAGCACTTGAGAGGGACTTCAGCATGCCTCAAAAACACTACAACATATAATGAGAAAGTCCATTTCTCCCTTCACAACTGAACTTATTTGTGCAAAAGTTACCAAAACAGAAAAAAAGAAAAAATAATATTAGCACCATAATTACTAAAAGAAAGGGAGAGTGCACAAACAATTTTGGAATTAATTTGTATATTTTCTGTTAATTTAAGCCTTTCTATAAGTTTCCTTTGGGCTGCAAAATAGCATATGCACAAAATGTGTGTGCTCAATTGCTCAGGCATGTCTGGCTCTTTGTGGCCCCATGGATTGTAACACGCCACGCTCCTCTGTCCATGGAATTTTCCAGGCACAGAATACTGGAGTGGGTTGCCACTTCCTACACTAGGGGATCTTCCCGACCCAGGGATCAAACTTTCCTCTATGACTTCTTTTGCATCTCCTCCATTGACAGGTGGATTCTTTATCACTAGTGCTTTATCACTTCAAGGAAGCCCTAAGAACAGTAATACTTTAGAATTTTTAAAAGATAACTCAAGTTTTTATCTAGTTTTGAGGAAGCTCTATGCACAATAATACTTTAGAATTTTTTAAAGATAGCTCAGGTTTATATCTAGTTTTCATTATCAATGAAAATAATTGAGAATATAAGGACTATCATTAAGATCTCCATCCTCTTAAAAAAAAACATAAAATCCAAAAAATTAAAAAACACTTCTAACATAAGTGACAATCTTTATATATTAAGCTATTATTAGGTAGGTATTAACTTGACCCATATTTCTCAGAATCCCATTCCATGTATGGTTCATGGCTAGCATTTACCAATGAGAGGAATTCAAATGTATTTGAAAAAAAGAAGAGAATAAAAGGAGTTACCATCTGAGGAAGGCAGATGCATTAGTAGACATGGATTTTAAATTAGCTTCCTGATGAGCTTCTGCAAAATATACTATGTGGTTGTTAGAGACTGAATAGGAGTATCTCATACGTTCTGAGGTTTGAAATGCCCTCTAAGTGAATTCCTGTGTATGTGTGCATGTGTGTAAGTCACTTCAGTTGTATCTGACTCTTTGTGACCCTATGTATTGTAGCTCACCATGCTCCTCTGTCCATGGGATTCTCCAAGCAAGAATGCTAGAGTGGATTACCATGCCCTCCTTCAGGGGATCTTCCCGACCCACTGATCGAACCTGCACCTTCTCTATCTCCTGCATTGGTAGGCAGGTTCTTTACAATTAATGCCAACTGGGAAGCCCAATTGAGTTTCTAAGACCACTTCCAAATGCCTTCACTCTTTTAACACTTCTAAAGTATAAGCATGCATCTAATCTCCTATGATAAAATCAATTATACCTGGAAAATAATGAGTGAAGATTATTTACAAACTAATGCAAATGATCTGTACACACCATTTTTTTACCAGCCAATTACTGAGGATATAAAATTTGAAAATTAGGAATCTGAAGTCAATATCCTGATTAGACAACAGATTGGGTACAATAATTGCCAATGGAAGATAGAACAAGTATTTCAGACTATATACTGTGACCAAATAAAAAGTTATTTGAATTGTCACTGGTTATTGGTAAAAATCACTTGCAAGAAAGGCAAGAAAATTTACCCTCTTAAAAAAAATGATGTATAGTTGATTTACAATGCTGAAATGTTAGTTTCTGATGTATAAGAGAGTGATTCAGATACTTTCATTGATAATTTTTGTATACTTTGGTAACCATAAGTTTATTGTATATGCCTCTGAATCTGTTTCTGTTTTATAAATAAGTTCATATTATCATATTTTAGATTCCACATGTAAGTGATACCTCATGGTATTTGTCTTTCTCTGTATGACTTCACTTAGTATGATAATGTCTAGGTTTATTCATGCTGCTGCAAATGCATTATTTCATTTTTCAGTGACTAAGTAGTATCCCATTGTATACACACAACCCATCTTTATCCATTCATCTGTTGATACACATTAAGGTTGATTACATGTCTCAGCTATTATAAACAGTGTTGCTATGAACAAATATCTTTATCAATAGAGTCTTCATCTTTTTTTTCCATATCTATGCCCAGGAGTGAGATTGTAACTCTATTTTTAGGTTTTAAGGAACTTTCATACTGTTCTCCATAGCGGTTGAACCAATTTACAATATAAACTTACCATTAAATAATTCATTTACACTAGACATACAGACCCCACTGTTTGTGGACTGGTGTATATTTTTTCTGGTGCCCTAAATAAATTTCAAGAAGAAAATAACAAACTCAGTCCTTTAAATTCTCCTCTGAAAGCAGTCATAGAACCAGATGACTGTCCCGAAATAATCCTTTACTTTTTCATTAAGGTGAAAAAACAGAATACATACTTCATGATTAGTCTGACCTAAAATATTAAAGCAAGTAGAACTTGCTGCCTCACTAAGACTTACATACTATTTAGAAAACTGACTGGAAAGAAAAATTGAAGTTGAAACATCTAGATGGGTTACATCTAGCTGAAACATCTAGATGTTACAAACATCTTGAACAGCCAAATTCTGCTGATCTTTCCTTGCAAGCAAAAGTCCTCATTCTCCAGTTCAATTCGTTTGTTCCAATTTGTTTAAGCTAGATATCATGTAATGAGTTCACATTTGACAATTGTCCTGTAGGAGTATTTACATTATTTGCAAGATACAATTCTTATTTTACTCATTTGCAGAACTGAGCAGATTGATAAGGAGACATTCATAAATAATGGGTGGGTAGATACCTTAAGGATTATCCTTAAATACCATAATATTCAAAATATATGTTCTATAAATCATATTAGTTCTACAAATGGATCTGAAGCCATTTCCAATGGGTATTGTGATTTAGGAAATGGAATATCCTAAATGCAGGACAGCAAATGAGACACAGATAAAAAGAACAGACTTTTGGACTCAGTGGGAGGAGGCAAGAGTGGGATGACTTGAAAGAATAGCATGGAAATCTGTACATTATCATATGTAAAAGTTGTGGTACATGTATACAATAGAATATTATTCAGCCATAAAAAAGGAATGAAATTGGTTCATTTGTAGTGTTTTGGATGAACCTAGAGCCCATCATCATGCGAAGAGTTGACTCATTGGAAAAGAACCTGATGCTGGGAGGGGTTGGGGCCATGAGAAGAAGGGGACGACAGAGGATGAGATGGCTGGATGGCATCATTGACTCGATGGGCATGAGTTTGAGTAAACTCTGGGAATTGGTGATGGACAGGGAGGCCTGGTGTGCTACGATTCATGGAGTCGCAAAGAGTCGAACACGACTGAGTGATTGAACTGAACTGAACTGAGAGTCCATCATACTGAGTGAAGCAAGTCAGAAGGAGAAAAGCAAATATCATATTTTAATGCATATATGTGGAATCTAGAAGTATGGTAGTGGTGGATCTATTTGCAGGGTAGAACTAGAGACACATAAATAGAGAATGGACTTGTGGTTACAGTGGGGGAGGGAGAGTGTGGGACAAACTGAGACAGTACAATCAACATGTACATCACCATGTGTAAAATAGCTAGTGGGAAGCTGCTGTAAAATACAGGAAACTGAGCTTGGTGCTTTGAGACAACCTAGAGGGGTGGGATTTTGGAGGGAATGAGGCTCAAGAACTGGACATGGAACAACAGACTGGTTAAAAATTGGGAAAGGAGTATATCAAGAATGTATATTTTCATGCTGCTTATTTAACTTACATGCAGAGTACCTCATGCAAAATGTTGGGCTGGATGAAGCACAAGCTGAATCAAGTTTGCCAGGAGAAATATAAATAACCTCAGATATGCAGATGACACCACCCTTATGGCAGAAAGTGAAGAGGAACTAAAAAGCTTCTTGATGAAAGTGAAAAAGGAGAGTGAAAAAGTTGGCTTAAAGCTCAACATTCAGAAAACTAAGATCATAGCATCCAGTCGCATCACTTCTTGGCAAATAGATGGGGAAACAATGGAAACAGTGAGAGACTTTATTTTCTTGGGTTCCAAAATCACCAAAGGTGGTGATTGCAGTCATGAAATTAAAAAGACACTAGCTCTTTGGAAAAAAAGATATGACCAACCTAGACAGCATATTAAAAAGCAGAGACATTACTTTGCCAACAAAGGTCTGTCTAGTCAAAGATATGGTTTTTCCAGTAGTCATGTATGGATGTGAGAATTGGACTATAAAGGAAGCTGAGTGCCAAAGAATTGATGTTTTTAAACTGTGGTGTTGGAGAAGACTCTTGAGAGTCACTTGGTCTGCAAGGAGATCCAACCAGTCAATCCTAAGGAAATCAGTCCTAAGTATTCATTGGAAAGACTGATGTTGAAGCTGAAACTCCAATACTTTGGCTACCTGATGCGAATAACTGACTCATTGGAAAAGACACTTATGCTGGGAAAGATTGAAGGCAGGAGGTAGGAGAAGGGGATGACAGAGGATGAGATAGTTGGATGGCATCACTGACCTGATGGACATGAGTTTAAGCAAGCTCTGGGGGTTGGTGATGACAGGGATGCCTGGCATGCTGCATTCCATGGGGTCACAAAGAGTTGGACACGACTGAACTAAACTGGACTGAGGTTCAAGAGGGAGGTGATATATGTATACTGAGAGCTGATTCATGTTGTTGTATAGCAGAATCCCATACAACATTATAAAGCAATTATCCTCCAATTAAAAAAAAAAAGAAAGAGAGAGAAAGGATAACAAAATAAAAAAAGAACAAAAATATGAAGTAAAAGAAAAAAAATCCCAAAACAACAAAGCAAAATAAAAATAGAAAAATTTAACAGATATGCATATTAAAAATAGATATATAAAATACAAATAAAGATAAAATAACAACACCAACAACTGAAAAGGATGAAACGTACAAAGGAAGATTTATAGCAATAGGAAGATTTTCCTGGTGCCTTTTCTGTCAATGTCCTTGCTCCTACAGTGAGCCAGAGTCCATCCTGGCCTCCTCAGAAGCCCTCCAAACCTCTAGGTTGGTCTTTGACCTTCTGTGGGCTCTGTGGGGCAGCCAGACACGGATCTTACCCAGCTCCTGTGTGTACTTGCCCCTAAAGTCTACTGCTGCTAAGGCCAGACCAGTCTCAAATGTGGCAACATTGTGCATTCAGATATTCCATAGATGCAGGATTTAGCAAGTTGATCTCAGGGATTTAATCTTTGACTTGTGCAGCTGTAGGGGAAAAATTCTGTTTCTCTTCCTAGTCATCCCACACCTGGGACTCAGCTTTGGTTTCGGCCCCATCTCTGTGTGTGTGCCACTTACAGGTGTCTGTTCCTTCCCCAGGCAGGAGGGAAGGAAAGCAGCGACTGACTGGGGCGCACTTACTCCCGCAGATCCAGTGGGATACTGCAGCCGCAACTGGAATGTGGGAGAGTTGCCTGCAGCAGTGGGGACTGGGAGGCAGTTGTGACAGACTGTGGTTTGCTTGCCTTGATGGGAGTCTTTCCCAGTTCCCACGGTGGCAGATGCTGGTCTGTGGATGGTGGTGGTGGCCCCATTCTTTGCATGTGCCTCAACAATGGTGCCCCCTTTCCTAGGCAGCCCACACTTCCTCTAAGTTCATTCCTGCTCATACAGCCTTTCACTCCCATCCCCTTTCTTTTATCCACAGAGCCCAAAGTGTTCCTTTCCCTAAAACCACTATCTTAACCCCATATATTAGCACTCAGCCCTTTTCAGCGTTGGCAGATATCCATCTCAGGTAAGGATGCCCAGAGCTAATTCCCCAAGAGACTTTGGATGTGCATCACTCAGGACCCCAGAGCGTAAGTGGACATAGGAGACCTTGGCTTGAGGGATGGGTGGGCCTACTCAGGGGAAAGGAGTTATAATGGCAGCTCCATCCCTTGTGTGCCACTCAACAGTGATGTCTTGCTTCTAAGGCGTCCCAGGCTTCATTTCACAAACTTTCCCAGTTGTGGAGTTCATTAGTCCTGTCCCTCCAGGCTGTCTTTTCACAGCCAACACCTTATATGTGGAATCTAAACATATGGTACAAATCAATGTATTTACAAGTCAGCAATATAGTCACAGATATAGAAAACAAACATGGTTAACAAGGTTATCAAGGTAATCCACGTCTATGCCACAACCAATAGTACTGAAGAAGCTGAAGTTGAATGGTTCTATAAAGACCTACAAGACCTTCCAGAATTAACACCCCAAAAAGCTGTCCTTTTCATTATAGGGGACTGGAATGCAAAAGTAGGAAGTCAAGAAACTCCTAGAGTAACAGGCAAATTTGGCCTTGGAATACAGATTGAAGCAGGGCAAAATCTAATAGAGTTCTGCCAAAAGAATGCACTGGTCAAAGCAAACACCCTCTTCCAACAATACAAGAGAATACTCTACACATGGATGTCACCAGATGGTCAGCACCAAAATCAGGTTGATTTTATTCTTTGTAGCCAAAGATGGAGAAGCTCTATACAGTCAGCAAAAACAAAACCAGGAGCTTATGGTGGCTCAGGTCATGAACTCCTTATTTCCAAATTCAGACTTAAATTGAAGAAAGTAGGGAAAACCACTAAACCATTCAAGTATGACCTAAATCAAATCCCTAAAGATGATACAGTTTAACTGAGAAATAGATTTAAGGGACTAGATCTGATAGACAGAGTGCCTGATGAACTATGGACAGAGGTTTGTGACATTGTACAGGAGACAGGGAGCAAGACCATCCCCAAGAAAAAGAAATGAAAATAGCAAAATGGCTGTCTGAAGAGGCCTTAATAATAGATGTGAAAAGAAGAGAGGTGAAAAGCAAAGGAGAAAAGGAAAGATATACCCATTTGAATGCAGAGTTCCAAAGAAGAGCAAGGAGAAATAAGAAAGCCTTCCTCAGTAAGCAGTGCAAAGAAATAGAGGAAAGCAATAGAATGGGGAAGACTAGAGATCTCTTCAAGAAAATTAGAGATACCGAGGGACCATTTCATGCAAAGATGGGCTCAATAAAGGACCTAACAGAAGCAGAAGATATTAAGAAGAGGTGACAAGAATACACAGTACTGTATTCTTCATGACCCAGACAAAAAGATCTTCATGACCCAGATAAGCGTGATGGTGTGATCTCTCAGCTAGAGCCAGATATCCTGGAATGTGAAGTCAAGTGGGCCTCAGGAAGCATCACTATGAACAAAACTAGTGGAGGTGGTGGAATTCCAATTGAGCTATTTCAAATCCTGAAAGATGATGCTGTGAAAGTGTTGCATTCAATATGCCAGCAAATTTGGAAAACTCAGCAGTGGCCACAGGAGTGAAAAAGGTCAGCTTTCACTCCAATCACTAAGAAAAGCAATGCCAAAGAATGCTCAAACTAGAAGAGGCAAAGGAACCAGAGATCAAATGGCCAACATCCACTGGATCATTGAAAAAGCAAGAGTTCCAGAAACACATCTATTTCTGCTTTATTGACTATGTCAAAGACTTTGACTGTGTGGATCACAATAAACTGTGGAAAATTCTGAAAGAGATGGAAACACTGGGCCACCTGACCTGCCTCTTAAGAAACCTGTATCCAGGTCAGGAAGCAACAGTTAGACTTGAACCTAGAACAACACACTGGTTCCAAATAGGAAAAGGAGTACGTTAAGCTTGTATATTGTCACCCTGCTTATTTAACTTATATGCAGAGTACATCATGAGAAACACTGAGCTGGAAGAAGCACAAGCTGGAATCAAGATTGCTGGGAGGAATCTCAGTAACCTCAGATATGCAGATGATATCACTTTTATGACAGAAAGTGAAGAACTAAAGGGCCTCTTGATGAAAGTGAAAGAGGAGAGTGAAAAAGTTGGCTTAAGGCTCAACATTCAGAAAACTAAGATCATAGCATCCGGTCCCATCACTTCATGGGAAATAGATGGGGAAACAGTGGAAACAGTGGCTGACTTGCCACCCAAGTACTGCCTACTCCTTGCTATGGTGTCCAGTGCTTAGTTGCTCAGTCATGTTTGACTCTTTGTGACCCCATGGACTGTAACCTATAAGGCTCCTCTGTCCTTGGGGAGTCTCCAGGGAAGAATACTGAGTGGGTTGCCATGCCCTCCTCCAGGGGATTTTCACAACCCAGGGATTGAACCCAGGTTTCTCGCATCATAGGTGGATTCTTTACCATCGGAGCCACCAGGGAAGCCCAAGAATACTGGAATGGGTATCTTATCCCTTTTCCAGGGGATCTTCCCAACCCAGGAATCAAACTGGGGTCTCCTGCTTTGCAGATGACTCTTCATCAGCTGAGCTACCAGGGAATCCAATTCCATTACACATATGTCATATTTTCTTTATGTCTTTGCCTGCAGATTGACATTTAGGTTACTTCTGTATCTTGGTTGCTTTAAGTAATATATATAATTCTGCCCTGAATATTTGGGTGCATCTATCTTTTGTATCTTTTTGAATTAGTGTTTCTGTTTTCTTCAAACAGATATGAAGGATTGGAACTTCTTGATACTACAGTAATTCTAATTTTAGTTTTTTTAAGAAACCCCATACTGCTTTCCATAATGTATATACCAATCTATATGAGCACCAACAGTGTACAAGAGTTCCTTTTTCTCTACTTCCTTGCCAATATTTGTTATTTGCTGTCTTTTTGATGATAGCCATTCTGATAAGTGTGAGGTGACATTTTATTATGGCCTGCATTTCTCTGATAAATAGCAGTGTTGCATTTTTTTTTTCAAGTGCCTGTTGAAAATCTGTATGTCTTTGGGAAATAACCTATGCAAGTATTTTGTCCATTTAAAAGCTTGTTTTTTGTTTGTTTGTCTGTTTGTTTGTTTTTGCTATTAAGTTATATGAGCTGCTTATTTATTTTAGATTGTAATGCCTGGTGGGTCATATAATTCATAAATATTTTCTCCCATTTGTTAGGTTTTCTTTTCAGTTTGCCAATAGCTTCCTTTGCTGTGTGAAAGCTTTTAATTCAATCCTACTTAATTATTTTTGTTTCTATTTACTATTCCATAAAGGACAGATTCAAAAATATTGCTGCAATACATGTCAAATAGTGTTCTGCCTATATTTCCGTCTAAGAGTTTTATGGTTTCCAGTCTTACATTTAAGTCTCTAATCCATTTGAGTTTATCTTTTATATGGAATTTGTATCATTCTTAAACATGACACTACTAAAATATTTACTAACATTGAAAGAATAAATCACTCTACTTCAATTAGGAGTTTAGCTAGTGGTTCAGTGGTAAAGGATCTGCCTGCCAATGCAGGAGACTCAGGTTTGATCCCTGGGTTGGGAAGATATCCTGGAGAAGGAAATGGCTACCTATTCTAGTATTCTTGCCTGGGAAATCCCATGGAGAGAGCAGCTTGGTGGGCTAAAGTTCATGGGGTTGCAAAAGAGTTGGACATGACTCAGTGACTTTACAGTCAACAGCACATTCATTCAATGGAACATTGTATGTTAAATAAAATTTTAAAAGACAGTAGCTCCTCAAAAGTTATGCATGAATCTCCCAAATATAATTTTAGGAAAAGAAAAAAAGCATTTGATCTATGATTGTTTTTGATCTGTGTTAGGAAAATCTAGGCTAAAATATCCAAAGTCAGCAGAAGGGTAACCTTTTAGATGGAATAACAGTTTTTGGTGATATTCAATGCTAACCAATCAGAAATTCCTGGGAACACGTTTGTATTTGAAAATGTTGAGTTTATTTCTTGTTACAGTGAGAGACAACATCGACCATGGGGGAAATGTAAGATATATGAATAGGGTGTCCTAAATTACTTATACTTTCTTGGTTTGTGTTGGGTGATTTTGGAAGGGTTTAAGAAGAGGTGCTTTGCTCCTGATTGTCTGCTGTCAGGAAGCCAATTTCCACTGTCTCCCCATCTATTTCCCATGAGGTGATGGGACCACATGCCATGATCTTAGTTTTCTGAATGTTGAGCTTTAAGCCAACTTTTTCACTCTCCTCTTTCACGTTCATCAAGAGGCTTTTTAGTTCCTCTTCACTTTCTGCCATAGGGTGGTGTCATCTATATATCTGAGGTTATTGATATTTCTCCCAGCAATCTTCATTCCAGCTTGTGCATCTTCCAGCCCAGCATTTCTCATGATGTACTCTGCATATAAGTTAAATAAGCAGGGTGACAATACACAGCCTTGACGTACTCCTTTTCCTATTTGGAACCAGTCTGTTGTTCCATGTCCAGTTCTAACTGTTGCTTCCTGACCTGCATACAGGTTTCTCAAGAGGCAGGTCAGGTGGTCTGGTATTCCCATCTTCTTCAGAATTTTCCACAGTTTATCGTGATCCACACAGTCGAAGGCTTTGGCATAGTCAATAAAGCAGAAATAGATGTTTTTCTGGAACTCTCTTGCTTTTTTGATGATCCAGCAGATATTGGCAATTTGATCTCTGGTTCCTCTGCCTTTTCTAAAACCAGCTTGAACATCTGAAAGTTCCTGGTTCATGTATTGCTGAAGCCTGCCTTGGAGAATTTTGAGCATTACTTTACTAGCATGTGAGATGAGTGCAATTGTGCGGTAGTTTGAGCATTCTTTGGGATTGCCTTTCTTAGGGATTGGAATGAAAACTGACCTTTTCCAGTCCTGTGGCCACTGCTGAGTTTTCCAAATTTGCTGACATATTGAGTGCAGCACTTTCACAGCATCATCTTTCAGGATTTGAAATAGCTCAACTGGAATTCCATCACATCCACTAGCTTTGTTCATAGTGATGCTTTCTAAGGCCCACTTGACTTCACATTCCAGGATATTGGGAATATCTTTCCTTTTCTCCTTTGCTTTTAGCTTCTCTTCATTTCACAGCTATTTGTAAGGCCTCCTCAGACAACCATTTTGCCTTTTTGCATTTCTTTTCCATGGGGATGGTCTTGATCCCTGTCTCTTGTACAATGCCATGAACCTCTGTCCATAATTCATCAGGCTCTCTGTCAATCAGATCTAGTCCTTTAAATCTATTTCTCACTTCCACTGTACAGTCATAAGGGATTTGATTTAGGTCATACCTGAATGGTCTAGTGGTTATCCCTACTTTCTTCAGTTTAAGTCTGAATTTGGCAATAAGGAGTTCATGATCTGAGCCACAGTCAGCTCCCAGTCTTGTTTTTGCTGACTGTATAGAACTTCTCCATCTTTGGCTGCAAAGAATATAATCAATCTGATTTTGGTGTTGACCATCTAGTGATGCCCATGTGTAGAGTCTTCTCTTGTATTGTTGGAATAGAGTGTTTGCTATGACCAGTGAGTTCTCTTGGCAAAATTCTATTAGCCTTTACCTTGCTTCATTCTGTACTCCAAGGCCAAATTTGCCTGTTACTCCAGTTGTGTCTTGACTTCCTACTTTTGCATTCCAGTCCCCTATAATGAAAAGGACATCTTTTTGGGGTGTTAGTTCTAAAAGGTCTTGTAGGTCTTCATAGAACTGTTCAACTTCGGCTTCTTCAGAGCTACTGGTTGGAGCATAGGCTTGGATTATCGTGACATGGAATGGTTTGCCTTGGAAACGAACAGAGATCATTCTGTCGTTTTTGAGATTGCATCCAAGTACTGCATTTCGGACTCTTTTGTTGACTATGATGGCTACTCCATTTCTTCTAAGGGATTCCTGCCCACAGTAGTAGATATAATGGTCATCTGAGTTAAATTCACCCATTCTAGTCCATTTTAGCTCGCTGATTCCTAGAATGTCGACACTCATTCTTGCCATTTCCTGTTTGACCACTTCCAATTTGCCTTGATTCATGGATCTAACATTACAGGTTCCTATGCAATATTGCTCTTTACAGCATCAAACCTTGCCTCTATCACCAGTCCCATCCACAACTGGGCATGTTTTTGCTGTGGCTCCATCCTTTCATTCTTTCTGGAGTTATTTCTCCACTGATCTCCAGTAGCACATTGGGCACCTACAGACCTGGGGAGTTTCTCTTTCCGTATCCTATCATTTTGCCTTCTCATACTGTTCATGGGGTTCTCAAGGCAAGAGTACTGAAGTGGTTTGCCATTCCCTTCTCCAGTGGACCACGTTCTGTCAGACCTCTCCACCATGATCCGACCGTCTTGGGTGGCCCCACACGGCATGGCTTAGTTTCACTGAGTTAGACAGGACTGTGGTCCTGTGATCGGATTGGCTAGTTTTCTGTGATTATGGTTTTAGTGTGTCTGCCCTCTGATGCCCTCTCGAAACACCTACCATCTTACTTGGGTTTCTCTTACCTTGGACATGAGGTATCTCTTCACGGCTGCTCCAGCAAAGCTCAGCCGCTGCTCCTTACCTTGGAGGAGGGGTATCTCCTCACCGCCGCCCCTCCTGACCTTGAACGTGGAGTAGCTCCTCTCGGCCCTCCTGCGCCCTGGCAGCAGCCGCTCCTTGGAGGTGGGGTAGCCCCTCTCGGGCGGAGGCCCTGACCTCCTGGGTGGGGTAGTTCCTCCCAACCGCCGCCCTGACCTCGGGCGTGGGGAAGCTCCCCTCAGCCGCGCTCCTGCGCTGTCGCAGCCTGGCGCTCTCGGCGCTACCTCTGACCTTGGGCGAGGGGTAGCTCCTCAAGGCCACGCTTCTGCGCGGTTCGTAGCAGCAGGCGCGAAAAAACTATAGTATCTTAATAAAAGTTATCTATAGTGAAGGCACATTGCACCAATGCTAACACAGTAATTGGTTTAAAAAAGTCATAGCTATTCATGTTAAGTAGGAAAATGACATAATTGGTAACTTTTGTGGCTCAGACAATGTTCATGTTGTGCCTGTGACCAGATAGAATTTTGGTGTGATCTTTTTCTTGCTGTTGCTGCCTTGGTCTATCATAGTCACGGAATTTCTGTTTTTCATGTTGAAGTTAATAGCTTCCTATTGCTACTATAAAAAAAAATTACTACACTCTTAATGATTTAAACAACACACGATATTATCTATTATCTTATTCTTCAGGATGTTAGAAGTCTGAAATTATTCTCAGGGCTAAAATTAAGGAGGTGACAGACAACATTTCTAGTGAAAACTCTGGAAGGGAATCGTTTTCTTGTCTTTCCACCATTTGGATGCCTATTGCCTTGCTTGGATGATGACCCACTTTCCCAATCTCCAAAGCTAGCAACATTGGACTGAGTCCTTCTCACACTGCCAGTTCTCTGATTCTCACTTTTGTCTCACTTTTCTAGTTATAAAGATTCTTGTGATTTCTTCATGCCTACCTAGATAATCTAGGATAATCTCTTTATTTTAAAGTCAGCTGATTATTGCTTTTAATTTCATTTGTAACCTTAACTTTGCTTTGCCATGTAACTTGTACTATCAAGTTGCAGAGATTAGCGTGTGGACATCATTAGGGGGCTGAGTTTATGCTAATACATGAATGCCCACAGAATTTTTTTATTTTAATAGAAGAACACCAAGGTCTGCTTTTAGCAACACCAAACCCTAACTAGTAATACTTAGTCATTTCTGAACTTCAGGGTGTGAATTTCTCAGATGAAAACTATTGTATTTCTTTACCTACACCATTTGTATAGCATTTAATGGGTGGATTTTAAAAGGGGCTAATTTATCTTACGGTGCTACTATACAGTTTTTACTTTATTATATACATTTATATACTTCAATACAATTTAAAATATATTAGAACTCAGTAATTTAAGAAGTATAAGATTGCAATGATTTCAGTGAATTATAGGGTGTTTTCAGTTTATGTAACAGAAGAGGATTCCTTAGTCAAAATTATTTAATTATATTCATGCTAATAAACTTTTTGGCACAATGCAGAATGCTCGGTAATTGCTCAAAAAATTAAGTTTTTGAAACTTGATATTGATACCATTATTATTAATCAGTGTTGTTATTGCTTTTTCTTATTTAAATTACCTAGAATTATTAGCATTTGATTTATATATGTACAGATATATGTGTGTGTGTGTGTATATATATATATATATATATATATTCTCTCTTGTTTTACTCCATTAATTATGTTTATAGGTAAATACTTTTTTAAATATAAAATTTATATATACTTTTCTCTACTGGTTTGGAGAATCCTAGCAAAATCAATTAATGTGTTAAATCATCTCTTTTACTTCCCAATCACTTCATGCACAGAGTGGTTCAATCATAAGTTATTGAATTCTTATGTTTTGGTAATTAGTTCACCATTGTAATAATCTTTTAGATATAAGAAAGTATTTGTTGACAAGTGAAGCATTCTTTTTATTCTTTTTTAAAGTAACTTCTCTCAGTATCAGAGGGCAAGATTGTCTGCTAGACTAGAGTGAGAGGAAAGAAGTCAGCCAACACTTTTTATATATGAGTGCATCGTATTCATTTTATATATTAAACTCTACAAAAAACATTGAGAGAGACATTATTACCCCCTTTTATAGATGATTAAATTTAATATCAGAAAAATAATATAACTTAAATCATATATGTAGAAAGATTCAAGAACAGAAGAATTCAAAGAATGCCTTTGGGGACAAGATGTTTCTATAACACTGTCCTCTATGTAATTATTAGCATTCCTTGGCCATATGGGTTATTAGTGGAGTATAGGCTACTGGGATTAGAGACGTTCTTGGATATGAGATAAGTACTTTATGCATGTTATCTTATTTCATACCATTGTTAAGGGAATCTCACTTTCAAAATAGTCATAGTATGATTTTAGTATTATGTGAGTGAACCATGACATTTTATCTAGAAATCAAATATTCTGAGACTGGAAATAATTTGCATAGAGGCAATAAATGGAGATAGCATTTGGTCATCTGTATCTGCTAAATGTGTTCCCATTGTCATTTTCAGAGCCTGGAACTCAGGACTCCCTAAGGTTTTGCTTAAGGAGACCTAAGTGCCTGCATTTATATTAAAATGAAATAAATTGGCAAGATTTAAGCAGTGATCCAGGGGCCAGAGCTATGAAGACTAGGCATCATCTGCATAGTGGCTGTTCCTGTGGTAGGTGAGTGCCAGGACTTTGAATGTATAAAACTTGGGGTAGTATTCTCTAGTGTGCTTGAGTTTTTTATTTTTATAATTTTAAGAAAATATAATAATTCATAGCATTTTTAAAAGAGAGAAATTAAAGTATCTAAAATTAATGCAGCAGCATCATAATTATTCCCTTTTACTTTCTGATAAAAATTTCAAATGTGAGTTTGCCTCTTTCAATTAACATGATATGTAAGATCATTCTGTTATATTGTAATGCACACTGCAATTTAATATTTCCATTATATGTATTTTCATTACACATTTTAAAGCAACTTCAAAATCATTTTGTGTAACAAGGCATTTTTCATTTTCATTTGAGATATTTTAAAGAATGAAATCTAGAAAAAACATGGTATTAGTGGCTCCAAAGGATAAGGGTAGTTCTACAATTCTCATTCAATATTGCCAAACTGCTATAGAGATTTTAAATTTTATCCTACACATTTTTCATTATATTCCAATTGATAATGCATATTATCAATGGAAACTTAAATCCAACTTTTAATTTATAAAAATTATTATTTTTAATATGTGAATTTCTTTATAATGAAAATGTGCATTTTATATGTGAATATTACATAAATTTATCAAATTGTAATTTTGCACAGTGTATAGAAGAGCTCTTCAGACTTGGGATTTGGTCATGCTCCAACCCTATATCCTATTTGTTAGTATTCTTTTGGAGAAGTGATAGCTTTTTAGTACATAAAAACAGTAGTGACTACTTTTTATAAGAACTCACTCAATTCTGTTAATCAAATTAAGCACTCTTTTACACTATTTTATTTTACTCTTATAAAAACCTTACAGTTTAATTATGCATTTATTTTCAAAACAAAAATTTGAGACCCATTGGGTGTAAGGAATATGTCTAACGTCATGGAATTCGCAGCTACTAGAATACAAAATAGAAAGGTCTCCATTTGAGGCATGGGACTACACACTTACCTCAATTCCTGCTGCTTGATTTGTGGATGACCTGGAATCTTCTGAGGGAGTTCTTTATTAATCTTTATGAAAGGACAGAAGTTTCTGTGTTCTTATGGTTAAACTAACATTCTTACATATATTTTTTCTTGTATTTAAGCAAATATTTTTATAAATTTGCTCCACTTCCCTGCAATGAGATTTATTTGCTAGCAAAACTGATATTAGGAAATGCATCAACCCAGAGTGAATATGACCAATAGTTTTCATAATTTAACTAATGTATTAATTATTAATATATGAAACTTGCTCAGTCGTGTTCAACTGGTTGACCCCATGAAATTCTTTAATCCAGAATACTGGAGTAGGTAGCCTTTCCCTTCCCCAAGGGATCTTCCCAACCTAGGAATCAAACCCAGGTTTCCCTCATTGCAGGCGGACTCTTTACTAGCAGAGCCACAAGGGAATCCCAAGTTCAAGGGTGCTCACAAGGGTTTGGAACACAGGCAAGGCCTGATCCAGAACTCCCATATTTATTTTCATAGGTTGATATGCCTCCAAATAGGGCTTTCCCGATAGCCAGTTGATAAAGAATCTGCCTGCAATGCAGGAGACCCTGGTTCTACTCTTGTGTTAGGAAGATCCCCTGGAGAAAAGATAGGCTACCCACTCCAGTATTCTTGGGATTCCCTGACCCAGGAATCGAACTGTGGTCTCCTGCATTGCAAGCAGTTTCTTTACCAACTGAGCTATCAAAGAAGAATCCTTTGGGGTTCAGCTGGTAAAAAATCCACCTGCAGTGCAGGTAGACCAGGGTTCGATCCCTGGGTTGGGAAGATCCCCTGGAGACAGTATTCTGACCTGGAGAATTTCGAGGACTGTATAGTCCATGGGTCCCAAAGAGTTGGACTTTTATTTTTTTTTTCTTTAATATAAGAAAAATAACCATGTAATCCAGCACGTAAATTTGAGAGTCTATTATTTTATTTTGTTGTTTACTCAAAGTATCTGTCTTCTCACTATCAAGATGACAACTGGAACAAAAAAAAAAAAAAAAGAGAGAGAGAGAGAGAGATGTAATTTAGCATGGGAATTTAATTTCCTGAATGTGGATTCTGAACATATGTTACTTCCTTTGCTACATGGTTTCTCCCCTTGATTCTCCATGGAAAAAAAAATTTAGTCAAGCTCTTTTAAGTGTGGAATTCTAAAATATTAATGTCTACTTCATTTAGTTATTGTGACATTTTATGAGCATGCCGATCAAGATGTCAGCATAGTACTTGAAATAATTTCTATAATTATTATCCATATATGTCTGAGTTGTCGCAACTGTAGCATGCTGATGCAGAATCAGAGTCGCTTCAGTTTTAAAATATATGGACAAATTGAAGAGAAATGCTATACAAGAGTCAGAAAAATTTATTTGACAAAAAACATGCAACATAGAGCATCACAGATAGCCAAGCAGGGAAAAACTGCTAATTCTAGGGAGACCACATTAAAATGGAGACAGAAATGAAACAATGGATCGAAAAGGATTTTTAGATTTTGTGCAACCAGAAAATAAGTAACAAGTGGTTTTATACTGCATTCAATGTGCAGAACAATAACATAGATGTCTATATATTCTTTTGACTCTGAAATCTATCCTATTCTTTGAACTTTGTCAAATTACATGAAATAACATATAATAATATCTCACCTTTTTATCCTAGTGCTTTAAAATTTTTAAGAAAGAAATACATTATTTCATGTCTGATAATTTCCATGGCACATTAAAACTCTTACAGTAAAAGCATAAGATGGAGATGACAACCCACTCTGGTATTCTTGCTTGGAAAATCCCATGGACAGAGGAGCCTGGTGGGCTATAGTCCATGAGCTCACAGAGTTGGACACAGCTTAGTGACTGAGCACACAAACACATAAGAAAGTGTTTCACAAAAGTAATAACTGAAGAACCTATAGTCTTAGAATGACTAAACTTACTATGATCATGTATCTTTGTTCTGTGTTCAAAGAATTCATGGCTGATTCATGTCAATGTATGACAAAAACCACTACAACATTGTAAAGTAATTAGCCTCCAACTAATAAAAAAATAAATGGGGGAAAAAAAAAGTTCATAAATAGTGGATGGAATATAGAGTCCAACCCATAAAGATATTGTAAATACTATATCACCTAAACTGTTTCTAATCTAAAAAATGAGTTAAATTATATGCTAGTTCTCAATTTCTGATTTTACTTACAAATTGGTGGGAAACACCTATCTATGGCTGATATTAATAGCAGCAATATATTATTAAGGCTAATTTTTGTAGAGTTGTTTTATTGTGCCACACAGTTTAAAATGAACTTATATATATTTGTTCTCCTAATTATTAAATAATCCTAAAAGAAATAGGTAATATTTTTCATATCATTTTTTTTTCATATAATGAAACTATTTTAACAGATGTCTATTTAAATTACTAAAATTCATTCAACTACTCATCAGTGACATAGATGTTCAAACTCAAAAATCCTACTTCTCAATTCATTACTTCTGGATCCTAAAATTAAAGAGAAACATTCTATTGAATCATCTGTTGGATTAGGAAGACAAAGGTTGCTATCAGTTCTCTAATTTTTAATGTGTATTATTAGTGAGCAACATGGCTTTCTGAATTTCAGATTTCCTTCTGCTTAAATGTGAAACATGTGGTATTTTACATAAGTTTTTATTTGGAAATATAAGACTGAATTAAATATTTTGAGGTTATCATAATGAATTGTTTAAAAGCTATTAGTTTAAAAGTTTCTTCTTCAATTGTAAATCCATGTAGGACTTTCAAAATCATATTTAAAGCAACTCGTCATATGAAAAATATGTCGAGAAGCTTGTCTTAAGTATGAAGATTAGTTGATTAGTTGATAGTTTTCAATTTTGAAAAGAGAACAGAAAGTGAACCCCAGCAGAGCAAATGAAGATAGTGCTGGAAGACAGTCTAGCAACCTACGAATTTTCTGAATCAGAAGTCAGGAAACTAACTCAATAAGGGTGTTGGTAACCTGAGGTCACAAAGAGTTGGATATGACTGAAGTGACTAAGCATGCAGCTCCTACTTAAATATCACAAATATTTACTAAGTGAATTTTGACATGATTTTGGATTTTTTCATGTTATTTAAGTATTCTGTAATTCAGTCTCTATCCCTTATTTGCACTGAATCTGGCTTGGATTAATTGGAGGAATTTTATATTGAGCTACATGTTATTCAGCAACTCCCTAAAGGTAGAGCCTTATCAATTCACACCGTGTAAAAAAAAATGAACTTTAAAAAGAACATTTCATAGGGATAATATATTTGATAAGCATAGATCAGACTGAAAAATAATACCAAACTTATTCCGAACATATACTCAAACAATTTGCATATCAATAATGAGTAGTTTCATACCAATAACATTCACACTGTTAAGGGCTGAGACAATCTACACATGTAATCTAGCCCATTAATGTTAAATAAATAACATATAATATCTCAAATATACATAACACATAAACTTTAGTTCAAAATGATGTAACAAAAATTGTTAATAAGTTTATATAGCCTGAGGAAGATATGTACCATATAAGCATCAAATCAGAACAGTGTACATAAAATATAGATAAGAAATTATTTAAATCTATAAGGAAAATTCAGACAACTCAATATTAATCATGGAAAAGAGATATTCACAGAAAATTTGCAAAAGTAAACCTATAGATTAATGAAGAGTTCTGGCTCACTCATTACCAAAGAATTTGTAAATTAAAACAAACTTTTTTTTTTTTACTTTTCTATTATTGGCCATAATTATTGCACATAACAATATCTAATAGTACCACATATGGAGGGATTTAAACAAAAGTCAACAGTTGATAGGAGTGAAAAAGTTAGAGATTCAGTTACTCAGATACTCCATACTGACAAAATATACAAAAATAATAGAAATGTAATTGATACTTTATGTATGCACGTATAATTTATTTGGATAAAAAATAATGTGTAATTACAAAGATATGGAGGATAGGATGCCAAGCCAAACATCTTCTGGTGCAGTGAAAGAATTTAAGTGGTAATTTTTCCTCCAAGTCTCATTTTTTTTCTGTGCCATTGATCAGGTTTCAAAAGGAAATGCTCAAGCTTCCTTTTAAGCAAGTATCATTTCCTAATTATTCATTGTCTTCTAGGAATAACTGAAGCCATGGAAAATACAAATGACACCACGGGAATAAACTTCATTCTTTTAGGACTCCTTAACTACACACAAACCCATCTATTCTTCTTTTCTGTGGTGCTCATGGCCTTCCTCACCTCCCTGATTAGCAATATCTTCATGATCATGCTCATTCACATGGATTCCCGGCTGTGCACGCCGATGTACTTCCTGCTTAGCCAGCTCTCCCTCCTGGACGTGATACTGGTCCTCACTGTTGTTCCCAAAATGGTAAGCAACTACCTGATGCACATCAGATCTATCTCTCCTGCTGGCTGTGGTGTCCAGATCTTCCTGTTAGTCACTCTGGAAGGTGGGGAGGGCTTCCTCTTAGCAGCCATGGCTTATGACCGCTATGTGGCCGTATGTCACCCCCTGAGATACCCCATCCTCATGAATCAGAAGCTCTGCTTGCACATGACAGCCGGCTCCTGGCTTTTGGGAGGGGTGGATGGGCTGATGCAGGCTGGTGTCACCCTGAGCTTCCCTTACTGCCACTCTCGAGAAATCAACCACTTCTTCTGTGAGGCACCATCGCTTGTTCGCCTTGCCTGTACAGACACCACGATTTTCGAATTTTTCATGTATGTCTGCTGCGTCCTGATGCTTTTGATCCCAGTGTCTTTCATTTTGGCTTCCTACGGTCTCATCCTGATCACTGTGCTCCGCATGCATTCTGCTGCAGCCAGGAAGAAAACCTTTGCTACTTGTTCTTCCCACCTGGCTGTGGTGGGGTTTTTCTATGGCACCATCATATTTATCTACATGCGGCCCAAATCCTACCGTTCAGCGGCTCATGACAAGGTAGTCTCTGCCTTTTACACCATCTTCACACCTGTATTGAACCCACTTATATACAGTGTGAGGAATAAAGAAGTCAAGGGGGCTTTGAGAAAGTGGCTGGAGAAATATTTTCAGTGATCTCTACAGCCAGCGTTATTGGCATAATGACATCACTCAAATTAGATTTACGTTTTGTTTTGTGTCAGTTTGTTTTGGGTCAATATATTTTGCTTTCTTGCTCCCAGTTTGCATTAATTTAAAAAACACTATATATTGGTATGACTATCTTGCTGCCTTGTTTATACCCCCTGTAGGGACAATGGATATCATGGTTAAGGTAGAGGCCTTAACTAATTTCATTAAACAGGCCCTCTTAGACAGTACTAAAGCCATTCAAGCTTTGAACAAAGAACAGATTCAGATGAGGAAGGCAGTAATTCAAAATAGGATGGCATTAGACATACTCACAGCAGCCCAAGGAGGGACTTTGGCGAATGGTGTGTACATCCCTGACCTGTCTGAAGATGTATCTACTGCCTTGGAGGATATGCAAAATCAAGTGAAAGCCATGGCTAATGAACTGTTGTTATAGTAATCTTGATCATACTGCTTTGTGAGCCCTGCTTCCTACAATGCCTTGTGAATTTTGTAACCCAGAGGTTGATAGCATTCTCTCATATGCGTGGCAGGAGGGCTAAGGTACAATATATCTCAATAAATGATGCTAGTTATGGAAACTAAGAGCATCAAGAGGGGGGAATGAAGAAGGAATTCATAGGGCCTGGACTCCATCTCAGGTCTGTCCGTGCTGATCGTGCGCGGCCACCTCTCCAGTGGACTCTGATCCCTGTGCTTAGCGCCTGTGGGAATGACAATGGAAGGATTAGACCCCCCTCTGGGCAGGGGAATCTTGAAGAAGAGAAAACAGACACTAATCACCCCTGCCTCCGGACAGTATCTATCAAAATGTAATCACAGGCTTATCGGTTATTAACTGGTTGGAATGTAACCGCGGGTTATTGATTATTAACTGTTTGAACACATAACACGTGAATGATGGGGTTATTGTGATTGTATTTACCCTTCCTTTGTAAGCCTCAAGGAATTTGGGGTGGTGGGTTTGGACACGTACACATGGGGTATAAAAGATTTTCACAAATGCTGGTCGGGGCTCTTGGCTAAGAGGAGACTCTGCCTTGGGCCCGCCGGTGTAATAAACTGCACTCCACTAAAAAACATTATATAATTCATATTTGGTAAATTAATTAGAATGACATTTGTTCTGTGTCCATACTTTGTCATGATATTTTTTTCTGAACTTTGAACCTCAACGATACGGATAAATGACTGAGGCATTCCATCATAAGATATGCTGGACACCAGCCATGTAATTTGAATTTTCGGGTGTGTTCTTTTGTGTGTATATAATGAAAATCATTAATTATGGTATAGATGAATTATTTTTAAAGTAACTAATTGTTTAGAAGAAAACAATTTATACCTTACTTCATATAATTTTGATAAAATAAATTTCAAATGAATAATCAATATTAATATAAAATATGCACATATATGTATGTATATATGAAAGTTGCAGGAAATATTCATCAGAATGTTTTCAAGGGAATTATTTCTCATGATTATATGATTAAAATATCTTTAGATAAACAGATTGAATCCATACATTTAGATATTGTCAAAATATGCAGTAATCATGGAGAAGCCAACGTCTTTATCTGAAGACAAAAAAAGCACTATTAAAATATATGTATGTGATCAAATTCATCACATAAATTAATATTGATAATACACATTGGTTGTGCACAGCTGTAATTGGAGCAAAAAAATTCAAGTATCTTTCTTCACATGTTAAAGTGAAGAAAAATCTACTTTTTATGAATTGTTTTACAGATTTAAGAAAATCATATTTGATCACAAGAAAAAACCTTAGGACCGAAGAGTTTACCTCTTTTGAATAACTGAAGGGAGGAAGGAAAGAAAAAAGGAAGAAATGTGGGAGAGAGGGGAGAAGGTAGGAAAGAAGGAAAGATTTATATTGTACATATTTTTATTTGAACAGATTATCACTTTAGAAGTGAAGAGTCAAAAGAGTCTCTTCCCAAAAATTCTTAAATATTAATTTTACTAGCTTATTTTTATTGAAATATAGTTGATTTACAACCTTATATTAGTTTCAAATATTCAGCATAGGTGACTCAGTATTTTTGTAGACTATATACTCCATTAAAAGTTACTAGAAAATAATGGCTATATTTCCTTTGCTATACTGTATACTCTTGTTGTTTATCTATTCTATACATAGTAGTCTGTATCTCTTAATTCCATACAACTATGTTGCCACTCCCACTCTCTCTGTCCTCACTGGTAACCACTAGTTTATTTTCTTTATCTGTTGAATCTGTTTCTGCTTTGCTATGTACATTCATTTGCATTATTTTTTAAAGTTCACATATGATATATCATATAGCATGTTTTTCTCTGTCTGACTTACTTCACTTAGCATAATGCCCTCCAAATTCATCCATGTTGCTGTGAATGGCAGGATTTCATCATTTTTTATGGCTGAGTAAATTTCACCACACATACATACCACAATTTAATCCATTTGTCTGTTGATGGATACTTGGGTTGCTTCCACATTTGACAATTGTAAATAGTACTGCTATGAACATTGGGTTCGTTTATTTGTTTGAATTAGTGTTTTCATTTTTGAAGAGTATATAACCAGGAGTGGAATTGCTGCATCATATGATAGTTCTAGTTTTAGTTTTTTGAGGAACTTCTATACTATTTTCCAATATGGCTATTCCAATTTGCATCCTCACCAATGGTGTACAAGTGTTTACTTTTTTTCACTTTCTTGCCAACATTGGTCATTTGTAGACTTTTTTTGTGAGAGTTGCTCTGACAAGTGTGAGGTGATACCTTATCATTGCACTGATTTACATTCTTCTAATAATTAATGATGTTGAACAACTTTATTGTGCCTGTTAGCTATCTGTATGTTTTTCTTGGAAAACTAAATTCCTCTGCACATTTTTTGATTGGGGTACTTCATATATATATATGAAGTATACTTCAATATATATATATTGAGTTGTAAAAGCAACTTGAATATTTTAGATATTAAACTTTTGTTGGTCATATCTTTTGAAAATATCTTTTTCCCTTTCTGTAAGTTATCCTTTCATTTGGTAGATTTTTGTTTTGCTATGGAAAACCTTTTAAATATAGTTAGGTCTTATTTGTTATTTGTTATTTTTTTGCTAGGACTTTCCAGGTGGTTCAATGGTAAAGAATAAGTTTACAATGCAGGAGACTTGGGTTCAATTCCAGGGTCAGGAAGATCCCCTGGAGAAGGAAATGGCAACCTACCCCAGTATTCTTGCCTAGGAAATCACATGGACAGAGGAATTGAACGAGTTACACTCTATGGAGTTGCAGAAGAATCCGATATGATTTAGTGACTCAACAGCTAGGAGATAGTTCAAAAAATAGTGCTACCATATATTTAAAAGATTTTTCTTCTTATGTTTTCTTCTAGAAGTATTATGTTTTTAGTTCTTACACCTAGGTATTTAACCTATTTTCAATTTATTTTGGTATATAGTATGAGGAAATGTTCTAGTCTGATTGTTTAACATGTAACTGTCCAGTTTTCTCAGCAACACTTAATAAAAAAAAAAAACAAAAACTGTCTTTTCTTGAATTTTAACATCTCCTAAGTGATCTACCAATTCTCTTTCATTTAATTATCCCACATTAACTCAAAACACCACATCTATAGGTATTCAAGAGCAAACAAAAGAGAGAGAGGAAAAAAAGCTCTTCCATAGCCTCAATAATTATGACTTTCTTCTAATAGAATTTCAGATATTTGAAGCTGAAAAGCTAAGATAAAATTTTACATTCAATCATCATTATCTCTACTGAATTTAATAAATTAAATAGGAATAAAACTAGAAAAGGAGTAAGTCAGTGCTATATATTGCCACCCTGCTTATTTAACTTATATGCAGAGTACATCATGAGAAACACTGGGCTGGAAGAAGCACAAGCTGGATCAAGATTGCCAGGAGAAATATCAATAACCTCAGATATGCAGATGACACCACTGTTATGGCAGAAAGTGAAGAGGAACTAAAACTCTTCTTGATTAAAGTGAAAGAGGAGAGTGAAAAAGTGGACTTAATGTTCAACATTCAGAAAATTAAGATTATGGTATCCAGTCCCATCACTTCATGGGAAATAGATGGGGAAACAGTGGAAACAGTGGTTGACTTTGTTTTGGGGGGCTCCAAAATCACTGCAGATGGTGACTGCAGCCATGAAATTAAAAGACACTTACTCCTTGGAAGGAAAGTTGTGACCAACATAGATAGCATATTAAAAAGCAGAGACATTACATTGCCAACAAAGGTCCATCTAGTCAAGGCTATGTTTTTTCCAGTGGTCATGTATGGATGTGAGAATTGGATTGTGAAGAAAGCTGAGTGCTGAAGATTTGATGCTTTTGAACTGTGGTGCTTTTGGAGAAGACTCTTGAGAGTCCCTTGGACTGCAAGGAGATCCAACCAGTCCTAAAGGAGATCAGTCCTGGGTGTTCATTGGATGGACTGATGCTGAAGCTGAAACTCCAATACTTTGGCCACCTCATGTGAAAACCTGACTCATTGGAAAAGACCCTGATGCTGGGAGGGATTGGGGGCAGGAGGAGAAGGGGACGACAGAGGATGAGATGACCGGATGCATCACCGACTCGATGGACATGAGTTTGGGTAAACTCCAGGAGTTGGTGATGGACACGGAGGCCTGGCATGCTGTGATTCATGGGGTTGCAAAGAGTTGGACAAGACTGAGCTACTGAACTGAACTGAAAACTAGAGAATACTTTGTCAATGTATATCTTCAGACAGCAGTCGTCAACATAATTCATTCTAAATATATATAACATAGGAATTGATACTATATTCTCGGACATGTGAAATTATATGATATCAGCTTCAGTCATTTGAAAATTATTTATGAAGAGATACATGAGTGATACACAGATTACAGATTATGAATTTATGAATATGCACCAGTAAATGCTTACACATATATATGGGTGTACTCAGGTGTTCAGTCACGTCTGACTCTTTGTTACCTCATGGGCTGTAGCCTACAAGGCTTCTCTGTCCATAGAACTTTTTCCAGCAAGAATATTGGAATGGCTTGTCATTTCCTCCTCTAGGGGATCTTTCTGACCCAGGGATTGAACTCACATCTCCTCTGTCTCCTTCATTAGCAAGCAGGTTCTTTACCACTGCACCATGTGGGAAGATCACATATATGTATATACAAATTATATATGTAAATTATTGATATATGCAGTTAATACATAATCTAATATGTGACTATATTATATATACATAACTATATATATGATCTATGCTCATTTACACAAAATATACAAATTTTTATGTTTTGCATATATTAATAATATAATACATTTACCTATGGACTTTCCAGGTGGCTCAGTGGTAAAGGATCTGCCAATGGAGGATATACAGGAGACATGGGTGTGTCTTTAGACTATACTACAAAGCTACAGTCATCAAGACAGTATGGTACTGGCACAAAAATAGAAATATAGACCAATGAAATAAGATAGAAAGCCCAGAGATAAACCCAAACACATATGGGCAACTTATCATTGATAAAGGAGGCAAAAATATACAATGGGGCAAAGACAGTCTCTTCAATAAGTGCTGCTGGGAAAACTGGGCAGCTATGCGTTAATAATGAAATTAGAACACTTTTTAACACCCTACACAAAGATAAACTCAAAATGGATTAAAGACCTAAATGTAAGACCAGAAACTATCAAATTCTTATAGGCAAACATAGGCAAAACACTCTATGATATAAATCGCAGAAAGATTTTCTATGACCCACCTCCTAGACTAATAGAAATAAAAGAAGAAATAAGCAAGTGGGACCTAGTTAAACTTGAAGGTTTTTGCACAGTAAAGGGAACTATAAATAAGGTGAAAAGGCAACCCTCAGAATTGCAGAAAATAACAGCAAATTAAACAAGTGATAAAGGTTAATTCCCAAATTTAGAAGCAGCTCATAAAACTGAATACCAGAAAAACAAATAACCTAATCAAAAATTTGTAAAAAGACCTAAACATACATTTCTTCAAAAAAGATATACAAATGGCTAAAAAACACATGAAATGATACTCAGCATATCTCATTATTAGAGAAAAACAAATCAAAACTATAATGAGATATAACCTCACACTGGTCAGAATGGCCATCATCAAAAAGTCTACAAACAATAAATGCTGGAGAGTGTGTGGAGAAAAGGGAATGCTCTTGCACTGTTGGTGGGAATGTAAATTGATACAGCCACTATGGAAGACAGTATGGAGATTCCTTAAAACTCTAGAAATAAAACCACCTTATGACCCAGCAATTCCACCACTAGTCATATACCCTGAGGAAATCAAAGTTGAAGAAGACACACATATCCCATTGTTCACTGTAGCACTATTTACAATAGCTAGAACATGGAAGCAACCTAGATGTCCAGTGACAGATGAATGGATAAAGAAGTTGTGGTACAGATACACAATGGAATATTACTTAGCCATAAAAAGGAACACATCTGAGTCAGTTCTAATGAGGTGGATGAACCTAAAGCTTACTATATAGAGAGAAGTAAGTCAGAATAAGAAAAACAAATACTGTGAACTGTGAACTTCCAGATGTTCAAGCTTGTTTTAAAAAAGGCAGAGGAATCAGAGATCAAATTGCCAACATCTACTGGATCATTGTAAAAGCAAGAGAGTTCCAGTAAAACATCTATTTCTGCTTTATTGACTATGCCAAAGCCTTCGACTGTGTGAATCACAATAAACTGTGGAAAATTCTGAAAGAGATGGGAATACCAGACCACCTGACCTGCCTCTTGAGAAACCTGTATGCAGGTCAGGAAGCAACAGTTAGAACTAGGCATGGAACAACAGACTGGTTCCAATAGGAAAAGGAATATGTTAAGGCTGTATATTGTCACCCTGATTATTTAACTTATATGCAGAATACATCATGAGAAACGCTGGGCTGGAGGAAGCACAAGCTGGAATCAAGATTGCCGGGGAAAATATCAATAACCTCAGATATGCAGATGACACCACTGTTATGGCAGAAAGTGAAGAGGAACTGAAACTCCTCTTGATGAAAGTGAAAGAGGAGAGTGAAAAAGTCGGCTTAAAGCTCAATATTCAGAAAATTAAGATCATGGCATCCGGTCCCATCACTTCAATGCAAATAGACGGGGAAACAGTGGAAACAGTGGCTGACTTTATTTTGGGGGGCTCCAAAATCACTGCAGATGGTGATTGCAGCCATGAAATTAAAAAATGCTTGCTCCTTGGAAGAAAAGTTATGACCAGCCTAGACAGCATTTTAAAAAGCAGAGACATTACTTTGTCAACAAAGGTCCGTCTAGTCAAGGCTATGGTTTTTCCAGTAGTTGTGTATAGATGTGAGAGTTGGACTATAAAGAAAGCTGAGCACAGAAGAACTGATGCTTTTGAACTGTGGTGTTGGAAAAGACTCTCCAAACTATCCACAGGAGAGCAAATGCCAAGAAGCTATCACCTAAGCATACTGTATCTAAATGACAGAGAGCTAAGGGTAAGAGAAGTTTTGAAAGCTGACAGACAGAGACCACAATCAAAACAAGCAAAAAAATTATCATTAGGAGAACAAGGATAAAAATTTTGGTGTATTTATTATCAGAAACCATTAAAGTAAGAAAGAAGAGAATATCTTAAATGGTGAAATAAAAATAATCTATCTAGAGTAAGAACTTTCTTAGACAAATAAAAAGGGTCAGAGGGAGGAAATGGGAATAATGTGTCACAAGTTATCTTCATTACAAATGAAGCATTGTGTTATTTGAGAATGGATCTATATAATTGTAAATCATTTAGTTTTCTACTGAGTTGACTTAGATTAGCTATACATTATAAGGAACAGTTAGAAAGCTTTTTAAGTTTGCTTCATATGTAAGAGAGAGATTAAAAAAAATAAAATTATATAACCAAAAAAATGCTTATATATGTCTAAAGATACAGAAATATTGACAGATTTGAATATAGAAGTAGACAGTGCTGCAATAATTACAGGAAATATTAATATCTACTTTCATTAATAATAGAACATTTAGGAGAAAATTAATAAGGAATTTTTGGACATAATCTACTAACTTGATCAAATGGAACTAAAAGACACATAGAGAACATTCCAAGTAATAAAAATTTATTCTCAAGTTTGCATGAAACATTGTGTAGGATTGGTCATATATAAGGCCAAAAAACAACTTTCAGTAAATTTAAGAAGATTGAAATTAAATCAAGCATCTTTTCTTCACCAAAACTGTGTTATAGCAGAAATTAATAACAAGAAGAAAAATGTAATATCCACATGCATGTGGAGAAAAGCGATATGTTCTTAATAACCAATGGTCCAAAGAGGAAATCAAAACAGATATGTTAATCCAAATCTCCTAATACTGTTTATAAAATATATAACTAACAAGGACTTAATATACAGCACATGGAGCTATACTCAATATCTTATATATATGCCAGTTATATAATACTATATAGTTGATTCACTTTGCTGTCCACCTGAAACTATCACAATGTTGTAAATCAACTGTGCTCCAATAAAAGTAGAAAATAAAAGGAGAAATATATAATAAATAGCTTGATATAAAATAAAATGAAAATACAATATACAAAATCCATAGTACAATGCCAAAGTTGTACTGTGGGAAATTTATAGTGATAAATGCCTATATTAAGAAAATGAAAAATTTCAAATACAAAACCTACCTATACACCTCAAAGAACTTAAAAAAAGTTTTTAAAAATACAAAGAAAAAGTTAGTAGAAGGGATAAAATGACAATATCAGAAAGTAAAAATGAAATAAAGTATAGAAAGATACTATAAAAGATTGATGGGATGGCTTTTTAAAGAAGATGAACACAGTTGACAAAGTTTTAATTAAAAAGGTCAAAATTCAACAAAGCATACCTGAATAAATAAAAACAAAACTGAAAAGGAAAAAATGATACCACCAAAATAAAAAGATCTTAATACATTGAAAAATTATATACTGAATTTTTGATAAGCTAAGAAAGTGGATAAATTCCTAGGAATAGTTTACAAAAACTGAATATTTTTTAAAATTTAATTTATTTATTTTAATTGGAGGCTAATTAATTTACATTACTGTAGTAGTTTTTGCCATACATTGACATGAATCAACCATGGGTGTACATATTTCCCCATCATGACTCCCCCTGCTCTGCCCACCTCTCTCCCCATCCCACCCCTCGAGGTCATCCCAGTGCACCAGCCCTGAGCACCCTGTCTCATGCATCAAACCTGGACTAGTGATCTATTTCACATAAGGTAATATACATGTTTCAGTGCTATTCGCTCAAATCATCCCACCCTTGCCTTCTCCCACAGAGTCCAAAAAGTCTGTTCTTTACATTTGTGTCTCTTTTGTTGTCTCACATATAGGGTCATTATTACCATCTTTATGGAAGCACACAGATTCCATATATGTGCCTTAATATACTGTATTGGTGTTTTCCTTTCTGACTTACTTCACTCTGTATAATAGGCTCCAGTTTCATTCACCTCATTAGAACTGATTCAAATGCATTATTTTTAATGGCTGAGTAATAGTCGATCCTAAAGGAGATCAGTCCTGGGTGTTTATTGGAAGGACTGATGCTGAAGCTGAAACTCCAGTACTTTGGCCACCTCATGCGAAAAGCTAACTCATGGGAAAAGACCCTGATTCTGGGAGGGGTTGGCGGCAGGAGGATAAGGGGACGACAGAGGATGAATGGCTGGATGGCATCTCTGACTCGATGGACATGAGTTTGAGTAAACTCCAGGAGTTGGTGATGGACAAGGAGGCCTGGCGTGCTGTGATTCATGGGGTCACAAACAGTTGGACACAACTGAGCGACTGAACTGAACTGAACTGAATATTCCATTGTGTATATGTGCCACAGCTTTCTTATCCATTCATCTGCCGATGGACATCTAGGTTGCTTCCATGTCCTGGCTATTGTAAACAGTGTTGCAATGAACATTGGGGTACATGTGTCTCTTTCATTTCTGGTTTCCTCGGTGTGTCTGCCCAGCAGTGGGGTTGCTGAGTCATTGGGCAGTTCTATTTCCAGTTTTTTAAGAAATCTCCACACTGTTTTCCATAGTGGCTGTACTAGTTTGCATTCCCACCAACAGTGTAAGCATGTTCCCTTTTCTCTGCACCCTCTCCAGCATTTATTGTTTGTAGACATTTTTATAGCAAACATTCTGACTGGTGAGAGATGGTACCTCATTGTGGTTTTAATTTGCATTCCTCTGATAATGAGTGATGTTGAGCATCTTTACATGTGTTAGCCATCTGTATGTCTTCTTTGGAGAAATGTCTGTTTAGTTCTTTGGCCCATTTTTTGATTGGGTCGTTCATTTTTCTGGAATTGAGCTGCATGAGTTGCTTTTATATTTTTGAGAATAATTCTTTGTCAGTTGCTTCATTTGCTAGTATTTTCTCCCATTCTGAAGGCTGTCTTTTCACCTTGCTTATAGTTTCCTTTGCTGTGCAAAAGTTTTTAAGCTTAATTAGGTCCCATTTGTTTATTTTTGTTTTATTTCCATTACTCTGGGAGGTTGGTCATAGAGGATCCTGCTGTGATTTATCAAAAACTGAATCTCGATGAAATAGAAAATCAAAACAAACCAATAATGAGTAACGATATTTAATCGGTAATCAAAAACCTCCCAACACAGAAAATCCCAGGACCAATGGTTTCACTGGGGATTTCTACCAAACACTTAAAAATAATCATTATTAATATCTCTTAAAAACTGAAGAGGAAGGACTCTTAAACATTTTATTAGGCCAACAATACTGTGATACTAAATTCAGATAAGGAGATTTCAGGAAAAGAAAACTACAGACCAATACACCTGATAAATATACATGCAAATATTCTCAATAAAGTCTTAGAAAACTGAACTCAATAGCACATTATAAGGGTTACACACCATGATCAAATGAAATTCTGTGTTACACCACATTAGTATAATACAATTACATTTAGAATAATATAATTTTCTTAATAAACATTAAAAAGCACTTGGCAAATTACAGCATTGATAAAGATCCAGAAAAATTCAGTATTGAAGTGTTATACTGCAAAATAATTAAGATTATATACAACTACCCAAAGATAAAATTCTCACGAGTGAAAAACTGAGAGCTTTTCTTCTGAGACCAGGGACAAGTCAAGCCTGCTCAATCTCACCACTCTACACAACTTAAATTTCACTAGAGCTATCAGGGAAGAAAATGAAGTCAAAGACATTCATTTCCTTATTTGTAATTGATAGGATATTATATGTAGAAAACCCTAAAGAATAAAGAAAATCTGCTCTAACTAATCAATGATTTCAGTAAAGTTGCAGAATATAAAATAAATATATAGAAATCAACTGTGCTGTTACACATTTACAAGGAAACATTCAAAAAAGAGAAAAAATTCCCATTTAAATTGGATCAAAAACAATTAGGAGCAAATTTATGAAGGAGATGACAGGTCTATGCAATTCAAATCTACAAGATTTTCAAGAAGGAAATAGAACGACACAATCAAATGGAAATGTATTTCATATCAATGGATCAAAAGAATTAATATTTGTCTTTGTGCATGGTATTTGGAAGTGTTCTAGTTTCATTCTTTTATATATATATCTGTCTATTTTTCCAGCACCATTTATTGAAGAGGCTGTCTTTGCCCCATTGTGTATTTTTGCATCCTTTGTGAAAAATAAGGCATCCATATGTGCATGGATTTATTTCTGGGTTTTCTATCTTGTTCCATTGGTCTATAAATATGTTTTTGTGCCAGTACCATACTGTCTTGATGACTGTAGCTTTGTAGTATAATCTGTAGTATAATCTGAAGTTTTTCTCAAGACTGCTTTGGCTATTTGGGATCTTTTGTGTTTCCATATGAATTGTGAAATTTTTTGTTCTAGTCCTGTGAAAAATACTATTTGCAATTTGATAGGGATCACATTGAATCTGTAGGTTACATTTGGTAGTATAGTCAATACAAATTCTTCTTACCCAAGAATATGGAATATCTCTCCATCTGTTTATGTCATCTTTGATTTCTTTCATTAGTGTCAATTTTCTGTGTATAGTTCTTTTGTCTCCTTGGGCAAGTTTATTCCTAGACATTTAATTCTTCTTCTTCCTTTTTTTTTTTTTTTTGCTTTTCTTGCAATAGTGAATGAGCAGACTGATTTTGTAATTTCTCTTTCTGAATTTTCATTGTTAGTGTATAGAAACACAAGTGGTTTCTGTGTATTGATTTTGTATCCTGCAACTTTTCAAAATTCACTGATTATGTCTAGTAATTTTCTGATATGATCTTCAGGGTTTTCTATGTACGGTATGATATCATCTGCAAAGAGCGAGAGCTATACTTCTTTTCCAATTTAGATTCCTTTTATTTCTTTTTCTTCTCTGATTTCTGTAGCTAGGACTTCCAGAACTATGTTGAATAATAGTGGTGAAAGTGGACACCCAAGTCTTGTTTCCTGATTTTAAGGGGGAATGCTTTCAGTTTTTCACCATTGAGAATAATATTTGCTATAGGCTTATCATATATGGCCTTTACTATGTTGAGGTAGGTTCCTTCTATGTCCATTTTTTTGAAGAATTTTCATCATAAATGGATGCTGACTTTTGTCAAAGGCTTTTTCTGCATCTATCGAGATGATTATATGGTTTTTATCTTTCAGTGTGTTAATACAGTGTATCACACTTATTGATATATATTGATATCAATATAGATAGATAGATAGATAGATAGATAGATAGATCGATAGATAGCTAGATAGATACATACTGTATATTGAACAATCCTTGCATTCCTGGACTAAACCCAATGTGATCATGGTGTATGAGCTTTTTGATGTGTTGCTTAATTCTGTTTGGTAAAATTTTGTTGAGGACTTTTGCATCTATGTTCATTAGTGATATTGGCCTGTAATTTTCTTTTTTGTGTTGCCTGTGGTTTTGGTATCAGTGTGATGGTGGCCTCATAGAATGAGTTTGGAAGTGTTCCTTCCTCTGCAATTTTCTGGAAGAGTTTGAGTAGGATAGGTGTTAGCTCTTTACTAAATTTTTGGTAGAATTCAGCTGTGAAGCCATCTGGTCCTTGGCTTTTGTTTGCTGGAAGATTTCTGATTATAGTTTCAATTTCCATGCTTGTGATGGGTCTGTTAAGATTTTCTATTTCTTTCTGGTTCAGTTTTGGGAAAGCTTTAGCACAAGGAAGGGGACTATAAGCAAGGTGAAAAAAACAGCCTTCAGAATGGGAGAAAATAATAGTAAATGAAGCAACTGACAAAGAATTCATTTCAAAAATATACAAGCAACTCCTGCAGCTCAATTCCAGAAAAATAGATGACCCAATCAAAAAAGTGGGCCAAAGAACTAAACAGGCATTTCTCCAAAGAAAACATACAGATGGCTAACAAACACATGAAAAGATGCTCAACATCACTCATTATCAGAGAAATGCAAATCAAAACCACATTGAGGTACCATTTCATGCCAGTCAGAATGGCTGCTATCCAAAAGTCTACTAGCAATAAATTCTGGAGAGGGTGTGGAGAAAAGGGAAGTCTCTTACACTGTTGGTGGGAATGCAAACTAGTACAGCCACTATGGAGAACAGTGTGGAGATTCCTTAAAAAAATGGAAATAGAACTGCCATATGATCCAGCAATCCTACTGCTGGGCATATACACTTATGAAACCAGAATTGAAAGAAACACGTGTACCCCAATGTTCATCATAGCACTGTTTAGCCAGGACATGGAAGCAACCTAGTTGTCGATCAGCAGATGAATGGATAAGAAAGCTGTGGTATATATACACAATGGAATATTACTCAGCCATTAGAAAGAATACATTTGAATCAGTTCTAATGAGGTGGATGAAACTGAAGCCTATTATACAGAGTGAAGTAAACCAGAAAGAAAAACATCAATACAGTATACTAACGCATATATATGGAATTTAGAAAGATGGTAATGATAACCCTATATGCGAGACAGCAAAAGAGACACAGAGGTAAAGAATAGACTTTCTGGACTCTGTGGGAGAGGGTGAGGGTGGGATGATTTGAGAGAATGGCATTGAAACATGTATATTATCATATGTGAAATGAATCACCAGTCCAGGTTCAATGCATGAGACAGGGTGCTTGGGGCTGGTGCACTGGGATGACCCAGAGGGATGGAATGGGGAGGGAGTTGGGAAGGGGATTCAGGATGGGAAACACATGCACACCCATGGCAGATTCATGTCAATATGGCAAAAACCACAACAATATTGTAAATTAATTAGCTTCCAATTAAAATAAATAAATTCATATTAAAAAATAAATAAGCAATGTTAGAATCAAATTAATCCACTCCTCAGTGTGTATATTTAAATAAGCATCTTTTCCCAAGAACATTTATTTACACTTTATTTTTTTCTTGTAAATAGTTATCTCTAAATGAATCATAGCATTTTGAAAGCATGTAGGGACATATATTGAAGATCTGAGAACCACTATAACTTTTAAAAATTAAACATTTTTGACATCCAAAGAGTTATACTTCTGAAGTTCTGATATGTTAATATGATAGTAATTTTAGAATAAGATGGCAATAAGCCAAGCCTCTTAATAGGTCTCTGCAGACCCTGATATGAGCAAGCTTGATGGTGTAAGACTAGAAGAGCCTTCTTCCACTCAGAGAGGTAAATAGGAGGATGCTGCTCAGAGAGGATGTAGGTTTCAGGTTCTTCATTTGTATCTTATGTAAGTCATACTAGTTTCTGAATACTTATTAGTTTTGCTTTTAAATTTGAACTCCAGAAAAATCCAGTTAGATCAATTTATACAGTTTTGCAAATAATATCCATTCAATTATCTATTCTACAATTTGAAGAACTAAAGCATATGATAGCTGACGCAATAATGAGATTAAAGCATTGTAACAACCTGTTAATTCTATAAAAAAAAGTTTGGATTTTACCATTTTATATTTTGCAGAATAGATTAATTAATCATTCCAGTACCCTGTGGAAAAAGATTTACAGTTTTAATATTAAGTGAGAGCAAGAAGTAGAAAATATAGAAAGAATAATTATAGGCAGTTTTCTAAATATTCTATAATTACTTGATGAGATTGAAAGAGAGTTTATGTTTGTTATTTCTGGTAGCATTGCAAAAGAGATAACTTAGTAATTTAAAGTAAAATACCGCAATTTTAGTACTGTTCTATATGAAAGACTATGGAGACAGAAGACAGAATATTTCTAGTGTTCTGAAGTGAGAGTGATAAAAGAAGAAGAAAATATTTGTTTTTATAGTATTAAGCAATCCTATTCCTACAATAGAGGTGAGCCTTTATACTTTCACTTAATGATACTATAAATGTTTTATTTGAAAGATAAGTTAGTTTCTTTATTTAAAATTTCACCACACTATGTATCCATGGTCAATTCTGTTAGAAATTATCCCTTAAGCTCCTTTTTTGCAAGGTTAGTTGAACTTAACACTAAATAATCTAAACACTGTTAACATATTGACTAGTCAATTATGTTCATAATGACTGATTGTTTTTACATATTTATTTCATCTATAAAGAAATGCATAGATATATGATTTATGTCCATTGAAAACTTAAGAATTAATGATTTGATAAAATACTTACAAATAATTAGAAACATTATCATAAGAAAACATATTTTGTAAACTGAAAATTTACTTAATTTGTAGTTATCCTAAAACATATAAACCTCTCTTACATAACAGAAGCAAAATAATTGGTTCAAATTATATTTTATGCTATATATGTTTATTATAGCAAATTTAAAATAATAACCTTGTGTAAACAAAAATCCCATTAAATTGATGCTTAAATACACAACTGGAATAGACACTCAGAAATGTCCAGGGATGGCATAAATTATAAAGTAAAATGTAGTATGAATATATACATACAAAGAAATATTTTTCATCTTTAAAATGAAAGGAAATTCTGACACATTGTAGCATGGATAAACTTTGAGGATGCTATAATAAGCTGAATAAACTAATCAAAAACTAAATAAATACTGTATGATTTTGCTTATCTAATATTTCTCTAGGAGTCAAATTCATAGAGATAAAAAGAAGAGTGATTTCCAGAAACTGAAGAGAAGAGGGGTAATGGGAAATTACTGTTTAATGGGTAATAGTTTCAGTTGAATAAGATGAAAAGCAGGACATGAATATTGGTGATGGATTCACAACAGTATGAAGATGTCACTGATTTGACAATACATTAAATTTAAGAAATTTGCCAAACATTCTATTAAAAAATTACCTATTGATTTTTAAACAAGTTTGTAGTTCTAGCAATCTTCAACAATAAAAATGATGAAAATAATGGAAAACAAGAAATCTTCAAGTCAAAGAAATAAGAGGGGTTGAGGTTCTTCAGAAGAGTGATACTGAGGGTTATAATTAGGAGTTGCATATAGTTACTAGTGGTATATACTGCATACTAGAGATATGAGTGTGTGTAGATCACAAAGGGTTTTTTTTCATCTGAAACTTCTGAAACTAATTTGATAAAGAGCAACTATATTTCCATGATATCTAGGTTTACAACAACGAAAATCCTTGAGTGAAATGCTGTTAGTACAATGATGATGCTCAAGCTATGTAATTAGGGATTGAGTGAGCCTTTTTAATGCCTTTCTCCATCTTGATTGGCAGTCTAGTATAGGATGGATATAAAAGAAGGGGTAAAGGGAGTGATCATGAAGAGATGGACTCCTTCCCTGTAACTTCATTGAATCACATTATATCTGTGAGACTAACATCATCATCTTTGCAGGTTTAGTTATATTTGTTCAACAAGTTTGAATAGTTTTGACTCCAGCAGATCAGATATGAAAATGCCTTTAAAGATCTAGATCCTCTTGGAATTGAAGGAGAGATTGATTTATCTTCATGGCTGGTTGAAGAAGTAAGGCGTTCTATTTTTTCTTCTTTACTCAATAAAGGTTGTGTTTCTGTGACTTTACAAGGAAAACTTCTCCCTACACAGAATGCCTTTTACAATTAATAAAAATTTGCATTTAGTATTACAGTGTTAAATTAGAGGAAATATTCTAAGAAAATCATTATTGTTTTCAATGTATAGCTTGGTAAAGTTAAACTAAACACCCTAACAATACCAAAGTAATTATGTTTCCATCTACACACTTAATTCTTCCAGGTCCTGTGCATAAAAATAGAAGTCCTATTATTTGGAAAGCAAAAGCTCTTTCCCAGATTAATTAAGGCCAAGAAAAAGTATTTTTTGCTTCTGCTTCAATAAATATTGTTATGCTATGTATATATAATCCTCATCTATTTTTCTGTTTGCTGTGTCAGTCTTGTTTGAAATCATGGAAAACTGGAATACCACTTCAGATTTCATTCTCCTAGGACTCTTAAATCACACAGGAGCCCACCAATTTCTCTTTGTGTTGGTTCTGATAACTGCCTTCACCTCTCTTGTGGGCAATGCCCTCATGTTTCTCCTGATCCTCCTGGACTCTGGGCTCCACAAGCCCATGTACTTCCTACTGAGCCAACTCTCCCTCATGGACATGATACTGGTTATCACCATTGTGCCTAAAATGGCTGCTGACTATTTGACCGGCAGGACGTTCATCTCCCCAGTTGGCTGTGGGTTTCAGATCTTCTTCTTCCTTACTTTGGAAGGGGGTGAGTGCTTCCTCTTAGCAGCCATGTCCTATGACCGCTATGTCGCTATTTGCCATCCACTGAGATACCCAGTCCTCATGAGTTGGCAATTATGCTTAAGAATGACTTTGGGATCGTGGTTCCTTGGGGCAGCTGATGGGCTCATGCAGGCTGCAGCTACCCTGAACTTCTCATTTTGCAGGACACATGAGATCGATCACTTCTTTTGTGAGGCCCCCTCTCTGGTGCGTTTGGCGTGTGCTGACACTTCTGTCTTTGAGTATGCTATGTATGTGTGCTGCGTGTTAATGCTCCTAGTCCCCATTTCCCTCATCTTGATCTCCTATAGTCTCATCCTTGCCGCTGTTCTCCAGATGTGTTCTAATGAAGCCCGCAAGAAGGCTTTTGCCACTTGCTCCTCACATATTTCCGTGGTGGGACTGTTTTTTTGGAGCAGCCATTTTTACCTACATGAGACCCAAATCCTACAGGTCAGCTAACCATGATAAGGTTGTGTCAGCATTTTATACTATCTTCACCCCTGTGCTAAACCCCCTCATCTATAGTCTGAGGAACAGTGAGGCCAAGGGAGCTCTGAGAAAGTGCATGGATCAGTGTGCTGCCTTAAGTCATGATTAGGATTACATTGATTTGCCCCAGAGTTCACGGCTGTTAAAAGTGATTGTGTAAAATTTCTTTGAGAAAGATTATATAGTCTTTATATATTATATAGTCTATATATAGAAATATTATATCTCTGTGTGTTATTTCTATTTTACTTTGGAATGTGTACAGATGTCCATATTTTGGTATCATTCATTAGGCTGTCATCAACAAATCAGACTGAGGATTGGTAAAACTCTGCTAATCAAAAATTCTTCTGAAATGTTTCCACACCACATTTCATGATAAATGCTTTTTCAAGCAATGAACAAAGTAGTCAAACAATATTGACATTTGTTGTTGTTTTTGAATTGAGGTATAATTTATAAACAGTAGAATATTCATATCTGAAGGGTGCCTTTCAATAAGTTTCAGAAGCACATGTGCTGGTAACTTACACCCAGTAGCAAGAGACAAAATTTTCACAAGATCAAAAATGCCCCTTTTGCCCTTTTCCAAAGGAACTCCTCAACCCAGAGACAAACACTGGTCTGCTTTGTATCTCTGTTAGTTTAACCTAATCTAGTATCCCATAAAAGTGAAAACACAGTAGATATTTTTCTTTTAGCTTATATCTTTCTCTCAACTTAATATGTTTTTAAAGATTCCTATGCCATTTTATATCTATCAATAGTTCTTTTTTTTTTTTTCCATTGCTAAGTAGTGGTTCCTTATATCACCATTTATTTATTCACTACTCTAATGATAGTCATCTGGGCTATTTTTACTCTGGAGTGTTACTGTTCAAGTTGCTCTTAATCTTTTCTTTTCTTTATTTTTTTGTACATTATCACACACACACACACACACACACACACATATATATATATTTTACTTTTTTGGTAGATGCATGAATTACTTTTTAGTAATCTGTTTTCAAAGTGGATGTTTGTCTTTAAACTCCCACTAGCAAAGCACATGAATAGCAGTTGCTCCAAATTGGTGGCAATTGCGTGTGTTACTAACCTTTTGTGTTTACTATAATTATTGTTATTATTCATTTGAATTTGATTTTAATTTCCCTTATGTGAAACAATGCTGCATACTTTTATATTAGCTTATTGCCTATTTGTATCTCTTTCTTTGTGAATGACTCATTCAGATGTTGAAAATAAAAATAAAGATAGCTGCTTCTAAAGCAAAAACAATCTAGTTGTTTACTGATAGAAAACACATTATGTCCATAGGAATATTTGATTTTTTTAAATAAAATTATATTGGTTTACTTATTAAAAGTTTTCTCATATCTGTGTTTCCTTTGAATTTTTGAAGATTAACTATTTTCATTGATCTGGGTACGTATATGCTGAATATCTTCCAGCTTCTCCATTGGACTGAGACTCTAGGCTTCTTTATTTTAATTATGTACTGTAACAAAATATATTTCAATTACTTTGGTGGAATCATATTATTGGAAATACAAATTTTTGCTAGTGTATAGTACTCTTTACCCAAAGAAGGAATATAAAAAAATAGATTATGTTATTTATGTTTTGCTGTTCAAGGTATTGTGTACAAAAATAATAATCATTAGTTAATCTATGAAAGAAATGAAAATTTTTATTTTAGTCAACCTAAGGATTATAACCTATGGGACAGACTCTCAGAGAGCTCTGAGAACTGTTCAGATCAGGTAAGGGAGAAGGTCAATATTTATGGGATCTTTATGAAGGGATACATGCAATCAAGCGCACATCTTGGTAGATAGTTACTGCTATTTGCAAAGGACAGACATTTTCAATAAGGGTTTTAGTGCTTTTCTAATTATCAAAAAATGCAAGAAATTGAGTTCATAAAATGTTTTTCTGGAAAAAGAATTGTAACTATATGAAGGCCAACTCTAACAGTTTTCCCAGAGCACGAAGTCCCACATCCTGATCTTCACCCGGAACAGAGTTCAGGTTGTATTGCAGGTCAGCAACCTCAGTAGTTAATGACTTGATTCTCATAAAACTGGATGGTGAGAAAGAGTCTCTTGTTTATAATCCCTTCCCTCTCAGTATTACTTTTGACAAAATATGGGGAGGCATTTTATAACCAGTTTGTCTCACATTGCATGTATGCTCATTCTTATGTCAGTCAAGATTTTGTTGCTAGGCCACTCAATCTGCTATTATTGCATTAGACATTTTTAACAGTAGGCAAAATCTGCTGGACTGTTTAGCTTCCTCTTGTGTTATTGTGTCCAGAAAATGGTTCACACTGTTGTTTATTCCTATATTTAGAGTTATAATACTACGATCATTGATCTTATACAGCTATATATTTGCCCAATTGTTTCAAGTTACCTAGTCATCATTATTTTATCAGAGGTACAGTCACACATTTGGTAATGCAAGAAACAATTATTTTATAATTTAGGCAGAATATAAGTGACAAAGCTAGTAACATTTATAAGGTTATCAGAAAGTAATCAAGCTAAGAACTTCCATTAGATGTGGTCTTATATTTTCCCAGTCATATGTTCAACTATTATCTGCACCAATAACTATCTTTAAGGGAAATAATGTTTTGGCATTCTATACAAAGTTCATCAAAGATATTATATCTGCATGCACAAGATGGATGATAGGTCATCATACACATTGCAGACTGGGAAAGAGATGCTATCATCTTAAAAGTTACATTGCTGGCATCAGAAGAAGAAAAACTGATCTTTATGTTTGAGCAGGTATTTCTGCCTTTGAGGAGGTTTGGTTAATGCATAATGCTGGAGGGTTGGGAGGAGATCCAAAAGGGCACAGAAAAACTTTATGTCCAAATTTTTCTTGTCTTGCCTTAAAATAGAAATCTTATTTTGTTAGTTTATTCCTTTTTTGTCTCCTGCTAAGTGAATACATACTTATAATAATTTTCAGCCAAGAAATTTGACAAATGTAAAGAGGCCTTTGGTTTTACAAAGAAAACAGTTATAGGTATCAATATATATTTCTTAATACATCTATATATTTGCAAATATGTAAGCATGCACTTTCTAAAACTAAAACAATTAAATATAAAGATAACTGTAATACAATAATTTAAAGTAATTTCTTTAGAAATTCTTTTTTATTTTTTTAAAGTTCCATTTTTTTTGAACCTGAATCCCAACTTTCACAACTTTTTCTTTTTTTGAATAACACTTTTGTACAAATTGTTTATCTCACATGAATTAAAAAGAAGTATGGTCTAAAGATGACAGTATCAAGGAGAATGGCACAATGCCAATTCTGCAGGTCCCTGGGGTCTTCAGGAAGTGGCACTCAGAGATTTAGAAGAAAGGCTAGTTGCTGAATTTAACTTAAACCTGAATACCATGGTTAAGAGTCTTTAATAAAATTCAGCCCTTTAACTGGTTTTAAACCTTGTTTGTTTTGCTAAACACAGTCAAACTTTGATCAAAAGATAATTTCATAAAGTAATTTATTTCCAGGATCCCTTTAAGGTACAACATCACAAAATAACTATAATCACAACAGCAAAATTAAACATAAAGTACCTTTTTATTCATGGATTACTTTGTGACTGCATTTTGCATAACATTCTGCCTTCATTTTCTTATTCTGATTACTGTCATAACCTTATGAAGAAGTTTCAATGTTAGCTTTCATGTTTGAAAAATAGAGAGTTTTATTGGGGGGAAAATTCATGGTCTGCTTTTACAAAGATCTGAGCTCAGTTGTCTGATTTTAGAAAGTTTATACTCAAGGAAGAATCAGTTTTAGAAGTAGGACCATGGACACACCTTCTAGTCCACAATATAGATACTTATGTGAAATAGCCATCCATCGTCCTTCATGAAAAAACAAGATATTCCTGAATGAAGTCCTTATGTGGTAAAACAGTTGAAGTTTGTGAGGAAACACTATTTTAGAAGATGAGTTCTGAGACAAGAACATTAGGACTTGAAAGTCTGGACAATCTGTAAAAAATTTTGAACTGTTGCTTAACTTATGTGCACCCTATGAAGTACTTTGTTGATTAAATAATTGTGACACGTTAATAAATAAAAGATGCTTAAATTTTCTCTGACATTTAAAGATGCTCAATAATGTTTGGTTGTCAAAATAATAATGTGGCATACAGGCATATTAGCTGAAAGTTTTTTTGATACATTTACATACATATTCCAGTTTATTTGGTGATATTTCGTTAAATCATGAACCTATAAAAAACTAAAGTAGGTAGAATCACTTAGGTGAAATGAATCCATCGTTTTAACCTGTCTCTCTGTAATGAACCATCTGTGGAATGATCAGTTTCATCTGTTGACGCACAAACTCCCAGGAGACTTTCAGTGCAGTAGCAAGTGAGGCCTAGCAAGTGGCCTATCCTGGAGCTTCTGCCTAGGTAAGGGACAGACTATACCCAGAAACCTTAACAGACAGTGTATTCTTCAGCCTTTAAGAGTAGAAATAAACTATGCTCAGAAAAAATGAATAATGGGAAAGATGTCAGAGAAGGCAGTCCCTCCCCTCTTTGTTAAATGTTTAATCTCACTTTATACAAGCAATGCTGACATAGAGTAATCCCTCATCCCTGTGACACAAGGGGTCTTCTGCTGTACCTGGAGGAAACCTGGTCTGTCTCAGTGCCCCTACTTTCTTCCTCAGAAATTATTTAATCATGCTGCCTTTAATTCCTTTTCTGGCTGTCCCATGGAAACACAGTTTTCTGTGTTGCCTTAGCAAAAAGTGGCTGCTTTCTATCCCAGAAGCCACAAGAAGCAATACTACGAGTTAGAGGCCGTCTCTGCTTCTTGTTTCTCTCAAACCATGTGTACCCCATGTCTCTGCAGACCCTCGGCTACATTGAAACAAATGCCTGGAATGAGGCATCACCCCTTTTCTCTCATTCACTCTGGAAGAAGTGGTGGGGAAGCACACACTTGAATGAGGTAAGAAAAGGCCAGGCACCGCTGAGGAGAGAGACCTGTAGTCTGTGAGGCACCAGTCAGGCTAATGTGTTAGATGTGAAAAGACTCAGCAAGAATGTCCTATTCTGGGTCGTAGGAGCCTGGTAAAGGAATGACATGGGATGTGGATCTTGAGGAGACTCAGGGACCAGGTTAAGAAGGAACACATAGATCATGTTCAACATGCAGAGAGTACAATTAAGCACAAATATTTAAAGTGTAAAACAAGCATGCTATATTGACAGACATGCCTGCTTCTGAATAAGAAGGAAAATTAAGGAAGAGAGGTATAAGTAGAGCAAGGTAGATTCCATGGAAGGAGAACTTAACATAAAATCTTAGAGTGAAAAACCTCAAAGTCCTTAGAATTAGTGAGGAAGAATGTTTATGTGGAAGAAAGTATATGGTGTGGGCAAAGACCCATGAAACCAAGATATCTATATATCAGTTTCTTCACTGGATATGGGAACTAAAGGTGCAATGATTTTATTTTATCTTTATTTATTTGTTTAATAGAATGTTCATGGGATGAAACACAGTGGAATATTTGAATTCTTGAAACTGTTCTAGGAAGAATAACTTAAACCAGGACAAAAATATATTTATGTGTATGTGCTTATGTGTATATATTAGTGTGCATGTATTCACGTGTCTGTGTGTATAGATATAGATATAGATATAATGTAGTTTGTTTGTTTGTTTAGTTGCCAAGTCATTTCCACCTCTTTTGCAACCTCATGGACTGTAACATTCTAGGCTTCTCTGTCCATGGATACATACATACCAGCTCAATTCAGTCACTTAGTCATGCCCAGCTGTTTGTGATCCAATGGACTGCAGCACACCAGGCTTCTCTGTCCATTACCAATTCCTGGAGCTTGCTCAAACTCGTGTTCATTGAGTCAGTGATGCCATCCAACCATCTCATCCTCTGTAGTCCCCTTCTCCTCCTGCCTTCAATCTTTCCCAACATTAGGGTCTTTTCCAGTGAGTCAGTTCTTTGCATCAAGTGGGAAAAGTATTTGAGCTTCAGTTTCAGCATCAGTCCTTCCAATGAATATTCAAAACTGATTTCCTCTATGATGGACTGATTGGATCTGCTTGCAGTCCAAGAGACTCTCAAGAGTCTTCTGCAACACCACAGATCAAAAGCATCAATTCTTTGGCGCTCAGCTTTCTTTATAGTCCAACTCTTACATCCATACATGACTATTGGAAAATCCATAGCTTTGACTAGACAGGCTTGTTGGCAGAGTAATATCTCTGCTTTTTAATATGCTGTCTAGGTTGGTCATAGCTTTTCTTCCAAAGAGCAAGCATCTTTTAATTTAATGGCTGCAGTCACCATCTGCAGTGATTTAGAGTCCAAGAAAATAAACTTTGTCACTGTTTCCACTGTTTCCCCATCTATTTGCCATGAAGAGATGGGACCAGATGCCATGATCTTAGTTTTCTGAACATTGAATTTTAAGCCAATTTTTTCACTCTCCTCTTTCACTTTCATCAAGAGGCTCTTTAGTTCTTTGTTTTCTGCCATAATGGTGGTGTCATCTGAATATCTGAGGTTATTTATATTTCTTCTGGCAATATTGATTCCAGCTTGTGCTTCATCCAGCCCTACATCTTGCATGATGTACTCTGCATATAAGATAAATAAGCAGGGTGACAACATACAGCCTTGACACACTCCTTTCCCAATTTTGGAACCAATCTGTTGTTCCAAGTCCAGTTCTAACTGTTGCTTCTTGGCCCACATACAGATTTCTCAAGAGACAGGTAAAGTGATCTGGTATTCCCATCTCTTGAAGAATTTTCCACAGTCTGTTGTGATCCACAGTCAACGGCTTTGGCATAGTCAATAAAGCAGAAGTAGATGTTTTTCTGAAACTCTCTTATTTTTTTGATGCTCCAAATGGATGTTTGCAATTTAATCTCTAGTTTCTTTGCCTTTTCTTAACTCAACTTGAACTTCTGGCAGTTCACATTTCAGGTACTGTTGAAGACTGTCTTGGAGACTTGAGCATTACTTTGCTAGTGTGTCAGATAGTGCAATTGTGACATAGTTCTTTGGGATTGGAATTAAAACTGATCTTTTTAGGCCTGTGGCCACTGCTGAGTTTTCCAAATTTGCTGCCATATTGAGTGCAGCACTTTACCATCATCTTTTAGGATTTGAAGTAGCTCAACTGGAATTCTATCACCTCCACTAGCTTTGTTTGTAGCGATGCTTCCTAAGGCCCACTTGACTTCACATTCCAGAATGTCTGGCTCTAGGTGAGTCATCACACTATCATGGTTATCTGGGTCATGAAGATCTTTTTTGTATAGTATTCTTTTTCAGATTCTGTTACATTATGTTATTCCCTGGTATCAAATATCTTCTGTGCTGTACAGGAGATACTTGTTGGTTATCTGTGTTATCTACCTTATATACAGTAAGTAGGGTGTGTATATTAATCCCAAATTCTTGATTTCTCCTTCCTTGATTTCCCCTTTTGGCAACCATAGGTTTGTTTTCTATGATTGCGAGTCTGTTTCTATTTTGTAAACAAGCTCCCTTGTATCATATTTTTTTTTAGATGCTGTGTATGGTGGGCTTCCCAGGTGGTACTAGTGGTAAAGAACCCACCTGCTAATGCAGGAGACATGAAAGATGTGGGTTTGATCCCAGAGTTGAGGAAGATCCCCTGGAGGAGGGCATGGCAACTCACTCCAGTATTCTTGCCTGGAGAATCTCATGGACAGAGGAGCCTGGTGGGCTATGGTCCATAGGGTTGCATAGAGTCAGGCACAATTAAAGAAATTTAGCATGCATATAAGTATTAGTGATATCATATGATATTTGTCTTTCTCTGTTTGGTTTTCTTCACTTACTATAATAATCCAGGTCCACCCATATTGCTGCAAATATCATTATTTCATTCTTTTTTAAGGCTGAGTAATATTCCGCTATATATTTCTCTCTATCTATATCTATATAGATATCTATATATCTATATATATATCTCTATATCTATCTATACATATCTGTGTGTATATATATATATATATATATATATATATATATATATACTGCAACTTCTGTATTCATTCATCTGTTTGTAAACATTTAAGCTGCTTCCATGTCTTGGTTATTATAATTAATGCTGCAATGAACATCAGTATACATGTATCTTTAAAAAAAATAATCTTTTCAGGATACATGGCCAAGAGTGAGATTTCTGGATCAAATGGGAGCTATATTTTTAGTTTTTAAGGCACTTGCATACTATTCTTCATAATGGTTGAATACACAGAATTTGAAAGCCTACTTTTATATCTGACAAAGACTTAGTGTCTATATAATATTTGTTGAATAAATGACTAGAACTTATATAGATTAGCTTACTAGTTAGCAAATATTACACACCTGTCTGACACATGCAGTTATGATGTGTACATTTAAGGTATGTGTTTTCTTGATCCCTTGACACTGGCCCTAACCAAGTGACTTGACTAATAGAATATGGATGAATGTTGGGGTATGATAGCTGAAGCTTATTCTGTAAGTTTGAAATTCTGCCATGAGGTGAGCATTCTGAGTAGCTACTACTCATTCAACTGGTTTAAGAAGATTAAAAGAAACATGGAACCAGCCTGAACTCTCAGTACTGCTGACCAACTTGTGTAATTGTGTGAACTTGATGCTCCTTGCTTTATGCCACTTTATTTTGTGATTGTTTTACGTGCATAATTATAATAAAAATAGTTTAAAAAATCTGCCAGTATGGAGACATAATACAGAATTTTAACAAATTTAACAATATATGGAATACTGTGGTGCAATCATTATACCCAGTAATGTATTGTCATCTTTACACTCTGAGGAAATGCGATATTTCCCTGCTTTTTTCAGTATATGCTTTGCTGTGTAGCTTGCTCTGGCAGATGAGATATGAGTGATCGAAGCATAAATTTAAGGGTTATTTCCTAGTTCCACTGTTGTTCTTATTTTTATACCATGATACTGATGATTCAATAGGGGTTAGTGAGTTTTCAACACAGGAAACAGAAATGAAGATATGTAGCTGAGTTGTGCTGGATTCACATCCAATAGCTGATATCAATAAGAAATTTTCCCACATGTGAGTCACTGAGATTTGGACTCTGTAATCCAACTAAAATAGAGTTCAAGGTCAGTTCCAGGGGCAAAAACTGGTTGTTTGATGTAGACAGTAATTTCATTCTTCATGATTACTTTACGAACATGTATTCAACAAGATTGCAATTTGGTCATGTATTATTTTGAGAATTCTGATAAAAATTTTCTTTTAAAATTATGACGAATACCTGAATAGTTTATTGCATCTGTTTAGTCGTGAAGTCATGTCCAACTCTTTTGCAAGCTCATGGACTGTGGCCACCAGGCTCCTCTGTCTATGGAATTTTCCAGGCAAGGTGCTAGAGTGGGTTGCCATTTCATTCTCCAAAGGATTCTTCTGACTCAGGGATCTAACTTGTGTCTTCCACATTGGCAAGAATATTCTTTACTGCTGAGCCACCTGGGAAGTCCCGAGTAGCATATTGTAGGCATTGTAAATTGAAGAAGTGTAAATTGAAGAGCTGTTTTTATACTTTTCAAGCCATATAACCCATGCTTAGAATGAAATTTAGATTAATAAATATAGAGAAGAAAAGAAAAATTAATTAATTATATTGTCCTTTCCCTGAATAAAACCATGTGCTATATCTGGAAGGCTGAATATCTGTCTGTAATATCATACAAATTTGAATTGCTTTAAATTATTTTCAAAATAAATTTTAACTGAGTAATTATCAGAGCATATGATATTAATGGTGCTTTTCTTGATATACACTCATTTCAACACATTTGTACTCGAATTAAAAAAGATAAGTTTTCATTCCAATCTCAAAGAAGGGTAATACCAAAGAATGTTCAAACAACTGTGCAATTGGATTCATTTTACATGACACTAAGTTTATGCTGAAAATCTTTCAAGCTAAGCTTTAGAAGTACATGAACTGAGAACTTCTAGATTTACAAGTTAGGTTTAAAAAAGTTAGAGGAACTATAGATCAAGTTGTCAACATTCCTTGGATCGTAGAAAAAGCAAGACAATTCCAGAAAAACATCTAATTCTGATTCACTGACTATGCTAAATCTTTTGACTGTGTGGATCAGAGAAAACTGGAAAATTCTTAAAGAATAGAAGTACAACAGGGCTGTGTATTGTCATCCGGCTGATTTAATATATAGGCAGAGTACATCATGCAAAATGCCAGGCTGGGTGAATCACAAGCTGGAATTAAGATTGCCAGGAGAAATATCACCAACTTCAGATAGGCAGATGATACCACTCTAAATGCAAAAATTGAAGAGGAAGTAGAGTCTCTTGATAAGGGTGAAAGGGGAGAGTGAAAAAACTGATTAAAATTCAACATTCAAAAAAATAAGATCTTGTCATCTGTCCCATTACTTCATGGCACATAGAAGGAAAAATTGGAAGCACTGGGCTTATTTTCTTGGGCTCCAAGTCACTACAGATGGTGACAGCAACCATGAATTCAGAAGACATTTGCTTTTTGGAAGGCAAGTTATGACAAAAGTAGATAGCATGTTAAAAAGCAGAGACATCATTTTGCCATCAAAGGTCCATACAGTCAAAGATATGGTTTTTCCAGTAGTCAGGTACAGATGTGAGAGCTGAACCATAAAAAAGGCTGAGTGCTGAAGGATTCATGCTTTTGAATTATAGTGATGGAAAAGACTCTTGAGAGTCCCATGGACAGCAAGGATAGCAAACCAGTCAATCCTAAAGGAAATCAAACCTGAATATCTTTGGAAAGACTGATGCTGAAGCTGAAGCTCCAATATTTTGGCCACCTGATGCAAGGAGCTAACTCATTGGAAAAGATCCTGATGCTGGCAAAGATTGGAGGGAAAAGGAGAACTGGATGGCAGAAGATGAGATGTTTAGATTGCATCACTGATGTAATGAACATGAGTAAATTCTGGGAAACAAAGGAGGACAGAGGAGCCTGGCATGCTACAATCCACAAGATCACTGAGTCAGACACGACTTAGCAACTGAACAGCAACAATCTAGGTAATATAATGATTTACTCTACAAGGCATGACCCTACAACAAGGAGAAAACACGAATGTATCCTATGAAGAAGTTATTATTTTGAAAGACTCATAAAATGTCTATAAACTGTTGAAATTTTGCTAAACTTTATTTTATTTTTAATATTTTTTATGTGGGCCATGATTTCTTAAAAGTCTTTATTGAATTTGTTACAATATTGCACTAAATATTCCAGCAAATTTGGAAAACTCAGCAGTGGCCACAGGACTAGAAAAGGTCAGTTTTAATTCCAATCCCAAAGAAGGCCATTAGCAAAGAATGCTCAAACTACCACACAATTGCACTCATCTCACATGCTAGCAAAGTAATGCTCAAAATTCTTCAAGCCAGTCTTCAATAGTATGCTAACTGAGAAATTTCAGATGTTCAAGCTGGATTTAGAAAAAGCAGAGGAACCAGCGATCAAATTGCCAATATCCATTAGATCACAGAAAAAGCAAGACAATTCCAGAAAAAAACAAAAAACAAAAAAACATCCATTTCTGCTTCATGGACTGTGCTACAATCTTTGTGTGGATCACAGTAAATTGTGGAAAATTCTTAAAGCAACGGGAATATCAGACCATCTTACCTGCCTCCTGAGAAACCTGTATGCAGGTCAAGAAGCAATAGATATAATTGGATATGGAACAAACAGACTGGTTCCAAATTAAGAAAGGAGTACATCAAGGCTGTATATTGTCACTCTGTTTATTTAATTTATATGCAGAATACACCATGCAAAATGCCTGGCTGGATGAAGCACAAGATGGAATCAAGATTGCTAGGAGAAATATCAATAACCTCAGATATGCAGATGATACCAACTTTATGGCAGAAAGCAAAGAAGGTCTAAAGAATCTCTTGAAGGTGAAAGAGGAGAGTGAAAAAGCTGGCTTAAACTCAACATTCTGAAAACTAAGATCATGATATCTGGTCCATCAGTTCATGGCAAATAGGGAAATAAATGGAAACGGTGGCAAACATTATTTTCTGGCGCTTCAAAATCCACTGCAGATGGTGACTGCAGCCACAAAAGTAAAAGACTTGCTCCTCGGAAGAAAAACAATGACAAACTTAGACAGTGCATTCAAAATCAGAGACTTTTCCCAACAAAGTTCTCTGTAGTCAAAGCTATGGTTTTTCCAGTAGACATGTATGGGTGTGAGAATTGGACCATAAAGAAAGCTGAGGGTAAAGAACTGATGCTTTCAAACTGTGGTGCTGGAGAAGACTCTTGAGAATTCCTTGGACTGCAAGGAGATACAACCAGTCAATCCTAAAGGAAATCAGTCCTGAATTTTCATTGGAAAGACTAATGTTGAAGCTGAAGCTCTAATATTTAGCCACCTACAGCGAAGAGCCAACTCATTGGAAAAGACCCTGATGTTGTGAAAGTGTGAAGGTAGGAGAAGGGGATGGCAGAGAAAGAGATGGTTGGATGGCAATACCAACTCAATGGACATGAGTTTGAGTAAACTCCAGGAGATGCTAAAGAGCAAGGTAACCTGACATGCTGGAGTCCATGGGGTCAAAAAGAGTCAGACATGACTGAGCCACTGAACAGCAACAATATTGCTTCTGCTTTATGTTTCATTTTTGGCTGTGAGGCATGTGGGGTTTTAGATATCTGAACAGGGATCAGAACTAAAGAGCCTCTTGATGAAAGTGAAAGAGGAGAGTGAAAAAGAAGGCTTTTTAAGTTTTACTCAACATTCAGAAAACTAAGATCATGGCATCCAGCTCTATTACTTCATGACAATTAGATGGGGAAACAGTGGAAACAGTGGCAGACTATTTTCGGGGGTTCCAAAATCACTGCAGATGGTGACTGCAGCCATGAAATTAAAAGACGCCTACTCCTTGGAAGGAAATTTATGACCAACTTAGACAGATTATTAAAAAGCAGACACATTCCTTGGCCAACAAAGGTCCATCTAGTCAAGGTTACGGTTTTTGCAGTGGTCATGTATGGATGTGAGAGTTGAACTATAAAGAAAGCTGAGCACCAAAGAACAGATGATTTTTTTTCTCCATTGGGTTTTGTCATACATTGATATGAATCAGCCATAGAGTTACACAGATGATTTTGAACTGTGGTATTGGAGAAGACTCTTTTGAGAGTCCCTTGCACTGCAAGGAGATCCTGCAAGTCCATCCTAAAGGAAATCAGTCCTGAATATTCATTCGAAGGACTAATGTTGAAGATGAAGCTCCAATACTTTGGCCGCCTGATGTGAAGAACTGACTCATTAGAAAAGACCCTGATGTTGGGACAAATTGAAGGTGGGAGGAGAAGGGGATGACAGAGGATGAATTGGTTGGATGGCATCACCGACTCAATGGACATGAGTTTGAGTAAACTCCAGGAGTTGGTGATGGACAGGGAGGCCTGGCATGCTGCAGTCCATGGGGTTGCAGCTTTGGACATGACTGAGGGACTGAACTGAACTGAACTGAATAGTCAGACTTACTCTCTCTTCATTGAAAGTTGGAATCTTAACCACGGCATTGTCTGGGAATTCCCTACATGTTAAATATATCTTTGTAATTGGCTGCATCAAATATATGCCTTTTAAGTGAACAAAACTATGAGTTGCCTAGGACATTTATATATTCTTGGAATTAGACCTTATTGATGAAGCATAGCATAGAGAAACATGCATATATTTTTAAAAATTCCTTTAGTTAGTTTGGGCTTCCCTGGTGGTTCAGAGGGTAAAGAATCTGCCTGCAATGTGGGAGAACTGGGTTTGATCCTTGGGTTGAGAAAAGCCTCTGGAGAAGGGAATGCAACCCATTCCAGTATCTTATCTGGAGAAGCCCATGGACAGATAAGCCTGGCAGGCTACAGTCCATGGGGTTGCAAAGAATTGGACACGACTGAAAGAGCGTCACTTTACTAATATCTAAAAGTTTTGCAAATAATTGCAAGTATATTCTGTTTTTTCATGCTTTACCTAACGCCTATTAAGCTCCAGACTTTCTTCTAATTTCCTTTGAGAACATGAGGGCTTGAGGGACCTAAAAACATTTCACAGTTGCCTCCAGTCAAGCATTTTCCTCCGCTGAATCTTTCTTTGATGAAAATCTCCCTGGAGATGACTCAGAATAATGCAATGCTCAAAGGGAGAATAAAATCCCCATATTTACACACCCTCAGGTTTAAAATGCTTATTTATTCTTTAATTCTTGGTGTTGTATGCAAGGACATGCATTTAGAGATATTTTGCATTTAAAGAAATTTGTATTTATTTAGCTTTATCATTCTGCTTGAGACCCAGTAAAGGTGGTCAAGACTGTGTTTGTTTAGTTTCCTAGTCTTTGTGAAGAGATCATTAATCACCAGAAAGGTAGTAGCTATAAAAATGTATATTTCAGCATAGATTTCAAATTCGTGAGTACAGAATATTTCAATGCCTACTTCTGATATTTCAACTCACTGGTTGAGTTATGAGAGAACATTGTACTACTTCTACAATCTGATAGATAATATAATTTCATTACATGAACAGCACCTCTTTCAAAATTGACTTTTCCAGAATAGGCTACCAAAACAAACATTTAACTGCATTACCACAATATCAGTGAAAGGATAAATTCAGTTTTATTTCTTTTTTAATTCCTTTTTTTTCTAATTTTTACATTTTTGTTGCAAATTTAGTCTAAATAATGATGTTGACAACATTTTGGCTGGGGAATATTGATCATGAGTATAATTGTTAACTAGAAATTCCCATAGAAACTGTTTTATGAAAGACAATGCCAAATGATTGTCTAATCAAAAATACATTACTCTAAATACCTCTGTGAAAGTAACTTAGTAACATATTTTGCATTGTACTCAAGTGTTATTTTTCTTTTTCGTGCCATTTCTGAAATCCAATCCTTTTGAAACTTCTCTTCAGTTCAGTTCAGTAGATCAGTTGTGTCCGACTCTTTGCAACCCAATGAACTGCAGCATGACAGGCCTCCCTGTCCATCGCCAACTCCCAATGTTTACTCAAACTCATGTTCACTGAGTTGGTGATGCCATCCAACCATCTCATCCTCTGCCGTCCCCTTCTCCTCCTGCCTTCAATCTTTCCCAGGATCTGGGTCTTTTCTAATGAGTCAGTACTTCGCATCAGGTGGCAAAAGTATTGGAGCTTCAGCTCCAAAATCAAGTCCTTCTAATGAACACTCAGGACTGATCTCCTTTAGGATGGACTGGTTGGATCTCCTTGCAGTCCAAGGGACTCTCAAGAGTCTTCTCCAACACCACAGTTCAAAAGTATAAATTTTGGCGCTCAGCTTTCTTTACAGTCCAACTCTCACATCCATACATGACCACCAGAAAAACCATAGCCTTGACTAGATGGATCTTTGTTGGCAAACAAATGTTTTGTTTTTTAATATGCTTTTTAAATATATTTTTAATATGCTGCTTTTTAATATTCTGTCTAGGTTGGTCACAACTTTTCTTCCAAGGAGTAAGTGTCTTTAAATTTCATGGGTGCTGTCACCATCTGCAGTGATTTTAGAGCCTCCCCCCCCCCAAAAAAAAAAATAAAGTCTGTCACTGTTTCCACTGTTTCTCCATTTATTTGCCATGGAGTGATTGGGCCAGATGCCATGATCTTAGTTTTCTGGACATGAGTTTTAAACCAACTTTTTCACTCTGCTCTTTCACTTTCATTAAGTATCTCTATAGTTCTTCTTCACTTTCTGCCATAAGGTTGGTGTCTTCTGCATATCTAAGGTTATTAATATTTCTCCTGGCAATCTTGATTCCAGCTTGTGCTTCATCCAGCCCAGATTTTCTCATGATGTACACTGCATATAAATTAATTAAGCAGGGTGACAATATACAGCCTTGATGTACTCCTTTTCTTATTTGGAACCAGTCCATTTTTTCCACATCCAGTTCTGACTGTTGCTTCCTGATCTGCATACAGATTTCTCAAAAGGCAGATCATGTGGTCAGGTATTCCCATTTCTTTAAGAATTTTCCACAGTTTGTTGTGGTCCACACAGTCAACGTCTTTAGCATAGTCAATAAAGTAGAAGTAGATGTTTTTTTCTGTAACTCTCTTGCTTTTTCAATGATCCAGTGGATGTTGGCAATTTGATCTCTGGTTTCTCTGCCTTTTCTAAATCCAGCTTGAACTTCTGGAAGTTTTCTTAGACTTCACAAAATATCTCTTTTTTGTTCTTCTTAGATTAATACTACCATGTATATTCATAATTCATTATTTCAACATATCAGTTAAATGGTACTGAGAACACTACCAAAAAAATGGGAAAGGGTATAAAAGCAGGTAAGAAAAACAAAGAATATCAATGTATAACTTTATTCTATCCATTATCCTAAAGAAACACACACTCTGTCTATTTATGTGTGTATGTGTCCCACACACATACATAGGTGGGGATCATAATCCCTTTTTTGTGAATGAGTAAACTTCACAAAAAAATCAGTTTTTTGTGAATGAGACTCCAGGCATAATTTTGCCCCAAATCATCAGCCCATAAATTGCAGTGTGAAATTATAAATGCAAATTTGTCTAAGCAAAAATCCAGTGGTTTGTCACTACTTTTTCTTTATATTTACAGTGGCTAACATTTTATACTTCTAATGCAAATATTTCTGGAGACTAAAGAATATGAACACTACTTCTATATTTTCTGAAGGCCATATAAAGAAGATGCTGAATATGATGGGAAACTAAAAATATTGTCAAGCTCTACAAAGACTATGCTCATTGGAGTAAATAGTATGAAATGAGCAGACTTTTGTTCCCTAAAAGTATAATGTATTAGAAAAGAAAAATAATTTCATTATATTAGTCAGCTAATAATTTGCCAAGAGTAATTGCCTATACTTGGCAGCATCATAATGGTTGAAGAAGTTTAATGATAGCATTTACAAAATGGGGGAAAGCTTAAAGGCCCAGGGGCTTTCAAAGTAATTTAATTTACCCAGTTAGATATGGCACTGATCTATTTGGCAGACTTATAACAATAAACATTTAAACATTTTAGCATATTTTGATTAATTTATATCTAATAATTTTTTAAAAGTCTATATTTCTCTTTAATTTTTTCCATGAGTGAAAATTATATGAGATAGATAAATTATAAATTCATTTTTTCAAATGATAAAACTGAAGCTTAGTGTGAGTTATTTCATCACAGGATATTCAGCTAACAAATGCAGGCAATAAAACCTAGGAACTAAATCTTGACTACAAATCCCCTTCTATTTGCACAAAAATGCAATTACCAATATGTTTAATGATGTATGCTTTCTATGAGTAAATAAATAGCAATATTGTAAAAATTTGTAAAATTTAGTAGTAGTTATAGAAACAGATCAACATATAATAAAAATAAATAACAATTAAGTACAGTATTCACAGGAATAAAATGTAATAAGGTAGTAAACATTTTAAGGGCTAAGGAAATGAAAACCCACTCCAGTATTCTTGCCTGGAAATTCCATGGACAAAGGATCCTGGTAGGGCAACATACAGTCCGTGGGGTCCAGAAGAGTCAGAAATGACTGAGTGAATAGCAATTTCACTTTCACTTTTTAAATCATGTATGTTTTCTTGTTGTTGTTAAGTTACTCAGTCTTGTCTGACTCTTTACAACTCCATAGACTGCAGCACACCAGGCTTCTCTGTTGTTCACCATCTCCTGGAGCTTGTTCAAACTCATGTCCATTGAGTCAGTGATGCCAAATATTCATACCATCCTCTGTAGTCCCCTTCTCCTCCTTCTTCATGAGTAAACAAATTGAAATATAGTAAAATTTTAAATGTTTTGTAGTAATTATAAAATCAGATCAACATTTAATAAAAATAAATAGCAATTAAGACAGTACTCATGGAAATAAAAAGTAATAAGGTAGTAAATATTTTATGGGCCATAGTGATAATGAGACTATATTATTCTAGAATATAAAGAAGGATGGCTTTACAGAGATTGGAGTGACCAGTCTGGCATATGGTGGCAGTGGAAGCAGAACTTTTCTTACAGCTTTGTGAAAATTTCCATAGTCTTTTAGGGAGAAAAACAAAGTGGGGGAAAGTCACAGTTCCATGTGGGAAAAAGTGTGAACAAGAATATATTTATATAAAAATTAAGGCATTTATCCTACAGCATGAGACAAATTATTTTCATAAAATACTATTTGCTTCATATGAACTACTGATTAATTTGCTTCGCTGACTATGCTGAAACCTTTGACTGTATGAGTCACAACAAACTATGGACAACTCTTCAAGAGATGGGAATACCAGACCACCTTATCTGCCTCCTGAGAAGCCTGTATGCAAGTCAAGAAGCAACAGTTAGAACCGGACATGGAACAATGAACTTGTTCAAAATTGGGAAAAGAATAAGTCAAGGCTGTACATTGTCACCTTTTTCATTTAACCGTTATACAGAGTACATAAGGCAAAATGCCAGGCTGAATAAAACACAATCTGGAATTAAGATTGTCAGGAGAAACGTCAATAACCTCAGGTATACAGGCGACACTATCTTAATGGCAGAAATCAAAGAAAAACTAAAGACCCTCTTGATGAAGGGAAGTCTCTTGGTAACCCATTTTAAATACAGCAGTGTGTATATGAGTGAAGGAAGTCAGACAGAGAAGGAGAAATATTTTATGCCATGCTTTATACATGAAATCTAAAAAGAAGGGATAAATGTGAACTTATTTACAAAACAGAAACAGACTCTCAGACCTTAGAGAATGAATTTATGGTTGCAGGGGTGGGGAGAGGATGGGAGGAATGGATAATTAAGAAATTTGGGATTGATATGTAAACACAGAAAGCCATTGTATAATATGAAATTTATAATATACATATAGCTTAAATTATGATTACTGCATTACATCATCAAGTAAAAAAAATTTATGTGAAGACATAATAATCTGGCTAATGTAAATAAATGGTGACTTGTCCTAATAATAAAAATTTTTAATGCTTTTAAAAGATTTTTAATTTTCCTATACTTTTCCAGAGAAGGATTAACACCATTACTTGTAGGGATGCTCTTGCATTTAAATAATTTGGAACTTAGTAGAAGATGAGGAGTGGCTGTATATTTGTACAAAGCTTTTCCTGTGTTGAGATGAAGATGTGCATTGCTATACTGCCTGAGACTATATCAGGCAGAGAATTTCAAAAGTGAACATTTACCACTGGGATCAATGCATGATCTCTTCATCACTAGAATTATATGAGCAATAAATATTCTTCATATTCTGATTTGTTCTTGAAAGCTATGTAAATTGTCCAAAAACTGAATAATATTTGTGGAGAAACTATATATGAAATGCTCATTATATATAGAAAATCATATATATGTATATATATATAATAAGAAAAAGTATCTAAAAAATGCCAAATCACTTTAGAAGAATTAGATTCTATTAACCAACACAAAACTCAAATGACTTTGTGTTTATATTGTTTGATGTCATCATGCACAGTGCTTTTTATTTTCAACAGACTAGTTTACAGAACTTTGATTTGTTCTAGGAACCAGTATTGTAGAAGTAGAACAAAGGTAGTCAACCTGATTACTTGTAATCCACTGGAGATCCATCAAAATGTTGGTAAGCCACTAATAAAAAAAACTTTTATTCAATCTCTTTGGAATCAAAGAGTCTATATCCAAAATATGTTACAGGAGAAAAATAGCTACCTATTTAACTTAATGTATCCCTAAATCAAGCAGACAAATATCTTTTGACTAACTTAGATCTACTGGATTCATTATTCTTTTCCCCTGAATTCTTTAGGTAAGATGAAAAATGAATTTTTGATGGGTTAACTTCTACATAGTCCATTTTTAATTGAGAAATAACTTCTCTATTATGTGCTTTTCCCTTTAGCACTATGGGGATTCCAAGATTTGACACATTTGGAAAACCACACAATCAATAAAGTCATTCTTCTGGGTTTGCTGCAATACACCCCAGCTCACTTGTGTCTCTTTGCACTTGTAACAATGATATTCCTTTTTATACTAACTGGAAATGGTCTCTTAACTATTGTGATCCTGGTAGACACCTGTCTTCACACTCCTATATATTTTTTCCTTTGGAGTTGTCTCTCATTGATGTCTTCTTTACTCTTGCCATTGTACCCAAGGTGGTGATGGACTACCTTCTGCAGCAAACGGTCATCTCTGCTCCTGGTTGTGGCAGTCAGATCTTCCTGTGGCTGACTCTGGGAGGAACTGAGTGTATCCTCTTGGGTTTCATGTCTTAAGATTGAAATGTTGCTATCTGCAAGCCTCTACACTAGTCATTCTTCATGAACTGTTCCCTCTGTTGGAAGATGGCATTTTGCTCATGGACCAGTGGTGCATTCAATTCCTTGATCCATACTATCTACACCATGAGATTCCCCTTTAGTGGATCCAGAGAAACCCATCATTTCTACTATGAACTTCCTAGAATCTTGCATCTCTCCTGTGGGGACACCTTGACCTATGAGACTGGGGTTTTCATTAGCACCACCATTTTGCTTCATATTCCATTTTCAGTCATCCTTGCTTCCTACACAGTCATTCTGGTTACTATCATCAAATGTCTTACACTGAGAGCCTCAAGAAAGCATTTTCTATCTGCACATCTCACCTTACAGTGGTCAGTTTACACTATAGTGCCATCCATCATTTTCATGTACATGAGATCAATCTCTTCTCATACTTTCAGTCAAGATAAAGTAGCATCTGTCTTCTACACCATTCTAACACCCATGCTTAACCCTGTTATTTATAGTCTTAGAAATAAGGATGTGATTGGGAGCCTGGAAAAAATCCTATGGCACTGTGCATTGTATCCTAAAACATGAATATACAGGCTCAGTAGATATTGGGTATTATACATTTTAAGATAACAGGATTAGTCAGAAGGTTTTTGTTAAGAAAGAGAAAAATGTCCTCAGGCAAGATGCATTTTTATTATATAATCATAAATACAGATCTCCCCCAACCTGGTAAACTGTCAAAGGGACTGAGGGAATTGGACTTTGGAGGCCAGTTGGATTTGATTACAGAACTTCCACAGGACTAGGGAAACAGACTCATGGAGGGCACAAACAAAACCTTGTGCACAATAGGAGCCAGGAGAAAGGAGTAGTGTTCCCACAAGAGACTGAGTCAGCCTTGTCTGTGAGTTTCCAGGAGTCTCTGGTGGAAGCATGGGTGGACGGCTTGGCCTCAGGCAACACAATAAGGAGGGAACACAGATGTACTGGTCAACAGAAAATTGGGTTAAAGATTTACAGAGCATGGCCCCACCCATCAAAAAAAGACCCAGTTTCTCCTACAGTCAGTCTCTCCCATCAGGCAGCTTCCATAAGCCTCTTATCCTTATTAATCAGAGGGCAGACAGAATGAAAACCACAATCACAGAAAATTAACCAAACTGATCACAAGGGTCATAGCCTTGTCTAACTCAATGAACGATGGTCCATGCTGTGTAGGGTCACCCAAGAAGGATGGGTCATAGTGGAGAGTTCTAACAAAATGTGGTCCACTGGTGAAAGGAATGGCAAACCACTTCAGTACTCTTCACTTCAGTTCTGCCTCAAGAACCCCATGATCAGTATGAAAAGGCAAAAAAATAGGACACCCAGGTCCTAGCTGCTCAATATGCTACTGGAGAAGAGTGGATAAATAATGTCAGAAAGAATGAAGAGATGGGGCCAAAGCAAAAACAACACCCAGTTATGTATGTGACTGGTGATGGAAGTAAAGTCTGACCCTGTAAAAAGCAATATTGCATAGACACATGGAATGTTAGGTCCCTGAATCAAGGTAAATTGGAAATGGTCAAGCAGGAGATGGCAAGAGTGAACGTTGACATTTTAGGAAACAGTGAACTAAAATGAACTGGAATGGGCAAATTTAATTCAGATGACCATTATATCTACTATTGTGGGCAAGAATCCCTTAGAAGAAATGGAGCTAGCCCTCATAGTCAACAAAAGGGCCCAAAATTTAGTACTTGGGTATAATCTCAAAAAAGACAGAAAGATATCTGTTTGTTTTCAAGGTAAACCATTCAATATCATAATAATCCAAGTCTATTCCCCAAGCACTAATGCCAAAGAAGCTGAAGTAAAATGGTACTATGATGACCTACAAGACTTTCTAGAACTAATACCCCCCAAAAATATCCTTTTCATCATAAGGGACTGGAATGCAAAAGTAGGAAGTCACAAGATATCCAGAGTAACAGGCAAATTAGGCCTTAGAGTACAATATGAAGCAGGGCAAAGGCTAACAGAGATTTGCCAAGAGAACACACTGGCCATAGCAAACAACCTCTTCCAACAACACAAGAGAAGACTCTACACATGGACATCACCAGATGATCAATACCAAAATCAGATTGATCATATTCTTTGCAGCTGAAGATGGAGAAGCTCTATACAGTCAGCAAAAACAAGACCAGGAGCTGACTGTGGCTCAGATCATGAACACCTTATTTCCAAATTCAGACTTAATTGAAGAAAGTAGGGAAAACCATGTGACCACTCAGGTATGACCTAAATCAAATCCCTTATGATTATACAGTGGAAGTGACAGATAGATTTAAGGTATTTGGTTGGTAGACAGAGTGCCTGATGAACTGTGGACAGAGGTTTGTGACATTGTACCGGAGGTGGTGATCAAGACCATCCCTAAGAAAAAAGAAATGCAAAAAGGCAAAATGGTTGTATGAGGAGGCCTTACAAATAGCTGAGAAAAGAGAAGCTAAAAGTCAAAGAGAAAAGGAAAGATATACCCATCTGAATGCAGAGTTCCAAAGAAAAGCAAGGAGAGATAAGAAAGCCTTCCTAAGTGATCAGTGCAAAGTAATAGAGGAAAACAATAGAGTGGGAAAAACTAGAGATCTCTTCGAGAACATGGATACCAAGTGAACATTTCATGCAAAGACGGGCTCAATAAAGGACAGAAATGATATGGTCCTAACAGAAGCAGAAGATATTAAGAAAAGGTGGTAAGATTATGCAGAAGAGTTATACAAAAAGGACTTTAATGACCCAGACAACCACGATGGTTTGATCACTCACCTAGAGTCAGACATCCTGGAATCAAAGTCAGGTGGACCTTAGGAAGCATCACTACAAACAAAGCTACTGGAGGAGATGGAATTCCAGCTGAGCGATTTCAAAACCTGAAAGATGATGCTGTCAAAGTGCTGCACTCAATATGCCAGCAATTTTGGAAAACTCAGCAGTGGCCACAGGACTGGAAAATGTTGTTTTCAATCCAATCCCACAGAAAGGCAAAGAATGTTCAAACTACCACACAACTGCACTCATCTCACATGATAGCAAAGTAATACTCAAAATACTCCAAGCCAGGCTTCAACAGTAAGTGAATCAAAAACCTTCAGATATTCAAGCGGGTTTTAGAAAAGGCCGAGGAACCAGAGGTCACATTGCCAACATCCTCTGGATCACTGAAAAAGCAAGTGAATTCCTGAAAAACATCTGCTTCTGCCTTATTGACTACACCAAAGACTTTGACTTGTGGAATACAACAAACTGTGAAAAATTCTTCAAGAGATGGGAATACCAGACCACCTTACCTGCCTCCTGAGGAATCTGTATGCAGGTCAGGAAGCAACAGTTAGAACAGGACATGGAACAATGGACTGGTTCCAAATCAGGAAAAGAGTATATTAAAGCTGTATATTGTCACCTTGCTTATTTAACTTATATACAGAGTACATAATACAAAACGCTGGCCTGGGTGAAGCACAAGCTGGAATCGAGATTGCCAGAAGAAATATCAACATCCTCAGATATGCAGATGTCACCACCCTTATGACAGAAAGCAAAGAAGAACTAAAGGGCCTCGTGATGAAGGTGAAAGAGGAGAATGAAAAGGCTGGCTTAAAACTCAACATTCAAAAATCTAAGATCATGCCATCCAGTCCCGTCACTTCATGGCAAAAAGATGGGGAAACAAAGGAAACAGTGACAGACTTTGTTTTCTTGGGCTCCAAAATCACTGCAGATGGTGACTGCAGTTATGAAATTAAAAGACACTTGCTCCTTGGAAGGAAAGCTATGACAAACCTAGACAGCAGCGACTTTGTGGACAAAGGTTCGTATAGAGAAAGCTATGTTTTTTTTTTTCAGTAGTTGTCAGGAAGTATTTACAAGGGTCTTCCTGTGTGCTGTTTTGGATCTGTCAGGAACCCTCTGGCCCTTATTAATTCCTGAATATTCAGGAATTAAGAGGAGAGGCACGCCTTTGCTGGGGCTGAAGAATCCAGTCATTTCCTTTGTTAGTTTCTCATTATGGTGATAAGTACCCTCTTCTCTCTTTAATAGGGACCACCTTGTGTTTTGTAAGTCTGGAATTTTAATCTTTATCTTTGCTGAGAATAACTACTTTGTAAGACAGTATGTGTGCCCATGCCGTGCTAATTAAAACACCTTTGCTCCATCAGAGCTTTGGTCCCCGTTGTCTTTCTTTCTCTTCCTCTCTTTCTCTTTATCTCTCTATTTCTGGCTGATTCCCTGGAATGTGAAAGCCAGCTGCATTACCCAGGGAATATTAGCCTCTTTCCTTCTTTCACTTTCTAATCGTTGACTCCGGACCACCAGGTTCCAGTCCATTAAAGGACCAACAAGTAGTCATGTATGGATGAGAGAGTTGGACCATAAAGAAGGCTGACTGCCAAAGAATTGATGCTTTTGTACTGTGGTGTTGAAGAAGACTTTTGAGAGCTCCTTGGATAGCAAGGAGATCAAACCAGTCAATTCGAAAGGAAAGGAAATCAATCTTGAATATTCATTGGAAGGACTGATGCTGAAGCTGAAGCTCCAATATTTTGGCCACCTGATGCGAAGAGCTGACACATGAGAAATTACCCTGATGCTGGGAAATATTGAATGCAGGAAGAGAAGGGGATGACAGAGGATGAGCTGGTTGGATGGCATCAATGACTCAATGGACTTGAGTTTGAGCAAGCTCTGGGAGGTGAAGTATAGGAAAAATTGATGTGCTGCAGTCCATAGGATTGCAAAGAGTAGGACTTGATTGAGTGACTGAACAGCAACAACAGAAAGCCCTGGGATTCCATAACATTTATGAAGTCAATCATTTTTACAGAAGAAAATGTTGGTCAATAGAAAAATGGAGTCTTGACCTAGGCTTATTTCTATGGAAATAATGGTTCATGACACTACACAGAAGTTATATTATTACCAAAGTTAGTGAATGTAGAATTAGAGTAGACATTCTTATTAATAAAGCTCAATTATTTAAGTGAATATTATCATGGCAGAAGGATCAAGTGGAAACCTTTCTCCTAAAATAGTATGTCAAATGTATTACTGCATCTCAGAAGAACAAGGAAACAGGAAAAATTAGTCCTTAAAAAGAGAGTAATATTAAGTGCTAATGATTCTGATTCCCTACCCTACTCACTTATTGGGCTTATGCAGAAGATAGTTTAAATTTAGAGAGTAAGAATAAAATTATAATAAACTCAAATGGCTAGAGATTTTCAGTTATTCTATTCTAGTTGTTGTATAAATGAATTCCCACAAATTGGTGGTTTAAAAAAGAAGGATTTATATTTTCTCACATCTCTGAGGGCCAGAATTCCAAAATAATAGTGCTAAGCTGAAATCAAGGTGTTAGCATGGCTCATACATCTAGAGGCTACAGAGAACAATCTGTTCCTTGCCTATTCTACTTTTGTATGGTTGCCAACATTTCTTGTCTTGTGAGTCCATCGCTTCAATTTCTGCCTCAGAGGTCACATCGCCTTCTTCTTTTCTGTCTTCCTCTAATTTCCCTTTGTCTCCCTCTTGTAAGGATATATGTTGTGGCACTTAAGGTCCCAGTCTGAAAACCAACTGTGGAAATTTCTTAAAGATATGGGGATATCAGACCACCTTACCTGCTCCTGAGAAATGTGTGTGCTGGTCAAGAAGCAACAGTTAGAACCAGAAATGGAAAAACAGACTGGTTCAAAATTGGGAAAGGTATAAAACAATGATTTATACTATCACTCTGCTTACTTAATTTATGTGCAGAGTACATCATGGGAAATGCCAGAGTGGATGAATCACAGCTGAAATCAAGATTTCCAGGAGAAATATTGATTACTTCAGATATGCAGACGACACCATCCTAATGACAGAAAGTGAAGAAGGATTAAAGAACCTCTTGATGAACGTGAAAGAGGAGAGTGAAAAAGCTAGCTTAAAATTCAACATTCAAAAAACTGAGATTTTGGCATCTGGTCCCACCACTTCATGGCAAATAGATGATGAAAAATTGGAAACAGTAGCAGATTTTATTATCTAGAGCTCCAAAATCACTGCAGACCATGACTGCAGCAATAAAATTAAGACACTTGCTCCTTGGAAGAAAAGCTATGACATATCTAGACAGTATGTTAAAAAGCAGAGACCTCACTTGCAGACAAAGTTCTGTATAGTCAAAGCTATGATTTTTCCGGTAGTCAAGTACAGATGTGAGAACTGGACCATAAAGAAGGCTGTTCACCGAAGAGTTGATGCTTGCAAACTGTGGTTCTAGAGAAGACTCTTGAGAGTGCCTTGGACAGCAAAGAGATCAAATCAGTCAATCCAAAAGGAAATCAACCCTGAATATTCATTGGAAGAACTGATGCTGAAGCTGAAGCTCCAATACTTTGGCCACCTGATGTGAAAAGCTGACTCATTAGAAAAGACTCTGCTTTTGGGAAAGATTGAGGGCAGGAAAAAGAAGGGGCAACAGAGGATAAGACGGTTGGATGATATCATTGACTCAGAGGACATAGAAAGAAAAAGAGAAAGTGAAGTTGCTCAGACATGTCTGACTCTTTGCAACCCCATGGGCTGTAGCCTACCAGGCTCCTCCACTCATGGAATTTTCCAGGTCAGAGTACCAGAGTGGGTTGCCATTTCCTTCTCAAGGGGATCTTCCTGATCCAGGAATTGAACCCAGGTCTCCCGCATTGCAGGCAGATGCTTTACCATCTGGGCCACCAGGAAAACCCATCAAAAGATATGAGTTTGAGCAAATTCTGGGAGATAATGAAGGACAGGGAACCTGGCATGGGGTTGCAAATAATCAGATATAACCAAGCAGCTGATCAACAACAATCTGAGGCAATCTACTTATCTCAAAATCCTTAATATATGCAATAATTTTATAATACAAAGCAACACTCACAATGGATTAGTATCTGTTAACTTGAGGGACCATTACTTAGCCTACCTAAAATTTACCTCAACTTCAGAGACAGCTCTCATTCATGGTTTCAAGTGAATTCTCTTAATAAAAATCAATTATTTGTAAAGTTTTGAGTCAATATCTCTTCTGACATGTTTGCAGCAATAATTTTTTCTCCTCTCCATTTGGAATCCAGTGACAAAAATTTTTATCAAGTTACTGACTTGGAGTCTCTTGAGACTTTTTTCTCTGATTCTTCCATCTGTAATCTCCATTTTTTCACTGAACCAACCTACAGTGAGAGTTTTATTTATTATTATTGTGGTTTGGTTACAGTTGTTTTGGTTCAATAATAATCATTTATTTCCTCTTTTGTCTACCTTTTCATTGCTAGATTTTCTATTTTTCTATTCACTTAAAATTTTTGTCATTCAATAGCTAGTTTAAAGTGCTGTCAGATAATTGCAACATCTGTCGTGATCACTTTAGTATTGGTAGTTGATTATTTCCTTTTCCAACTAACTTGAGATGATTTTCCTAGTTCTTTAAACTTTCTTATATTCAGCTTCAATCTGCAAATTCTATTTTATATGCTGCAGATGAACTTCTCTAAAATATCTTTGCAATTTCTATCATCAACTGAAATCCACAAGACAACAAGGGAGCCAGATGCTATATTCCTAGAATTGAGAACAGTGCTAAATATTTAACATGCATGTTATTTACAACCAAAATAAGCTCTCAGATTTGGAAAATAAAATTTAATAATACAATTCAATTTAGGATATGATAAAATTTCTAAGAGAAATTCTAATGAAAGATGTACAAAATTTTTACACCAAAAGCTGCAAATATTGCTGAAAAGTGAAAGACTTATCTAAAAGGAATGACACAACATGCTCATAGATGAGAAGACCAACACTGTAAGATGAATTATAAATACAAACAGAATTATAAATTCAATGCAATCCTGATTTGCTTCTAAAATGATGTCAGTTTTGAGGAAGAATCTAAATGTTCATTTTTATTTACATAAAAGTGGAGATATGTTAGTGGCAAATTCATATCGTTTCATCAAGTAGCTCATGGAACTATAATCAGTAGAGTCCTCTATTATACAACTAAAGGCTGTGAAAAAAATAGACACATTTAGCTTCTTCATCTATTTATGGGCACATCTCTGCCTAGAATCTTATAGTAAAATAATTCTTAAATTCCACGTTTCCCTTTCCCTTTGCTTAAGTGTTCTAAGATATGAAGTAACGTTTACCCTTATTTTCAAAGTTACAGTTTAATTCCTTGTATTGTGGAGACATACAGGATGATAAACTCTCTAGCCATAAGTATAATTGCCATGTACTGTATATTGATGAATATATTCTGACAAATATAAAATTGTCATGAAAACTTTTGAATGTAGATTAAGAAAAGTTGGCAGATTAAAAGGATGTGTGCTCATTTCCTCCTGTGAGAACACCAACACTAGCTGTTGAACAATCAACAGGAGGACACTGGAACCCACCAAAAAAGATATCTCAAGTCCAAGGACAAAGGAGAAGCTACAATGAGGTTGTAGGAGGGGCACAATCACAGGAAAACTAAATTCCATACCTGTTAGGTTTGAGGCCCACAGACTGAAGAGTAATAAAACCAAAAAACTTTTTACACTGTTGGAAGGTTCTAGGCACCACATCAGACTTCCCAACCTGGGGATCCAGCAAAGGGACTGGGAATCCCCAGGGAATCTAACTTTGAGGACAGTGGGATTTGATTACAGAACTCCCAAAGGACTGGAAGACAGAGAGACTCTTGGAGGGTACAAACAATTTTTTGTGCATACCAGGACCCAAGGAAAAGGAGCAGTGACCCCACAAGAGACTGAGTCATACCTGCCTGTAAGCATTTGAGGGTCTCCTGCTGAGGAGGCATGGGTTGGAAGAGGCCTGTCTTGGGGACAGAGGCAATGGCAGCAGCAGTCCTGGAGGCATGTGTTGGCACAAGTTCTTTTTGGAGGTCACCAATACACCTATTGGTCACCTATTACAAAGAGCCTATTACCATAGAGCCTATAGTCTCCAGACTGGGTCGCCTCAGGCCAAACAGCTGACAAGGAGGGAAAACAACCTATCAGGAGAAAACTGGATTAAAGATTTACTAAGCATGGTCCTGCCCACCAAAGCAAGACCCTGTTTTCCCAATAGTCAGTCCCTCCCATCAGGAAGCTTGCACAAGACTCTATCCACAGCCATCAAAGGGCAGACAGAAGAAGTAAAAAATGCAATCCCAAGGCCTCCAAAATGAAAAGCACAATCCCAATAACCAAAATGATCACATGGATCACAGCCTTGTGTAACTCAATGAAGCTATGAGCCATACTATGCAGGGCCACCCAAGAATGACAGGACATGGTGGAGAGTTCTGACAAAACTTGGCCCTCTAGAGAAATGACTGGCAATCCACTTCAGTATTCCTCCCTCAAGAACTCCATCAACAGTATGAAAAGGCAAAAATAAATGACACTGGAAGACAAGCCACCCAGGTTGGTAGTTGTTCAATATGCTACTAGGGAAGAGTGGAAAAATCACTTCAGAAAAAATGAAGAGTCTGGGTCAAAGAGGAAATGACTCTCAGTTGTGAATGTGCCTATAGATGAAAGTAAAGTCCAATGCTATCAACAACAATATTGAAAAGGGATCTGGAATGCTGGGTCCATGAATCAAGGCAAACTGGATGTGGTCAAGTAAGAGATGGCAAGAGTGAACATTGACATTTTAAGAATCAGTGAACTAAAATGAATGGGAATGGGCATATTTAACTCAGATGGCCATTGCATCTACTACTGTGGGCAAGAATCCCCTAGAAGAAATGGAGTAACCCTCATATTAACCGAAAAAATGCAAAATGCAGTACTTGTGTGCAACCTCATGAAAATGACAAAATGATCTCAGTTTGTTTCCAAGGAAAGCCACTTAGCATCACAGCAATCCAAGTCTATGCCCCAAACACTAAAGCTAAAGAAGGTGAAATTGAACCATTCTATGAAAACCTACAAGACCTTCTAGAATAACATCAAAAAGAGATGTCCTTTCCATCACAGGGAATTGGGGTGCAGAAACAGGTAGTCAAGAGACCCTGGGATAACAGGTAACTTTGGCCTTGTAATACAAAATGAAGCCAGGCAAAGGCTAACAGAGTTTTGTCAAGAGAACATACTGATCACAGCAAACATCTTCTTCCAACAACAGCAAAGATGACTCTACAGATGGACATCACCAGATGGTCAATACTGAAATCAAATTGATTATATTCTTTGCAGCCAAAAATGGAGAAGTTCTATACAATCAGCAAAAACAAGACCTGGAGCTGACCATGACTCATATCATCAACTCTTTATTACAAAAAATTAAGTTAAAATTAAAGAAAGTAGGGAAAACCATTAGACCATTCAGGTATGACCTACATCAAATCCCTTATGATTATACAGTAGAGGTGATGAAGAGATTCAAGGGAGAAGATCTGGTATACAGAATGCCTGAAAAATTATGGACAGAGGTTTACAACATTGTCCAGGAGGTGGTGATCAAACCCATCACCCGAAAAAAGAAATGCAAGAAGGCAAAGTGGTTGTCTGAGGAGGCATTAAAAATAGCTAAGAAAATAAGAGAACTGAAAGACAAAGAAGACAGGGAAAGATATACCTAACTAAATGCATAATTTCAAGAATAGCAAGGAGGGGTAAGAAAGCCTTCTTAAATAAACAATGCAAAGAAATAGAGGAAAACAAGAGAATGGGGAAGACTTGAGATCTCCTCAAGAAAATTGGAGATATAAGGAGACAATTGATGCAAAGATGGGCAGAATAAAGGACAGATATGGTGAGGACCTAACAGAAGAAAAAGAGATTAAGAAGTGACAAGAATACACAGAAAAACTGTACAAAAAAGATCTCAAAGACCTGGATAACCATGATGTGTGGTCACTAACCTAGAACCAGACATCCAGGGTATGAAGTCAAGTGAGACATAGGAAACACTACTATGAACAAAGTTAGTGGAGATAATGGAATTCTAGCTGAGCTATTAAAGACCCTTATAGATGATTCTGTTAAAGTGCTTCACTCAATATGCCAGCAAGTTTGGAAAACTCATCAGTGGCCACAGGACAGAAAAAGTCAGTTTTCATTCCAATTTCAAAGAAAGGCAATACCAAAGAATGTTCAAACTACTGTACAATTACTCTCATTTCACAGGCTAGCAAGGTAATGCTCAAAATTCTTGTATCTAGTCGTGTCATAGTCATTCTTCTAGTACATGAACTTAGAATTTCCAAATGTACAAGCTAGATTTAAGAAGGACAGAGGAACTAGAGATCAAATTGCCAACGTCAGTTGAATCATAGAAAAAGCAAGGGAATTGAAAAAAAAATCTATTTTTGCTTCATTGACTACACTAAGATCTTTAATTGTGTGGATCACAGTAAACTATAGAAAATTCTAAAAGAGATGGTAATGCCAGACCTCCTTACCTGTCTCTAGAGAAACCTGTATACAGGTCATGATGCAACAGTTAGAACCAGATATGGAACAATAGGCTGGTTCAAAATTGGGAAAAGAGTATGTCACGGCTGTATATTGTCACCCTAATTATTTAACTTACATGTGTAGTACATTTTGTGAAATGCCAGACTAGACGATTTACATGCTGGGATCAAGATTGCTGGGAGAAATATCAACAAACTCAGATACACAGATGATACCACTCCAATAGCAGAAAGCGAAGAGGAATAAAGAACCTTTACATGAGGGTGAAAGAGGAGAGTAAAACAGCTGGCTCAAAACTCAACATTAAAAAATCTAAGATCAGGGCATCTTGTTCCATCCCTTCATGGCAAATAGATGGGGAAAAAGTGGAAACAGTGACATATTTTATGTTCTTGGGATCTAAAATCACTACAGTCAATGACTGTAGCCATGAAATTAAAAGACTTGTTCCTTGAAAGAAAAGCTGTGACAATCTTGACAGCATACAAAAAAGCAGATACATCGTTTTGTGGACAAAGGTCCATATAGTCAAAGCTATGGTCTTTCCTGTAGTCATGTATGAATGTGAGAATTGGATCATAAATAAGGTTGAGTGCTGTAGAATCGATGCTTTGCAACTGTGGTGTTGGAGAAGACTCTTGAGAGTCTCTTGGATAGTAAGGAGGTAAAAACAGTCAGTCTTAAAGAAAATCAACCCTGAATGTTCATTGGCAGGCCTGATACTGAAGCTGAAGTTCCAACACTTTTTGGCCACCTATTGCAAAGTGTCAATTCATTGGAAAAGATCCTGATGCTGGGAAAGATTGCGGGCAGGAGGAGAATGGGGTGACAGACGATGAGATGGCTGGATGGCATCACTGACTCAACGGACATGAGTTTGAGCAAACTCCAGGAGACAATGAAGGACAGGGAAGCCTGGCATGCTGCAGTTCATTATTTCACAAAGAGTTAGACACAACTGATTGACTGAGCACAGGCACCCACACACATTCTAGGAAAATTTCCATCAGTAATTGGATTTGAGGAAAGTGTTAACCATCACAATACTTAATTTTTAAATTAAAATTTGGTATTTGGAGACTTAAATAACCATATTTCTATCTAAAACTGTTAATGAGCTTATCTGCTCATTGAATTTATCTTCTGAGTAAGTTGTTGCAAGGTATTTTTAATAAAAGTGATAGAACATATACCAAATACAATATATTACATATTATTGTTGGGAAAAGGAAGATAGAGATATGTGTTTACTTAACAGAAAGTTGTAGTCTAGTTAATAAACTTTGTACTCAGACTGTGTATGTTTCCATCAAACTGCAACCTACATTATCTCGCCTCTTAAGTTGTTGAATTTTACAAGTGTATATTCATGTATATATGTATATACATCTTGCCTGGAGAATCCCAGGGAGAAAGCAACCTGGTGAACTACAGCCCATAATGTCACAAAGAATCAGACACAACTGAAGTGACTTAGCATGCACAAACATACATATATATGCTGCAGGTATGTTTGTACATGTGGTAAATAAGTGAATATATATGTTGTTGTTGTTGCTGTTGTTCGCATTTAACCTGAACAAAGAGGGTACCTTGTGTCTTCTCATTTCATAAGATATTTTAAGAGAGATTGACATACATGTTCAACATTTCTTTAATTTTTACAGATTAAATAATTTTTGTTTTCATAGAATAGTATTATATGAATGTCATGCCGTTATCTAACTTCTGTCTATGAACTGGAGGACAATAAACTGTGAATGGCTACAACATCTTATTGGACCTCTGGTCTTTCAGAAATATGAGTCTCTTACTACACTGAATATGGAAATCTCCTTAAGATACCTGAGGAAAAAAAAAATTATTGTAGAAAAAAATTTATTTACTATGGAAGAGTTCCTGGGTCATGTAATTTCTTGAAATATCCTAAATGTTTTCAAAATACATCAAAGTGTATATCAGTTGGTTCTTATCAGGTAGATTCTAATATATATGATGAAATATATATGTATAAAGTGATATAGAGTCAAGTGACACATTTTAAAGTCTATCAAACTTTTATATGGCTGTTTTCATTTGAAAAAGTCAATTTTGTATAGTGATACTTAATTTTTTTAGTACAGAGAGTGATTATAATAAAACATAACCAGCCAATGTGTTTAATTGTGGACTAGAGAATAAGTTTTCCCTAAAGGTCTTAAAATATGTGTATATATATATATATAAGAAGATTTTGTAATGATTAGGCAGTCAACCCTGCTGAGTCTTTAAATTCTTGCATAAGGTTGGGAAAATGACACATTGGTTTAAATACTGTTGTTCACCTTAGTATTCATGCTAAATGATTGAAGCCTTAAAATACACTGAGGGGAAAAAATAGTTCCTAAAATGTATTTTAAATTATAGATTTTTAAAATATACTTTATGCCTCTCTGCAGCACTGCCACATTAAATATTTAATAATTAAGAATATATGTGATCTTTCTATGACCTCAAGCAATAGGATATTATTTAAAAAAGAATTATCAGAAAATGAATCGTTGTGAGTCTCTAATTATTACCTCTAATGGGGTAGTGTGGAATCATTTTTTAAACTGTAATTTTGCAGCTCCATCTCCTGTTCCTTGTTTAATATTTTATTCCAAACAAAATATCCTAGAATAATAAGCTTTATATCAGTGTAAGAGGAAATATGCCTCAGTGGAAAGGAACTTTACATGTTTTATGAAATGAAAGACAGTTGTTATGTCTATTTATCTGGTGGGTAACTTATGCTTTCAAGGCAGGCATGAAGTACATGGATGGATGAAGGCAAAGAAGAAAAAGTCACAGTAAAATCATTCAGTATCAGCTCTTCAGATGATGAGTAAGTCATCTTAGTCATCTTATTTCCTCTGAAGTAAGTCTGAAGAAACTGTAGTTTAATATAACTCATGTTTAAAACAAAAACATATGTCTACTCTGAGACATTATATTTAACATGTTAAATTGTACTTTAGTGCTTATATATGTAAGTTAAGTTTTATTTTTTACATGCAGGTGTACTTTAATTGGGCTACATCGGGGCTGGCTAAGTTATACATTTATTACCTGTATGCTTTCTGCAAAAATAATATAAAGGTATATATTTGCGATTTATTTGATCTTTACTGAATTTGAATCCTCTCAGGTTTACAAGGTTTACAAGGGGCTGGGGAGAATCTTGGTGCAGTGAACTAGGACCAGTATTCAGTGAAGGTGAAAAGTGAAAGTGAAAGTCACGTCTGACTCTTTGCAACCCCACGGACTCTACACTCCATGGGATTCTCCAGGCCAGAATACTGGAGTGGGTAACCTTTCTCTCCTCCAGGGGATCTTCCGGACCCAGGAATCAAACCGGGATCTCCTATTTGCAGGTGGATTCTTTACCAACTGAGCTGTGAGGGAAGCCCCAGTATTCAGTGGTCCTGTCTATCCTCAACCTGAGAGGACATGTCCCCAAGAACATGCTTGTCTTCCTAAGGAATGTATCTGTTTCATTCTTATTTTATCTTCAAGTTTCTGCATTAAGCTTAGCATGTAATCATATTCACCAATATTTTGGGGATGATGAATGTTTATAAAATACATCTACTATTTCAAAAAATAGATGTACATAGTAAAAGTTTATGCAGTTCCACTAAAAAAATATTTTGCAATGTATGACTCCATAGGCATGCTACCTATTAACACTTCCGTTTTATAAACTATTTTATTATAACCTATTAATATTAGAAATGCACTATATTGTCTACATCCATGGCTTTCAGTTCTACATATTTCTCTAGTTTTCATCTCCAGAAATGAGTTACTAATATCTTAAATTAATTCTATAATATTTTTATCATTTATTACAGAATTCAAACTTCAAATGAAAATTGGAGATACCATGCAAAAATATATACGAATTAGAATAGTAACTTGGGGGAGCTATATTTTGATAAAAAATAAGGACACATTTAATTGCTTCTTCAGCAAAATTATTTAGGTTGAAATTTATAATTTTAAGTTTATGGACCTAACAATAGTAAGCTAGTTCTCAAATCTCACCTGGTGAACAAAAATGTTAATGTTGCTTTCTCTTTCCTTGCCAAAGTTTCTGTGGTGTGTGTGACTCTTTGCAACCCTATGGATTGTAGCCCGCCAGGCTCCTCTGTCAAGGGGATTTTCCAGGCAAGAATACTGGGGTGGGTTGCCATTGCCTTCTCCAGGTTCTGGCTTTGATCTAAAATATACTTTAAATAGGTGTTATTTTAATTTGCTTAGCTCACATTGAAGATCCAAGCCATTTCCTAACGTAATGGCAGTAAAGTATAATTACACTTGTTTATAATTTGATTGATAATTTATTTAAATTTTTTGGTAAATGCAGTGTCATAAATCCTTCCAGGCCTCAATATATTCTTTTATATTAATTTCAATTAAATGTCTAGTTTGATATTTTGTCAAAATCAAGGCAATGACTTTGATTTTGGAAGAGGAGACTGGGATGTGGGAGATTTCTTTCTTTAGGGGAAAACTAGTTACTAGATTTCTGTTAGGTGTTTCTGAACTAGTGTTTGTTTTGGCATTTTTCCTTCATCTATCAAGTGGATTTTTAAAAATCAATAATAGATGGCCCCAAACTGATTTATTTAATTTATAGAGAAGATTTTATACCATTCAATATTTTTAATAATTATCACAGTATATGGAATCTGAGGTGAGAGAAAGTCTGATTATTAACTTTCTATATGCTCCTTCAGGTGCCTCCTTAACATATAGTTTCCTCTTGTCAAGATTTTGAAATTAACCATGGGAGACATTTTGTGTATAAATATAATTTTATATATGTAAATAATTTTAGATATATCTGAGATACTTATTACTTCTCTTTCTAGACTGATACAATTATTATATATGCATTTCTTTTTGAGATCAGACATATTTCATGGTAATTTAAAGTAGAAATAGAAAAGTAACTATACATGAATTCTTATATTCATAATGACATATTTATAAATTATTACAAGCTTTTCTCAAACGGCCTAGTGTTTCTCACCTACTCACCTTTTCTTACTGCTAACCTAATATCCTTATTATTTCTTAGCATAACAGCCTGCTATTAACACTTGTTTGTTTCAGTCTACTTTTGCTACATCTCTCCAAGGTCCTCAGGTGGACTTCCTGGCAGTCATGCACCGCCATGATAGAGAATAGCTGTAAACTTTAAGTTCAGAAAATCAGTTTGGCTTATATTTTAGAGTTTCAGAAAATATCAATGTATTGTATCCATAGTAAAGATACACAACAAATGTTAGGAATATTTACTATACTTTTTTGTAATTTTGCTAAATATTTTAAAAGCAAGGAGCCTCTAGTTAATAAGATATTATTTGCCTTGGGAATACGCAAAGGTCAGGTTTGTGTCAGAAAATAAAGGCAAATTTTAAATTCATTAGCTTTGAATTAATCATTTTATCATGCTATTTGATTCAAAGTTAATGTCAGTGTTAAGTTTATATTTAATTCATTCTCAAACTTTTCCTTGTGTCTGGTGGTTTTTTTTCCTGAGTTCATTAAATCTCTTCTACATTCACAGGAATAACAAAAACTAATTGATTAGAATTATGGGGCTTTCCTGGAGCTCAGTTGGTAAAGAATCTGCCTGCAATGCAGGAGACTTGGTTCAATTCCTGGGTCGGGAATATCCCCTGCAGAAGGAAATGGCAACCCACTCCAGTATTCTTACCTGGAGAATCCCTTGGACAGAGGAGCCTGGCAGGCCACAGTCCATCGTGTTGCAAGAGTTGCATGTGACTTACCGACTGAATGACAACAAATTGATTAGAAAGGCTATAAATGTTATCATTCTCTTCATACCAGTTCACAGCCAATATAAATTCAAAACACAGAAACACAATAGACATTTCACATTAGAGTATATTTAACCAAATTTTATGTACGTTAAAATTTTTATTACTTATATGAGTGACTTGAGTAGAAGACTAGGTTTATAACAAGAAAACAAAGTTTCAGTGTATCCCCTTGAAGATATTTTAAAAGGAAGAAAATAATTTATCTTGGCAAACTACCTAAACTTTTCTTATTTTTATTATCAAAATATGTTGAACTTTACATTATGTAAAATCTTTATTTTTATTTCATACTTTGTTAAGTCTCTATAGTTTAATAAACACAGATTCAGTATATTGACTAAAGGAAGATATATTAACTAAGGTGATTCAAGAACATCTTCTTGCATGTTATAATCATCATCTTTTTCTCTTAAGTAAAGTCAATATTGTACATGGAATTCTCAGATATGGTCTGCTTTCATATTTTTGTTTAAGTCATGAAAACAGGAAATCAAAGTGTCAAAACAGACTTTATACTTCTTGGTCTTTTCCAATATGGCCCAATGGACACCGGTCTCTTTGTTGTCATTGCAATCCTGTTTTCGGTGGCTCTGATGGGGAATATCATGCTGATTCTTCTCATTCAGTTGGACACCAGACTCCGCACTCCAATGTACTTCCTACTCAGTCAACTCTCTTTCATCGACATGATGTACATCTCCACCACTATGCCCAAGATGGCAACTAACTTTCTGTCCAATAGTAAGACCATTACATTTGTAGGTTGCGAGACTCAAGCATTTGTGTTCTTGGTCCTTGGTGGAACTGAAGCTCTTCTTCTTGGTTTCATGTCTTATGATCGCTATGTAGCCATCTGTCACCTTTTACGCTACCCTGTACTCATGAGCAAAAAGATCTGTTGGTTCATGGTCACATGTGCGTGGACCAGTTGTTCTATCAACTCTTTAATACATACATTGTGTGCATTTCAACTCCCCTTCTGTAGATCTCGACTTATTAATCACTTTTTCTGTGAAGTTCCATCCATGTGGCCACTGGTGTGTCAGGACACTTCTCAGTATGAACATACAATACTCCTGAGTGGACTTATCATTCTGTTGTTACCTTTCATGGCCATTTTAGCTTCCTATGCCTGTGTGCTTACTGTGGTATTCCAGATGAGTTCAGGAAAAGGGCAGACCAAAGCTCTCTCCACTTGTTCCTCTCACCTGACTGTGGCAAGCCTGTTCTATGTAACCTCCCTCTCCACCTATACAAGGCCACACTCCTTGCATTCCCCGGAAGAGGACAAGATAGTAGCTGTGTTTTATGCCATTATTACACCTCTTCTGAACCCATTTATCTACAGCCTGAGGAATAAAGAAGTTATAAGGGCCTTGAGGAGAGTATGTGTACAGAAGATATGACTGTAGGAATTCCTTATTGATTGAGACTGAATAATATAAAAAAACTGTGCTTGAAATACTGTCTTGGAATATATAAATGATAATAAAAGCTGCCTAGTAATATATGAATCCTAAGAAATATTTATGAAGGAAAAACATGATAAAAGTCTTTATTACTCCTGATATCAGAATTGCCTTGAACATTGTTAATATAACTAGATGCATTTTCAATACAGACACTTGAGAAACACTGTATTGTCTAGCTTATTTAATTTTGAACACAATAAAATTCGACCCTTTTAATCCAATGTTTTCATATTATGAATATTTTGAACAGGACATTTCAAACCTGCGATCCAAAGCAAGCATGGGGTTCCCAGGTGACTCAGTGGCAAAGCAATCTGCCTGCCGATGAAAGGATGTGCAGGAGATGCGGGTTCCAGCCCAAGATTGGGAAGCTCCCTTGGAGACAAAATGACAATCCACTTCAGTGTTCAGTATTCTGGGCTGGAAAATCCTATATACAGAGGAGCATGGCAGGCTACAGTCCATAGTTTTGCCAAAGACAGACATGACTGACAGACCCAGCACACATTCAAAGCATCTGGAATATACTTTATCCTAATATACCTCTAGAGACGCTATAAGTGACAAATTTTTTTAGAAGGCATGTTATATAATTCAATCATTCAACATATTTTTAGCGGCTTAACAATATGTGTATCACTGGTGATAACTGCATAATCAAAAATGAACAATAACATATCTCTGAAATCAACTAATTTCAAAATTCAATATGACTGAGCAGTCAATGAATGCAACAAATATTGCATTATATCAAAAGTTATAGCTATTATAAAAACAAAGTAAGTAGGGAATTTTGGTAGGGAATTTGCAATCTTCTATAAAACTGTCTTGAAAACAGAAACTGAAAGGATGGTATTTGAGCAAACATTGAAGGGAGATGAGAAAGTAGGGCAACTGGATAACTTGTGATGTGTTTCCCAAGCCAAGGAGCAGGGAAAAGTGTTGGCAAAGTCACAGCGGATCAAGGTGTAAACTACTGAGCTGCAGAAAATGAGCGGACATAATGGACACATAGTTTGTGATAAAATGTAGACTGGTATAAAACTGGCATTAAGAAGATAAAAAAGATTGCTGTGTTTTGCAGAGAAGATTGAAATTGGCTATTAATCGACTGCAGCCATCTCATTGTGATAAAATAATATCTCAGACTGAAGTGGTGTTAGTGGAAGAGCATGAATTAGCTAGACTACACTGACAAATCTTGTGAAATTTGAGGAAATGATAAGGTTTCAAAACTAAGCTAATGTCATGGACTGCACAAGTGGAACACTGGAATTAGCAAAAAATTAGTTCAACAATACCAAAGCAAAAACATTGGGTTCCTTGTTCACCTTTGATATTAGCTCTTTGGGCTTCTTGTGTAGCTCAGTTGGTAGAGCATCTGCCTGCAATGAAAGAGACCTGGGCTTAATTCTTGGGTAGAAATCTCCCCTGAAGAAGGAAATGGTGACTCACTCCAATTTTCTTGCCTGGAGAATCCCATGAACAGCCTGGCAGGCTACAGTTCATGGGGTCACAAGAGTCAACACGACTTAGCACTGTCTTTTTCTTTCTTTTGTCCCAGTAATGGTAACATTATGACTTCCATTTCCTTTGAGTGAAAGCTTTTATTAACAGAATCAAATAATTACTTCTCCTTTGGTTTGGTGCACTTGCTTAATATGTTTATAAGATCCATTTTTTATATATCTAAATAATGCAATTATTTTTATTTCCAAGTGCTGCACTCAATATGCCAGCAAATTTGGAAAACTCAGCAGTGGCCACAGGACTGCAAGAGTCAGTTTTTATTCCAATCCCAAAGAAAGACAATGCCAAAGAATGTTCAAACTACTGTACAATAACCCTCATTTCACAGGCTAGCAAGGTAATGCTCAAAATTCTTGTATCTAGTCATGTCATAGTCAGTCTTCAGGTACATGGACTTAGAATATCCAAGTGTACAAGCTGGATTTAGAAAAGACAGACGAACTAGAGATCAAATTGCCAACATCAGTTGGATCATAGAAAAAGCAAGGGAATTGAAAAAAAAATCTTTTTTTGCTTCATTGACTACACTGAGATTTTTAACTGTGTGGATCACAGTAAAATATGGAAAATTCTAAAAGAGATGGTAATGCCAGACCTCCTTACCTCTCTCTAGAGAAACCTGTGGGCAGGTCAACATGCAGCAGTTAGAACCAGATATGGCATAATGGACTGGTCAAAATTGAAAAAGGATTATGTCACGGCTGTATATTGTCACCCTGATTACTTAACATACATGTGTAGTACATCTTGTGAAATGCCAGACTGGATGATTTACATGCTGGAATCAAAATTGCTGGGAGAAATATCAACAAACTCAGATACACAGATGATACCACTCCAATGGCAGAAAGCGAAGAGGAATAAAGAACCTTTACATGAGGGTGAAAGAGGAGGGTAAAACAGCTGGGTCAAAACTCAACATTAAAAAATCTAAGATCATGGAATCTTGTTCCATCCCTTCATGGCAAATAGATGGGGAAAAAGTGGAAACAGTGACATATTTTATGTTCTTGGGATCTAAAATCACTACAGTCGATGACTGTAGCCATGAAATTAAACAACACATGCTCCTTGAAAGAAAAGCTGTAACAACCTTGACAGCACACAAATAAGCAGATACATCATTTTGTGGACAAAGGTCCATATAGTCAAAGCTATGGTCCTTCCTGTAGTCATGTATGAATGTGAGAATTGGATCATAAATAAGGTTGAGTGCTGAAGAATCGATGCTTTGCAACTGTGGTGTTGGAGAAGACTCTTGAGAGCCTCTTGGATAGCAAGGAGATAAAAACAGTTAGTCTTAAAGAAAATCAACCATGAATGTTCATTGGCAGGCCTGATACTGAAGCTGAAGCTCCAACACTTTTTGGCCATCTGATGTAAAGTGTCAACTCATTGGAAAAGACCCTGATGCTGGGAAAGATTGTGGGCAGGAGGAGAATGGGGTGACAGAGGATGAGATGGCTGGATGGCATCACTGACTCAATGGACATGAGTTTGAGCAAACTCCAGGAGACAATGAAGGACAGGGAAGCCTGGCATACTGCAGTTCATTGTTTCTCAAAGAGTTAGACACAACTGATTGACTGAGCACATGCACCCACACACATTCTAGGAAAATTTCCATCAGTATTTGGATTTGAGGAAAGTGTTAACCATCACGATACTTAATTTTTAAACTAAAATCTGGTATTTGGAGACTTAAATAGCCATATTTCTATCTAAAACTGTTAATGAGCTTATCTGCTCATTGAATTTATCTTCTGAGTAAATTGTTGCAAGGTATTTTTCATAAAAGTGATAGAACATATACCAAATACAATATAGTACATATTATTTTTGGGAAAATGAAGATAAAGATATGTGTTTATTTAACAGAAAGTTGTAGTCTAGTTAATAAAGTTTGTATTCAGACTGTGTATGTTTCCATCAAACTGCAACCTACATTATCTCGCCTCTTAAGTTACTGAATTTTACATGTGTATATTCATGTATATATGTATATACATCTTGCCTGGAGAATCCCAGGGAGAAAGGAGCCTGGTGAACTACAGCCCATAGTGTCACATAGAATCAGACACAACTGAAGTGGCTTAGTGAAAGGTTGTTGCTGAACGAGAAGACGCGGGATTCTTTGTCTCCGGAGGAGACGAATTCAATCCGGGGCCAGAGAAGAGGCTGGATCGCTCAGAACTTTTGTGTAATAAAGTTTTATTAAAGTATAAAGGAGATAGAGAAAGCTTCTGATATAGGCATCAGAAGGGGGCAAAAGAGTACCCCCCCTCCTCGTCTTTAGCTGTATGTTATATAGTCACTCACAGTCTGTTAATGAAAAGAAAGGAGTGTCATAAAATTTAGAATGGCACCAGATAATTCATCCCTGGCCATAAAACGATTGACTTGAATCTTGTAGAAGGGCAGAATACCAACAAATAGTGCCGTTTACATAGATTAGGGGAACAATACCTGAGTAAGAAAGTTAGGCGATTTGGCAGAACCAATTTGAAGATAGAGTCTGGGGTTCTTTAACATAGCTTAGGTCAACATTTCCATAAGAAAAAGAAATGTATTGGTTAACTCAAGGTTTGAGAGTAGCTAGTTTCAGGTGAAACCAGGTATCATGGCAACACAGCATTTTAAGATAAACCTCCTTTTAAATTTGTATAGAGAAGGAAAAACATATCTCTGGTTTGTTTCTTCCTGATGCTTAAGAGAGATAAAAATGTCTGGCACTTGCTGCCTCTTTCCTCCATTTGGAGACCCCTGGCCTTCCTGCCTGTTACCCTCTCATTAGCATGCACAAACATACATATATATGCTGCAAGTATGTTTGTACATGTGGCAAATAAGTGAATATATATGTTGTTGTTGTTGCTGTTGTTCGCATTTAACCTGAACAAAGAGGGTACCTTGTGTCCTCTCATTTCTTAAGATATTTTAAGAGAGATTGACATAAATGTTCAACATTTCTTTAATTTTTACAGATTAAATAATTTTTGTTTTCATAGAATAGTATTATATGAATGCCATGCCGTTATCTAACTTCTGTCTATGAACTGGAGGACAATAAACCGTGAATGGCTACAACATCTTATTGGACCTCTGAACTTTCAGAAATACGAGTCTCTTACTACGCTGCATATGGAAATGTCCTTAAGATACTTTAGAAAAAAAAATATTGTAGAAAAAAAATTTATTTACTGTGGAAGAGTTCCTGGGTCATGTAATTTCTTGAAATATCCTAAAAGTTTTCAAAATACATCAAAGTGTATATTAGTTGGTTCTTATTAGGTAGATTTTAATATATATGATGAAATACATATAAAGTGATATAGAGTCAAGCAACACATTTTAAAGTCTATCAAACTTTTATATGGCTGTTTTCATTTGAAAAAATCAATTTTGTATACTGATATTTAATTTTTTTTAGTACAGAGAGTGATTATAATCAAACATAATCAGCCAATGTGTTTAACTGTGGACTAGAGAATAAGTTTTCCCTAAAGGTCTTAAAAAAAAAAAGAAGATTTCATAATGATTAGGCAGTCAGCCCTGCTGAGTCTTTAAATTCTTGCATAAGGTTGGGAAAATGACACTTTGGTTTAAATACTATTCTTCACTGAAGTTTTCATGCTAAATGATTGAAACCTTAAAATACACTGAGGGGGAAAAAAATGAAACATCTTACAAATTAATTGTGTGCTAATAGTTCCTAAAATGCATTTTAAATTATAGATTTTTAAAATATACTTTATGCCTCTCTGCAGCAGTGCCACATTAAATAGTTTAAAAATTAAGAATATATGTGATCTTTCCATGATCTCAAGCAATACGATCTTATTTAAAAAAGAATTATCAGAAAATGAATCGTTGTGAGTCTCTAATTACTACCTCTAATGGGGTAGTGTGGAATCATTTCTTAAACTTTATTTTGCAGCTCCATCTCCTGTTCCTTGTTTAATATTTTATTCCAAACAAAATATCCTTGAATAGTAAGTTTTATATCAGTTTAAGAGGGAATATGCCTCAGTGGAAAGGGACTTTACATGTTTTATGAAATAAAAGACAGTTGATATGTCTATTTATCTGGTGGGTAACTTATGCTTTCAAGGCAGGCATGAAGTTCATGGATGGATGAAGGCAAAGAAGAAAAAGTCACAGTAAAATCATTCAGTATCAGCTCTTCAGATGATGAGTAAGTCATCTTAGTCATCTTACTTCCTCTGAAGTAAGTCTGAAGAAACTGTAGTTTAATATAACTCATGTTTAAAACAAAAACATATGTCTACTCTGAGACATTACATTTAACATGCTAAATTGTACTTTAATGCTTATACATGCCAGTTAAGTTTTATCTTTTACATGCAGATGCACTTTAATTGGGCTACATCAGGGCTGGCTAAGTTATAGATTTATTACCTGTATACTTTCTGCAAAAATAATATAAAGGTATATATTTGTGATTTATTTGATCTTTACTGAATCTGAATCCTCTCAGGTTTACAAGGTTTACAAGGGGCTGGGGAGAATCTTGGTGCAATGAACTAGGACCAGTATTCAGTGAAGTTGAAAAGTGAAAGTGAAAGTCACGTCTGACTTTTTGCAACCTCATGGACTGTATAGTCCATGGGATTCTCCAGGCCAGAATACTGGAGTGGGTAGCCTTTCCCTCCTCCAGGGGATCTTCCCAACCCAGGAATCAAACTGGGATCTCCTGCTTTGCAGGTGGATTCTTTACCAACTGAGCTATGAGGGAAGCCCCAGAATTCAGTAGTCTTACCTATCCTCAACCTGAGAGGACATGACCCCAAGAACATGCTTGTCTTCCTAAGGAATGTATCTGTTTCATTCTTATTTTATCTTCAAGTTTCTGCATTAATCTTAGCATGTAATCATATTCACCAATATTTTGGGGATGATGAAAGGCTATAAAATACGTCTACTATTTCAAAAAATAGATGTACATAGTAAAAGTTTATGCAGTTCCACTAAAAAAAAATATTTCGCAATTTGTATGACTCCAAGGGATGCTAGCTATTAACACTTCCATTTTTATAAACTATTTTATTATAACCTGCTAATATTAGAACTGTACTATATTGTCTACATTCATGGCTTTCAGTTTTACATATTTCTCTAGTTTTCATCTCCAGAAATGAGTTACTAATATCTTGAATTAATTCTATAATATTTTTATCATTTATTACAGAATTCAAACTTCAAATGACAATTGGAGATACCATGCAAAAATATATGTGAACTAGAATAATAACTTGGAGGGGCTATATTTTGATAAAAAATAAGTATGCATTGAATTGCTTCTTCGGCAAAATTGTTTAGGTCGAAATTTATAATTTTCAGTTTATGGACCTAACAATAGTAAGCTAGTTCTTGAATCTCGCCTGGTGAACAAAAATGTTAATGTTGCTTTCTCTTTCCCTGCCAAAGTTTCTGTGGTGTGTGTGACTCTTTGCAACCCTATGGATTGTAGCAGGCCAGGCTCCTCTGTCAATGGGATTTTCCAGGCAAGAATACTGGGGTGGGTTGCCATTGCCTTCTCCAGGTTCTGGCTTTGATTTAAAATATACTTTAAGTAGGTGTTATTTTAATCTGCTTAGCTCACATTGAAGATCCAAGCCATTTCCTAACCTACTGGAGGTAAATTATAACTAAACTTATTTATAATTTGATTGATAATTTATTTAAATTTATTGGTAAATTTAGTATCAAAAATTCTTCCAGACCCCAGTATATTCTTTTATATTAATTTCAATTAAATGTCTAGTTTTGTTGCAGGAAGGGGGACCCCTTCCAGGGCCCGAAACTGGGCTCTTGTCTAACACTCGGAAATGAATTGTCCGAGGAGACACATGTTGACAAAGCAAGAGATTTTATTGGGAAAGGGCACCCGGGTGGAGAGCAGGAGGGTAAGGGAACCCAGGAGAACTGCTCTGCCGCGTGGCTCGCAGTCTTGGGTTTTATGGTGATGGGATTCATTTCCGGGTAGTCTTTGGCCAATCATTTTAGTTCAGAGTCTTTCCTGGTGGCGCACGCATTGCTCAGCCAAGGTGGATGCTAGCAAGAGGGATTCTGGGAAGTGGACGGACAGGTAGTGTCTCCTTTCAATCTTTCCCAAACTCTTCCGGCTGGTGGTGGCTTATTAGTTCCGTATTCCTTATCAGGATCTCCTGTCATAAAACAACTCATGCAAATGGTTACTATGGTGCCTGGCCAGGGTGGGCGGTTTCAGTCAGTGTGCTTCCCCTAACAGTTTGATATTTTGTCAAAATCAAGGTAATGACTTTGGTTTTGGAAGAGGAGGCTGGGATGTGGGAGATTTCTTTCTTTAGGGGGAAAGTAGTTACTAGATTTCTGTTAGGTGTTTCTGAACTAGTGTTTGTTTTGGCATTTTTCCTTCATCTATCAAGTGGATTTTTAAAAATCAATAATAGATGGCCCCAAATTGATTTATTTAATTTATAGAGAAGATTTTATACCATTCAATATTTTTAATAATTATCACAGTACATACTGCCTTTGGAATCTGAGGTGATAAAAGTCTGATTATTAACTTTCTATATACTGTTTCAGGTACCTTCTTAACATATAGTTCTCTCTTGTCAGGATTTTGCAGTTAACCATGGGAGACATTTTATGTATAATATAATTTTATATATGTAGATAATTTTAAATATATCTGAGATACTTATTACTTCTCTTTCTAGGCTGATACAATTATTATATATGCATTTCTTTTTGTGATCAGAAATATTTCATGGTAATTTAAAGTAGAAATAGAAAAGAACTATACATGAATTCTTATATTCATAATGACATATTTATAAATTATTACAAGCTTTTCTCAAACGGCCTAGTGTTTCTCACCTACTCACCTTTTCTAATTGCTAACCTAATATCCTTATTATTTCTTAGCATAACAGCCTGTTATTAACACTTGTTTGTTTCAGTCTACTTCTGCTACATCTCTCCAAGGTCCTCAGGTGGACTTCCTGGCAGTCATGCACCGCTATGATAGAGAAGAGCTATAAACTTTAGATGGAGAAAATCAGTTTGGCTTATATTTTAGAGTTTAAGAAAATATCAATCTTTGTATCCAGAGTAAAGATACACAACAAATGTTAGGAACATTTACTATACTTTTTTGTAATTTTGCTAAATATTTTAAAAGCAAGGAGCCTCTAGTTAACAAGATATTATTTGCCTTGGGAATACGCAAAGGTCAGGTTTGTGTCAGAAAATAAAGGCAAATTTTAAATTCATTAGCTTTGAATTAATCATTTTATCATGCTATTTGATTCAAAGTTAATGTCAGTGTTAAGTTTATATTTAATTCATTCTCACACTTTTCCTTGTGTCTGGTGGTTTTTTTCCTGAATTCATTAAATATCTTCTACATTCACAGGAATAACAAAAACTAATTGATTAGAATTATGGGGCTTCCCTGTAGCTCAGTTGGTAAAGAATCTGCCTGCAATGCAGGAGACCTGGTTCGATTCCTGGGTTGGGAATATCCCCTGCAGAAGGAAATGGCAACCCACTCCAGTATTCTTGCCTGGAGAATCCCTTAGACAGAGGAGCCTGGCAGGTCACAGTCCATCGGGTTGCAAGAGTTGCACGTGACTTAGCAACTAAATGACAACAAATTGATTAGAAAGTCTATACATGTTATCATTCTCTTCATACCAGTTCACAGCCAATATATAAATTCAAAACACAGAAACACAATAGACATTTAACATTAGAGTATATTTAACCAAATTTTATGTTGGTTAAAATTTTTATTACTTTTAAGAGTGAATTGAGTAGAAGACTAGGTTTATAACAAGAAAACAAAGCTTCAGTGTATCTCCTTTTAAAATATCCTTGAAAATATCTAAAAAGGAAGAAAATAATTTATCTTGGCAAACTCCCTAAACTTTTCTTATTTTTATTATCAAAATATGTTGAACTTTACATTATGTAAAATCTTTATTTTTATTTCATACTTTGTTAAGTCTCTATAGTTTAATAAACACAGATTCAGGGTATTGACCAAAGGAAGATATATTCACTAAGGTGATTCAAGAACATCTTCTTGCATGTTATAATCATCATCTTTTTCTCTTAAGGAGAGTCAATATTGTACATGGAATTCTCACATATGGTCTGCTTTTATATTTTTGTTTAAGTCATGAAAACAGGAAATCAAAGTGTCAAAACAGACTTTATACTTCTTGGTCTTTTCCAAAATGGCCCAGTGGACACTGGTCTCTTTGTTGTCATTGCAATCCTGTTTTTGGTGGCTCTGATGGGGAATATCATGCTGATTCTTCTCATTCAGTTGGACACCAGACTCCACACTCCAATGTACTTCCTACTCAGTCAACTCTCTTTCATCGACATGATGTACATCTCCACCACTGTGCCCAAGATGGCAACTAACTTTCTGTCCAATAGTAAGACCATTACATTTGTAGGTTGCGAGACTCAAGCATTTGTGTTCTTGGTCCTTGGTGGAACTGAAGCTCTTCTTCTTGGTTTCATGTCTTATGATCGCTATGTAGCCATCTGTCACCCTTTACGCTACCCTGTACTCATGAGTAAGAAGATCTGTTGGTTCATGGTCACATGTGCATGGACCAGTTGTTCTATCAACTCTTTAATACATACATTGTATGCATTTCAACTCCCCTTCTGTAGATCTCGAGTTATTAATCACTTTTTCTGTGAAGTTCCATCCATGTTGCCACTGGTGTGTCAGGACACTTCTCAGTATGAACATACAATACTCCTGAGTGGACTTATCATTCTGTTGTTACCTTTCATGGCCATTTTAGCTTCCTATGCTTGTGTACTTACTGTGGTATTCCAGATGAGTTCAGGAAAAGGGCAGACCAAAGCTCTCTCCACTTGTTCCTCTCACCTGACTGTGGCAAGCCTGTTCTATGTAACCACACTCTCCACCTATACAAGGCCACACTCCTTGCATTCCCCGGAAGAGGACAAGATAGTAGCTGTGTTTTATACCTTTATTACACCTCTTCTGAACCCATTTATCTACAGCCTGAGGAATAAAGAGGTTATAAGGGCCTTGAGGAGAGTATGCGTACAGAAAATATGACTGTAGGAATTCCTTGTTGATTGAGACTGAATAATATAAAAAACCTGTGCTTAAAATACTGTCTTGGAATATGTAAATGATAATAAAAACTGTCTAGTAATATATGAATCCTAAGAAATGTTTATGAAGGAAAAACATGATAAAAGTCTTTATTATTCCTGATATCAAAATTGCCTTGAACATTGTTAATATAACTAGATGCATTTTCAATACAGAAGCTTGAGACACACTGTATTGTCTAACTTATTTAACTTTGAACACAATAAGATTTGACCCTTTTAATCCAATGTTTTCATATTATGAATATTTTGAACTGGACATTTAAAACCTGTGATCCAAAGCATGGGGTTCCCAGGTGACTCAGTGGCAAAACAATCTGCCTGCTGATGAAAGGATATGCAGGAGATGCAGGTTCCATCCCAAGGTTGGGAAGATCCCTTGGAGAGGAAATGACAACCCACTTCATTGTTCAATATTCTGGCTGGAGAATCCCAAATACAGAGGAGAATGGCAGGCTACAGTCCATGGCATCGCCAAAGTCAGACATGACTGACAGACCCAGCACACATTCAAAGCATATGGAATATACTTTATCCTAATATACCTTTAGAGACGCTATAAGTGGCAAATTTTTACAGAAGGCAAGTTATATACTCCAATCATTCAACATATTTTTAGTGGCTTAACAATATGTGTATCACTAGTGATAACTGCATAATCAAAAATGAACACTGACATATCTCTGAAATCATCTAATTTCAAAATTCAGTATGACTGAGCAGTCAATGAATGCAACAAATATTGCATTATATCAAAAGTTATAGCTATTATAAAAACAAAATAAGTAGGGAATTTTGGTAGTGAATTTGCCATCTTCTATAAAACTGTCTTGAAAACAGAAACTGAAAGGATGGTATTTGAGCAAACATTGAAGGAAGATGAGAAAGCAGGCCAATTGGATATCTTGTGATGTGTTTCCCAGGTAGAGGAGGAAGCAAAGGAGCAGAGAAAATGGTTGACAAAGTCACAGCAGATCAAGGTGTAAACTACTGAGCTGCAGAAAATGAGCGAACATAATGGACACATAGTTTGTGTTAAAATATAGACTGGTATAAAACTGGCATTAAGAAGATAAAAAAGATTGTTGTGTTTTGCAGAGAAGTTTGAAATTGGCCATTAATTGACTGCAGCCATCATGATACTTAATTTTTTAATTTAAAATCTGGTATTTGATTCTTAAATAACCATGTTTCTATCTGAAACTGTTAATGAGCTTACCTGCTCATTGAATTTATCATCTGAGTAAATTGCTGCAAGGTATTTTTTATAAAAGTGATAGAACATATACCAAATACAATATATTGCATATTATTGTTGGGAAAATGGGCATAGAGATATGTGTTTATTTAACAAATAGTTATAGTCTCGTTAATAAAGTTTTTATTCAGACTGTGTATGTTTCCATCAAACTGCAACCTACTTTATCTTGCCTCTTAAATTATTGAATTTTGCATGTGTATATACATGTATATATGTGTATACATCTTGCCTGGAGAATCCCAGGGAAATAGAAACCTGGTTAACTACAGCCCATAGTGTCACATAGAGTCAGACACAACTGAAGTGACTTAGCATGCACAAGCATACATATATATGCTGCAAGTATGTTTGTACATGTGGTAAATAAGTGAATATATATGTTGTTGTTGTCGCTGTTGTTTGCATTTAACCTGAACAAAGAGGGTACTTTGTGTCATCTCATTTCATAGGATTTTTAAGAGAGATTGACATAAATGTTCAACATTTCTTTAATTTTTACAGATTAAATAATTTTTATTTTGATAGAATGGTATTATATGAAGGCCATGCCGTTATCTAACTTCTGTCTATGAACTTGAGGACAATAAACCGTGAATGGCTACAACATCTTATTGGACCTCTGGACTTTCAGAAATATGAGTCTCCTACTACCCTGCATATGGAAATCTCCTTAAGAGACTTGAGAAAAAAAATTTATTGTAGAAAACAAAATTTTATTTACTATGGAAGAGTTCCTGGGTCATGTAATTTCTTGAAATATCCTAAATGTTTTCAAAATACATCAATGTGTATATCAGTTGGTTCTTATCAGGTAGATTCTAATATATGATGAAATATATACATATAAAGTGATATAGAGCCAAGGGACACATTTTAAAATATCAAATTTTATATGGTTGTTTTCATTTTAAAAAATCAATTTTGTATACTGATACTTAATTTTTTTTTTTAGTACAGAGAGTGATTATAATAAAACATAATTAGCCAATGTGTTTAATTGTGGACTAGAGAATTAGTTTACCCTAAAGGTCTTTGAAAAAAAAAAAGAAGAAGAAGAAGATTTTGTAATGATTAGGCAGTCAGCCCAGTTGAGTCTTTAAATTCTTGCATAAGGTTGAGAAAATGACACTTTGATTTAAATACTATTCTTCACTGAAGTTTTCATGCTAAATGATTGAAGGCTTAAAATACACTGGGGGAAAAAGAAGAAAAATTCTTACAAATTAATTGTGTGGCAATAGTTCCTAAAATGTATTTTAAATTATAGATTTTTAAAATATACTGTATGCCTCTCTGCAGCACTGCCACATTAAATATTTAATAATTAAGAATATATGTGATCTTTCTATGACCTCAAGCAATAGGATTTTATTTTTAAAAAAAATTATCAGAAAATGAATCATTGTGAGTCTCTAATTACTACCTCTAATGGTAGTGTGGAATCATTTTTTAAACTGTAATTTTGCAGCTCCATCTCCTGTTCTTTGTTTAATATTTTATTCCAAACAAAATGTCCTAGTATAATAAGCTTTATATCAGTAGAAGAGGGAATATGCCTCAGTGGAAAGGGACTTTACATGTTTTAAGAAATGAAAGACAGTTGACATGTCTATTTATCTGGTGGGTAACTTATGCTTTCAAGGCAGACATGAAGTACATGGATGGAAAAGGCAAAGAAGGCAAAGTCACAGTAAAATCATTCAGTATCCACTCTTCAGATGCAGCTTCCTCTGAAGTAAGTCTGAAGAAACTGTAGTTTAATATAACTCATGTTTAAAACAAAAATATATGTCTACTCTGAGACATTATATTTAACATGCTAAATTGTACTTTAATGCTTATATATGCAAGTTAAGTTTTATTTTTTACATGCAGGTGTACTTTAGTTGGGCTACATCGGGATTGGCTAAGTTATAGATTTATTACCTGTATGCTTTCTGCAAAAATAATATAAACGTATATATTTGTGATTTATTTGATCTTTACTGAATTTGAATCCTCTCAGGTTTACAAGGTTTACAAGGGGCTGGTGAGGATCATGGTGCAGTGAACTAGGACCAGTATTCAGTGAAGTTGAAAAGTGAAAGTGAAAGTCACGTCTGACTCTTTGCAACCCCATGGACTCTACAGTCCATGGAATTCTCCAGGTCAAAATACTAAAGTGGGCCTTTCCCACCTTTAGGGGATCTTCCCGACCTAGGAATCAAACCTGTATCTCCTGCTTTGCAGGTGGATTCTTTACCAACTGAGCTATGAGAGAAGCCCCAGTATTCAGTAGTACTATCTATCCTCAACCTGAGAGGACATGACCCCAACAACGTGCTAGTCTTCCTAAGGAATGTATCTGTTTCATTCTTATTTTATCTTCAATTTTCTGCATTAAGCTTAGCATGTAATCATATTCATCAACATTTTGGGGATGATGAAAGTCTTAAAATACAACTATTTCAAAAATAGGTGTACATAGTAAAAGTTTATGCTGTTCCACTAAAAAAAACATATTTTGCAATTTGTATGGCTCCATAGGCATGCTAGCTATTAACACTTCCATTTTTATAAACTATTTTATTATAACCTGTTAATATTAGAACTATACTATACTGTCTGCATCCATGGCTTTCAGTTCTACATATTTCTCTAGTTTTCATCTCCAGAAATGAGTTACTAATATCTTGAATTAATTGTATAATATTTTTTATCATTTATTATAGAATTCAAACTTCAAATGAAAATTGGAGATACCATGCAAAAATATATATGAATTAGAATAGTAACTTGGAGGGGCTATATTTTGATAAAAAATAAGTACACATTTAATTGCTTCTTTGGCAAAATCGTTTAGGTTGAAATTTATAATTTTCAGTTTATGGACCTAACAATAGTAGGCTAGTTCTCAAATCTCACCTGGTGAACAAAAATGTTAATGTTGCTTTCTCTTTCCCTGCCAAAGTTTCTGTGGTGTGTGTGACTCTTTGCAACCCTATGGATTGTAGCCCACCAGGCTCCTCTGTCAATGGGATGTTCCAGGCAAGAATACTGGGGTGGGTTGCCATTGCCTTCTCCAGGTTCTGGCTTTGATCTAAAATATACTTTAAGTAGGTGTTATTTTAATTTGCTTAGCTCACATTGAAGATCCAACCCATTTCCTAACGTACTGGAGGTAAATTATAATTACACTTGTTTATAATTTGATTGATAATTTATTTAAATTTATTGATAAATGCAGTATCATAAATCCTTCCAGGCCCCAGTATATTCTTTTATGTTAATGTCAATTAAATGTCTAGTTTGATATTTTGTCAAAATTAAGCTAATGACTTTGGTTTTGGAAGAGGAGGCTGGAATGTGGGAGATTTCTTTCTTTTGGGGGAAAGTAGTTACTAGATTTAGTTTATGTGTTTCTGAACTAGTGTTTGTTTTGGCATTTTTCCTTCATCTATCAAGTGGATTTTTAAAAATCAATAATAGATGGCCCCAAATTGATTTATTTAATTTATAGAGAAGATTTTATACCATTCAATATTTTTAATAATTATCACAGTACATACTGTCTTTGGAATCTGAGGTGAGAGAAAGTCTGATTGTTAACTTTCTATATGCTCTTTCAGGTGCCTCCTTAACATATACTTCCCTCTTGTCAGGATTTTGCAATTAACCATGGGAGACATTTTGTGTGTAAATATAATTTTATATATGTAGATAATTTTAGATATATCTGAGATACTTATTACTTCTCTTTCTAGGCTGATACAATTATTATATATGCATTTCTTTTTGTGATCAGACATATTTCATGGTAATTTAAAGTAGAAATAGAAAAGAACTATACATGAATTCTTATATTCATAATGACTTATTTATAAATTATTACAAGCTTTCTCAAACGGCCTAATGTTTCTCACCTACTCACCTTTTCTCATTGCTAACCTAATATCCTTATTATTTCTTAGCATAACAGCCTGTTATTAACACTTGTTCGTTTCAGTCTACTTCTGCTACATCTCTCCAAGGTCCTCAGGTGGACTTCCTGGCAGTCATGCACCGCCATGATAGAGAATAGCTGTAAACTTTAGATGGAGAAAATCAGTTTGGCTTATATTTAGAGTTTCAGAAAATATCAATGTATTGTATCCATAGTAAAGATACACAACAAATGTTAGGAACATTTACTGTAATTTTTCCTATGTTTATTAAATATTTTAAAAGCAAAGAGTCTCTAGTTATAAGATATTATTTGCTCTGGAAATTCACAAAGTTCAGGTTTGTGTCAGAAAATAAAAGGCAAATTTTAAATTCATTAGCTGTGAATCAATCATTTTATCATGCTATTTGATTCAAAGTTAATGTCAGTGTTAAGTTTATATTTAATTCATTCTCAAACTTTTCCTTGTGTCTTGTGGTTTTTTCCCCTGAATTCATTAAATATCTTCTACATTCACAGGAATAGCAGAAAGTAATTGATTAGAATTATAGGGCTTCCTTCATAGCTCAGTTAGTAAAGAATCTGCCTGCAATGCAGGAGACCTGGTTCGATTCCTGGGTTGGGAATATCCCCTGCAAAAGGAAATGGCAACCCACTCCAGTATTCTTGCCTGGAGAATCCCTTGGACAGAGGTGCCTGGCAGGTCACAGTCCATGGTGTCGCAAGAGTTGCATGTGACTTAGCGACTAAATGACAACAAATTGATTAGAAAGTCTATACATGTTATCATACTCTTCATACCAGTTCACAGCCAATATAAATACAAAACACAGAAACACAACAGACATTTAAAATTAGAGTATATTTAACCAAATTTTATGTTGGTTAAAATTTTTATTACTTATATGAGTGAATTGAGTAGAAGACTAGGTTTATAACAAGAAAAAAAGCTTCAGTGTATCCCCTTGAAGATATTTTAAAAGGAAGAAAATAATTTATGTTGGCAAATCACCAAAACTATTATCTTATTTTTATTATCAAAATATGTTGAACTTTACATTATGTAAAATCTTTATTTTTATTTCATACTTTGTTAAGTCTCTATAGTTTAATAAACACGGATTCAGGGTATTGACCAAAGGAAGATGTATTCACTAAGGTGATTCAAGAACATTTTCTCTCATGTTATAATCAACATCTTTTTCTCTTAGGGAGAGTCAATATTGTACATGGAATTCTCAGATATGGTCTGCTTTTATATTTTTGTTTAAGTCATGAAAAGAGGAAATCAAAGTGTCAAAACAGACTTTATACTTCTCGGTCTTTTCCAATAGGGCCCAAAGGACACCGGTCTCTTTGTTGTCATTGCAATCCTGTTTTCGGTGGCTCTGATGGGGAATATCATGCTGATTCTTCTCATTCAGTTGGAAACCAGACTCCACACTCCAATGTACTTCCTACTCAGTCAACTCTCTTTCATCGACATAATGTACATCTCCACCACTGTGCCCAAAATGGCAGCTAACTTTCTGTCCAATAGTAAGATCATTACATTTGTAGGTTGCGAGACTCAAGCATTTGTGTTCTTGGTCCTTGGTGGAACTGAAGCTCTTCTTCTTGGTTTCATGTCTTATGATCGCTATGTAGCCATCTGTCACCCTTTACGCTACCCTGTACTCATGAGTAAGAAGATCTGTTGGTTCATGGTCACATGTGCGTGGACCAGTTGTTCTATCAACTCTTTAATACATACATTGTATGCATTTCAACTCCCCTTCTGTAGATCTCGACTTATTAATCACTTTTTCTGTGAAGTTCCATCCATGTTGCCGCTGGTGTGTCAGGACACTTCTCAGTATGAACATACAATACTCCTGAGTGGACTTATCATTCTGTTGTTACCTTTCATGGCCATTTTAGCTTCCTATGCCTGTGTACTTACTGTGGTATTACAGATGAGTTCAGGAAAAGGGCAGACCAAAGCTCTCTCCACTTGTTCCTCTCACCTGACTGTGGCAAGCCTGTTCTATGTAACCACTCTCTCCACCTATACAAGGCCACACTCCTTGCGTTCCCCGGAAGAGGACAAGATAGTAGCTGTGTTTTATGCCATTATTACACCTCTTCTGAACCCATTTATCTACAGCCTGAGGAATAAAGAGGTTATAAGGGCCTTGAGGAGAGTATGTGTACAGAAAATATGACTGTAGGAATTCCTTATTGACTGAGACTGAATAATATATAAAAGCTGTGCTTGAAATACTGTCTTGGAATATGTAAATGATAATAAAAATTGCCTAGTAATATATGAATCCTAAGAAATGTTTATGAAGGAAAAACATGATAAAAGTCTTTATTATTTCTGATATCAGAATTGCCTTGAACATTGTTAATATAACTAGATGCATTTTCAATACAGAAGCTTGAGACACACTGTATTGTCTAACTTATTTAACTTTGAACACAATAAAATTCAACCCTTTTATCCAATGTTTTCATATTATGAATATTTTGAACTGGACATTTAAAACATGCGATCCAAAGCATGGGGTTCCCAGGTGACTCAGTGGCAAACCAATCTGCCTGCTGATGAAAGTATATGCAGGAGATGCAGGCTCCATCCCAAGATTGGGAAGATCCCTTGGAGAGGAAATGACAACCCACTTCAGTGTTCAGTATTCTGGGCTGGAGAATCCCAAATACAGCAAAGCATGGCAGGCTACAGTCCATAGTGTCGCCAAAGACAGACATGACTGACAGACCCAGCACAGATTCATAGCATCTGGAATATACTTTATCCTAATATACCTTTAGAGATGCTCTTAGTAACAAATTTTTATAGAAGGCAAGTTATATACTCCAATCATTCAACATATTTTTAGTGGTTTAAAAATATGTGTGAAACTGGTGATAACGGCATAAAAAAAAATGAACACTGACATATCTCTGAAATCATCTAATTTCAAAATTCAGTATGATTGAGCATTCAGTGATTGCAACAAATATTGCACTATATCAAAAGTTATACCTGTTATAAAAGCAAAAGAAGTAGGGAATTTTGGTAGGGAATTTGCCATCTTCTATAAAACTGTCTTGAAAACAGAAACTGAAAGGATGGTATTTGAGCAAACATTGAAGGGAGATGAGAAAGCAGGCCAACTGGATATCTTGTGATGTGTTTCCCAGGTAGAGGAGGAAGCAAAGGAGCAGGGAAACTGGTTGGCAAAGTCACAGCGGATCAAGGTGTGAACTACTGAGTTGTGAAAAGTGAGTGGACATGATGGACACATAGTTTGTAATAAAATGTAGATTGTTACAAAACAGGCATTAAGAAGATGAAAAAGATTGTTGTGTTTTGCAGAGAAGATTGAAATCGGCTATTAATCGACTGCAGCCATCTCATTGTGATAAAATAATATCTCGCACTGAAGTGGTGTTAGTGGAAGAGCATGAATCAGCCAGACTACACTGACAAAGCTTGTGAAATTTGAGGAAACTATAAGGTTTCAGAAATAAGCAAAGATCATGGGCTGCATAACTGGAACACTGGAATAACCAAAGAGTTAGTCCAAGAATACCAAAGCAAAAACATTGGGTTCCTTGTTCTTTGATGTTAGCTCTTTGGGTTTCCTGTGTAGCTCAGTTGGTAAGGCATCTGCCTGCAATGAAAGAGCCCTGGGTTTAATTCTTGGTTAGAAAAGCTCCCCTGAAGAAGGAAATGGTGACGCAGTTCAGTTTTCTTGCCTGGAGAGTCCCATGAACAGCCTGGCAGGCTACAGTTCATGGGGTCGCAAGAGTCAGACTTGACTTAGCACTATCTTTTTCTTTCTTTTGTCCCAGTAATGGTAACATTATTATGATTTCCATTTCCTTTGAGTGAAGCTTTTATTAACAGAATCAAATAATAGCTTCTCTGTTGTGTTTGGCACATTTGCTTAATGTGTTTATAAGATCCATTTTTTATATATCTATATAATGTAATTATTTTTATTTCCAAGTGCTGCACTCAATATGCCAGCAAATTTGGAAAACTCATCAGTGGCCACAGAACTGGAAAAGGTCAGTTTTCATTTCAATCCCAAAGAAAGGTAATGCCAAAGAATGTTCAAACTACTGTACAATTGCTCTCATTTCACAGGCTAGCAAGGTAATGCTCAAGATTATTGTATCTAGTCATGTCATAGTCATTCTTCTAGTACATGAACTTAGAATATCCAAGTGTACAAGCTGGATTTAGAAAAGACAGAGGAACTAGAGATCAAATTGCCAACATCAGTTGGATCATAGAAAAAGCAAGGGGATTGAAAAAAAATCTACTTTTGCTTCATTGACTATACTAAGACCTTTAACTGTGTGGATCACAACAAACTATTGAAAATTTTTAGATATGGTAATGCAAGACCTCCTTACCTGTCTCCAGAGAAACTGTATGCCAGTTTCAAGATGCAACAGTTAGAACCAGATATGGAATAATGTACTGATTCAAAATTGGGAAAGGAGTATGTCACGGCTGTATATTGTCACCCTGATAACTTACATGTGTAGTACATTTTGTGAAATGCCAGACTGGATGATTTACATGCCGGAATCACAATTCCTGGGAGAAATTAAAAAAATAAATAAATAAAACAACAAATACTCAGATATTCAGATGATACCACTCCAATGGCAGAAAGCAAAGAGAAATAAAGAACCTTTACATGAGGGTGAAAGTGGAGAGTAAAAAAGCTGGATCAAAACTCAACATTAAAAAATCTAAGATCATGGCATCTTGTTCCATCCCTTCAATGCAAATAGATGGGGAAAAAGTGGAAACAGTGACAGATTTTATTTTCTTGGGATCTAAAATCACTACAGTCAATGACTGCAGCCATGAAATTAAATGACACATGCTCCTTGAAAGAAAAGCTGTGACAATCTTGACAGCATACGAAAAAGCAGGGACATCACTTTCTGGACAAAGGTCCATATAGTCAAACCTATGGTCTTTCCTGTAGTCATGTATGAATGTGAGAATTGGACCATAAAGAAGGTAGAGTGCCAAAGAATCGATGCTTTGCAACTGTGGTGTTGGAAAAGGCTCTTGAGAGTCTCTTGGATAGCAAGGAGATAAAAACAGTCAACCTTAAAGAAAATCAATCCTGAATGTTCATTGGCAGGCTTGATACTGAAGCTGAAGCTCCAATACTTATTGGCCACCTGATGCAAAGTGCCAACTCATTGGAAAAGACCCTGATGCTGGGAAAGATTGCGGGCAGGAGGAGAATGGGGTGACAGAGGTTGAGATGGCTGGATGGCATCACTGACTCAATGGACATGAGTTTGAGCAAACTCCAGGAGACAATGAAGGACAGGGAAGCCTGGCATGCTGCAGTTCATGGTTTCGCAAAGAGTTAGACACAACTGATTGACTGAGCACATGCACCCACACACATTCTAGGAAAATTTCCATCAGTATTTGGATTTGAGGAAAGTGTTAACCATCACGATACTTAATTTTTAAATTAAAATCTGGTATTTGGAGACTTAAATAGCCATATTTCTATCTAAAATTGTTAATGAGCTTAGCTGCTCCTTGAATTTATCTTCTGAGTAAATTGTTGCAAGGTATTTTTCATAAAAGTGATAGAACATATACCAAATACAATATATTGCATATTTTTGTTGGGAAAATGAACATAGAGATATGTGTTTATTTAACAGAAAGTTATAGTCTAGTTAATAAAGTTTGTATTCAGACTGTTTATGTTTCCATCAAACTGCAACCTTCATTATCTCGCCTCTTAAGTTATTGAATTTTACATGTGTATATTCATGTATATATGTGTATACATCTTGCCTGGAGAATCCCAGGGAAATAGAAACCTGGTGAACTACAGTCCATAGTGTCACATAGAATCAGACACAACTGAAGTGACTTAGCATGCACAAACATAAATATATATACTGCAAGTATGTTTGTACATGTGGTAAATAAGTGAATATATATGTTGTTGTTGTCGCTGTTGTTTGCATTTAACCTGAACAAAGAGGGTACTTTGTGTCATCTCATTTCATAGGATTTTTAAGAGAGATTGACATAAATGTTCAACATTTCTTTAATTTTTACAGATTAAATAATTTTTGTTTTGATAGAATGGTATTATATGAATGCCATGCCGTTATCTAACTTCTGTCTATGAACTTGAGGACAATAAACCGTGAATGGCTACAACATCTTATTGGACCTCTGGACTTTCAGAAATATGAGTCTCCTACTACCCTGCATATGGAAATCTCCTTAAGAGACTTGAGAAAAAAAATTTATTGTAGAAAACAAAATTTTATTTTTACTATGGAATAGTTCCTGGGTCATGTAATTTCTTGAAATATCCTAAATGTTTTCAAAATACATCAATGTGTATATCAGTTGGTTCTTATCAGGTAGATTCTAATATATATGATGAAATACATACTTATAAAGTGATATAGAGTCAAGGGACACATTTTAAAGTCTATCAAACTTTATATGGCTGTTTTCATTTGAAAAAAATCAATTTTGTATAGTGATACTTAATTTTTTTTAGTACAGAGAGTGATTATAATAAAACATAACCAGCCAATGTATTTGACTGTGGACTAGAGAATTAGTTTTCCCTAAAGGTCTTAAAAAAAAAATAAGATTTCATAATAATTAGGCAGTCAGCCCTGTTGAGTCTTTAAATTCTTGCATAAGGTTAGGAAAATGACACTGTAGTTTAAATACTATTCTTCACTGAAGTTTTCATGCTAAATGATTGTAGCCTTAAAGTACAATAAGGGGAAAAAAAAGGAAAAATCTTACAAATTAATTGTGTGGCAATAGTTCCTAAAATGTATTTTAAATTATATATTATTTAAATATACTTTATGCATCTCTGCAGCAGTGCCACATTAAATAGTTTAATAATTAAGAATATATGTGATCTTTCTATGACCTCAAGCAATAGGATTTTATTTTAAAGAATTATCAGAAAATGAATCGCTGTGAGTCTCTAATTACTACCTCTAATGGGGTAGTGTGGAATCATTTTTTAAACTGTAATTTTGCAGCTCCATCTCCTGTTCTTTGTTTAATATTTTATCCCAAATAAAATATCTTAGAATAATAAGCTTTATATCAGTAGAAGAGGGAATATGCCTCAGTGGAAAGGGACTTTACATGTTTTATGAAATGAAAAACAGTTGATATGTCTATTTATCTAGTGGGTAACGTATGCTTTCAAGGCAGGCGTCAACTACAATGGATGGATGAAGGCAAAGAAGGCAAAGTCACAGTAAAATCATTCAGTATCAGCTCTTCAGATGATGAGTAAGTCATCTTACTCATCTTACTTCCTCTGAAGTAAGTCTGAAGAAACTAGTTTAACATAACTCATGTTTAAAACAAAAACATATGTCTACTCTGAGACATTATATTTAACATGTTAAAGGGTACTTTAACGCTTATATATATAAGTTAAATTTTATTTTTTACATGCAGGTGTACTTTAATTGGGTTATGTCAGGGATGGCTAAGTTATACATTTATTACCCGTATGCTTTCTGCAAAATAATATAAAGGTATATATTTGCGATTTATTTGATCTTTACTGAATTTGAATCCTCTCAGGTTTACAAGGTTTACAAGGGGCTGGGGAGAATCTTGGTGCAGTGAACTAGGACCAGTATTCAGTGAAGGTGAAAAGTGAAAGTGAAAGTCACGTCTGACTCTATTCTCCAGGCCAGAACTCTGGAGTGTGCTTTCCCTCCTCCAGGGGATCTTCCCCACCCAGGAATCAAACCAGGATCTCCTGCTTTGCAGGTGGATTCTTTACCAACTGAGCTATGAGAGAAGCCCCAGTATTCAGTAGTCCTATCTATCCTCAACCTGAGAGGACATGACCCCAAGAACATGCTTGTCTTCCTAAGGAATGTATCTGTTTCATTCTTATTTTATCTTCAAGTTTCTGCATTAAGTTTAGCATGTAAGCATATTCACCAATATTTTGGGGATGATGAAAGGCTATAAAATACGTCAACTATTTCAAAAAATAGATGTGCATAGTAAAAGTTTATGCAGTTCCACTAAAAAAAAATTTGCAAATTGTATGGTTCCATAGACATGCTAGCTATTAACACTTCCATTTTTATAAACTATTTTATTATAACCTGTTAATGTTAGAAATGTACTATATTGTCTACCTCCATGGCTTTCAGTTCTACATATTTCTCTAGTTTTCATCTCCAGAAGTGAGTTACTAATATCTTAAATTAATTCTATAACATTTTTATCATTTATTGCAGAATTCAAGCTTCAAATGAAAATTGGAGATACCATGCAAAAATATATATGAATTAGAATAATAACTTGGAGGGGCTATATTTTGATAAAAAATAAGTACACATTTAATTGCTTCTTTGGCAAAATTGTTTAGGTTGAAATTTATAATTTTAATTTATGGACCTAACAATAGTAAGCTAGTTCTCAAATCTCACCTGGTGAACAAAAATGCTAATGTTGCTTTCTCTTTCCTTGCCAAAGTTTCTGTGGTGTGTGTGACTCTTTGCAACCCTATGGATTGTAGCCCGCCAGGCTCCTCTGTCAAGGGTATTTTCCAGGCAAGAATACTGGGGTGGGTTGCCATTGCCTTCTCCAGGTTCTGGCTTTGATTTAAAATATACTTTAAGTAGGTGTTATTTTAATTTGCTTAGCTCACATTGAAGATCCAAGCCATTTCCTAACGTAATGGCAGTAAAGTATAATTACACTTGTTTATAATTTGATTGATAATTTATTTAAATTTTTTGGTAAATGTAGTATCATAAATCCTTCCAGACCTCAGTATATTGTTTTATATTAATGTCAATTAAATGTCTAGTTTGATATTTTGTCAAAATCAAGGTAATGACTTTGGTTTTGGAAGAGAAGGCTGGGATGTGGGAGATTTCTTTCTTTTGGGGAAATTAGTTACTAGATTTCTGTTAGGTGTTTCTGAACTAGTGTTTGTTTTGGCATTTTTCCTTCATCTATCAAGTGGATTTTAAAATATCAATAATAGATGGCCCCAAATCGATGTATTTAATTTATAGAGATGATTTTATACTATTCAGTATTTTTAATAATTATCACAGTACATACTGTCTTTGGAATCTGAGATGAGAGAAAGTCTGATTGTTAACTTTCTATATGCTATTTCAGGTACCTCCTTAACATATACTTCCCTCTTGTTAGGATTTTGCAATTAACCATTTTGTGTGTAAATATAATTTTATATATGTAGATAATTTTAAATATATCTGAGATACTTATTACTTCTCTTTCTAGGCTGATGCAATTATTATATATGCATTTCTTTTTGTGATCAGAGATATTTCATGATAACTTAAATAAGAAGTAGAAAAGTAACTATACATGAATTCTTATATTCATAATGACATATTTATAAATTATTACAAGCTTTTCTCAAACGGCCTAATGTTCCTCACCTACTCACCTTTTCTCATTGCTAACCTAATATCCTTATTATTTCTTAGCATACCAGCCTGTTATTAACACTTGCTTGTTTCAGTCTACTTTTGCTACATCTCTCCAAGTTCCTCAAGTGGACTTCCTGGCAGACATACGCAGCCATGATAGAGAATATCTTTAAATTTTAAGTGGAGAAAATCAGTTTGGTTTATATTTAGAGTTTCAGAAAATATCAATGTATTGTATCCATAGTAAAGATAGACAACAAATGTTAGGAACATTTACTATACTTTTTTGTAATTTTATTAAATATTTTATTTTTTTTTTTAATTAATTAATTAAAATTTTTTTTTCAGAGGGTTTTGTCATACATTGATATGAATCAGCCTATTAAATATTTTAAAAGCAAGGAGCCTCTAGTTAACAAGATATTATTTGTTCTGGAAATACACAAAGGTCAGGTTTGTGTCAGAAAATAAAAGGCAAAATTTAAATTCATTAGCTTTGAATTAATCATTTTATCATGCTATTTGATTCAAAGTTAATGTCAGTGTTAAGTTTATATTTAATTCATTCTCAAACTTTTCCTTGTGTCTGGTGGTTTTTTTCCTGAATTCATTAAATATCTTCTACATTCACAGGAATAACAAAAACTAATTGATTAGAATTATGGGGCTTCCCTGTAGCTCAGTTGGTAAAGAATCTGCCTGCAATGCAGGAGACCTGGTTCGATTCCTGGGTTGGGAATATCCCCTGCAGAAGGAAATGGCAACCCACTCCAGTATTCTTGCCTGGAGAATCCCTTGGACAGAGGAGCCTGGCAGGTCACAGTCCATCATGTTGCAAGAGTTGCACGCGACTTAGCGACTAAATGACAACAAATTGATTAGAAAATCTATACATGTTATCATTCTCTTCATACCAGTTCACAGCCAATATATAAATTCAAAACACAGAAACACAATAGACAATTAACATTAGAGTATATTTAACCAAATTTTATGTTGCTTAAAATTTCTATTACTTATGTGAGTGAATTGAGTAGAAGACTAGGTTTATAACAAGAAAACAAAGCTTCAGTGTATCCCCTTTAAGATATTTTAAAAGGAAGAAAATATTGCTGCTAAAAACATTTGCAAAGGAAAAAATGACAAAATGAAAGTAATTTTTACTTTTTATGATACTCCGAAATCAGGGTAGATGACTTTTAAAATCCCTGATGATTAAAGAGGCTGTCTCTGCCAATCACAAGTTTGATTGGTATCATTTAGATCTGACTGGAGACTTCCCAGAACTGTTTCTCTAATTCAAGAGCCCTTCAGAAGTGGTCAGAACAATGCCTCGGATTATCATTTTGAAATAAAATCAAAGTTTCAACCTGTAAAAAAATAAATAAATAAATAAATAAAAGGAAGAAAATAATTTATCTTGGCAAATCACCTAAACTTTTATCTTATTTTTATTATCAAAATATGTTGAACTTTACGTTATGTAAAATCTTTATTTTTATTTCATACTTTGTTAAGTCTCTATAGTTTAATAAACACAGATTCAGGGTATTGACTAAAGGAAGATGTATTCACTAAGGTGATTCAAGAACATCTTCTTGCATGTTATAATCATCATCTTTTTCTCTTAAGGAAAGTCAATATTGTACATGGAATTCTCAGATATGGTCTGCTTTCTTATTTTTGTTTAAGTCATGAAAACAGGAAATCAAAGTGTCAAAACAGACTTTATACTTCTTGGTCTTTTCCAATATGGCCCAATGGACACCGTTCTCTTTGTTGTCATTGCAATCCTGTTTTTGGTGGCTCTGATGGGGAATATCATGCTGATTCTTCTCATTCAGTTGGACACCAGACTCCACACTCCAATGTACTTCCTACTCAGTCAACTCTCTTTCATCGACATGATGTACATCTCCACCACTGTGCCCAAGATGGCAACTAACTTTCTGTCCAATAGTAAGACCATTACATTTGTAGGTTGCGAGACTCAAGCATTTGTGTTCTTGGTCCTTGGTGGAACTGAAGCTCTTCTTCTTGGTTTCATGTCTTATGATCGCTATGTAGCCATCTGTCACCCTTTACGCTACCCTGTACTCATGAGCAAGAAGATCTGTTGGTTCATGGTCACATGTGCGTGGACCAGTTGTTCTATCAACTCTTTAATACATACATTGTATACATTTCAACTCCCCTTCTGTAGACCTCGGCATATTAATCACTTTTTCTGTGAAGTTCCATCCATGTTGCCGCTGGTGTGTCAGGACACTTCTCAGTATGAACATACAATACTCCTGAGTGGACTTATCATTCTGTTGTTACCTTTCATGGCCATTTTAGCTTCCTATGCCTGTGTGCTTACTGTGGTATTCCAGATGAGTTCAGGAAAAGGGCAGACCAAAGCTATCTCCACTTGTTCCTCTCACCTGACTGTGGCAAGCCTGTTCTATGTAACCACTCTCTCCACCTATACAAGGCCACACTCCTTGCGTTCCCCCGAAGAGGACAAGATAGTAGCTGTGTTTTATGCCATTATTACACCTCTTCTGAACCCATTTATCTACAGCCTGAGGAATAAAGAAGTTATAAGGGCCTTGAGGAGAGTATGCTTACAGAAGATATGACTGTAGGAATTCCTTGTTGATTGAGACTGAATAATATAAAAAACCTGTGCTTAATATACTGTCTTGGAATATGTAAATGATAATAAAAACTGTCTAGTGATATATGAATCCTAAGAAATGTTTATGAAGGAAAAACATGATAGAACTCTTTATTACTTCTGATATCAGAATTGCCTTGAACATTGTTAATATAACTAGATGCATTTTCAATACAGAAGTTTGAGACACACTGTATTGTCTAGCTTATTTAACTTTGAACACAATAAAATTCGACCCTCTTAATCCAATGTTTTCATATTATGAATATTTTGAACTGGACATTTAAAACCTGTGATCCAAAGCATGGGGTTCCCAGGTGACTCAGTGGTAAAACAATCTGCCTGCCGATGAAGGATGTGCAGGAGATGCGGGTTCCAACCCAAGATTAGGAATCTCCCTTGGAGAGGAAATGACAACCCACTTCAGTATTCAATATTCTTGGCTGGAGAATCCCAAATACAGAGGAGAATGGCAGGCTACAGTCCATGGCATCGCCAAAGTCAGACATGACTGACAGACTCAGCACACATTCAAAGCATATGGAATATACTTTATCCTAATATACATTTAGAGACGCTATAAGTGACAAATTTTTATAGAAGGCAAGTTATATAATCCAATCATTGAACATATTTTTAGCGGCTTAACAATATGTGTGAAACTGGTGATAACTGCATAATCAAAAATGAACACTGACATATCTCTGAAATCATCTAATTTCAAAATTCAGTATGACTGAGCAGTCAATGTATGCAACAAATATTGCATTATATCAAAAGTTATAGCTATTATATAAACAAAATATGTAGGGAATTTTGGTAGGAATTTGCCATCTTCTATAAAACTGTCTTGAAAACAGAAACTGAAAGGATGGTATTTGAGCAAACATTGAAGGGAGATGAGAAAGCAGGCCAACTGGATATCTTGTGATGTGTTTCCCAGGTAGAGGAGGAAGCAAAGGAGCAGAGAAAATGGTTGACAAAGTCACAGCGGATCAAGGTGTAAACTACTGAGCTGCAGAAAATGAGCGAACATAATGGACACATAGTTTGTGTTGAAATATAGACTGGTATAAAACTGGCATTAAGAAGATAAAAAAGATTGTTGTGTTTTGCAGAGAAGTTTGAAATCGGCCATTAATTGACTACAGCCATCAAGATACTTAATTTTTTAATTTAAAATCTGGTATTTGATTCTTAAATAACCATGTTTCTATCTAAAACTGTTAATGAGCTTATCTGCTCATTGAATTTATCATCTGAGTAAATTGCTGTAAGGTATTTTTTATAAAAGTGATAGAACATATACCAAATACAGTATATTGCATATTATTGTTGGGAAAATGAACATAGAGATATGTGTTTATTTAACAAAAAGTTATAGTCTCGTTAATAAAGTTTTTATTCAGACTGTGTATGTTTCCATCAAACTGCAGCCTACATTATCTCGCCTCTTAAGTTATTGAATTTTACATGTGTATATTCATGTATATATGTGTATACATCTTGCCTGGAGAATCCCAGGGAAATAGAAACCTGGTGAACTACAGCCCATAGTGTCACATAGAGTCAGACACAACTGAAGTGACTTAGCATGCACAAACATACATATATATGCTGCAAGTATGTTTGTACATGTGGTAAATAAGTGAATATATATGTTGTTGTTGTCGCTGTTGTTTGCATTTAACCTGAACAAAGAGGGTACTTTGTGTCATCTCATTTCATAGGATTTTTAAGAGAGATTGACATAAATGTTCAACATTTCTTTAATTTTTACAGATTAAATAATTTTTGTTTTCATAGAATAGTATTATATGAATGCCATGCCGTCATCTAACTTCTGTCTATGAACTTGAGGACAATAAACCGTGAATGGCTACAACATCTTATTGGACCTCTGGACTTTCAGAAATATGAGTCTCCTACTACCCTGCATATGGAAATCTCCTTAAGAGACTTGAGAAAAAAAATTTATTGTAGAAAACAAAATTTTATTTTTACTATGGAAGAGTTCCTGGGTCATGTAATTTCTTGAACTATCCTAAATGTTTTCAAAATACATCAGAGTGTATATCAGTTGGTTCTTATCAGGTAGATTCTAATATATATGATGAAATATATATGTATAAAGTGATATAGAGTCAAGTGACACATTTTAAAATCTATCAAATTTTATATGGTTGTTTTCATTTAAAAAATCAATTTTGTATACTGATATTAAATGTTTTTTAGTACAGAGAGTGATTATAATAAAACATAATCAGCCAATGTGTTTAACTGTGGACTAGAGAATAAGTTTTCCCTAAAGGTCTTAAAAAAAAAAAAAGAAGAAGAAGAAGATTTTGTAATGATTAGGCAGTCAGCCCAGTTGACTCTTTAAATTCTTGCAAATGGTTGGGAAAATGACACTTTGGTTTAAATACTATTCTTCACTGAAGTTTTCATGCTAAATGACTGAAGGCTTAAAATACACTGGGGAAAAGAAAGAAAAATCTTACAAATTAATTGTGTGGCAATAGTTCCTAAAATGTATTTTAAATTATAGATTTTTAAAATATACATTATGCCTCTCTGCAGCACTGCCACATTAAATATTTAATAATTAAGGATATATGTGATCTTTCTATGACCTCAAGCAATAGGATTTTATTTTAAAAAAATTATCAGAAAATGAATCATTGTGAGTCTCTAATTACTACCTCTAATGGGGTAGTGTGGAATGATTTTTTAAACTGTAATTTTGCAGCTCTATCTCCTGTTCTTTGTTTAATATTTTATTCCAAACAAAATGTCCTAGAATAATAAGCTTTATATCAGTGTAACAGGGAATATGCCTCAGTGGAAAGGGTCTTTATATGTTTTATGAAATGAAAGACAGTTGATATGTCTATTTATCTGGTGGGTAACTTATGCTTTCAAGGCAGGAATCAAGTACATGGATGGATGAAGGCAAAGAAGACAAAGTCACAGTAAAATCATTCAGTATCCGCTCTGCAGATGCAGCTTCCTCTGAAGTAAGTCTGAAGAAACTGCAGTTTAACATAACTCATGTTTAAAACAAAAGCATATGTGTCCTCTGAGACATTATATTTAACATGCTAAATTGTACTTTAATGCTTATACATGTAAGCTAAGTTTTATTTTTTACACGCAGGTGTACTTTAACCGGGCTACATCAGGGCTGGCTAAGTTATAGATTTATTACCCGTATGCTTTCTGCAAAAATAATATAAAGGTATATATTTGCGATTTGTTTGATCTTTACTGAATTTGAATCCTCTCAGGTTTACAAGGTTTACAAGGGGCTGGGGAGAATCTTGGTGCTTGAACTAGGACCAGTATTCAGTGAAGGTGAAAAGTGAAAGTGAAAGTCACGTCTGACTCTGCAACTGTAGAGTCCATGGGATTCTCCAGGCCAAAATACTGGAGTGCGCCTTTCCCTCCTCCAGGGGATCTTCCCGAACCAGGAAGCAAACCGGGATCTCCTGCTTTGCAGGTGGATTCTTTACCAACTGAGCTATGAGGGAAGCCCCAGTGTTCTATAGTCCTATCTATCCTCAACCTGAGAGGACATGACCCCAAGAACATGCTTGTCTTCCTAAGGAATGTATCTGTTTCATTCTTATTTTATCTTCAAGTTTCTGCATTAAGTTTAGCATGTAATCATATTCACCAATATTTGGGGGATGATGAAAGGCTATAAAATACAACTATTTCAAAAAATAGATGTACATAGTAAAAGTTTATGCTGTTCCACTAAAAAAAAACATATTTTGCAATTTGTATAGCTCCATAGGCATGCTACCTATTAACACTTCCATTTTTATAAACTATTTTATTATAACCTGTTAATATTAGAACTGTACTATATTGTCTGCATCCATGGCTTTAAGTTGTACATATTTCTCTAGTTTTCATCTCCAGAAATGAGTTACTAATATCTTAAATTAATTCTATAACATTTTTATTATTTATTGCAGAATTCAAACTTCAAATGAAAATTGGAGATACCATGCAAAAATATATGTGAACTAGAATAATAACTTGGAGGGGCTATATTTTGATAAAAAATAAGTACACATTTAATTGCTTCTTTGGCAAAATTGTTTAGGTTGAAATTTATAATTTTAAGTTTATGGACCTAACAATAGTAAGCTAGTTCTCAAATCTCACCTGGTGAACAAAAATGTTAGTGTTGCTTTCTCTTTCCCTGCCAGAGTTTCTGTGGTGTGTGTGACTCTTTGCAACCCTATGGATTGTAGCCCACCAGGCTGCTCTGTCAATGGGATTTTCCAGGCAAGAATACTGGGGTGGGTTGCCATTGCCTTCTCCAGGTTCTGGCTTTGATCTAAAATATACGTTAAGTAGGTGTTATTTTAATTTGCTTAGCTCACATTGAAGATCCAAGCCACTTCCTAACGTACTGGAGGTAAATTATAATTGAACTTATTTATAATTTGATTGATAATTTATTTAAATTTATTGGTAAATACAGTATCATAAATTCTTCCAGGCCCCAGTATATTCTTTTATATTAATGTCAATTAAATGTCTAGTTTGATATTTTGTCAAAATCAAGGTAATGACTTTGGTTTTGGAAGAGGAGGCTGGGATGTGGGAGATTTCTTTCTTCTGGGGTAAAGTAGCTACTAGATTTCTGTTAGGTGTTTCTGAACTAGTGTTTGTTTTGGCATTTTTCCTTCATCTATCAAGTGGATTTTTAAAAATCAATAATAGATGGCCCCAAATTGATTTATTTAATTTATAGAGAAGATTTTATACCATTCAATGTTTTCAATGATTACCACAGTACATACAGTCTTTGGAATCTGAGGTGAGAGAAAGTCTGATTCTTAACTTTCTATATGCTATTTCAGGTGCCTCCTTAACATATAGTTTCCTCTTGTCAGGATTTTGCAACTAACCATGGGAGATTTTACGTATAAATATAATTTTATATATGTAGATAATTTTAGATATACCTGAGATACTTATTACTTCTCTTTCTAGGTTGATACAATTATTATATATGCATTTCTTTTTGTGATCAGGCATATTTCATTTTAATTTAAAGTAGAAATAGAAAAGAAACTATACATGAATTCTTATATTCATAATGACATATTTATAAATTATTACAAGCTTTCTCAAACTGCCTAATGTTTCTCACCTACTCACCTTTTCTAATTGCTAACCTAATATTCTTATTATTTCTTAGCATAACAGCCTGCTATTAACACTTGTTTGTTTCAGTCTACTTTTGCTACATCTCTCCAAGGTCCTCAGGTGGACTTCCTGGCAGTCATGCACCGCCATGATAGAGAATAGCTGTAAACTTTAGATGGAGAAAATCAGTTTGGCTTATATTTAGAGTTTCAGAAAATATCAATGTATTGTATCCATAGTAAAGATAAACAACTAATGTTATGAACATTTACTATACTTTTTTGTAATTTTACTAAATATTTTAAAAGCAAAGAGCCTCTAGTTAATAAGATATCATTTGTTCTGGAAATACACAAAGAGCAGGTTTGTGTCACAAAATAAAAGGCAAAATTTAAATTCATTAGCCTTCAATTAATCATTTTATCTATTTATTTTATCTAATCATTTATGTTATTTGATTCAAAGTTAATGTCACTCTTAAGTTTATGTTTAATTCATTTTCAAACTTTTCCTTATATCTGATTATTTTTTTTCTTAATTCATTAAATATCTTCTACATTCACAGGAATAATAAACACTAATTGATTAGAATTATGGGACTTCCCTCTTGGCTCATTGGTAAAGAATCTGCCTGCAATGCAGGAGACCGGGTTCGATTCCTGGGTCGGGAATATCCCCTGCAGAAGGAAATGGCAACCCACTCCAGTATTCTTACCTGGAGAATCCCTTGGACAGAGGAGCCTGGCAGGCCACAGTCCATTGTGTCGCAAGAGTTGCCCGCGACTTAGCGACTAAATTTGACAAATTGATTAGAAAGGCTATAAATGTTATCATTCTCTTCATAACAGTTCACAGCCAATATAAATTCAAAACACAGAAACACAATAGACATTTAATATAAGAGTATATTTAACCAAATTTTATGTTGGTTAAAGTTTTTATTACTTATACAGGTGAATTGAGTAGAAGACTAGGTTTATAACAAGAAAACAAAGCTTCAGTGTATCCCCTTTAAGATATTTTAAAAGAAAGAAAATAATTTATCTTGGCAAATCACCTTAACTTTTATCTTATTTTCATTATCAAAATGTGTTGAACTTTACGTTATGTAAAATCTTTATTTTTATTATTTCATACTTTGTTAAGTCTCTATAGTTTAATAAACATGGATTCAGGGTATTGACTAAAGGAAGATGTATTCACTAAGGTGATTCAAGAACATCTTCTTGCATGTTATAGTCATCATCTTTTTCTCTTAAGGAAAGTCAATATTGTACATGGGATTCTCAGATATGGTCTGCTTTTATATTTTTGTTTAAGTCATGAAAACAGGAAATCAAAGTGTCAAAACAGACTTTATACTTCTTGGTCTTTTCCAATATGGCCCAATGGACACCGTTCTCTTTGTTGTCATTGCAATCCTGTTTTTGGTGGCTCTGATGGGGAATATCATGCTGATTCTTCTCATTCAGTTGGACACCAGACTCCACACTCCAATGTACTTCCTACTCAGTCAACTCTCTTTCATCGACATGATGTACATCTCCACCACTGTGCCCAAGATGGCAACTAACTTTCTGTCCAATAGTAAGACCATTACATTTGTAGGTTGCGAGACTCAAGCATTTGTGTTCTTGGTCCTTGGTGGAACTGAAGCTCTTCTTCTTGGTTTCATGTCTTATGATCGCTATGTAGCCATCTGTCACCCTTTACGCTACCCTGTACTCATGAGCAAGAAGATCTGTTGGTTCATGGTCACATGTGCATGGACCAGTTGTTCTATCAACTCTTTAATACATACATTGTATGCATTTCAACTCCCCTTCTGTAGATCTCAGCTTATTAATCACTTTTTCTGTGAAGTTCCATCCATGTTGCCACTGGTGTGTCAGGACACTTCTCAGTATGAACATACAATACTCCTGAGTGGACTTATCATTCTGTTGTTACCTTTCATGGCCATTTTAGCTTCCTATGCTTGTGTACTTACTGTGGTATTCCAGATGAGTTCAGGAAAAGGGCAGACCAAAGCTCTCTCCACTTGTTCCTCTCACCTGACTGTGGCAAGCCTGTTCTATGTAACCTCCCTCTCCACCTATACAAGGCCACACTCCTTGCATTCCCCGGAAGAAGACAAGATAGTAGCTGTGTTTTATACCTTTATTACACCTCTTCTGAACCCATTTATCTACAGCCTGAGGAATAAAGAAGTTATAGGGGCCTTGAGGAGAGTATGTGTACAAAAAATATGACTGTAGGAATTCCTTATTGATTGAGACTGAATAATATAAAAAAGCTGTGCTTAACATACTGTCTTGGAATATGTAAATGATAATAAGAACTGCCTAGTAATATGTGAATCCTAAGAAATGTTTATGAAGGAAAAACATGAAAGAAGTCTTTATTACTCCTGATATCAGAATTGCCTTGAACATTGTTAATATAACTAGATGCATTTTCAATATAGAAGTTTGAGAAACACTGTATTGTCTAATTTATTTAACTTTGAACACAATAAAATTCAACCCTTTTAATTCAACGTTTTCATATTATGAATATTTTGAATTGGACATTTAAAACCTGCGATCCAAAGCATGGGGTTCCCAGGTGACTCAGTGGCAAACCAATCTACCTGCCGATTAAAGGATATGCAGGAGATGCGGGTTCCATCCCAAGGTTGGGAAGATCCCTTGGAGAGGAAATGACAACCCACTTCAGTATTCAGTATTATGGGCTGGAGAATCCCATATACAGAGGAGAATGGCAGGCTACAGTCCTTAGCATCGCCAAAGACAGACATGACTGACAGACCCAGCACACATTCAAAGCATCTGGAATATACTTTATCCTAATATACCTTTAGAGACGCTATAAGTGACAAATTTTTATAAAAGGCAAGCTATATAATCCAATCATTCAACATATTTTTAGTGACTTAACAATATGTGTGTCACTGGTGATAACTACATAATCAAAAATGAACACTGACATATCTCTGAAATCATCTAATTTCAAAATTCAGTATGACTGAGCTTTCAGTGAATGCAACAAATATTGCATTATTCAAAAGTTTTAGCTGTTATAAAAACAAAATAAGTAGGGAATTTTGGTAGGGAATTTGCCATCTTCTATAAAACTGTCTTGAAAACAGAAACTGAAAGGATGGTATATGAGCAAACATTGAAGGGAGATGAGAAAGTAGGCCAACTGGATATCTTGTGATGTGTTTCCTAGGTGGAGGAAGAAGCAAAGGAACAGAGAAAATGGTTGGCAAAGTCACAGCGGATCAAGGTGTGAACTCCTGAGCTGTGGAAAATGAGTGGACATGATGGACACACAGTTTGTAATAAAATGTAGACTGGTATAAAACTGGCATTAAGAAGATGAAAAAGATTGTTGTGTTTTGCAGAGAAGATTGAAATCGGCTATTTATTGACTGCAGCCATCTCATTGTGATAAAATTATATCTTGGACTGAAGTGGTGTTAGTGCAAGAGCATGAATCAGTCAGACTACACTGACAAAGCTTGTGATATTTGAGGAAATTTAAAGGTCTTAGAACTAAGCTACATTCACGGACTGCACAAGTGGAACACTGGAATTACCAAAAACTTAGTTCAAGAATACCAAACCCATCAGCATACGAATGGATAAGAAAGTGGTGGTACATATATACAATGAAATATTACTCAGCCATTAAAAATGATACATTTGAATCAGTTCTAATGAGATGGATAAACTGGAGTCCATTATACAGAGTGAAGTAACCCAGAAAGATAAACACCAATACAGTGTACTAACGCATATATATGAAATTTAGAAAGATAGTAATGATAAGTCTATATGCAAGACAGAAAAAGAGACACAGATGTATAGAACCGACTTTTGGACTCTATGGCAGAAGGCGAGGGTGGGATGATCTGAGAGAACAGCGTCGAAGCATGTATATTATCAAGTGTGAAACAGATCACCAGCCCAGGTTGGATGCATGAGACAAGTGCTCGGAGCTGGTGCACTGGGATGACCCAGAGGGATGGGATGGGATGGGGAGTAAGGTGGGAGGGGGGTTCAGGATGGGGAACACATGTAAATCCTTGGCTGATTCATGTCAATGTATGGCAAAAACCAATACAATATTGTAAAGTAATCAGCTTCCAACTAATAAAAATAAATGGGGGGAAAAAAAAAGAATACCAAAGCAAAAACATTGGGTTCCTTGTTCACCTTTGATGTTAGCTCTTTGGGCTTCCTGTGTAGCTCAGTTGGTAAAGCATCTACCTGGAATGAAAGAGACCTGGGTTTAATTCTTGGGTAGGAAAGCTCCCCTGAAGAAGGAAGTGGAGACCCACTCCAGTTTTCTTGCCTGGAGAATCCCATGAACAGCCTGGCAGGCTACAGTTCATGGGGTCGCAAGAGTCAGACACGACTTAGCACTATCTTTTTCTTTCTTTTGTCCCAGTAATGGTAACATTATTATGACTTCCATTTCCTTTGAGTGAAAGCTTTTATTAACAGAATCAAATAATAACTTATCCTTTGTGTTTGGTGTGTTTGCTCAATGTGTTTAGAAGATCCACTTTTTTAATATCTAAATAACATAATTATTTTTATTTGCAATTGCTGCACTCAATATGCAAGCAATTTTGGAAAACTCAGCAATGGCCACAGAACTGGAAAAGATCAGTTTTCATTCCAATCCTGAAGGAAGCCAATGCCAAAGAATGCTCCAACTATCGCACAATTGCACTCATCTCACACTACAGTAAAGTAATGCTTAAAATTCTCCAAGCCAGGCTTTAGCAATATGTGAAACATGAACTTCCAGATGTTTAAGCTGGTTTTCAAAAAGGCAAAGGAACCAGAGGTTAAATTGTCAACATCCACTGTATCATCAGAAAAGCAAGAGAGTTCCAGAAAAACATCTATTTCTGCTTTATTGACTATGCCAAAACCTTTGACTGTGTGGAAATTTCTGAAAAAGATGGGAATACCAGACCACCTGACCTGCCTCTTGAGAAACCTGTATGCAGGTCAGGAAGCAACAATTAGAATAGGACATGGAACCACAGACTGGTTCCAAATAGGAAAGGAGTGCATCAAGGCTGTATATTGTCACCCTGCTTATTTAACTTATATGCACAGTACATCATGAGAAATGCTGGGCTGGAGGAAGCACAAGCTGGAATCAAGTTGCCAGGAGAAATATCAATAATCTCAGATATGCAGATGACACCACCCTTATGGCAGAAAGTGAAGAAGAACTAAAAAGTCTCTTGATGAAAGTGAAAGAGGAGAGTGAAAAATGTTGGCTTAAAGCTCAACATTCAGAAAACCAAGATCATTGCATCCAGTCCCATCACTTCGTGGCAAATAGATGGGGAAAGAATGGCTGACTTTATTTTTCTGGGCTCCAAAATCACTGCAGATGATGACTGCATCCATGAAATTAAAAGACACTTATTTACTCCTTGGAAAGAAAGTTATGACCAACCTAGACAGTATATTAAAAGGCAGAGACAATTCTTTGCCAACAAAGTTCCATCTAGTCAAGGCTATGGTTTTTCCAGTGGTAATGTATGGATGTGAGAGTTAGACTGTGAAGAAAGCTGAACACCAAAAAATTGATGCTTTGGTGTTGATGAACTGTGGTGTTGGAGAAGATTCTTGCGAGTCCCTTAGACTGCAAGGTGATCCAACCAGTCCATCTTAAAGGAGAACAGTACTGGGTGTTCATTGGAAGGACTGATGTTGAAGCTGAAACTCCAATACTTTGGCCATCTGATGCGAAGAGCTGACTCATTTGAAAAGATCCTGATGCTGGGAAGCCTGGCATGCTGAAGTCCATGGGGTCGCAAAGAGTTGGACATGACTGAGCGACTGAACTGAAGTCTTCACCAATACGCTGTATGCTACATTATAACAAAACAGAGGCATAATTAATTTCCAAACCTAGATAGATATAATATTGTTATTGTTCACTCACACAGTCGTGTTTGATTGTTTTAGATCCCATGGCCTGCAGCACACCAGGCCTCCCTGTTCTTCACCATTTCCCAAAGTTTTCCCAAGTTCATGTCCACTGAATCCTTGATGCCATCCAGCCATCTTATCCTGTGATGCCCTCTTCTCCTTCTGCCCTCCATCTTTCCCAGCATCAGGGACTTTTCCAATGAGTTGGCTGTTTGCATCAGGTGACCAAAATACTGGATCTTCAACTTCAGCATCAATCCTTCCAAAGAGTAATCAGGATTGATTTCCCACAAAACCCACTGAAATGTTGTGAAGTAATTGGCCTCCAACTAATAAAATAAAATTTAAAAAAATAAATAAATAAAGTTATTACCAAAAAAAAAAAAAAAAAAAAGATTTAACGGTTTGATCTCCTTGCTGTCCAAGGGACTCTCCAGAGTCTTCTCTAGCACCACATATCATAGGCATCAATTCCTTGGGGCCCTGCCTTCTTTAGGGTCCAGTTCTCACAACCTTATGTGAACATTCAGAACACCATAGCCTTGACTATACAGACTTTTGATGGAAAAGTAATGTCTCTGCTTTTCAACACCCTGTCTAGGTTTGTCATAGCTTTCCTGCCAAGAAGCAATCATCTTCTAATTTCATGGCTGCAGTCACCATCTGTAGTTATTTTAGAGCCCAAGAAGAGGAAATCCATCACTACTTCCACCTTTTCTCCTTCTTTCTGCCATGAAGTAATGGGGCTGGATGCCATGATCTTAGTTGTTTTAATATTTAATGTTAAGTCAGCTATTTCACTCTGCTCCTTCATCCTCATCAGGAGGCTCTAGTTCCTCTTTGCTTTCTGCCACTAGAGTGGTATTATCCACATATCAGAAGTTGTTGCTGTTTCTCCCACCTATCTTATTTCCAGCTTGCAACTCATCCAGCCCAGCATTTCTCATGATGTGCTCAGCGTATATGTTAATTAAGCAGAGTGACATCAGTTCAGTCTTGCTGTACACCTTTCTCAAACTTGAACCGATCAGTTGCTCCATATAAGGTTCTTAATATTGCTTCTTGAACAGCATACAGGTTTCTCAGGAGACAAGTAAGATGGTCTGGTATTCCCATCTCTTTAAGAGTTTTCCACACTTTGTTATCCACATAGTCAAAAGCTTTAACTTAGCTGACGAGACAGATGTGGATGTTTTTCTGGAATTACCTTGCTTTCTCTGTGTTCCAGTGAATGTTGGCAACGATCTCTGCCTCCTCTGCCTTTTCTAAACTCAGCTTGGACATCTGGAAGTTCTTGGTTCATGTAATGCTGAAGCCTAACATTCAAGATTTTAAGCATGACCTTACTAGCATAGGAGATGAGTGCAATTTTCCAGTGGTTAGAACATTCTTTAGTACTACCCTTCTTGGGAACTGGGATGAAGATTGAACTTTTCCAGTACTGTGGCCACTGGGTCTTCCAGATTTGTTGACATATTGAGTGCAGCACTTTAGCAACATCATCCTTTAGGGTTTTGCATAGCTTTACTGGAAGTCCATTGCATACTAGATTTATTGACAGCAATACTTCCTAAAGACCACTTGACTTCACACTCCAGAATGTCTGGCTCTGAGTGACTGATCACACCATTGTAGTTATCTGGTTCATTAAGATCTTTTTTGTACAGTTCTTCTGTGTATTCTTTCCATCTCTTCTTGATCTCTTCAGTGTTTACTAGATCTCTACCATTTCTGTCCTTTATTGTGCCCATCTTAGGGTGAAACATCACCTTGATAGTTCCAATTCTCCTGAAGAAATCTCTAGTCTTTTGATTTCTGTTGTTTTCCTCTATTTTTTATGTGCTGTTCATTGCAGAAGCCCTTCTCATCTCCTTCCTATTCTTTAGAACTCTGCATTTAGTTGGATGAATGTACCTTTCCTTTCTCCCTTGATTTTCATTTCTATTCTTTCTTTGGCTATTTGTAAAACCTCTTCAGATAACCACTTTGCCACTTGTTTTTCTTTTTCTTTGGGATGGTTTTGTTCACTGCCTACATTAAAATATTCTTCAGGCTCACTGTTTACTAGATCAAAACCTTGAATCTATTCATCACCTTCACTGCATATTCATAGATTTGATTTAAGTCATACCTGACTGGTCGAATGGTTTTCCCCATTTTCTTTAGTGTAAGCCTGAATTTTGCTATGAGAAGCTGATAATCTGAGCCACAGTCAACTCCAGGTCTTGTTTTTGCTGACTTTATACAGCTTCTCTCTCTGTGGTTACAAAGAATATAATCAATTTGACTTCGGTATTGACCATTTGGTGATTTCCATGTGTAAAGTCATCACTTTTGTTGTTGAAAAAGGGTGATCCCTGTGATCCATGCCTTCTCTTGGCAGAATTCTGTTAGTCTTTGCCCTGCTTCAATTTTTTTCTACAAGGCCAAATTTGCCTGTAATTCCAGGTATATTTTGACTTCCTAATTTTGCATTCCAATCACAAAGGTGAATAGAGCATCTTCTTTTGGTGTTAGTTCTAGGAGGTCTTCTAGGTCTTCATAGATCATATCAACTTCAGCTTCTTTAGCAGTCTGTGCCCGTAGTAGGGGCATAGACTTGAATTATTGTGATGTTGAATCATTTGCCTTGGAAACAGAGATCATTCTGTTATTTTTAAGGTTGTACACAAGTACTGAATTTTGTACTCTTTTGTTGATCATGAGGACTACTCCATTTCTTCTATGGGATTCTTGCTCACAGTAATATAATGGACATCTGAACTAAATTTGCCCATTGCTGTCCATTTTAGTTCACTGATTCCTAAGATGTCTATGTTTATTCTTACCATCTCCTGGTTAATCATGCCCAATTAACCTTGATTCACAGATCTTACATTATAGGTTCCTATGCAATACTGTTCTTTGCAGCATCAGATTTTACTTTCATCACCAGACAACGGAGCATCATTTCCCAGTGCTTCATTTTTTCTGGGGCTATTAGTAGTTGTCCTCTGCTCTTCCCCAGCAGCAAATTGGACACCTTCTGATGTGGGGGACTCATCTTTAAGTATCATATCTTTTTGTCTTCTTATAGAGTTCATGAAGTTCTCATGGCAAGTATACTGTGGGTGGTTTGCCATTCCCTCCTCCAGTGGATCATGTTTTTTCAGAACTCTCCACTATGACCTGTCCATCTTGGGTGGCCCTACATGGCATGGCTCATAGTTTCATTAAGCTACATGAGCCCCTTCACCATGACAAGGCAGTGATTCATGAAGGGTAGATATAATATACATAGTATTAAAATTATGAAGCAAGAAATTTATATACTTATAATTATATCTTATTTACAACTATTTTGATTAACAAAACATCTAAATTTTTTAATAGCATAATGAACATTGGTGGTATACACTAGACACTAAAGCAATGCAAATATTTATTAAAGATATCATGCTTATTTACAAAACTTGCACAACTCATAAATTAACTTAAGGCAGAAGTAAAATAGTATTGCTAAACCATAGATTAGGGAAAAAGTCCAAAGATTAAAATACTAATCTATTTTACTCTCTTCTAAAGTTTTATTTGCAAGGAAAAGATAAATGTCACATAAGATAGCAAGTTATTTGCATAAAAATCCAGTTCAGTTACCATAGACACTTACAGGTAACAGAAGCTAGATGCTTTAGTGAAAAGATAACTAATCCCTGGAAGTAATGGTAATGTTGCAAATTTTATATGTAGGTGGTACTGTATAAATTTTGCATGATAAATTAATTTGGGCAAGTATTGATTGAGTACTTAGATAACAAAGTAATCAGTTAACTGAGTATGATAATTAATCTGTTAATAATTAGATCATTTAGATTATATTAGATCACAATTGCATCAATTAGTTCATACATCAATATAGTTGGTAGACTGGCATATCTCCTACATTTAAAGATGTATGATTACTGGTAATGAAGTGTGAACAAGCTACAAATAAAATAGATGTTTTTATTTTCTTTTAGATTGCACATATGTATGAACTTATGAACTTTTTGTAATGTATATGTTTAACTAAATTCACACTCATTTTGTGAGGACATTCTAGATTAAAATGTTAACTGTTGAGAGGTCTCTAAACTGAGAGAAAGTCCCCGTGATCAGGAAGACAGTGCTCAGGCCTGGTGTACTGTGATCATGGGTTGCTTGCAGGTGTGGAAGCAAGAAATTTAACGATTTTTCTTCTCTTTCCCAGAAAACTGAGTTTTAGAACGTCTATATTTGTTTTCTGCATATTTATTAATCAAAATTTGTACATCATAACGTTGACAGAACTTGTGAAACTAATTTAAACAAATATAGGAGAAATACACAATACTTATCAGATATATCACATCAACATTGACTAAAATGAATGAATGAATGTATCTGTAGCTCCCTCAACATAAAAGTCCCCCAATTATAGAAAGTTGTGATCATCTAACAGTGTTTCCTAACTATAGGAGTAAATGATGTGTGATACACTGACAAAATATACAAAATTATAGAAATGTAGTTAGTGCTACTATATATGGACTTCCCTGGTGGCTCAGCAATAAAGAATCCACCTGCTGATGCAGGAAACACAGGGTCAATCCCTGTGTTGGGAAGATGCCCTGGAGAAGGAGATGGCACCCAACTCCAGTACTCTTACCTGGGAAATCCCACAGACAGAGTCTGGTGGGCTATCTAGTCCATGGGGTCGCAAAAGAGTCAAACACGCCCTAGCGACAAAACAACTACTATACATACATGTTATCAAATTTATTTGGATTCAAAACAAAGTGTAATTACAAAGAGATGGAAAATTGGATGCTAAGGCAAACAATTGTGAATGCAAATGTTAAAGTCATAATTATGCCTCCCAGTATCTTTTTTTTCTATGTTATTTGATCAAGCTTTTGTAAGGAAATGCCTAAGCTTTTAAATAGGAATTTCTTAATAATTCATTGTCTTCCAGGAATAACTGAGCTAGGGAAAATATAAATGCCACCACAGGAATAAATTTCATTCTTCTAGGACACTTTAACTACACAGAGACCCATCTGTTCCCCTTTTCCATGGTGCTCATGATTTCCCTCACCTCCCTGATGGGCAATGCCTTCATGATCATGCTCATCTATGTGAATCATTGGCTTCACACTCCCATGTACTTTCTGCTTAGCCAGCTCTCCCTCATGGACATGATGCTGGTTCTCACTATTGTCCGCCAAATGGCAGCCAGTTACCTGAGGCATACCAGGTCCATCTCTCCCACTGGCTGTGGTGCCCAGATTGTCCTGCTTCTTACTCTGGAAGGGGGCGAGTGCTTCCTCTTAGCGGCCATGGCCTATGACCGCTATGTGGTCGTATGTCACCCCCTGAGATACCCAAGCCTCATGAATCAGAAGCTCTGCTTGCACATGACAGCTGGCTCCTGGCTTTTGGGAGGGGTGGATGGGCTGATGCAGGCCGGTGCCACTCTGAGCTTCCCTTACTGCCACCCTCGAGAAATCAACCACTTCTTTTGTGAGGCACCATCACTTGTTAGCCTTGCCTGTACAGACACCTTGATTTTTGAATTCTTCATGTATGTCTGCTGCGTTCTAATGCTCTTCATCCCGCTGTCTCTCATTTTGGCTTCCTCTAGCCTCATCCTGGCTGCCGTGTTTCATATGCAGTCCACTGCAGCCAGGAAGAAGGCCTTCGTGACCTGTTCTTCCCACCTGGCTGTCGTGAGGCTCTTCTATGGCACTAGCATGTTTATCTACACGTGGCCCAAATCTTACTATTCAGTGGCCCATGACAAGGTGGTCTCTGCCTTTTACACAATTTTAACACCTGTGTTGAACCCCCTTATATACAGTGTGAGGAATATAGAAGTCAAGGAGGCTTGTAGAAAGTGGCTGAAGAAACATTTTGAGTCACCTACATAGTGAGCATAATTTGCTAATATTGCATCACTCAAATTAGATTCAGATTACAAAATTTCTTTGTGTCAATATACTTGGTGCTCCTTTGCCAGTTTGCACTGCTTTTTAAAAATGTGTTAGATAAACTACTACATGTAGATAAGTTAATAAAAATTATATTTGTCATCTTTTCCATATCTTGTCATATTATTTTTTTCTGAACTTACCTTGTGATTAGTTCTGATTATATGTGATTTAGAAAAAATCATTTGGTAAAATATAAGCAGATAGGACTATAAATATGTAGGTTAAAATATATGGTAATTGTGAAAGGAAAAATTCAACAACTTTGTCTAAAAAAAGCAACACTAATTAAAATGATTAGTATGTGATAAATATTATCACATAAGTTAATATAGATAATATATTTATACACATTAATTTTTTTTTAAAGGCTGAAGTATTTTTTTCACTTATTAATAAGAGTATCTAATTAATATGAAATGTTGTAAATAAAAAAAATAATTGTCTTTGATCACAAGGAAAGTCTGAGGCCTGAGGTTTCACATTTTGGGGTGAACTGACTGGAGTTAATAATATTGGATGAGTTTTATCTCATGATCTCTTGACAAGTTTCTTTTAAGGTATTTTATTTATAAGAGAGGAAGGAAAAAAGAAAGGGAGTGGGAAGAGGGAGTGAGTGGAGAGGAAAAAAGAATGAAAGAAAGACATGTACAGCACACAATTTGATTTGAAAATTAATGCCAGTTTAGAAATGAAAAAAATCAAATTAAAATATTCTCCTGAAAATTTTATGAATTTTAATTTATTAAAATTAATTTCAAAATGCGAATTTTAATATCATCTGAATTGACTACCATATTTCATTTAGCTATCATATCATCTTAAAAATACTAATTAAAATGATTAATATTTGCTATTATTGTCACATAAATTAATATAGATATTACATTTTAGATCTTCAGGGAATAATTTTTTTTAAAAAAATGAAAAAAACATGTTTATATAGGTTCAATAATTCTGATTTTACATGTCACGTCAGAGCTAAAGTTGTTGCTAAATGTTGCTTGAAGCTAAAATGTTAGTAAAGATGGAAGAAAAAAACCTATAAAAACAAACACAAAGCAATTAAGAAAATGGCAATAGAAGCATACGTATTGATAATTTCTTAAATGAAAATGAATTAAGTGCACCAAACTAAAGATATACACTGACTGAGTGGCCACAAATACAAGACCTGTTGTATGCTGTCTACAAGGAACTCAGCTGAGACCTAAGAACACATACAGATCGAAAGTGATGCAATGAAAGAAGGTATTCCATGCAAGTTCCGAATCACAAGATTTCATTCCACATCATAAGAAAGCTGGAGTAGTAATACTCACATGAAACAAAATAGACATTAAAATAAAAACCATTACATTAGACAAAGACATGTGCAAAATAATGATCAAGGAATCAATCCAAAAAAATATATAAAAATTATAAATTTGTATGGACCAGGAGCACCTCGATATAAATGGCAAATACTAACAACCATAAAGCGAGAAATCAACAGTAATAAAATAATACTGGGGCACTTTAACACCCCACTTTCACCAATGAGCAGATCATATAGAGAGAAAATTATGTTCTAATGAGGTGGATGAAACCGGAGCCTATTATACAGAGTGAAGTAAGTCAGAAAGAAAAACACCAATACAGTATATTAATGCATATATACGGAAATTAGATGGTAATGATGACTGCATGTATAAGGCAGCAAAAGAGACACACATGTAAGGAACAGATTTTTGGGCTCAGTGGGAGAAGGCAAAGGTGCGATGATTTGAGAGAATAGCATTGAAGCATGTATATTACCATATGCAAAATAGATAACCCATGCAAATTTGATGCATGAAGCAGTGCTCTCAAGGCTGGTGCTCTGGGAGAACCTAGATGGATGGGGTGAGGAGGGAAGTGGAAGGAGTGTCCAGGATCGGGGGAGCACATGTACACCCATAGCTTATTCATGTTGATGTATGGCAAAAATCACCACAATATTGTAAAGTAATTAGCCTTCAATTAAAATGAATAAATTAATTTTTTAAAAGTTTATGGATTTATATAGCAATCTGAAGAATACTATTTTATACTTTATATTATTTGTATATGTAAATTTTATAAGTAAAATATTTAAATATGCAATTTGCATATGCACCCCAATATGTATACTATTTATTATTATTTATTATTCATCCTCCTTCTCCATATGGAGCAGCAGATTGACATTAATCAGTTGAAGACGTTCGATGATTCTCAAGATTCACTGCTTGTAGTCGATGCTGAAATGAATTACCAAAATTTTGTGCTTTAAAACAACAGAAATTTATTTTCTCACACTCTTGAAGGACAAAAATCCAAAATGAATTCCACTGTGTTGAAATCAAGGTGTCAGTAGGGCTCACTACTCCAAAAGGCCGCAGAGAATAATCTTTTCATTGCCTGTTCTAGTTTCATGTGTTTGCCAACATTTCTTGTCTTGTGGTTGAAGGACTCCAATCTCTGCCTGTGTGCTAGATTGCCTTCTTCTCTTCTGATTTTGTTGAATCTCTGTCTCCATCCTATAAGGATGCATGTTGTGGCATTTAGCGTCCATCCTGACAACACTAAAATAATCCTCCCATCTTGAATTCTTTAATGATATCTGCAAGAATTTTGTAATGTAAGACCACTGTCACAGGAGATTAGTATACCTGATAACTTGATGGACAAGCATTTAATCTACTACCATTCATCTCAACCTCAGAGAAAGCTCTCATTCAATGCTTTGTAGATATCAGTTATTTGGGAAGTTTTCAGTCACTATTTCTATAAATTTGTCTTCAGTACTAAATCTTTTCTATTCTCCCTTAACAATTCAAAGGCTAAACTATTTATCTAGTTATTGACTCATGGTTCCCCCAAGGCCTTTTCATTTTTTCCGGTCATTTTTTTATGCTGTTTTTTAGATTGGATAATTACTATTGATTTGTCATCATTATGAACAACTCTCAATCTGTCATTTCCATTTTGCTATTGAACTGATCCAGAGAGAGAAGTATTATTATTATTACTGTGCTGTGCTCAGTCGCTCAGCTGTATCCAACTCTTTGCAATTCCATGGACTGTAGCTCATCAAGGGGATTTTCTAGGCAAGATCACACCATCATGATTATCTGGGTCATGATCTTTTTTGTGTAGTTCTAGAAGGAAATGTCAACCCACTCTAGTACTCTTGCCTGGAAAATCCCAGGGACAGCGGAGGAGCCTGGTAGGCTACAGTCCATGGGATCACAAAGAGTAGGACATGACTGAGTGACTTCACTTTCTGTGTATTCTTGCCACCTCTTCTTAATGTCTTCTGCTTCTGTTATGTCCATACCATTTCTGTTCTTTATTTTGCCCATCTTTGCATGGTATGTTCCCTTGGTATCTCTAATTTTCTTGAGGAGATCTCTAGTCTTTCTCATTCTATTGTTTTCCTCTATTTCTTTGCATTCATCACTGAGAAAGGCTTTCTTATCTCTCCTTGCTATTCGTTTGAACTTTGCATTCAAATGGGTATATCTTTCCTTTTCTCCTTTGCCTTTTGCTCCTCTTCTATTCACAGCTATTTGTAAGCCCTTCTCAGACAATCATTTTGCCTTTTTGCATTTCATTTCCTTGGTGATGGTCTTGATCCCTGCTTCCTGTACAATGTCATGAACCTCTGTCCATAGTTCTTCAGGCAGTCTGTCTATCAGATCTAATCCCTTGAATCTATTTGTCACTTCCACTGTGTAATTGTGCAGGGTTTGATTTAGGTCATAACTGAATGATGTAGTGGTTTTCCCTACTTTCTTCAATTTAAATCTGAATTTGGCAATAAGGAGTTCATGATCTGAGCCACAGTCAGCTCCCAGTCTTATTTTTGCTGACTGTGTAGAACTTCTCCATCTTTGGCTGCAAAGAATATAATCAATCTGATTTTGATATTGACCATCTGATGATCTCCAAGTGTAGAGTATTCTCTTGTGTTGTTGGAAGTGGTTGTTTTACGACCAGTGTGTTCTCTTGGCAAAATTCTATCGGCCTTTGCCCTGCTTCATTCTGTACTCCAAGGCCAAATTTGCCTGTTACTCTAGGTATTTCTTGAGTTCTTGCTTTTGCCTTCCAGTCCCCTATAAAGTAAAGGACATCTCTTCTGGGTGTTAGTTCTAGAAGGTCAAGATGTTAGTTCTAGAAGGTCAAGATGTTAGCTAGATAAAAGCAAATATTTGATTTAGCATAGAATCTTAACTTCCAAAACCTGGGTTATGGACTCATGATGCCTCGTTCAATACATGGTTTGTCTCTTGAATTTCTAGGGAAAATAAATTAATCTAACTGTAATAGAATGCATATGCAATTCTGAAATATCAATGTCTACTTAATTTAGTTATTGTGACATTCCATGAGACAATACATTTCAAGGAGTTAGCATAGTGCTTGAAATAATATTTTCTCTAATTATTGTCTTTGTTACGTCTGAGTTGACAGATCTGTACAACGCTGATAAGGAATAAGAGTTATTTCAGCTTGAAAATGTAGGATCAAATAGAAGAAAAGAAGGTTATATGAGAGTCAGGATAATTTGTTTGGTCTACAAGTGCGTAATGAGAATGTATTAGGGCAAAGTGAAAGTCTGCTAATTCTTTGGAATCCACATTAAAATGGAGACAGTAATGAGACAAATGGACCTAAAATGTCTTTTGTTGGACTTCCCTGGCATCCTAGTAGTTAAGATTCCACTTCCAGTAGAGGGGGCATGGGTTTGATTCTAGGTTTGGAGCTAAGTTCCCACATACTGTCCACTGCAACCCCCCTACCCCCCAAAAAAAGACTTTCAGTTCTGTATAATCACAGGTATTATACAACATAAAATTAAATGGCAAATGCTTTTATACATATTTCAAAGTGTAGAGCAACTACATTGATGACCTGATATACACTTGGCTTATAAATCTATCATGCAGTTTGAACCTGTTGAATTACACAGACTTGAATCCACTTGGGTAAAGCAGTCTTTTTGATATGAAACAATGCATAATAAGATTTCATCTTTTTATCATATGATTTAAAATTTTTAAGAAGGAAATAAATTATTTTATAAATTCCATAGCATATTAAAATCATTATAATCTGTATGAGAAATTGTTTAAAAATTGGTAATTGAAGAACCAATAGTCTTAAAACAACTAAACTTACAGTAGTTATGTATCTTTATTCTGTGCTCAAAAAACTCATAAATGATAGCTGGAGTACACAGTCCATCCCAAAGAGATATTGTATATATTATTGTATATTGATATTGTATAAATTATACATATGTTAAAAAATAAATAGAATTATGCTATATGTTAGTTCTCAGATAGATATTGATTTTACTACCAAGGATGGGAAACATAACAATATTATAAAATATTAAGGACAATTTTTATTGTATTTAGCCATACATGTTATTATGCATTTATATGCATTTTCTATTGTAATCAACAATCCTAAAAGAGATTGATAATATATTTCATCCCATTTTGATATGGTCTTTAAATGTATTTCAGCTTAAATTGCCTAAATTTATCCAGATACTTATCAATGATCCATGTATTCAAATTCAAGAAACCTAATTCTTAATTCTGTACTTCTAACTCATAAAATCAAAGAAAACCATTATACTGAATCAAAGATTAGGAAAGATTTCACTTTTCTAATTTTTAATGTTCATTTACTAGTGAGTCACATAATTTTAGACATTAGATTTCCTATTGATTAAATTTGAAATATATGGGTACTTGACATGGCTTTCATTTGAAAATATAAGATTGAATGAACAAAATATCTGATGCTACCGTAATGATCTTCTTTAAATACTATTATTTTAAAATATTTTCTTTTTTAACTGTAAATCCATTTAGGGCTTTCAAAATCATTTGTAAAGAAATTCGTCACATGAAAACTATGTTGAGAATCTGGTCTTAAATATTAGTTGATGGCTTTGATTCAAATAGAGAACATAAAGTGTGCCTCAACAGAGCAAATGAAGACAGTGCTGGAAGACAGTCTAGTATAATATGAACTTCCTGAGTCTAGAAAGAAGAAAACTGACTTATAGTTACGGTGTCAACATGCTCAAAACTCACAAACATCTTCTAAGTGAGTTTTGACAAGAAGTTGAAATTTTTCCTTCATGTGATTTAAGTATTCTGTAATTCAGGTGGTCCATGTTTCTCTGAATCTGGGCTGGACAAGTTGGAGAAATTTTATATTGTCTTTTCATACCTTGTAATTTTAAAAAATGAACTCCAAACAGGACAATTTACAAGGCTAATACAGTTAATAAATATAGATGCAAAAGTTTCTTCAAAAATAATACTAAACTTACCAAGATCATAGATTCATAAGATGTAAAATACATATCAGTAATAAGCAGTTTTATTCTAATAATAGTCACATGGTCTAGCATAAGAAAACCTACCAATGTAATCTAGTCCATTGACACTAAATTAATAACAACATATAAGTATCTTAAGTACATGTAATATTCAATGTGAACCTTGGTTCAAAATGGTGTAACAATTCAAAAATAGTAAATATTTTAAATAGGCTGGGGAAGATATTGATGATGTATATAAACAAGTCAGAACAGTGCACATAGATTAAAAAATAAATTATTTGCATCTATAAAGAAAATTCAAGTTATTCTATAGAAAATATGAACAAGAGATGTTCACCATGGATTTAAAGAAGTAATCCAAGAGGTTAATGCATACTTTTGGCTCAGTATCAATAAGAAACTTATAAATTAAAATAAAATCAATTCTCACTGTCCCATGTTTGACCATAATTACTGCACCTAACATTATCTCACAGTTCCACACGTGGAGAAAGAATAACCAAACCAACAGTTGATGGTATTGAAAAAGTAAGGATTCAGTTGCCTCAAATCCAAAAAATGTTACTTTTAGATTATTTATTGGGAAAAACTCATGTCATATGCAAATGACCATAAACTATGCTGATAGAAAATTAGAAAGAAACTATATATTGATAAATATGCCTGTTATGTACATAATGTAATAAAATTGAGTAATAATTAACAACTTCCTAGGTAATCAATATAGTACACATATTATTGAAATAACAAAGCAGATAGTGATATGTACATTATCGTACCTTATTTATAATTATTTTGATTAACAAAGCATTTGTATCTTTTAATGACATAATGGACTTTGGTGCAATACACTAGGCACTAAAAACAATGTGAATATTTATTAAAGATATGGTGCCATTCACATAATTTACACTACTTATCAAGTAACTTACAAAGGTACTAAAAATATTTGCTACACCATAGACTATGGCTCTAGCTCAAACATAATCTTCTTGTAAATCACTAATCTATTGCTCTCTTTCAAATTTTAATTTACAAAGAAAATATATATGTCACATAACCATCCAATTCTACTGTCATAGTTACCTACAGGTAACAGAAATGGAAGCTTGTGGCTTTGTAAAAGAAGAATTAATCTCTGGAAATAGATGAAATACTCCACATTTTATGTATACTTGTGCTATATGTCAGATAAATTTCATGTGATAAATTAATTTGGGTATTATGTAATTGATTACCTAATTAAACAATCACTCAATTACGTATGGTCATCTCTTAGTTAATTCAATTGACTAAAAAATTGGTATTTCTACTACATTAAAGAGTATATGATTACTAGTAACAAACTCTGAAAGCCTTTGTTGTTGTTGTTCAGTCACTCAGTCACATCCAGCTCTTTGCAACCGCATGGACTGCAGCATGCCAGGCTTCCCTATCCTTCACCATCGCCTGGAGCTTGCTCTAACGCATGTCCATTGAGTTGGTGATGCTATCCAACCATCTCATCCTCTGTCATCCCCTTCTCCTCCTGCCTTCAACCTTTCCCAGGATTAGGGTCTTTGCTAATAAGTCAGCTCTTCACATCAGGTGGCCAAAATATTGGAGCTTCAGCTTCAGTATCAGTCCTTCCAATGAATATTCAGGAATGATTTCCTTTAGGATTGACTGGTTTGATCTTGCAGTCCAAGGAACTCTCAAGAGTCTTCTTCAACACCACAGTTCAAAAGCATTCTGAAAGTCTTCAAGTAAGATCAATTTATTTATGTCCCTTTAGGTTTTGAATTCCTGTATGAATTTTTAAACTTTTTCACGATGCATATATTTAATCAATTCAGGCTCATTTTTGTGAGTATATATTAGTTATAAATGTTGTCTGTTGAGAGGTCTCTGAACTAAGGAAATGTCCCTGAAATTAGGAAGACAGATCACAGTAGCAATAGACATATGGTGATGGGTTCCCCTAAACTCTACCTGTGGTAGCTGGAAACCTGGTGATTAAGATCATGGGTTGCTTGAAGGTATGGAATAGAGTGATTTAGCCATTTTTTTCTCTTCTCCCCCAGAAACTGAGTTTTAGTAGTTCTACATTTTCTTTTGTCTATATATTTAATTTTCAAAATCTAATTCATAGTGACACTGAAAGAAATATTGTGAAGTTTAAACAAATATAGGTAAATCACAAGATATTGACTAACATGTGTGGATCTGAAGCTCCTTCAACATGGAAGCCTCCAAATTACAGAAAATTGGAATTATGTAATAATGTTTCCTAACACCATGATTAAATCATGTGGCATACTGACAAATACAGAGAAATAATAGAAGTGCAGTTAGTACTATTGTATATATACATATATATATATATATATATATAATCCAATTTATTTTTATTAAAAGTATTGTATAATCATAAAGAGATGAACAATAGGGTCTTAAGGCAAACATTTTGTTGTGGAAAGGAACATTGAACCCATAATTATTCCTCCAAGTGTCATATTTTATGTTATTTGACCAAGTTTTCTCAAGAATTTGGTCAAGTTTCCCTCAAGCAAATCTTATTTCCTAATCATTCGTTATCTTCCAGGAATGACAGGAGCCATGGAAAATGCAAATGACACCACAGGAATAAATTTCATTCTTCTAGGGCTCTTTAATCACACACAGACTCATTTGGTCCTCTTTCCATAGTGCTAGTGATCTTCCTCAGGTGGCTGATGGGCAACACCTTCATGATCATGCTCACTCAAGTGGGTCCCTGGCTGCCCACTCCCATGCACTTCCTGCTTAGCCAGCTCTCCTTCAGGGAGATGCTGGTTCTCACTACTGTTCCCAAAATGGCAGCCAACTACCTGATGCTCGGCAGGTCTGTCTCTCCTGCTGGCTATGGTACTCAAATCTTCCTGTTTCTCACTCTAGGAGGGGGCGAGTGCTTCCTTTTAGCCGCCAAGGCCCATAACCACTATGTGTCCATGTCACCCTTTGGCGATACTCCATCCTGATGAATCAGAAGCTCAGCGGATTTCAGCAGGCTCCTGACTTTCGGGAGGGGTGTAAAGGCTGGTGCAGGCTGGTGCCACTCTGAGCTTCCCTTACTGCCACTGCCAAGAAATGAACCACTTCTTTTGTGAGGCACCATCACTTGTTTGCTTTGCTTGTGTAGACACCATGGTTTTTGAGTTTTTCATGTATGTCTGCTGTATTCTGATGTTCTCGATTCCGCTGTCTCTCATTTTGGCTTCCTATAGTCTCACCCTGGCTACCGTGCTCTGCATGCAGCCCACTATTGCTGGAAAGAAAGCTTTTGCCACCTGTTCCTCCCACCTGGTTATTGTGGGGCTATTCTATGGTACCGTCATCTTTCTCTACATGTGACCCAAATCCTATCATTCAGTGGCCTGTGACGAGGTGATGTCTGCTTTTTACACCATCTTTACACCTCTACTGAATCCTGTTATACACAGTGTGAGGAATAAAGAAGTCAAGGGGACCTTGAGAAAGCGTCTGTAGAAACATTTTTGGTGGTCTCAGTAGTGAGCATTATTTTCCAAAATAGCATCTCTCAAATTAGATTTAGGTTATGAAATTGGTTTTGTGTCAGTATATTTTGTTCTTACTTTCCTAGTTTGCATTATTTTTTAAAGTATTTCTTCCACACTTAATAAATTAGAAATTATATTTGTCATGTTTTCATACCTTGTCATTAAATTTTTGTTCTGATATTTGAACTTCAGCAATAAATATTAATGACTGAGTCACTGTAGCACAAGATAATCTAGACAACAACCATGTGATTTTTTTTTTGTGTGTATGATTTTTGTGTTAGTTATGATGGAGGTGAGTTATTTTAAAAGTGCACAATTATTTTATAAATATATATATGTATATATATATATATATACACACATATATATATATATGTATATATAATGACTTCCCTGGTGGCTCAGACGGTAAAGCATCTGCCTACAATGCGGGACACCTGGGTTCAATCCCTGGGTCAGTAAGATCCTCTGGAGAAGGAAATGGCAAGCCACTCCAGCATTCTTGCCTGGAAAATCCCACAGATGGAGGAGCCTGGTAGGTTGCAGTCCATGGGGTCACAGAGTTGAATAATAGAGGCTTTTTAGTTCCTCTTTGACTTCTGTATAAGAGTGATATCATGTTGGTGGGAATGCAAACTAGTACAGCCACTATGGAAAACAGTGTGGAGATTTCTTAAAAAACTGGAAATAGAACTGCCATATGACCCAGCAATACCACTTCTGGGCATACACACTGAGGAAACCAGATCTGAAAGAGACACATACACCCCAATGTTCATTGCAGCACTGTTTATAATAGCCAGGACATGGAAGCAACCTAGATGCCCATCAGCAGATGAATGGATAAGGAAACTGTGGTACGTATACACCATGGAATATTACTCAGCTGTTAAAAAGAATTCATTTGAATCAGTTCTAATGAGATGGATGAAACTGGAGCCCATTATACAGAGTGAAGTAAGCCAGAAAGATAAAGAACATTACAGCATACTAACACATATATACGGAATTTAGATAGATGGTAATGATAATCCTATATGCAAAACAGAAAAAGAGACACAGAAGTACAGAACAGACTTTTGAACTCTGTGGGAGAAGGTGAGGGTGGGATGTTTCAAGAGAACAGCATGTATATTATCTATGGTGAAACAGATCGCCAGCCCAGGTGGGATGCATGAGACAAGTGCTCGGGCCTGGTGCACTGGGAGGACCCAGAGGAGTCGAGTGGAGAAGGAGGTGGGAGGGGGATCGGGACGGGGAATACGTGTAACTCTATGGCTGATTCATGTCAATGTATGACAAAACCCACTGAAATGTTGTGAAGTAATTAGCCTCCAACTAACAAAAAAAAAAAAAAAAAAAAAAGAGAGTGATATCATCTGCATATCTGAAGTTATTGATATTTCTCAGGGCAATCTTGATTCCAGCTTGTGCTTCATTCACCCAGCATTTTGCATGATATACTCTGAAAGAGGAGAGTGAAAAAGTTGTCTTGAGACTCAACATTAAGTAAACTAAGATCATGGCATCCGATCACATCACTTCATGGCAAATGTATGGGAAAATAATGGAAACACTGAGAGACTTTATTTTGGGAGGCTCCAAAATCACTGCAGATGGTGACTTCAGCCATGAAATTAAAAAAAAACCAAAAAACAAAAAACGAACAACAAAAAAAAAACCTCTTTCTCCTTGGAAGAAAAGCTATGACAAACATAGACATCATATTAAAAAGCAGAGACATTACTTTGCCAACAAAAGCCCATCTAGTCAAAGCTATGGTTTTTTCCCATAGTCATGTATCGATGTGAGAGTTGGACTATAAAGAAAGCTGGGCACTGAAGAATTGATGCTTTTGAACTGTGGTGTTGGAGAAGACTCTTGAGAGTCCCTTGGACTGCAATGAGATCCAACCAGTCCATCCTAAAGGAAATCAGTCCTGAATACTCATTGGAAGGACTGATGCTGAAGTTGAAACTCTAATACTTTGGCCATTTGATGCAAAGAACCAACTCATGGAAAAGATCCTAATGCTGTGAAAGATTGAAGGCGGGAGGTGAAAGGGATGACAGAGGATGAGATGGTTGGGTGGTATCACCGACTGGATGAACATGAGTTTGAGTAAGCTCCGGGAGTTGGTGATCAACAGAAGCCTGGTGTACTGCAGTCCATGGGGTCGTAAAGAGTTCAAAACGACTGAGTGACTGAACTGAACTGAACTCTGCATAGAAGTTAAATAAGCAGGGTGACAACATACAGCCTTGATGTACTCCTTTCCCAATTTTGAACCAGGCTATTGTCCCATGTCCAGTTCTAATTGTTGCTTCTTGACTGCATACAGGTTTCTCAGGAGGCATGTAAGGTGATCTGTTATTCCAGTCTCTTTAAGACAACAGTTTGTTGTGATCTGCACAGTCAAAGGGTTTAGCATAATCAATGAAACTGAAGTAGATATTTTCCTGGAATTCTCTTGCTTTTCCTATGATCCAATGGTTGTTTGCAATTTAATCTCTTGTTCTTCTGCCTTTTCTAAATCCAGCCTGTATATCTGGAAGTGCTCATTTCATGTACTCTTGCGGCCTAGCTTAAAGGATTTTGAGCATTATCTTGCTAGCATGTGAAATAAGTGCTGTTGTGCAATTGTATGAACATTCTTTGACATTGCCCTTTTTTGATATCAGAATGAAAATAGGCCTTTTCTAGTCCTGGGCCCACTGCTGAGTTTCCCAAATTTGCAGACATATTTAGTGCAGCACTTTAACAACATCATCTTTTAGGATTTGAAATAACTCAGTTGGAATTCTATCACCTCTGCTAGCCACTAGCTTTGTCCCTTGTGATGCTTCCTAAGGTCATCTTGATGCACACTCCAGGATATCTGGCTCTAGGTGAGTGATCACACCATCGTGGTTATCTGGGTTCTTAGATCTTTTTTGTGTGTAGTTTTTCTGAGTAATCTTGCCACCTCTTCTTAATATCTTCTGCTTCTGTTAGGTTCATACCATTTCTGTCCTATATTGTGCCCATCTTTGCATGAAATATTCCTTTGCTATCTCTAATTATCTTGAAGTGATCCTTAGTCTTTCCCATTCTATTGTTTTCCTCTGTTTCTTTGCATTGTTCATTTAAGAAGATGGCTTTAGAAGACTTTCTTATGTCTCTCTGCTCTTCATTGAAACTCCGCATTCAGATGGGTATATCTTTTCTTTTCACCTTTGCCTTTCACCTCTTCTTTTCTCTGCTATTTGTAAGGCCTCCTCCGACAACTATTTTGCCTTTTTGCATTTCTTTTTCTTGTGGGTGGCTTTGATCCCCACCTCTTGCACAATGTTATGAACCTCTGTCCATAGTTCTTCTGGCATTCAGTCTATCAGATCTAATCCTTTGAATCTATTTGTCATGTCTACCATATAATCATAAGAGATTTGATTTAGGTTGTAATTGAGTGGCCTGGTTGTTTTCTGTACTTTCTTCAATTTTAAGTCTGGATTTTGCAATAAGGAGTTCATGATCTGAGTCACAGTAAACTTCCAGTCTTGATTTTGCTGACTGTATAGAGCTTCTCCATCTTCAGCTGCAAAGAATGTAATCAGTATGATTTCAGTATTTACCACCTGGTGATATCCATGTATAGAGTCATCTCTTGTGTTGTTGAAAGTGGGTGTTTGCTATGACCAGTGCATTCTCATGTCTAAACTCTTGTTAGCCTTTTCCCTGCTTCATTTTGTACTCCAAAGTCAGACTTACCTGTTACTTCATGTATCTCTTGACTTCCTACTTTTGCATTCCCATCCCCTATGATGGTGTTAGTTCTAGAAGGTCTTGTAGGTCTTCACTGAGCCATTCAACTTCAGCTTCTTCAGCATTAGTGGTTGGGGCATAGAGTTGGATTTCTATATGTATATTTGCTCTAGCAATGAACTGAGATCATTCTGCCATTTTTGAGATTTCACCCAAGTACTCCATTTCAGACTCTTGCTGACTATTTGGGCTACTCTATTTCTTATAAGCGATTCTTGCCCACAGTAGTAGATGTAATTGTCATCTGAATTAAATTCGCCTTTTCCCATTCATTTTAGTTCACTGATCCCTATAATGGTAACAACTAAAATCTGGACTTTTCTCCCTTCCTTAAACAAACAAAATAACAACTATTACATCTCATTTGGATTAAGCAATTACAATATCACGTGTTTTTACAGAGTCATCTTTTTTCAATAACTACATATATATATATAAATAGATAAATGTTGTTCAGTGGCTCGGTCATGTCTAACTCTTTGCAACCTGATGGACTGCAGTACTCCAGATTCCCCTGTTCTTCATCATCTCCCAAAGCTTACTCAAACTCATGCCCATTGAGTCAGTGATACCATCCAACCATCTCATCCTCTGTTGTCCCCTTCTCCTCCCACCTTCAATCTTTCCCAGCATCAGGGTCTTTTCTAATGTGCCAATTCTTCATGTAAGGTGACCAAAGTATTGAAGCTTCAGCTTCAGCATTAATCCTTCCAATGAATATTTAGGATTAGTTTCCTTTAGGATTGACTGGTTTGATTTCTTTGCAGTCCAAGGGAGTCTCAAGAGTCTTCTCCAGAAGCACAGTTCAAAGCATCAATTATTCAACACTCAGCCTTCTTTATGGTCCAGCTCTCACATCCATACATGACTACTTAAAAAAAATTAGCTTTGGCTATATGGACTTTTTGGCAAACTAATGTCTCTGCTTTTTAATGCAATCTAGGTTTGTCATAGCTTATCTTCCAAGGAGCAAACATTTTTTTTTAATTTTTTAATTTCATGACTGTAGTCATATATATATACACACAAACACACACACACATATATGCATACGTATCTTACAATTGTGGAAGGTAATACTCATATTTACTCTTAGACAGCATCACTGGGGTGGTAAAAATGCAGTGAAAAAATATGCTTTTCCTTGACCCTGCAAATGTAAAGTAAAACAATAATAAAATTGCAACATTTATCCCAGATAGAATCAAATTGCAAAGCTTTTGGCAGAAAAAAATATAATCTGCTATAATGCCCTTATTATGATAATAGATTTTATTACACAGACACAAGCATATAAACATAAAATTATATACAATTATATAGACACAAACAATATAGAACTTATAATACACAGTGATTCTACCAAAAATTAGTAAGCTCAGAAAGGGGGAAAAAAAAAAAACCAGCTGAATTCTACCATAGACCTTATCAATTTAACTGCTGAATTTGACCAAGACCTGTCTTTCAATCACACACTCTTTAAACTTTCTTCCTTATTAAAGTTTAAATAGGTAATACTAGGATCAGATCAATCTACTCCTTAACATGTTTTCAAATAGAAATCTCTTTCCAGGCTTATTTACATTTTACTTTTTTCTTGTAATGAATTATTATTTTGAAATCATGTAGGGATGTACATTAATGCTCTGAGGATCTCTAAAATCCTTGAAAAGTAAACAGCTTCAGCATCCAAAGAGTCATACTTATGCAGCTCTGAATATTAATGGGATAGTAAATTTAGAAAAATGGCAATAGGCCAGAACCCTTAATAGGTCACTGCAGCTGAGCATTATTGAGTAAGTTTGATGTTGCAAGACTAGAAAAGCCTTCCTTCACTCAAAGAATAACATTAGGAGGATGCCACTCAGATAGAAAGCAGATCCAGACTATTGGAGTTCACATTTTATATCTTATATGAGTAAGTGGTATTAATCTCTAAATATTTATCAGCTCTGCTTACAAAATTTGAATTCTTGAAAGTCCATAGATATATAATGTTCTCTGTACTTCTAAAAACACGATCCAGTTAATTACCTATTCTACAATCTGAAGAATTAAAACATGTTATCTGACATAGTCATCAGGTTAAAACACGTAATAACCTGCCAATTCCACACTTGATTTGGCTGTTGTTATTTTATTTTTTTACAAACTAGATTAATAAATCCTCTCTCTCAACATTCTGGGGGAAAAATTTACAGTTTTAACGTTAAGTGAAGGCAACAAGGATTAGAAAAACATAGAAAAAGATCATAGGCAATTTTAAATATTTTGTGATTACTCTATGAGAAAATAAGAGAGGTTATACTTGTGCCTTCTGATTCTATAGTAAAAAATGATGTGTTTGTGATTTAAAGTAAAAATATCACAATTTTAACTCCATTCTAAACGAAGGACTATAAAGACAGAAGAAATGACAAAAATTTCTAGCATCCTGAAAACATGTGACAAAAGAAGAAAGGATTTATTTTATAGTATAAATATTTTTATTCCTACACTAGGCAGAAGTAAACTTTTATACTTGCACTTAATATCATTGTAAATATTTTATTTGCAAGATGAGTTAAGTCCTCATTTAAAATTTCACCACATTTTGATTCCATAGTCAATTTTGTTAAAAATTATCCTTCAGAATGCCCCTTGCATAGGGGCATTCTGGGGACTTCCCTGGTGGGTCGGCTGGTAAAGAACCAGCCTGCCAATGCAGGAGAGGCAAGAGATGAGGGTTTGATCCTTGGGTCAGGAGAATGCCCTGGAGTAGGAAATGACAACCCATTCCAGTATTCTTGCCTAAAAAATCCCAAGGACAGAGGAGCCTGATGGGCTACAGTCCACAGGGTCTCAGAGTCAGACTAGACTGCATGCACACTCCACGCATGTCACAGGTGTTTTAAATATTGGCAAACAATTTCATTTAGTAATATGAAAAGATAGGAATTTTAATTAAACAAATAATAAGACATTATCACATCTTAGGAAAGAAAAGTATTTGCTACTCATTTTGTTTAATTGAAACAGTTGGCATTTACCTTCCCATAAAATCATCTGAACACTATTATGCTGACTGATCATTTATATTCATAATGACTGCTTGTGTTTATACTTATTAAACCTAAAAATAAAATGCATAGCTATATCACTTATGTCCATTGTAAAGTTAAGAGTTAATGATCTCATATTTGGTGACGTGTTTCAATACAAGTGGCATCATTGTATGAAAATGTGCTTTGTAAAATGAAAATTCAGGTAAGCTATATTTATTATTTAAAAACATAAAAACCTTTCTTGAATGATATAAGCAAAAATCAAACACAAAGTTTAAAATATTCATGCTGTATATATTTATCTTTACAAAATAAAAATAATTACCATGTGTGAGAGCTTCACTGTTGGCTCAGCTGGTAAAGAACCTTCCTGCCAAAGCAGGAGATGCAAGAGACATGGATTTGATCCCAGGGTCGAGAAGATCCCCTGGAGATGGAAATGGCAATCCACTCCAGTATTCTTGACTGGAAAATTTCACAGACAGAGGACCCTGGTGAGCTACAGTTCATGGGGGCACAAAGAATCAGATACAACTGAACATGCGTGAACATATGCATGTGTTAATAAAAAAATCCCATCAAATTAATTGATACCTATATACAAAAATGGAGGGGAAGCAACACAAATGCCCATAAATGGAAATGAATTTATAAATAAAATGTAGTACAGGCTTACAAAGGAACATTGCTCATTCTTACAATGGAATGAAATTCTGACCCAGGTTCAGTTCAGTTCAGTTTAGTCGCTCAGTCGTGTCCGACTCTTTGCAACCCCACAGAACGCAGCATGCCAGGCTTCCCTGTCCATCTCCAACACCTGGAGTTTACCCAAACTCATGTCCATTGGGTCAGTGATGCCATCCAACCATCTCATCCTCTGTCGTCCCCTTCACCTCCTGCCCTCTATTTTTCCCAGCATCAGGGCCTTTTCAAATGAGTCAGTTCTTTGCATCAGGTAGTCAAAATATTGGAGTTTCAGCTTCAGCATCAGTTCTTCCAATGTATAGTCAGGACTGATTTCCTTTAGGATGGACTGGTTGGATCTCATTGCAGTCCAAGGGACTCTCAAGAATCTTCTCCAACACCACAGTTCAAAAGCATCAGTTCTTCACCACTCAGTTTTCTTTATAGTCCAACTCTCCCATCCATATATGACTACTGGAAAAATCATAGTCTCGACTAGATGGAACTTTGTTGGCAAAGTAATGTCTCTGCTTTTTAATATGCTGTCTAGGTTGGTCATAACTTTCCTTCCAAGGAGTAAGTGCCTTTTTAATTTCATGGTTGCAGTCACTATCTGCAGTGATTTTGGAGCCCCCCCAAAATAAAGTCAGCCACTGTTTCCACTGTTTCCCCATCTATTTGCCATGAAGTGATGGGATCGGATGCCATGATCTTAGTTTTCTGAATATTGAGCTTTAAGCCAACTTTTTCCCTGTCCTCTTTCACTTTCATCAAGAGGCTCTTTAGTTCTTCACTTTCTGCCATAAGGATGATGTCATCTGCATATCTGAAGTTATTGATATTTCTTCTGGCAATCTTGATTCCAGCTTGTGCTTCATGCAGACCAGACTTTTTCATGATGCACTCTGCATATAATTTAAATAAGCAGGGTGACAATATACAACCTTGATGTACTCTTTTTCCTCTTTGGAACTAGTCTGTTGCTCCATGTCCAGTACTAACTGTGGCTTCCTGACCTGCATACAGATTTCTCAGGAGGCAGGTCAGGTGGTCTGCTCTTCCCGTCTCTTGAATAATTTTCCACAGTTTATTATGATCCACACAGTCATGTTATAGCATGGACAAACTGTGAGGGTAATATGATAAGGGAAATAAGATAATCAAAAAGCAAACAAAAACAGTGCTGTATGATTTATCTATTGTTTCTAGAATAGAAAAATTTATAGAGATAGAAAGTAGACCAGTGATTTCCTGGAACTGATGAGAAAGGGAATTGGATAATGACTGCTTAATTGTTAATAGTTTCAGTTGGAAGTGAGGAGGAGTCTGGGGATTAATATTGGTGATGGATTCACAACAGTATGGAAATATTTAATTCTACTGTATTGACAGTATACTTAAGTTAATTTTAGAAACTTGCCAAACACCCTAAAGTCACTGAGCTACATTAAATTGCAAACACTTTTAAAGTTCTATCAAACTTCAACAATAAAATTAATGGAAACAATGAAAAATAAGGCTTCAACTCAAAAACATAAGTTAGGATGGTTTGAGGTCCTTCAGAAGAATGATACTGAGGGCTATAATTAGGATTGCATATAGCTATTAGTGGTTCGGACTGATTATTAGAGATACAACAGTGTGCAGATCACCAAGCTTTGGAAAATGAAATACATTTGACAAATAGAAATTGTATTTTCATGATATTTAACTTTGCAACAACCTGCTAAAACCCTTCAGTGTAATGCTGCCAGTACAATGATGATACTCAAGCAACAGAATAAAGGATTGAATGAGCCATTTGCAATACCTTTCTCCTTCTTAACTGCAATCTAGTATGGGATGGATGTGAAAAATGGGGTAAAAGGAGTCACCGTGGAAGAAGTGGACTCCTGCTGTGTAACTTCATCAAATCACAGCTTATCTTTGAAGCTGAATTAGCATCCTTACTCCTGCAGTTATTGTTGCATTTATTCAACTAGCTATTAATAGAATGGTTTTCGTTCCAGGATTTCGGAGATAGAAATGCTTTTAAGGAGTAAGATCTTCCTGAAACTGAAGGATAAATTAATTTAGCTCTGTGTTTACATAAAATATGAGTTTGAGCAAACTCTGGGAGTTGATGATTGACAGGAAAGCCTGGCATGCTGCAGTTCATTGGGTTGCAAAGAGTCAGACAGGACTGAGTGGCTGAACTTACGTGGAGAAATAAGAAATTTTATTTATTTATTTTTCTTTATTCAGTAAAGTTTGTGTTTCTGTGACTTTGCATGTAAAACTTCTCCTTATGCAAAATGCCCTTTCAGTTTTCAAAGCTTGCATTTAGTATTAGAGAGTTACTTTTGGGGGAAATATTGTAAGAAGGTCATTGTTGATTTCAATGTATAGCTTGGCAAATTTGAAGTAAATGCACTAACAATTGCAAATTATGTTTCCATTTTCAGACTCAGTTCTTCCATGACCTAGGCATAAAAATATAAATATTTTTATTTTGAAAGTAAAGATGCCTTTAAAGTTTAATCAGTATCAAAAATTATTGGACTTTAGTGTGCTTCAATAGATTTTAATATATTATTTATATGTAATTATCATCTATTTCTCCATTTGCTGTATCACTCTTGTTTGAAATCATGGAAAACTGGAATATCACTGCAGACTTCATTCTCCTAGGTCTCTTTAACCACACTGGAGCCCACCGATTTCTCTTTGTGTTGGTTCTTATCATTGCCTTCACTTCCCTAGTTGGCAATACCCTCATGCTTTTCCTGATTCTCCTGGACCCCCGACTCCACAGGCCCATGTACTTCCTACTGAGCCAACTCTCCCTCATGGACCTGATGCTGATTTCCACCATTGTGCCCAAAATGGCTGTTGACTATTTGACTGGAAAGAAGTTCATCTCCCCTGCTGGCTGTGGGTTCCAGATCTTCTTTTTCGTCACTTTAGGAGGGGGTGAGTTCTTCATCCTAGTAGCTATGTCCTATGACCGCTATGTTGCTGTTTGTCATCCACTGAGATACCCAGTCCTCATGAGTTGGAAATTATGCCTAAGTATGATTTTGGGGTCTTGGTTCCTTGGCACAGCTGATGGGCTCATGCAGGCTGCAGCTACCTTGAACTTCTCATTTTGCAGGACACATGAGATCGATCACTTCTTTTGTGAGGCCCCCACTCTTGTGCGTTTGGCTTGTGCTGACACTTCTGTCTTTGAGTATGTCATGTACATCTGCTGTGTGTTAATGCTCCTGATCCCCATTTTCCTCATCTTGATCTCCTATTGTCTCATCCTTGCTGCTGTTCTCCAGATGCATTCTAATGAAGCCCGCAAGAAGGCATTTGCCACCTGCTCTTCACACCTGTCTGTGGTGGGACTTTTTTTTGGAGCTGGCATTTTTACCTACATGAGACCTAAATCCTACAGGTCAGCTAACTACAATAAGGTTGTGTCAGTGTACTATACTATCTTCACCCCTGTGCTGAACCCCCTCATCTATAGTCTGAGGAACAGTGAAGTCAAGGGAGCTCTGAGAAAGTGTATGGACTGATGTGCTGCCTGTGAATAAGATTACGTTGACTTGCCCTAGAATTCAAGGCTGTGCAAAGTGATTATACAAGATTCTCTTGAGAGAAGTTACATACACATTTTATCTGTAACTGTTATTTCTGCTGTACTTTGAAATGTAGATAGGCATCTAGCTTTAGATTCTTTACTAAACTGTCATCAACAAAGTAGATTACTGGTTATTAAAAATCTGTTGATCACAAATCTTTATTAAAATGCTCCTACACCACCCTCCCCACAATAAATATTTGTTGAAAGATTGAGTAGTCAAACATTATTGAAGTTTTTTTTTTTTTTTTAATTGCAGTATAACTTATGAACACTAGAATACTCACATGTTTAGGCTAACTTTCAACTAGTTTCAATAGCACATGCACTTATAGCTTACACCCAGTACCAAGAGACAAAACTTTCATGAGACTAGAAATGTCCCTCTTCTCTTTTTCTAGTGAAGTCACTCAACCCAGAGACACATAATGGTCTGATTCGTATCTCTATCCATTAGTTTACTGTATACTAGAATTTAATATCAATGAAACTGTGCAGTAGGTATTTTTCTTATATCTTAAGCCTTTCTTTTAACTACTATATTTTAAAATATTCCTATCCAACTTTACACTATCAGCATTTTAGTTTTTTATTTGCTAAGTAGTACTTTCTTATTGGTATATATCACCATTTACTTATGTACTATTTTATTGATAGAGAACTGGGCTATATTTTCAGTGTGGGATTGTTATGACTAAAACTGCTGTTATTCTTTTCTGTCTATGACCATATGTTTTCACTTTTGGTAGCTGCATGAATAGCTTTTTAGTAACTTGTTTTTACTGTGGATATTTGATTTTAAACTCTTGCTAGCAGAGCACATGAGCAGCAGTTGCTCCAAACTGGCCACAGTTGGGTATTATTAAAGCTAACCTTTTTGTCTATCTTATTTAATGTAACTCATTTGGTTTTAATTTGTATTTCTCTAGTGTGTAATGATGCTACAGACTTTTGCACTAGCTTATTGCCTGTTTATATGTATTCCTTTGTTAATGGTTCATTCAGATTTGAAAAAAAATAACATTTTGAAATTTCTAAAGGAAACACAACTTTATTGTTTACTGATAGATGACAAATGACATTTGTAAGAATATTTGGAATTTTTAAATAAAATCATATCACATTTTGGTAGATGGTTAAATGTTATTTGCAATGGAGAAATACTTTAGATAATAATTTTAGTTATTTTATATGTATAGGAAGAGACAAAAATTCAATTCATAAAATTATTTCCTGAAACAAATCTGAGGGCCAGTTCTAACAGGTTTTCACAAGCTCAAGATTCCACATCCTGGTCTTCACCCTGAATTCCTTTCAGGGTGTATTTAGGTCAGCAACGGCAGTGGTTAATGACTCATACAATGGGATGGTGAGAAAATTTCTCCATTTGTAATCTCCTCCCTCTTAGCTTTACTTTTGACCAAATTAGGGAAGGCATTTTTTGACCAGTTTTTCTCACAGTGGTAGGAATGTTTATGCCCAGATCAGCTAAGGATTTTGTTGATAGGCCACTCAATGAGCTATTACTAGATTAGGCTTTTTAACAGTGTAGCCAAAAGCTTCTGGACTTCTTATTTTTCTTTTACATTATGGTCCAGGAAATGGTTCACTCTGTAGCTTCTTCCCATATTTAGAGTTGCAACATTACAATCATTGATCTTATACAACCATATATTTGATCAATTGTATCAAGCCACTAATTATCATCATTTTTATCGGAGACTTGGTCACAAGATTTGGCAAGCAACGGTAATAAAGTAGAATACAAGCAATAGAGCTAGCAAAATTAATAAAGTCATAAGAAAGTACTTAAGAACTTCCATTAGAGGTGGCTCAGTATCTCCCAGCCACATATTCCATTCTTTTTTGCACCAATCACTCTCTTTAAGGGAAACAATATTTTGGTATTGTACACAACCCCTTCATGAATCACAGCCTTGTTGTGGTAGAAGGGCTCGTGTAATTCAATAAAGCTATGAATCATGTTATGCAGGGCCACCCAAGGTGAACAGATCACAGTGAGGATTTCTGACAAAATGTGATCCACTGGAAAAGGAAATGGCAAATGACTCCAGTATTCTTGCCTGGAGAACCTCATGAACAGTATGAAAAAGCAAAAAAAAATATGACACTGGGTGATGAGTCTCCCAGGTTGGAAGGGGTCCGATAGGCTCCTGGGAAAGAACAGACACAATTACTAATTATTGATAACTCCAGAAAAAATGAGGTGGCTGAAGTGACCCTCATTGTGGAGGTGTCTGGTAGTAAAAAGTAAAGTCCAATGCTATAAAGAATAATATTGCACAGGAATCTTTAATGTTAGGTCCATGAATCAAGGTAAATTTGATGTGGTCAAGAAGGAGATGAAAGACTGAACATTGACATATTAGGAATCAGTAAACTAAAATGGACGGGAATGACAAATATAATTCAGATGGCCATTATATCTAATACTGTGGTGGGAATCTGTTAGAAGAAATGGAGTAGACTTCATAGTCAACAAAGATTCCAAAATGCAGTGACTGAGACTCCACACTCCCAATGCAGAGGACCTGGGTTCGATTCCTTTTCAGAGAACTAGATCCCACATGCTGCAACCAAAATTCGCTACTTGGGCACAATCTCAAAAAAATCTTGGTTCATTTCCAAGGCAAACCATTCAGCATCTCAGTAATCCATGGCTACACCCAGCCAACGATGCTAAAGAACCTAGAGTTGACCATTTCCTTGAAGACCTACAAGACCTTCTAAAACTAACATAGTAAAAGACATCCTTTTCATCATAGTGAATTGGAATGCAAAATTAGGAAGTCAGGAGACATCCAGAATAACAGAAAAAGTTGGCATTGGGGAATAAAATGAAGCAGAGAAAAGGCTAACAGAGTTTTGTCAAAGGAACACACTGGCCATAGTCATTGGTCAAGGGAACACACTGGTCATATTCACTGGTCTTTGGATGTGGTAAGGCAGGAGATGGCAAGAGTAAACATTAACATCTTAGGAATCAGTTAACCAAAAAGCATCTATTTCTTTTTCACACTAAAGCCTTTGATGTGTGGAGCACAACAAACTCTAGAAAACTCTTCAAGAGATAGGAATACCACACCATCTTATCTGTCTCCTATAACCTGTATGCACGTCAAGAAGCAACAGTTAGAACCTTAGGTGGAAAAACTGACTGGTTCAAAATTGAGAAAGGAGTATGACAAGGTTGTATGTTGTCAACCTGTTTATTTAACTTAATGTAGAGCATATTATGTGAAATACTGGACTGGATGAGTTACAAGCTAGAATCAAGATTGCCAGGAGAAATAGCAACAAACTCTTATATGCAGAAGATATCACTCTAATGGAAAAAAGCAAAGAGGAACTAAAGAACCTCTTGATGAGTGTCAAAGGGGCGGTGAAGAAGCCAGCTTAAAGCTGAATATTAAAACAACAACAACAACTGGCATATGACCCAATCACTTCATGAAAATAGAAGGGATAAAGGTAGAAGCAGTGACAGATTTCCTCTTCTTGAGCTCTAAAGTCACTGTGGATGGTGACTGCAGCCATGAAATTAGAAGATAACTGTTTTTTGGAAGGAAAGCTATGATAAACATAGTGTATTAAAAAGCAAAGACATGACTTTTTTGGAAAAGGTACATATAGTCAGGCTATGATCTTTCCAGTAGTCATGTACGAATGTGAGTTGGATCATAAAAAAAGCAGAGTGCTGAAGAATGGATGCTTTCAAACTATGGTGCTGGAGAAGATTCTCGAGAGTCCTTTGGACAGCAAGAGATAAAAACAGTCAACTCTAAAGGAAATCAACCCTGAATACTCATTGGAAGGACTGATGCTGAAACTGCAATATTTTGGTCACCTGATTCAAAGAGCCAATTCATTGGAAAAGACTCTGATGCTGGGAAAGATTGAAGGCGGAAGGAGAAGACAGTAATAGAGAATGAGATGGTTGGATGGCATTACTGATTCAATGGTCATGAACTTGGGCAAACTGGAAGAGATGGAGAGGGACAGGGAAGCCTGGCATGCTGCAGTCCATGGAGTCATGAAGAGTTGGACATGACTGATGACTGAACAATAACATGCACACAAATTGTTGCTGTTGAGTGGCTAAGTCATGTCTGACTCTTGTGACTTCAAGGACTGTAGCCTGCCATGCTCCTCTGTCCATGGGATTTCCCAGGCATAAATACCAAAGAGTGTGTTGCCATTTCCTTCTCCAGGGGATCTTCCCCACCCAAGGATTGAAACAATGTCTCCTAAATTGGCAGGTGGATACTTTACCACTGAGCCATCAGGAAAGCCCATACACATATATAGGGACATGAAAACATATAAACAACTATTAACAGACATAAATGGAGAAATTGATAATAATAGAAGGGAAATCTAACACCCCACTTATATCAGTGAATGAACAGCCATGTCAAATATATATATATATATATATATATATATATAATCTCAATACATAAACAGTGGTTTTTTAAATGACACATTAGATCCATTGGACTTAGAAAAGTCTATTAAAAAAAAAAACAAAAACAAAAAAACAGCAGAGTACACATTCTCTACGAGCTTCCCCGGTGGCTCAGCTGGTAAAGAATCTGCCTGTAATGAGGGAGACCTGGGTTTGATCCCTGGGTTGGGAAGATCCTGTGGAGAAGGGAACCTCTACCCACTCAAGTATTCTGGCCTGGAGAATTTCATAGACTGCATAGTCCATTGAGTTGCAAAGAGTTAGACAAGACTGAGTGACTTTCACTTTCATTTTTTACTTTTCAAAACATACTTTTCAACTGCTAGTGGAAGATTTTCCAGCATAGAATACAAACTGGGTCACAAAAAATAATCTCAACAAATTTAAAATGATAGGAATTATATCAAGCATTTTTTTTTCTGCTCATGACAGAATAAAACTAGAAGGCAACTGAGTAGGAAAAAATGGGAAAAACATAAACATTTAAGGACTAGTTTGCTACTAAAAAGAAACATAAAACAATGGGTTAATGAGAAAATCAATGAAATATTTACAGAATACCTCTAGACAATGTATTATATATATGTAGGATGCAGCAAAAGCAGTTCTAAGGGGAAATTTTGCAGGAACACAGTTCTACCTTAAGGAGTAAGAAAATTCTGAAATTAAAAAAAAAAAAAAACTACTATCTAATGAAAAGTTATGTATTAACATATTGCACCACCTAAAAGAAATGGATAAATGTCTAGAAGCATACAGTTTTCCAAATTTGAATCAGAAAGAAATACAGACTGATCACCATTAGCGAAATTGAGTTAGTAATCTAAATACTCTGCGAAAAACCAAAGTCCAGAACCTTAGACCTTCACATAAGAATTCCTTGAAACTTATAAATTTACATATGGAATTTCATCCTTTTTCATGTGAATCTATAGCTTGCCCCCACCATTTATCAAATGCACTATTTTATTTCTTATTGTGGATTTTTGTCTCTTTTTAAAAATATTAGTTGACTGTATATATGTAAGTTTATTTATGGGTCTCATTTCTGTTCCCTTGATCTCTTTGTCTTTGAATGCCAGTATTATATCTTTTTGATTTCTATAAATTTTTGATAAAATTTGAAATCAGGCTTTAAGGGGCCTCCAGATTTGTTATATATTCTCAGGTTTGCTTGGTCTACTCTGGTCTTTCATGGGTCCATTCAAATTTCAGTATTGTTTCTATTCCTGTAAAAATGCCATTAGAGTTTTGATAGGGGTTTAACAAATCTAAAAATAGATTTCTGTAGTTGTATATATTGACAATATTGATTCTTCTCTACCATGAGCACAATATATCTTAATATTTATTTGTATCTTCAGTTTCTTTCATTAGTATTTTGTATTTTCACTGTACTGATTTACCCTTCTTTTTTCAAACTTACTCCAAAATCTTTTAGTATTTTCATGCTATTATAAGTGAGACTGTTTCTTCTTCAGATGTTTTGTTAGTGTATTGAAAAACCAGTGATTTGATATACTGATATCTATTCAAAAACTTCACTTAATTACTTTATGAGCACTAACAAAATTTTAGTGTACATCTTGGGATTTTTCTAAATATTTAGTCTTTCTGATTTTGGTGCCTTTTAATTTCTTTTTATTCCCTCATTGGTCTTTCTAGAATGTCTCATTCTTTGTTAAATGGCAATTTTAAGAGAGGTCAACTAATATTGTTTCTAATTTGAGTGTAGAGCTTCCAAACTTGAATCACTGAGTATGATTTTAACCCTGTTTGTCTTAGAAGTCTCAATTATGTTGAAGTACATTTCTTCTACACAATTAGTGAAAATTTTTATTTTTAAATTACATTACATTTTGTCAAATGATTTTTATGTATCTATTGAGATGATCATATTAGCTTTATCTTTCACTCTATTAATATGATATACCACATTCATTGGTTAGCATTTGTTTATAAATGAATTTATAAATCCAAATTTATCACAGTATATGATCTTTTTAATGTAATGTTGAATTCAGTTCATAGTTACTTTACTGAGAATCTTTGCATCTATATACATCCTGGATGTTAGTGTGTGGTTTTTCATTCTTAGTATCCTTATCTAGTTTTGTCAGGGTAATGGCATTCTGTAAAATTAATCACAAATCTTAACTGTTTTTCACTTTTTGGAATTGCTTGAGAAGGAATATTTTTAAGATTTAGTTAACCTTTTAATTAGATTAGCTAATTTACAATATGTTAGTTTCAGGATTTATGTTTTCTACACAGTTCCATTGATCTGTATGTCTTTTTTGTGCCAGTACCATACCATTTTGCTTACTATAGTTTTGTAGTATAGTCTCTAGTCAGGGAGTGTGATTTCTCCAGCTCCATAAATCTTGTTCAAGATTATTTTGGCTCTTCTGTGAAAAAAGGTCATTTATAATTTGACAGGGATTACACTGAATCGCTTGGGTTGCCCTGGGTAGTACAGTCATTTTAATAAATTGATTCTTTTAACTCAAGAGCTAGATATAGTTTTTAGCTTTTTATTTTATATTAAAGTTGATTAAAAATGCTGTCATAGTTTCAGGTGCACAGCAAAGTGACTCAGTTATACACATACTATTTTTTTTTTTTAATGATTTTTCCATTTAGGATGTTACAAAATATTGAGTTCTCTTTCTTATCCAACTGCAGTGCAGGAGACCTGGGTTTGATCCCTGGGTTGGGAAGATCCCCTGGAGAAGGAAAAGGTTACCCACTCTAGTATTCTAGTCTCAGGTCACAAAAAGTCTGACAGGACTGAGCAACTTTCACTTTCACTGTCTCTTTCTTATACACTAGGTCCCTGTTGGTTATCCATTTTAAATATAGTAGTGTGTACACGTCAGTTCCGCACTCCCTAACTATTCCTTCCCCCACCCTCCCTGTATAGTAAGCATAAGTTTGTTCTCTATGAGTCTGAGTCAGCTTCTATTTTGTAAATCTGTTTACTTGCATTGTATTTTTTTTAGATTCTGCATATAAGTAACATATGATATTTCTCTTTCTCTGAATTCACTCAGTATGACAGCCATTTTGACTGGTGTGAGGTGCTATCTTATTGTAGCTTTGATTCACATTTCTATTGGCCATCTGTATATCTTTGAGAAATGTCTAAGTCTTCTGCCCACTTTTTGATTGGGTTGTTTGTTCTGATGATATTAAGCTGTTTATAAATTTTAAAGACTAATCCCTTGTCAGTCACATCAGTTCCAAATGTTTTCTCCCATTTTTTGGGTTGTCTTTTCATTTTGCTTATGGTTCCATTTGTTGTGCAAAAGCTTTATAGATCATTGGAACAGGATAGAAAGTAAATTAATCTATAACAAAACATGCAAGACTATACAATTGGAGAAAGAAAATCTCTTCAATAAATGGTACCAGGAAAACTGAACAGCTACATGTAAAACAATGATATTAATTAGAATATTCTCTAATATCATGCACAAAAAATTTACTCAAAATAGATTAAAGACCGAAATGTGAGATTGGACACTATCAAACCCTTAAAGGAAAACATAGGCAGAATACTCTCTGACATAAATCTCAGCAATATCTTTTTTGATCCATGTCATGGAATAGTGGAAATAAATACAATAAGCTCAAGAGCACAGTGTATCTGTCCATCTGTTTTTCTCGCCTTCAATTTCTTCATCAGCATCTCATAGTTTTCAGACTATAGGACTTTTGCTTTCTTAAATATGTTCATTCTTAGGTATTTAATTCTTTTTGATACAATGGTATACTTGATTTCTCATTATGATAGCTTAATGATATTGCAGACAAATGCAGCAGATTTCTGTATATTTATGTATATTTGTTTTTTATCCAGTTACTTTGCTGAATTAATGAGCTCTAGTATTCTCTAGTAATATGATGTTCTATGTATATTATTATGTCATCTACAAACAGTGACAGTTTTACTCTTTTTCCAATGTGGATTCACTTGGTTTCTTTTTAGCTCCAAGACTATGTTGAATCAAAGTAGGGAGATTATGTATTTTTGTCTCTGTCTGAGTATAGAGGAAATGTGTTCCAGTTTTTCCTGTTGAGCGTGATGTGAGCTGTGGGTTTGTCATATATGGTCTTCATCATGTTGTGATATATTCCACTTATGCCCATACTCTGAAAAGTATTTATCATAAATGTGTTCCATTATTATTGTTGTTGTTTTTTAATTTTATCTTTTGAAATGATCATATGGATTTATCCTTCAGTTTTTAATGTGGGTATCACATTGAATTATTTGTGGATATTGAAAAAACCTTGCATATCTTGAGTAAATCCCACTTGATCATGGTATACAAGCCTTTTAATATATATTGAAATTGATTTTTTAGTATTTTGTGAGGATTTTTGTATCTATATTTATCAGAGTCATTAACATGTGATTTTCTTCTTTTTGTTGGGTAGTTTCATCTGGTTTTGGTATCAGGGTAATGGCAGTCTAACAGAATGAGTTTGGAAGTTTCCCTTCCTCTACAAGTTTTGAAACAGTTTCAAAAATACAGCTGTTAACTTTTCTCTAAGTGTGAAATTCACCTGCAAAATCATCTGGTCCTGGTCTTTTGTTTGTTGGGAGATTTAAAATTCCTGATTTAATTTCAGTACTGTTAATACGTCTGTTCCCATGTTTTCTATTTATTTGCGATTCAGTCATGCAAGATAGCACATTTGATAAATTTTTCCATATTTTCTAGTTTGTCCATTTTATTGGCTTATAGTTTCTCAAAGTAGTGTCTAATGATCCTTTGTACTTCTGTAGTGTTGATTGTAAATTTCCTTCTAATTTCTGATTTTATTGATTTGTGCCTCCTCACATTTTTCACTCAGTGAGTCTGGCTAAATAGTTTGTTTGTTCTGTTTATTTTTTCAAAAACTAGCTTTTAATTTTATTAAAAATTTTCTATTATGTTTTTTAGCGTCTCTTTCCTTTATTTTTGCTTGGATCATTGTGATTTCTTCTCTTGTACTAACCTTGGCATATGTTCTTTTCTTCTTTCTTTATTTGCTTTAATCATAAGGTTAAGCTGTTTATTTGAGATAGTTCTTATTTTCTTAGGTAAACTTGCTTTGAATGCAGCTTTTTATATTTAGGCTCAATGAATATAGTAAGGTAACTTATGAATAATATGAAGACACAATGAAGAAGTGCAAAATATTTAAAAATGCTAACGAAAATGAGGTTGTAGATTATCATAGCAGATCTGAAAAAAACAGAGGGCTTCAACAGCAGACTAAAACAAGTAGGAAAAGAAATGTTCAGGAAACTCATGGAAAGACCATTAGAAATTATCTGGTCAAAGGAGAAAAAAGAACTAAGAATGAAAGTAAATAAAGATGGCTTAAGGCTGGGGGATGATCCCAAGATGGCGGGGGGCGGGGGGCAGGACAGGAAAACCACTTTCTCCCCGACAAATGCGTCAAAAGATCATTTGAATGCTGAGCAACTTCCACAAAACAACTTCTGAGCACTGGCAGAGGACACCAGTCACTCAGAAAGACAACCCATTTTCTTTGAAAGGAGGTATGACAAAATATAAAAGATAAAAAAGTTAGAGGAGATCCATCCTGAGGAGGGAGTCGTGAAGGAGAAGTTTCCAAACAGTAGGGAACCCTCTCACAGGTGGATCTGTGGAGAGTTTAGGAATCTCAGAGGGCAACACAACTGGGAGTCAAAAAAAAAAAAAAAAAGGAAACCCACAGAATATGCGCCTAACAACAACTGTCAGCAGAGATGTAGCCTGGACACTCGTGTCCACCACCAGTGAGAAGGGGCTGGACAGGGAGGTGTGGGCTGCATAATCAGTGCTTAGGGTAAGGACCAGGCCTGAATGCCCTGAGGACAATCTGAGGGAGCTAACGTGAGATAGCAACCCAAACAATGGGATTGCCAGAGAGAGAAAGGAAAAAAAAAAAAAAAAAAAAACCTCTCCAGTGAAAGGCTCTAATGCAAAGTCTGGCCTGCTCACAGAACAAAGGATTGAGCGAATACCAAAGGAGGGCTATCAGCTGGATACAGGCCCCTATCCCCCACCAAAGGCAGAGAGGCAAGTGTGTGACAGCCAGAGCCAGAAGACAAGGGCCTGCTCCAATCTTGGTCCCAGAGACCAGCATCCACCATTAAACTGTGAGCAGGCTCCCAGTTGCTAACCGCATCCTCCTGGGATCCTGGACAATTGACACCTGCCAGGAGGGTTGCAGCCTGAGATCAGCTCCCCAGAGGAGACGCATGGCACACCTGGGAAACCGCGTGACCTGGACTGGGGTGGTGATTAAGACACACGGCCCACCTGGGACAGTGCACTTGCCATGCACGTGGTTGCGTGAGCTTCTCAGACCTGGGAAGGGCACAAAAGGTATGCCCAACCGAATCTGTGCCCTTGCGGAGTACCCAAGAGCCTGAGTGGCTTAGACCCGGGAAGTGCAGGAAATGCAGGGCCTGCTTTGGACAGTGCCCCTGCAGAGCACCTTGGGGCCTGAGCAGTGTAGACCCAGGAAGCGCACGCTGCCTTGAGCTGGGGCAAACCCAGTGTGGTCCATACACTGTGAGTACTCCTCCTACATGCCAGTGATATTTGTTTGTACTGTCCATTTCTCCCCACAACACAACTGAACAAGTGAACCTAAATAAGTGATATACTTCGCCCCTTTGTGTCAGGTCAGAAATTAGACACTGAAGAGAATTGCAAACAGAGGAAGACAAAATAAATGAAGAGGGAACTGCTATGGAAGTAACAGGTGCAACAGATTAAAACCCTGTAGCTGGAGGTGGCCAGTAGACCTTGAGAACACTACAAGCTTGCACTTATCTGAAACTGAACTGACCCCACACTGCCCTAAACAGCTCCAGAGAAATGCCTAGATATATTTTTACTATTATCACTTTTTAATTTTTTAAAAAATTTAAGTTCTTTATTACTCTTTTAATTTTCATTTTTATAACCTACTATTACCTTGCAATAAAAAACGACCCTATTTGAAAGCAAATTTCCTATGTATACTTTCTATAATTTTTTATGATTGATTTTGTTTTGTATTTTTAATGTTGTATTTTTGTGAGTCTAACCACTACTCTAGATTTTTAATCTTTGCTTTTTGGTATTTGTTATCAATTTTGTATCTTTAAGAATCTAATCTTCAGTATCCATTTTCACATAGGGGTATGATTACTGGCTTGATTGCTCTCTCCCCTTTTGTCTCTTCCTCTGATGCCTCTATCTCCTCCCTCCCCCTTCTCTTCTCTACTTGATGCTGAATCTCTCTGGGTGTTCTGGGCTGTGGAGGACACTTAGGGAAATGATTACTGACTAGATTGTTCTCTCCCCTTTTGACTACCCCTCTTCTCCTTCTAGTCACCCCTATCTCCCTCCTCTCTCTTCTGTTCTCCATGTAACTCTGTGGACCTCTTTGAGTGTCCCTCACTATGGAGAATTGTTTCATCATTAACTTAGATGTTTTATCATCAGTGCTATATGCATGGAGAAGTCTTGAGGATACTGTAAAAATAAAACTGAAAGTCAGAGGCAGGAGGCTTAATTCCAAAACTTGAGAACATCAGAAAACTCCTGATTCCAGAGAACATTAATAAACAAGAACTCACCCAGAAGTCTCTATATCTACACTGAAACCAAGCTCCACCCAAGAGCCAACAGTTCCAGAGCAAGACATACCATGCTAATTCTCCAGCAAAGCAGGAACACAGTCCTGAGCGTTGAAAGACAGGTTGCTCAAAGCCATGTCAAACTCATCCAGTGCAGTTCAGTCACTCAGTCGTGTCCGACTCTTTGTGACCCCATGAATCGCAGCACGCCAGGCCTCCCTGTCCATCACCAACTCCCGGAGTCTACCCAGACTCATGTCCGTCGAGTTAGTGATGCCATCCAAACATCTCATCCTCTGTTGTCCCCTTCTCCTCCTGCCCTCATTCTTTCCCAGCATCAGGGGCTTTTAAAACGAGTCAGGACTTGGCATCAGGTGGCCAAAGTAATGGAGTTTCAGCTTCAGCATCAGTCTTTCCAATGAACACCCAGGACTGATCTCCCTTAAGATGAATTGGTTGGATCTCCTTGCAGTCCAAGGGACTCTCAAGAGTCTTCTCTAACACCACAGTTTAAAAGCATCAATTCTTCAGTGTTCAGCTTTCTATGTAAGCTGAACTCAAGCATCCATACACGACTATTAGAAAAACCATAACTTTGACTTTGCAGGCCTTTGATGACAAAGTAATGTCTCTGCTTTTTAATATGCTGTCTAGGTTGGCCATAACTTTCCTTCCAAGGAGTAAGTGTCTTTTAATTTCGTGGGTGCAATCACCATCTGCATTGATCTAGGAGCCCAATAAAATAAAATAAAGTTAGACACTATTTCTACTGTTTCCCCATCTATTTGCCATGAAATGATGGGACCAGATGCCATGATCTTAGTTTTCTGAATGTTGAGCATTAAGCCAACTTTTTTACTGTCCTCCTTCACTTTCACCAAGAGGCTCTTTAGTTCTTCACTTTCTGCCATAAGGGTGGTGTCATTTGCATATTTTAGGTTATTGATATTTCCCCTGGTGATCTTGATTCCAAGTTGTGCTTCTTCCAGCCCAGCATTTCTCATGATGTACTTTGCATATAAGTTAAATAAGCAGGGTGACAATATACAGCCTTGACATACTCCTTTCCCTAATTGGAACCAGTCTGTTGGTCCATGTTCCGTTCTAACTGTTGCTTCCTGACCTGCATATAGATTTCTAAGAGGCAGTTTAGGTGGTCTGGTATTCCTATCTCTTTCAGAATTTTCCACAGTTTTTTGTGATCCACACAGTCAAAGGCTTTGGCATAGTCAAAAAAGCAAAAATAGATATTTTTCTGGAACTCTCTTTCTTTTTCAATGATCCAGCAGATGTTGGTAATTTGGTTTCTGGTTCCTCTACTTTTTCTAAAACCATCTTGAGCATCTGGAAGTTCACAGTTCGTGTACTGTTGAAGCCTGGCTTGGAGAATTTTGAGCATTACTTTACAAGCGTGTGAGATGAGAGCAATTGTGTGGTAGTTTGAGTATTCTTTGGCATTGCCTTTCTTTGGGATTGGAATGAAAACTGTCCTTTTCCAGTCCTGTGGCCTCTGCTGAGTTTTCCAAAATTGCTGGCATATTGAGTGCAGCACTTACAGCATCATGTTTGAAATAGCTCAACTGGTATTCCATCACCTCCACTAGCTTTGTTCACAGCGATGTTTCCTAAGGTCCATTTGTCCTCACATTTCAGGATGTCTGGCTTTAGGTAAGTGATCACATCATCATAATTATCTGGGTCATGAAGATATTTTTTGTACAATTTTTCTGTGTTTTCTTGCCACCTCTTCTTAATATCTTCTGCTTCTGTTAGGTCCATATCATCTCTGTCCTTTATTGACCCCATCTTTGCGTGAAATGTTCCCTTGGTATATCTAATTTTCTTGAAGAGATCTCTAGTCTTTCCCATTCAGTTGTTTTCCTCTATTTCCTTACATTCATCACTGAGGAAGGCTTCCTTTTCTCTCCTTGCTATTCTTTTGAACTCTGCCTTCAAGTGGGTGTATCTTTCCTTTTCTCCTTTGCTTTTCACTTCCCTTCATTTCACAGCTATTTGTAAGGCCTCCTCAGACAACCATTTTGCTTTTTTGCATTTCTTTTTCTTGGGGATGGTCTCGATCCCTGTCTCCTGTACAATGTCATGAACCTCCGTCCATAGTTCATCAGGTACTCTGTCTATCAGATCTAGTCCCACAAACCTATTTCTCACTTCTACTGTATAATCATAAGGGATTTGATTTAAGTCATACCTGAATGACCTGGTGGTTTTCTTCACTTTCTTCAATTTAAGTGAATTTTGCAATAAGAAGTTCAAGATCTGAGCCACAGTGAGCTCCCAGTCTTGTTTTTGCTGACTGTATAGAGTTTCTTCATCTTTGACTGCAAATATGGTAATCAGTTTAATTTTGGTGTTGGCCATCTGGTGATGTCCATGTGTAGAGTCTTCTCTTGTGTTGTTGGAAGAGCGTATTTGCTATGACCAGTGCATTCTCTTGGAAAAACTCTATTAGCCTTTGCCCTGTTTCATTCTGTACTCCAAGGCCAAATTTGCCTGCAACCCCAGGTATTTCTTTATTTCCTACATTTCCTTGCATTCCAGTCCCCTATAATGAGAAGAACATCTTTTTTGGGTGTTAGTTCCTAGCCACCCTAAAATTCACTACTGTTCACTTCATTGAACTCCAAAGAGAAGAGATCCAGCTCCACCCACCAGAACACAGACACAAGCTCCGCTAGCCAAGAAACCTTGACGAGCCATTAATTCAACCCCACCCACAGGGAGCAGGCTCCACAATAAAGAGAAATCATGAACTTCAAGCCTACAGAAAGGGCACCCCAAACACAACAATCTAAGCAAAATGAAAAGGCAGAGAAATATTTGGCAGGTAAAGAAACATGATAAATGCCCACCAAACCAAACAAAAAAGGAGGAGATAGGTAGTCTACCTGAATAAGAATTCAGAATAATGATAGCACAGATGATCCAAAATCTTGAAAACAAAATGGAGTTACAGATAAATAGACCAGAGACAAGGATTGTGAAGGTACAAGAAATGTTTAACAAGGACCTAGAAGAAATAAAGAAGAGTCAATCAATAATGAATAATGCAATAAATGATATCAAATGCACTATGGAATGAACCAACAGTAAAATAACTGAGGCAGAAGATAGGATATGTGAGGTAGAAAATAGAATGATGGAAATAAATGAAGCAGAGGGGAAAAAAGGAAAAATAATTAAAAGAAATGAGGATAATTGCAGACACCTCTGGGGCATTGTTAAACACCCCAACATTCAAATCATAGGAGTCCCAGAAGGAGAAGACAAAAAGAAGGGCATGAGAAAATACTTGAGGAAATAATAGTTGAAAACTTCCCTAAAATGGGGAAGGAAATAGCCACCCAAGTCCAAGAAACCCAGAGAGTCCCAAACAGAATAAACACAAGGCAAAACACTCCAAGAATATACTAATCAAATTAACAAAGATCAAACACAAAGATAAAATATTAAAAGCAGCAAGGGAAAGAAATAAATAACACATAAGTGGATCCCCATAAGGATAACAGCTGAGCATTCAATAGAAACTCTTCAGGCCAGAAGGCAGGCCATAATTAAAGTGAAAAAAAAAAAAAAAAAAAAATCCTACAACCCAGATTACTATACCCAGCAAGGATTTCATTCAAATATGAAGGAGAAGTCAAAAGTTTTACAGACAAGCAAAAGCTGAGAGAATTCAGGACCACCAAACCAGCTCTTCAACAAATGCTAAAAGATCTTCTCTAGACTGGAAATATAGAAAAGGTTTATAAACTCGAACACAAAACAACAAAGTAAATGGCAAAGGGATCATACTTATCAATAATTACCTTAAATGTAAATGGGTTGAATGCGCCAACCAAAAGACAAAAACTGACTGAATGGATACAAAAACAAGACCCCTATATATGCTGTATACAAGGGACCCACCTCAAACTAAGGGACACATAGAGACTGAAAGTGAAAGGCTAGAAAAAGATATTTCATGGAAATAGAGAACAAAAGAAAGCAGGAGTAATAATACTCATATCGGAGAAAATAGACTTTGAAATAAAGGCCATGAAAAAAGACAAAGAAGAACACTACATCATGATCGAGGATCAATCCAAGAAGAATATACAACAATTATAAATATATGTGTGCCCAACATAAGAACACCTCAATACGTAAGGCAAATGCTAACAAGTATGACGGGGAAACTAACAGTAGCACAATAATATTGGGAGAATTTATTACCCCACTCACAGCTATGGATAGATAAATCAAACAGAAAATTAGCAAGGAAATACAACCTTTAAATGATACAATGAACTAGTGAGACCAAATTGATATCTATAGGAAATTTCACCCCAAACATTGAATTTCACCTTTGTCTCAAGTACACATAGAACACACAGGATAGATCACATCCTGGGCCATAAATCTAGCCTTGGTAAATCTGAAAAATTGAAATCATTTTAAGCATCTTTTCTAACCATAGTGCAGTAAGATTAGATGTCAACAACAGGAAAAATCTATTAAAAATACAAACATATGGAAGCTGAACAACTTGCTTCTGAAGGACCAACAGATTATGGAAGAAATCAAAAAGGAAATAAAAATATCCATAGAAGTAAATGAAAATGAAAACATGACAACCCAAAACCTATGGGATTCAGTAAAATCAGTGTTAAAGGGAAGGTTCATAGCAATACAAGCCTACCTAAAGAAACAAGAGAAAAATCAAATAATAACCTAATTTTACACCTAAATCAACTAAAAGGAAGAAGAAATTAAGAATTCCAGGGTTAGTAAAAGGAAATAAATAATAAAAATTAGAGCAGAAATAAACGAAAAATAAACAAGGGAGACTATAGGAAAAGTCGACAAAACTAAAAGCTGATTCCTTGAGAAGATAAATAAAATAGACAAACCATTAGCCACACTCACCAAGAAAAAAAGGGAGAGGAATCAAATCAACAAAATTAGAAATGAAAACAGAGAAATCACAACAGACAACATAGAAATACAAAGGATCTTAAGAGACTAGTGTCATCAACGGTATGCCAATAAAATGGACAAGTTAGAAGAAAAGAACGAATTCTGAGAAAAGTATAACCCTTCAAAACTGAACCAGGAAGAAACAGAAAATCTCAAAAGACCCATCACAAGCACAGAAATAGAAACTGTAATAGAAAATCTTCCAACAAGCAAAAACCCAGGACCAGTTGGCTTCACACATGAATTCTACCAAAACTTTAGAGAACAGCTAACACTTATCTTACTCAAACTCTTCCAGAAAATTGCAAAGGAAGGTAAATTCCCAAACTCATTCTATGAGGCTACCATCACCCTGATATCAAAACCAGACAAAGATGCCACAAAAATGAAAACTACAGGCCAATATCACTGATGAACATAGATGTAAAAACCCTCAACAAAATTCTAGCAAACAGAATCCAACAACATATTAAAAAGATCATACATCAGGACCAAGTGGGCTTTATCCCAGGGATGCAAGAATTCTTTACTATTCATAAATTGATCAATGTGATACACCACGTTAACAAATTGAAAGATTAAAAACCATGTGATTATCTCAATAGATTCAGAGAAAGCCTTTGACAAAATTCAATACTCATTTACGATAAAAAACTCTCCAGATAGCAGGCATAGAAAGAACATACCTCAACATAATAAAAGTCATGTATGATAAACCCACAGCAAACATTATCCTCAATGGTGAAAAATTGGAAGCATTTCCCCTAAAGTCAGGAACAAGACAAGGATGCCCACTCTCACCACTACTATTCAACTTAGTTCTGGAAGTTTTAGCTACAGCAGTCATAGAAGAAAAAGAAATAAAAGGAATCCAGATTGGAAAAGAAGAAGTAAAACTCTCACTGTTTGCAGATGACATGATCTTCTACAGTTAACACCTTAAAGACTCTGCCAGAAAATTACTAGAGCTAATCAATGAATATAGCAAATTTGAAGGATATAAAATTGACACACAGAAATTCCTTGCATTGCTATAGAGCAACAATGGAAAAACAGAAAGAGAATTAAGAAAACAATTCCATTCACCATTTTGATGAAATAATAACACACTTAGGAATAAACCTACCTAAAGAAACAAAAGACCTATATATAGAAAAGTATAAAACATTGATGAAAGAAATCAAAGATGACACAAATAGATGGAGAAATATACCATACTAACGGATTTGAAAAATCAATATAGTGAAAATGAGTATACTACTCAAAGTGATCTATAGATTCAGTGCAGTCCTTATCAAGCTACCAACGATATTTTTCACAGAACTAGAGCAAATAATTTCACAATTTGTATGGAAATACAAAAAAAAACCTCGAATAGTCAAACCAATATTGATAAAGAATAATGGAACTGGAAGCATCAACCTGCCTGATTTCAGACTATAATACAAAGCTACAGTCATCAAGAGAACGTCCCTGGTGGTTCAGATGGTAAAGCATCTGCCTACTACGTGGGAGACCTGGGTTTGATCCCTGGATGGGGAAGATCCCCTGGAGAAGGAAATTGAAACCGACTTCAGTACTCTTGCTTGGAAAATTCCATGCAATTACCAGGAGGAACCTGGTAAGCTACAGTCCTGGGGGTAGTGAAGAGTTGGACACGACTGAGCTACTTCACTTTTCACAGTCATCAAGACAGTATGGTACTGGCACAAAGACAGACATATAGATCAATGGAACAAAATAGAAAGCCCGGAGATAAATCCATGCACTTATGGGCACCTTATCTTTGACAAAGGAGGCAAAAATATACAATGGAGAAAAGACAACCTCTTTAACAAGTGGTGCTGGAACAACTGGTCAACCAACTGTAAAAGAATTAAACCAGAACACTTTCTAACGCCATACACAAAAATAAACTCAAAATGGATTAAAGATCTAAATGTAAGACCAGAAACTATAAAACTCCTAGAGGAAAACATAGGCAAAACACTCTCTGACATAAATCACAGCAAGATCCTCTATGACCAACCTCCCAGAGTAATTGAAATAAAAGCAAAAGTAAACAAGTGGGACCTAATTAAACTTAAAAACTTGCACAATGAATGAAACTATAAACAAGGTGAAAAGTCAGCCTTCAGAATGGAAGAAAATAATAACAAACAAAGCAACTGACAAAGAATTAATTTCAAAAATATACAAGCAGTTCATGCATCTCGATACCAGAAAAATAAACAATCCAATCAAAAAATGGGCCAAAGAACTAAACAGATATTTCTCCAAAGAAGATATACAGGTGGCTAACAAATACATGAAAAGATGCTCAACATTACTCATTATCAGAGAGTGTCAATCAAAATCATAATGAGGTACAATCAGGTACAGTCACGTGGATCAGAATGGTTGCCATCAAAAAGTCTACAAATAAATAAATAAATGCTGGAGAAGGTGTGGAAAAAAGGGAACCCTCTTACCCTGTTGGTGGGAATGCAAACTAGCGCAGCCACTATGGATAACATTATGAAGATTTCTTTAAAAACAAAAACAAAAAACTGCCATACAACCCAGCAATCCCACTGCTGGGCATACACACTGAGGAAACCAGAATTGAAAGGGACATGTGTACCCCAGTGTTCATCAAAAGCACTGTTTACAATAGCTAGGACATGGAAGCAACCTAGATGCCCATCAGCAGACGAATGGATAAGAAAGTTTCAGTACATATGCACAATGCAATATTACTCAGCTATTAAAAAGAAGGCATTTGAATCTGTTCTAATGAGGTGGATGAAACTGGAGCCTATTACACAGTGAAGTAAGTCAGAAAGAAAAACACCAATACAGAATATTAATGCATTTTTATGGAATTTACAAAGATGGTAATGACGACCCTTTATGCTGGACAACAAAAGAGACACATATATAAAAAGCAGACTTTTGGAATCTGTGGGAGAAAGCGAAGGTGAGATGATTTGAGAGAATAGCATTGAAATATGTATGTTACCTTATGTGAAAGAGATGACCAGTCCAAGTTTGATGAATGAAACGGGACACTCAAAGCCAGTGCACTGGGACAACCCAGAGAGATGGGGCAGAGAGGGATGTGGGAGGGGTGTTCACAGTGGGGAACGTAGGTACACCCATGGCTGATTCATGTCAATATATGGCAAAAACTACCATAATATTGTAAAGTAATTACCTTCCTATTGAAATAAAAAACAAACAAAAAAACTTCTCATGTGGCACAGTTGGTAAAGAATCTGCCTGTGATGTAGGATTCCTGGGTTTGATCCCTGGTTCGGGAAGATCCCCTGAAGAAGGGATTGGCAACTCACTCCAGTGTTCTTCCCTGGATAATTGCATGTATAGAGCAGCCTGGTGGACTATATATATGGGCTATGTAGCCCATGGAGTCTCAAAGAGTCAGAGACAACTGAGTGACTTTCTTTCACTTTTTCGCTTTTCATGAATAAAACTAAGCAAAATTGTTAAACCACAAGTGATTGCATATGCAGACATTTCACATCATAAGTAATCATGCAGGAAAAACTATAACACCTGTGCTCTTTACTGTTGACATCAACAGTCCAAGATGGTAAAGCTATTTCTCTGGAGGTTACATTATATAGATAGGTAATAGATAGTTATGTGTCTCTCTCCCCATACATTCGTATATGTACACATACACCATTTATTAAATATAAAATTTGTGAAAATATGGAACAAAACTTTGGTGAAAAAACATTTAAGGGATGACTGGTTTTGGGGAAAGCAATTAAACAATAGCAAAACTAAAACTTAATAGATTTCTCTTTTGGGTTGTAAGTCAAATTTTCCAGTTTAGTGGTAGTTGTCAAAGAGTTTTTGAATTCATCTAAAATCAGCAGCTACATTTTTTTCCTTGGGATATATATGTCACATTGTTGATAAACATATAATACAAAATTACAATTAAAAAATTCAACTGAATCTATTTGGTAATAGTTTCATTTGCAATAAACATTACAGTCAGAAATATTTTAAAAGTCTTCATTTATTATCCATCAATTTTGTTTGTACTTTCTGGCATATCCATGGTTAAAAGAAATGACTGACCATGTAAAATTAATTAAATATAGTTGTGATATTATTACAGTGATGAAGTAGTCTATAGCTCCTAGAAGCTCATCTATTTTTTCTCTTGTTTAAAATTTAAGTCAACTTGAACGTGAAATACCTATTTCTAAAATTTATTGAGTATTAAAAGCACACACAATCTCTATTAACTCAGACAATTTATTGTCAGTTTCTTTGTCATCACATGCTAACAATCTCTCTTGCAAACTTGAGGAAATCTCCTCGTATGCCACAATCTCCTGGAAAATTTATATCTTTGAAGGTGGCTGGGGAATAACCAATAAGAAAAAAGGCCCTGTTCTTCCCTTATTTTTAGAGAGCTCAGAGGGCCCTAACTAGACCTAGAGAGGTCACAGTTGAATAGAAAAACCTTGTATTATCCTTAGAATGAAAATTAACACAGAAGAATGGGTACTCAGTTCTTGATTAGTCAACCCAGGCATAGGTTTAGTGTTTGAAGAAGTGCTCAGAAGGATAAGGCAGACCTCTCTGAAGCATGAATAACGCTTAAATGAACATCATGATATTCTTATGCATATAAAGTTAAGATATTATAATTCAAATATCACAAATTTGAAGTATTTAAAACTATATCAAATAGAAGTTAATATTTGGGTGCCTTCAGATTTTCCTCTTATTCACTCTCCTAGTTCTCCAGCACCCATACTTTATACTCTATCTGCAACACCAACTACTTTTATTTTATAATTTTCAAAGATATAAATATTCCATAGTATGTACATATTCACAAATTTAGGTTTTTATGTCACCTTAGTGACATAAAATACCTTTATTTTTTTATGGCATTTAAGTTCATCTAAAGGAACTTGTTTTATTTTCTTGTATTTTTGGCTAAGAATTTTCCATCTCTGATAATTCATGTCTTTTGACAACATAAGTTTATTCAAAAGAAAAATAGAAAATAAAATCTAAACCCAAACTCTATTATGCTTGTTGTTTTTAATGTAAGAAAAATGAGATATAGGGAGACTACTACCTTCTTGTCCACATATCTGTCAATAAAATAATCAATTGACAATTTATAATAGGAATAGAAAACAATTTTGAGCCAAACTGAGGACTACAGTCCAGAAGACAGACTCTCAGATATTTCTGAGGATGGATCTGCTTCAGAGGGTCATGCTTTTCAGCACAGCTTTATGTCTTAGAGCAAGGAGCATTAAACAAATTAGGGAAATATTCATTCAAGTTTCAGGAAATAAAATGTACACAGCAAGTCAGGATGGTCTTGACACTTGGGGAGGAAGAGTACTAGCAGCTGTGTCTCAGGAAAGAAGGGGTTTAATCTTTATTTTTAGGATGTACATTTCTTCACTTCTGGTCAACACATCCTTTTCTTTAATGATTAAATTAGATATACAATGTTTGATAGTCCATAAATTGGCTGTTTCGGTCAGCACAAAATAGGCGTTAACTCATGATAAGGCAGAATAATATCCCCATACCTACCTCAATATGTGAAAAGTGCTTTCATATATCCTATCAAAGTAAAGAAATTAGTAATTTCAAATGTATTGTGCTGCTTTTTTTTTTTATTAGTTAGAGGCCAATTACTTCACAACATTTCAGTGGGTTTTGTCATACATTAACATGAATCAGCCATAGAGTTATACGTATTCCCCATCCCGATCCCCCCTCCCACCCCCCCGTCCACCCGACTCCTCTGGGTCCTCCCAGTGCACCAGGCCCGAGCACTCGTCTCATGCATCTCACCCGGGCTAGTGATCTGTTTTATAATGTTTAAATGGATACAAAGCAGCTTTTAAGATAATGGGAACTTAAAAACAATAGTCCATTTGGAAGATACTATTTTTCCCTTGACAAAGTACATGCCAGGAGACAAAATGTATTCTTTTTCATTGCTGCAAATAATAGAATAAAATCTGTCAGCTGTCACTTCCAACTTTGAATAGAAATTTCCAATAACCTTCTGAGACAAATATGATCTGTTCTTCTAGATCTGGTCACCATGAATATCCTATGTGTTCTAGACAGTTGTTACTGCTGTTTCCCAAAAGCAGCTGAATATTAAGTGGACATAAACTAAAGAGAAATATGTTGTTACAAAATCTCTCTTGTTTTTATTATTATTGTTCTACTTACATTTTTTCTTCAGTTATGAGCATTTCAATGTTGCCAAGCATTAATTTTGCTCTTGCCAAGCAGTCAGCCACCAGGCTGTCTACAAGCCTCCTGCCCTTGTAAGCTGCCAATTTAAACTGAATTAACGGATGTGTAGTCTAAGTCACTTATAGTCTTATTCAAGTGAAAAAATATATAAATCAGGCAAATCAAAATAAATGTGGATACAGAAACCCTCATTTCACACAGGAAAACTTTGTAAATTGTGTCTATGAGATGTGAAATTGCACACGAGTTAAAATAAATAAACAGTAATGTCGCCTCAAAAGAAAAAAAAAAAAGATAGATTGAGGGACTTGAAGTGAAGTGAAGTCGCTCAGTCGTGTCCGACTCTTTGTGACCCCATGAACTGTAGCCTACCAGGATCCTCAGTCCATGGGATTTTCCAAGCAAGAATACTGGAGTGGGTTGCCATTTCCTTCTCCAAGGGATCTTCCCGACCCAGGGATCTAACCCGGGTCCTCCCACATTGTAGGCAGACGCTTTTACCGTCTGAGCTACCAGGGAAGCCCATAGAACCAGCAAAAAAAGAGAAAAGTTTCAACTATAAATATGGAAGTTATCAGAAGGGGAATAGAGACAAAATGGGGAGGAAACTTATTCAAACATAATAGTGTATAAAAATTTTTCCATATCTTGTAATATACATCCAGGAAATACAAAGGGCATCATATGAGAGAAATCTGAAGTTACTCACATTGACAAAAACTGCAATTAAACTGTCAATAAAAGGCAAAAAAGAAAATTTTGACAAGAGAAAACTAACCCATCAACTATAAAAAAACAAAAACTACCCATAAGATTATCAGTGAAGTTTTAGCAGAAACCTTGCAGATTGGAAAGATATGGTGTCATATTTGAATGACTAAAAGAAAAATTGTCCATACAAGAATATTTTACATTTCAAAACTGTTGATAGATATCAACAGAGAGAAGTGAAGGTTTTCCCACATCAATATTGAGAGGGTAACAGGCAAGAAGTCCAGGGGTCTCCAAATGGAGGAAAGAGGCTGCAAGTGCCAGACATTTTTATCTCTCTTAAGCGGCAGGAAGAAACAAACCAGCGATCTGTTTTTCCTTCTCTATACAAATTTAAAAGGAGGTTTCTCTGTTAAGAGCATGTTAATGCTGTGTTGCCACAACGCCTGGTCTCACCTAAAGCTAACTACTCTCAAACCTTGAGTTAACCAATACATTTCTTTTTCTTATGGAAATGTTGTCTAAAGCTATGTTAATGAACCCCAGAATCTACCTTCAAGTTGGTTCCGCCAAACGGCCTAACTTACTTACTCAGGTATTGTTCCCCTAATCTATGTAAATGAAACTATTTGTTGGTATTCTGCCCTTCTACAAGATTCAAGTCAATCGTTTTATGGCCAGGGATGAATTATCTGGTGCCATTCTAAATTTTATGACACTCCTTTCTTTTCATTAACAGACTGTGAGTGACTATATAACATACAGCTGAAGACTAGGAGGGGGGTACTCTTTTGCCCCCTTCTGATGCCTATGTCAGAAGCTTTCTCTATCTCCTTTATACTTTAATAAAACTTTATTACACAAAAGCTCTGAGTGATCCAGCCTCGTCTCTGGCCCCGGATTGAATTCGTCTCCTCCGGAGGCCAAGAATCCCGCATCTTATCATTCAGCTACAACCTTTCAAATATGATTGAGGGAGTTAATAGCCAGTGGAATTGTTTTACAAGAAGTGCTAAAGGAACTTTCAAGTTGCGATGGAAGATGTTAACAAAGCAAGAAAATAGCATAAAATATTAAATTCACTAAAGGAGATAAAGATATAGAAAAGATATAGAGAAATATAGACTACCACATTAACAGTGGAGGATAACTTATCTTTACTTCTAGTATAAATTCAAAAAAACAAGGATTAAAAAACAAAGTTACAGTTATGTTAATAGAGAAATAATATAAATAGATGCAGATTATGACATTTGTACCATAAAATATGTATGATAAGAAAAAGTAAAAGGTTTTGTATGCAAGTTAAATGAAATAGTTATCACCTTAAATTAGGCCATTATAACTATACATATTTTAAGTATGCTTTGTGATAACAAGATATAATATATCTAGAGTTACATGAAAGAGAATTATAAAATAATATTTGTACATATCCAAATAGGTAATACAGATAGAGAATCAAAGAAAGAAACTGTGGACTTAAATAACACCAGAAATCAAATATATCTAACAGACATATATGAAATGAAAGAAGAAAGATAACAACATGAATCTTGGTTTATCAATGAAACTGATGACCTAGAAGAAGTAGGTATATTCCTGGAAACATAAAACTTATAAAAACTGAACCAGGAAGAAATAGAAAATCTGAATAAACCTATAATTTATGAGGACATTGAATCAGCAATCAAGAGCCTTCAAACAAAGAAAAGGCAAAGACATGATGGTCTCCCTGGTGAGCCTATTAATTACTCAAAGAAATAATGTCAGTCCTTATCAAACCTTTCCAAAAAGCTTAAGGGGGCGGGGGGCGGGGAAAAGTCATTTCGACACTCCTTTTATAGGGTCAGTATTATCCTCTCACAAAGTCAGAAAAAGATACCACAAGAAAACTAAAGTGCAGAAAAATATCCATCATAAACAAAGCTGCAAAAATTCTCAAGAAAATACCTGATCATTGATTTCATCTCCACACTGAAAGAATCTTACACAATGAATAAAGAGAATTTATCCTTGAGATCCAAGAATGGTTAAACACATGAAAAATCAATCAATGTGATATACCACATTAAGAGAATAAAGAATAAAATCACATGGTGTTTTAAATAGATGCAGGAACAGGGTTTGAAAAATTCAACACTGATGATAAACATTCTCTACATACTAGAATCAGAGGAATTTTTCTGAACAATATAAATGTCATATAAGAAAAACCCACAACTAACCTCATACGTTAGCAATACCACTAAAATCAGGAGCAAGGTAGGAGTTCTCAGTTTTACCACATCTATGAAACACAGAAATAAAAGTCATTTGCCAGAACAAAAAAGCTAAATAAATAGATAAATAAATACTTTATCCAAATCAAGAAGAAAGGAGTAAAATTTTGTCTATTTTCAGGTGACATGAACTTGTATATAGAAATCGCTTAAGCACTTCCAAAAAAAATAATAAAAATCAAGAAACCAAGTGAGCAAAGTTGTAAAACAACATAATACAAATGCAGTAGTGCTTAGTAGCTCAATAGTGTCTGACTCTTTGCGACCCAGTGGACTGCAGCCCTCCAGGCTCCTCTGTCCATGGGGATTCTCCAAGCAAGAATACAGGAATGGGTTTCCATGACCTGCTCCAGGTGATCTTTCCAATATAGGGATAGAACCCAGGTTTCCTGCATTGTAGGCAGATTCTTTACAGACTAAGTCACCAGGGAAGCCCAAATATACACACACACACACACACACACACACACACATATATATATATATATGTAAACTTTATAAAAATAAATTGGAAAAATTTATTTATAATAGCTTAAAAAATAAAATTCTTGGGAATAAACTTCCGCAAGGAAGTGAAAGATTTAATAACATTGATCAGAGAAGCTGGGCAAAACAAAAACAAAATTCTCCAAGCCAGTCTTCAGCAATACGTGAACCGTGAACTTCCAGATGTTCAAGATGGTATTAGAAAAGGCAGAGGAACCAGAGATCAAATTGCCAACATCCGCTGGATCATCAAAAAAGCAAAAGAGTTCCAGAAAAACATATATTTCTGCTTTATTGACTACACCAAAGCCTTCGACTGTGTGGATCACAATAAACTGTGGAAAATTCTGAGAGAGATGGGAATACCAGACCACCTGACCTGCCTCTTGAGAAATCTGTGTGCAGGTCAGGAAGCAACAGCTAGAACTGGACATGGAACAACAGAGTGATTCCAAATAGGAGAAGGAGTATGTCAAGGCTGTATATTGCCACCCTGCTTATTTAACTTATATGCAGAGTAGATCATGAGAAACACTGGGCTGGAAGAAGCACAAGCTGGAATCAAGATTGCCAGGAGAAATATCAAAAACCTCAGATATGCAGATGATACCACCCTTATGGCAGAAAGTGTAGAGGAACTAAAAAGCCTCTTGATGAAAGTGAAAGAGGAGAGTGAAAAAGTTGACTTAAAGCTCAACATTCAGAAAACTAAGATCATGGCATCCGATCCCACCACTTCATGGCAAATAGATGGGGAAACAGTGGAAATAGTGTCACACTTTATTTTGGGGGGCTCCAAAATCACTGCAGATAGTGACTGCAGCCATGAAATTGAAAGACTCTTGCTCCTTGGAAGGAAAGTTATGACCATCCTAGATAGTATATTAAAAAGTAGAGACATTGCTTTGCCAACAAAGTTCCATCTAGTCAAAGCTATGTTTCTTCCAGGAGTCATGTATGGATGTGAGAGTTGAACTGTGCAGAACACTGAGCGCCAAAAAATTGATGCTTTTGAACTGTGGTGTTGGAGAAGACTCTTGAGAGTCCCTTGGACTGCAAGGAGAACCAACCAGTCCATCCTAAAGGAGTTACGTCCTGGGTGTTCATTGGAAGGACTGATACTGAAGCTAAAACTCCAATACTTTGGCCACCTCATGTGAAGAGTTGACTCACTGGGAAAGGCCCTGATGGTGGGAGGGATTGGGGGCAGGAGGAGAAAGGGATGATAGAGGATGAGATGGTTGGATGGCATCACCGACTTGATGGACATGAGTTTGGGTAAACTCCAGGAGATGGTGATGGTTAGGGAGGCCTGGTGTGCTGCAATTCATAGGGTTGCAAAGAGTCGCATATGACTGAGCGACTGAACTGAACTGAACTGAACTGATTTAAGTAAAGTCATGCAGTGAAATTCTTAGGCACAATGCAGATCAGTCAGTAATTCATCAATAAAACTTGTTTTTGATAAGCTATTGATATCATTATTATTCATGGATATTGCTTTTGTTTTTTATTTAACTTATCTAGAATTTGCAAACTTTGACTTTTTTTAACTTTTTTGCCTATGTTATTTCACTTCATTGACTGTAGATATCAATACACAACTGTTTGAATATAAAATTCATACAGACTTTCATATACTGATTTGGAGACTCCTAATAAAATAGATTAATGTAATTAAACTGTCTCACTTATTCCCCAATCAGTTGATATATAAAGTGATTCAATATGCTTATGTTTTGGTTATTAGTTATACTCTCCCAGCATTAAGAAAAGAAAAAAAAAAAACACTTGGAAAAAAAATAACTCCTCTCAGGACTACCTGTTATATCAGAAATTAAAATTGTTTGCTAAAGCAGAGAGAAAGGAAGGAGGTACCTAACACTTATTTGATACAGACAGTGTCTCATATTTATTTTAGAAATGAAACTCAAAATAACCTTGTGGAAGAGAACTTATTATCCTCCTTCTGTAGATGACTATATGGAATTTCCAAGAGTTTATGTAATGGATTCCAAGTCATATGGCTAGAAAAATTCAAAACTGGTAAAGTTCAATTAAGCCATTCTCTTTGGAAGAGTGCCTTTTGGGGAAAAATATTTCTATAACACTTTGCTCCCTATGCAATTACTAGCTTGTTTTGACACGTTAGTTATTACTAAAGTATAGACTATAGGATTAGACTCACTCCCGGGTAAAAGTATTTTATATATGCTATCTTATTAAACACTATTGTTAAGCAAATCTCCCGTTCAAATGGTCAAATCATGATTTTAGGATTAGGTGAGTCAAACAAGCACTTTCTTTTTAGATCAAATATACTGAGATTGAAAATAATATACATGCAGAAGTATTTGGTCATCTGTATTCTCCTAGGTTCCCATTAACATTTGAGTACCTGGAACTCAGGACTCCCTAAGGTTTTACCCCTGTAATTTACATTTTATATTAGAACAGAAGAAGTATTAGTAGGTTCAAAACAGTGATTCAGGTGCCAGAGCCAAGCAGCATTATCCATCTCCTGCAAAATGGCTACTACTGACACAGGTGAGTGCTCAGACTCTAAGACCAAATATATGAAACTTGAGCTGGTGTTCTCTAATGTGCTTATCTATTTTGCTTCCAAAATTTTAAGGACTATAACATAATCTGTAGAAATTTGAAAAATAAGAAATTAACTTTCTAAAATTTCATGTTTACTGTTTGCCATAAATATTTTATAAAACATGGCTTTGCATGTCCACATGCTATCTAGACCATTCTGACTGTTACATTATGCTGCATAATAGTTATTTAGTACTTTTATAATAGATCTTCTCATTATGCATTATAAAGAAACAAAAATATTTTGCGAATAGATGACATTTTCATTTTATGTTACATTACTTTTAGAATGAAATCTAGAAAATGTTGCTGGTTTTAAGCAATAAGCATAGTGCTAGGGTACTTACTCAATCCTGCCAAAGTGATACAGAGATTTTAAACTTTATACTATATTAATTTTTACTACATCACATTTAGTAAGGAATATTATCAAAGAAAACTTAAGTCCAAAGTTTGGTGTATAAGAATATTTTGTTTCATATGTGGGTTTCTTTACTTTTTCCTGAGACTATACATTGTGTAGGCATATATTACATAAATTTATCAAACTGTAGTTATGAACAGTATATGATTGAACTTTTCAAGAGATGGAAATTTATTCATGCTTCAGCTCTAAGTTAAATGGATGCATTTAATTAACTATCTATTTGTGTTTATTAGCATTTTTTAGAAAAAGTGACAGTTTCAGAGTACGTAAAAACAATGGTTCCTACTATTTATTGAGAACTTACTAATTTTAAGTAATCAGTTAAGCACACTTTTTATACTTCCTTTAATCTTACAACTATGTAATATAACCATGTATACATTTTTAAAACAGAAGCTTGAAACACATAGGGTATGAGAAGTGTGCCTTACTTCATCGAACTTGCAATTAATAGAATACAAAATAGAAAGAGTTCTGTTTGACATATAAACCTAACCACTTACTTCAAATATTCTTATAGTTACACATTTTTACATGTATTTATAAATGCATTTTAAAATATTTATGCCATATTTTGTGTTTGCAGTATATTTGCTAGCAAAACTAGGCATTGAAAATGCATCCATCCAGAATGAATGTAACAAATGGGTTTCTTTATTCAAACTAATTTTTTAAAATTACATGAAAGATAATTATTTAATGCAGTTTATAACCTTGAGAATCATTTCCCTAGTGGCTCAGACAGTAAAGCGGCTGCCTACAATGAGGGAGACCTGGGTTCAAGCCCTGGGTCAGGAAGATCCCCTGAAGTACATGGCAACCCACTCCAGTACTCTTGCTTGGAAAACCCCATGGACAGATGAGCCTGGTAGCTACAGTCCACAAGGTCGCAAAGAGTCAGACACGGCTGAGAGACTTCACTTCACTTCATAACCTTTAGAATCCATTATTTAATATGTTAAATATACAGTACTTGCTTATTAAATGTTTTTGTCTTCTCACTGTCAAGACTGTAACTATGACAAAAACTGAGAGACCTAATTTAGCTTGGAAACTTAAATTCCAGAACCTGGGTTCTGGACTCGTGGCTCTGCATTTGGTACATGTCTTCTCCCTTAATTCTCCAGGGAAATTAAAGTAGTGAAAAAGTGAAAGTGAATCATTCAGTCGTGTTCGACTCTTTGCGACCCCATGGATTGTAGCCTGCCAGGCTCCTCCGTCCATGGGATTTTCCAGGCAAGAATACAGGAGTAGATTGCCGTTTCTTTCTCTAGATCTTCCCCACCCAGGGATTGAACCCAGGTCACCCACACTGCAGGCAGACTCTTTACTGTCTGAGCTACCAGGGAAGCCAAAGAAATCTTACTCTAATTTAATTCACGTGCAACTCAAATATCAGTGTCTACTTAATTTAATTATTATGACATTCCATGAGATAATACATATTGAGTTAGTATAGTGTTTGAAGTAATATTTTCTACAACGATTATCCTTGTTATGTCTGAGTGGCCACAACTATAGCATGCTGCTGTGGAATTAGTCATTTCAGCTTTAAAATGTCAGGTCATTTTGAAAAAAAGGTTGTATGAAAGCCTGGCTAATTTATGAATCTGCATGTGTGTAACATAGAGCATACATACAGTTGGGTAGGATGAAGTTTTGGTAATTATGGGGAAATCAAATTACAATGGAGAGAAATGAGATAATGGTGAAGATTTAAGGGACTTCTTTGGAGGTCCAGTGGTTAAGACTTTGCTCTTCCAGTGCATGGACTGTGGATTTGATCACTGGTTGGGGAATTAAGATGACACATGCCATGGAGCATGATTAAAAAAAAAAATAACAACAGCAACAACAAAAACTTATAGTTCTGTGTAACCAGTGATTTTATGCAACTGGAAAAATAAATAACAAGTGATTTTATTCTTTTTTTTTAATGTGTGAGAAGCTACATAGATGACTAGTTATACTCATAAATCTATCATGCATTTTGAACACATTGAATTATATAGATTTGAATTCATTTGAGTAAAGCAGTATTTCTGATAGGAAACAACACATAATAAGATTTTATCTTTTATTTTACCCTATAATTTAAAAATCTTAAGGAGTAAATAATTTTATGCATGATAATTTCCATAATATACTAAAATTTTTTTAGGTATTTAATAGTAAACCTATGAAAACTGTTTCAAAATAGGTAATTAAAGAACCAATATCCTTAGTATAATCAAATTTACAATGGTTATGTGTGTTTTCTCTGTGTTCAAAAATTCATAAAAGCTGAGTGGAGGGGACAATCCCACCCAAAAATATATTGCAAATACTATATCACCTAAATTATTCCTATATCAAAAAAATAGATTTGTATTATATGATTGTTCTCAAATAATTATTGATTTTAATTCCAAGGTTGGGAAACATAATATTTAATAACAGTAAAAAAATATTAAGGCTAATAAAGGTATTGTGTTGTGACATACATTTGGCTATGCATTTATGTGCATTTTCTCTTGTAATCAATAAATAATCATAAGAGATTGACAGCGTGTTTCACCCCATTTTGACATGATATTTAAATATATTTTTAAATAAACTGCCTTAATTTATCCACCTACTTATCAGTGACATAGGCATTCCTACTCAAGAAGGCTACTCATTAATTCAGTACTTCTATCTCATAAAATCAAAGAAAAACTTGCTGCTGAATTTAAGATAAGGAGTACAAATATTGCTATCTATACTCTAACTTTTAATGTGCATTATTAGTGAGCCACATAACGTCTAGACTTTAGATTTCCTAGTAGTTTACTGATTAAATTTGAAGTATATGAGTATTTTACATGACTTTTTATTTGGAAATATATGATTAAATGAATGAAAATACTTGTTACCACAATGAACTTTTAAAAAAGTTTACCATTTTAAAACACTTTCTTCTTTGATTGTAAATTTACATAAGACTTTCAAAATCATGCATAAAATAATTCATTATATAAAAAATAAATTGAGAAAATGGCCTTAAGCATGTGCATTAATTGACAGTTTTCATTCAAATAGAAAACACAAAGTAAATCTCAACAGAGCAAATTAATCCTGTGCTGGAAGAGAGTCCAGAAAAATATAAGCTTCTTGATTCTAGAAACAAGGAGACTGACTCAGCAAGGGTGGTTGTAACATGCCCATTTCTAATAAATACCTTCTAAGCGAATTTTGAGAAAAATTTGGATTTTTTTCTTCTTGTTATTTAAGCATTCTTTAATTCATTTTGCTAATGTTTACTCTGAATCTGGACTGGATAAATTGGAGGAATTTTATATTGAAATATACACAATTCAACAAATCCATGAAGTCAAAGCCCCATTTTTCCATATCATATAATTGAAAAAAGAACTCCAAACAAGACAATTCATAGGGTTAATGTATTTGATAAGCATAGATGCAAAAGATACTTCAAAAATAATATTATTTACCAAGATCACAGAGTCAAACAATGTACATATCAGTAATAAGCAGTTTTATCCCAATAATATTCAGACGGTCCAGTATGAGAAGGTCTATTAATGTAATCTAGCTCAATAACACTAAATCAATAATAACATGAATCTCAAATGCATGTAATATCAATGTAAACGTTGGTTTAAAATGAGGCAACAATCAAAATTTGTTAAGGTATTAAATAATCTGGGTAAAATACTGACATGCATATAAACAAGTCAGAACACTGTACATAACTAGAAGTATAATAAATTATTTAAATCTATAAGGAAAATCCAAACAACTCAAAAGAAAACATAGACAAAAGATGTTCAAAGGGAACTTGAAGAAGTAATCCAAGAGTTCAGTGGATATTTTTTTCTCAATATCAATGAACATGTAAATTAAAACAAAAATAATTTGCTTTATTCTATGATTGCCCATAATAGCTGCACCTAACAATATCTGACAGGATCACATATGAAAAGCGACTGAAGCAAAAATCAGCAGTGGATGCCATTAAAAAATTAGGGATTCAGTTATCTCAAAGCCAAAAACAATGCTGCTTTTAGATAATTTACTAGAAAAAACTATGTCACATGCACGGGACCATAAACTATACTGAGAGAAAATTAGAAAGAAACTAAATGTTGACAAATATGCTAGCCTCTGCAAACAAGTTACAAAGTGGAGTCATAATTGAAAATTTCCTAAGGTAAAAAATATAGTACACATTATTGGGATAACAAACTGTGATAATGATATGGACATTATTATATCTTATTTATAGATATTTTGATTAACAAAGCAAACATACATTTTAACAACATAATTGACTTTGATAGTATACATTAGGCACTAAAAATGATGTAAATATTTACTAAAGATATGGTGTCTTTCACATAAGTTGCACTGTTTATAAAGTAACTTGAAGAACTGAAAAAAAAAGATTTCCTATATAGGGCTTCCCTGGTGACTCAGTGGTAAAGAATCTATCTGCATTGCAGAAGATGCATATGGTTCAATACCTGGGTGGGGAAGATCCTCTGTAGAAGAAAATGGCAACCCACTTCAATATTCTGGCTGGGAAAATCCCATGGACAGAGTAGCCTGCAGACTATAGTCCATTGGGTCACAAAAAGACATGAATGAGCAGAGCACACAGCACAGATTATGAATAAAGTGCAAACATAAACTTCCTGGAAATCACTAATCTATTACTTTCTTTAAAAGTCTGGTTTGCAAAGAAAAGACATATGTTATATAAGAATGAAAGTCATGTGCATATATATTCAACTCTATTCCCATAGATACTAATATGTAACAGAAATAAAAGCTAGCAGTTTTGATGAAAGGAGAATTACTTTTTAGAAATAACTGAAATTCTCCAGATTTTATGTGTAGTGGTGCTGTATCTCAAATGAGTTTTGTGTGATAAATTAACTTGGGTAATATTTTACTTGATTATAAGTTGTATAATCAGTCAATTAAGTATGGTAATTAACCTGCTTGTTAATACTCAAATTAGTTAATAAATTAATATTTTAGTACATTTAAAAGGTACTTACTGATAACAAAGTATGAGAGCCTATAAGTCAGTCCAGTTTCTTTATGATCCTTTAGGTTGTATTCCTTCATGAATTTTTTAATTGTTTATAATGTGTATATTTAACTAATTCAGATTCAATTTGTAAGTATATGTTAAGTATGAATGTTAACTCTTGAGACATCCCTAAACTAAGAAAATGCCCCTGTAATCAGGAAAACCAGTCACGGTAACATAAGGTGATGGGTGACCCTGAGCAGTATCTGTGTGTGTGTGTTAAGTAACTGTAGTAGCTAGAAACTTGATGTACTCAGACTACGGGCTGTTTGCAGGTATAGAATGGAGAAACTGAGCCATTTTCCCTTCATCTCTAGAAAACTGAGTTTTAGTAGGTTGACATTTTGTTTTGTGTATACAATTCATTTACAAATCTAATTCATCATGAGATAAAAAAAAAAGACCTCTTGTAAGAGTATAAAAAAGAACAGGAGAAATATTCAAAGTTATGATGTGTACTATATAACATCAATATTGACTAAAATGGATTATCTGAAATTCTTTAAGATGGAAGTCCCAAAATTATAGAAATTGAGATTATATAATAGCAGCTCCTAACACTATGAATATTTTTTCTGTGGCATACTGACAAAATATTGAGAAAGAAATGCAATTGGTAATATTCCATATATAAAAAATCAATTTATTTTGGTTAGAAATAATGTATAATTGCAAAGAGATGGACAATTGGATACCAAGGCAAACATCTTGTGAAGTGAAATAATTTAACTCATAATTTTTTTTCCAAGTCTCATTTTTTCTGTTATGGACCAATTTTTCTTAAGGAAATACCCAGCCTTCCTTTTAAGCAGTTCTCATTTCCTAATCATTCTTTGTCTTCCAGGAATAACAGGAGCCATGGAAAATGCAAGTGACACCACAGGAATAAACTTCATTCTTCTAGGACTTTTCGACTACACACAGACCCATCTGTTCCTCTTTGCCATGGTGCTCATGGCCTTCCTCACCTCCCTGATGGGCAACACCTTCATGATCATGCTCATTCAGGTGGATCCCCAGCTGCACACTCCCATGTACTTCCTGCTTAGCCAGCTCTCCCTCATGGACATGATGCTGGTTCTCACTATTGTCCCCAAAATGGCAGCCAACTACCTGATGCACAACAGGTCTATCTCTTCTGCTGGCTGTGGTACTCAAATCTTCCTGTTTCTCACTCTGGGAGGGGGCGAGTGCTTCCTCTTAGCCGCCATGGCCTATGACCGCTATGTGGCTGTATGTCACCCCTTGAGATATCCTATCCTCATGAATCAGAAGCTCTGCTTGCACATGACAGCTGGGTCCTGGCTTTTGGGAGGGGTGGATGGGCTGATGCAGGCCGGTGCCACTCTGAGCTTCCCTTACTGCCACTCTCGGGAAGTCAATCACTTCTTTTGTGAGGCACCATCACTTGTTCACCTTGCCTGTGCTAACACCGTGATTTTTGAGTTTTTCATGTACGTCTGTTGTGTCCTGATGCTCTTGATTCCACTGTCTCTCATTCTGGCTTCCTACAGTCTCATCTTGGCTGCTGTACTCAACATGCAGTCCACTGCAGCCAGGAAGAAAGCCTTTGCGACCTGTTCCTCCCATCTGGCTGTTGTGGGGCTCTTCTATGGCACTATCATGTTTATCTACATGCGGCCCAAATCCTACCATTCAGGGGCAAACGACAAGGTGGTTTCTGCTTTCTACACCATCTTCACCCCTGTGTTGAACCCCCTTATATACAGTGTGAGGAATAAAGATGTCAAGGGGGCTTTGAGAAAGTGGCTGGTAAGGCACTTTTGATGGTCTCAATAGTGATCATTATTCTCCAAAATGGCATTACTCAGTTTGAATTTAGGTTATGAAATTTGGTTTGTGTCATCATATTTTTCTCTCTCTTTCCCAGTTTGCATTGATTTTTGCAAGTTATTTCTTTTATATTTGATAAATTAATTAAAAGTGACATTTTTCATATTTTCATACCTTATCATATTTTCTTCTAAACTCTGGACCTCAGCAATAAGATTGAAGCACTATAGTACAAGATATGTTAAATATCAGCCATGTAATTTGCATTTTGGTATATTCAATAAAAATTCTTAATTATGATGGACACAAATAATTTATAAAGTGCATAATTATTTTGAAGAAAGCACTGTAGAACTAAATTCATATACTTTTGATAAATTTCAAATAAACAAATAATTATATATATGAAAGTTGCAAGAAATATTCATCAAAATGTTTTCAGGGCAATTATTATCCCTGATTATGTGATTAAAAACATCTTTAGATAAAGAAATTGGGCTATGTACATTGAGGGATTGTCAATATATGAAGTAACTATGAAGAAGTCAGCATATTTATCTCAAAAAACAGATACAAAAAACTATTAAAATAATATGTGATGAAATTTATCACAAATTAACATAGATAATACACACAGAGTATGTACAACTGTAATTAGGGAAAAAAATCCAAGTATTTTTTTCACATATTTCTTGCTTTCTATTAACTGTCCTACAGATAGAAGAAATCATCTTTGATCACAAGGAAACTTTGGGACCAAATATTTTACATCTAGTGTTTAACTGAGGGGAGTGAATCTAAGTTTATTGGAGAAGTCTTACACTCATGATGTATCTGTAAATATTTTAGGGCAATTTTTTTTTAAAGAAAAAAATGAAAAGAAGGAAGGAAGGTTTATACCTTAAACATTTTGATTTTAAAAGACTGTCAGAGAGAACAAGATGGCGGAGAAGTAGGAGGAGGTGGAGTACATCTCTCTCCATGGATACATCAGAAATACATCTTCAGACACAGAAGTGCATGCAGAACACCTACTGAGAGCAGACAGTAGTACCTGACCAGAGGAAAAAAATATATAGAATCCCCCCAAAACTCAGTAGGACTAAGGAACTAGGGGTAAAAAGAGGAGTGTTAGTTGGACTGGACCTGCCTTCAGTGGGTGGGGGAACTGAAGCACGGGTCTGATCCCCAGAGTGGGGTGATTGTCTGAGTCAGAAGAGAAACATTTAATGCTGAGAGTGAAACAACTGATCTGTGGAAGCCTAAACAGAATGAGAATCAGACAGTCCTTGCTGCAGCCATACTTACCCCAGCAGGAATGCTGGTCTCCTGGAAGGCACAGTGGCTGGGAGTTGAAACTGAAGGATTGTGGAGCAATCCCAGGGTGAGGGCTGCTATTGACTGTGGAGAGATGGATTGAGGGGATATGAGGAAGGAGATCTTGGTGAGAAAGGCTGATGGAGGAAAGGTGGGCAGCCATGGAAGCAAGGCAACACTGCTGAGTTCCGTGTAGGGAGTGGAGTCATCACCATAGCCTCTCTCTCCCCACACGCCAGCACCAGCAGCTGAACAATAAGGAGGCTGGCCCATCAAATGCCTGATGCACTGAATTACAGAGCAGGACCCCACCCAGGGTGCCCTTTTAAGTTCCTGACACACCAATCTACAGAGTAGGATCCCAATCAGGGGGGCCCCCTCTATGTGCCTGACACTTGGAAGAACAGAGTAGGACCCCAGGCAAGGGAGGCCTCTAAGTGCCTGAATGGCCAGAGCTACAGAGAAAGACTGGCCAAGTAGGCCTTCCGATGGCCAGCCAGAAGAGGCTTGAAAAAAGACTCTGATAGGTCCATAACCCCTGCACACTTGGCACGGCCAAGGTTCCTACAAGCCAAGCAGCTGCACCAAAGTTATGCTCAATTCTCACTGGGGCAGAGTTGCCACGGGCAAAAAATGTCATGCGTCTATGGGCTCAGGATTGTGCGACCCTGTAGATTGTGGCCTTCCAGGCTTCTCTATCAGAAAGGGAATTCTCCAGGCAAGAATACTGGGGCATATTGGCCAATACTGGTTGCCATACCCTTCTAGAGCACTATATTTCCTGTTGCCCTAGCTGCCACCCTCCCTGAGTACCTGGTGCTGTCAGAACCCCTGCAACACAAGCAGCTGCACCATCTTCACACCTAGCCTTCACTGGGGCAAACCCAAGCCCTCCAGGGCAGCCTCAGTGTTAAATCCAAGTGGAAGATCCACATGTATAGGTGGAAATAAAATCACAATTAAAACCCAGAGTCAGTGTGGCTAAGGAAGGAAGACCCAAAACCTTCCCATCAGCTGTACAAGCTGCAGATTAAATCCACATGATCAACTAAGCAAACCTGTGTCTATGGAATATATCAAAGGCCATTGAGAGCTCCCACAAAAGAAAACGCATAGCTCTGATAGCTGTGGACATTGGAAACAAGAACACATAGGAGTGGGACCAGATTAGAATCTGAGCTGCCCCCACTGCAGGTCCAGAGACCAGCACAGTGCTGGAGGGCATCCTAAGGAGGTGGGGTGGACTGTGACTCCCAGCGAGGGAAGGGACTCTGACAGCAGTGACTCAAGACAAGCATTTATTCTTCTTATTTTTTTTACTAGTTCTGTAGATTAATTTTTTGTTTGTTTGTTTGTTTTTCTGCCTATTTTCTAGTTGTCAATTTTATTGGTACTAAAAAACCGATTAAGCTTTTTGTTTTCCCCAGTCACAACTTTTATTGTTGTTGTAAACGTATGCCTCTATATTGGGCTTTTGCAGTTTTGTGGCGTTTTCCTCTTTTCTCTCTCTCTCTTTTTAATTTAATTGAAAAAATTTTAAACCTCTTATTTTTTTTTTCTACATTTATTCCTTTGTTTGCCTTTCCTACTGTTCTTTTCCCCAGCAGTTAATCTTTAATGTATATAAATCTTCTTAATCTACCTCTCTTTAACTCTGCATGTCTATTCTTTCTTTTCTTTTTTTCCTTTCTTCTCAATATATTTGTTACTTTTGTTTTCATTGCTTTATTCCCAACTTTGCACCTTGCTTTAGTTTTGTTTTCCAGTTTTTGCTTAAGTTAGTTTTGTTCTTAGCTGTTAAATATAATATTTGATTTCCTTTGTTTGCCAGGTCAATCTACTGTACTTTATTAGTGTTGGGTAGTTTTCACTTTGCTCATGGGAGTATATGTATATGCGAGTACTTCATTAATTTAATTATTATTTGCCTGATTTTGTAACTGCCATTTGTCCAGGGTTCATCTTTGGTTTCTCATTCTTGGATATTTGTTTTAATCTCACTTAATGCCATAACAAACCACTTGTGGAATCATCGTTCCTGACCAAAGAACAAGCCCTGAGCCTTTGGGGTTGGAACACAGATTCCAAGACTCTAGACTACCAGAGAACCAATCCTGGGGGGTATCATACAGTGAGAAGTCACACAAAGGAAACCACTTGAATGCAAGACCCTGAATCACCCAATCACCAGTAGCACCCTGTGCAGGACTCCTCATCTAAAGAACAAACAAAACAAAAATACAAACCCAATCATCAGCAGACAGGACTTACACCTCACTCAGCCTTGCCCATCAGAGGAAAAACAAACAAAAAAACAAACAAAAACTCAGCACAAATCTCACCTTATATGAAACTCACACAAACCACTGAACCAACCTTAGGAGGGCAGAAACCAAAAGGAAGAAAGAATTCAGCCTTCTTAAAGGAAAGAATTCAACTTTCCCTGAAGCCTGGGAAAAGCAGCCCTCAAACACAATAACTTAAAAAATAATAATAATGAAAAGGCAGAGAAATACTGCACAAATGAAGGAACAAACTAGAAACACAGACGTCCAAATAAATGAAGAGGAAATAGGCAAACTACCTGAAAAAGAACTCAGAAAAATGATAGTAAAGTTGATCAAAATCCTTGAAAACAAAATAGAGAAAGTGCAACAATCAATTAACAAAGACCTAAAGAATTAAAGAATAAGCATATAGAGACAAGCAACACAATTACTGAAATTAAAAAAACTCTAGAAGGAATCAATAGCAGAATATCTGAAGCAGAAGAATGAATCAGTGAGCTGGAAGGTAGAATGGTGGAAATAACTTCTGAAGAGCAGAATGAAGTAAAAAGAATGAAAAGAACTGAGGACATTCTTAGAGACTTCTGGGACAATATCAAATGCACCAATATTCAAATTATAGGGGTCCCAGAAGAAAAAGAGAAAAAGAAAGGGTATGAGAAAATTTTTGAAGAGGTTATAGTTGAAAATTTCCCCAACATGGAAAAGGAAATAGTCAATCAAGTCCAAAAGGCACAAAGAGTCCCATATAGGATAAACTCAGAAGCAACACACCAAGACACATAATAATCAAACTAAGAAAGACTAAACACAAAGAAAGAATATTAAAAGCATCAAGGGAGAAGCAGCAAGTAACATACAAGGGAAACCCCATACATTTAACAGCTGATCTTTCAGCAGAAACTCTGCAGGCCAGACGGGAATGGCAGGATATATTTAAGTCCTGAAAGGGAAAAATCTACAAACAAAATTACTGTACCTGACAAGGATCTCATTCAAAATTGATGGAGAAATAAAAAGCTTTGCAGAGAAGCAAAAGTTAAGAGAATTCATTACCACCAAACTCGCTTTACAACATATGTTAAAGGGACTTATACAGTCTAGAAATGCAACAGAAGAAAAAAAACCTACAAAATCAATGCCAAACAATTAAGAAAATGGCAATCTTTCAGTTAAGTCGCTCAGTCATGTCCTACTCTTTTCAACCCCGTGAACCGCAGCATACCAGGCCACCCTGTCCATCACCAACTCCCAGAACTTGCTCAAGCTCTTGACCATCCAGTCGGTGATGCCATCCAACCATCTCATCCTCTGTCATTCCCTTCTCCTGTCTTCAATCTTTTCAGCATCAGGGTCTTTGCAAATGAGTCATTTCTTCCCATCAGGTGGCCAAAGTATTGGAGTTTCAGCTTCAGCATCCGTCTTTCCAATGAATATTCAGGACCGATTTCCTTTAGGTTTGACTGGTTGGATTTCCTTGCAGTCCAAGGGACTCTCAAGAGTCTTCTCCAACACAGATCAAAAGCTTCAAATCTTTGGCGCTCAGCTTTCTTTATAGTCCAACTCTCACATCCATACATGACTACTGGAAAAACCATAGCCTTGACTAGACGGACTTTTGTTGGCAAAGTAATGTCTCTGCTTTTTAATTTTTTTTCTAGGTTTGTCATAACTTTCCTTCCAAGGAGTAAGTGTCTTTTAATTTCACAGCTACAGTCACCATCTGCAGTGATTTTGGAGACCAGAAAAATTAAGTCAGCCACTGTTTCCACTGTTTCCCTATCTATTTGCCATGAAGTGATGGGACCAGATGCCATGATCTTAGTTTTCTGAATATTGAGCTTTAAGGCAACTTTTTCATCTTCCTCTTTCACTTTCATCAAGAGGCTGTTTAGTCCTTCTTCACTTTTTGCCATAAGGTTGGTGTCATCTGCATATCTGAGGTTACTGATATTTCTCCTATCTTGATTCCAGCTTATTCTTCATCCAGCCCAGTATTTCTCATGATGTACTCTGCATATAAGTTAAATAAGCAGGGTGACAATGTACAGCCTTGACGTGCTCCTTTCCCGATTTGGAATCAGTCTTGTTTTTCCATGTCCAGTTCGAACTGTTGCTTCCTGACCTGCATACAGATTTCTCAGGAGGCAGATCAGGTGGTCTGGTATTCCCAACTCTTTCAGAATTTTCCACAGTTTATTGTGATCCACACAGTCAAAGACTTTGACATATTCAATACAGCAGAAATAGATGTTTTTCTGGCTTTCTCGGGCTTTTTCAATGATTCAGGGTATGTTGGCAATTTGATATCTGTTTCCTCTGCCTTTTCTAAAACCAATTTGAACATTTGGAAGTTCATGGTTCATGTATTTCTGAAGCCTAGCTTGGAGAATTTTGAGCATTACTTTGTTCAAAATTATCTCGTGTGAGATGAGTGCAATTGTGGGGGTAGTTTGAGCATTCTTTGTCATAGCCTTTAATAGGGACTAGAATGAAAACTGACCTTTTCCAGCCCTGTGGTCACTGCTGAATTTTCCAAATTTGCTGGCATATTGAGTCCAGCACTTTCACAGCATCATCTTCTAGGATTTGAAAAAGCTCAACTAGAATTCCATTAACTCTACTAGCTTTGTTCATATTGATGCTTCCTAAGGCCCACTTGACTTCTCATTCCAAGACATCTAGCTCTAGGTGAGTAATCACACCATTGTAATTATCTGGGTCATGAAGATTTTTTTTGTATAGTTCTGTGTATTCTTGCCACCTCTTCTTAATATCTTCTGCTTCTGTTAGGTTCATACCCTTTCTGTCCTTTATTGAGCCTGGTTTTGCTTGAAATATCATATTATAACACATATATATGGAATCTTACCCCACTTCAGTACACTTGCCTGGAAAATCCCATGGACAGAAGAGCCTGGTAGGCTGCAGTCCATGGGGTCACGAAAAGTCGGACACGACTGAGCAACTTCACTTTCACTTTTCACTTTCATGCATTGGAGAAGGAAATGGCAACCCACTCCAATATTCTCACCTGGAGAATCCCAGGGATGAGGGAGCCTGGTGGACTGCCATCTATGGGGTCACACAGAGTCGGACACAAGTGAAGTGACCTAGCAGCAGCAGCTGCAGTAGCAACAGCATATGGAATCTAAAAAAATGGTACTGAAGAATTTATTTACAGAGCAACAATAGATAAACAGACGTAGAGAACAAACTTATGGACTCGGAGAAAGGGGAGGAGAGGTTGAGATGTATGGAAAAAGTAACGTAGAAACTTACATTACCATATGTAAAACAGATAGCCAGTGGGAATTTGCTGTATGGCTCAGGAAACTCAAACAAGGGTTCTGTATAAACCTAGAGGAGGGGGATGGGGAGGGAGATGGGAGGGAGTTTCAAAAGGGAGGGGATATATGTACACCTATGGCTGATTCATGTTAAAGTTTGACAGAAAACAGCAAAATTCTGTAAAGCAATTATCCTTCATTAAAAAGTAAATAAACTAAAAAAATAATTTTCAATTTAGAAATTAGTTCAGTTCAGTTGCTTAGTTGTGTTTGGCTCATGTGACACCATGAATTGCAGCAAGCCAGGCTTGTCTATCATCAGTTCCTGGAGTTTGCTCAAGCTCAAGTCCATTGAGACAGTGATACCTTCCAAATATCTTATCCTCTTTTGTCCCCTTTACCTGTCTTCACTCTTTCCCAATATCAAGGTCTTTTCCAATGAGTCAGTTCTTCGTATCAGGTGGCCAAAGTATCTGAGTTTCAGCTTCAGCATCAGTCCTTCCAATGAATATTCAGGCATGATTTCCTTTAGAATTGACTGGTTTGATCTCCTTGCTGCCCAAGGGACTCTCAACAGTCTTTCTCCAACACCACAGTTCAAAGGTATCAATTCTTCAGTGCTCAGCTTACTTTATGGTCCAACTCTCACATTCACACATGACTACTGAAAACCCATAGCTTTGACTATATGGATCTTTGTCGGTAAAATAATGTCTCTAGTTCTTAAAATGTTGTCTAGGTTCATCATAGCTTTTCTTCCAAGGAGGAAGTGTGTTTTAATTTTATGGTTGCAGTCACCATCTGCAGTGATTTTGGAGCCCAAGAAAATAAAATCTCTCACTGTTTCTATTGTTTCCCTATCTATTTGGCATGAAGTGATGGGACCAGATGCCTTGATTTATTCTTTGGAACGTTGAGCTTTAAACCAACTTTTTCACTCTCCTCTTTCACTTTCATCAAGTTGCCCTTTAGTTCCTCTTTGCTTTCTGCAATAAGGATTGTGTCATTTGTATATCTGAGATTATTGATATTTCTCCCTGCTATCTTGATTCTGATGTTTCATAAGATGTACTCATTCTGCATATAATCAAATAAGCAAGGTGACAATATACAACCTTGACGTACTTCTTTCCCATTTGGAACCAGTCTGTTGTTCCATATCCAGTTCTATCTGTTGCTTCTTGACCTGCATGCAGATTTATCAGGAGCGAGGTAAGGTGATCTGGTATTCCCATCTCTTGAAGAATTTTCCAAGGTTTGTTATGATCTACACAGTCAAAGGCTGTGGAGTAATCAATAAAGTAGAGGTAGATACTTTTCTGGTAATCTCTTTCTTTTTCAATGATCCAACGCATGTTGGCAATTTGATCTCTGGTTCCTCTGCTTTTTCTAAATTCAGCTTGAACATCTGGAATTTCACAGCTCATGTACTGTTGATACCTAGGCTTAGAGAATTTTGAGAATTAATTTGCTAGCATGTGAGATGAGTGCAATTGTGCAGTAGTTTCAGCATTCTTTGGCATCGCCTTTCTTTGGGATTGGAATGAAAACTGACCTTTTCCAGTCCTCTGGCCACTGTTGAGTTTTCCAAATTTGCTGGCATATTGATTGCAGCACTTTCACAGCCTCATCTTTCAGGATTTGAAATAGCTCAACTGGAATTCCATCACCTCCACTAGCTTTATTTCTAGTGATGAAACTCCAATACATTGGCCACCTGATGTGGAGAGCTGACTCATTTGAAAGACCTTGTTGCTGGGAAAGATTGAGGGCAGGGGGAGAAGGGGATGACAGAGGATGAGATGGTTGGATGGCATCACCGACTCAATGGACATGGGTTTGGGTAGACTCCGGGAGTTGGTGATGGTCAGGGATGCCTGGTGTGCTGTGGTTCATTGGGTCACAAAGAGTTGGACAAGACTGAGTGACTGAACTGATACTGAACTGATACTGATAGTAGTTCTACTTTTAGTTTTTGGAATCTTCATACTGTTTTCCATAGCAGCTGCACCAATTTTTAAATTCCCACCTCCAATATCTGAAGATTCTCTTTTCTTCATATCCATACAGCATTGGTTATTGTTAAATTTTTTAACAATAGTTACTCTGACAGGCAGGAGATTATAGCTCATTGTTTTGAGGTGATTTGTGTTTCTCCAATAATTAACTTTGCTGAGTAACTCTGTTTCACATTTTAGCATTCTATATGCCATCTCTGGAAAAATATCTATTCAGATTATTTGTGCATTTTTTATTGGGTTGTTTTTTGACATTTAGTTGTGTGTGCTGTTTTTATGTTTTGGATATTACCTCCTTGTTGATCATATCATTTGCAAATATTTTCTGCTGTCCTGTGGGTTGTCTTTATTTTGTAGATTTCTTTTTGCTTTTACATCTTTTGCTTTAAGAGATAGATCAAAAAATTGCTCCTCCTGTAAATCAAAGATTGTTCAGCTTATGTTTTCTTCTATGCGTTTTATGGTTTCAGTTCTTACATTTAGGTATTTAACCCATTTGAATTTATTTAGGTATGTTGTGTGAGGAAATGTTTTAGTCATGTTGCTTCACATTAGCCATCCAGTTTTCCCAGCACCTCCTTTTCTTAAATTTTAATAACTTCTGAATGATCTACCTAATATCTTTCATTTAATTAGCTCACATCAACTCAAATAAAACACTGCATTTGTAGATGGTCAAGAAGTAAGAAAAAATATTCTTCCATAGCTCCAATAATTTCTTTTCCTGTGTCTTCTGCATAGCAAGAAGATTCTTTATCTGCTGAGCCACCGGGTAAGCCATACTTATGTATATTTATTTATAATTTATATATGTAAATTGTTGATAGATACAATTTACATATGTAATACAATATGTAAATATATGTAACAATGTGCATGTGTGTGTATGTGCGCTCAGCTCTGTCCAACTCTGCGGCCCCTTGGATTGTAGCCCACCAGGAGGCTCTTCTGTCTGTGGAATATTTCCAGGCAAAAATAATGGAGCAAATTGCCATTTCCTACTCCAGTGGATTTTCCCGGCCCAAGAGATCAAAGCCGCATCTCTAGCATCTCCTGCATTGACAGGTGGATTCTTTACAACAAACGCCACATGGGAAGCCCAATACATAAAAATATATCTATGTAGTCTATGCTTATTTATAATTTCATATATAAACATATATTTCCATATATAAATAACAGATTTATCTATAGACATAATATGTAAAATACTAATAAACATAAATTACCTCATAAAATTGCAAATTCTAAATTATCATGTATAAAACTGTACTAATTATAAATCAGATTTAATACATATAATTTTCATACACTTTAGTTGTTGTTGATGGCTAGTATTGCTTAGAGTCACAACATATATTTCATGTTCTCATTTTAAGTGAGATCTATTTAAACTTTAAAATATGACAGAACTATTATATGTGTGCATAGTGTATGCATAATGATATATAGGTACCAATGATAAATTGCATATTCCAGAAAACGTCTGCAAAATGTGCCAATCTATAAACTCCAGTAGGACACTACCAATAGTCTATTAAGAACTAAAATCTATGCCCCTGTTCTTTAAATCTGGGAAGACCCCTTTGATTCCTTTTATCCTAACGCATGGCAGAAGTGACTGTATGTTCAATCCATGATTAGGTCACATAGGTACTTTCTTGCCCATGTCTATAAATATTTGCAGGCAGACATTAGGCTTACCTTTAACAGCCAGGACATATTTTTAAGCCCTTGAGAAAGTGGATCCTCCAACACCCTTTTCTGCTGATGCTCCTTGAAACACAGACAAGCTGCCACTGCTGGAAATAGCCAAAATTATAGATTCTTTTGAAATATGTTACTGTTTTTTAAAGCTTCTATTTTCAATACTGAAATGATAATTGTAATGTGCTGTCTTTCTGACTCAGTGGCAAAGAATTTCCCTGCCAGTACAGGAGATATGTGTTGGATTCCTGTGTCAGGAAGATTCCTTGAAGAAGGAAATGTCAACCCACTCCAGTAATGGGTAATTCCCATGGACATAAGAGCCTAGCAGCTACAGCCCATGGGGTCACAAAGAGCTGGACACAACTTAGCAACTAAAACAACAACAGCAACAAAGTAACTATAATAGTACTCTAATTAATGCATGCTTTTTTTCTTTTTTTTTGGCATCCATGACAAATACAATGTCATCATTTTAAACTTACTTCACAAACTCTGGAGCCATTGTTTTGATAGATACTTTTAATTATACTATATGAGAATATTTCATATTAATAGGAATATTTCACTACTTCAGCCTTCATATATGATCCATAGATGTTTTACAAACAAAACATTTCAAAATGTAATTTAGGAAAAACATTCAGAATTTGATACGAAATGATCAGGAGTTACACTCTGAGGTCAGTCACCTAGGAACACACACACTTCTATATTAAACCCTCTAAAATGCAGCTATGCAAGTTTACAAATATAACATTTCTGTAGTTTAAAAATAGTTAAAATTTAATTCAAATTGAAAATTAAATAATATAGACTTCATTATTTGAGTGTGTGGCAGAATAACTACATGACAAATCCAAAGAGTTAGATGGATCTATAGGTAGATTTGGAAATAGATATGGAAATCTATTATGCTTATATATTTACAAATATATCTATATTTAAGTCCATATAGTGAGACATCTATATAAGAGTACCTATCTATTAGAATTGAAAATTGAAGTGAGAGAAGAAATCTGAGAAATCAAATGCCAGGATGTCTTCTCTTTACCAAGAACATCAATCATGTAAAATGAACAAATATTATTTGTTTTCATGACCTCATGCTTCATGGGAAAAAATGAAAGACTACAAGTCAAACCAAAGGTAAAGATCAAAGAGAAGGCTCGTGAATAAATCAGGGATATAAAAAGTACACTTTCAGCATTAGGTTTGACTAGAAATAAACCTCTACTTTTCACCTGTAAAACCCTGAACTCTGAAAAAAAAAAAAAATTGCTTGACTCAACTGAGTTGAGTGGTTAAATACTCAGTTGGAATCTCTGTGTATGTGTGAATGTATTGTCACTTCAGTTGAGTCTGACTTTGTGAGACCCTAGGGATTGCAGCCTGCCAGGATCCTCTGTCCATGGGATTCTCCAAGCAAGAATACTGGAGTAGGTTGCCATGCCCACCTCCAGGAGATCTTCCCAAACTAGGGATCAAGTCTCATCTCTTAAGTCTATCTGCACTAGCAGTAGGTTCTTTACCATTAGTGCCACCTGGTAAGTCCAAATGGAATCTGTAGGTCATTTTATTTATTTTTATTTTTATTTTATTTATTTTATTTTTTATTTTTTCCCATTTATTTTTATTAGTTGGAGGCTAATTACTTTACAATATTGTAGTATTTTTTGCTGTACACTGACATGAATCAGCCATGGATTTACATGCATTCCCCATCCCAATTCCCCCTCCCACCTCCATTCCCACCCCATCCCTTTGGGTCTTCCCAATGCACCAACCCCGAGCACTTGTTTCATGCATCCAACCTGGGCTGGTGATCTGTTTTACCCTTGATAAGACAAATGTTTCGATGCTGTTCTCTCAAAACATCCCACCCTTGCCTTCTCCCACAGAGTCCAAAAGTCTGTTCTGTACATCTGTCTCTCTTTTTCTGTTTTGCATATAGGGTTATTGTTACCATCTTTCTAAATTCCATATATTTGAGTTAGTATACTGCATTGGTCTTTATCTTTCTGACTTACTTCACTCTGTATAATGGGCTCCAGTTTCATCCATCTCATTAGAACTGACTGAAATGAATTCTTTTTAACGGCTGAGTAATATTCCATGGTGTATATGTACCACAATTTCCTTATCCATTCATCTGCTGATGGGCATAGGTTGCTTCCATGTCCTGACTATTATAAACAGTGCTGCGATGAACATTGGGGTGCACGTGTCTCTTTCAGATCTGGTTTTCTCAGTGTGTATGCCCATGAGTGGGATTGCTGGGTCATATGGCAGTTCTATTTTCAGTTTTCTAAGGAATCTCCACACTGTTCTCCATAGCGGCTGTACTAGTTTGCATTCCTACGAACAGTGCAAGAGGATTCCCTTTTCTCTACACCCTCTCCAGCATTTATTGCTTGTAGACTTTTGGATAGCAGCCATCCTGACTGGCGTGTAATGGTACCTCACTGTGGTTTTGATTTGCATTTCTCTGATAATGAGTGATGTTGAGCATCTTTTCATGTGTTTGTTAGCCATCTGTATGTCTTCTTTGGAGAAATGTCTGTTTAGTTCTTTGGGCCATTTTTTTATTGGGTCTTTTTTTTTTTTTCTGGAATTGAGATGCAGGAGTTGCTTGTATATTTTTGAGATTAATCCTTTGTCTGTTGCTTCATTTGCTATTATTTTCTCCCATTCTGAAGGCTGTCTTTCCACCTTGCTTATAGTTTCCTTTGTACTGCAGAAGCTTTTAAGTTTCATTAGGTCCCATTTGTTTAGTTTTGCTTTTATTTCCAATATTCTGGGAGGTGGGTCATAGAGAATCCTGCTGTGATTCATGTCGGAGAGTGTTTTGCCTATGTTCTCTAGGAGTTTTATAGTTTCTGGTCTTACATTTAGATCTTTAATCCATTTTGAGTTTATTTTTGTGTATGGTGTTAGAAAGTGTTCGAGTTTCATTCTTTTACAAGTGGTTGACCAGTTTTCCCAGCACCACTTGTTAAAGAGGTTGTCTTTTTTCCATTGTATATCCTTGCCTCCTTTGTCAAAGATAAGGTGTCCATAGGTTCGTGGATTTATCTCTGGGCTTTCTATTCTGTTCCATTGATCTATATTTCTGTCTTTGTGCCAGTATCATACTGTCTTGATGACTGTGGCTTTGTAGTATAGCCTGAAATCAGGCAGGTTGATTCCTCCAGTTCTATTCTTCTTTCTCAAGATTACTTTGGCTATTTGAGGTTTTCTGTATTTTCATACAAATTGTGAAATTATTTGTTCTAGTTCTGTGAAAAATACCATTGGTAGCTTGATAGGGATTGCATTGAATCTATAGATTGCTTTGGGTAGAATAGCCATTTTGACAATATTGATTCTTCCAACCCATGAACACGGTATGTTTCTCCATCTGTTTGTGTCCTCTTTGATTTCTTTCATCAGTGTTTTATAGTTTTCTATGTATAGGTCTTTTGTTTCTTTAGGTAGATATATTCCTAAGTATTTTATTCTTTTTGTTGCAATGGTTAATGGTACTGTTTCCTTAATTTCTCTTTATGTTTTCTCATTGTTAGTGTATAGGAATGCAAGGGATTTCTGTGAACCAGTAAGTTTTGTGGTGGCTTCTTATACAGCATTATGTATGTATAATAGTTTGAGTTAAATTATATATATATATTTTATTTTTTTGTGTGTCAGTTCTTTTGGAAAATGTAAATATACTTAATTTTACAAGTGAAAAGGAAAGAAGCTATACTGAAGAAAAATTAGATTGTAAAGCAAACATATCTAAATTTGAAAAAATGTAGCATGCTAGAAAATTAAAGAATGAGACTAGGTTTATTAGGCAGGTATTAACCCAACAGTAAACAGATTTAGACTTAGTAAAATAAAATAAATTTGATGGAAAAAAACATTACTATATCTAAAAATACTCACTAGCAAAATATAAAACAGATATTATTGTTAATCAGCATGCAAGTCTTTATTTGCTTGTTTTCAGATCTTTTTATTCTGCAAAGATCTATAGCTGAAGATAAAGATTTTTGATTATGTGCCAGTTGGTTTTCTACAGAAAATCTCAGTAGAAGCTCCCGTGAAAACTTGGAAGTTCTATAGGACACAATAAAAAATACTTTTCTCTTTCATTAGCTGTCTCTCTGTTTTCTTTAGTATCCTTGGCAGTAGTTGAGACTCTCCATGTTTCCAGGTTTCTTGAGAGAGCTATTCTTTCTATATATAGTTTCAAATCATACAATCTAACCGGCCTTTTTACTCAGATTCTTCAAGTGGACCCTATTCTTCAGTTTCAGGATGCTACTCATTCAGGTGCTCCTTGATTTACAGGAATGATGGAAACTTACCATGCTTGCATGTTGCTATGTTCATTCAGTTTTCCCCCATTTGGCTCCTTGACATTCTTACCTTCTATTAGGTTAATTATCTGAATTACTCTGCTCTGTTTGAAAAGAGATAGTGGCTTCCAGTTTTATAACAGTAGAGTCACAGGAACCTTTGGCTTTTTTAATTAGGAAACCAGGCACAGACAACTTAAGGTGTTAAAATAGACAATATGCTCAAGCATCATCTTCTCATGGCAATAAAAGAAGCAAGAGAAAAGGGGGAAAATGATACCTATAAAGATCTTGGTGTGGAATTGATAGATAGAGATGTTCAAACACAATTAGTCCAAACAAGATATAGCTTAGTCAAGCCAATATACATACAGATACACACACATGCACACACGTATGTGTTTTTGTGTGTGTATACGTATACATAATGCATATACATATGACAGTGAAGTTCACTCTTCACATGGACATTGGCAGAATGCCAAGAATATATATAAAGCAATAATAAACCACACACAGACTTCAAACATGTATCTAAAGACTGTTGGCTGAGAAAACTAATTTGTCACAATAAGATTATTTTCTATAAATATCAAGTCAGAGAAGGCAACCTGGATTTTGAAAAATAAAGAATATTTAAGGGCAATGTTCCACTGACAATAAAAAAGAGAAAACTATAAAAATGACTTTAATTATTAATTTTCTTCATCCATATTAGAGTTAAAAATTATATGGCTGCCCAGTAAAAATTGAGAATGTCCGAGAACATATTACTATATGCCTCTCACTGTTTTTTCCCTTTGGGGAATGTTTACTGCTATATTCAGGACTTTGATTCACCAAATATGTTGGGTATTGGATGACATATATTTCACAGGTCATCAGATATAAGAACATTTCTGGATCTGTGGGTAACTGCTCAATACCCATGACTGAATGAGATTTTACTTGTTACCTTTGGAAAGTGAATGAACTGGTTTTGTGAAGGAATTAATGGAACAAGACATTTGTTAAAAAGACAGGAGAAATGATTGATTAGTTATGTTTATTAGTAATCTTGTTTCCTACTTCTGGGGTACAGGTCATATTGTACTTTGTCTATGTCCCATGAATTGCCAAGTGTGTCTCTTTAACCCTAGGAGAGGAGAGGCAAACAGAAGAGTAGAATTTATTTCCCTTACTTCCTATCTGCCCAGATGTAACTTCTTGACTCTGCACTGTAGCCAGGTATCAGCACCTATTAGATGCCCTTTTCAAAGCAGTCTGTCATTGTGAAGTCTGGAAAGTATTTAATTTCTACATACCTCCTGGAGAAGAGTTGAGCAGAACATCTTTGTCTTACTAAAATGAGGGTCTGTTAAAAAGTTTCTGATTTCTCTAAATTATATTCAAATATTTATAAGTAATCTTAAATTATTCTAAATTTTGACCCCAAGATTCACAGTCATTTCAGTTTCATGATGAAATTCTGAGATGTCCATTTTTCCCTCTGATATAAGCGTACCTGATCTTCCTACTTATGCCCCAGGGAATCAACAGAATATTTAATGTATATTACTCAATGTCTATTTCCCCCATCTGACAGTGGCAGCACTGTCAACAACTGTGCTTCTAGAGCATTGCTCTAACAAATCTGTGACCAACATGAAACAATATTCAAAACGGAAAATATAAATTTTATTGAAAATGATCGTTACTCTCTTGCCAAATGTCTTACTTGAAACATGATATACTACCTGTTCAGGTTGTACTACTGTTACTGAGCTAGGAATCTGAGGTTTAACAAAGGAAATAATATAGTTTTGCAAAGGAAATAATATGAAAGTGAAAGCCATTCAGTCATGTCCAACTATTTGCGACTCTATGGACAATAGTTTGCCAGGTTTCTCTGTCCGTGGAATTCTCCAGGCAAGAATACTGGAGTGCATTGCCATTCCCTCCTCCAGGGGATCTTCCTAACCCAGGGATGGAACCCAGGTCTGAGTCACCAGGAGAGCCCAAGAATACTGGATAGCCTATTCTTTCTCCAGGAGATCTTCCGGACCCAGAAATCGAACCAGGATCTCCTGCATTGAAGGTAAATTATTTACCAGTTGAGCTACCAGGGAAGCACAAAGAAATATTATAGCTTGAACTTAAAGGTAAGGTTTCACTCAGAAGGTCAGTTAAGTTCTAAATCAGTGCAAGATTGGACACTCTGATAAGATTCAACATCCAAAGGTAGAGTTAGAATGAAAATCTAAGTATTACTCCCTCCCTAAAAGAAGCAAAATAACAATTATTACTGCTCACCTGGATTAATCAATTTGCAATATCATATATATATATATGATATACATATATCATATAAATATATATATATATATTTACAGAGGCAGCTTTTCCCACTAACTATTCCATGAGAAAGATACATACACACACATACATACATATATGCATATATATATATGTATATTTTCATTTGTGGAAGGTGATCCTTATTTACTCTTAGACAACACAAAGTTACAGGGGTGGTTAAAATGAAGCAAAAATATACTTTCCCTGAGCTTTTAAAATGAAAAGTAAACCAATAATAAAATTATAAAAATTATCCCAGGTAGAATCAAATTGCAAATTGCTTGACACAAAAATGTAATCTGCTATAATTGTTTTTGCTATTACAATCCATGTATTGCATAGACACAAGCATGCAAATACAAAATTATATATAGTTATGTTGCTTCTAAGTCGCTTCAGTCGTGTCCGACCCTGTGCGGCCCCATAGACGGCAGCCCACCAGACTCCTCCGTGCCTGGGATTCTCCAGGCAAGAACACTGGAGTGGGTTGCCATTTCCTTCTCCAATGCATGAAAGTGAAAAGTGAAAGTGAAGTCGCTCATTCGTCTCCGACTCTCCGCGACCCCATGGACTGCCGCCCACCAGGCTCCTCCTTCCACGGGATTTTCCAGGCAAGAGTACTGGAGTGGGGTGCCATTGCCTTCTCCGATAGTTATGTTATATAGATACAAACTAAATGAAACTTAATATGCCATTATTTTATCAAATTAAGTCCAAGAAGAAAAGTAGCTGAATTCTACCATAGGCTTTATCAATTTAACTCCTGAGTTTGACGAAATCTTGTCTTTCAATAACACACTCTTTAAATTTTCCTCCTTATTAAAGTTTAAACAAGTAATGCTAGAATCAGATTAGTCCCTTCAATGTATTTTTAAATAGACATCTCTTTCCAGGTTTATTTGCATTTTAGCTTTCTTTGGGTAAATAATTCTTCCTTGTTTTAATGAACCATAACATTATGAAAGCATGTAAGAAAATTTATTGAAGTTCTGGGGACTTCTAAAATCCTTGAAAATTGAATATCTTTGATATCCAAGAGTCATACTTTTGCAGCTCTGACATATTTATAGGATAATAAATGATGAGTTGGGCTTCCCAGATGGCGCTAGTGGTAAAGAACACACCTGCCAATGCAGGAGAAGTGAGAGAGGAGGGTTTAATCCCTGGGTCAGAAAGATCCCTTGGAGAAGGGAATGACAACCCACTCCAGTATTCTTGCCTGAAGAATCCCATGGACAGAGGAACCTGGCGAGCTACAGTGCATAATGTCACAAAGAGTCGGACATGACTGATGCAACTTAGCACACAAATTTAGAATAAGATGGCAATAGGCCAGACCCATTATTAGGTCACTGCAGACACTGTGATGAGCATGTTTGATGTTGCAAGACTAGAAAAGCCTTCCTCCACTCAAAGAGGAACAATAGAAGGATGCCAGTCAGAGAGGATGCAGATGCAGACTTTTGGAGTTTGTCATTTTTATCTTGTGTGAGTAAGTGATACTAATCTCTAAATATTTCTTAGATTTGCTTATTAAATTTGAACTCCAGAAAGTCCACAGTTAATTTACTTTCTCTATATAGTTTAACAAATAAAATCCATTTTATTATGTACTCTACAATCTGAAGAACTAAAACATATGTTAGCTGGCATACTCATTAGGTTAAAGTACTTGTAATAACTTGGAAGCTCATCAAATAAATTTGGCTGTTATCATTTTAGTTTTTACACAATAGAGTGATTAAGTCTCTGTTTTCTTGGGGGAAATTTATAATTTTAATGCTGAGTGAAGAAAACAAGGATTATAAAAATATACAAATAAAAATTATAGACAGTTTTAAATATTCTATGATAGCTCTATGAGAAAACAAGAGAGACTCTATTTGTGCCTTCTGGCAGCTTTGCAAAAGAGATGAGTTTGTGATTTACAGTAAAAATATCACAACTTTACAGCACTACAAATGAAAGACTATATAGTCAGAATGAAAGGCAGAACATATTTAGCTTTCTGAAACCATAGTCCCAAAGAAAAAATATTTATTTTTACAGTATTACATTTTCCTATTCCTACACTAGTTTAGAGGTAAGCTTTTATTGTCTACATAATGTCTTTGTAAATATTTTATTTGCAAGATGAATTATTCCTCATTTAAAAATTTCACCACATTTTGTATCCAAGCCAATTTTAGAAAGTATCCCTCAAAATTATCTTTTCATAGGTTTACAAATATTTTAAATAGTGGCAAATAGATTCACTATTTGAACTGAAATTCACTATTTGAAATTATCACATATTTGTAATATGAAAAGATAGAAATTTCAATGAACCAAATAATAAAACACTATCACATTTTAGGAAATATAATTCCCTACTACTCATTTAATTGTCACATATAGTAGACCTTTCCATTAGATAATCTAAACACAACTATCATGCTGACTAGTCATTTATATTTGTGATGACTGTTGTTTGTATATACTTATCTCACTCAAAATTAAAGCATAGTCATAGCATTTATGTCCATTGAAAAATTGAGTTAGTGATATCATAATAGATAAAATACTTAATACAAGTGGAAACATCATAATAAGAAAATGTATGGTATAAGCAAAAAGTTTGGTTAAAAATTAATATTTTGTGCTTATACATGTATCTATACAAAATTAAAAATAATTACTATGAATTAATAAAAAGTCACATTAAGTCAATAATTAAACCTGGAGTGAAAGCCATACAAATGTCCATAAGTGAAAGGAATTAATAAGTAGAATGTAGTGTGTACATATGAAGAAATATTGTTTATCTTAAAATAGAAGGAAATTCTGACTCATTACAGTATGGATCAACTTTGAGGGCATTATAATAAGTGAAGTAAACTAATCAAAAACAACTTAAAAGTAAATGCCGCATGATTTCATTTGTCTAATGTTCCTAGAGTAGTCACTTTCATAGAGGTAGAAAGTAGGATAGTGATTTCCAAGGGCTGAGCAGAAGGAGTATGGAGTATTATTATTTAATTAGTAATAGTTTCAGTTGGAGATGATGAAGAATCTGGAGATTAATATTCATGATGCAGTAACAACTGTATGAAAATACTTAATTCCACTGTATTGACAGTATACTTAATTTAAGAAACTCGCCAAACGTCCTGTAGTTACTAAGTTGCCTATTGATTCTTAAACAAGGTTAAACTTCTGAAGGTTTAAACAGGGTCAACCTTCCAACAAAATTGTAATGAAAATGATGGAAAATAAGAAGGATTCGAGTCAAAGAAATACGTTAAGGGGGTTTGAGGTATTTCAGAAGAGTGACACTGAGGGCTTTAGTTGGAAATGCATATAGCTATTAGTGGTTCAGACTGATTATTCAACACAAAAATAGTGTACGCATCATGAAGTTTTAGAAAATATGAAATGCATTTGACAATGGGGATTTCCATGATATCTTACTTTAAAACAGTCAGCTAAACCTTCCAGTAGAATCTGATAAGTGATGATGGTAAGATGATGATCAAGCAATGGAATTAAGAATTGAGTGAGCCTTTTGCAATGCTTTTCTCTTTCTTGGTTGACTAGTATGAGATGAATGTAAAAGGTGTGGGTAAAGAGAATGACCATGAAAGAAGAGGACTCCTTCTGTCAGGTCACTTCATCAAATCACAACATATCATTGAAACTGAATTAGCCTCCTTACTTCTGCAGTAAGGTTATATTTATTTAACTAGCTACAACAACTTTGGCTGCAGGATAGTAGAGATGAAAATGCTTTTGAGGACTTAGATCCTCACGAAACTGAAGGAGAAATTAATTTATCTCTGTGTTTGAGTGAAGAAGTAAGAAGATTTTTTTTTCTTTATCCAATAAAAGTTGTGTTTCTGTGAATTTTCAGGGAAAACTTCTCTCTACACAAAATGTCCTTTCCAGTTATGAAGGTTTAAACAGATTTATGGGATTACATTGTGGGGGGGGTACTACTAAGAAGATAATTATTGTTTTCAATTTATAGCTTGACAAAGTTAAAGTAAATGCACTAACAATTCCAAATTAAGTTGTTTCCATCTACAGACTCAATTCTTCTACTTCCTGTGCATAAGAGTATGTCATCTTATTTTGAAAGTAAAAATAACTTCCAAGATTAATTGATGTCAAGAAAAATTATTGGATTTTAGTGTGTTTCAATAAAGTTTGGTCTGTCATACATATGTAATCCTTATGCATTTCTCCATTTACAGTATCACTCTTGTTTGGAATCATGGAAAACTGGAATATCACTGCAGATTTCATTCTCCTAGGTCTCTTTAACCACACTGGAGCCCACCAATTTCTCTTTGTGTTGGTTCTGATAGTTGCTTTCACCTCTCTAGTGGGCAATGCCCTCATGCTTCTCCTGATTCTCCTGGACCCCCGACTCCACAGGCCCATGTACTTCCTACTGAGCCAACTCTCCCTCATGGACCTGATGTTGATTTTCACTGTTGTGCCCAAAATGGCTGTTGACTATTTGACTGGCAGGAAGTTTATCTCCCCCACTGGCTGTGGGTTCCAGATCTTCTTCTTCCTCACTTTTGGAGGGGGTGAGTGCTTCCTCTTGGCAGCTATGTCCTATGACCGCTATGCTGCTGTTTGTCATCCACTGAGATACCCAGTCCTCATGAGTTGGAAATTATGCCTCAGTATGATTTTAGGATCTTGGTTCCTTGGCGCAGCTGATGGGCTCATGCAGGCTGCTGCTACTCTGAATTTCTCATTTTGCAGTACCCGAGAGATCGATCACTTCTTTTGTGAGGCTCCCACTCTTGTGCGTTTGGCTTGTGCTGACACTTCTGTCTTTGAGTATGTCATGTACATCTGCTGTGTGTTAATGCTCCTGATCCCCATTTCCCTCATCTTGGTTTCCTATGGTCTCATCCTTGCTGCCGTTCTCCAGATGTGTTCTAATGAAGCTCGCAAGAAGGCTTTTGCCACATGCTCCTCACATATCTCTGTGGTAGGACTCTTTTTCGGAGCTGCTATTTTTACCTACATAAGACCCAAATCCTACAGGTCAGCTAACCATGATAAGTTTGTGTCAGCATTTTATACTATCTTCACCCCTGTGCTAAACCCCCTCATCTATAGTCTGAGGAACAGTGAGGTCAAGGGAGCTCTGAGAAAGTGTATGGATCTGTGTACAGCCTTAAGTCTTGATTAACATTAGATTTATTTGCCCTAAAGTTCAAGCTTGTACAGTGTGTTTGTAAAATTTCCTTGAGAGAGTATATACTCATTTTATCTCTGAAGGAAAGTTACATGACTCAAAATAGCCTGGAGTTAAAACTCTCCTCCAGGTCCTCCCCGCCATTCTATGCAAAACAAAGAACTCCTTCACCCGAAGAAAAAAACTGACATTAAGGTTGATTATGCCCAGCTCCCAGCTGGTCCAGTCTCTGGTCGATCTCCAAAATTCCTTGCTCCAGCCCTTTAAGAGATAACTACTCTGAACAACCTTGGAGAAGAACAGGCTCCCTTAAGACAGTAACTTTCCACATACAAGAGTATATATCTTTTCTTAGATAAGTGCAGCAGCTGGCTAATCTGACCTCATCTAATCAGACCTCATCTAATCTGACCTCGCTAATCAGATCACCTCATCAAAGGCGATCTGTTCCTGTAAAGTGCCGTATTGTTCTTTTTCTGAACCTTGCCTTCTGTAACTCCCTTACCTTACAGTTTCCATGTGTCATTCCTGTTTTACTTTAGAATTCATATGGACTTCCATACTTTGGGATCATTTGCTAAGCTGTGGTCAATAAATCAGACTATTAATTATTAAAATTTGTTAATCACAAATCCTTATTAAAATGCTTCTACACCCCATTTCACAATAAATATTTGCTCAAAGAATGAACAAAGTTTTCAAACAATGCTGAAATTTGTTGCTTTAAAAAAAATTGATATAACTTAAAACACTAGAATACTCACAGACATAGGCTTCCCTTAAGCCAATTTCCATAGTACATGAACTTATAACTTACACCCAGTATCAAGAGACAAAACCTTCGGGTTTCCCTGGTGGCTCAGATGGTAAAGAATCCACTTGCAACACAGGTATCCAGGTTTGTACATACAGTACCAAGAGACAAAACTTTTACTAAAGCAAAAATGTCCCTCATGTCCTTTTTCAGTGAAATCACTCAACCCAGTGACAAATACTCATCTGATTTGTATCTCTATCTGTTATTTTAACATGTACTTGAGTTTTATATCAGTGAAACTGCACAGTATGTATTTTTCTTGTCTTTAATATCTTTATTTCATATTAAAAGTTTTTTAAAGATTCCTACACAAATTTACACTGTCTGTAGTTTGTTTCTATCATTGCTAAGTAGTACTTTGTTATTGGTATGAATCACCATTTATTTATGCATTATTTTCTTCATAGACATCAGGGCTGTTTTCAGTCTGGAGCTGTTATGATTAAGCTCCTATTAATCTCTCTCTCTTTTTTTTTTTTTTTTGTCTGTGATCATATGTTTTTACTTTTTTGGTAGAAGTATGAATAAATTTTTAATAATCTGTTTTCAGTGTGGATATTGGATTTTAAACTCCTGCTAGTAGAACACACAAGTAGCAGTTTCTCCAAGTTGTTGATATTACTGTTTCTTTTTATTTTGTCTGTCTTATTTAATGACATTTGGTCATTAAGTAAGACTAATTAATGACATTAAATGACTAATTATCATTTGGTCTAATTAGTATTTTCCTAATGTGTAATGATGCCGCAGACTTTTGAATTAGCTTATTTACTATTTGTATGTCTTTCTTTCTGAAAGATTCATCCAGTCTTTGAAAAAAAGAAAAAAAAAATGTGCTTCTAAATCAAACACAAATTGGTGGTTTACTGATAGATAACACATGATGTTTATAGGAATATTTGGAATTTTTAAATAAATTACTTGTTACTTGTTATACAAGTATACACTTTCTGACATCACTATTTCCACTTAATTCATGATGATTTTCTATTTTCATTGAACTGGGTATGTATAGAATGAGTCTATTCCACCTCCATTGGGCTTGAAGCTGTAACTTTGTTTCCTCTCTCTCTCTCCCCCCTCCCTCTGGCTAATTATCTAGAGTGTGGAAACCCACTGAACTCATTCTCCTGCTCAGGTTTTTAAGATTCCCCTCTAGAGGGCCCTGTGCCTTAGTGAGTGGTGCAAGCCCTGTTCTAGGGTTTTATTGGTTCTCTGCATAAACCAGGGAATATTAGCTTCTTTCTCTCTTTAACTTTCTTATCGTCAACTCTCGTTCACCAGGTTTCAGTCCTTTAAAGGACCACAACAGGATGGAAGGAGATCCAATGAGCAGATAAAATGTTCATGTTCAAATTTGTGTCTTGCCTTAAAGTAGGATACTTATTTTATCAGTATATTCCTTATTTCTCCTGCTGAGTACATACCCACAATTAGTTTTAGCTAAGAAATTTGGAAAAATTAGAGGCCAAGATTGAGGGCAGGAGGAGAAGGGGACACCAAAGGATGAGAGGGTTGGATGGCATCACAGACTCAATGGACATGAGTTTGGGTAGACTCCAGGAGTTGGTGGTGGACAGGTAGGCTTAGCATGCTGTGGTCCATGGGGAGCAGAGTTGGACATTACTGAGTGCCTGAACTGAAGTGAACTGACGAAATTTAGAAACATTAGAGGCCATTGGATTTTCAAAGAAAATAGTTACAAATATACATTTGTTTATACAGCTATGTATTTCAAATATGTACACATAACTCAGGCTTACCAGGTGGTGCTAGTGGTGAAGAAACCACCTGCCAATGCAGGAGACATAAGCGATGCTGATTCAGTCCCTGGTTGGGAAGATCACCCGGAGGAGGGCATGCCAACCCACTCGAGTGTTCTTGTCTGGAGAATGCCCTTGAACAAAGGAGCCTGTCAGCTACAGTCTATAGGATCACAAAGAGTCAGACATTTTGAAGGAACTTAGCATGTATGCACACATAACTCTCCAAAGATAAAGAAATTAAATATTAATATAAAGTTAACTGTAAGACAATAATTTTAAATAACTTGTTTAGAATCCAATTTAGAAATTTAAATGTTTTATTTTGCCATTTTTGCTTGATATGGATCCCAGTTTTCACAACTTTTTCTTTTGTTACAAAGTATTTTTGCTCAAATTGTTTCCATTATGTCATGTGAATTAAGCAGAAATGTCATTTAAAGAAGACAATATCAAGGAGCATGGGACCGAAACAGCTGTTCAGGTTCCTGGAGTATTTTGGAAGTGACATCTAGAGATTTAGGAGAAATACTAAACCTGCATTTAGCTTAAAACTGAATACCATGTTTCAAAGTCTTTAATAAAATTCAACCATTATTCAAATATTTTAAACTGTTCTCCTAAACAGGGCCATACTTTGATCAAAGGATAATTTCACTAAGTATTTTATTTCAATTGTCCACTTAAGGTACATTAAGTAGATTAATCACAGCTTCACTGTGATAGAGTTAACAATTTAAATCAGAATGTCATATTGAATGAAGTAAGTCAGAGAAGGAGAAATATCATATGACATCCTTTATATGTTGAATCTAAAGAGAAATGATACAAATGAACTTAATTATAAAATAGAAAGATATTCACAGACTTAAAGAATAAACTTATGATTGTCAGGGGAAGGATGGGGAGCAGGGATAAGGAGTTAGGGATGTAAATACTGCTATATTTAAAATGGATTTTCAACATTGACCTACTGTATAGCACATGGAACTCTGCTCAATGCTATATGGCAGCCTGGATGGCAGGGGAGTCTGGAGGAGAATGGATCCACATACATGTACATCTGAGTCCCTTCACTCTTCACTTGAAATTATCACAATATTGTTAGTGGGCTGTGTGTGTGCTTAGTCAGTCTGTCATGTTTGACTCTTTGCAATCCCATGGGCTGTAGTCTCCTCTGTCTATGGACTTTTAAAGGCAAGAATACTGGAGTGGGTTGTGATTTCCTACTCCAGGGGATCTTCCCAATCCGGGGATTGAACCCACATCTCTTGTGTCTCCTGCATCAGTATGCAATCGCTTTACCACTGCATCACCTACCCCAATAGAAAATAAAAAGCTTACATGAAAAACAGAAATAATAATAACAATAAACATACAAGGTACTTAATTCATGAATAACCTTGTGACTATTTTGCTTAATATTTCACTTTGTTTCTTAATTATTATCATAATTATGAGAAAGGTTTTACATTACCTTTATTTTTAAAAAATGGGGACATTTATTGAGACATATATGTATGTCTCAATAAATATATCTCCATTGAGACATATATATATTTGCTCAAGAAGGATCAGCTTTAAAAAATAAGACTGAAAACACACCTTCTGTCCCTCATATGTTTCACATATGAACATGTGAAATAGCCATCCTTGCCCTTCATTAAACACAAGATATTGTCAAATGGAGTCTGTGCTAAGTTTGTGGGTGCTATTAAAGTTTGTGGTTAAAATTTGTGGTAAAGTAGTAAAAGTTTGTGGAGATACACTACTTTAGAATGTGAGTGCTGAGACAAAAATTTCAGAACTTGAAATTGGATCATCTGTATGACCTTCAGAATGTTGCTTAACATCTGTAGAATCCATGCAGATTTTTGTTGATTAAATAATAATTAACTGTAAAATGCTAATAAATATAAGATACTTAAAATGCTATCTGACATTTATAAATGCTCAGAGTTGGCAGCCAAAATAATTATATGTAAAATAAGTACATTAGCTAAATGTTTTTGCTATGTTCACTTACATATTCAGTTTATTTGGTGATCATTTAACTGACTCATGAATATATTGAATATTAAAATAAGCAGAATCACTTTGGTGAAGTAAGTCGATCTTTTTAATGCCCCCCCCACCCCGCTTGTAATTGGCAGTGTGTAGAATAATCAAGTTCATCTACTGATGCCCAAACACCCAGGAGACTCAATGCAACAACAAGTGAATTCCATCAAGTTGCCTGCCCTGGAGCTTCTATCTAGTGTAAGGAATAGGTCATACACAGAAACCTTAACAGGCAGAGTAGTTACAAACCTTTAAGAGTAGAAATAAAATATACAAAGAAATGATGGAATGATGGGAAAGGGTTCAGAGAAGGCAGTTTCCCCCTCCTTCATCAAAGGTTTATATCACTTTGTGCAATTAGCACTGAAATAGACTATCCCTTTAACCTTTTCACATATACTCTTCTGCAGCACCCAGAGGAAAACCTGGTACATCTCAGTGTCCATACCTTTCTCCACACAAAGTATTTCATCATGCTTTTTTTAAAACTTCTTTCTTTGACTGTTCCATGGGGACATTTTCCCATGTCACTTTATCAAAGGGTGGTTGTTTTCTTTCCCAGAAGCCAGACAGCAGGACTTCAAGAGGTGGGTGCCCTCTCAGTTTCTTATCGCTCCTCTCAAGACATTTACTCCCCATGTCCCTGTAAACCCTCAGCTACATCAAAAGAAGTGCCTGGATTGAGGCATCACCCATGTCTTTCAAACACTCTGTAAGAAGTAAGAAGTAATATTGAAGTAGACACCTGAATGGTATAAGCAAAGTCCTATTGAGGAGAGAGTTGCTTGCAGCCTATGAGGCACCAGTTGGGCTAGTGTGTTAGATAGGAAAAAAAACTCAACAAAAAGGTCCTTTTCTGGGTAGTGAGAAATGAGTAAAGTGAAGTGGGGTGAGATATGGGCCTTGGGAAGGCTTCAGAGCCCAGGTTAAAAAGGAGTGGATAGGTCATGTTCAACGTGCAGAGAGTATAATTAAGCATAAATGGAGATGCTCTAGAACAGATATGACATCCTGACATAGTTGTAGAGTCCTGAGCAAGAAAGAGGAGAGAAGACAGTTCAAAAAATATCAAGGAAGTCTGTGCACATGAAAGACCAAACATAAAATCTTAGTGGAAAACCATAAAGCCCCTAGCAATGATGGAGAAGACTGTCAATGTGGAAGAGAGAGGAGGGTATAGGCAAAGATATAAAAAAATAACAACCCAAGAAACACAATATTAAATAAGTGCAAATACTTCAGTTTCATAAAATGGGAACTAAAGGTAAGGAGATCTTATTTTATGTTTATTTATTTATTTAATTTAATGTACCCAGTAGAAATTCACATTCTTTTTTTTTTTTTTTTTTTTAAATATTATTTTATTAGTTGGAGGCCAATCACTTTACAACATTTCAGTGGGTTTTGTCATACATTGGCATGAATCAGCCATATAGTTACACGTATTCCCCATCCCGATCCCCCCTCCCACCTCCCTCCCCACCCGACTCCTCAGGGTCCTCCCAGTGCACCAGGCCCGAGCACCTGACTCATGCATCCCACCTGGGCTGGTGGTCCGTTTCACCATAGATAGTATACATGCTGTTCTTTCAAAACATCCCACCCTCACGTTCTTCCCCAGAGTTCAAAAGTCTGTTCTGTACTTCTGTGTCTCTTTTTCTGTTTTGCATATAGGGTTATCGCCACCATCTATCTAAATTCCGTATATATGTGTTAGTATACTGTAATGTTCTTTATCTTTCTGGCTTACTTCACTCTGTATAATGGGCTCCAGTTTCATCCATCTCATTAGAACTGATTCAAATGAACTCTTTTTAATGGCTGAATAATATTCCATGGTGTATATGTACCACAGCTTCCTTATCCATTCATCTGCTGATGGGCATCTGGGTTGCTTCCATGTCCTGGCTATTATAAACAGAGCTGCGATGAACATTGGGGTGCATGTGTCTCTTTCAGATCTGGATTCCTCAGTGTGTATCCCCAGAAGTGGTATTGCTGGGTCATATGGCATTTCTATTTCCAGTTTTTTAAGAAATCTCCACACTGTTTTCCATAGTGGCTGTACTAGTTTGCATTCCCACCAACAGTGTAAGAGGGTTCCCTTTTCTCCACACCCTCTCTAGCATTTATTGCTTGTAGACTTTTGGATAGCAACCATCCTGACTGGCGTGTAATGGTACCTCATTGTGGTTTTGATTTGCATTTCTCTGATGATGAGTGAGATTGAAAGCATTTCCTCTGAAATCAGGAACAAGACAAGGATGCCCACTCTCACCACTACTATTCAACATAGTGTTGGAAGTTTTGGCCACAGCAATCAGAGCAGAAAAAGAAGTAAAAGGAATCCAGATAGGAAAAGAAGAAGTGAAACTCTCGCTGTTTGCAGATGACATGATCCTCTACATAGAAATTCACATTCTTAAATCTGTGTTCTGGGAAAACTAATGAACTAGGGCAAAAAGTGCATTTATGTGGGGAGTAGTGGGAGGCACACCACTCCTCAAATTATCATTGCAATATTATAACACTTTCAGATTATATCCCATAAAACAAAGTATTAGGCATTTTGGATAAAACATGCTAGAATTATACTAGTCTGTTACCTATAAAAATTGATGATCTAGTAGGAATGTTAAAGATAGAAAATGATTACCACAGAACAACCTACTCTTTTTTTTTCTTCTCAAATCAATTTTTGAACAATTTAGTGAGCTATTTCATGCTAATATACTTAGTTGTCAAGATCAAGGATATTTTATGGTGTCTTACAATTTTCTGTTCCTGAATCTCTGAGCTTTGTTTCCTGTATAACTCTTCCAGGAAGGATGCACAACCAAGTATCATCACATACAGATTCAAACTAGTGGGGTGAAGGAGCAAGAATGGTGTGTGCCTCTGCACACAGTTCCAACACACTTCTGTTGTCTAAATTTATTTAATTGAACACACTCCACTGGCTTCAAGTAGATTTGAGAAACATGTGATATTATTCAGGTGTTGCAGAGCTCATACAGGTCTACTAAATTTAAAGAGTAGAATCAATGCCTTAGAGCCTCCATGGACGCATATAACATACAACCATGAGAAAGAATAACCCGTGAGAAGCATTTGCATAGAATCAGTAGGAGATTGTGACTTGCAAATGGAAGAGAAAAGACAGAAAGAGAAGTTAGAATGATTTTCTGATTTCTGGATGGGGCAGTTATATGCAATGGGATCATTCATTGTTTAAGGGAACTTGGGCAGTTCAGCATTGTACATGATGAATTTGATATCAATGTGAGATGCTAATCACAAGATTCTCTTAAATTGGAGAGGCAGCAAGAAGAGGCAGAAGTAAGATCATCCTACAATAATTCCTTGGGGCATGATGTGGTATCCTGAAAAGTCTGCAGGGCAAGAAATGTGTAATGGCAGTATCATTGGCTATTTCAAATGAAATTGTGAAAGGCTCTCCTGATTGATTTCAGAATAAGAAGCAACAAAGAACATTACTTTCCCCTGCCACACAGATCTATACATGTGTATAAGTGTGAGGAAGCCAATCTAAACATCTTCATTCAACATGCAGTGTTGGTTTCTCTCCCAGAAAGCCTCTAATTTTAAAAGATACTGAGAAAAATTGAATTTCTGGTTCTCTTCATTGAAATTTACTTCCAATTACCTGATTATATTCTCTAAGGTCCTGTTTATTTCTCTATCTCTCTCTGTCTCTCTAGTATATAATGGCTTAAATGTATATTTTAAATATAACAAATAGCAATATATTAATGATAGAAATTCTAGCACACTAATCATAGAAACAAAAATAATAATAAGAAGAAAGAATAACCTTTAGTTTGAGTTTTTGCAATGTGTCAGTCTTTGGTGTGTATGTGCATGTATGTATAGACAACATGTATGTATGTATGTATGATTATGTAATGATGCAGGTGTGTGTTATTTAGTGTATTGTCTAATGCATTTCACTTAATCTTCAAAAGATTAGTATGAAAAGTGTACCGCTATTATCCTGACTTTATCGAAATTCATTTCAACTCAAACTTCATCATTAATTGGCATTTTATATCATAAAGAGACATAAAAGATATGTGTTTACATTGTAATTTCTTGTCTCTTCAAAGCATTAGAAAAAATTGAGGTTATATTTCTATTTTTTATATATATGATTAATATCTTTATCTGAGTCAAAAGCACACCTGCCCTCAGGCTAGGTAATATCTATCATACAATTTTCTACCCATATTCCATATCAACTTCTTAATAATGAAAACTTTTGTTTCATTCATTTTTAGGGCAATTCAACTTATGACTCCTGTATGTTCAATGAAAATCTATTTAGTTTATTGAATTGTTTATAACAACCAGTTATTTCAAGTCAGTTGCACACCAACTAAGTCTGATATTTGAAGTTTTCTGAGAGAACTTATCATTATTTTATCAAGCAAGTCACTGATATTATGTTATAGAAAATTAAAAAGTAAAAATGGCAGTATCATATAGTGCAAAATATAAATCTTCAGATTTAGTATTTCCCAGGATTTCCAAATTAAACACTTTTCAAAGTAAATATTTTTCAGAAAGAAATGATTTGGTGTTTTTGCATTTGTTTACATTACAATGATAACTTTAATGTAAATATAAGATGCTAGAACATACAAATATTTCTTTAACATATAAATGTGCAGTCTTACCAAGATTAATGAATAACTGACCTCTAGTTAAATGGAGATATAAAACAATATTGTGTGTGCTTAATTTTATAATGATAAATCTAGTAAAGAAGGGCAAATAATTTGATTTTATTTATAGTGTATTTTGAAAATCCTGATAAATGCAAAATAATAATGATTAGAGTGTAGTACATTCATTGAGTAAAGATTACAAAGGTCTTTTTATTTCCTTTGAGGAAGGATTGAAGTATGGCTGTGTATTTAGCTAAAATAAAACCTATAAGTGATAGCATTTTTTACAATTCATCTTCAAGATTCTTCTAGAAAATACAGGGATATAAACTGCATTGCACATCTCTTTTCTGAAATATAGCATTATTAAACAAGGAAATGTTGATGCTAGATGGAAAGAAACTTTATGTTGGGTAAGAGTTGCACAAATGTGGAAGGGGCTAAGACTTGTAATGCATATGTCTCCACTTTGAACATAAAGCAAGGAAACTCATCACTAGAGCATTCCTCTTTTGATTCAAGAATAAAATTTCATTCAAGATCCTGGCTGTCATACAAGACATTTTTTCATCATTCTAGCATCTTGGGAGTATGTTTCCAGATCCTTGATTGATTGGTTATGCAATAAGTTATGAAAGAGAACTGTCAAAGCTTTAGGTGCCTCATAGATATTGGCAGGACGATAGAAGTAGGATGATGAAGGAGTTAGTGAATGTATCATGGAGTGTTTCTAGTACCTGAAGACAAAATAATAAACAATCTTGTGGAGACAATGCAAACTCTCTAAAAATGTAAATATAATTGATACATCATCAGAAACCTTTGATAACAGGGACCAGACAAACATAAATCAATAATTTTATAAAATAAGCATTTGAGAACTTATGATGGTACAGGGACTCAGTGTGAGTAGACTAGACATTACCCATACTCAGCACTAAGATGAAGTGTTAAGTTTTGAATCAGGATGACTATAGGAAAAAGCAAAATCAGCAGGACAAAATTATTCCAGGCATGAGAAAACATCAACAACTTTGTACACAGACATACTGAATTTCAGTTGTCAGTAACCACTGATGTTCGAGACTTATGATCAACCAGTTCTTGGAAGGCACCACTGCCCGAAACCTGAATCTACATCTATACGGAATTTTTACTGAGTTAGTAAGTCAAACCAGTAAAGAGAGTCAGGACCAAATTTACATGCATATATCCTGCAAACCTCATTCATATGCTGATCATTTAAAGCTCATAAAATCATAGTAAATTGATTCTAAAATTTCAAGGAATTCAATGCAAAATCAGAATTTGTTTATTTCATAATGAAAAAAAATAGTTTATGGCTGATTCATATTGATATTTGGCAGAAAACAACAAAATTCTGTAAAGCTATTATCCTTCAATTAAAAAAAATAAATTTTTTAAAAATAGCTAATTTAATGGATAAACATCATGTTACAAAAAATATCCACTTCCAAAGTTGCCTGAAATTCCTTTGGTTTTAATTGCAAAATGCACATTAGTAACTCTCATTTTCACATACAGCTAAATGTAAACAAGTTTGAGATTCACACTACTTTTCCCCCCTTTTCTGTTTAGCTCTAATTTGATTATTTATTTATAGGTAGAAAAAAGGAATTCAGGATGGAGCATGAGAATCACACTTTCAGCAATGACTTCATTCTTTTGGGACTCTTTACTTCTTCTCAAGCAAGTCTGGTATTCTTCTCTTTTATATTCACCATTTTTGTTTTGACTGTAACAGAAAATACAGTCATGATTCTCATTATCCACAGGGAATTACGACTTCATACTCCAATGTACTTCCTGCTTAGCCATCTCTCTTTTATGGATATCTTGCATATTTCCAACATTGTTCCCAAAATGATCACTGACTTTCTGTCAGGCAGCAAAACTATTTCTTTTGCAGCCTGTGGCGTCCAGATATTCCTATCCCTCACCCTCTTGGGTGGCGAGTGCCTTCTCCTGGCAGCAATGTCCTATGATCGCTATGTAGCCATCTGTCACCCCCTGCGCTACCCTATGCTTATGAATGACTATGTCAGCGTTCTCATGGCTGGAGGGGCCTGGTTTGTTGGGATAATCAACTCCATAGTTCACACAGCTTACACACTTCACTTTCCCTTTTGTGGCTCAAGAGCCATCGATCACTTTTTCTGTGAAGTCCCTGCTATGTTGGTGTTGTCTTGTGTGGACACAACACACTATGAACGAGGAGTTTATGTAAGTGGCATCATTTTCCTGCTTATCCCTTCCTCTCTAATCTTTGCATCTTATGTCCAAATTCTCCTTACTGTCCTCCAAATGAAATCTTCAGAGGCTTGGAAAAAGTCATTTTCTACCTGTTTCTTCCACATGATTGTAGTCATAATGTACTATGGGCCTTTTATTTTCACATACATGAGACCTAAAAAGTATCACACTCCAGGCCAGGATAAGTTCCTGGCAATATTCTATACCATCCTCACACCATCTTTCAACCCAATTATCTATAGCTTTAGGAATAAAGATGTTCTAGAAGCACTGAAAAATATGCTGAAAAGTAACTTTGTCCAGAAAAAACAATAGAAAAAATGCTCGAAATACCTGTTTTCTATTTCCACAGTTATATTTAGACAATATCTGTTATTCATATCTCTGAGAAGATAATAAAAAAGTTCTTATCTCTTCAACTGTAGAAAGAAGCAGATGTTTCCAAAATCCTGATAATGATAAAGTTTATCACAGGGATTTGCCTTACAAATACATTTATCTAAAAAATATACCTTCCTCTCTATGGTACTGATTATAATTGTCAGTCTTTAATCAAAAGTCAAATATGACTCAATGTTTTCAATTTTGTATCACTAAAATTATAAGAATGTGTAAAAATATTTTATAATAAAATCACATTGTATTGAATATATATATGTGTGTTAGTCGCTTAGTTGTGTCCGATTCTTGTAACCCCAGGGATTGAAGCCCACCAGGCTCCTCTTTCTGTGGAATTCTCCAGGCAAGAGTACTGGAGTAGGTTGCCATTCTCTTCTCCAGGGGATCTTCCCAACCCAGGGATCGAACTTAGGTTTCCTGCTTTGCAGGTAGATTCTTTACTGTTTGAGCTACCAGGGAAAATAATTTTATAAAAAGTTATGTGATTCTCTCTCTCTATTTATGTAGATATATATATGTATATTCCATGTAAATACAGAATATACTTATGTATTCCATATAAATATATACCATACATATATTCCAGTAGATTTGGAATATATATATATATATTCCATATACATATATATATGTATGTGTGTGTATATATATATATACATATATATAAAAAGGGAGAAAGAGAGCCACATAAATTTTTAAATTATATTTCAAACACTACAATGTTATTAAAAGTTTAAGGTAATGTTCATCAAAGGTACAAATTACCAGTCTGGAGATAGGTACTAGGGATATACCAAAGAGCATTGTAATTATATGAAAAATAAGATACATTTTATATTTAAAAGTTGCTAAAATAGTAGATTAAAAAACTTCTCATCACTCAGAAACAATTGTAATTGTGGGTGATAGATTTTAACTAAACTTATTGTGGTAATCTTATTGCAATATATGCATACATGTACACATGCATGCTAAGTTTTGCAATACACACACACACACACACACACACACACACACATGTATATCAGAACATCATGTTCTATGCCTAAATGTAACACAATGTTTTATGTCAATTATATTCCTGTAACACAAAGAATATGAAATATATTACTATCATTACAATATATTCTTCTCTGGGCATACCGCTTATAATATTAAAATAATATTAATACATGATATTCATTAAGTGGACCTCCCTGGTGGCTCAGCAGTAAAGAATCTGCCTGCCAGTGCAGGAGAGATAGGTTCAATCTGGGGGTTGGGAAGATCCCCCAGAGAAGGAAATGGCAACCTATTCCATTGTTCTTGCCTACTCTCTCCTCATCTCAATTGAGGAGGAATTTAGTGGCCACAGGACTGGAAAAGGCTAGTTTTCATTCCAATCCCAAAGAAAGGTAATGCCAAAGAATGCTCAAACTGCCACACAATTGCCCTCATCTCACAGGCTAGCAAAGTAATGCTCAAAATTCTCCAAGCCAGACTTTAACAATACATGAACCGTGAACTTCCAGATGTTCAAGCTGGTTTTAGAAAAGGCAGAGGAACCAGAGATCAAATTGCCAACATCCGCTGGATCATCAAAAAAGCAAGAGAGTTCCCAGAAATCATCTATTTCTGCTTCCTTGACTATGCCAAAGCCTTTGACTTTGTGGATCACGATAAATTGTGGAAAATTCTGAAAGAGATGGGAATACCAGACCACCGATCTGCCTCTTGAGAAATCTGTATGTAGGTCAGGAAACAACAGTTAGAACTGGACATGGAACAACAGACTGGTTCCAAATAGGGAAAGGATTACATCAAGCCTGTATATTGTCACCCAGCTTATTTAACTTATATGCAGAGTACATCATGAGAAACGCTGGGCTGGATGAAGCACAACCTGGAATCAAGATTGCTGGGAGACATATGAATAACCTCAGATATACAGCTGACACCACCCTCATGGCAGAAAGTGAAGAACTAAAGAGCCTCTTGATGAAAGTGAAAGAGGAGAGTGAAAAAGTTGGCTTAAAACTCAACATTCAGAAAACTAAGATCATGGCATCCAGTCCCATCACTTCATGGCAAATAGATGGGGAAACAGTGGAAACAGTGGCCAACTTTATTTTTCTGGGCTCCAAAATCACTGCAGATGGTGACTGCAGACATGAGATTAAAAGACACTTACCCCTTGGAAGGAAAGTTATAACCAGCCTAGACAGCATATTAAAAAGCAGAGACATTACTTTGCCAACAGAGGTCCGTCTCGTCAAGGTTATGGTTTTTCCAGTAGTCATGTATGGATGTGAGTTGGACTATAAAGAAAGCTAATTGATGCTTTTGAACTGTGGTGTTGGAGAAGACTCTTGAGAGTTCCTTGGACTGCAAGGAGATCCAACCAGTCCATCCTGAATGAGATCAGTCCTGAGTGTGCATTTGAAGGGCTGATGTTGAAGCTGAAATTCCAATACTTGGTCCACCTGATAAGAAGAACTGTCTCATGTGATAAGACCCTGATGCTGGGAAATATTGAAGGCTGGGGGAGAAGGGGACAACAGAGGATGAGATGACTGGATGGCATCACTGACTCAATGGACATGACTTTGGGCAAACTCTGGGAGTTGGTGATGGACAGGGAGGCCTGGCATGCTGCAGTCCATGAGGATGCAAAGAGTTGGACATGGCTGAACGACTGAACTGAACTGAACTTGGGGGAAACAAAAAGCTAGAATTATACAAAGCGACAAATCAGTACAACCGTATCTGTCACTTGGCCCTCTCCTGGAAACTTTCAAAATCTGAAAAGACTTCACAAACTCTATTTGAAAAACGTTTGACTAATAAATCAGAATATTTATCTTAAAAAGTTTAGTGAGGTAACAGAGAACATAAACAACTATACAGAATTAGACAATCAATGTAGAAACAAAATGAAAAGTTCAACAAAATTTGAAACTGTAAAAGAGAACCAAACAAATCTAACCCTAGAACTGAACACAGTAATTGAAATGAAGAAAAGCAATAGAGACTAAATAGCAGACTAGATCTAGCAAAAGAACTCTCTATGAGATCAGAGATTACCAACAGGAATAATAATAGCAACAACAAAAACTGTGAAAAAAATGGAAAAAAACATATAGCACTTATAGGATAGTATAAGTCACTAAGAGGAAAGAAAGAGAAAGGGAGGCAAAAGTTTATTTAATGTAGTAAATGAAAACAATATAGAAACTGAAAATCTGGGGAGGGAAGTGAACATCCAGATCCATGAAACTCAAAGAACTCAAAATAAATTAAACATAAGGAAATCTTCCCCTAGACATATTGTAATTCACAAATCAAATATTTTAAAAATCTAAGCTGAATCAATATTACTCCTTGTCAAGTAAAACATACAATTAATTAACTTACTGAAAACTATTGAAAATATAAGAACACAAGTTATAATCTGCAATAAAATTTATTGTTGAATATTTTCTCAATATCGTTGCACCAAAGTAAATATTATTTTCATTAGATAGTTTATTACATGAAAAAATTAGCAATCTAATTATAATTATTACATGACACTTTTTTATAATTTAATGAGTTTTACCAAAAGAATGACAATTTCAAATAAATTATGTAAACTTAAAAAAATTAAAAACTATTCTCATAAGTGTGATATTTTTAAGAATCCTTGCTCACATGTTTTGTTAAATTAAACACATCCTATTTGATTTATTAAATTTTTGGCCAATATAATCATAATAGGAAATAAATTAGTATATGCAGACATATCAATACTGTGCACTTACTGAGTAACAATATATAAAATATATGATTTAAAAATTTAGAGGCATAATAATATTGAAAGAATCTGAATAAATAAGCAGTGTCTTTCTGCACCAACTAATACTAAATACACCAGGGAAAATTTCTATAGAAGTTATTTGAACTCCTACCCAAACCTTGGCTTGTGGCCATCCTGGGCTTCTAGTAATTTAACTGATATTATGTAAGTCTCGGTGGATATACCTAAGTGCCTAAGTGGATGGAAAAAAAAAAAAGAAAAAAAGAATTAAATTGAGTTTCAGGTAAAGGAGGCCTAGAATCAAATCACTGTGACCCCTGAGTTTCAATAAAGGCATTTAAAATGTCAGCTTTAGAGATGTAAATATTAATATATTTGTTTAGAAATTTTTCAAAGAATTTTACTCAGGAAATACTTTGCTCCCATGAAGAAGTTTGGACTGCTTTCAGCTAATCAAGCCAGTGCGTGTGTAAAAGTGCAGATATAATAAAAGGTACTAATTGTATTTTTATTTCTATTTGCCACCGAAGAGAAGGGACACTTCAGCAACTGCTTAATAGGAGTTTATTCAGAAGTAAGTAAGTACTTCTGCTTATACTAAGCAATACAGCCAGGCCTGTTGTTAGCCAGAGAATTCAAAAAGAAAACTTCATTTGACTGAAGTTAGTTTCACAAGGTATACAAATATTTTATACTAGATTGTATATCCTTAAAAGTAAAAAACTATATGGGCTATTCAAACACTTGCAAACATTTTTTAAAGACATGAAGCTCTGTTTAAATCTAACATTTTTTATCATATAATTCTGACTATTAATCTGAGTGTGAATGACTGTGAAAGGATGGTAAAATATAGCAAAACTGATAAAGACAGCTGTTGATATTGTTTATAAACTACTCTTCTAAATTTATGGGGAATAATGCATGGGTCTACACTCACCTATACCATATACTGAAATATGATGGAAAATAATCATGATATTTTACAAAACATACAATAAACTCTCATAAAATTCAAATAGTACTTCAAATATGAGATTTATGTGGCTGTGATTGAAGTAAGATATGCATAGAAAAAAGAAGAAATTCAACTAATAAACAATATTCATTAAAGAAATGAGAATTCATTGTATCCATAGGCTATGATATATCCTTTGCACATGGGAAATATTGTAGCCAAGAAGGGAATGTTTTAAAACAGCATAGGTAACACAAATCATAATCTCTAGGAGTAGAGATGTTTTCATGCAAGCACACTATACAATAACATGGAAGCTGATTTTATTGTATTAACTCCTTGGCAGTGTTGATTACTGTTTGGATTGAAATCATTCAGGACTTAAGGTAATCAGTTTAGGAAATGAGTGATATAATATACATAAGAGTTGGTTAAGCTAAGAAATAGAGGTTTTAAATGAAATTTGATATTAAGTGTGTGATTCCACTTTTTAAAATACTGTTCAGCAAAAATTGTACAACATAAAATGAACAACAAAAAGTAGTTTTCTACCTTATTCATAAATGTGATTTCTGAAAGGGAAGTGAGATGAAGTTGTTGGAAGAGATAGAGCCAAATCATATTCAGTATGCTCTGGATGTGCTCACGTTATATTTGAAGAATAATTTAATATTTAGGGAATCGAATTCTCAATAAAGTTTATAGAGGGCAGCCTTTCTTATTTATTATTAATTTTAATTTTTGGTTTATGAATGAAAATTCATTACATGGTAATGTTGCAACCTTAATACTGCTTCCTACTCTTTCTTTTACCCTAAATGAACTCACAATTTCTAAGTAAAACCTAAAAATTACTTGTCTAAATTTCATATCGAAATATAAAATGGAATAAATAGTGAAGGTAAACAATAATGGCTATTGTTACCTGTCTGTGGATATATTTTGATCATCTGTATCCATAAATTCTATAATTTGAAAGATAGCTTCTAGAAATAAACTAGCTATTAACCGTATGTTTAATTATCTTTTTTTATACTTTTAAACATAAACTGTATAATTGAGGTGTCTTATGCTTTTAACTTGTACATTTTATTTATTTTTATTTCTTATAAATAAATATTGAGCAAATTTATCTGAACAAACAATCTTGCATAATTTTGTGAATATAAAATGGGTTGTAGCATACAGAAATAATTTGAAAACATGCAATTGTAGTTAATGACAAGTGAGGTGAATGTAAATGTTGGTTATGAATTATAAAGACGCTAAAATGTATAGCTCTTCTCAGTGATATTTTACACCCTGGCATGCACTGATTTTTATGTTTTATCTCCTAGATGGCCTGTAATATTCCATGTCTCTTTGTACCTGTTCTACTTAAAAAATACAGACTCAGATATTTATATTCTTTATGCTTACAATTCTTGTAAGTAAATAAGATAAAATTGTATCCAGTTTTAAACTTAAACTCTCTCTTTCATGTACCTGTGTATTAAAACAGAATAAATACATTCTTATTGCAAGACAAAATTGAAAGACATATTATTATAATCAGTTTCTGTCTTTCAAAATATTTGCTAATTACTAGTTTACCTAATAATGCTTATTCACCACTGTAAAATTTCACTGAATAATGTGAATTAGGACACACAAGCATATAAACACAAATATTCTATGTATTTAGATCTCATTATATGTAAAAATATTATATACTTTAAAACTTAGAAATACACATTATTTGAATACTAAGCACTATTAGTAAAATCTCTAAATCAGTTAATTAATATAAGTCTTTATTCACCCTTGGCTCTTCTTTAGCAAAACCTACTGTGGAAACACTTGAAGGAATATAGAATCTCATGTAAGTCTCCATAGAAGGATATTGTGTAGAGCTATGCTTATCTATAGCCCAGGGGACTCTCTTTTGGGTAATATGGTTCTGATCCTATGAAAGTCATTTTACAGTGCTGTCAATTCTAGATAACTGATGGAAATACAAAATAATTTTATTATAGACATTTATGACCAGTCAATTTTTAGGAACTATAATCGACTTCTTGTAGCTAATGTATTCAATAACCTCACAGTATAATTGATCTAGTAACCTGGTTTACTGGTTTCCCAGCCCTAAACATTTGAGTAAGGAAGGTCATTTGGGGAAAGGTCTAGCAGTTTAGTTTACTTCAGACATCTTGAGAAGAGAGGTTATCCAAATTTCTCTAAAACCTGGTGGAAATTGTCTTTGTGCTTTAAGAACTTGTGAAAGTCTGATCTGAGATTTCTTATAACACTTCCAACAAAGCAAGTTTAAGAAACATTGTCAGATAAATCCATAGTCTTACTGTATCTCTGTAAATAGTCGCGCCAGTTTTATTTTCTAATCAAGACTATTTCATTGAGAAGAGTTTTGCTCTAAAGCAAGGAGAGTGTAGGGTGCAAAAATCTGTGCTTCAGTGGAAAACTCTGCCTTGTCTAGGTTCTAGAGGATGCTCTTCTGTGTTTTCTAATTCAATCACTAGGTCACTATACAATTGTAAAGAGCTCACTTAACATATTCATGATTTTATGCTTTACCTTTTTTTTAATAATAAAATTATGATTTTTAAAACTTTGTTTCATAACATACGAATCACTGAAAGGTGGATTTTTAAAGTATTTCACTTCCAACTCTAAATATAAATATAGGGGGAAAGTATAGCGGAAAAAATGCTCTACACTGAAGTTGATGCATATTGATTTTAAGAGATGGCTATACACGTAATTTGGGCTTCCCTGGTGGCTCAGACGGTAAAGCGTCTGCCTGCAATGCTGGAGACCTGGGTTTGATCCCTGGGTCAAGAAGATCCCCTGGAGAAGGAAATGGCAACCCACTCCAGTATTCTTGCCTGGAAAATCCCATGGATGATGTAGCCTGATAGGCTACCGTCCACGGGGTCGCAAAGAGTCGGAGACGACTCAGCGACTTTACTTACTTACTTATACGTAGTTTATTTTGAAACTTGAGTAGCATTTTGGATGGTTTTAATTATCGTACAGAATGTGTATATCTATAATCTGAATTACTCAGACAGTGATATGATTGTTTCCTTCAAGTGAAATCTAGAAAGAGAGAATTTTGTTTTGGGAGCAAAATATGAACTGTATTTCATTTAAAAGCTTTGAGAGACCAATTTGTGAAAATACTTTAAAACTGGTATGTATGAGAAAGTAGAGAAATATGTCAAAGCGAGTTAACTATGAACACTGAAATAGCTTTGTGTTTTAAGACATATTTCATATACATTCTTGACTTTCTACTACCTATATAGAATTATATTTTAATGACTTCAATTTATTTTTTTCTTTTGCCATTTTCAGTTCTTTATTGTTTGTCAATAAAAAGTAACCCACCCTTATTTCAGGTTTATTTTCACAAATATTTAATATGTAATAAATAAGATAGGAATGGGATGTGTTTACATAGATTGATAGATAGATTGGTAAGAACTAACTGGAAATTCAGTTCTCTAACAATATATTTTAAGGTAAAGTCACTTCAAATATCTGAATCTCAACCTTGTCATTGATAAAATGTCAGTGGTGGTGTCAAGGTCAAGAGAGGGTAGTAAAGACTAAATACAATTTAATTCAGGAACATATCCTAATATGTAGCAGGTGCCAACCTATAGAGATGATCAATAAAAGTTTAAATTTTTATCTTTTCTTCCATATATTACATGGCCCCAATATTTTTTTTTCATCTAGCATTTTCCTCTTATGTTTAATGTCATTAATGCTGATGCCTTGATTGCAATATTTTAGAAAAATTTTAAAAATCAAAGAGATCAAAAATGTTTTGTAAATGGAAATATGTTATTTATTGTTTTTTCAGTGGATAAAACCCCAGAAGTTACATTTTAAAAAGCTAGTTGACTTTATTTTAACCTAGGAAAATGTCCTATTAACTTTAGAGGTAGAAGTACTCAAGGATAATATTCAGCAGCTAAAATTGGTTCCCTGATGAATGCAGAGGTCTTTTATGTAATACCGCATGACAGAATGTTAGAATACTGACACATGAGTAACTAAAACATTGCTACAGGGTCAGTCACAACACATGGGATAAAACATCAGATATGATGTGTCATTCATCGCTTCCCTTGTTTATTTTTTCACCTTCAGAATGTAATAATATTAACTACTCGATAGAAAATGCATGCAATGTATGTTTTAGTAGCTCAGCATGTCCAACTCTTTGCAACACCATGAACTGTGGCCTGCCAGACTCCTCTATCCATGGGATTCTCTAGGCAAGAATACTGGAGTGAGTTGCCATTTCCTTCTCCAGGGAATCTTCCCGACCCAGGGATTGAACACAGGTCTCTTGCATTGCTGGCAGATTTTTTATCATCTAACCCATCAGGGAAGTTCAAAATACATGTGATGGGAATGATCATAACTCCATTGTTAATTTCAAATATTATATTTTAACTTACTCTTAACTAAGTTACTTATTTAAATTATATACTATGGGATCAAGTTCATATCCTATATGTTTCTGAACATAAGTGGCATTTATGAAGAAACATTTCTCCCACTTTTTCCTTTGCAAAGCTGTCAGAGACCAAACAGTATTCAAAGGTTGATTCTTCTGTATATGTCCAGAAACCTGCCATAGGTTTGAACACTGTATTTGGAACTTAAAATATTGAATAATTTCAATTATATTTGAATTCTATTTTTTAATTTTTTGTGTGGTAAATATGCTTACCATAATTTTTTACCATTTTATCCATATTTAAGAGTATAGGTGAGTGATAAGTATATTAACATTATTGCACAAACATTACCCACATCACACAGGACATTGTTATCTTACTCAACTGAAACTCTCTACTTATTAAAGACTAACTCTTCACTCCTCTCGTGTGCCAGTCTTTAGCAACAACCATTCCACTTTCATCTCTATAAGTTTGACTACCCTGGGAAACTCATATATGTGGAATCATGTGTATGGGTTGTCATGACTGTCTTATTTTACTTGACAATATCTGCTAGCTTCATCCACGTGGTAACATGTAGCAGCATTTCCATCCATTTTAACACAAGATATATGTATACATATATATATACACACATATAGATATGTATATATAAGTTTAGTAATTAATCTGTAAATGGACATTTTTGTTGCTTCCACCATTTAGCTATTGTGAATAAAGTGAAAAAAGCGTGGGTATATGGATACCTGTTCTAGATTTCACTTTCATTTATTTTGGAAATGTACTTGGAGGTGGAATTACCTTGTCATATGGTGATTCTATTTTTTTTTTTTTTTTTTTAGAAATTGCAATAGCATTTTCCACAGTGGTTACACCATTTTGTGTTTCCTCCATCACTGCATGTGTTCTAATTTCTTCATATCTTTGCCAAAATTTGTTATTTTCTGCTTTTTTTTTTTTTTTCCTACTGTTCCCCATGCAATAAGTTGGTATCTTATTGTAACTTTGACTTTAATTTCCCTAAAATTTTTGGTATTGAGTATCTTTTCCTCTGTTTATTGGCCATTTGTATATCTTTGAAGAAATGCTTATTCAAATGTGTCCACCATTTAAACATTTTTCTGTTGTTGTTGAGTTATAGTTCTTTACATACTCTTTGTATCAGTTCATTATCTGGTATACATTTTGTAGATATTTTCCATTTTGTGTGTTGCTTATTCACCCTTCTGACAAATTTCTTTGATTCACAGAAGCTTTTTATGGAATACATCTATATTTTTGCTGTTTCAGTGTTACGACTAAGAATAAATAGCTAAATCCAATGTTATGAAACTTTCATGTTTCCTTCTAAGAATTTACAGTCTTAGCTCTATAGTTAGCTATTTCATTCATTTAAACTAATCTGTGTATGCTGTAAGATAATGGACCAATTTTAATATATACATATGGATCTGAAGTTTTCCTAGCAATATTATTTGAAAGAACATCCCAATTGTAGGTATGAATGAGATGTGTCAAAAAATTCATTCGATCACATATGTGAAGTCTTTTTCCTGATATCTCTAAAATTTTGGTTTTGTTTTTCTTTATAACAGTACTACAGTCTTTGTTTTTGTAGCTTTGTGGTAAGGTTTGCTCAGAAAGAGTGAGTTTTCCAATTATTTTATAAGATTGCTTGGGCTAGCCTGTGTATTTGAATTTCTTAATGAATTTTAGAATGTATTTCTTCTATTTCTTCAACTTCCTTTTGGGATTATGATAGATATTTTATTGCATCTGTTCTTTGCTTAAGTAGTATCAGCACTTTAACAATATTCAGTTTTCCAACCCAAAGGCACAGAGCACTTTTCCATTTATTTGTCTTTGCTTCAGTTTCTTTAAGCAGTGTTTTGTGATTTTCAGTGAGTAAGTTTTCTGCCTTCCTTGTTAAGTTTATTCCTAATAATTTTATTCAATTGTATGATACTCTTAATGTAATTGTTTTCTTAAATTCTTTTTGGTATATACATAATATGCGTTATTAGTGTACAAAAATGCACTGATTTAGTATCCTGCAACATTGCTGAGTTATTAGTCCTAATGGATCTTCATTTTCTACACATGAGATAATGTATATTTTCAACCATGCTGATTTCACTATTTTCTTTATAGCTAGGATTTTGATTTGTTTGTTTTACTTGCCTAGAGGTTCTTTTTAGTACTTCCAGTACTATATTAATTAGAAATGGCAAAAGAGGACTTTCTTGCCTTGTTCTTGATCTGAAAGAACATTTTAGTCTTCCACCATTGATTATAGAGTTAGTTGTGAGTTACATTTTTAATTGCGACATTAGTTTATACCACCTTAATATTTTATTTAAGTAAAGAAGAACTTGATCTTAGTGGCCAACAGAATGAGCCAATGGTTTCATCACCCACTCCTCCTTATTCCTAAGGCATATATTTTAAAATATTTTAGCACATTTCCCTCTATTTAGCAATATATTTTTCACCAATATGCTTATATTTAATACTTACTAAATACCAATACCACCTCAACTCTTCTCCCTGGCTACTGTGAACAAAGACATTTCTCTCTATATACCACCATCTCCACCTCTTTTGTGTGTGTTACCATCATTTCAACATAGTTACATCCAACTTTGCATCTGCAATGACTAGGTTGACAACATTGTTTGATCTTCCACTATAGATTGCTATAATAGAAGAATATAAATTATTTTAAAATCATGATATTTTAGTGTATATTTCTCTGTATACAATTCTTCTCATTATTGGTATTTTTACTGTCAAGACATTTTTAGAGCTATGTATTTATAGGCAATGCTGAGAATATTCAGAAAACATATTCAAGAAGACATTTAAAATCCTAAAGAAGTTATTTTGCAATATAGCATTTCTCATTTATTTTTCTGTTTTCTATTCATGATATTTCAATATAGTGACTCATGTATATCAATACTGAAAGTATTTTTCTTTGATAATATTAGCTCCATTATTATTTTTTATGTGAATTTCTAGGAATGACTATACATATATGTTAGTTTCCTTATAGTACTTCTCTAATTCTCCTGTCCCTTCAATATGGCAACATAATTAGATGTTTGTTGCTGTTCTATTTTAAATATTAATTCTATAGAATTTTTCCCCTTTGTGTTTGAAACTTCCCATTAATCTTTTCATTGATTATCTTTTTTTCTTACTTAGCAAAAGACTTTCTTACCTGTCTCTTTTACGTATCTAATGATATGTGATTTAATAATATCTTATACTTCTTTGAAGAGAAAACTCATTTTTTAAAGTGTTCTCTTTTTCATTTTTTTCAATTATTTAATTCACTCTATATTTGTATATGATTGTGTGTGTTTCAGTACGTGTATATGTATGTGCCCATATTCAGTTTTCTCTTTCATGTTTGGCAGTTCCTTTAAAAGTCTGGAAAAAATTGGCTCTAGAATAATATTTACAAGTAAAACACAGCATGCAGTGTAGAATTAATAAATTCTTATAATATCACTGAGAATGCTGTTTCCAATATTCATTTATGAGAATACTTTCAGAATGTCGTTTTCTGTTTTCCATTAAATGATTGACCACTTCTCTATTCAAAGTTCTTCTTTCAAAAGAACCTAGAATATTTCATCTCTCATTGTGCCATATGCTTCCCTGTTCCCTTTTAGTTTAGTACATGTCTATTTCTTAAACATCATGATAGGTTTTTAAGAAGGAGGAGATTATAAATATATGTAGTTAACTGAACACACTCATCTAGAATTGAAAATAATTTTAAGTACAAACAATGGTAAAAAATGAAATGAATACAGCAAAGAAATGTAGGGCAATATTTATCAAATAATTATTAAAAAATAAAATTTGTGCTAATGGGAGGCATTGAGTAAATTCACAAAAGCTACAAGGGGCACATTTTACAGATATTCAGGTAAAGGGTCTATGTTATCTATAGTATTAAGAATGTTGTTGAGGAGGAAGAAGAGAATGACTTTGTGTAAACAGTACTTAACAATAAGGATTCATCCTAGATTTCACAATGAATGAGCCAAATGATATTAATTGGCTTCAAATAAGCTTGATTTGACATTTCTATGTAAAAAAATTCTGAAGAAAGAAAAATATTAATAGCTTCCCATCATCAGCTGATACATTGATACAGTTTTAGAGGTAAGCTTTTGGGTTTGAATATGAAAGATAAATAATTCATTAATTGTAATAAATATTTATTTGCAGAATTTATATAAGGTATGCATTTGCATTGATGTCCTATGAGTATATTTCAATTATGATATCTGATTTTGATGATACTTGAGTTCATGTAGGTGGTAAAAACACTTATCTTAATGATTTCTTAATAATTTTTTATAAGCAAATTCAAAGATTTCTGGGAAAATTTTGGCAAAAAATATTTCATCTTAAACTTTCAATCTCTGGCTTAAAATTTAAATTTATCTTTTGAAAAATAGATAAAAATTCAGTTTTGAATTTTTATGACTGAACTAAATTAGTCATTTAAGAATAACTTACTGTTATGTCTGTCTTTAGGAAAAAAAACATATCAATGATTCATGGAAACCTATAATTGGACATCAAATGATTTCATCTTAATTGGATTGTTCTCCCCTTCAATAATTGGCCTGTTTCTTTTTATTTTCATTGCTCTTATTTTCTTAATGGCATTATTTGGCAACCTGTCAATGATCCTTCTCATCTTTCTTGACACGCATCTCCATACACCAATGTATTTCCTTCTTAGTCAGCTCTCCTTCATTGACCTAAATTACATCTCCACCATTGTCCCCAAAATGGCCTCCAATTTTCTGTTTGGAAACAAGTCTATCTCCTTCATTGGATGTGGGATTCAGAGCTTCTTCTTTTTGACTTTAGCAGTTGCAGAAGCATTGCTTTTGACATCTATGGCTTATGATCGCTATGTGGCCATTTGCTTTCCTCTTCACTATCCCATAAGAATCAGCAGAAGAATGTGTGTGCTGATGATAATAGGATCTTGGATAATGGGCTCTATCAACTCCTGTGCCCACACCACATATGCCCTCCATATCCCTTATTGCAGATCCAGGGCCATCAATCATTTCTTCTGTGATGTCCCAGCCATGTTGACTCTGGCCTGCATTGACACCTGGGTCTATGAGTACACAGTATTTGTGAGTACCACCCTATTTCTTGTGTTGCCTTTTATTGTTATTGCTTGTTCCTATGGCCGTGTTCTCTTTACTGTCTATCGCATGAACTCAGCAGAAGGGAAGAAGAAGGCCTATTCAACCTGCAGCACCCACCTCACTGTGGTGACTTTCTACTATGCACCCTTTGTTTATACATATCTACGTCCAAGATCCCTTCGATCTCCAACAGAGGACAAGGCTCTGGCTGTCTTCTATACCATCTTAACCCCGATGCTCAACCCTCTTATCTACAGCATGAGAAACAAGGAAGTAATGGAGGCATTGAGAAGAGTAGCTCAGAGACTCTGCTCTGTGAAAATGTAGACAAAGCCTTTTTCCATGCATACCAAGACCTGAGCATAAATCCATTCATCACTATACAGTGATGAAAACATTACTTTATGCTTAACTGAAAGGATAAAAAATTTGAAGTGTCTTGTTAAAAAGAGGACAAAGTTGCCATTATCCTTTCTCAAATATAGTTTTTTCTTCAACATTATCTTGTTAAATATGAAATATAATACAAATTGCAAACAATATTTTGTGTCACAATTTTATGCATAATAAAAAGTGATCACTATTTTCATATGTCATTATTGGCCATGCCCAAACTCACATTTCTATGAATTTATCAAAATTTATACTTTTTAAGAAAATCTATTTTTTTAATATAGTTGAAATTTTTTTAGTCAGAGATGACAAGTAAAAGTTTGCAGTTAATTACTGATTACTTTTAATTTTGAAATGAATCTTTCTGCTAATATTACTGAAGCCATTAGGAGTATTTGTAAGTTATGAAAACCTTGGGTTGAATTATTGATAAATTATGCCAAAGTGTAACTTTTAGCACATGTGGAACTAATAATTCAAACGGAGAGTTTCTTTTTCTAAAACGTTCTCTTATAAGTCAAGTTTACTTCATCAATTCACACAAACCAGTTTCATGTAAATCTGAATTTAATAGATTCAGTCTGTGTCATCAATTATTTCTGTCAAATTTCTCATAATTTGTAGACTGTGTATAGGAAACCAGAAGTATCGTGAGGTTTCAAATGCCTTTTCTTTAATTTTACCACCATATATCCAATTAGAAGGTAAATTGAGTTAAAATTTGCTAATGATTATTTCCTATCATTTTACATAAAGAAATTATTGTTTTCCATGAATGATCTTTTACATTAATTTTAAAATCTTAAAATGTCATTTCTATTTCTAGAACTGTGGATATTTGATTTGTAATGTTGAAACAGTTTAAAGAAAAACAACTTACTTTCTGTACAGTTTCATGAATGCTTACAATTTCCCGATGTGCTTTATTTCAATGACAATTTTTACACTATTATTTTGTTTATTTACTGAAAAAGTTGACTGCCTGAGCTCTTAGCATTTGTCCTGGCACTCTAGTGATGAAGTGATGTAGTGAATAATTTTGTACATGACAAATATTGGGCTTTAGGATGGAAGTTTAATTTGGTCCCTACCTCCACCATTGGTCATTGTTTCTTCCAGGCAAAGCTCCTTATTTTCTCTTCTAGTCAGTGACCACATGTAACGTTGTAGTTGCATCTGCAGCTGCCCTTATCACCACCAGCAATCTGTGCCCAGGTTTCAAGGTAGCCCATCCCTTGTCCTGTGAAGATCTGAACACAGATGTATGTGCACACATTACGGTAGGCCAGGCCATTTGCTTCTTATACTGCTGCCTGAGCTGACAGAAACAGATCCTGCTACTGTGGATGATTAAGCATGTAATCATGCTCCTGCAAGGCAGGAGTTGTGGGTTCGATCCTCTGGAGGAAGCACTGGCAGCCCAATCCATTATTCTTCCCTGAAAAATAATATGGACAGAGGAGCCTGGCAGGCTATAGTCCATGGGGTCACAAAAAGTTGGGCATCACTGAGTTCCAAGTACACACACATGTACTGCTGCCTGAGCTGGCATAAACAAGTCCTGCTACTGAACCAGAACTCTTTGCTGTGGCTGCCAGCCAGTATAGTAGGTCTGCTCACACACATGTTCAGATAGAATTTCACATGGAATTGAAACAACAGAGCATTAATGGCAAAACGGAGCATTAAACAAAGAAAGTTTATTTCTAAGAACTAAGCAAGCACACGTGCTACATGCTCTAATAAATGCAGAATGAGTGAATAGAAAATGAATGGCATCATGAAAACCAGAAAATGATGGTAATATCTGCTGTTTTGTCAGTTGTTATTATTGAAAGAAAATAAGGAAGTTTGGAACTGAGCACGAATGTCTATTCCAGACACTTCAACATGTCAGGTGGTAAACAATAGAATCAAGAGATATGTATCTATTGTTGGACCTGATGCTCTATGGCCTAGGGGAATCACATCATATGGACTTTGCTGAGAAGCAAGATAGAAGCTGGAAAAGATTGAAGGCAGGAGGAGAAGGAGACGACCGAGGATGAGAAGGTTGGATGCCATCACCGATTCGATGGACATGAGTTTGAGCAGCACTGGAAGTTGGTGATGGACAGGGAAGTCTGGCATGCTGTAGTCCATGGGGTCGCAAAGAGTCAGACATAACAAAGTGACTGAACTGAACTGAACTGAAAGATAGAAGCAGCATACCCTGAATTATTGGTAAATTGCAGTAAAGAAAGAAAAAATTTTTTTTCTCTGCCTATCTAGTTCTTGGCTGAGCTATCCTCTATAATAAAAGTCAGGTTAACAGAAAAAAAAAAAAAAAAGAAGTTTACTAACATTTATACTTCCTGTATACATGACAGAGACCCAGCAAAACTGAATAACTCTCTGAAATAGCCCAAGTCATTGAGACAGGAGGGCAAGCAGATGGGCACAACCTTTAAAAAAATGACAGCCATTGATCAAAACAGTAAATGACAAAAACTGGTAGGACATTTTTTTAATAGGCTTAAGATGACAGAAAATTTGACATCTAGTAGACCCTGACCTTCAGTATATGCTCACTGTCATATATTAGCATGCTAATTGACCATCCACAGGGCACCATGACAGTTCTAAGGCTGACCATAAAAGGTCAAACTGTGACAAACCTAGACATCCCTACCCCTTTCCCCAAATAGTTGGAACAATCCTCTCACTTGTTAGTGTATGAAGTTCCCCAACCCATTAAAAACTAACCATATCCTAGGGCAGCTTTCTGAAATTGTCTACATTCTGCCTAGGTATATCTCTCTAAATACAAATTATCCCACTTTACTTTGGCTCACTCTTGATTTCTTTCCTTTGCAAAGCCAAGGATTTTCACTTGGTGGCCCATTCCAGGAACTTGCCCAAGACCTGGGAAAGGATCATTATCTTGCTCACCCTTCTCCTGCAACACTTTCTGGCTAACACAGAGGGATCTCAAAGAGCATAATTTGGATCTGCCTATTGGGCTGGGACTCATTCATCCTGAACAGTGTAGATTCATGTAGCCCCTCAGGGAATCTGGCAGAATTCAGCTCTCTGGTTATGAAAGAACATGCCAAGCCCCAGGCCTTTCTTGTCTCGATCTTTCTTATTATCCTCTACTTCTCTATCTCTTTTGACTCCGGAAGATCTACTGAGATGACCACTCAGGACCGCCAAATAAAGACTGTGAAGCAGGTAATTGGCAACCTGATTGCATGAGTTTTCTGTCCGTGGCTCCTCAAGCCTGATTTCCAAACCCTACTTTATCTTAGTCTCAGCCTTGTTCTAGGATACTGGAACCACGTCAGGGAGCCCCAAAGAGGGGACTAATGACCTGGCCCTCTTCTGGTGCCTCTTGGGGTTCACAACCTCATTGCAGTTCTGAACAGAAGTCACAGATGAGCACTTCCCTTGAGAAGGTCATATGCTTTATTTAACCCCTGTGCAGAGGTCATGATCAAGCACCTTTTTTTTTTTTTTTTTTCATTTATTTATATTAGTTGGAGGCTAATTACTTTACAATATTGTAGTGGTTTTTGCCATACATTGATATGAATCAGCCTTGGATTTACATGTGTTCCCCATCCTGAACCCCCTTCCCACCTCCCTCCCCATCCCATCCCTCTGGGTCATCTAGTGCACCTGCTCTGAGCACTTGTCTCATGCATCAAACCTGAACTGGCAATCTGTTTCACAATTGATAACATACATGTTTCAATGCTATTCTCTCAGATCATCCCACCCTCACCTTCTCCCACAGAGAGCACCTTTCTTAAGAGTTTTCAAATCTCTAGTCTTGGGAGCATCATGGCTGTATAACTTCTTGTCTTTTCCTAGAGATCTTCATGCTGAATTTCTCTTATAGCCTCCTTTTCTAGTTCCCTTCTGACTTCTTAGACTGCGCATTCATCCTTGAGCCTCCTTGCCAGCTTTGCAAGCAGGTCGGATGGTGCCTTGATTTTACTTCTGTGAAAAGGTAAGCCTCATTTGGCTCCCTTCAGGTCAAACTGCTATTAACCTGAGCCTGGTGGGTCATAAGTCCATGGGGTCATAAGGAGTCAGACATGACTGAGTGACTAATACAACACAAGTAAGTGATTTTAACCCTGTTGGATGCCTGATTCAACAATGCTAAGCTAAAAATCACAAGGGCCAATCCTGAAGGTGACTTTGCATTGTATTATTATCACTGTGTTGCCTTGTGTTCCAGTTTTATCCTTCAACTCTATTTGTTTCTCTTTTTTCTTTCTCAGAGAGCACTAAAAGATAATCTGCTCAGTTGACTCAGGATCTAGGTCTCCTTCTCCTCCTCCTCCTCCCTCTCTCTTAAGGATGGAGGCCTTGAACTCAGATCACTTTCATTCCCACTGGCTTTTGTTCTTCTCCTTGACTAATCCAAGCGGTTTCCCAGGCTGACCACACAGAGATGGAGACCTCACCATTGTCTTTGCCGAGCAGACCTTTTCTGATGGTTGGTTGGATGCAATCCCCCTTTTTTATTTTTTTCTGCTTAATTGAACACTTTTTTTTTTTTTTTTTTTTGGCCAAATTTCCTACCCCAGAATCAGGGGCTATCTTGGATCCAGTCAATTAAACTACCTGTAAAGTTGCTGTCAGGACTTATGTTTGTGAAAGTCCTTTGAGGAGGTCCACTCACTTAACTTTCTGGAAGCACATTCTCTTCTTATATTTTTAAGATTCAAGGACAACAACTAGAAACACAGTTATGGTAGGTAGCCCTAGCCCCAGTACCACCTCAGTGTTACTCTCCCTTGCAAAAGCTTATACAGGGGCAGATCTAGAAAATATGGATCAGAGGCACCACCCAATCGAGAGGGGATTTGTTTTAAATGCAACCAGGAGGGCCACTGAATGCCCTCTGTATGAGAAAAGTCCACTAGGACTCTATCCCCCTTGATATGCAAATTAGAGAGCTATCACGGTCCCTGCATCGATTGGAAAAGAATTTCCAGATGTGAGGCAAAATGAAAGGAGAATAAAGTTTATTGGAGCAGGATTTGTGCAAGGGGCAGAGGGAAAAGCACTGCCAGTAAAGGTCAGCTTCCTGACAATCAGGGAGAGCCAACCCTGAACGTGGGTCATTGATCTGCTTTTATAATCAGGGGACAAAGGAATGGGGTAAGGGGTCTTGTGAGTCATTTGCTGATTGGATGAGTTACTTATACATTCCCTATGTGAGGCACATATACACTCCCTATATGAAGTAGGAGAAGAGTGGGACAAATACTTTTCCTTATATGGGGTTGGAGGGGGACAGACTATGCTACTGAGGAGCGCTCAAAAATTCCACAATGGTTATAGCATGGCAAGCAGGGCAATAAGAGTCTGCTTCTCTTTCTTCCTATATTCTGAGACCATTCATGCTCATCTTGTTCTTTTGTCCTCAGGGCACCACGGAACATTGGAATCAGACTGCCCTCGGTCCCAAAGAGGATTCAGGGCTCCCAAACTGATGAAGATCGAAGACTGATGAGGCCTGGCACCACCCATGGCTCCCCCAAAACAAATGTCATTTCCCTAGAGGAGATTTGGGTAATCCTTGATGTAGCAGGTAGTAAAATTTTTTCTCATTAGATATGTGGGTTACCTACTGTATACTGACTGACTTCCCTGGATCATTGTTCTCCCAATCATGTATGATAATAGGGATTAATGGATGGCAAAAAACCAAGCTGTTCATTTAAACTCTCAGCTGCTTGCTAGAGAATTTTATTTATACATTTCAGTTCCTGCTGACACCTGAATGTCCCACAGCCTTGTTTCAGAAGGGATTTGCTTAAACTTCAGCCAATACCCTGATTTGGATATCTTCATGAAGAAGGCATCCACCAAGAAAAACATCATTCTGAACCACGGGGACCTTTCTCAGTCCTAAGCCAGGAGAGGTTTCTATTATAACCCATATTGTTTCTCAAATGAGTCCTATTCTCTGGACAACTGAGATCCCTGGCAGAGCTACTAATGTGCCACTGGTTCAGATCTCATTAAAACCTGATTGCTGGGGCTTTCCTGGTGACTCAGTAGTTAAGAATCCACCTGCTGGTGAGGGAGACCTGGGTTCGATCATTGGTCTGGGAGTATCCCACATGCTGAGGGGCAACCAAGCCTGTGCACCACAACTACTGAGGCCACATGTCACGAATATTGAAGCCCAAACACCTTAGAGTCCAAGCTCCATGTAGCAAGAGAAGCCACTACAATGAGAAGCCCACATGCCACAACTAGAGAGTAGTCCCTGTTCTTTGCAACGAGAGAAAGCCCGCTCAGCAACAAAGACCCAGCACAGTCCCCCAAGAAACTAATGCTGATTACTCATGGGGGAAAAATGACTGTTTGAGACCCGAGGTCCAAGAATGTGGTCAGTTCAGTTCAGTCAATCAGTTGTGTCTGACTCTTTGCGACCCCATGGACTCCAGCACACCAGGCTTCCCTGTCCATCACCAACTCCCAGAGCTTGCTCAAACTCGAGTCGAGATATCATCCAGCCTTCTCATCCTCTTTTGTCCCCTTCTCCTCCTGCCTTCAATCTTTCCCAGCATCAGGGTCTTTTCAAATGAGTCAGTTCTTTGAATCAGATGGCCAAAATATTGGAGTTTCGACTTCAGCATCAGTCCTTCCGATGAATATTCAGGACTGATTTCCTTTAGGATTGACTGGTCAGATCTCCATGTAGTTCAAGGGAGTCTCAAGAGACTTCTCCAAAAACACCGTTCAGAAGCATCAATTCTTCGGCACTTATCTTTCTTTACAGTCCAACTCTCACATCCATACCTGACTACTTGAAAAACCATAGCTTTGACTAGATGAACCTCTGTTGGCAAAGTAATGTCTCTGGTTTTAGTATGCTGTCTAGGTTGGTCATAGCTTTTCTTCCAAGGAGCAAGTGCCTTTTAATTTCATGGCTGTAGTCACCATCTGAAGTGATTTTGGAGCCCCCCCAAATAAAGTCTCTCATTGTTTCCATTGTTTCCACATGTGTTTGCCATGAAGTGATGGGACCAGATGCCATGATCTTAGTTTTCTGAATGTTGAGTTTTAATTTTTTGTTAAGCCAACTTTTTCACTCTCCTCTCCCCAAGAATGCATCCGATCTTTAATTATCAAGTTCTTAAAATATGAGCTGCTTCAACCTTGCCAAACTTTGTGTAAAATCTCCATTCTGTCCATAAAAAATAAAATTGAGATAATAAGCTTATCTAAGACCTGAAGGTAGTTAATGAGGCAGTGTTCACAGTTTACCAGACAACCTCTAATCCATGCCCCATATTGATCGAAGTCCTGGAGAATGAAAATTGGTTCACAGTGCTAGACATAAGAGACAGTTTCTCTTGCATTCCACTGCACCCTGACTTCCAAAATCACTTTCCTTTTGAGTGCACAGATTCAAAATCACCTAATAGCATGAATGCCTCCACTCTGTGTGCTTATGATGAAATTAGTTTTTAGGGTGCCCATGGGTTAGAAATGGAATGAACTAAAATTTTGACTAAAACTTTCCTGGTTACCTTTAGAAATGGAATGACATGAAGCTATAGGCAAAAATCCAAATCAAAGGCCAAAATGAAGGCTATAATTGGAAAATTTATTAAATCCAAGGAGAATCATCAGAAGTGTTTATAAACAGATTATTAAAATTAGAGGCCCTTGTCCAAGCTAAACTGATCATAGCTGATATTCAAAGCCTGATAGGGATTTTGGGGGAGGGGGGCATTTATTCTAAACTAAATGTTCAAAAATAAAACATCCCAACATTGGTGAATGGGTTTGTCAGTCCTTGATCACCAACTCTTTGAGAAAAAAGCAAGCAAACAAACAAACCTGCTGTTAGAAGGCCTAAAGTGAAAAACACAATGTTCAATTAAGGGTTTTCTTAATCATACAGAATCTAGAAATGAAGCAAAATCTGTCTGTGATACAGTGACTTAAATCAGCTCAAGCTCAATGTGTACTGGCTCATTGGACATATTTGATTGTTTCCGTGTAACCAAAAAACATGTATATCTGAATCATTGGTTAGATTTGTGGATGATTATTAGTTTCCATGTTTCAAAATTAATTCTGAGTAAGGTCCAGTCAATCCTACAGGAAATCAATTCTGAATATTCATTCGAATGATTGTTGCTCAAGCTGAAAATCCAATACTATAGCCACCTGATGAGAACTGATTTACTGCAACCACCTTGATGCTGAGAAACATTGAAGGCAAAAGCAGTGGGAGAGTTGGGGGCAGGCAGAAGATGTAGGTATGTATGCATCTGCATCAGTTCAGTTCAGTTCAGTTCAGTTCAGTCGCTCAGTCGTGTGTGACTCTTTGCGATCCCATGAATGGGGTCCATCACCAGGCTTCCTTGTCCATCACCAACTCCTGGAGTTGACACAAATTCATGTTCATCGAGTTGGTGATGCCATCCAGCCATCTCATGCTCTGCCTTTCCCTTCTCCTCCTGCCCCCAATTCCTCCCAGCATCAGGGTCTTTTCCAATGAGTCAACTCTTCACATGAGGTGGCCAAAGTATTGGAGTTTCAGCTTCAGCATCAGTCGTTCCAATGTACACCCAGGACTGATCTCCTTTAGGATGGACTGGTTGGATCTCCTTGCAGTCCAAGGGACTCTCAAGAGTCTTCTCCAACATCACAGTTCAAAAGCTTCAGTATTTCGGTGCTCAGCTTCTTTATAGTCCAACTCTCACATCCATACATGACCACTGGAAAAACCATAGTCTTTACTAGACAGACCTTTGTTGGCAAAGTAATGCCTCTGCTTTTTAATTCACTGTCTAGGTTGGTCATAACTTTCCTTCCAAGGAGTAAGTGTCTTTTAATTTCATGGCTGCAATCACCACCTGCAGTGATTTTGGAGCCCCCCAAAATAAAGTCTGACACTACTTCCACTGTTTCCCCATCTATTTCCCATGAAGTGATGGGACTGGATGCCATGATCTTAGTTTTCTGAATGTTGAGCTTTAAGCCAACTTTTTCCACCCTCCTCTTTCACTTTCATCAAGAGGCCTTTTAGTTCCTCTTCACTTTCTGCCATAAAAATGGTGTCATCTGCATATCTGATGTGTGTGTGTGTGTATATATATATATACATATATATATATAGTGCCATATATGTATGCTAGCCACAAAAAAGAATAAAATAATATCATTTATAGCAATATGGGTGGACCTAAAGATTATCCTAAAGTGAAGTAACTAAGGCAGAGAAAGACAAATATCCATACTTATTTATACTTGTATGTGTTTCCAAGATAACTCTTCAGAGACATTTTTGAACTGTGGTGTTGGAGCAGACTCTTGAGAGCCCCTTGATCTGCGAGGAGATCCAACCAATCCATCCTAAAAGAGATCAGTCCTGGGTGTTCATTGGAAGGACTGATGCTGAAGCTGAAGCTCCAATACTTTGGCCACCTCATGTGAAGAGTTGACTCATTGGAAAAGACCCTGATGCTGGGAGGAATTGGGGGCAGGAGGAGAAGGGGACAATAGAGGATGAGATGGCTGGGTAAACTCCAGGAGTTAGTGATGGACAGGGAGGCCTGGTGATGGACCCCATTCATGGGGTTGCAAAGAGTTGGACAAGACTGAGCAACTGAACTGAACTGAATGAGTCTCTACTCCTCTCTAGTATTTTTAACCTTTTCATTAAAGCATAGAATAGTATTTTTCATCACTTTATACAATGAGAGATAGAATTATACTCAAGTCTTAGTACTCATGCAAAAACTTTGTCTACATTTTTACAGAGCAGATTCTCTGAATTACTCTTTTCAAAGCCTCCATTAGCTACTTGTTTCTCAGGTTATAGATAACAAGGTTGCACCCTGGTGTAAGGATGATGTAGAAGACAGCCAGAGCCTTGTCCTCTGTTGGAAGTGTCATGGGTGTAGGTAAGTGTAAACAACGGGTGCATAGTAGAATGTCACCACAGTAAGATGGGTGAAGCAGGTTGAATAGGCCTTTTTTCTCCCTTCTGCTGAGTGAATGTGATTGACAGCAAGGAGAACATGACCATAGGAACATACAATACCAATGAAAGGCAACACAAGGAAGTGGGTGGTGCTCACAAATACTGTGTACTCATAGACCCAGGTGTCAATGCAGGCCAGAGTCAACAGGGCTGGGACATCACATAAATGATCGATGGTCCTGGATCTGCAATAAGGGATATGGAGGGCATATGTGGTGTGGGCACGGGAGTTGACAGTGCCCATTATCCAAGATCAACACACACACTCTTCTGCTGATTCTTATGGGATAGTAAAGAGGAAAGCAAATGATCACATAATGATCATAAGCCACAGATGTCAATACCAATACTTCTTCAACTGCTAACGTCAAGACAAAGAAGCATTGAATCCAGCATCCAATGAACAAGATTGCTTTGTTTCCCAATAAAAAATTGGAAGCCATTTTTGGGACAGAGGTGGAGATGTAATTTAGGTTAAGGAAGGAGAGCTGACTAGGAAATATATGGGTGGGTGTGTGGAGACGCATGTCCAGAAAGATGAGAAGGATCATTGACAAGTTGCCGAAAAGAGCCTTTAGGAAAATAAGAAAAATGAGAGTAAAAATAAACAGATCAATTGTTAAAGTGGGGAGTAACCCCAATGAGATGAAATCAGTTGATGTTTGATTATAGTTTTCCAAATGATACTGATATGCATTTTTCCCTAAAGCCAGCAGATATAAAAGTAATTAAGTGTAAAACTATAAAATATAGTATTAAATTATTATTTTAGTCCATTATTTAAAATTTACAACTCATAAAAGGAGAAATGATGCTATCTATATTGAAAAAAAATATGTTATATTTTGAAACTGAGTTTAAAATTTGAAAACACAAATATATTTGGCCAAAGTGTTTTCCCAGATATCTTTATTTTCTTAAATTATTATGTCATTAGGAAAAGTAAGTGTTATTGTCCTATAAAACTCAAGCAACAAATTCAGATACCGTATTTAAAATATGTTCATAGAAAATCAATGTAAATTCTTATCTTATAGAAAAATTTGCTATAAATTAATTTTTATCAGCATAAAGAAATGACTTCTCTTACATATTCAATCCCTAAGGCTTACAGCAACCTATCAGCTAATGTTGATAAGACATGTTTATTTTCCTTTAGAATTTTTTACACAGAAATGACAAATCAAGCCTACATAAAGTCAGGTAATATTTGGTTGGCTTCTTGTCCTTTTGGCTAACATCAAGTGTAGTATGGGGACTTCCCACATGGCACAGTGGTAAAGAATGAGAGATGAAATGTTTAGATCCTTTTGAAAGGAGAATTTGGAAAGAGGAATGATCAGTTACTTAAACAGAAAAAATAAATTGAGAGTCTTCTCATGGAGGTGGGAGGAGGAAATCTCCAGAAGTATTTTAAGTCAACAAAGTCTACACAGTCTCTAATGCTTTAGCTGTAAATATTAGTCTTGAACCAAATTTTTCCAGACATTAAAGGTGTTTCAAAATGAAAGAGGAAGCTGAATACATGGGCACACGCTGTCAACACACAGACACACATATTCACACACACATTCAAACACAAATATATGAGCTATAATAATTGCAAAATGCAAAAGAAAAAAAAATTTTAAAGTAAGATTTGTCTCTTAAAAGAAGCATGAGATATTATTGATTCATAATGTAAATATCATTACATATATAAAGTCATGTAACAAAGCCTTTTGCAAATTAAAAAATAATAATCAATTAAAAGTTAAATGAAAGTTTCAAAGTGGAAAAAACCTACAGAAATAATTTAAAAAAACCCAGCAGTACAATTTTAAAATTTTTATAGATTCCATATATATGCATTAATATATGATTTTTTTTCTCTTTCATACGTCACTCTGTATAACTGGTTCATAGAGAACAGACTTATGGACACAGTTAGGGAAGGAGACAGTGAAATGAGTTGAGAGAGTAGCATTGACATATATATACTATATGCGTGCATGTTAAGTCACTTCAGTCATGTCTGACTCTGTGCGACCCTGGGGACTGTAGCATGCCAGGGTCCTCTGTCCATGGGATTCTCTGGGCAAGAATACTGAAATGGATTGCTGTGCCCTCCTCCAGGGAATCTTCCCAACACAGGGATCAAACCTGTGTCTTTTATATTTCTTGGGTTGGCAGGCAGATTCCTTAAAACTAGCACCACCTGAGAAGCCCGTATATACACTACCCTTGTAAAGTAGAGAGCTAGTGGGAAGCTGCTTTATAACACAGGGAGTTCAGTCCTGTCCTCTGTGACAACCTACAGAGGTGGGATAGGGGAAGGGTGGGAGAGAGGCTCAAGATAGAGGGAATAAGTAATATGTACACTTATGGCTGATTCAGATCATTGTATGGCAGAAAGCAGCATGCATCAGAAACTAAAAAAAATAAATCAATTATCCTCCAATTAAAAATACTTTTTTAAAAAGTGAAAAACAAAAGACTTTATCAAGGGCAAAGCCTTCCTCTCTGTAGGAAGAAGCATATATCCAGCCAGGAGTCACTGAGGGGAGCTGAAGATCTAAATCAGTTCAATCTTATAAGTAATAGAGAGGCAGTCAATCCTGCTTACTTCTGTCAAGCAGGGCATGGAAGGCATAGCAAATGCAAGACTCTTCACCACTGCTGTTGAAAGTAAATACATAGTGCTCATTGGCAGAAAAAAGTCAACAGGAACTGGGATGTTTCTTGGGAAGGGAAGGAAAGTCTTCGATTGAGAGAAGCTTAAGGTATAAGGAGAAGTATGTATAAGAACTGACAATCTCTCCGAGGTAGAGTTAGTAGTAAAAAGTCTGCCTGACAATAGGAGATGCAAAAGACATGAGTTCAATCCCTGGCTTGGAAAGATCGCTTGGAGTAGGGAATTTCAGAATTCCAGGAAATTCCAGTAGGAATTTCCAGGATTCTTGCCTGGGAAATTTCATGGACAGGGGAGCCTGACAGGTTACGGTTCATGGGATTGCAAACAGTCGGACCTGACTGAGTAACTAGCACTTTTGCTTTTTCACTGTATAGCACAGGTAACTCTGCTCAATATTCTAAGCAACCTAACTGGGAAAGTACTTTGAAGAAGAATAGATACATGTATCAGTCAGTCAGTTCAGTCACTCAGTCATGTCCGACTCTTTGCGATACATGTATATACATAACTGAATTGCTTTGTACACCTGAAAATAACATAGCTAGTCAACTATATTCAAATATAAAATAAAAAGTTAAAAAAAGAATTGGAGGACTCATGCTTTGTGATTCAAAATTTAGTAGAAAGCTACAATATCAAAACTGTGTAGTGTTGTCATAAAGGCAAACAGAACCCAACAAAATTAGACTCCAGAAAAAAAAAAAAGGGAAACACTTCACATATGTGATGAAATGATTTTTGACAAGAGTCTTAAACCTTCAGTTAGGTGTCTTTTCTATAAATATTGCTAGGGAAACTTGATATCCATATTCATATAATGAAACTGCATATGCATATATATGCATATAATATAGATTACTTTACAGCATTTTCAAAAATTAACCTAAATGAGTAACAGATCTAAATATAGAGCTAAAAATATAAATATCTAGAAGAAAACATAAGGGAAAAAATTTATGATATTGGATTTATTTGTTCATACTTGGATATAACACCAAAAGCATGTGCAACAGAAATAGAAATATATCTTGAAATTTGTCAGAACTGAAAACTTCAGTGCATTGAAGAACTTTTATCAGTAGAGTGAATAAGCAACCCACAGAATGGAAAATATTTGCAAAATGTGTATCATGTAATAGAATGATATAATGAATTTTTAAAGAACCACAGCTCAAAAAGAGCAACAGAGAAACTAATTTTAGAATGTTGAACACATCTGAAAAAATATATCTTCAAAGAAGATATACAAATGGCCAGCATAAACAGGAAAATATTTGTTATTGTTCTTCAGTCACTGAGTCATATCCAACTATTTGCGACCCCATGAACTGCAGCATGCCAGGATTTCCTGTCCTTCACTATCTCCCAGAACTTCAGACTAATGTCCACTGAGTTGGCAATGTTATCCAACCATTTGCCCCCTTCTCTCTGTTGCCCCCTTCTCCTCTTGCCCTCAATCTTTCCCAGCATCAAGATCTTTTCCAATGAGTCTGTTCTTCGCACGGGGTATTGGAGTTTCAGCTTCAGCACCAGTCCTTCCAATGAATATTCAGGACTGATTTCCTTTAGGATTGGCAGGTTTGATCTTCTTGCAGTCCAAGGGACTCACAAGAGTCTTCCTCAGCACCACAAGTCAAAGACATCGATTCTTTGACTCTCAGTTTTCTTTATAGTTCAACTCTCACATCCATACATGACTGCCGGACAAACCACAGCTTTGACTATATGGACCTCTGTTGGCAAAGTAATGTCTCTGCTTTTTAATACACTGTCTAGGTTTGTCATAACTAATTTTCTAAGGAGCAAACGTCTTTTAATTTTATGGCTGCAGTCACCATCCTTACTGATTTTGGAGCCCAAGAAAATGAAATCTAACACTGTTTCCATATTTTCCCCATCTATTTGCCATGAAGGGCTGGCTGGGACTGGATGCCATGATCTTTGTTTTTTGAATACTGAATTTTAGCCAGCTTTTTCACTTTCTTCTTTCACTTTCATCAAGAGGCTCTTTAGTTTCTCTTTGTTTTCTGCCATTAGGATGGTGTCATCTGTGTATCTGAGGTTATTGATATTTCTCCCAGAAATCTTGATTCCAGCTTGTGCTTCATCCAGCCTGACATTTTGCATGATATACTCTGCATGTAAGTTAAATAAGCAGGGTGACAACATGCAGTCTGATTTATTTCTTTTCCAATTTTGAACTAGTCTATTTTTCCATGTCCTGGAGAAGAAAATGGCAACCCACTCCAGTACTCTTGCCTGGAGAATTCCTTGGAGAGAGGAGCCTGGTGGGCCACAGTCCACAGGGTTGCAAAGAGTCAGACACAGCTGAAGAGACTTGGCACACACTTTTCCATGTTCAGTTCTAACTGTTGCTTCTTGTCCTGAATACAGTTTTCTCAGAGGGAAAGTAATGTGTTCTGGTATTCCCATCTCATTAAGAATATTTCACAGTTTTTTTGTGATCTATAAAGTCAAAGGCTTTAGCACAGTCAGTGAAGCAGAAGTAGATGTCTTTTTGAAATTTCCTTGCTTTTTTTATGATCCAGTGGATGTTGGCACTTTGATCTCTGGTTCCCCTGCCTTTTCTAAATCCAGCTTGTACATCTGGAATTTGTCAGTTCATGTATTGCTGAAGCCTAGCTTGAAGGATTCTGAGCATAATCTTGCTGACATGTGAAATGAATGCAATTGTATGATAATGTGAACATTCTTTGCCATTGCCTTTCTTTGGGATTGGAGTGAAAACTGACTTTTTCCAGTCCTATGGCCACTGCTGACTTTTCCAAATTTGTTGGCATAATGAATATAGCACTTTACCAGCATTATTTGTTATAATTTGAAATAGCTCAGATGGAATTCCATCACCAGATCCACTTCTCAGACACTCCAACAGGGCCTTCTCCTCAACCCCTGGCTGCACATTGACTGACACCCCATGACCAGTGAAAGTTTAAATGCTCAACCTGGACTAGCAGTGGGACTACCAGGGCACGAGGCATATCATTCAGCTATGGTGAGCAGGTGAAGGGAATGGGAACCCACTTCAGAACTTTTGCCTTGAGAAACCCATAAGCAGTATGAAAAGGCAAAAAGATATAACACTGAAAGATGAATCCCCCAGGTTGGTAGTTCTCTGTAGGAGACAGGAAGAATAAAAGAAAAGCAGGCCCTGACAAGGGCCACAAAAGAAATTTATAATTATTGATAAACTGGATGCTATAAGGCATCAGACTCTTGGAACAAGTCCAAAGGGAAGGGAACAGTTCATAATCTTGAAAACAAGATATGATCCTGGGGTTGGAAAACTGACCCCAGACTGTTTCTCAACTGGCATCTCAGAGTCACTTGTTTTATGTATCTGGTGGAAAATCTATAGATAAGAATATTAGTCTTAGTTACTGATTTGTTATTGATTACTGTTTCCTAATTACTCAATGGTTAATGATCATTTTGTTCTTTGGCCCTGAAGGCCACATGAGTTAAACTCCCACATATTCTTTCACTCACAGCTGAAAGTATAATAAAGCTGGCTTGGATTCAGTTTTGGCACCTTCACCTTGGTGCGGTGTTGGTCCCCTGATCCTCGTTTTTCTCTGAATTTTTGTGTCTCGTTTCTCATTCTCTCACCATATTGCGTTTTTGGAAACCCTGCTTGTCGAGGTGGTGTTGACAGTTATCCATATGCTACTGGGGAAGAGTAGATAAATAGCTACAGGAAAATAAACTCAACATCAATAATTACTGAGTAATTCAAATAAAAACTTCAGCAAGATACCATTTTTCACCTTTAGGTGATGGCTAGTATTAAAAAATACTAAAAATAGCAAGTTTGCAGCCATGTAGAAAATGTTGTTGCAATGTATCAAACAATATAACCATGTAATCACCATATGATCCAATAATTCAAATTTTAAGTATACATCCAAAATGAATGAAAGCAAAATCTAGAATAGATATCTGTACACCCATGCTTTGAGCAGCTTTATTCACAACAGCTAACAGGTAGAAGCAACCCAAAAGTCCAATGACACATTTAATGAATATACAGAATACGGATTATATAAATAAATATCATTCTGAATATATTGAATATATATGTATATACATATACATATATGTGTGTGTATATATATGTATATATATAGTTTTTAAAAGAAGGGAATTCTGCTATATGCCACAACAAAGTGAAGCTGACAGATATTAAACTAAGTAAAATAAGTCAATCATGACAAGCTATACACATGGTTCCACATATATGAATTATCCAAAGTCAGCAAAGTCATACAGATGAAAGTGGAATGCCAGTTGCAAGGGACTGGGATGTGGGAGGAATGCAGTTAGTATTTAATGGACACAGAGTTTCGATTGGGTAAGATAAAAATGTTATGTGTTGTTGGTAATGGTTGCACAGTAATGTCAATGTACTTGATACTATTGACCTGAACACTTAAAAATGGATTAGTGACTTTTCCATGTCCTGGCTATTATAAACAGTGCTGCGATGAACATTGGGGTGCACGTGTCTCTTTCAGATCTGGATTCCTCAGTGTGTATGCCCAGAAGTGGTATTGCTGGGTCATATGGTAGTTCTATTTCCAGTTTTTAAAGAAATCTCCACACTGTTTTCCATAGTGGCTGTACTAGTGTGCATTCCCACCAACAGTGTAAGAGGGTTCCCTTTTCTCCACACCCTCTCCAGCATTTATTGCTTGTAGACTTTTGGATAGCAGTCATCCTGACTGGCGTGTAATGGTACCTCATTGTGGTTTTGATTTGCATTTCTCTGATAATGAGTGATGTTGAGCATCTTTTCATGTGTTTGTTAGCCATCTGTATGTCTTCTTTGGAGAAATGTGCCCATCAGCAGATGAATGGATAAGGAAGCTGTGGTACATATACACCATGGAATATTACTCAGCCGTAAAAAAGAATTCATTTGAATCAGTTCTAATGAGATGGATGAAACTGGAGCCCATTTTACAGAGTGAAGTAATCCAGAAAGATAAAGAACATTACAGTATACTAACACATATATACGGAATTTAGAAAGATGGTAACGATGACCCTATATGCAGGGCAGGAGAAGAGACGCAGAAGTACAGAACAGACTTTTGAACTCTGTGGGAGAAGGTGAGGGTGGGATGTTTCGAAAGAACAGCATGTATATTATCTGTGGTGAAACAGACCACCAGCCCAGGTGGGAGGCGTGAGTCAAGTGCTCGGGCCTGGTGGGCTGGGAAGACCCAGAGGAATCGGGTGGAGAGGGAGGTGGGATGGGGGACCAGGATGGGGAATACGTGTAACTCTATGGCTGATTCATATCAATGTATGACAAAAGCCACTGAAAAATAAAAGAAAAAAAGAAAAAAGAAAAAAAAAAAAGAAAAAAATGGATTAGTGACTTTTATACTATGTGTATTTACCATCATAAAAATTTTAAGAGTACAATTTAAATGTAACTGAATTATTTCAAATTTGAAACTCCAAATATATTGTGCACAATTTATGTAGAGTCCTGAACATATGTATAGAAATTGATGTTCAAAATTGTGGCTTCTGACTTCTGACAACTTTGCAAAAAATATTTTTTTAAGGGAGAATTTTTTTACAAATGTCATTTTTGTTCAGAATGACACAGCATATTAGACTGATTCCATGGTATACAATTTATATTGGTAATTATTGATAAGCTAAAATATAATATTTGACATTAGCAATGAAATTATGATAATTTCTATTATTAATTTTATATAGGGCGTACATAACAAAGTTCTGTAAGGGAGTTAATATCATCACTTCCTAAATGTGAAAATATAAGCAAAAAAGGAAGCATGGAATAGCACATTGTATCTGATAATTTATCATGACTGCTAATGGAGCTTTTTTTTTTCTAATTAATATTGTACTGTTCTACTATTCTGTCATGTGGTATTACTTAAAATAACATGCATATGCTAAGAAAACAATGTCAACTGTTGAATATTACCCTTGAATAGTAGAAGGTCTAAAACGAAGAGAACAATGATTTTTAGGTAAAAATAAATCCATATATCATATGTCAATATCAATCTTTATCATATATCAATCTTTCCGAGCATGAGGGTCTTTTCCAATGGGTCACTTCCTCTCATCAGGTGGACAGTATTGGAGTTTCAACTTCAACATCAGTCCTTCCAATGATGCTGAAGCTGAAATTCCAATACTTTGGCCACCTGATGTGAAGAACTAATTCATTGGAAAAGTCTCTGATGCTGGGGAAGATTGAGGGCAGGAGGAGAAGGGGATGACAGAGGATGAGATGGAATCACCAACTCGATGGAGATGAGTTTGAGCAAGACCCAGGAGTTGGTGATCGACAAGGAAATCTGGTGTGCTGCAGTCCACTGGGTTGCAAAGAGTCAGACATGACTGAGCGACTGAACTGAAATACATATATCTCTTTTTTTTGCCTTTTATTTTTGTTTGGATTCACTGAAAGAACAATAAATAACTTATTTATCCTTAAAAAGCAGTTTGAATATCTGTGATTTAAAACAATTCCCTAAAAAATTGCAATCTAGGCATCAGCATTAATGACATCATACTTAAGAGAAAAGAGCCAAGAAGAAAAAAAAAAAAATGACTATGGTTTCATTTTAAGGGTACATGTGACCCTTGAATCTGGGTCACATCCTGCATGGAAAATAAGATAAACATTTAAACTTTTATTGACCATCTCCGCAGGTTGGCACCTGGAATGTCTCACGACATGTTCTAGGATTAAATTGTATTTAATCTTAATCACTCTTTACCTTGACACACTATCACTGACATTATATAAATGACAGAATTGAGATTCAGAGATCTGAGGTGATTTTACCTTAAATGTATATTTGGCCAGGCTGATTTCTCAGATCCATCTCTCATTTATCTATCTATCTGTCGCTCAGTCATGTTTGACACTTTGTGGCCCCATGTACTATAGCCTGCCAGACTTCTCAGTCCATGAAATTATCCAGACAAGAATACTGGAGTGGGGGGTTGCCATTTCTTACTCCAATCTATCTATCTATCTATCCATTTATCTATCTACCAAACTAAGAACATCCAGTCCATGGGGTCACAGAGTCAGACACAAATGAACGACTGAACTGAAGTACATCTCTATCTATTTTATTCCTCAAATTTTGCATATTTTGAGATAATAAGTATGAAATAAGACTTGGTTGCTTTTTATTTACAAACACAAAAAATCAAAGGAAAGAAAAAATAGAAATTCTATATATATGGTAGAAGGTCAAGAGTATATGTGATAACTGTCTTGAAACACAAAGTTTTAGTTTACTCATGTTCATATATATTTTCTTTTCTCATACATATCAGCTTTAAATTATTTTCACGTGATCCCACAACAACTTGGCACATTAAAACTTCTAAATGAAATCCAATTCATATTTTGCTTCCAATATAAAATACTCTTTACCTAGAAGCCTAGAGATTTCATTTGCAAATGGATATTCCTATTATTTTCACTGTAATTCAGATAATAGATATACATATTCTGTGTGACAAGTAAAACCATTCAAATGATGCACAAGTTTAAAAGTGAATTAGATATGACCATTTCTTAAAGTTAATATGCATCAATTCTGTCACAAACCATTTTCCCCCTATGTTTATAATTGGAAATGAAATACTGAAAAAAAGTGTCCTTTTAGTGATTCATGCACTTTATAAAGCATACAGTTTTTAAAACTATACTTTTATTATTAACAAAAATAAGAAGTCTCAATCATGAAAATATAAAGTGAGTTACCCGAGACTGTACAGTGAAATAGTGATCAAATTGGAAAACATGGGAGAGAGTCTTCTAGAGTCTATATAACACAGAATTTTCCACCAAAGCACCAATTTTTATACCCTACAATCTCCTTGCTCTTGATCAAAACTTCTCAGTGAAATATCATTCTTGATTACAACATAAAGCTGATGTGCTTTTTTACAGCGGTGCAGCAAGAGTGTGGATTTATCTAACAAGCCTATTTAATTACTTTTATTGGATATGTTATAAGACATTTCAGATTAGACTTTCAAAACTCTTGAAAGCTAGGGTCCCCAGCCTCTGGGCTGAGGATCAGTATCTCCCATCAGATAAGCAGCAGCATTAGATTAGAAAGAGAGTGCACAATAAACGTAATGCACTTGAATCATTCCAAAACCATCAGGCCCTGGTCCGTGGAAAAAAATGTCTTTCTCAAAACCAGTGCCTGGTGTCAAAAATGTTGGGAACCATTGCTTTAAAACACAAAGACATTCTCTACCAGGTTTCACAGGAATTTAGATTTCTCCCTCTCTTCGCAAGATTTCTAAAATAAACTAAGATGCTGGCCTTTCCCCAAACTGACTTTCCTTACTTATCATGCTTAGAGCTAGAAAACCAGTAAACCAGATTACCGGGTTGATTTTATAGGGAGGTATTTGTATGCATTAGCTGTGGAAGACAACTGTAGTTCCTAAAAATTGACGAATCATACATCAGTCTAAATGGTTATAATAGGAATTACTTTGATTACTATCAGTTATTGAGAACCTGTACCTTTGTAAAATGGCTTTCATCAGAAACAAATAACTGGAAAGAGTGTCCTTTGGAGTCTGATACTAAAGTTAGTCACTAAGTTATGTCCGACTCCTGCTACCTCATAGACTGTAGCCCGCAAGACTCCTCTGTCCATGGGATTCTCCAGGCAAGAATACTGGCCAAGTTGCCATTCCTTCTCCAGAGGATCTTCCTGACCCAGGGGTTGAACCCGGTTCTCCTGCATTGCAAGCAGATTCTTTATTGACTGAGCTACAAGAGAAGCCCTTTGGAGTCTAGATAAGCATATTTATATACAGTTTTCTTACATGGAGAACTTCATGAGATTCTACTTTCCTTCAAATGTTTGTTCAGTAGGCTCTACTACAAAGATACAAAGAGAACATCACAACTTAAACAGTTAACTGACTTAGGAATTTGAATGGTGGTATTTAATATTCAAGTAAAATATATTTTCAACTTTTGAAAGCATACAGTTAGAAAACAATATTCTTTATCATATAAAGAGATCTAAAATTGTGTCCTTATATGTTTGCATGTTTCTACTTATTATTCAGTGAAACTTTAAAATACTGAATCAAAATTATTAGGTTAATAGCTAATTAACAAACATTTTCAAAGACAAAAGCTAATTAAAAGAATATGTTCTTCAAATTTTGTTTTGCAGTAAGAATGTGTTCATTCTGCTTTATTGTGCAAGCACACCAGAGAGTTTAGGTTTACAACTAGGTAAAGTTTTAGTTCATCTACTTATAAGAAATGTAAGCTTAAAATATTTAACTATCTGAAACTATATCTTTTATGTAGAACACATACAATAAAACATAGAATATTACAGGCTATACTTGAGAAAAACATAACATCAGTTAATTAAAATATAAGATATCTCTGAACTGTGGCTGTAAATTTTAGAATGCTTCTTAATATCTTTGCCATGATCATTTATATTCATCTCACTTGTCATATGCTACAATTGCATGATTACATAACTTTCAAGTTATTTCTGTATACTACATTGCATTTGGTTCTCACAAAACCACTGTATTTGGTTATTCAGATGTTACTATTTTTTCACTAGGATTTTAATGATATGCACAAGAAAGAGAAAATGAATAAAATAAAAAAGTTAAAAGCATAAGACATTTAATACATAGTTTATGTCTAAGAATAAAAAATTTGACAGCTATAACTAAATATAGTGTTAGTTATCTGGATTATTTCTAGGGTTTATCATTCAAATTGTATATATATATATATATATATATATATATATGTATAGAATGTATAGATATAAATGATCCATATGTGTTCATAGATGAGTAGAATTAGGCATTATTTCTTAGTCTTCATTGTGAATTCCATTTTGTAACGAATGTCTTGCAATCACTCTTCATATATGTATATATATATTCAGTTATAATATAACTGAATATATATATACAGTTATATATATAACTTATATATAATATAAATATATATTATATATAAATTTATATATAAATATTTATGTAAATATTTATATATAAATTTATATATAAATAAAGTTATATATATCTTATATTTTATATATAATATAAATTATATATAATATAGTTTCTATATATACATAGAAATAAAAAAGACTGTCCTCTATAATCTTTATTTAGAATTTCAATCCTTAAGTGTTAGGTTTGTTCTTCAAGTATCACTTGAGCACATTCAAAGCGTGTTGCAATAGGATTAGGCCCTATCTCTTCCAAAACCCTCATCTCACTTCCCTTTCAGAAAGTGTATTTACCATTCAGGTCCAAAACTATTTTGTTGTGCCTTTCATGCTCTACAATATTTGCTGAACAGTATTTTAAACAGTGCAGTCACTCACTTGACTTTAAGCTCTATTTAAATTTTTTGTTTCTTTTTTTTTTCCTCTTTCACTTTCTTTTTATTTTTTATTTTTTTTTATTTTTTTTTTTTATTTTTTAAATATTATTTTATTAGTTGGAGGCCAATCACTTCACAACATTTCAGTGGGTTTTGCCATACATTGACATGAATCAGCCATCCCGATCCCACCTCCCACCTCCCTCTCCACCTGACTCCTCAGGGTCCTCCCAGTGCACCAGGCCCGAGCACTTGACTCATGCATCCCACCTGGGCTGGTGGTCTGTTTCACCATAGATAATATATATGCTCTTCTTTCAAAACATCCCACCCTCACGTTCTCCCCCAGAGTTCAAAAGTCTGTTCTGTACTTCTGTGTCTCTTTTTCTGTTTTGCATATAGGGTTATCATTACCATCTATCTAAATTCCGTATATATGTGTTAGTATACTGTAATGTTCTTTATCTTTCTGGCTTACTTCACTCTGTATAATGGGCTCCAGTTTCATCCATCTCATTAGAACTGATTCAAATGAACTCTTTTTAATGGCTGAATAATATTCCATGGTGTATATGTACCACAGCTTCCTTATCCATTCATCTGCTGATGGGCATCTGGGTTGCTTCCATGTCCTGGCTATTATAAACAGGGCTGCGATGAACATTGGGGTGCACGTGTCTCTTTCAGATCTGGATTCCTCAGTGTGTATCCCCAGAAGTGGTATTGCTGGGTAATATGGCATTTCTATTTCCAGTTTTTTAAGAAATCTCCACACTGTTTTCCATAGTGGCTGTACTAGTTTGCATTCCCACCAACAGTGTAAGAGGGTTCCCTTTTCTCCACACCCTCTCCAGCATTTATTGCTTGTAGACCTTTGGATAGCAGCCATCCTGACTGGCGTGTAATGGTACCTCATTGTGGTTTTGATTTGCATTTCTCTGATGATGAGTGAGATTGAAAGCATTTCCTCTGAAATCAGGAACAAGACAAGGATGCCCACTCTCACCACTACTATTCAACATAGTGTTGGAAGTTTTGGCCACAGCAATCAGAGCAGAAAAAGACATAAAAGGAATCCAGATAGGAAAAGAAGAAGTGAAACTCTCGCTGTTTGCAGATGACATGATCCTCTACATAGAAAACCCTAAAGACTCTTCCAGAAAATTACTAGAGCTAATTAATGAATATAGTAAAGTTGCAGGATATAAAATTAACACACAGAAATCCCTTGCATTCCTATACACTAACAATGAAAAAACAGAAAGAGAAATTAAGGAAACAATACCATTCACCATTGCAACAAAAAGAATAAAATACTTAGGAGTATACCTACCTAAAGAAACAAAAGACCTGTACATAGAAAACTATAAAACACTGATGAAAGAAATCAAAGAGGACACAAACAGATGGAGAAACATACCGTGTTCATGGATTGGAAGAATCAATATTGTCAAAATGGCTATTCTACCCAAAGCAATCTATAGATTCAATGAAATCCCTATCAAGCTACCAACGGTATTTTTCACAGAACTAGAACAAATAATTTCACAATTTGTATGGAAATACAAAAAACCTCAAATAGCCAAAGTAATCTTGAGAAAGAAGAATGGAACTGGAGGAATCAACCTGCCTGACTTCACACTCTACTACAAAGCCACAGTCATCAAGACAGTATGGTACTGGCACAAAGACAGAAATATAGATCAATGGAACAGAGATAAATCCACGAACCTATGGACACCTCATCTTTGACAAAGGAGGCAAGGATATACAATGGAAAAAAGACAACCTCTTTAACAAGTGGTGCTGGGAAAACTGGTCAACCACTTGTAAAAGAATGAAACTAGAACACTTTCTAACACCATACACAAAAATAAACTCAAAATGGATTGAAGATCTAAATGTAAGACCAGAAACTATAAAACTCCTAGAGGAGAACATAGGCAAAACACTCTCCGACATAAATCACAGCAAGATCTTCTATGACCCACCTCCCAAAATATTGGAAATAAAAGCAAAAATAAACAAATGGGACCTAATGAAACTTAAAAGCTTCTGCAGTACAAAGGAAACAATAAGTAAGGTGAAAAGACAGCCCTCAGATTGGGAGAAAATAATAACAAATGAGGAAACAGACAAAGGATTAATCTCAAAAATATACAAGCAACTCCTGAAGCTCAATTCCAGAAAAATAAACGACCCAATCAAAAAATGGGCCAAAGAACTAAATTTTCTGTTTCTTAAACAACTCTTATATCACTCATTTGCTAAACTGATTACCTGAAAACCTGATTTCAATCCAAACAGCAATCAACGCTGCCATAAAGCATTAATACAATATAATCAGTTTATATGTGATTATACAATATGCTTGCATGGAAAGCATCTCTACTCCTAAGGATTATATTTCATGTTACTTATACTATTTTAAGGGGTATCCTGGTGGCTCAGATGGTAAAGAATCTACCTGCAATGCAGGAGACCTAGTTCAATCCCTGGGTTGGAAAGATCCCCCTGGAGGAGGGGTAGGCAACCCACTCCAGTGTTCTTGACTGGAGAATCCCCATGGACAGAAGAGCCTGGCAGGCTACAGTCCATGAGGTTACAAACAGTCAGATGTGACTGCACAAAACAGTATACTCTTTTAAAGCATTCTCTTCTTGGCTACAATATTTTCACTGTACAGAGTAGATGCAATGAATCTTTCTTCACTTCGTTAATGAATTTTGTTTATCATTCAACTTTCTTGCTTTGTTTTCATATATATATATATATATACCTTTTATGATATCAATGCTTTCAAAACTTACTGGCTTGATTAGCTGAAAGAAGTACAAACTTCTTCATACAAACAAAGTCATTTTCTGGGTAAGCTTCTATGAAAAATTTCTAAACAAATATACAATTGACATTTTAAATATCTCCATTAGAGGGAGGAGCCAAGATGGCAGAGGAGTAGGACGGGGAGACCACTTTCTCTCCTAGAAATTCATCAAAAGAATAACTGAACACAGAGCAAACTTCACAAAACAACTTCTGATCGCTAGCTGAGGTCACCAGGCGCCCAGAAAAGCAGCCCATTGTCTTCGAAAGGAGGTAGGACAAAATATAAAATATAAAAAGTGAGACAAAAGAGCTAAGGACGGAGATCCGTCCCGGGAAGGGTCTTAATAGAGGACGTTCCCAGACACCGGGAAACCCTCGCAATGGCGGGCCTGGGGGAAGTGTTTGAATCTCGGAGGGCAATCTGACTGGGAGAGAAACAATAAATAAAACCCACAGATTACGAGCCTAAAAGCAACTCCCAGCAGAAAAGTACCCCAGACACCCGAATCCGCCACCAGGAAGTGGGGGCGGAACGGAGAGGAGCGGGCGGCATTGCTTGGGGCAGGGTTCGGGCCTGAGTGCCCTGAGGACAATCAGAGGGAGCTTCTGTGAGTTCCCAGCTTGAACTGTGGGAGAGCAAAGAGAGAGAAAATTAACCGGCCCGAACACACTGCCGGCTGTTCGCAGAACAAAGGGACCGAGATTCTGGATGGTCGACATCCGCTGGGAGGGTCGTGGCGAGACACAGGGCGCAGGCACCGACCGGCGCGGGCGGGCACTGGGGCTGGGGACGCGGAGGGCAGAAGGCGCGCGCACCGGACTGGCGCCGGCGGAATCTGAGACTGGGACCGCGGAAGGGAGGGGGCGCTCATGCGCCCGTCAAGCGTCAAGCCCCTGGCTGCCTGGACCGCTCTGACGGGGAGGGCACAGGGAGCAGGCGCAGCTTTCTGTTCCGACCTTTGGCGGAACACCCGAGGGCTGGAAAGGCGCGCAGTGCGTGCTCCATATAGAGCAGCCGGAGCCTGAGCAGCGCCGGCCCCTCCCCTCAGCGCCAGCCCCACCCTGCAGCTCGAGGGAACTAGCTACCTGAATAAGAGTCCACCTCCGCCCGCCTAAGTCAGGGCGGAAATGAGGCCCTGAAGAGACCGGCAAACAGAAGCCAAATAAACAAAGGGAACCGCTTCAGAAGGGACTGGTGCAACAGATTAATCCCTGTAGGAAACAATGACCACACCGCAAGGGGCCTGTAGATATCGAGAAGTGTAAGCTGGAACGAGGAGCCATCTGAAACCGAGCCGAACCCACACTGACCGCAACAGCTCCAGAGAAATTCCTAGATATATTTTTACTTTTTTTTTTTTTAAGTAAGGAAAAAAAAAAAGATTTTTTTAATTTTATTTTTTCTTTTTTATTTTTTCTCTTTTATTTTCCTTTAAAATTCCCTATTACTCCCCCATTACTCCTTAACTTTCATTTTTATAAATTCTTACAATTTTTTTAGTTAGGGAAAATTTTTTTTTTCCTCTTTTTTTTTTTTCCTTCTTCTCTTCTATTTTCTATTTTTCTTTTTCTCTTATTTCTTTTAAAGTCCTATAGTACTCCTCTACTGCTCCTTAATTATTCATTTTCAATACACTATAACCTTACAAAGAGGCAAGGGAAAAAAAGAAGAGAAGCCCTATTTTTAAACCGAACCTCATATATATTTCTAAAATTTTTTGGGGGGTGTTTTTGTTTTTGTTTTTAATATAATATTTTTAAGAGTCTAACCTCTACTCTAGATTTTTAATTTTTGTTCTTCAGTATATGATATAAACTGTGAACATTTAAGAATCCAATATTCAGTTTCCATTTTTATTCAGGAGTGTGTTGATTATTCTCTCCCAATCTTGACTCTCTGTTTTCTACCTCAGAACACCTCTATTTCCTCCTTTCCCCTTCTCTTCCCAATCCAGTTCTGTGAATGTTTGTGGGTGTCTGTGCTACGGAGAACACTCTAGGAACAGACGACTGCGTAGATCTGTCTCTCTCCTCTTGAGTCCCCCTTTTTCTCCTCCTGCTCATCTCTATTTCCCTCCTCCCTGTCTTCTTCTTCATGTAACTCTGTGAACCTCTCTGAGAGTCCCTAACGGGGGAGAATCTTTTCGCCATTAACCTAAAAGTTTTATTATCAGTGCTGTATAGTTGGAGAAGTCCTGAGACTACAGGAAGAATAAAACTGAAATCCAGAGGCAGGAGGTTTAGCCCAAAACCTGAAAACACCAGAAAACTCCGGACTACATGGAACTTTAAGTAATAAGAGACTGTCCAAAAGCCTCCATACCTACACTGAAACCAACCACCACCCAAGAGCCAACAAGTTATAGAGCAAGACATACCACGCAAACTCCCCAGCAACGCAGGAACATAGCCCTGAAAGTCAACATACAGACTGCCCAAAGTCACACCTAACACATAAACTCAACTCAAAACTCATTACTGGGCACTCCATTGCTCTTCAAAGAGAAGAAATCAAGTTCCACACTCCAGAACACTGACACAAGCTTCCCTAACCAGGAAACCTTGACAAGCCAACCGTCCAACCCCACCCACCGGGTAAAAACTCCACAATAAAAAGGAACCACAGACCTCCAGAATACAGAAAGCCCATTCCAGACACAGCAATCTAAACAAGATGAAAAGGCAGAGAAATACCCAACAGGTAAAGGAACATGACAAGTGCCCACCAAGTCAAACAAAAGAGGAGGAGATAGGGAATCTCTCTGAAAAAGAATTTAGAATAATGATAATAAAAATGATCCAAAATCTTGAAAACAAAATGGAGTTACAGATAAATAGCCTGGAGACAAAGATTGAAAAGATGCAAGAAATGTTTAATAAAGACCTAGAAGAAATAAAAGAGAGTCAATTAAAAGTGAATAATGCAATGAATGAGATCAAAAACACTCTGGAGGGAACCAAGAGTAGAATAACGGAGACAGAAGATAGGATAAGTAGGTAGAAGATAGAATGGTGGAAATAAATGAAGCAGAGAGGAAAAAAGAAAAACGGATCAAAAGAAATGAGGATAACCTCAGGGACCTCTCGGACAATGTGAAACGCCCCAACATTCGAATCATAGGAGTCCCAGAAGAAGAAGACAAAAAGAAAGGCCATGAGAAAATACTCGAGGAGATAATAGCTGAAAACTTCCCTAAAATGGGGAAGGAAATAGCCACCCAAGTCCAAGAAACCCAGAGAGTCCCAAACAGGATAAACCCAAGGCGAAACACTCCAAGACACATATTAATCAAATTAACTAAGATCAAACACAAAGAACAAATACTAAAAGCAGCAAGGGAGAAACAACAAATAACACACAAAGGGATTCCCATAAGGACAACAGCTGATCTATCAATAGAAACCCTCCAGGCCAGGAGGGAATGGCAGGACATAATGAAAGTAATGAAAGAGAATAATCTACAACCTAGATTACTGTACCCAGCAAGGATCTCATTCAGATATGAAGGAGAATTCAAAAGCTTTACAGACAAGCAAAAGCTGAGAGAATTCAGCACCACCAAACCAGCTCTTCAACAAATGCTAAAGGATCTTCTCTAGACAGGAAATGCAGAAAGGTTGTATAAACGTGAACCCAAAACAACAAAGTAAATGGCAATGGGACCACACCTATCAATAATTAACTTAAATGTAAATGGGTTGAATGCCCCAACCAAAAGACAAAGATTGGCTGAATGGATACAAAAACAAGACCCCTATATATGCTGTCTACAAGAGATCCACCTCAAAACCAGAGACACATACAGACTAAAAGTGAAGGGCTGGAAAAAAATATTTCACGCAAATGGAGACCAAAAGAAAGCAGGAGTCGCAATACTCATATCAGACAAAATAGACTTTCAAATAAAGGATGTGAAAAGAGACAAAGAAGGACACTACATAATGATCAAAGGATCAATCCAAGAAGAAGATATAACAATTATAAATATATATTCACCCAACATAGGAGCACCGCAATATGTACGGCAAACTCTAATGAGTATGAAAGAGGAAATTAATAGTAACACAATAATAGTGGGAGACTTTAATACCCCACTCACTACTATGGATAGATCAACTAAACAGAAAATCAACAAGGAAACACAAACCTTAAATGATACAATGAACCAGCTAGACCTAATTGATATCTATAGGACATTTCACCCCAAAACAATCAATTTCACCTTTTTCTCAAGTGCACACGGAACCTTCTCCAGAATAGATCACATCCTGGGCCATAAATCTGGTCTTGGAAAATTCAGAAAAGTTGAAATCATTCCAGTCATCTTTTCTGACCACAGTGCAGTAAGATTAGATCTCAATTACAGGAAAAAAATTGCTAAAAATTCAAACATATGGAGGCTAAATAACACGCTACTGAATAACCAACAAGTCATAGAAGAAATCAAAAAAGAAATCAAAATATGTATAGAAATGAATGAAAATGAAAACACAACAACCCAAAACTTATGGGACACTGTAAAAGCAGTGCTAAGGGGAAGGTTCATAGCATTACAGGCTTACATCAAGAAACAAGAAAAAAGCCAAATAAATAACCTAACTTTACACCTAACGCAATTAGAGAAGGAAGAAATGAAGAACCCCAGGGTCAGCAGAAGAAAAGAAATCTTAAAAATTCGGGCAGAAATAAATGCAAAAGAAACTAAAGAGACCATAGCAAAAATCAACAAAGCTAAAAGCTGGTTTTTTGAAAAAATAAACAAAATTGACAAACCATTAGCAAGACTCATTAAGAATCAAAGAGAAAAGAACCAAATTAACAAAATAAGAAATGAAAAGGGTGAGATCACAACAGACAACACTGAAATACAAAGGATCATAAGAGACTACTACCAGCAGCTCTATGCCAATAAAATGGACAACTTGGATGAAATGGACAAATTCTTAGAAAAGTATAACTTTCCAAAACTGAACCAGGAAGAAATAAAGATCTTAACAGAACCATCACAAGCAAGGAAATCGAAACTGTAATCAAAAATCTTCCAGCAAACAAAAGCCGAGGACCAGATGGCTTCACAGCTGAATTCTACCAAAAATTTAGAGAAGAGCTAACACCTATCTTACTCAAACTCTTCCAGAAAATTGCAGAAGAAGGTAAACTTCCAAACTCATTCTATGAGGCCACTATCACCCTAATTCCAAAACCAGACAAAGATGCCACAAAAAAAGAAAACTACAGGCCAATATCACTGATGAACATAGATGCAAAAATCCTTAACAAAATTCTAGAAAACAGAATCCAACAACATATTAAAAAAATCATACACTATGACCAAGTGGGCTTTATCCCAGGAATGCAAGGATTCTTTAATATCTGCAAGTCAATCAATGTAATACACCACATTAACAAATTGAAAGATAAAAACCATATGATTATCTCAATAGATGCAGAGAAAGCCTTTGACAAAATTCAACACTCATTTATGATTAAAACTCTCCAGAAAGCAGGAATAGAGGGAACATACCTCAACATAATAAAAGCTATATATGACAAACCCACAGCAAACATCACCCTCAATGGTGAAAAATTGAAAGCATTTCCCCTGAAATCAGGAACAAGACAAGGGTGCCCACTCTCACCACTACTATTCAACATAGTCTTGGAAGTTTTGGCCACAGCAATCAGAGCAGAAAAAGAAGTAAAAGGAATCCAGATAGGAAAAGAAGAAGTGAAACTCTCGCTGTTTGCAGATGATATGATCCTCTACATAGAAAACCCTAAAGACTCTTCCAGAAAATTACTAGAGCTAATTAATGAATATAGTAAAGTTGCAGGATATAAAATTAACACACAGAAATCCCTTGCATTCCTATACACTAACAATGAAAAAACAGAAAGAGAAATTAAGGAAACAATACCATTCACCATTGCAACAAAAAGAATAAAATACTTAGGAGTATACCTACCTAAAGAAACAAAAGACCTGTACATAGAAAACTATAAAACACTGATGAAAGAAATCAAAGAGGACACAAACAGATGGAGAAACATACCGTGTTCATGGATTGGAAGAATCAATATTGTCAAAATGGCTATTCTACCCAAAGCAATCTATAGATTCAATGCAATCCCTATCAAGCTACCAATGGTATTTTTCACAGAACTAGAACAAATAATTTCACAATTTGTATGGAAATACAGAAAACCACGAATAGCCAAAGTAATCTTGAGAAAGAAGAATGGAACTGGAGGAATCAACCTGCCTGACTTCAAACTCTACTACAAAGCCACAGTCATCAAGACAGTATGGTACTGGCACAAAGACAGAAATATAGATCAATGGAACAGAGATAAATCCACGAACCTATGGACACCTCATCTTTGACAAAGGAGGCAAGGATATACAATAGAAAAAAGACAACCTCTTTAACAAGTGGTGCTGGGAAAACTGGTCAACCACTTGTAAAAGAATGAAACTAGAACACTTTCTAACACCATACACAAAAATAAACTCAAAATGGATTGAAGATCTAAATGTAAGACCAGAAACTATAAAACTCCTAGAGGAGAACATAGGCAAAACACTCTCCGACATAAATCTCAGCGGGGTCCTCTATGACCCACCTCCCAGAATATTGGAAATAAAAGCAAAAATAAACAAATGGACCTAATGAAACTTAAAAGCTTCTGCAGTACAAAGGAAACTATAAGTAAGGTGAAAAGACAGCCCTCAGATTGGGAGAAAATAATAGCAAATGAAGAAACAGACAAAGGATTAATCTCAAAAATATACAAGCAACTCCTGTAGCTCAATTCCAGAAAAATAAATGACCCAATCAAAAAATGGGCCAAAGAACTGAACAGACATTTCTCCAAAGAAGACATACAGATGGCTAACAAACACATGAAAAGATGCTCAACATCACTCATTATTAGAGAAATGCAAATCAAAACCACAATGAGGTACCATTACACGCCAGTCAGGATGGTTGCTATCCAAATGTCTACAAGCAATAAATGCTGGAGAGGGTGTGGAGAAAAGGGAACCCTCTTACACTGTTGGTGGGAATGCAAACTAGTACAGCCACTATGGAAAACAGTGTGGAGATTTCTTAAAAAACTGGAAATAGAACTGCCATATGACCCAGCAATACCACTTCTGGGCATACACACTGAGGAAACCAGATCTGAAAGAGACACATGCACCCCAATGTTCATCGCAGCCCTGTTTATAATAGCCAGGACATGGAAGCAGCCTAGATGCCCATCAGCAGATGAATGGATAAGGAAGCTGTGGTACATATACACCATGGAATATTACTCAGCCGTTAAAAAGAGCTCATTTGAATCAGTTCTAATGAGATGGATGAAACTGGAGCCCATTATACAGAGTGAAGTAAGCCAGAAAGATAAAGAACATTACAGCATGCTAACACATATATATGGAATTTAGATAGATGGTAATGATAACCCAATATGCAAACAGAAAAAGAGACACAGAAGTACAGAACAGACTTTTGAACTCTGTGGGAGAACGTGAGGGTGGGATGTTTCAAAAGAACAGCATGTATATTATCTATGGTGAAACAGATCACTAGCCCGGGTGAGATGCATGAGACGAGTGCTCGGGCCTGGTGCACTGGGAGGACCCAGAGGAGTCAGGTGGAGAGGGAGGTGGGAGGGGGGATCGGGATTGGGAATACGTATAACTCTATGGCTGATTCGTGTTAATGTATGACAAAACCCACTGAAATGTTGTGAAGTAATTGGCCTCCAACTAATAAAATTTTTTTAAAAAAAGGGAAAAAAAAAAGAAAAAAAAAGTGATAATTTAAAGTGAAAAAAAAAAAAATCTCCATTAGAACTCAGCAGTAACAATGATTTGATTCTAGACCTTCTTTAACTGGAGATTCAATTTAATCCTTTTTTTTTATTTTCAGTTAGAATCTGGAATGTCCATTGAGACTTAGATAATGTAGGTTAAGTCTCTATGAACCCAAGATGGCCACAAGCCAAGGTAATAAGAGTTCTGATAACTTCTACAGAAGTTTTCTATGGTATGTTTATGGTCAATTCAGTAGGAAAATATAGTTTTTAAAATTTAGTTTGTTCCAAAATTATTATGTCTCTAAACATTTTGGACCATATATTTTTTGTATTGTTTTTCTGTAAACATATAATGATGGCATGTTTACATATGTTATTATTTCCCTGTTCTGATTATATTGGTCAAAATTTAAGAAATCAAGTAAAATGAGATTAATTCAATAAAGACATATTAGCATATATTCTTAAAATATTACATTTTTGGTGGTTATCTTTATTTTAGATTACATAATTTCACTTTACAATAACTAAGACATGGAAGCAACTTAAATATCAATTGACAGATGCATGGATAAAGAAGATGCAGTGTATATTATATGACAATAAAAAATAAAATAATGTCATTTACAGCAGCATAGATTGACCTAGAGATTATCACACTAAGTGAAATAAGTCATTCAGAGAAAGATATCTCTTGTATGTGGAATCTAAAAAAACAAAACAATAGACTCACAGACATAGAAAACAATTGTATTGTTAGCAAAGTATTAAGGCAGAGTGGAGGGGTAAATTAAGAGTTAGGGATTAACATATACACACTGCTATATATTAAATATATAGCATTTAATATATGAGCTTCCCTCGTAGCTCAGCCAGTAAATAATCTGTTTGCACCGCAGGAGACCTGGCTTCAATTCCTGGGTTGGGAAGATCCCCAGGAGAAGGAAATGGCAACCCACTCCAGTATTCTTGTCTGGAGAATCCCATGGACAGAGCAGCATGGAGTTGCAAAAGTAGGACACATCTTAGCAACTAAACCAGGACCATGTATTAAATATATAGCCAAAGAAAATCTGCTATATAGTATAGGGAACTATATTCAGTATCTTGTAATAACCTGTCGTGTCAAAGAATTTGAAAAAGACTATATACATATGTGTGTGTGCATGTGTGTGTTTGTGTATGTATAGATAGATAGGGCTTCCCAGGTGTCACTAGTGGTAAATTATCTGCCTGCCAATGCAGGAGACATAAAAGATGGGATCAATCCCTGGTTTGGGAAGATATCCTGTAGGAGGAAATGGCAACCAACTTTGCCTGGGAAATCCCATGAAGGGAGGAACCTGGGGGGCTATAGTCCACGGGGTCACAAAGTATCAGGCATGACTGAGCGTCTGAGCACATATAGATATATGTGTAATTGAATCATTTTTCTGTATGCTTGAAACAATATAACATTGTAAACCACCTATACTTCAGTAAAAAAAAAAAAAAAACAACTTATTTCCTTTCTTCTTGAAAAACACATTAAACTGTAAAACAATTTTCATGTATTAAAATAAATAATGAAAATTTTATTACTTAGCTGTAATGTGGTATTTAAAAAATATTCAACAATGCAATTTTATTACAGAGTAAAACATAAGCATTATGGTTCTTATGGTTTTCAGTAAGTAAATTAATTATACCCTTTACTTGGGAAAAGGTAATACAGATTCAGTGCAAATTTTTTAAATGATTTGGAAAATATTCTATTTTTGAAATATGATGTGTCTCAGTGAAGACTTCTTTAATTCATTAGGAATTCTTTGGACTTCATGAATCTTGGCATTCATTTCACCTCCTAATTTTGGTACTTTTGTTGTCACTATTGTCAATATTACTTTTAATAAGTTTTTTGCTTCCTTCCTCTTCTTCTTCTGGGATTCCTGTCAATCCATATATTGGTGCTATATGTACTCTCTTATGTGCTATAGGCTTTTTTCACTACTTTTTGTTCTTTGCTGTCCCTCTGACCATGTAATCTCAAATAATCTTTAATCTCACAGATTCTTTCTTTTGTTTGATTAAGTCGGTTGTTTAGTCTTAATTAATTTTTTTTCAGTTCAGACACTGTATGGTTTTGTTTTAGAATTAGAACTTTTGTTTGCTTCTATTTGTGTTTCTACTTTGTTTGAATTTTGCCTTGTTTGAATCTTACCTTGTTACAAAAATATTTTCCTGATTTTGTTTAGTTGTTTGTATGCTTTAACTTGCTTAAAGAAAAATATTCTGAATTATTTGTCAGGCATTTATGAGATCTCCATTTTTTACAGTCTATTGCTTGTGATTTATTTTGTCGTTCAGTAGTGTCATTTTTCTCTGAACCTAATGTAACTTGTAGTTTTGAATTGGTGATTTTGTATTTTAAGCAGTCCCTCTTTCTATTCTGTACAAAATGAGTTCAAAAGGGAAAACTTTTCCCCAGTGAGCCCGGTCAGGGATTTGGGGCAGACCATCAGACAGCACCACGCACAGGCTTACTTACAGGGTCTAAGGGTGAGTGGGATTATTGTTCACATCTAAATTAGAATTGGATACTCACTTGACTTTCATTTCTCCATGGACGAGCTCTGAAGGAGAAAAAAGTGTGTCTCTGCCCTATGTGTCATGGTATTTAGAAAAGAGCGACTTAGGTAGAGTAAAACTATCCTTCCTACCCTCTTCAATGCATCTTACCTAATTCCTGTGCTCCACCTACGTACTATAACCTCTCATTTGGAATCCAAAACTCTTATAAATGTATGTTTGTGCATGGATGGTTATTTATGTTCATGTTTCATTGAAGGGATTCAGGCTGGAATCTTGTATTCCACCATCTTATGATAGGACAATCACATGTGAACAGGTCAAGATAGCTTTGCGTTCACTCAGAGAAGTACTGGCTGAATCTGTCACAGTCCATAAAGCACCAGGAAACCCAGGAAATAAATTGATTCTGAAATACCCATTTACTCCCAAATAGTGCATGGAAAAAATGTGAGTATTGAGTGCCACATATCTCTCCAGGAGACACTAGAAAATAATGCATAGTGTGGAACCATGGGTTTTGGTTTATTGGTGAAAAATCAAACAACAATCAAGAAAAAAGAAAGACAATTTTACTTAAGCCAGATGTAACCTGAGGAATAAAAATTCAGAACCTCTGGAAATGTCCCTAATGGTCAAATGTTAGACATGTACTTTTGTATGTTCTTGAAGAAAATAACTTATATATTATATTGAAAGTATATAAGTGAAGTCACTCAATCGTGTCCAACTCTTTGCAACCCCATAGACTGTAGCCTACCAGGGTCCTCAGCCCATGGAATTTTCCAAGCAAGAGTACTGGAGTGGGTTGCCATTTCTTTCTCCAGGGGATCTTCCTAACCCAAGGATTGAACCCAGTTCTGAATTGCAGGCAGACGCATTACCATCTGAGCCACCAGAGAAGCCGTCATTATATTGACAGGTTGGCATTGTTCACAAAGTTCCTCAGAGATGTTTTAGTTATGTATGTACAGTGATGCTTCAGGCCATATGACATCCTGTATAGGATGAAAATGTAATATCAATGTTAAAAATTACAAGGCTGTAATTTCTTCAGCTGGCTTTCCAAAAGCTATCCATATGAAATTCAATATGGGAGAATTGATGACACAAATTATTTATATTTTTCTCTTTAAGACATGTATGTGTTAATCAAGCAAAGGGTGGAGTGAGGGGGTCCTAGGTTAAGTCAAGCTGGTTTCTAAGAATGGAGGGTAAAGTCAGACAAGAGATATTATGTTAATATGTTGGAGAATTTGAACAAAGGATATGACCCTTGTTTTCCTTGGCATACCTGAGAGGTAAAGAATATTGCTACTCTGGTAATAGGAGGATACGGATAACACTTCAACCAGGGCTTTCACTTGAGCTAATTGATGTTTATTGAATGCAGTGGTAGGATCTGTTTAGGAAAATGATGAATCCTTAAAATGAATTGAAATTTGTTCTTACAAACTAACTTTCTCCAACCTCTTTCAGTAGAACTATGGGATACAGTGAGTAGAGAATAAAATCTCATCTGAAGTGTATCACCTAATGTGAGAGTTGAAGTGACTGCTTAGGATGTCAATTGAGTATGTGCCAAGTGAGGTGATGGTTGCAAGAAAGTCTTTGATATTTCTAATATCTAGTAATTAGACAAAGCTTTGACCCACTTATTGTATAACTTTACAATTTCCTTGATCTCTGTTGACATCTCCACGTCCTTATTGTTAAATCCCAAGTATACCAATATTAAATCAATTCCCTAGGGTACACCCTAAAAAGAATATGAATTATTTCCACTCAGCATAGTGTAAGGACTTCAGAATCCCTGGTGAAGTCTCAACTAAATCTCTGAAATATACTTTCCTTATATTGAAGAAAAGAATGTTACTGGCATTTACAGGCTTAAAGTGAAAAGAAAGTGAGATCTTCTGACTTTTAATTTGATCTTCTCATTCAGAAAACATGTTTTAAGCATATTGAAATATAAATACAAAATAGTAGAACTCATGCTGAATGACAACTTCAGTTAGTTTTCATTTTTATTATTGCATACAAAAAATCATTTAAATGCATAGCATATTAATAAAAATTAAAAGCTTTTTAAATTAATAGGGGAAAATGTATAATGAGGAAAAAAGAGAGAGGCTGAAAAATATACATATTTATGTATATACATATATATATATACACACACACATATACATAAACATATATAAACATAAATATATAGATATGGATATACAGATATTTGCAAAAAAGATTTGTGTAGACATGAGTGGTTTTCCCCTCTAGGTTAATTTTAGTCCATGCAAATTTTATGATAAAATAATATTTTAATAATTGTATGCTGATTAATAATAATAATTAAAATCTTATTTTATCATTAAATTTGCAAGGACTAAAATTAATCCAAAGGAGGTTTTAATTGTTGTATGCCGACTAATGGGGCTTCTCTCTGTTGGTAAAGAATTTGCCTGCAATACAGGAGACCCGGGTTCAATTCCTGGGTTGGGAAGATCCTCTGGAGAAGAAAATGACAACCCACTCCATTATTCTTGCCTGGAGAATCCCATAGACAGAGGAGCCTGGGGTCACAAGAGTCAGACATGACTAAACCACCATGCTGATTAATAAATTTGTATTTAATATCTAGGTCTCATGGAAAAACTGTCTTTACATTTTCACAGAACAGATTCTCTGAATTGCTCTTCTCAAGGCCCCCATCACCTCCTTGTTTCTCATGCTGTAGATAACAGGGTTGAGCGTTGGGGTAAGGATGGTGTAGAAGACAGCAAGAACCTTGTCCTCTGTTGGACTACGCAGAGATTTTGGACGGAGATAAGTGTAAGCAAATGGTGCAGAGTAGAAAGTTACCACAGTGAGGTGGGTGCTGCAGGTTGAATAGGCCTTCTTCTTCCCTTCTGTTGAGTGCATTCGATACACAGCAAGGAGAACACGGCCATAGGAAAATACAATACAAGTGAAAGGCAACAAAAGAAAGATGGTGGTGCTCACAAACACTGTGTACTCATAGACCCAGGTGTCCATGCAGGCCAGAGTCAACATGGCTGGAACATCACAGAAGAAATGATTGATGGTCCTGGATCGGCAATAAGGGATATGGAGGGCATATATGGTGTGGGCACAGGAGTTGATTGAGCCCAGGAGCCAAGATCCTATTATCATAAACCCACATACTCTTCTACTGATTTTGATGGGATAGTGAAGAGGAAAGCAAATGGCCACATAACGATCATAAGCCATAGAAGCCAAGAGCAATCCTTCTGCACCTGCTAAAGTCAAGAAAAAGAAGCTCTGTATCCCACATGCAATGAAGGAGATAGACTTGTTTCCAAATAGAAAATCGTAGGCCATTTTGGGTACAATGTTGGAAATGTAGGTCAGGTCCATGAGGGAGAGCTGACTGAGTAGAAAATACATGGGTTTCTGAAGTTGGGTGTCCAGAAAGATGAGAAGGATCATGGAGAGGTTACCAAATAGAGCCATTAGAAAAATGAGAACAATGAGAATAAAAAGAAATAGGCCAATTCTTGAAGATGGGAACAACCCCAGTAAGATGAAATAAGTTGATGTTTGATTATAATTTTCCATGTGGCATTAATATAATTTTTCCTAAGGCAGACACAAAAGCAAGAAAGTCAAGTAAGCTATTTTGAAATTGTTGCATGATTAATCTGTACTATTTAACAATTTACAACTCTTAAATGAATAACTGAACCTATTAATTTTGGAAAAGCAAAACTTTTTTGTTTTTTTGATCAAGAGACTAGAACTTGAAAATACAAACATTTTGGCCTATGAACTTTTGCAGGAAATCTTTAAAATTGTAAAATTTTATATTTTGACATCATTAGGATAAGTATGCTTTAGTACCCTACAAAAACTCAAGTCACATCAAAATTAGGTAACATACTCAAAATATATTTTTAGGAAATCATGTAAATGCATATGTTTTCTAATTATATTATGAATAAATGTTTATCACCATTAAGAAATGATTTATTTTTCATATTCAAATCCTAAGGCTTACCTGTAAATCTGTAGTAACCTATCACTTATGTTGAGAAGCTATTATTCTTACTTCAGTATTTTTTGAACAGAAATATTAAATCAAGCTTCCCTGAATTCAGTAACATTATTTGAGTCATCTTTTGTGAAATCAAGATGAATATCATCAAGTACCATCTACACAAAATTATGATCTTCCTCCTGAATGAGATTCTGAATTCTGTAAATAATGAAGAGCATTTGCCTATATAGCTCTATATCACACTTATTGTAGTTTGATAAATCTGTGCAAAATCTCAAAAATAATATATATTTTACATCTCTCTGCTTCTCTAGCACTTATATGATAAATAAATTTTGTCATACACATTTAATTTTAACTTTTATTATTTTATTTTAAAGCTCCTCCCAATTCTAAGTTAGAGTAAAAAACTTAAGCACTTATAATCTCTCCCTGTGAAACACAGCTATAATTTTGATTAAAAATATATATTATAAACTAAAAGAAAGTGGGTGAACATGAGGCACAATAAGAGATGAAATAGTTTAGGATCCTATGAAAGAATAAATTTGGAAATAAAAATGGTCAGTCCTTTAAATGGAGAAAAGAAAAATGGCATCCAAGGGTTCTTCCTCATGGTGGGAGGAGGGATTCTTAGGACATATTATAAGGGAACAAGCCATACATAATTTTTGTTATTTTAGTTGTAATAATTGTTCTAGTGCCAAAATTGTTAGAATTTTAAGAAAGACTGCTACAGGAAAGACTATGGTCATGTGCACATACACACAAACACAAATACTTATTCACACGCAGAAAAACCATGCAATGAAATACAATGATTTAAAAATGCAAAAAATGCATTTAAAAAAATAAGAATTGTATCTTCAAAGAAGTACAACACATTACTATTCTACATTATAAATATTATTAAATATATAAAATAAATTGCAAGGTAACAAAGTTTCTTGCAAATTAAAATAACGTTAACTGACAAGGAAGACTAAGTGAAACATTCAGTGACAAAATGAAAAATATCTAGCAGAATAAAAAAGGCAAAAAAAATCATAAAATTTGTCTTTTAAAGGGTATAAGAGTTAGAGAATATAAGGGAAGAGATATAAACTTATTATCACCCCTAGAAATTCATATAGAAAAAGTGACAATATTATCAAAGAAACACATTTTTCAGAATTGATATAAATGAACCACAATATTCAAAAAGCATGAACAGAACACAGGAAAATAATTAAACAATACTCTTTCAAAGATATTTCTTGAAAATTCTAAATATCTTGAAAAGACTTTTTGAAAATTCTCAATGTTGCCTATAATTGAATGATTCTGAAAGTGTCTTGACTGAGAAGCAGCAATAATGAGAATTACTGTATAAAAATACAAACTAGGGACTTCCCTGGTGGTTCAGCAGCTGAGACTTCACGCTACCACTCCAGGGGTCCCGGATTTGATCTCTGGTCAGGGAACTAGATCCACATGCCACAACTAACTAAGAGCTCTCATCCTCCAACTAAAAATCTCACATGCCACAACTAAAGGTCCTGTATTTCACAGCAAAAATAAAAGATGCCAAATATTGCAACTAAAACCCAGTGCATCAGATAAATAAATAAATATAAAAAAATACTAACTAAAATGTCATCAGGTTTTACAATAACTTATGTTTTTGTATTTTAGTAAAACATACAAAAAGATGGAAAAATGTTGTCAGCATAGCCATGCCAGAAACTGTGTTGCAACTACATTGAATGGATGAGAAAAGAGAAAAGCATGAATGTGATTGTATGTGGAATAGAAAGTTTTCCATCCATAGTGGCTAAAGTGTCAAGAGATACTATTTGATATTTAATATTAGAAAGCAAGTATATTGATGAAAAGTATACTGATAGTGGGCTATCGGGGCTTTACTGGTGGTAAAGAATCTGCCTGCAATGCAGGAGATCTGGGTTCAATCCCTGGGTTGGGAAGATCCCGTGGAGAATGGAATGGCAACCCACTCCAGTATTCTTGCTTGAAGAATTCCATGAAAAGAGGAGCTTGGCAGGCTACAGTCTACGTGGTCACAAAGAGTCAGACACCACTGAGCAACTAACACTTTCACTTTCAGTGAGCTATTGAGATCATGTTCTTACTCTACTTGAATAAAATATTAAAGAGATGTAAAACTGATGTCGCAGTTGAAAATTGATCTCACAACTAACATTAGACTCAATGGTGAAAGACTAAAAGTTTTTCCTTTAAGATCAAGAACAAGGCAAGAATGTCCACTTTTGAAACTTTTAATTAAAGCTACAGTATTATAAATACTAACATTTTGGCAAGCAAAACAAGTTAAAAACACTGAAACTCTAAAGAAAGAATTAAAATTATCCTGCTTCAGAAGTGATATCTTAAATGTAGGAAATAAAAATTTGTTAGGACTAATAAACAGAGTCATGAATGTTGCAGGATACATAATTGATTGCATTTCTATACGAATAATCTTAAATACTAAGAAGGAACTTAAAACAATAACATTTAACATATCATGAAAAAGAATAAAAGCCCTAGGAAAAAACAAAGAAATTACAAAAGGTTTGCACTAACAGTCACAAAACATCACTGAAATAAACTAAAGGAGAGATAAATGCCAGTACATGAAAAAAACAGCCTGTGCTCATGGGTTGAAAAACTGACTATTGCTAAGATGTCAGCATCACCATAAGCAAACTACAGGTGCAATGAAATGACTTCCATAATTCCAAGAAAATTTTGAAGAAAGAAAACAATACATTTCAAAATCCAAATAAAAATCTTAAATACACAGAATAGCCCAAACAATCTTATGAAATAATTGAACTTATTCTTTCTTGTTCAAAACTTACTACAAAGCTATAATATATAAAAAATGTGTAGTATTGGCAAAGACAAACATAAACCAAAACAATTCAGTAGAGATACCAGAAAAAAAAATATATATATGGTCAAATTATTTCGAGAAGTGTCTCAACAGTTCAGTTGGAATGTCTTTACAACAAATATTGCTAGAAAACTTGACATCCACATGCATATAAGGAAATAGGACCATTACTTTACTATATACACAAAAATTAACTGAAGTGGATGAAAAAGCGGATACAGAGCTAAAACTATACATTCTTAGAATAAAATGAGAAAAGTTTCATTATACTGAATTTTGCTGTGCATTCTTGGATATAATACCAAAAGCATGTTCAATACCAACAAAAATATAGATATTGGAATTTGTCAAAATTAAAAACTTCTGTATGATGATGAACTTTATCAGAGTGAATAAGCAGCCTACAGGATGGAAAATATTGATATATATCAGATAATGAATTGTAATAGGGAATATATTAAAAAACTACAACCAAGCAACAGAAAAAATAGTTTTCAAAGGTTAGATACATGTGAATAAATATTTCTTCAAAGAATATAAACAACTAACCAATTAACACAGGAAAATATAGTCATCATCAATATTTATTTGAGAAATTCAAATAAAAAATACAATAAGGTACCACATTTCACCTTTAGCTATGTTTTAAAAATGCAGAAAAGAGTAAGTGTTGGCAAGAATATGAAGAAATTACAACACATGCAAAGCTGGAAGGAGTGAAAAATGATACAGCCACTCTGAAAAGTACTATTGCAAATTGCAAAGCAACAACAACAAAAACGTAAAATCAAAATATGGGTCAAAAATCTCACTTCTGAGGTTACATCCAAATTAAAAAACAAAATCTAGAATAGATATCTATACACTCATACTCTTAGAAGCTTTATTTGCAATAGCTAATAGGTGGAAGCAACACAAATGTCTTTTGACCAATCAATGAATAAGCAGAAGGTAATTTTGCTACATGCTACAGCATGGATAAAGCTGACAGCATGCTAAGTAAAATAAGCCAATCATGACAAGCCATACACATGATTCCACATATATGAGTCACCCAGTATAGCCAAATTAATAAAAGTGAAAGTGGAATGGTGGTTGCTAGGAACTAGGAGGTGAGAGGAATGAAGAATTAGTGTTTGATGGGTAGAGAGTTTCAGCTGGGCAAGATAAAAATGTTCTGGCATGATATAGGTAATGGTTATACTATAATGTCAGCAAATTCCATGTTATTAACCTAGTACACTAGAAATAGATTATATATATATATATATATTTGCAAACAATAGAAAGTCAAGAATAGAATTCATATGTAACTGACAATATTTCATATCTGGTACTTCAAAGATATAGTAAAAAACTTATAGCAAGGACCTGAACATGTGCAGAGGAATCAATCTTCAAATAATGTGTGGTGTCAGAATTTTGCAAAGGGAAAAATGGAAAAACAATTATTTTTTCATAAATGTCACTCGTATCCCACACAATGTAGAATATTGGACTGATTCCCCAGTATACAATTTATACTATAATTTAATTAATGACAAGTTATAATATATGAAAACAATGATTCTTACTACATGTGTTTTATATAAGGTTGTCTACAGCAAAGTTTCCTTTTGGTAATTAATATTATCACATTTTAAAAGAGAAAATAATAAGCAAGAAGTGAAGCAATGAATAGTACACCATACCTGATATTTGATTCTACATATCATGACTGCCAGTGGAACATTTTTTTGCTAATTCATGTTGTACTAGTCTTGTATTCAGCTGTGTGATATTACTTAAAAGACTCCTATATCTGACGAGAAAGCAGATGTTGAATATTAGCCTTAGGTACGTCAAAATCTAAAGTGAAATGGAATTTTTTCTCAGGTAAAAATAAATTCAAATAGCCCATTTCTTGACTTGCTTTTAATCCCCTGGGGAAAAAAATAGTAAATAATCTATTTCTGATTATGAAATATTTTTATCTATTTTATTTTTAAAGTTTTCCTTAAAAATTGCAATCTAGGTATCAGCAATAATGACAGTATACATAGGAGAAAAGATTTAACTGAAAAAAAGAAATTTTGATTGTGATTTCATGGTAAGGAGACTAAACAAGCCTTGAATCTGAGCCATATCCTATGTGGAAGAGAGAAAAAAGTCTAAACTTTTATAGACCATCTCTATATGTTGGTACTTAGAATGTGTCAGGACATGTTCAAGGATTAAATTGTATTTAATCTTGACCACTATCTCTTGACCTTGACACCATCTCTGATATTTTATAGTGACAATATTGACATTCAGAGATTTGAAGTGGTGTTACTTTAAGATATATGTTTCTAGATTTAGATTCCCAGATTGATCTATCTCTCTATCTACCCATCTACCTATCTATCTAAATGCATTCCTTATCTCCTCTAGCTTATTGCACAGATATTATTCATATATATTTTGAGATAATTAAGCTGAAATTAGATTGGGTTACTTTTTATTGATCAACACAGAAAATACTGACAAGGAAGAAAGAAAGAGAGAAATTAAAATCATTAAAATATAAATTCTATAAAAGTGGTAGAGGTCGAGAATGTGTGTTAGACACAAAGGGATTTCATTGTTTATAGTTTACTCATTTTGACATATCCTTCTACTTTATTAAATATACTGGCTTTAAAGCATTTTCACTTGACCTCACAATCACAGCACATTACATTTAAAATTATTCTCTCAAGGCTTCTAAATGAAGTTCAGTTCATGTTTTTTCCCCAAAACAAGTTTCTCTTCCCAGGAGATTTCACTTGCAAAGGAACAACCGTATTATCTGCATGTAATTCAGGTTATACATATACATGTTCTATATGATAGGTAAAACCATCCAGTCACTGTCCAGGTCTCAAAATAAGTTACATATGACTATCCCTTAGAGTCAAAATACATCAATTTACCAGCAAACTTTTTTCCTTATGTTCATATTGAGAGTTGAAACTGAAATATTAGGAAAAAGCCTTCATTCATAAATTTTAAAAAATGTTGTCTTTTAAATTGTAGTTTTATGTTTAAAATGATTTTTAAAAACTGAGTCACAAAGATACAAAGTGAGTTAATTCAAAACTGTATAGTAATATAGTAACTGAGTTGGAAAACTTGGAAAATTGTCCCCTAGAGTCCAAATAATGTAAAATTTTCAACTGAAGCACAAATTTTTATACTCTCCACTCTTCTCACTCTTGATCAAATGATTCTCAAATAAATATTATTCTTGGTTACAAAATAAAGCTATGTGATTATTTACAGAGATGCAGAAAGAATGTGGATTTACAAGTTTCCTTAAATTAAATTTGTCAGATGTATTATGAGAAATCTCAGATGAGACTTTCAAAAATCTTTAAAGCTCAAAGACACTCTACCAGATTTCACAAAAATTTGGATTTCTTCTTCTCTTAAGATTTCTGAAGTAAACTAAAATGCTGAACATTCTCTGTACTAACCTGCCTTTCTCATCATGTGTAGGGCTGGGAAACCAGGTTACTGGGGTAATTTTACCAAGAGGCCTTTGAAGGAAGTCAATTCTATTTCTTAAAAACTGACTGAGAGTACTCAGTCTAAATTTTTATAATGAGAATTATTTTCGGGACTTCCCTGGTCCAGTGGTTGAGAGTCTGCCCGCCAGTGCAGGGGACATGGGTTCAATCCCTGGTCTAGGAGGATCCCACATGCTGCAGAACAACTGGGTCCACGTGCCACAATTACTGAGCCTGCACTCTAGGGTCAGTGAACCACAACTACTGAAGCCCCACGAACCGAGAGCCTGCATCCCACAAGAGAAGCCACTACAATGAGAAGCCCATGAACCACAGCATAGAGTAGCCTCTGCTCACCACAGCTGGAGAGGGCCCACATCCATGCAATGACAAAGACCCAGTGCAGCCAAAAAAAAACCCCAAAGAATTATTTTGCATTTTTTTCAAGTGTCTAGAATTTTTATCATTACAAGACGTCTTTCATAGAACCACATTACCCGGAGAAGGTTCTTTGGAGTCTAGATAAATATAGTGAAAGTCACTGAGTCGTGTTCAACTCTTAGTGACCAGGCCTGAATACTGGAGTGGGTAGCTGTCCCCTTCTCCAGGGGATCTTCCCAATCCAGGGATCGAACACAGATCTCTAACCCAGATCTCCTACATTGCGGGCAGATTCTTTACCAGCTGAGCCACCAGGGAAGCCCAAGAATACTGGAGTGAGTAGCCTATCCCTTCTCCAGTGGATCTTCCCGATCCAGGAATCGAACCAGAGTCTCCTGCATTGCAGGCGGATTCTTTACCAGCTGAGCATAGCAGTCCATAATACCCTCACATGGAGGCCTGCTTGAGGTTCCACATTCCTTCAAGTGTTTCCACAATAAGTTCTAATAGAGAAGAAGGAGAGTACAAAATGGCTTACATTAATCTACTGACTTAGGAATTTTACCGATACTATTTAATAATCAAGTAACATATATTTTCAGTTTTAGAAAGTATACATTAAGAGAACAAACATTTTTTTACTATAAAAAGAGACCTAGAATGCACAGTGAGCGTTTGTATGTGTAACTTTTTGTATGCTTCTAATTCCTATTTCTCAGTGAAATCTGTGTATTATTAGGTAAATAGATAATAAGTAAGACAGAAACTTTCAAAGATAGACACTGATTTTAAGACTATGTCCTTCGAATTTGGTTTCACAATGAGAATGTGTTTATTTTGCTTCATTAATAGTTACACCAAAGAGAGTTTAGGTTTAAAACTATACATAATTCTGGCCTATGTACCTACAAGAAATGTAAGATTAGATTAAAAATGTAAGTATCTGAACATGTGTTTTTTAAGCAGAACAGATGCAAAGAAATATGAGCTATTACAAGCTACATATGAGATGAAACATAAAAGCACTGCATGCTTGGTTATAAAATATCATTAAAGAGAAGCTGTAATTTTAGCACCTTTATTAATATCCTTGCCGTGCTGTGTGCATGCTAAGTCATGTCTGACACTTCAGGGTCCTCTGTTCATGGGATTCTCCAGGCAAGATTACTGGAGTTGGTTGCCATGCGCTCTGGAATCTCCCTGACCCAGGGATCTAACCCGGGTCTCTTACATCTCCTGCATTGGCAGGTGGGTTCTTTACCACTGGCGCCACCTGGGAAGCCCATCCTTACTATACCATCATTTCAATACACCTGTCATCCACCACAATTGCATGATTATATAGTTTTCAATTGTCTCTTTATGCTACATCCATTTGATTCTCACAAAATCTCTGTGAGGTCATTTATTCAGATATTATTATTCTTTCACTGGAAATTCATTGATGTATGCAAGAAGCAAAAAGTAAATAAAGAAAATGTAAAAGTTAAAGGCACAAGATACTTCAATTTTACATTGCCTTTTTGAAAAATATGAATTGGATAACCATAAAAAATACAGTTAGTTACTTGCATTATTTCTAGAAGTTATCCTTCAAATTATTTTTATATATAAATAACAAATATAAAATAAATATATAAATTATTTGTATATAAATAATAAATATATATAAATTATTTATATACCACATATAGGGCTTCCCAAGTGGTGCTAGTGGTAAAGAACTCACCAGCCATTTCAGGTAGAAGTAAGAGATGTGGGTTCAGTCTCTAAATAGGGAAGATGCCCTGGAGGAGGCCATGGCAACCCATTCCAATATTCTTGCCTGGAGAGTCCCATGAACAGAAGAACCTGATGCGCTACAGTCGATAGAGTTGCAAAACGTCTGACACAACTGAAGGAATTTACTCACTCACGCATATCTATATTCACTGGCAGGTAACAATAGCCATTTTTAATCTTCATTATATTTTCCATTTCATATTTTCATATAAAATTTAAACAAGTAATTTCTAGACTTTGATTTGAAAGTCTGAATTCATGTACAGTAAAAGAACAAGTAGGAGACCATATTAAGATTACAATGGATGCTGTGTAACCAGGCTTCACTCACAAAAAATAAAATAAAATAAAATGATCAGAAAATAAGAAAGACTGTCCTCCACAGTCAGTCTTTATTGAGCATTGGGACCCTTAAGTGTTAGATTTATTCTTCAAATGTAACTCAGCACATCCAAAGCATACTGTAGTGTAAATCATATTGGCTCTATCACTTCTAAGACCCTTATCTCACTCCCTTTTCAGAAAGCACATTTATGGTTAGGTCCAAAACCATTGTCTGTTGTCCATTTCATTCTCTACAATTTCTGCTGAACGGTGCTGTAAAAAGTGCAGCCACTCATTCTACATCAAACTCCATTTAGAATCTTCTGTTTCTTAACATAACAAAGGTTACATAGATCACATCACTCCTTTTCCAAAATGATACCTAAAATCCTAAATGATTTCAACCCAAATAATAACCAACACCGCCATAAGTGTTAATCCAATAGAATCAGCCTCTATCAGATTATACAGTGTGCTTGCATGAAAACGTCTCTACTCCTAAAAAATTTGATTTATATTACCTATGCTGTTTTAAAGCATTCTCTTCTTGGTTGCAGTTTATCTCATTTTCAGAGGATACGTAACAGTCACTGGATACAATGAATCCTTCCTTCTTTAGTATTTTTTATCCTTCAATTTCCTTTTATCCCATAAAGTTCTTATTTCAATTATGGTCAAAAAAGATTTTAATTTATATGAATATTTATTGCATATTTTGTCACAGAATGTCATAATTATTTTCAGTTATATTTCAGCATATGTTATAGATGAAGGTAGGCAAGGGTACTACTCACTGTAAGTTCACAATAATAGCTCATAGACAATATCAGCAGTTACCAATTTTACCACTTTGCGCTATCATTTTACAATCAGTAATTTGCAATCAGATCAATTATCAGAATTGTATAATAACAAGTATTAGGTTTAAAAAGAGCTTCAGAAAATAAATAAATAAATAAATAAAATAAATAAAAATAAAAGGAGCTTCATGTCTTAAAAAAATGTGAATAAGCATTTGCACAGCCAATTTATTTATTTCTTTAAGGATATATATTTTAGTATATTAAAATATCTTGTTAAAAAGGTTAAGTCAAATAGTTTTTTTTTTTAATTCCTTGGGTAATGAGATGCCTGATTGTATTCATTTATATGTATATATGAGATAAATTTATATATATATAAAATAAATGTATATATTATATAAATAAATATATTTTATATATATATATAGAAGTACTTTTTCTGAATAAACTTTTCTTAAGCACTTGCTGAAGAATCCCTCCTCTTCATTAGTGAATAAAAATAAAATGCAATTTGAATTAGTACCTTTTGTTATATCCACAGTTTCACAAAATCAGTGGCTTGATTACAGCAGTTCAATCTTCATAATATAAGCAATGTCATTTTCTGAGTAGACGCATTTGAAAAATTTCTAGACAAATGTACATGTTAAATTTTATCTATCTCCACTTTATTTTAAGTAGCTCTGTGTGAACTCAGGAGAAACAATGATTTGATTCTAAGCCTTTTTTAACTGGACAGTCAATTTAATTTTTTTTTTTTTTTTTTTTTTTTTGTGGCCGAGGGAGTGGGTATTCACTTAACAACATCCACTGGGATTTAGATAATCTAGGTCAAGTCCTTAATATTTCAAGATGGCCATAAGCCAAGTTTAAGAAAAGAATTGCATTAACTTCTAGAGATATTTTCATTCTTAAGGGTCAATTCAGTGGGGGGAAAATTATTTACTCAGATTCTAATATTATTATGTCTCTAAACTCTGTGGATCATGTATTTCACTTACTTTATTTTACTTTGTTATTTTTTTGTTCCCACCATGTGGCTCGTGGGATCTTCCCCGACCAGGCATTGAACACAGGGCTTGGCAGTGGAATAACAAGTCTTAACCACTGGATAGACAGGGAATTCCTGAGTATCCTGTATTTTCTATGTTGCTCTTCAGTTAGTGAAAAGTAATAGTTTGTATGTATATATTCATTTATTATCCAGTTGTGATTATATTGATTAAAAAATCTAATAAATCAAATGGAATGTATTTAATTTAATGAGATCATATAAGCAGAAATTCTTAAGCTATCATACATGTTGGAGTGATCTATTTTAGGTACTGCATAATTGCAAATTGTTTTCATTCTTTTAGAAAAAGCTATTAAATTAAATTATAAAATAATTTTCATGTATTAAACTAGTAAAATTATATTGCATGCTATCTGCAATGATATTTAGAAAATATTCAATAACATATTTTATTAAAGATTAAAACATTAGTATTCTTTTTTTTCCCTAATTTTCAGTAAATGAATTAAACACAATTTTTACTTGGGAAGGGGTAATATTGGTACCATCAAAATTTTTAAAATTTACTTTAAAATACTTGATCAAGAAGCAATTCCATTTACCATTGTATCAAAAAAAAAAAAAAAAAGAAAGAAAGAAAGAAAGAAATACCTAGGAATAAATCTACCTAAGGAAACAAAAGACCTATACTCTGAAAACTATAAGATTCTAATGAAAGAAATCAAAGAAGACATAAACAGATGAAAGCATATGCCATGTTTGTGGGTTGGAAAAATCAATACTGTCAAAATGACTATACTACTCAAGGCAATCTACAGATTCAATGCAATCTCTATGAAATTACCAATGACATTTTCCACAGAACTAGAACAGCAACAGCAACAACAACAACAAACCTCAAAATTTTACGGAGATACAAAAGAACCTGGAGAGCCAAAATAATCTAGAGAAAGAAAAATGAAGCTGGAGAAATCAGGCTCCCTGACTTCAGACTATATTACTAAGTTACAGCCATCAAAACAGTATGGTACTGACCCCAAAATAGAAATATAGATCAATGGACAGGACAGAAAACCCAGAAATAAGTCCATGCCCCTACAATCAATTAATCTATGACAATGGAGGCAGGACTGCACAATGTTGAAGACAGCCTCTTCAGCAAATGGTGCTGGGGAAAATGGACAGCTACATGTAAAAGAATGAAATTAGATCATTATTTAACTCCATACAAAAAAATTAAGCTCAAAATGGATTAAATACCTAAATGTTAGAAGGGACACTATAAAACTTTTAGAGCAGTCTCTGACATAAATCACAGCAAAATATTTTTTAATCCTTTTCCCAAAATAAAGGGGAAAGAAAGCAAAAATAAACAAATGGGATCTACTTAAACTCAAAAGCTTTTCACAGCAAAGGAAATAACAAATAAAAACACAAACCACAGATTGGGAGAAAATATTTGCAAATGATGTGACTGATAAGGGATTAGTCTCCAAGATTCACAAAGAGCTTATGACACTTAATAGCATCAAAGCAAGCAACCCACTCAAAGAATGGGCAGAAGATGTGAATAGATATTTCTCTAAAGAGGACATACAGATGACCAATAGGCACATGAAAAGGTATTCAAAATCACTAGTTATTAGAGAAATGAAAATCAAAACTGCAATGAGATACCACCTCACACCAGTCAGAATGAATATCATCAAAAAAATCCACAAACAACAAATGCTGGAGAGGGTATGGAGAGAAGGAAACCCTCTTGTGTGGTTGGTAGGAATGTAAATTGATACAGCCACTATGGAGAACAGTATGGAAGTTCCTTAAAAAGCTAAAAACAGAGCTACCATATGGCCCTGAAATCCCACATCTGAGCATATATCCAGAAAAAAACAAAGCCTGAAAATATACATGCACCCTAGTATTCATTGCAGCACTGTTTATAGTGACCAAGACGTGGAAACAACCTAAATGTCCATTGATAGAGGAATAGACAGAGAAAGATGTGATATATATATACACACACAATGGGATATTATTCAGCTATTAAAAAGAATGAAATAAGGCCATTTGCAGCAATATGGATGGACCTAGAGAATGTCATACTGAGTGAAGTAGATCAGACAGAGGAGAAATATCATATGACATCTCCTATGTAATCTAAAAAGAACTTACTTACAAAACAGAAAGAGATGCACAGACTTAGAAATTGAACTCATGGTTGCCCAGGGGAAGGGACAGTTAAGGACTTTGGGAAGGTAATGTACATGCTGTTATATTTTAAACAAAAACCTATTGCAAAGAACACAGATCTTTGTTGAATGTTATGTGCCAGCCTGTATGGGAGGGGTGTTTGATGCTAGAATGGATACATGTATATGTATGGCTGAGTCATTTCACTGTTCACCAGAAACTATCACAACATTATTAACTGGCTATACCCCAATACAAAATGTTATTGGTGTTAAAAAATAAAAATTAAATTTAAAAAAATCAACTAAAACTCCTCAAAACAAAAACAAATACAGTTAAGTACTCAATTTTTGAATTACAATGTGTCTCAGTGAAGACTTATGTTTAAATTTCTGAGTTCTTTGGGTTTCATGGATCTGGATATTCTCTCTCTCTCTCTCTCTCTCTACTTCTCTACATATGTATATAATAAGATGCAATATCTGTAAGAATTTAAGTTAGAAACAAATGAATTTGTGTATGTGCTACCAAGAAGACTTTTCTTTAGCTCTCAGGGTATAATCATCCTCAGGGTAACACAAATGACCATATTTGTGTTAGCCACAAGATGGTAGCTATATTGGGATGGATTTTGATTTAATCAGAGAATTACTGAGTTTAGCAAGTCCAGGTATTAATAGAATCTTGAATTACCCTTATATTTCCTGAACATACTATGAGAGGTGGTGTTAATTGTATACATCCCCAGGAGTCACCAAAACTGCAAGCATGGTGTGGGGCTATGCATTTGAGTATTCTAAAAGAAGTGACAATTGTAATAGGGTATCTACTTTTAATTTTTGTATTCAATAACTTTTTTTTTTTTTTTTGGTCTCATTGGTCTATTAATAATCACGAGGCTTCCCATATGGCAGAGTGGTAAAAAATATGATTGCCAATACAGCAGACACAAGAGACACAGTTACCACCCATGGGTGGGGAAGAACCCCTGCAGTAGGAAGTGGCAACCCACTCCAGTATTCTTGCCTGGAAAATTATATGGACCAGTGAACCTGGTGGGCTTCAGTCCATGGGGTCACAAAGAGTCAGACATGACTAAGTGACTGAGTATGTGTATGTGTGTGTGTATATATATACATATATATTAATAATAACATTACCTATTTTGAAAATTATACTTCTCATATAATCTTCACACATAAGGATCATTTAAAGATATAATTGAGAAGTTACAGGATTTCTATTTTACCAGAAAGTCTAGATAAATTGACCATTTTTCTGTATCTAGTCTCTCAATTTACAAAATTGTAAATTTACAATTTACAAAATCTAGTCTCTTACAAAGCATAAGTTCTGATATCTATGCTAAATAGTTGCTGCTTTGTCTGACTCTCATCTATGAATTATGAATCATTGATCCCAAACTTTAAACTTTGGAATGACTGAATTGAAGAAGCAAGAGATGTGCACTTCCAATAAGGAAAAGCTGTAAGAATAACAGTAAACAAGTTTCCAGAGAAGCTTATCATTTTGTTCAGGGTTGTGAGTGGTGCCTAGGAGGAGCAACAGTGGTGTCTTTCTTTACATGAAATGTCCTCAGGCACATTTTGGAAACTGCTTGTGGTGATATAATCTCCAGACCTGATTTGCTAGCATTTCTGGCAATTCTGCAAATTCATTATTCTTTTTAATATAATAATTTTGGAATAAATTGGAATTAATTTATTTGTATTGAGAAATAAATTTACTTCAGTTAAGTATTTAAGCTAATTATATTCTAAATCCCATTTAATTCAGTTGTACAACATTGCTGCATATGAATAAATGTTTAGTAAGCCTTTGGTCATGGACGTTAAGCAGTGAAAGTCTTCTTTTTCCTTCAATATGGATTTACATCATGTAATATGAGGTGTATTTTCAACAGAAAACTATCCTTTTAAAAAATTTTATTTATCATCCAGTTTTTCTTTTGATTTGAGAAAAATTTCCTTATTAAGAGATAAGCAAGTAATAGTCATTACCATTTGAAAATCAGTTGTCTAATCAGTACAAGCTCAAAAAATCTCTAAATGTTCACAAATATTTTATTATAAAAATATCCAAATTCATATTATTTCTTCAAAAATGTGGTTCTTCTACTTTGGAAAAAATGATTCTTTTCAACTCTAAAATACATCAGTCATTCACCACTGTCATGATTTTGATTTAAAATGATATCGACCAATTAAAAGCAAAACTATCTAAAGCCCAAACTGGAAAACAAAACCAAAGCAAGGGGCCAAATGGGAAATAAAGGAAAAAAAAAACAAAATTAACAAATATGGTGAAAAAAGGAAGAAAAAAGAGGAAGAATAGAAAACAAAGTTAAACAGAAGTACATAAGAAGATTTATGTATGTTAAAGAATAGCTACAGCAGGAAAAGAAAAATAAGAAAACAAACAAAAGAAAAATATCACTTTTTTTATAATTAAAAAAAATAGATTAAACACACACACACACACACACATAACCTCAAAAGGCCAACATAGAGGCAGAAGTTTATTAAGGAAATAAAAACCGATTAAAAAAAATTCTCAAAAGCTTAAACAGAGTTATTAGTACTAATAAAAACAAACAATCACAGCAAGAGATGAAGAAAAAAAGAAAAGAATCTAAAACTAACTACCGAACTAGTCAAAATATAAAAATAATAATAAATGTTTTTCTCAGATCTCAGCATCACAGCTTTTCCCTCGCTGAGTCACAGTCCTCCTTTGCCTCTCTAGGATGTCCTTCAGTATTGGGCTGGTCTCCGGACCTGGTGTAGGGGCAGCTCAGACTTTAGTCTGGTCCTACCCTTGTGTGTTCTTGCCTCCAATGTCCATAGCTGCCAGATCAAGTGTATTTTCTTTTGGGGGATATCTTATTGCCCTTTTATAAATTACATAGACACAGAGTCTGCCTGGCTGGTCATGTGAATTTAATCTGCAGCTTACAGATGGTGGGAAGGTTTTGGTCCTCTTCCATCCAAAAGACCCTGTCCCTGGGTTTCAACTGTGGTTTTATCTCCACCTCTGCATGTGAGTTATCTACAAAAGTTTGCTCCCAAGGCTACCCTGGAGGATTTGGGACTGCCCCAGGGAGGATTGGGCTTCCCTGGTGGCTTAGATGGTAAAGAATCTGAATGTAATTCAGGAGACCTGAGTTTGATCCCTGGGTTGGGAAGATTCCCCTGGAGAAGGAAATGGCAACCCCATTCCAGTATTCTTACTTGGGACACCCCATGAACAGAGGAGTCTGGTGGGCTACAGTCCATGGGGTCTCAGAGTCAGACACAACTGAGTGACTAACAGTCTACATTAATCAGTAAGAATTGGATAAGGAGGTGGTGCAGCTGCTTCGATCTCAGGGACCTAGCAGCACCAGGTACTCGGGGGAGCCAGTGGCTAGGGAAGTGGGAGATAGCATGCTCTTAGTGTTTTTTCTAACCTCTAGTAGTTCTGTCCCATTGGGAATTGAGCATGGAGGTGGTGCCATTGCTTGGATTATGGGGATCCTGGCAATGGCAGTTATGCAGGGGTGCTGGTGGCCATTGTCACAGGAGATATGGTGCTGTTAGTGTTTTATCCTAGCCTCTGGCAGCTCTGCCCCTGTGAGAGTTGAGCATGGAGGTGGTGCAGCTGCTTGGATCGCAGAGACCCTGGCAGCACCAAGTGTGCAGGGACACCAACCCTATTAGATTCATTTTGTAGCCTCTGGCAGCTGGCAGTCAAATGGCCTTCTTGGCTGGTCTTTGTTGCTCAGCATGTCAGGCCCTTAAATGGCCACCCTGGATGGGATCCTTCTCTATTGCTCAGTGCATCAGACACTTAAAGTGCTGCTCACTCTGGTGCCTTCCTCCATTGTTCAGCTGCCAGAGCTGGTGTCTGGGGAGAGAGAGGCTACAGTGATGGCTTCATCCCTTGTATGTGACTCAGCAGTTTTGCCTTGCCTTTGTGGCTGTTTGGCTTTCCTCCCCTGGCATTTCCCACCACAATCTCCTCCTTCAAGTTCCCTTGGGCCATCTCCCTGCAGGCGACAGCAGACCTCACCCTGAGATTGCTCTCCAATCCGTATGATCCAGCTCCCAGCCGCTGGACTTTATAGGGGACTTGCATACCTGTCCTTCCCTGGTGACACAGACGGTAAAGCATCTGCCTACAATGTGGGAGACCAGGGTTCAGTCCCTGGGTTGGGAAGATCTCCTGGAGAAGGAAATGGCAACCCACTCCAGTATTCTTGCCTGGAAAATCCCGTGGACAGAGGAGCTTGGTAGACTACGGACCATGGGGTCGCAAAGAGTTAGACACAACTGAGTAACTTCACTTGCATACAAGTCTGGGGTATATATGGCTTTGGCAAGGATTGTCTATGTGATTCTCATTCCATTCAGCTTGTCACATATCAGCTGATCCACTCTCCAATGGCCTTAAATGCTTCTCCTCTATCTCAAGCAATTGCCCTGGTGGGGGATTTGACCTTTCTTCAGTTCCCCCATTCTCTGTGTGCAAGTCCAGTCCTGTTTACTCTCTTTTCCCCCACTTCCCTTTGTCCTATTGATTTTGTGTAGATTTGCATATTCCTTTCTGGTGATCAGGGACTTCTGCCCACTGTCAACTGGTGTTCTGCAAGATCTTCTCTGTCTGAAGGTGTATTCCTAATGCATCATGGAGAGAGATGTACTCTACATCCACCTACTCCTCTGCCACCTTGACTTTCCAAACAGGTAAATTTTTTATGTAAACAACCCCCATATGATGAAATCACTTGATGTTTGGTTGTAATTCTCCATTGGTTTTTTTTAAGTTTTTTTTTTTTTTTGAAGAGATGTATGTATGCAAGCTAAATAAAGAACTGTAAAATGTTTACTTATTTTTTTAAATTTTGTTTTGAATCTAACTGTAAATTTTACAAGAAATTCCATAAATGAATAATCAGTGTTGCCTATTATGAAAAAGAAACTCCAATCTGGTACTTAAAGTCAGAAGGTAAGTTGATAACCATTAACACCCAAAATATTTTGTAAAGCTTCCATGAAATAATAAAAGAAACATAGCTATGCCTATTTGAGTGAGATATAGATAGTTGTCTGCCCTTCATAAATTCACATAATAAATATATCAAATGTTTTCTTAAACATGTGTATTATTCTTATGGCCAAGAAGGAGCACAAACTGAAGATCAGTACAATTGAGTATGATTTGCACTTGTCAATTGAATGAGTTTAGTGATACACAGAAGGTGCTTTCTTCTTTATATTTTTTGCTTATTCTTTAAGACCTGAATTCATATGTATAATTTATTTCTCTAACATTGAGAAGACAGATTTGCTTCTTTTATAAAAAAGTATTGAAGTATAGATGACTTATAGTGTTGTGTTAATTTATTATGTACAGTAAAGTAATTCAGTTATATTTACATATTCTTTTCCATTATGATTTGTCACAGAATAACAAATACAGTCCCCTGTGCTATATATCATGAATGTACTATTTATTCATCCTACATATTAACATAATAGTTTGCCTGTGCTAAGCACAAACTCCCATCATTCCTTCCTTCATTTACTCCCCACTTGGCAACCACAAATCTGTTCTGTATATCATTGAGTGTCTATTTTGTTTTTTAAATATATTTATTTAAATAATATTTATACATATGGGCATCTTGGGTGGTGCCAATGGTAAAGAATCCTGTCAATGCAGGAGTTGCAACAGATTCAGTTTCAGTCTTTGAGTTGGGAAGATCCCCTGAAGTAGGAAATGGCAACCCACTCTAGTGTTCTTGCCTGGAAAATTCCATGGACTCAGGAGCCTAGTGGACTATAGTCCATGGGATTAAAGAGCTGGACATGAATGAGTATGCATATATATATATCAATGGATAGATAGATAATGAAGATATGACATACCTTCATTCATCATTCATTTGCTGATGGACATTAGGTTGTTTCCACGTCTTGGGTATTGTAAATAGTACTGTTACTAGCAGAGAGTTGCATGTATCTTTTCAAATTTTAGTTTTATCTGGGTATATGTCTGGAAATGGACTATGGCATTTTTGCATACAACTGATGATGGCCCTTATTGCCAAATTTGGCAAAGACTTAAATTAAAGAAAGTAGGGAAACCACTAGACCACTCAGGTATGACCTAAATCAAATCCCTTATGATTATACAGTGGAAGTGACAAATAGATTCAAGGGATTAGATCTGATAGACAAAGTGCCTGAAGAACTATGGATGGAGGCAAGAATACTGGAGTGGGTTGCCATTTCCTTCTCCAATGCATGCATGCTAAATCGCTGCAGTCATGTTTGATTCTGTGCGACCCCATGGACAGCAGCCCACCAGGCTCCTCTGTCCACGGGATTCTCCAGGCAAGAATACTGGAGTGGGTTGTCATTGCTTTCTCCTTAAAACACACAGACTACTGCAAATTACCTAGTATGGAGCAGATAATTTGAATACGCCTATCAAAGAAACTGAAAGTACTATTTGAAAATTGACCTAATCAAAGTTTAACTTTTATCCTGTCCTTTTGAGGTTTTGCAGAAAAAATAAAAGGCACAAAGAGAAATTATTTACACATGACACATCTCACAAAAGGCTACAATAAATAACTCTCAATTCATAAGAGTAAAAACAATTCAATTAGAAAATGGACCAAAAACTTGAAGAGATCAATCACTGAAGATGATATACAGATGGCATATAGACACATGAAATGATGTTCAAAGTCATTAGCCAAGAGGGATTGCAAATTGAGACCACAATGAGATATCACCACTTTGGGATGATAAACAGAAAAGCCTATGGGCAGAGGCCAGACCATCATTCTAAGCTCTGCTCAGAGCATGCTAAAATGGGCTGAGTTTGCTGATGCCACTTCCTGAAGAACTGTCAGAACTGCAAAAATTTAAATTGTGACAGCACAAAATGATAATGAGGAAACAAACTGAATGACTCAAACCTTCCTGGTGGTAACATATAATGATACAGCAATCTGAAAACTGAATGGGCAATTTCTTTTAAAAAATAAGCATATAATTATCAGAAACATTAAACAATTTCCACAATCACACTCAGGAAATGAAGAAGGTGTGACTGAGCACAGTTATCTCTGAATGTCTAAGTTGTCCCTGATGTTAGTGATCCTCCATACAAGTCGCACGATGGAGAGAGTAAAGAGAAAGTGTTTAACAAGTCTCAAGTTACCTGTAAAGTGAACCCCAACCCCTCCATCCCTTAGGGCATTTTATAATCCTAGGTCCCATCCAAAACCCAGTACAAGGCACAAAGGGAAGAGGGTAGCAGTCATCTATTTTTATAGTTTTTTTTTTTTTTTTCTCATTACACTGGGCTAGGAAAAAAAGAAGTCATTAGGATAGAGAATTGTGCTACTCTATTGTCTGTACTTTGAATCAAATTGTGAACTCCTAATCGTAAGTTCTCCATCTGACTCAGTGTCAGAAAAAGCTGACCTCTGTTGCTGATGACCAGGGTGTGGTAGGAGACCATGGTGGTTGAGGGCCAGGGTAAGGTAGGAGAAATGCAAGAAATGGGAATGGACTTGACTGTGGAAGATTCATGTTCCAGGGCTCCCATCCGGGTACATGAGGATCTTCTATGTAGATCATAAGTGGGGGAGTCCACGATAGCTCTTCAAAGTGATCAGGGGTGGCACAGGCAGGAGGCTGGTACACAGGTGGTGGGAGGGCAGCCACTTCTGCACCAGGAGGACATGAAAGAGAGAGAGAAAAAGATGTACAAGGGAAACATGAAGACACCACATACCCTCCTCCTGAATCTTTGCATGTCACTGTCTGGCCCAAGGGGCCATGTCTGTTCTAAACCAAGCTATAAGAAAAGTCCCTCATTGCTTTGGGGATATAGAGGAGAAATAGGAAGAGGGATAGGTAAATGCTCAGACCTTGAAGTCTTCTGTGCAGTGTGCAGGGGGTATCATGTGGGCAAAGAACAGTCATTTAATGCTGTCCTGCTATGGAGACAGTGCAACATCTGGTCCAGGTGATGCCACTTACTCAAGAAACATGAAAATGAATATAAGAGACAAACCTGAAAACTCCTTTATCTCCAGCCTATGTCCGAAGATCCTGTGAAGGGTCCCTCCATAAGGACATGGCAAAGGTTCATTTCTTGGTTTCTGGTTGACTTCATGAATGGTCCAATATAAGTCATGCATGCTTATGAGCATTTGGAGACATTTTCTCTTGCTCTTAATTATACCTCTTTGCTTGAGATGCCTGGCAATTATTTTTGATGCTACATGAAAATTCTCTAACGCTTCACCTTCAAGGAGTTCCCATTCTTCTAGGAAACTCCTAATTTCATGGTCACTCCAAGCTTTGACACCCTCATCTGTAAAGGAGAGAGGATTATAAAGGTGCTTTGTAATAACTCACAGACACACTGGAGGGTTTCTTAGAGACCCTGCCTCTGCACTGATAGGTCCAACCAGGACACTGGAACAGTTCAGGAGAGCCTGAGGCTGTTCCAGTTGCATAACTTCAATTCAGAGAATATTGACAGGACTAGAGTGGGCCATTTACTGTCTGGGAGAAATCTGCTGATCAGGGGTTCACTTCCCATCCCTTAAGGGGGCTTTTCCCTGCCTCCAGTCCTCAGGGTTGGGGGCAGGAGTAGAGAGCTCCCAGGATTCTGGGAAGCCCTGTCATCCCTGGGGCCTGTAATACTGGGGAGATGAAAGAGGAGAGATAGAAAGTTTTCTCTAAATATGACTGAGAGCATCATACCTGAGGGCACTTCTGCTCCCTGAGTTTCTTTTACTTTCTCTACATCCTGGAGGTGGCTAGTAATTTCAGTCTGAATTGTCACTTTCTAATAGAAAAGAAAAGATGAACATTGACACAGTAAGTAATCTCATAATCATTTATTTGTGATTGCTTAAGTAATTAGTCAATCACTAAAAATCAAACAATCTTAAATCTTAAGAGTATATCTAGAAAACATTCTACAATAAACATTCTACAGAAAACATCAGTTGCAGACTATTAACTGATGAGTTATTTCAAAACCAAGCAGAGTGCTCTCTTTCTTTTACACTTGTACTGAACCAGAAAAAAGCCAGAGGAACTACTGAACAAAAGGTTTTCATTCATGAGATAACAGGAACACAAGACAGTGGTTTGAAAGAAAAAAACAAGTGAAGGGGGCCTGCAAGGGCAACCCAGAAAGCCTCAGGTTGTCTAGACCCTAGAGCAAGGAGATGGGTACAAATAGTGCCTCGGTGTCCATGCTGAGGTCTTGGATTAGTGAGTGCTGTTAGATATCATGTATCAGAATGATAAAGATAAGACAAGCAAGAAGAGCAGGGGAGGATTTTCATACATAGACTGCTCAAAAATGGTATTGCCTCACTAGTGGTACAAAATTAGCCAGACCAAAGTCTGTTCTGGTCTCAGCTAACAAAGATTCAAGCAATTCTCAAAAGTCTCACACTGTTCTGATGCAGCTTCTCTGCTACCAGAATGGAGCCCAACAATAGCTCAAGGAGCACAGAATATCTAGAACCCTAAAATAAGCATGCAAATTTCCCAGTTAGAATTACCTGGCTTGCAACAAAACAAATACAATTCCCCACAAGCAAAAAATTGATCCATAGACTCAGAAATGATACAGAAAGCAGAATTAGTAGAGGAAGATTTATAACAACGACTAGAAATAAATTCCCTGTGATCAAGAATGGAGAAGAAACAGTAGCAGAAGGAGATAACAGGAAGATATAAGCAGCCTGTGGAACTTCTATAGATGAGAAATACTCTACCAGGAGGAGGAGGGGACAACAGAGGATGAGATGGTTGGAAGGCATCCCTGACTTGATGGACATGAGTTGGAGCAAGCTCCAGAGGTTGGTGATGGACAGGGAAGCCTGGTGTGCTGCAGTCCATGGGTTCACAAAGAATCAGACAAAACTGAGTGACTGAAACAAACTGAACTGAACCTGAAATATCAAAGGGACACATATTCTCATTAAAACCAGAAGTTTGTGAGAAAGATCCATCAAAGATTCATTCATCTCTGAAGGTCATGGACCCAGGGGCCACAGTGCTGAGTTCTTAGTCCTAGTTTTGAAGTTACAGTCAATATATGCAAAGAACAGAGAAGGTTGTGGACATATCCCTTCAGACTGAAAGTACTTATGAAATAAATAGGCAAATAATCCAGCCAGAAACCCATGAATACACAGGAATTAAATTTCCTTCAACTTACCTTCATTGGTATTCTGAAATTCCTTTGCGGCCACAATGTCTAATCCAGGAACTGAAGAGAGCTGGCACTTACTCTACCTTGCTGGAATTCACAAGATCAGGTAATCTCCTGAAATATGTCTGATTCTAGCAGTCTCTGAAGCCCTTGAAAGGTACAGCAGCTGTTATATACCTTAGAAGTGATTGAGTCAGACCCACCCAATATACTCCCTTTGGATTAACTGAAGATAATTTAATTTAGTTTTGTTTTTTATTCCAACTTCAAAACCCCATTAATGCACACATAGAATGCAATTTGATTGGATAACTAGGATAGGATTAACTTGAGATTAAAAATTAACCCCAGTACAGATTCCAAGGATCCCTAGCCCCATCAAAGGCAAAGTGAGAAGATGTGACATTCCCATAAATGAAGGACCCTACCCTCCATGAGTTACAGTCAAGAGGCCAGGGAATTGGGTTTGGCATGAGGACTATGTATGTCAAATAGAGGGTGGTTTCAAGGGTGGGTTAGTGGAAAAGCCCAGGTTTCAGATGGTGGGAGTGGTCACAGATTGTAGAGATGCATGTGGGGTAATTCATAAAGTACTTAGTGTGAAAGAAATGTTTAGGGAGAGGAAGAGATGGGGAGAACAGAGCTTTTCTCTTTATAAGAGATCATTTTTCAAAGAAGTTTGTGTATGTTGAAGGAAGAACACAGGAGGGGAGTACGTAGTTTTCAGTGGTATTTGATTCTTTTGTGACCCCATGAACTTCAGCCTACTAGGCTCCTCTGTCCATGGAATTTTACAAGCAAGAATGCTGAGTAGGTTGTCATTTCCTTCTCCAGGGGATCTTCCTGACCCAAGGTTCAAACCTGCATCTCCTGAATTGGAAAGCAGATTCTTTACCACTGAGCCACCTGGAAAGCCCCAAGACTATGTTATGCATGTTGTGTCATTTCAGTCGTGTCCGCTTTTGGGGGGACCTTATGGACTGTAAACTGCCAGGCTCCCCTGTTCACAGGGTTCTCCAGGCAAGAATACTGGAGTGGGGGATGCCTCCTCCAGGAGATCTTCCCAATCCAGGGATTGAACCCACATCTCTTGTGTCTCTTGCATTGGCAGAAGGTATAATTTACCTCTGTTAAACATTTAGCATTTGAGGTTCCTTTTGGATTTCTGTTTTGCTATTACAGAATTGCCTGAAGTCTTGTATATATTTGAATGGGTGTTTATAGGTCAGTCAACTGGGAATGGGTTAGAAGCAGAAGGACTTACAGTGTCACCAAATTGTGGGAAACACAAGGTTTAGAAATATTTTTTTTCCCTCCTCTCTCAGGGTCTCAGAAGGAATCTAGGCTACTACAGACCTTGTTGTTGTTATTCAGTCACTAAGTCATGTCCGGCTGTTTGTGACACCACGCACTGAAATATGCCAGGTTCCTCTGTCCTCCCTTAGCTTCCAGAGTTTACTCAAATTCTTGTCCTTTGAGTCATTAATGCTATCTAGCCATCTTATCCTCTGCCACTCTCTTCTCCTTTTGCCTTCAGTCTTTCCCAGCAGTAGGGTTTTTTCCAAGTTGGCTCTTCACATTCAGGAGGTTGAATTATTGGAGCATTAATCCTTCCAATGGATATTCAGGGTTGATTTCCTTTAGGGTTGATGGGACCTTGCCTGCATGCATGCTAAGTCACTTCAATTGTGCCTGATTCCTTGCAACCCAATCGACCGTAGCCTGCCAGTCCTCTGTCCATGGGATTCTCCAGCAAGAATACTGGAATGGGTTTCCATGCCCTCCCCCAGGGGTTCTTCCCAACTCAGGAATGGAACCAGCATCTCTTATGTCTCCTGCTGTTGCAGACAGGTTCTTTACCACCAACACCACCTGGAAAGCCCTGACTCAACCTTACTCAGAATTAATTTTGAACCTTAAAAATTAACTAAGAATCATCTATAAGTCTACCTCCTGATTCAGATTTAAGGTATTTTTATCAAGACAAGGGAGTGGTATATACAGTGAGTGGTGCATCTTAAATCAGCTCAGTGGGTATTGGCTCCACAGTCATTTTTGTTTCTATTGTCACCTAGAAATGTGACTCTATATATCATACTGTTCATTTCCAGAGACAGATGCTTTGAATAATTTCTAGATATTTTATGATTAGGAAAACCCTTAATTGGGCATTGTGCTTTCCACTTTAGGCCTAACTCACTTTTATCCTAATTTCTTATGGCAAGAGTTCCCAACTTCTGAAATGTAGTTCCAAATTATCTGAGTTTGAACACACATGTATGGTAAATTAAGTGTCAATAAAAACTGAGGCAATGTTTTCAATTTTTATATCTAAAATAGTTATGATCTTATTATATATTTGTGAAGCATACTTATTGCTATTTTTTCTTTGGTATTCACAGTTATGAACACATTTCTATGTAAGAGTTATATTAACATCATAAACTGGAGAAAATCTATAATAAATTTTATGAATAAACTTGAAAGGGAAAAATTAAATAAAACAGTTACCTTGTAGTAAACTCTCAGTGAAGTTTAAGAAATATACATAAAAATATTAACAACTTGTAGCAACACACTGGTTAGTTCACAGAGTTAATTTCTATTTACAAAATTTGTTTTTTTGCTTGTCATAGGTATCATCTTTAAACAATAATAGGAGACCTAACATTTAACTGATTAAATACATTTCCTTTATATGATGTACAGCAGATTGATTATCATCAAACTTACTGTAATGCATTATTGAAAGTTCTTTAAGAATGGAATTTTAATATTCTTGCCATAAGGAAATTTTATTTTTATGAGATGAAGATATGTTAACTTACCTATTGCAGTTAGTATTTTGGAATATGTGTATATATACACTAATCCCTCTGTACACTTTAAACTTGCATAGTGTTACATGACAACTATATATCAAATGAAACTGGTAAAAAATATCCTTAGGAGTAAATAAAATGATAACATATATAGTCGAGCTATACAACTGGACATCATAAGGGCCTACAATAGGTAAGTAAGATAATGATGCTTGATACACCATGGTAAACTGTTGAATAAGAGGTCAAAAATCAAAATGCAGAGGACACATTAGTAACTGAATTATGCATGCCCAACTGACCATGAATCCCAAGACAGTCCAGAGTTTTATGGAATGCACTCTGGAGAAGAGCAAAAACATGATTGAGAAATTCATAGGTGGCGGCCAAGAACAACGGTTAAGGGTACTACTGTGAAACGAAAGTACATGTATAAGTAGGGGTGAAAAGATTGAGGAATGACATGAACCATGAGCCACATAGTGCCACATGCACTTCAGAGGCAATGTGAACATAGTTTACAGAATAGGTATCGACGATGGCAATCTAAGGTGAGATACCTGTGCAGCCACCAGGGTTTTGCTCTATTTATAGAATAAGAAATAAATACCTGGAGAGTGAAAAACTGATGCCAGGAATGATCAGAAAAAAGAATACAATCAATCACCTTGTCTCCTGTTTTAAGTTAATTTTCAATCCCAGATTTCATCCAGAGTGCTTTTGTTAGCTTGTGCGTTCATTTAAAAACAACAGCCAAAAAAGATAGACATGAGTTGAAATGGCTTAAAACTTGGTAACCTAAGGAAATGGATCAATTCCTAAAAAACATACAGATTACCATAAGTCACCTAGAAATAGATAATTTGAATGCCTGTATACTATTAAAGTAATCTAAAGTACTATTTGAAATTTAACCTAATCAAAATAAAACTTTTCATCCTCTCAATATGAGCTTTCATAGAGCAAAAAAAAAAAAAAAGAGAATCTGTAAGTCACACAGAAAGAGAAATTATTTACATGGCACATTTTGTAGAAGGCTAGAATAAATAACTCTCAATCATAAGAGTAAAAACAAGGTGGCACGAATGGTAAAGAACCCACCTACCAATGCAAGAGACATAAGATCCCTTGATCCCTGGTTGGGAAGACCCCCTATAGCAGGGCATGTCAACCCACTCCAGTATTCTTGCCTGGAGAATCCCAGGGACGGCAGAGCTTGCTAGGCTATGGTCCATAGGGTTGCAAAGAGCTGGACACAACTGAAGCTACTTGGCACACAGTCATGCCCAATTCATACATCTGGAGGAACACTACTCAAAAATACAAATCTCAATGAATTTTGAGATTATCATGAGTGAAAAAAGGCAATAGTTACATACTGTAGTTACATACTTTATGATTCCATTTATATAAATTCTTGATATTATATATAGATAGAATGGGTTTGAGAAGTTTCCTTTGGGTTTTTTCATATGATGGTATGCTGCTGCTGCTGCTGCTAAGTCGCTTCAGTTGTGTCTGACTCTGTGCGACCCCATAGATGACAGCCCACTAGGCTCTGCCGTCCCTGGGATTCTCCAGGCAAGAACACTGGAGTGGGTTGACATGCCCTGCTGTAGGGGGTCTTCCCAACCAGGGATCAAGGGATCTTATGTCTCTTGCATTGGTAGGTGGGTTCTTTACCACTCGTGCCACCTTGTTTTTACTCTTATGATTGAGAGTTATTTATTCTAGCCTCCTACAAAATGTGCCATGTAAATAATTTCTCTTTCTGTGTGACTTACAGATTCTCTCTTTTTTTTTTTTTTTTTTTGCTCTATGAAAGCTCATATGGAGAGGATGAAAAGTTTTATTTTGATTAGGTTAAATTTCAAATGAAAATGATTCCCCAACATTAACTCTTTTCCTACAGACATTCAAACTCTCTGAGGGAAGACCAAGTCTCAGTACTATAATCCTGCACAATTACAGCTGGCCAACAGGAGAGGTGTCAGGTCATGTGTAAAAGGGATGAGGTGAGAGACAAAAGCAAAGGAAATTAATTTACGCTTAAGGAGAACTTCAAGTAAAAGGAATCCTCTATCTGGAGCTCTGGGACACAAGCCCCGCCCCATGTGCCAGCCTTCCTGCAGCGGAACAAGGAACTGTGGCCAATGAAATCGCAGTTGGACTGCTTTCGATCCACCCCTGTCCTGTGTGCAAGGAGCTCAGGAAGGATTTTCTCTTGTCTAGAAGCCTCTGAAAAACTGTGCACACTTCCTACCCAAAAGGAAAAAAAGATCCACCCGGCAGGCGCGTCTTCGGACTCGACTGCAAGGGGATCATCTGCATTTTCTTTGGTTCTAAGGGCCACCTGGGAAGCCACAAGTGACTGTGGATGGTGAGTGCATCCAGCTGAGGAGCATGGTTTTGGCTGGCATCAGGCTGAACTGCTTCCAGTCTGGCCTGTACTTGTTGATCATCTTCTTGGTGATGCTCTTCCGCCAGGTGCCCGTCAGTTTGCAGATCTCCTCAGTGTCAGAATAGCAGCAGTGAAGTGCCTGGAACTGGCAGCCGGTCTTATGGAATGGGATGATGTAATGGTTGGCATCACACTTCTTCAGCTTTTCTAATACCGTATTTTTGTGAGAGACATTCACTTTTCTGGACAGCAATGGGATAGGCTGTTGTGAATAACTGGTTGGTTGGACTTGCTGCTGGGCTCCCCTAAACTGCTTGGGGCCTGGGTACTTGGCCCCTAGGCCCAGGGAGGATGCAGTTGATGATGTTTCCCAGTCTAGGTCGGTGCTCCTGCTGGAGTTGTGGTTCATCATGACAAAACTTCCATGGACTCAGAAGGCTGGGGAGGCATGCCTCCCAAATGCAGGCTCTGGGACTCTGTGGTAGCTTCAGAGGCCTAGGACAGGCTGGAGCCTAATTTAACTTGGCTCAGTTATCAGTGGGAAAGGCACTTTTGGTTCCCTGGTCACTGTTCGGCTACTCCTAGAGAAGGATGGATTTGGGTTGGGGTTCCTTTGACCTGGACTTGGGCTTGCCCAGCCGCTGCTACTCCAGGATCTGCTGTTGCTTCCTCTACAGGGACTCCTGCTTAATCAGCTCCTGTTGTACCTTCTCCCTGTCCCAGATCCAGTCCTCCTCCTCTTTCTGCTCCAGGATCCGGTTCTCCTCTTCCTCCTGGTGGATCCAGTTTTCCTCCACATTATTCCAGCACTGCTTGTCTCGAGCTTGACCTCTGCCTCCAGCTGCAGCTTCCCCAAGTTGGCCTGCTGATGCTGCTTCAGGAGGAAAACCACTTACTTCTTGGCAGGTTCCTCTGTCCACCTTCTGTTCTTCCTTGAAGAGGAGCTGACTCCCTGGCTTCTGTTCACCCTGCTGCTTTGGTTTCCCCATCCACTCAGGGTCCTTCAGATCAGAGAGTTCTACATTGATGAGGTTGGCCTTGCTGCACTGGGGCTGGTCCAGCCACATGTTCTTCTTTTCAGGGAAAGGCTTTTAAACCATAGTGAGTGCGGGTGGTTTGGGGGTACCTGGGTAGTTCATGGATATTCTTCTGATTAGTTGGTTGTGAAGTAATTAGCAGTCAAAAACCTCAACATTCTGGTTCCAAATGGTCTGGGGTTTATGTATTTGTGGGCAGCATACAGATAACCTATTTCCCCTGGTTGGGGAAGGGGGTTGGTTTCAGTATCTGCAAAAGAACTTAAAGAACGTGGCTTAGAATATTGTCTATAGCCCTTGAGGTGGAGCGAAAGTTTCTTCACTTTGTTTAATGGCTAAACCATTATTTTATCTTGCTTGACTCTTTTCATTTCTTTCTGTATTCTCTCACTTCTGAATAAATTTATTATTTGAAATTCATGGAAGGCCTAGGAAGCTAAATTTTTTCTACAGATAATATGCAGATGGAGGACATGGTGGGGGTGCTTTACTGCCCTGGAAAGGGCCCATAGGGTCCTGCTTGGTTACAGCCTTAGGACCTGGCGACCCTGAGTATGGAAGCTGACCCCAGTGCCGAGGCGCAGGCCACCACCCACAGTGGGCACGGAGTATCAAGACTGGTTTTCAGCGAATGTACTGCGCCTCAGGATTCCAACTTGCTCTGTGATATTGTGCACATCTTATGTTCTCCTCGAGTCCTTATATATTCCTCTGCAATGTGTGGTGGATAGAGGGCTTATGTCTTACAAGTGATTGAGTCAGGTTGATCCAGCACATTATCCTTTTGGTTTACTGATTACATCTACCAGATCCCTTCGGATCTACCTAACCTATGGTTAGATAGGATATTTGGGAGGTGATGTGCTTGACTTCAAGTAGAATTCTGATTCTAAAGGATTCTAAGCCCTATACTCCCAACTGCAATGTAAGTTGTCTCATCTCTCCAAAATACAAACCTGTTTCTTGAATTCTTTAACTTCAGAAAGAGCTGTGGTCAAACAGGAAGTGCTGAACCCCTGCCTCTAAAAAGATGTGGGATTAGCTAGGTTTTCTTCTCTCTGGAACTAAAATAAATTCTAACATTAAGGATCTTTCTCATGGACAACAGCAGTAGCATCTTCAGGGGTAACCCTGCTCATACAGTTCTTGATATTCACACTAAGTCTCCTTACAGGGGCTTACTGCTACAGAAGAGATTGCCCTGGTGGAAGGGTCCCTGGTCGAACGATGATGGTGCTACAGTCCCAGGAAAATGTGTCTATGCCCAGGCCTGTCAGTGACTGATATGTGGGTAGATTGCCCATGTAGTGATTCCTGGCTCTGTCCTTCTGCTTACAGTTTGGTAAATAAGTTGTGGTTCTGAACCAAACCCAACAACAGCCACATATGTTCTTTTCTACTCAGGGCAAGATAACAGGACTCCTCTAGTGATCCATCAGCCAATTAAGAGCTCTCATCAAGCCTGTCTTCTCCATGGGAAAGCAATATTCTGCAAGGACCTGCAGTACTATTTTTTTTTTTTTTTTTGCCTTATTTTAATCATTGTTAGAAAAATGTATTAATAAAGTTGCATGTGTTTAAATGACAATCAGCGTTGTTCAACAGGAGGATTTGTAAAATTAGGATCTACACAGAAGTAAAATAATGTTTATAAACTTGACACAGAGTGATTGTACAAGATTTCATTGAGTGAAGTTACAAACACATTATAGCTCTGCTATTTCTATTTTAATTTGAAATAACAAAGGCTTCCAGCTTCGAATTACTTGCTAAACTGTCATCAACAAATAAAACTGTGGATTTTTATAAGTCTGTTAATCACAAATCCTGATTGAAATGTTTCAACACCACACCTCACAATAAATATTTGCTCAAAGAATGAACTAAGTCAGTCAAACAGTGTTGAAGTTTATTGATTTTTTAAATTGCGGTATAATTGATAAACAGAATAGTCACATGTGAAAAGTGTCTTTCAACCAGTTTCAACAGTATCTGTATCTTAACGTAAATGCTGTAACAAGAGTCAAAACATTCACCAGACCAGAAGGGTTCTTCATGCCCTTATCTGATGAAATCCCTCAATTTAGATACAAACACTGGTCCGATTTCTATTTTTGTTAATCTATACTAGGATTTCATATCAATGCAGTGAAAGCATACAATATTTTTCTTCTATTTTGGGTCTTTCAACTTAATATGATGTAAAGAATCTATCATATTTTTACCTGTATCAGTAAGTTTTTTGTTTCCTTTAAATTGCTTTCTTTTCAGAATATATAATCATTTATTTATGCACTATTTTGTTGACAGACATCTGGGTTTTTCTTTCAGCCTGGAACTGTTGTGACTAAAGCTGCTATTAATCCTTTTTGTGTGTGTATAATCATATGTTTTTATTTCTTTTGGTAGATGCAAGATTAACTTTTTAGTAATCTATTTTCAAAGTGGATATTTGATTTTAAGCCCCACCAGCAAAGCACATGAATAGCAGTTGTTTCAAATTGATAACAATTGTGGGTGTTAATAACCTTCTTCATTTGGTTTATTCTATTAAATATAGTCATCCATTTTGTTTTAATTTGTGCTTCCTTTGATGTGTAATGATGCTCTGTACTTTTGCATTACTTTATTACCTCTTTTTACATCTTTGTTTGTGAATGATTCATTTAGACTTAAAAAAAACAAACAACAAATCCATCACTTCCATTAGGCTTGGAACTATATGTGTTTGTTTATTTTAATTATTCATTACAACAAAATACTTTCACTCTATTGATGGAACCATGCTATTGAAAATTTGAAACATTTTTCTAATAGTTACTCTTTGCCCAAAGATGAAGAGAAAACTTGGTTACACAAACATTTAATATTTGAATGTTAATGGTATATTTCTTACCTTCTCCTGGTGAATGAGTTGATGGTGTTGTTCAGTTGCTAAGCCATGCCCCAATTTTTGTTGTTGTTGTTTGTTTGTTTTTCAGTCTGGAACTGTTGTGACTAAAGCTATTAATCATTTTTTTGTGTGTGGTCATGTGTAGTGCATGGACTGCAGCACGTCAGGCTGCCCTGTCCTTCACTATCTCCTGAACTTTCCTCAAATTCATGTCCGTTGAGTCAGTGATGTAATCTAACCATCTCATCCTCTACCACACTCTTCACCTTTTGCCTTCAATCTTTCCCAGCATTGGGATCTTTTCCAAGGAGTCAGCTCTTCCCATCAGGTGGCCAAAATACTGGAGCTTTGGCTTTAGCATCAGTCCTTCCAATGAATATTCAGGGTGGATTTCCTTTAGAATTGACTGGTTTGATCTTGGAATTCATGAGAATCTCAAAAGTCTTCTCCAGCACCACAATTCAAAAGCATCGATTCTTCGGCACTCTTCTTTATCGTCCAAGTATATTCTTACAGTAATTTTCAGCCAAAACATTTCATATCATTAAAAAGGTCATTGGTTTTGCAAAGCAAATAGTTGTAAATAAAAACTAACATCATGGTGTCTGGTCCCATCAGCTCATGGCAAATAATGGGAAAAACATGGAAACACTGGTAGATTTTATTTTCTTGGGCTCCAAAATCACTGTGAATGGTGACTGCAGCCACAAAATTAAAAGACGCTTGCTCCTTTCAGGAAAAGCTATGACAAAACTAGGCAATATATTAAAAAACAGAGAAATTTTTTTGCCAAAAAAGGTCCTTGTAGTCAAATCTATGTTTTTTCCAACAGTCATGTATGGATGTAAGAGTTGGACCATAAAGAAGTCTAAGCACCATAGAATTGATTCCCTCAAATTGTGGAGCTGGAGAAGACTCCTGAGAGTCCTTTAACAGCAAGGAGATCAAACCAGTCTATCCTAAATAAAATCAATGCTGAATATTCATTGGAAGGACTGATGCTGGAGCTCCAACACTTTGACCACCTGATGTGAAGAGACGACTCATTAGAAAAGACTCTGATGCTGGGAAAGATTGAGGGCAGCATGAGAAAGGGGCAACAGAGGATGAGATAGTTGGATGGCATCATCAACTCAATGGACATGAGTTTGAGCAAACACTGGGAGATGGTGAAGGATAGGGAAGCCTCGTGTGCTGCAGTCCATGGAGCTGCAAAGAGTCAGACATGACTTAGTGACTAAACAACACCACCAATACATCTATGTGTGTATATATATATATATATATATATGTATCTATATATGTATATGTGTGTGTGTGTGTTTGCTGTCCAAAAACAAAGCGATTAAGTATAAATTATAGCAAAATAGTTTAACAACATGCTTAAATGAACCTTTGACAGTTTTGATGATCTCAGTCTTGCCTTTCACAACATTTTAGTTTTGTGAATAGCATTTTTGTCAACATTCTTTTCTCTATCTGAATTAAAGAGAAGTATGATCTAAAGATGACAAAAAGCATAAGAGAAAAAAAAAGTTTTACACTTTCAAATTGTAAGTGTCCTCTAGAGATTTAGAAGAAAGTCTTGTTGGTGAATTTGTCTTGACCCTGAATGCATAAGAGAAAAAAAAGCATAAGAGAAAAAGCATAAGAGAAAAAAAAAGTTTTACACTTTCAAATTGTAAGTGTCCTCTAGAGATTTAGAAGAAAGTCTTGTTGGTGAATTTGTCTTGACCCTGAATGCCCTGTTTCAGATTCTCTATTGTAATTCTGACATTTAATCATAGTTTAAGCCTTGTTAATTTCCCCTAAACTTAGCCATTCTTGAACAAAGGATAATTTCAGTAAATATTTTATTTTAATAGACCCTGAGTTATGTTAAATGGATTTGTTAAAACTTCATTGAGATGGAGAAAATACAGTTTACCATGATAAGATAACTATAATAATAACAATAAACAAGTATATTTTATTCATTAATTAGATTACAAATTCAATTTGTTTTACATTTCACTTTTATTCTCTTCTTTTTAATTACTATCATAACATCATGAAGAAGGTTCAATTTTAGTTCTTCTCAATTGAAAGAATAGTGCACATAGTTAGGAGGCTAGATCTATTCAGGGACCTTATATGGTTAGATCTCCCAGTAGACTGGGGGATAAGCCTCTCAGATAATTCTTGAACTGCACCAAATAGGTAAGGTAGGATTTTTCTGGGTTTTTTTTTGCTGGGAGATATATGAAGTGAAGCTTTAAGCAATTAGTGCTAATCACAAAAAAGTGATATCCCAGATTACTGATTGGAGTGCTTTTCTATATAGAGGAAGATGCATGAATTAGATAATTTGGATTTTTCTGATTAACCTGCACAACCTTGGAAATGTTGTTTAATGCCTTTGGGCCCCAATCAGTTTGTGATAGTTAAATAATAGTTGTAGTATGCTAATAAATTCAAAATGCTTGAAATCTTGTTTGACATTTAAAAATGCTAAGTTTTAGCTGTCAAAATAATTATTTGAATATATTGACTGAATGTTTTTTGATTCATTCATTTACATAGTCAGTTTATTTGGTGATCCTTTAATCAACTCATGAATCTGTTAAAAATGAAAATCACTTAGGGGAAGTGAGTTCATCTTTTCAATCTGCTCCCTATAATAGTCAGTCTATGGAATAATCAGGTTTATCTACTGACACCCAAACTCCCAGGAGACTCTCAATGTAGCAGCAAATGATGTCTACCAAGTGGCCTGTCCTGAAGCTTCTAGCTGAGACATCACTTTGCCAAAAGAACTCCTTACAGTCAAAGTGATACATAGAAACATTAAGAGACAGTGTAGTCTCAAGCCTCTAAGAGTAGAAATAAAATGTGCAAAGAAAAGAGGGAATGATGGGAAAGGGGTCAGAGAAGCTAGTATCTCCCTTCTTCATCATATGTTTATCCTACATCAACTCTTCTTCTGTACCCAGAGGAAGACCTGCCCTGTCTCAGGTCACCTCCCTTCACACAAAGTATTTCATCATGTTTCTTTTGTTTTCTTCTTTGGCAGTCCCATGGAGACTTGATTTTCCATGCTGCCTTACAAAGGTTTTCTGTTTTCCTTCTCAGAAGTCACACATTACAAGACTTCAAGGTGGTACGTGTCCCCCCTATTTTTCCTTGCTCCTCCCAAATCTGTTCTCCATCTCCTATAAACAAACTCTCAGCCATTTCGTAGCCAAAATGAGGTATTACTTTATGCCTCTGAGTCACTCTGGAAAAGATGATAAAGAAACAGACTCCTAAGTGGTATGAGCAAAGACCAGGCACCGTCCAGGAAGGGGTCATGGTAGCCTCTGAGGCACCAGTGAGGTTAACGTATTAGATGTGAAAATACTCTGCAAGAATTTCCTGTTCTGGGTACTATGAAGCTGGTAAAGTGGAATGGGATAAGATGTGGGCCACGAGAAGACTTCAGGGACCAGGATAAGAAGGAATACATAGATTATGTTCAGTGTGCAAAGAATACAAATAAACTTAGACAGTAAAGTTACGGCTCAAACATAGCATCCTGACAGTGCTGTCTATTTCTGAGTAAGAAAGAGAAGCAAAAGAGAAAGATCTGAAGAGGGCAAGGAAGTCTCCACAGAAGAAAGATTTAACATAAAATCTTAGAGAGTAATATGTCATAAAACTCTTTGGGATGAAAGGTTTTGTGGAAGAAAGAATATGGGTGTGAACAAAAGTACAAGAAAAACTATGTTGTATAAATAGAAATAATTCAGTTTTATGGGAAATGGGAACAAAGGATGGGGGATTTTATTTTTTCTTTATCTTTCTTTGTCTCTTTATTTTTCTTTCTTTAATTATTTCCTTCCTTTCTTTCTCTCTGTCATGAAATGCCAACCAACAGATAGTTTACATTCTTAGAACAGTGCTCCAGAAAGAATAACTTGATTTAGGGCAAAATATATTGATGGGGTATAGTTGGAGGCAGAAAATTGAATTGGAGGCAGTAGGCTGCATAATGACCCACAGCTTTGTGCTCTTTATTGCCTGGACTTTGTTCCCTGTTCAACCCTTTCGGGAAGGCTGCAGGACCAAGCATCATCACACTCAGATTCTAGCAGGATGAAGGAAAAGAAAGGTGCGTGCCTCCAGTTCAAACACTTTTTGTTGTAAAAAAATTACTTAATTGGCCATACTTTACTGGATTTAAGGAGAATTAAATACTGTGCTAGTGGTGCCGAACCTGTATAGGTCTATTTAATTAAAAGAGAAGAGTAGAATGGATGCCTTAGAACCACCATGGCCACATAAGGTATACAGCCCATGAGAAGGAATAATGTGTGAGAGGATTTACATAAAATAGGAGATGGTGATTTGCACATGAAAGATGGCAGACATAAAGAGAAGTCAGAATAATTTTCTGATTCCTGACTGAGGCAGTTATACATGGTGCTACTGTTTTAGGGGGCTTACTTGGGAGTTTCAATGTTGCTAGAGAGGCAGCAAAAAGAGGTAGAAGTAAGATCACCCTGCGTTAATTCCTTGGGACATAATGTAATGCTCTGAAAAGTCTGAAGGGCAAGAAGTGTCTAATGACACCACTCCTGACTGTTATAAAATGAAATGGTTAACAGCTCAGCTGATTTGATTTCAGAATAAAGAGTTGTTTTACTTTCTCACATATTCCTGTATGTGTGTAAATGTGTGAGCAAGCCAACTCACATATTCTCATTCAATATGTTAAATTAGAATCATTACCAGAGAGGCTCCTGGATCAATTTTAAAAAGTAGTGAGTGCCAATATACTTGTCATTCATAGCATTGAAATTTATTTTTATTCCCTTGGCCATATTCTCCCATAACCTGGAGATTCTCTCTCTCTCAGTTTACTTAGAATATAATTGCTAAATGTACATTTAAATAATAAAGAATTTATATACTAATTATAGAAGTACTAATATACTAATGATAGAAATGTTATTATACTAATTACATAAATGATTATAACAGGAACAGTAATCTTTGTTTTTTGAGTATTTACTATAGCCAGACTTTGTTCCATGTGTGTGCATGTGTATGTGTAGGTGTTATTTAATGTATTATTTAATGTGACTCATTTAATCTTAAAAATAATTCAGTGACAACATACCATTATTATCCTTATTTAAAAGAAATTTATTTTAGATATAATTTAATATCTGATTGGTGCTTTGTACTATGACAAGACATAAAATTAAATACTTAGAAATATATATCTGAATTATATTTTCTTTTTTATCTCTTCAAAGTATTAAGACATATTTACCTTATATTTCCACTTTGTTAATATAATTACTTGAGTCAAAGCATACATACCACCAGGTTAGGTAGTATCTATTGTCCATTTACTGTACCCATATTCCCTATCAGCTTATTAAAAGAGAGTAGTGATTTTTTTCTATTCATGTTTAAGGGAATTCACTGTCTGATTATTGCCCCTTCCATGAAATTTCATTGTAGTTAGCTGAATTATTAATAACAATGAGATATTTTGAATAATTTGTATATCAACCAAATCTGATACTCAATATTTTATGATAGAGCTTATAAATATCATGTCAAGTGAGTCACTGATATTATAAGTTTATAAGAAAGCTTTAAAAATAAAAATAGTAGTGTTATATAGTATAAAATATGCATATTTTCCATGGAATTAATATTGCCAGGGTTTTCATATCAAACAGTTTTTAAAATAAATCTTTTTTAGAAATGATATCAGGTTTTTATCTTTCTTTGCCTTTTGGTCAAAATTTTAAAGACCAATTATAGGAACACACAAACAATTTTCTTATAAATATGTAATCTTAGCTATACTATGTTAAGTATATTTATATATATTTATATATATTCAATATATTATAATATATAACATATAATAATATATTAAGATTAGTAATTGGCATCTACCTAAATCTAAATAATCTATAAACCTAATTTATATAATAAGAGATCTAATAGAAAAGGAAAAAGATATTATGAGTCAAGTCAAAATGCATGGATACATACTGTATTTTGAGAATCTTGATAAATGCAAAATGATGAAAATTATTTGAGTGTAGTACATTCACTGAATAAAGAATACAAAGTATTTCTATTTCCTATAAGGAAAGACTGACACATGCGGCTTTTATAATTTAAAACAATATCTAAAAATTATAACATTTTCTATTTAGCTTCCTAGCCTTTAGAAGATACAGGGATATAAACTACATGATGCATCTCTTTTCTGGCATTTAGTATTAGTAAACCAGGAAAATTTGATCCTAAATCGATCAAATCCTAAATGGACCTTGAGTAAGAGTTGTATATATGTGAAAGACTGTATGATATGTAACATGTGTTTACTCCATTTTTTAGCTTTGAGCAAAGAAATTCACCACTAGCGTATTCCTCTTTGGATTCAAGAACTTTTTCATTCAAGACCTTGGAAGTCACAGACATTTTTTTTCTCCCCCCCAATCTTTCCAGTTTCATTGGAGAATATTCAGGCGACTGAATGACCAGTTAAGCTAAGTTTTACAATAAATGGTTGCAAAAATTTTAGGTGCCTCATTTTAGGCCACTCATATTTCCCCTACCTCCTAAAGTTAGGTGATAGAAATAAGATAATAAATATATTAAGGAATATATAACATGGAGTGCATCCAATATCTGAAACCAAAATAACAAATATACTTGTGCAGACAAAACAAGCTGTCTAAAAGCATAAATTTAAGTGATGCCTCATTGAAGACCTTTCATATCAGAGGTCATAGAAACATAAGTCAATAATTTCCTTAATGAGAATCTGGGAAGCTAAAATGGTCCAGGGACTCTATTAACCAATAGGAATTTAGTATAAATAGACACTGTCCATTCTTAACACTAAAATGAAGTATTTTTTTGATTCAGGATGCCTACATTTAAGTAAACTATTAATGGGAAAAGCAAAGCCAGAAGGACAGAATTATTCTATGCAGTGGGAAAAAGTCAACAACTTTGGATATTGATATATTACATATGAGTTGCAGTAATATTCACTGATTTTAGAGACTAAATTATAATCAGCCAGTTCTCAAGAAACACCACTGTCTTCAATCTGAATCTATGTTTATGCCAAATTTTACTGAGCTGCAGGTCAAACCAGTAAAAACAGCAAGAGCCATGTACACATGCATACATCTGCAAAAGTCATTCATATGCTAACCCTTTAAAAGTTCTAAAATGACAGCAAAACAGTGTTAGCATTTCAGGGAATTAAATATATAATCAAATTTATTCTTATATAAATAAAGTATATACAAATTATGTTTATTTCATAATGAATAAAATAATTAACTTGTTCAGCAAATAAATGCCCATTGTGTAAAACATGCCCAATTAAAAAACTATCTGAGAATCCATTGGCTTTACTTGGAAAATATAGCAAAAAAGGAATATGCTTATCTTATTATACAGTTAAATGTAAAGAAGGTTGAGATTTATGCTAATTTTTCTTTCTTTTCACTCTATCTCTTATTTATTTATATTGTTTATTTATTTATTTATTTCAGGTAAAGCAAGGATTTCATGATGGAATATGAGAATCACACTTCCAGCAGTGACTTCATTCTTTTGGGACTCTTCTCTCCTTCCCAAACAAGTCTGATTTTCCTCTCCTTTATATTCATCATTTTCATTATAACTATAACAGAAAATACAATGATGATTCTCATTATCCACAGGGAATCAAGACTCCATACTCCAATGTATTTCCTGCTCAGCCATCTCTCTTTTATGGATATCTTGCATACTAGCAACATTGTTCCCAAAATGATCACTGATTTCCTGTCAGGCAGCAAAACTATTTCTTTTGCAGCCTGTGGCGTCCAGATATTCCTATCCCTCACCCTCTTGGGTGGCGAGTGCCTTCTCCTGGCAGCAATGTCCTATGATCGCTATGCAGCCATCTGTCAGCCCCTGCACTACCCCATGCTTATGAATGACTATGTCAGCGTTCTCATGGCTGGAGGGGCCTGGTTTGTCGGGATAATCAACTCCATAGTTCACACAGCTTACACGCTTCACTTTCCCTTCTGTGGCTCAAGAGCCATTGATCACTTTTTCTGTGAAGTCCCTGCTATGTTGGTGTTGTCCTGTGTGGACACAACACACTATGAACGAGGAGTTTATGTAAGTGGCATCATTTTCCTGCTTGTCCCTTTCTCTCTAATCTTTGCATCTTATGTCCAAATTCTCCTTACTGTCCTCCAAATGAAATCAAAAGAGGCAAGGAAAAAGTCATTTTCTACCTGTTTCTTCCACATGATTGTGGTCATAATGTACTATGGGCCTTTTATTTTCACGTACATGAGACCTAAAAAGTACCACACTCCAGGTCAGGATAAATCCCTGGCAATTTTCTATACCATCCTCACACCTACTTTTAACCCAATTATCTACAGCGTTAGAAATAAAGATGTTTTAGAGGCAATGAAAAATATTCTCAGGAGTAATTTTCTCCATAAAATATTATAGGGAAAATGTTTGAAGTATACATGGTTGTCTATTTCCATACTAAATATTTAGAGGATATCTGTTATTCAAACCTCTAGAAAGCTTTTATCTCTTTAGGTGTGCAAAGATGGATATTTCTGAAACCTTGATAATAGTAAAGTTGTCACAGATATTTGTTTTATAAATACATATATCTAAAACTGTATCTGTTTCTCTATGTTGCCAATTATAATAACCAAAGCACCAATTATAGAGAGTCAAAGATGACTAAAGTCTAATTTTATTCTCCCATTAAAATTTTACAAATTTGTAAAAATTACTTTTTATAATACAAACATATTATTTATGGATATATATATGCACATATATAATGTATGTGAGAGGGAAATCCATATTATATAAAACTATAAAATATTTCAAACCTTATAGTAAGTTACAAGAAGTTACAAGGTAAGTTACAAAAAGTTTATAAAAATTCATAAGTTAAAAGGGTGAAGGTATGTAAAATATAAAAACTTAAAATTGTGAGATAAATAAGTCCTGGGGATTTAATGAGCAGCATGGTGATTTCAGTTAAAAATGCCATATTTTATATTTGAAAGGTACTAAGAGAGTAGCCTTTTAAAATATCTCATCACAAAAAAAATATTGTACAATTTTCCAAACACACACCTTATGAAGAAATAGAGATACCAAGGGAACATTTCATGGAAAGATGGGTTTGATAAAGGACAGAAATGGTATGGACCTAACAGAAGCAGAAGATATTAAGAAGAGGTGGCAAGAATACACAGAAGAACTGTACAAAAAAGATCTTCATGACCAATCACAATGGTGTGATCACTCACCTAGAGCCAGACATTCTGGAATGTGAAGTCAAGTGGGCCTTAGAAAGCATCACCATGAACAAATCTAGTGGATGTAATGGAATTCCAGTTGAACTATTTCAAATCCTGAAAGATGATGCTATGAAAGTGCTACACTCAATATGCCAGCAAATTTGGAAAACTCAGCAGTGGCCACAGGACGGAAAAATGTCAGTTTTCATTCCAATCCCTAAAAATGGCAATCTCAAAGAATGCTCAAACTACCACACAATTGCACTCATCTCACACGCTAGTAAAGTAATGTTCAAAATTCTCCCAGCCAGGCTTCAGCAATACATGAACCGTGAACTTCCAGATGTTCAAGTTGATTTTAGAAAAGGCAGAAGAACCAGAGATCAAATTGCCAACATCCTCTAGATCATCAAAAAAGCAAGAGAGTTCCAGAAAAACATCTATTTCTGCTTTATTGACTATGCCAAAGCCTTCAACTGTGTGGATCACAATAAACTGTGGAAAATTCTGAAAGACATGGGCATACCAGACCACCTGACCTGCCTCTTGAGAAACCTGTATGCAGGTCAGGAAGCAACAGTTAGAACTGGACATGGAGCAACAGACGGGTTCCAAATAGGAAAAGGAGTATGTCAAGGCTGTATATTGTCACCCTGCTTATTTAACTTATATGCAGAGTACATCATGAGAAACGCTGGGCTTGATGAAGCACAAGCTGGAATCAAGATTGCTGGGAGAAATATCAATAATTTCAGATATGCTGATGACACCACCCTTATGGCAGAAAGTGAAGAGGAACTAAAAAGCCTCTTGATGAAAGTGAAAGATGAGAGTGAAAAAGTTGGCTTAAAGCTTAACATTCAGAAAACTAAGATCATGGCATGTGGTCCCATCACTTCATGGGAAATAGATGGGGAGACAGTGGAAACAGTGTCAGACTTCATTTTTTTTTGTGCTCTAAAATCACTGCAGATGGTGACTGCAGCCATGAAATTAAAAGATGCCTACTCCTTGGAAGGAAAGTTATGACCAACCTGGATAGCATATTAAAAAGCAGAGACATTACTTTGCCAACAAAGGCCCGTCTGGTCAAGGCTATGGTTTTTCCAGTGGTCATGTATGGATGGGAGAGTTGGACTGTGAAGAAAGCTGAGTGCCAAAAAATTGACGCTTTTGAACTGTGGTGTTGGTGAAGACTCTTGAGCATCCCTTGGACTGCAAGGAGATCCAACCAGTCCATCCTAAATGAGAACAGTCCTGGGTGTTCCTTGGAAGGACTGATGCTGAAGCTGAAACTCCAGTACTTTGGCCACCTCATGCGAAGAGTTGACTCATTGGAAAAGACCCTGATGCTGGGAGGGATTGGGGGGCAGGAGCTGAAGGGGGGGGACAAAAGATGAGATGGCTGGATGGCATCACCGACTCGATGGGCATGGGTTTGGGTAGGCTCCAGGAGTTGCTGATGGACAGGGAGGCCTGGCGTGCTGCAATTCATGGGGCTGCAAAGAATTGGACATGACTGAGTGACTGAACTGAACTGACCTGAGTGTAGTTAGCTGTCACCACTGCAGTGGCACCCCTCTGCCTGCCATTGAACTACAGCCAAGTCTTGGAATCCTGCAGTGGCCTCTGCTACCCGATCTGCAGCCTCCCCATATACTTCTCTGTCTCCTCTCTCCCTCCTGAGGTGTGAGTGTATGGGACAAATGAGATCTCAGACTGGCCTGCAAGGAACAAGTTGACTGGCAGTGGGCAGTGAGCAGTTAGCAGCACCTTTAAAATGGCCTTTACCTGTTTGCAAGAATCTGAACCATCCCATTTTGCTAGTTTAAAAATAATCAACAAGGTCGGTTCCAGATAGTGGAGTAGAAGGACATGTGCTAATCCTCTCCTGTGAACGTACCAAAATCCCAGCTAGCTGTTGAACACCCATGCCATGAAGATGCTGGAACTCACCAAATAAATAAATAAATAAATACCCTACATCCAAGGACAAACATAAGATGCAATGAGATGGTGCAATAACGATAAAATTAAATCCCATACCTGCTGGGTTAGCAACCCACAAGCTGCAGAACAATCACACCAAAGAAGTTCTCATTAGTGTGAAGGTTCTGAGTCCCACATCAGGTTTCCCAGCCTGGGGATCCAGCAAAGGGACTAGAAATTCCCAGGGAAGCGGACTTTAAAAGACAACAGAATTGGATTGCAGGACTTCCACGGGACCTCCAATCTTGGAGGGCATGAATAAAACCATGTCCACACCAGGGCCCAGGAGAAAGGAGCAGTGTCCCCACTAGAGCCTGAGCTAGATTCACCTGTGAGTATTGGAGGGTCTCCTGCAGAGGCATGGTTTGGCAGTGTCTTGTGACCAGGACAGCAGCACTGGCAGCTGTGTCCTGGGGGGTGTCCCTTGATGTGAGACCTCTTGGAGGTCACCATTAGCCATACCATAGAGCCTGTAGGCCTACCACTCCAGTTGCAAAAAGTAAAGAGGAATTAAAGAGCCTCCTGTGTGTGTTTAGTCACTAAGTCTTGTCTGACTCTATGTGATTTAATGGACTGGAGCCCACCACACTCCTTTGTGCATGGACTTTTCCAGGCAAGTGTACTGGAGTGGGTTGCAATTTTCTTCTCCAGGGGATTTTTCCTAACCCAGGGATCTAACTCATGTCTCCAGCATTGCAAGTAGATTCTTTATCACTGAGAAGCTTACTACCAGGGAAGCTTCTTGATGGTGTTGAAAGAGAAGAATGAAAAAACAGGCTTCAAACTCAACATTCAAAAAACTAAGATCGTGGCAACCAGTTCCATCACTTCATGACAAAGAGAAGGAAAAAAAAATGCAAGCAGTGGCAGATTTTATTTTCTTGGGTTTCAAAATCACTCCAGACAGTGACTGCAGCCATGAAATTAAAAGATGCTTGCTTACTTGAAGGATACTATGATAAACCTAGACAGCATATTAAAAAGCAGAGACATCACTTTGCTGGCACAGGTCTGTACAGTCAAAGCTATGATTTTTTCAGTAGCCATGGATGGATGTGAGAGTTGGACCATAAAGAAGGCTGAGCACTGAAGAATTGATGCTTTTGAACTGTAGTGCTGGAGAAGACTCTTGAGAGTTCCTTTGACTGCAAGAGGATGAAATGAGTCAATCCTAAAGGAAACCAGTCCTGTGTATTCACCGGAAAAACTGATGCTGAAGCTGAAGTTCCAATACTTTGGCCACCTAAGGCAATGAGCTGACTCACTGGAAAAGACCCTTGCTGGGAAAGATTGAGGGTAGGAAGAGAAGGTGTGGACAGAGGATGAGATGGTTGGATAGCATTATCAACTCTATGGACATGAATTTGAGCAAACTCCAGGAGATAATGAAGGACAGGGAAGCCTAGTGTCCTGCAGGCCATGGGGTCACAAAGTGTGGGGCACAACTTAGAGACTGAACAACAGCAACAGAGCAGGTAGACTCCAGGTCTGGGTGACCTCAGTCCAGACAACTAACAGGGAGGGAGCACAGCCCCACCCATCAGCAGACAATTAGATTCAAGTTTTACTGAGCACCACCCTGCCCACCAGAGGAGACCCAGTTTTACTAACCTCCAGTCCCTCTCATCAGGAAGTTTGCACAAGCCTCTTAGCCTCATCTACCAGAGGTCAGAGAGAAAAAGCAAGAACCACAGTCCTGCAGCCTCCAGAAAGAAAAGCATAGTCAACAGAGGAAGCTAAACTTCCAAAGTTATTTTATGAGTCCACCATCACCCTGATACCAAGATAAAAAAATACCACAAAAGAAGAAAATTGCAGGCTAATATCACTGATGAACATGGATGCAAAATTCCTCAACAAAATGCTAGTAGTCCATATCCAACAATAAGTTAAAAAGATTATTCAACATGATAAAGTGGGATTCATCCCAAGGATGCAAGGATTCTTCAGCATTCACAAATCAAGCAATGTGATACACCATGTCAACAAACTAGGGAGCAAAAACTATATTATCATCTAAATATATTTCATCTCAGAAAAGCTTTTGACAAAATTCAGCACCCATTTATGATAAAAGCTCTCCAGAAATTGGGCTTGGTGGGGCATACCTCAACATAATAAAGGCCATATATGACAAACCTACAGCTAGCATCATACTCAATGGTGAAAAGCTGAAAGCAATCTCTCTAAGGTCAGGAATAAGACAAAGAAGTTCACTCTCACCTTTCTTATTCAACAGAGTTTTAAAGTCCTAGATACAGCAATCAGAGAAGAGAAAGAAGTAAAGTGAATCCAAATTGGAAGAAAAGCTATGATTAACATAGCTTTGATCAACCAAAGCTGTGATCAACATAGACAACATATTAAAGAGAGAAGACTACTTTCCAACAAAGGTCCATCTAATCAAAGCTATGATTTTTCCAGTAGTCAGGCATGGATGTTAGATTTGGACTATAAAGAAAGCTGAGTGCCAAAAAATTTATGCTTTTGAGCTGTGGTGTTGGAGAAGACTCTTGACAGTCCCTTTGACTGCAAGGGGATCAAACTAGCCCATCATAACGGAAATCTGTTCTGAATATTCATTGAAAGGACTGATACTGAAGCTGAAACTCCAATACTCTGGCTACCTGATGCAAAGAGCTGACTTGTTTGAAAAGACCCTGATGCTGGGAAAGATTGAGGACAGGAGGAGAAGGGGACAACAGAGGATGAGATGGTTGGATGGCATCACCAACTCAATGGACATGGGTTTGGGTGGACTCCAGGAGTTGATGATGGACAGGGAGGCCTGGCATGTTAAGGTTCACGGGGTCTCAAAGAGCTGGACACAACTGAGTGACTGAACTGAACTGATGCAAAGAACTGACTCACTGGAAAAGACCCTGATCCTGGGAAAGATAGAAGGCAGAAGGAGTAGGGGATGACAGAGGATGAGATGGTTGGATGACATCACCGACTTGATGGACATGAGTTTGAGTAAGCTCTGGGGGTTGGTGATGGACAGGGACGCCTGGTGTGCTGCGATTCATGGGGTTGCAAAGAATTGGACACGACTGAGCGACTGAACTGAGCTGAAATTTTCCCTGTTAGGAGATGAAGTGATACTATACACAGAAGATCCTAAATATGGTACAAGAAAACTTTTTGAACTTATCAGTGAATTTGGTAAAGTTACAAGTTATAAAATTAATACACAGAAGTCTGTTCCTTTTCCATACACCAATAATGAAAAGTTAGAAAGAGAAATTCAAGAAACAATTCAATTTATCATTATATCAAAAAGTAAAATATCTAGGAATAAACCTATCAAAAGAGACAGAAACTTGTACTAGGAAAACTAAGATCTGATGAAAGAAACTGAAGAAGACATAAACAGTGGACACATATACTATATTCATGGATTGGAAGATTCAATATTGTCAAAATGACTATAATACCCAAGCCAATCTACAGATTCAAAGCAATCCGTATCAATTTACCAATGGCATTTGTCTCAAAACTAGAACAATATGTCATAATTTGTATGGAGATAAAAAATAATCTTGAGAAAGAAAAATGGAGATGAAGGAATCAGGCTACCTGTCTTCAAACTGTACTATAAAGCTACAGACATCAAAGCAGTATGGTACTGATACAAAATTAAAAATAAATATGAATGGAACAGGATAGCAAATCCGGAAATAAATGCATACACCTATGGCCAATTAATCCATGACAAGGGAGGCAAGACTACACAATGTCAGAAAGACAGTCTCTTCAACAATTGGTACTGGGCAAACTGGACAGCTATATGTAAACAATGAAATTAGATTAACTCTGTATAAAATAATAAGCTTAAAATGGATTAAAAACCTAAATGTGAGACCTGACACAATAAAACCCTTAGGAGAAAACATAGGCAGAACACTCTCTGACAAAAATCACAGCAATATCTTTTCCAATTTTTTTTTCTCCCAGAATCATGAAAATAAAAACAGAAATAAATAAATAAATCGTATCTGCATTAAACTTAAAAGCTTTTGCACAGCAAAAAAAAAAAAAAAGAAAGCAATAAAGAAAATGAAAAGACAAACCAGAGATTGGGAGAAAATATTTGCAAATGATGTGACCAGTAAGTTGGCACTAGTGGTAAAGTATCCTCCTGCCAATACAGGAGACATAGGAGATGCAAGTTTAATCCCTGGGTCGAGAAGATCCCCTGGAGGGGGGCATAGGAATCCACTCCAATATTCTTACCTGGAGAATCCCCATGGACAGAGTAGTCTGGCAGGTTACAGTCCACAGGGTCACAAAGAGTCAGACATGACTGAAGTGATTTAGCATGCACTCCAATTTACAAATAGCTCACAATGCTAATAGCATCAAACAACCCACTTAAAAAATGGGCAGAAGACCTAAATGAACACTTCTCCAAAGAAAACAAACTGACGGCTATTATACATTTGCAAAGATGCTCAACATTGCTAGTTATTAGAGAAATGCAAATCAAAACTATAGTGAGATATTACCTCATACCAGCCAGAATGGCTATCATCAGAAATACACAAACCATTAATGTTGGAGAGGATGTGGAGGGAAGAGAATCCTCCTTCACTGTTGGTAGGAATGTAACCTAAATGTGAAACCTGACACTATACAACCCTTAGGAGAAAACACAGGCAGAACATTCTCTGACAAAAAAATCACAGCAATATCTTTTTCAATTTTTTTCTCCCAGAATAATGAAAATAAAAACACTATGGGAAACAGTATGCAGGTTCCTTAGAAAACTAAAAATAGAGTTAGCATATGACCCTGCAACCCCACTCCTGGACATATATTCAGAGTAAAACGTGATCCAAAAGGGTACGTGTACCCCAATATTCATTGCATTACTATTTACAATCACTGAGACATGGAAGCAACCTAAATGTCCATCAATAGAGGCACAGATAAAGAAGATATGGTATATACATACAATGGAGTATTGCTCAGCCATTACAAAGAATAAAGTAATGCCTTTTGCAGCAACATGGATGAACCTAGAAAATGTTATACTGAGTGAAGTAAGTCAGACAGAGGAGAAATATCATATGGCATCCCTTATGTGTGGAATCTAAAATGAAATAATACAAATGAGCTTATGGTTTCTGGGGGGAAGGGATAGTTAGGGAGTTTGGGATGGCCATGTACACACTGCAATGTTTAAATTTGATAACTGACAAGGACCAACTGTAGCACATGTTAGTCTACTCAGTGTTGTGTGGCAGCCTGGATGGAAGGGGTGTTTGGGGTAGAATGGAGAGATGTATACGTATGGCTGAGTCCCTTTACTGTTCACCTGAAATTATCATAACATTGTTTGCTAATCAGGTATACCCCAGTACAAAATAAAAACTTAAAAAAAAATCATTGAGACAGAACCGTGGTTAGAAGAGCTGTGTGGAGGAAAGGACAGAGAATTATTGTTTATATAGTGAGAAGTTTCACATCAGGATAATAAAAATGTTTGAAAATGAATGTTGGTGATGTTTTCACAAAAATGTGAATGCACTTTGTGTCGCTGGATTGTATAAGTGAAATGGTTCCAAAGGCAAATTTTATGTTACGTCTATATCAAAAGCTTAGAGAGTATGCTTGTTAAACTACATTAGTAATATCACTTACCAAGAGAAAGAAGTCAATGCAAACACTTAGACCAAAGGAAATCTAAGAACATGTATAACATCACCTGTAATAAAAAATGTAATATTGAATATTATCTAAACACCATTTCATCAGAGAGAATTACTATATCTTTAATACCTATTATAAAATTATGGACATGTTTTATAATTAATGATAAACTCCAATATAAAGGAAACAACTTGAAAATAAATAATATCCAAAATTTAATATTACACATTAATTGTTTGAATTTTAAGAACTTCTTCTTATAAGTCCATGTTAAATTTACCACATTTCATTTTAACGTATTCAATTTCTACTCAATATGTTCAAAATTGGCAAATAAATTAAAGTGTTTCCACATTATAAGTACACCTAACAGATATTTCAAATTTGCTTCCAGGTCCCTGCAATAAAGCAAATACAGCTATAAAGAGAATCATGTACAATTTTTGTTGTTGTTGTTTCCTAGTACATATGAAAGCTATGTTACATTCTACTATATTCAAGTAAGTGTGTAGGAGCATTGCTTCTAAAAATGTACATAGTTTAATTTAAAAATACTTTATTGTTGAAAAGTTCTAACCATCATCTGAGCCTTCAGAGAATCATAATCTTTTGGCTGTTGGGGAGTGTGAAATACTGTAAGAATTACCAAAAGATGACAAATACACAAAGTGAGCAATGCTATTAGAAAAATGGCAGATAGACTTGTTCAACGCAGGGTTGCCAGAAAATTTTAAATTGAAGACCAATAAAGTGAACGCAATAGAAAGAAGTACTCCAGTGTTTTATGCACTTACTGAATTACAAAATGTAAAGTATATGATTCCATAACACGCTAGAGACATAAATTATAACAGGAATAATTTGAATAAATATATGTTACTTTTCACACCAAATTGACTCTTAACACATCTGTAAAAATATATAAAGACATTCATTTTCAGAACTTCTTCCCCACTCTTGGCCTATGACCAATCTGAGCCTTTAATGACTTGATCTCCATTAGTGAAGTCTCAGTGGACTTTCCAAGGTGAACACACACACAAAATAAATGTTATACTTAATTTCTAGTTAGAGTAGTACAGGAATTGTGGTTGCTGTTGAGTCTTCATGGAATTATCTAAAACATCAAGTGCAGAGGTGAGAGATGAATATATGTATTTGTAAAGTTTTCAGTCTTCTTAGAAAAATAACTTTAATCATATGATGACTGTAAGACTATCATCAGCTATCTAATTCAATGATAGTGTAAAGTGGGAACACGATAAAAGGCAAACATTCTAATTGTATTCTTATTTTTATTTATTGCATAAGAGTTGAGATTCTTCTACAAGTTATTAAGAGAATTTTTATTTGAATTAACAAAGAACTACTTTTGATAAATAACTGGCATAATTAGTCAATCCATTAAGGCATCTCAGTAACCAGAAAATTGGGTGAAAAATACCTAATTGAAATGACCTTAAAAGATCATGTATCTGTGTGTGTGCAATTAAATATAAATGGAGTGTTTAAACACTGTATACATTCAGACAGAAAAATCTCTCTAAACATAAAAAATAAATTATTAATAAAATCATGGAAAGAATTGGTGTCCATTTTAATAAAATACTGTGAAGTAGTAGTGAAACACAGTGAGATTAATATTATAGTCAATAATTTATATTATTCATAAACTTCTTTATTGGATTTCATTTACTAGTGAAAATATGGTCACCTTCTCATGAGCACAGTAGTTACATGGTTCCAGAGTGAATTTACTATTGTTTATGCACACTTAATTTATACAAATCTGCTATTTTCAATTAAATTATTTCTTATCTCAATCTTGCACAAAAATATAAAATGGAACTTCTAATAAAGGTAAAATTATAATCACCAAGTTTGAGACATTTCTGAAGCAATAATTCATTTTCTAAATTTCAGGTCATCTTGTGCAAATTACTCAGGTATTCTTAACAATATTAATAGTATATATATTACAACTACCCAGGATTTTTCCAAACACAAATTGTACTAAGTGTTTATCATCCTGTGTTTAATTTTTGCATTTTATTTTTTAACTTTCAGTGCATATCTCTAAAATACCAGTGAAATAATAACAACATCTTCATTTGTAGTCTAGGACACTTTGTTAAAATCATAAAGAATGAATATAAGAACATTTTGTGAACCATACTGGCTGATAAATTTTAAGATGACAAGGGTGTAGGTGAAAGTGATATGGTTATGTAGATTTTGCTGTCAATGGCGATGATGAAGATGGTAAATGTTGCAGCTAATGTTTAGTGATAACTTATTCAAGGCATGTGCAATGTGACCAGGATACATTTTTCTCATACAATCTTATAATAACTCTTTTTTCTAGCTTTATTAAGCTACAACTGACAAATAAAAATGGTTATATTTAAGGCATACAGATTGATGCTTTAATAATCATCAAATCAATGTCACTAATATATACTTCAACCTACACAGTTACCTTTTTATTTCTGTTTAAGTTACTTAGTGCTTACTTTCCTATCACTTTTTAAGTATAGAATAGACTATTGTTTACTTTTCACTACTGTCTACTATTTCCATTGTTCTGCATTAAATCTCCAGAATTTACTCATCTGTATGATGGAAATATTTCAGCCTTTGACCCAAATTTCTCTAATTCCCTTTAGGGTTTCTACTCTCTGCTTCAGTAAGCTTGACTATTTTAGATTCCAGGTAAAAGTAAATTCAAGCAATATTTGTCTTTCTGTGTCTGGCTTATTTTACTTTGCATAATTTCCTCTAAGCTCATCCATGTTGTTGCAAATAGAAGCATATTCTTTCTAAGGTTATGTAATATCTCAGTGGGATATATACATATATATATATTTCCCATTTAAAAAAATCAATTTATTTATTAGTGAACACTTAGCTATTATGGTGCTGAAATAGGCATAAGGGGAGAGATATCCCTTTGTAATATTATTCATTTCCCTTCGGTACATACTTATAAGATGTATTGCTAGATTTATTTTTAATATTTTGAGAAATCTTCATACTATCCACAGTGGCTGTATGAATTTACATCCTCACCAAGACTGAGGAAGAATTCCCTTTTCTCCACATGCTTAGCAACACTTCTTGTCTTTGTCCTTTGATAATAGCCATTCCAACTGTGTGAGATTATATTTTATTGTGATTTTAATTTGCTCACTTATAGAGGTTCATAGAGTTAAATCCACCAATCCCAGTTTACATGTCTGACAGAATTAAGGTTAGACATAATTTTGACCCTAAACTCTATATTGCATGCTTACACAGTAAAGCAGGGTAAACAAATCTTTAATATTAATCCAAGCTCAAAGTATATATACTAGTAATCATTTTTATTTCTCTCTCAAGTTATTAGCCTACCCATTTTCCTAGTTTCTATCTAGTATTATGACTCATCATTGTGGAATTTCATGAAAATATATAATTTAGAAGTACACAAAAAATGTGGATAATTGAAACACACCCACTATTTCTAATAATACCTGAATAGTTTCTATAAGATAAACTTTAAATTCATAAAATACATTGTTGCTTCAGATATGTCTCAAATGTAGTCATTAATGTTTTACATTTAGGTTTCTGTGTATTACAAGCTGTGTGTACAAATATTGTGTAAACTATCTCTCATAAATTTCATACTTTATATTCTTGTGTACAATTAAAAACACATACTAAAATATTTAATAAGTATATTAATCCAAATCACTAAAGTAATGCAAGTTATATACTTTTGGTCCTTTTTAGTAGAATCTGTTGTATAAAAACTTGAAAAAAGTATGGAATTTTAAGTTAAATTCCATTAAATGATACTGTGGAGAATTATGCTTGGCTGGACCCCAGAGACACTCTTCTGGTGGTTCAGAATATTTGAAAGCCATTTTAAAACACTGTAAATTCTAAATAAATACTGGCAATGCAATATAATTGTTATCTATGGATATTCAGGTATAAGTATGACCAAAAATTTCAAAGAACTTAGGCAAACTTTATGGTGACAATAGGTTCAAAATTCTCTGAAAACTAATATGGTAATTTTTTTTTTTTTTTTACAAGATTTTTGTCTCACTGGTGAGCAATTTTCCTTTGGAGAAAGACAACCCTTCACACTCTTTCAGGGATCTTGCAAAGAGAGGATGTGACCCATGTATACCTGGTCAAGAGTCTGTTTTTGTTTGTTACAACTGGACTATTAACGAAAACAAAACTAGTCTAAAATATTTTATAAAACTTCTAGCAAAGCCAATTTAAGGTTTCCTTGGTAAATACACAGTCTTGTTTCACCTATGAAAATGATCACAGCAAATTTTCCAGATTTATTGAGTAGTCAAAAGTTGTTTCTTTGAAACTGCCTTTGGTCAAAAGCAAAGTTGTACAGGAAAAGAAAATCTCTACTTCAAAGAAAGCCATACCATTGTCTCACTCATAGTGGTCATCTCATCAAATCTGCCACTTGATCAAGATATAGTGTTATATAATTCACTGCACCCGTATAGAAAGGAATTTTTCATTCTTTTAATAATGAGACTGTATTTGAAAATCTGTTTTTTCTATAAATATAAGAATCAGTAGTATGTACACTTTTCTTAAGTTTAATTATCAACTGAATAAAGTACAGAAAAAAATCTATTCAAGGAAATAATATATAGCGAATTTCTGTAATGACAATTTACAATTCATTTTGATATTGGTCAACCCTTGAAAGATTAGTTATTAGATTTTCCTCATCACGATGTAGGGATTAACTGAATAATTATTCTGAATACATACATTTACAAGCTGATTTTCAAAGAAGATAATATGGTCATATCTCTGTAATCAAAATCTCACAGGTAGAGACATTTTTGTATTGGTGGCCAGATATGAATTAAGGTCAGTTTAGAGGCTCTGAGAATAATGTGTGCATTTTCATTGGCACTGAATTGTTGGAGGGAACAAGTGAAAATATGGTAAGGACAGCAGAAAATAGGGGAAAAGAGTTTTCAGTAAAATGTAAACACTAGACCAGTTTATTTGGGCATAAAGTAATTTCTTATGTACATCTTAACCCTCTTTCAACATGCATTTTAATGTTTCATTTTATTTTAGTTTAGTTTAAAGCATTTTAAAAGAAAGCTATTCTTTTTTTCATAATGGTTACCTCAAAATTTTTGAGAGATAGGAAAGTTTCCTGGAGATCCAGTGGTTAGGACTCAGTACTTTACCTGCTGTGGCCTGGGTTCTCTCCCTGGTTTGGAAACTAAGATCACACAAGAGGAAAAAAAAAAAAAAACAAAAACTGAGGGATAAAACATAATATCTGTTTTTAATATTTTAATGTACAAATATCTATCTATTCATCTAACATCTAAATTGCTAGCAAGGAATTAAGGGAAAGTCACTTAAGGTCTCTGAATATTTTATCATCATCTATAAAATTTCAGTGGTTATACCAATCTTAAGAGTTGAATAAACAATCCTGGTACAATTCTTGACACATGTCAGTTACCCAGTGAGGCTGGTAAATAAAAATTTATATTTCTTACTTCTCTTTCATGCTTATACTTTGTCCAGTTTCCAAGCTTTTTTGTCCTACTCACTAAGAAATAATCTGATTTCTTTTTTTCCAGAATTTACATACTTAAAAATGATATGCTTATGTTCTAATGTTTGATTCCAAAATTCTGAAACCAGTCTTTGATCTGTGACACAGGCTAAAGGATGGAAGATGCCCCCTCCTTACATCACCACCTTCACACTTTTCCTCTCTTCTCATGCTCCCCATATACTTACATCCCACTTTGTTTCTGGGGAAATGGGCTGATGACATTGTTTTATCTTCTAGAATTTATTGGTTTCATGTGAAAATATAATAATTGTGAAATTGATTGTATTTTATTTGTCATTGCTTCTTCCCACTGTGTTATAATTTCTTTCAAGTAGATTTTGGGCTCCCCTAGTGACTCAGACGGTAAAGAATCTGCCTTTAGTGCAGGAGACCTGAGTTCGATCCCTGAGTTGGGAAGATTCCCTGGAGAAGGGATGGCTACCCACTCTGGCATTCTTGCCAGGAGAATTCAATGGACAGAGGAGACTGGTGGGCTACAGTACATAGGGTCACAAAGAGTTGGGCATGACAGAGCAACTAACATAACTTATGTTTATAGTTGATATACTGATAACTGCTAAATGTTTTTCAAGGGGTGTTAACACTATCAGAAAATATCATTAATAAATTATTTCTCATATTTTTCTGTTTTCCAAGGTTTCTGAATTTGTTGCTAACATATGAAAGCGCTGAAGAAATGTTTTTGTTTGATATATTCACTCCATAATTATTGTAGTATATTCATTTTTAGGAATACCCATGATATGTTGGTTTATCTTATATTAATTTTCTAAATATCAAACTTTTATGTTTTATTGTTATGGTTTCCTTTCTGATAGGTTTTCTCCCATTTATCTTTCAAAATTTTAATTGAATATATTATATTAATTATTGTCTTTTTAAAGTTTTAAATTTTCTAAAGCTTTTTCTTTATATTACTTAGCATTTCCTTTATATAACACTATATTTGCCACTGTGATCTAAAAACTTCTCAAGTTTCTCTGAAGATATGAATAATTTTTATTAAGGTTTCTTATATCTTTCTCAATAATTTTTAATTGTGTCTATTTGTGCATCTCTCTTTCACTTGAAAAATTCCTGAAAAGTCTGATAACCTGTGGTCTTAGAGCAATATTATAAAGCTGTAAGTACTGCAACCTCTTTTTTAAGAAAAGCATTCTGAGTTTGCTCATTGATGGAATTTTCTTTAGAGAGTATGCCCACTCATTTACATTTAGAAGATTCTCAGGTTGTTCTTTTTCCTTCTCCAGTTAAGGGAAGGAATAATTGTTTCTCAAAATTTTTTATTCCCAAACTTTCTGAACTCTCACATCCATGATTCCTTTCTCAAGTTTCTTCTCTACTTTCACTATTTTTTCTTATTATTATGTGAGATGGGTTTTATGATGGACATGTGCTAAAATATGTGTTCATAGCCCCACACTTATTGAGACATTGGAAGAATTTTAATAAATAAAGCAAAAAGGAAAAAAGAATGAGAGGGAAAGGTGTCAAAAAGCAAAATATAATGCTATATAAACTTTGAGAAGCAGATGAACAGAATGCATGTCTTCTTCAGGAGAGCTTGAGCTGAATTATGGAAACCACAGTGAAATTAGAGGGTTGATTCTCAGGAAAAAGGTCTGATTTAACTAGAGCATTCAGAAATTGGATGAAGAGGAAGACAATGGCTTGACACAAATGCTATTTGGTAATAAGGTTCATGGTAGACTCCTGAAACAAAGAAACACATAATGATATTTGCCATCTAAGAAAACTGATTTGTTAGTTTTGTGCAAGCATAACTAAAGAAGGGTAGGTGTGCAACATGAATTGATGGACTACTTCACTTTCAGGGGCATCAGTGCTTAAATACAAAGAGAAAAATGTTCTATAAAGGTTATAAAGATGTATTAAAATATAGGTCCATAATTTAGGCAATTATACTGATTTTCTATGCATATATTTAAAGTGTAAGTTCTGACTTTGATGTTACTTGAATTTATGTAAAGAAATAAAATATTTGTATCATAATAACATCATTGGAGAAATACATTATTCTCACAAATTCATAGATTTCTATAAAACATTTTGTAAACAGATACTTGTGTAACCAAGACTTTGTTGTCAGGCAAACAGTGGGCATATTTTCTTTTTTCAAAAAAGGTAAGATAATTTCTTTTTAATGTATCCACTGTGTTTTATAAATAAATCAGTTTGACTAAAATAATAAAAATAGCTTATTGCTCTGTACATAATATATGTCTGTCTTTAGGGAAACACTAAATGAACACTTCATGGAAAATTACAACAAAACATCTACTGATTTCATCTTATTGGGGTTATTTCCACCATCGAAGGTTGGGCTATTCACCTTCATTCTCATCATTCTGATTTTTCTAATGGCTTGGCTTGGCAATTTATCGATGATCCTTCTCATTCTCCTGGACATCCATCTCCGCATACCCATGTATTTCCTACTTATTCAACTCTCCTTCATTGACCTGAACTACATTTCCACCATTGTCCCCAAAATGGCCTCTGATTTTCTGTTTGAAAACAAGTCTATCTCCTCCATTGAGTGTGGGATTCAGAGCTTTTTCTTCTTGACTTTAGGAGGTGCCGAAGCGTTAATATTGGCATCTATGGCCTATGATCGTTATGTGGCTGTTTGCTTTCCTCTCCACTATCCTGTTCGTATGAGCAAAAAAGTGTGTGTCTTTATGATAACAGGATCTTGGATAATGGGCTCTATCAACTCTTGTGCTCACACCATATATGTCCTCCATCTCCCTTACTGCCGATCCAGGGCCATCAATCATTTCTTCTGCGATGTCCCAGCCATGGTGAACCTGGCTTGCACGGACACTTCGGTTTATGAGTACACAGTGTGTGTGAGCACTGTCTTCTTCCTTGTGCTGCCTTTCATCGGCATCGCCTATTCCTATGGCCATGTTCTCACTGCTGTCTATCGCATGCGCTCAGCAGAAGGAAGGAGAAAGGCCTATTCCACTTGCAGTACCCACCTCACTGTCGTGACTTTCTACTATATGCCCTTTGCTTACACGTATCTACGCCCAAGATCCCTTCGATCTCCAACAGAGGACAAGGTTCTGGCTGTCTTCTACACTATCCTGACCCCAATGCTTAATCCCATCATCTACAGCCTGAGAAACAAGGAGGTGAAGGGAGCCCTGAGGAGAGTGATTCACAGAATCTATTCTGTAAAAATGGATACGAACTATTTGCCTTAGTCTGCAGGCTTCAGTTAAATGCCAATTTAGTTCTGTGTCATCATAAAGAAAAGTAATATTTCATTTTGAAAGTAAAGGAACTGAAATTAATAGAGATGTTTAAAAAATTGAAGTTTTTTGCATAATAATTTTATATTCTAAGGCTTAATTTTTGTTCTGTTATGTGATCCAGTTTTTTTCCATCAAGAAAAAGAAAATGTATTTTCAATTAATTTGTGGGAAAAAAAAGTTTTACTAACATGTATGAATAAAAATACCTGAACTAGTGAGAACAGTCAACATACAAATTGTACAATACTTTTTAATCTCCCAAAATTAGGACTAAAAAACAACAAACAATTTAGGGTGGACCTGATCTAATTGGTAACAAAATAACACTTATATATTAATGTATGCCTTCTGATTTTATTAAAGTAAAATTGACAAATAAAATTGCATATTTTTGAAGTCTCCAGCCTGATGATTTGATATACATGTTGTTGTTGATGTTTAGTTGCTCAGTTGTGTCCAACTCTTTTATGATCCCATGGATTGTAGCCTTCCAGGCTTCTCTATGCATGGAATTTCCCAGGCAAGAATACTCAAGTGGGTTGCCATTTCCTTCTCCAAGGAATATTCTTGACCCAGGAATTGAACCCATGTCTCCTACATTGAAGGCGAATTCCTTACTGCTAAGCCACTGTGGAATCTTTCTGATATACATATACATTGTGCAATCATTACCACAATCAAGCTAATTAACAAAATCTATCCATCACCTTACATAGTGCATTTTTTAATGAGAACTGTCTATTCTCAGAATTTACAGCAAATCCCAGAATTTATTGTCTCAGCATCTTTCAAATATATATTAGAGTACAATAATTTACTATACTCGCCCTATTCTATATTAGATCTTCAGAACTCTCTCAGCTTGTGTATCTGAAATTGTGTACATCTTGACTAAAAAGATCCCATTTCCCCCCTTCCTCAGCCCCTGGTAAACACAATTTTACTTTTTAAGAAAGAGTTTTAACTTTTTACATTCCACATAGGTAATAGCATGCAGTATTTGTCTTTGTGCATCTTGGCGAACATATCTTTGACTATTGTCCTCCAGGTTCATCTATTTTGTCATAGTGATACAATTTTATTCTTCTCTAAGGTGGAGTAATAGTCCCACTGTAAGATATTTACCACATTTTTTTTATCCACTCACCCACTGATGGACACTTAGGCTATTTCCATGTCTTGACTATTGTGAATAGTGTGGAAGGAAACTGGAGAGTGGATATATCTGTTGGTGATAGTGATTTCATTTCATTTGGATATATACCCAGAAGTGAGATTTCTAGATCATATGTTAGCTCAGTATCAACATTTTTTGAGAAAATTTCATACTGTTTTTTATAATAATTGCAACTTTACATTCCAGTAACAGGATGAGAAATTTGAAGTGATAATATGAATTTTAATACTTTTACATGCTTATCAATAAAGCATTTAGTGTTTACTAGAGTGTTAACTGAATAAAATCTTAGTTCATAGAATTGGAATTGGTTATAAACTTTCTCTCCAAATGAAAAATAAGGGGAATTTTTCCATCACAAGCAGCCAGTGGTGACATTGTAATAACAGAAAAATGTAATAGTCTCTTGCTGTTCAAGGATTTATCTCATCTCTCTTAACTATATGACTCTAAAATTTGAAGAAATTTTAAAAAATATCACTAACAATATTCAGTTCAGTTCAGTCGCTCAGTCATGTCTGACTCTTTGTGACCCCATGGACTGCAGCACACCAGGCCTCCCTGTCCGTCACCAACTCCCGGAGTCCACCCAAACCCATGTCCACTGAGTCGGTGATGACATCCAACCACCTCATCCTCTGTTGTCCCCTTCTCCTTCTGCCCTCAATCTTTCCCAGCATCAGGATTTTTTCAAATGAGTCAGCTCTTCACATCAGGTGGCCAAAGTACTGGAATTTCAGCTTCAACATGAGTCCTTCCAATGAACACTCAGGACTGATTTCCTTTAGGATGGACTGATTGGATCTCCTTGCAGTCCAAGGGACTCTCAAGAGTCTTCTCCAACACCACAGTTCAAAAGCTTCAATTCTTTGGCACTCAGCTTTCTTTATAGTCCAACTCTCACATCCATACATGACCCCTGGAAAAACCATAGCCTTGACTAGATGGACCTTTGTTGACAAAGCAACGTCTCTGCTTTTTAATGTGCTGTCTAGGTTGGTCATAACTTTCCTTCCAAGGAGTAAGCGTCTTTTAATTTCATGGCTGCAATCACCATCTACAAAAAAGACAATTACTGATTAAAACCAGTTAGAAGACACTAGCACTTCATATATTATGGGGGACACAGAGACACCTTTCACAAAACAATGAGTCAATATGACAATTTCAAGTTAACATAAAATGTTTGTTCTTTCATTGCAGCAAACAATTGTGTCATTAAAAATTTTAGTATTTTCTACTTGTACATTTTTAATCTCTCTCTTCCTCAGTCCCTGTATTTATTGCCCTACTCCAGATTCTAACCCTCTCTTCATAAGGGTACTTTTTGGCAATATTTTCCAACTAAATCAAAATGAGATTTGGAATTAAACAGGATTAGCATGGATGTTTTGGAGAAGGAAATGGCAGCCCACTCCAGTGTTCTTGCCTGGAGAATCCCAGGGATGGCAGAGCCTGGTGGGCTGCAGTCTATGGGGTCGCACAGAGTCAGACACGACTGAAGTGACTTAGCAGCAGCATGGATATTTAACCAAAATACATAAATAAATTTAATCCACTTTAAACTGCTGACATCATACTTAAAAGAATTGAACAACTTATAAAGTCTTTAGAAATTGGCTGAATTATGTTAGAAAACACTACAGTCAGGTGTTATATCCAGTGTGAACATGAGACTGAGTCTTGTGAAGATATGTCCATTATCCCTTCTGAGTGGCATTTAGAGCATCAGAATCATATTATAAGTTTCTCCAGAAATGTGACAAATATATTTATGCTGTATCCATGTTCCTTTAGAAGTTATTCCCTTACCCTGGTTCTTTGACTGACCCAATTCCAAGTTAAACCCTGCAAGTGAAGGATTGAATGCATAGTGTAAGCATGTATCTTGGCCATAGCAGCAAATCAGGCAGGGAAGTGAGCATTTGTATTCTATCACAGATACTGAAATTCTTATGACACATCAAAAGAAAGTTCAGATTAAAAAAACGTAATAACGATAACTGTATGCTAGACTTTCTGAATAACCAAGAATATGCTGCCCACCTTATTTACCTATACATCAGTATAAGGCTTCCGTTATAGCTCAGTTGGTAAAAGACCCACCTGCAATTCAGGAGACCCCGGTGTTCGATTCCTGGGTTGGGAAGATCTGATGGAAATGGGATAGGCTATCCAATCCAGTATTCTTGGACTTCCCTTGTGGCTCAGCTGGTAAAGATGCAGGAGACCTGGGTTCAACCCCTGGGTTGGGAAGATCCCCTGGAGAAGGGAAAGGATACCCACTCCAGTATTCTGGCCTGGAGAAGTCCATGGACTCTATAGCCCACGGGGTCGCAAACAGTCGGACAGGACTGAGAGATTTTCACTTTCATTTCACGGTTAGTTATAGAGAAGATTGTTTTTGGTACAGTGTCTGAAGAAATAGACATGAGGGGTGGAAAATAAAAAAATAATTTATGGGTAACCCACAAAGAATATTTTTACTTCTGTTTTGATATACACAATGAAAAGTAGCAGATGAGAGAGACTATCAAAAATTTGTAAAATTCGTGAATCAGCCTTTGTTTCTCTAGGACCTGGAGACCTAATGTGAACCAGAACTGTGTAGAAAAGCCATTTCTACAATCTAGTAACAAACATAACACGATGGCAACAGTACAGGAAAATATCTTACAGTCTGACTTCCTAAAAATGCTGTATCTTTCCTATTTCCTCAAATGGTGACATCTCAGTTATCTACTTATTGGATCAGTATCAGTGAGATATAGGAATATCTGATAAGATTACTTTTGGTACACTGTCTTAGGAAATAGGCATGAGAGGTAAAAAAGTAAATATAATTGGCTTTTAATTGTTTGATCAGTTCCCAAATTATTTCTGTGACCCTGTTTGGATAAACTCAATGAAAGGTAGCAGAAGATAGGGATAGAGAAAGAAAGAGAAATAAAAATAAAAACTGAGAAAGAAAGAGGGGGATGGGAGACAGGATCTATCAAGTTTTGTGAAATTAGATGATAAGCATTGGTGTCTCTATCGCCTGGTGCTCTAAAGTGACCCAGAGCTTGTAGAAAAGTTATCCCTGAAGTTCAGTAATTAACATGAAGTTGTGGAAACATTACAGAAAAATCTTGCTTTCTGACATCTCAAAGGCTGTGCATCTTTTAAGTTTTCTGGAAAGGTTCCATTCTGGGGAACATCTCAACTACAATTATTGCTTATTCTCATAGTCTAGGAAAGTCTGGAGTTGATCATGTTACTCTGACTGTAGTCTCCCAACATAAGACTCTGTTCCTTTTCTATTTCTATTTAAGTCCAGACTGACTTGAAATTCCTCTTGGAGTTATATAGCCAAAGTACCTATTGATGATGTTATGCTCATTAGTGTTAGAAGCAATTATCTCCTTTGAGCTGGTGCATCCCTACACCTGCAGGATCATACAGCACAACTTCCTACCTAAAGCTTTCTGCTATCTTCACACTAAATTGAAGGCATGTGTGTGTGCACAGTTGTGTCTGACTCTTTGCGGCCCCATGGACTATTACCCGTCAGGATCCTCTGGCCATGGGGTTTTATAGGCAAGAATACTGGAGTAGATGGACATTTTTTTTTCAAGGGAATCTTTCCAACCCAGGAATTGGGTCTCTTACATTGGCAGTCAGATTCTTTACCACTGGTGCCACCTGGGTAGCAAATTGAAGGCAGTTGTCTGTATAAACTGGCATGACTCACAATTTTTTTTTTATTATTATCATTCCATGGATCACTTACTGTTTTATCTTTCTAAAAAATTGCAGTCAGTACTTCATGAATCATCCATGTGTTCTCTTTCATTTTCTATCCCCTTAAAAGTAACCCTTTTTATAATTTGTGTTGGCATAGAATCATTAAACACTCAAATTTTTGTATAGATCATGTGCTTTTTTGCTTCTTCTCTTAAACATTATGTCTGCTAATATTTACTTGCACTTTTGTAGGTTATTAGTTTGCCTTTCTACTTAACACCTCATCTGGTAGTTAACCTCTATTTACTTAAACATTTTTATTAATGGACATATTTGAATACTGTAGGGTTTAATGATTACAAATTCTTCTGCTATGAATATTTTTGAATGTGCATTTTGGAGACTCTCTGAAACAATGTCTTTGGAAGTAATCTCAGTGTGGAAGTTCTAAGTCATTGGACATGCTTTTATCCCCCCACCCCTGGTTTATTGAGGTAAAATTCTTATACACACAAATACACACACACAATGGACAAAATTATTTGAAATACATATAAACCTTTAACTGTTAATCATCAGTAGCTTGTTCTTTTCTTCTTAATATGCCCAGAACTTTTCTACTGAGCATTTGTTCTGTCTTCAAAATTGTTGCATCTCCAAAGCACATCTTGATTATCCATAGCATGCTGTATTACCGCACAGTTAATAGAATTAGCTTGCAAAAATTTCTACCAAAAATGTGGACTGTTGATTGTGATTGCATACTATTAGGAAAATTCATGGGAGAAGAAAAGATTTTTCATTTTAATTCTTTATTATCAAAACATGTTTCACCCTGTTTATGTAACTTTATTAAAAAAATTAGAAAGACATCTGTACTCTATTAAATACAAGTATCATAGTATGGAAATGTTTTTATTTTATGATTTCATGGACATTTTCAAAAAATTTTATGAAAATATTTGTCACTTGGATTTGGGCAACACTGAATGGTGTTTCATTTTCAACATGGGTAAATGTGATTATTCATTGAGCTGTGTGATTTTATGAATAATTCAAATGGACTGACAGAAATTTTAAAAATATGAAGAATAATAAAAACTCATGATTTTATTTGCATTTCCAGTTTTTTTTTTCCTTCTCTATGATAAACCGAGTGCTATGACTCTATACCATGCTTGATTTTTGTGGTGTTTTATGGAGAGGTATTAGCATTCAATACTCACTTCTTTTTGATGTATTCAAAAGGGAGTAAAGAGGTATTTCAGAATTAATTCATTCCATGGTTTTGCTGAGAAATGCTGCACTGTGAGGGACTAGTTCAGTACTTCTCTGGATCAACACAGGGCTACGACAACCTGTTCACACATGATGATTGCGTCAGAAGGATGGTGGAATAAAAGATTACAGCCTTCATCACTTCACAAAAACATGAATGCTTTCCATGCACAAAGATATCAACACAAGAGCTCTGGTTTCCAAATGAGGGATTATAGCACTCAAATGGAGTACAGAAATGGGAAAAGACACATTGATGAGGGTAGGAAGAATTGTTTAGCTATTCATTCTTTCCCTTGTATAGTGAAGCACAGGAATAAGAGAGGTTACTCCTCTTTCAAGTTCTACTATTGAGGAAAAAATGTCAAATGAACATATATTTTTTGACCACACATTTTTAATGTAGACCTGAACATCAAACCCACCCACCCATAGTACATGTGAGCAAACCTACCCTAGATACCTGTCTGCTGACCTGTTCAAAATTTCTGACTAGGCTTACTACAGAAATTTCCCTGTCAAATCTGGCCTATAAAAAATGAAAATAGTGACTACTTCTTCAGTTACACAAACACCAATTCAAGGCTACCAGTTTCATGAGGGTCAGAGGGACGTGACATTCTTAAACTAAAAAATGAAGCACACACAATTGACCCTAAAGAAATGAAGATCTAAAATCTGCCCAGCAGAGAATTCAAAATATTTGTCTTAAGGAGAGTTTAGTGAACTAAAAGTGAACACAGAGAACTGAACAAAATAAGAATATTATTTGAACAAAATCAGAGTTTTAGCAAAAAGTTTTAAACTCATATAAAAGAACCAAACAAATTCTAGAACTGAAGAAAACAGGGACTAAGCTGGGAAAAAAAAATCATTAAAGACAAACAGCAGACTTGACCAATCCAAAGAAAGAATGAGTAAGCTCAAAGACACGTCAGAATAACACAAAGAGTATAGAACAAAAATAAGCTTAAAAGTGCTACAAAGATTATAAAGTTTTGTATGCAAACAATGTACTAGTTATAGGAATCCCAGAAGGAGCAGAGAAAGAGAAAGGATGCAGAAAGTATATTTAAAGTAATAATGATTAAAAAAAAAAAAAAAAAAAAAAACTTCCCAAATCTGAGGAGATAAATCAGCATTTAAATCCATTAAGTCCAAAGAATTCAAAATAAATTAAACATAAAGAAGCCTTCAATAGACACACTATAGTTCAAAAACCAAATATACTTAAAATTATTTTAAAACATTTAAACTAGATCAATATTACACTACCAATAAAAAAAATGTAGTTATTTCACTTACTGTACACTATGAGGAATGTAGAACATTTAGATCATTGACTTAGTATGACTAATGCATCCAAAGATCTCCCAGTAAAACTGACCTAGTAACCCAGTTTACGGATTTCCAAGCCTCTACACATGACTAAAGCAAGTCAGGCATTTACATGAGGAAGGTCTAGGCATTTACAATATTTCAGGGATCTTAAGAAGAGAGGTGATGATACACATTTCTGTGACATTTGGTCCTGTGTTTTAGACAATTTTAAAAGTCGAATCAAATTTTTTTTTATAAAAATCATTTTTTTAATAAAATATCAAATTTTTTATAACGCTTTCAGCAAAACCAATTAAAAAGCCTTCCTGAGTGAATCTACATTCTTGCTGTACTTCTGTAAATACTCTACCAGTTTTATTTTTAAGAATGATCTTTGGTGCCCATCAGCAGATGAATGGATAAGGAAGCTGTGGTACATATACACCATGGAATATTACTCAGCCGTTAAAAAGAATTCATTTGAATCAGTTCTAATGAGATGGATGAAACTGGAGCCCATTATACAGAGTGAAGTAAGTCAGAAAGATAAAGAACATTACAGTATACTAACACATATATACGGAATTTAGATAGATGGTGGCGATAACCCTATATGCAAAACAGAAAAAGAGACACAGAAATACAGAACAGACTTTTGAACTCTGGGGGAGAACGTGAGGGTGGGATGTTTTGAAAGAACAGCATGTATATTATCTATGGTGAAACGGACCACCAGCCCAGGTGGGATACATGAGTCAGGTGCTCGGGCCTGGTGCACTGGGAGGACCCTGAGGAGTCGGGTGGGGAGGGAGGTGGGAGGGGGGATCGGGATGGGGAATACATGTAACTATATGGCTGATTCGTGTCAATGTATGACAAAACCCACTGAAATGTTGTGAAGTGATTGGCCTCCAACTAATAAAATAATATTAAAAAAAAAAAAAAAAAAAAAAAAGAATGATCTTTGGGAGTAGTTTTGATCAACAGTGAGTACACTGTAGGATAAAAAATTTGCTTCAGTGGAAGATTCAGCATTATCCAGATTCTACAGGACACTATTTTTTCATATCTTCAAGATTCAATTTTTTATCTTTTTACTAATAAAACTATATAGCTTTAAGATTGCACATTTTATAAAATATATGAGCCACTACAATGAGACTTTTTTCAGCATTATATCTTCAACTCAATAAGCATAGGGGAGAAAAGGTCAGCCATGAAATTGATGCATATTGATGTAAGAGTTGGTCAGATGTAATTCAATTTGAAAATTGGGCCCATTTGGATGGTTTTATTCATCATTTAAGTATGAATATATACAGTCTAATTTGGACAGCTGATAATATGGTTGTTGCTTTGTAAGTGAATTTTCCTAAGTAGGGACAATTTTGTATTGGGAGTAAAACATGAATTGCATTGTATTTAGAGGTTCTGAGATGCCATTTTTTGGTAATACAGTATGTGAACTTGTTGTGAGGTCAAGTGATATAATTAAATAGAATATGTCAGAATGAATTAACACTGAATTAAGTTGATCTACCACCTGTATAGAATTTCTATGTTAATTACTTCATTTTCTTTTTATTCTTTCTTCATTTGCAGTTCTTTTTTGTGTTTATGAATAAAAAGTAGTGCACCCCTCTTTCAGATTAATTAACTCAAAGTGTTTAATATTTGAAGTATAAGATAGGGGATATAGGACATGTATTTAGGTAGATGAATACATAGACAGACAGACAGATAGATACCTGTGAGAATTCAGCTATCCAAATGATATATATTTTTTTAATTTTTATTTTTTTTTCAGTGGGTTTTGTCATACATTGACATGAATCGGCCATAGAGTTACACGTATTCCCCATCCCGATCCCCCCTCCCACCTCCCTCTCCACCCGATTCCTCTGGGTCTTCCCAGAGCACCAGGCCCGAGCACTTGACTCATGCATCCCACCTGGGCTGGTGATCTGTTTCACCAAAGATAATATACATGCTGTTCTTTCAAAACATCCCAAATGATATATTTTAAGGTAAACTCACTTCAAATCTCTGAATCTCATTTATCTTCTATAAAATGTCAGTGGTGATTTCAAGGTCAAGTTATTGTGGTCAAGATTAGATACAATTTAATCCTAGAATATATTGTGACACATTAAGTGTGCCAAACTATGAAGTTGGTCAATAAAAGATTCCAACTTCTCTTCTCTGGTCAGTCTAGATTTAAACTTTATTATTTTTTTCACCCTCAAGCAAAACAGCATTATTCTCTGCTATCTTTTTTCTCTTTTAGATATCATTATGACTGGTGCCTAGATTGCAAATGTTTTTAAAGAAATTTTTCAAATCAAAGAGTTTGAAAACGTTTTGTAAATTGAAATGGATTATTTATTGTTCTTCCAATGGATAAAGCCACAATGAAAAAGGAAAAAAAAAAATAAGCTACTTGAATTGCTTTTATCTAAGAAAAAATGTACCTCTCCATTTTAGACCTTGAAGAATTCAAGGCTGATGTGAAAGTTGAGACTGCTTCCCTATCACATGCAGGGGTGATTTATGTAATGGGACAGAACTCTATAGCAATGCAACATCAATATCCAAAGAGTACTCCATTGGTGGTCATGATATATGGAACCAAATATGAGATATGATATAGTCTTCATTTTTTTCCATTTGGCATTTTTTTTTCACCTTTAGACAAAATATTAACTATCTCATGGAAACATTTTTGAAAAATGCCTGTATAAGATATAATAGATGGGAATTATCATAATTTCATTGGTAATTTCAAATATCTTTTACTTTTCAATAATTAAATAAATATTTTAAATTGTATACCATGAGATATTTTAGCATGTTATATCATGTTGAATCCAAACACTATTTATAAAACATATAATGTTTCCTAATGTTCCCCCCCCCTTTTTTTTTGCCAAGTTGTCATAAGCCACATATTACTGGAATATTATTTTATCTACATATGTTTAGGAACCTGCCATAGGTTTTATACAATATATATGATGTTGCAAATATAGAATAATTTCAGTTACAGTTAAACATATTTTTATTTTGTAAATATCTGTACTTTAATATTTACCATTTTATTCATTTTTAAGTGTATAGATCAGTGACATTAAGTACATGGACAGTACTGTGCAAACATTACCCAGAGGACCCCAGAATATTTTTATCTTACCCAACTGAAACTCTGTATCCAATAGACACTAATATTCCATTTTTCCTACCTCCCAGTCTCTAGCAACCACCATTCCACTTTCATTTCTATTAATTTTACAACCCTGAGTAATCCAAGTATGTTTAATCATGTGTGTGACTTATTTTAAATGGCTTATTTTACTTAGCATAATATCTGTAACATGCTGTTTCTATGTTTATTGTTTAAAAAAATTACAATAACACTTTCCACAGTGGTTACACCATTTTGCATTCCCACCAGCATTGCACATGTCTAATTTTTCACATCCTTGGCAACACTTATTTTCAGTTTATTTGATATAAGCTATCACTTAAGTGTGAGAAGTGGTATCTCATTGTTCTTTTGGTCTGAATTTTCCTAATAATTTGTGATACAGAGGATCTTTTTTTTCTTTTGGCCACTTTTTAATCTTTTTTTTTTTTTGAAAAATGTTTATTCAAGTGCTTTCCCCATTTTCAAATTAGTTTCTCTGATGTCACTTAGTTGGGTAGTTCTTCATATGTTCCTTTTATCAATTCATTGCCTGATACTGAGAGGGTAACAGGCAGGAAGGCCAGGGGTCTGCAAACGGAGGAAATAGGCTGCAAGTGCCAGACATTTTTATCTCTCTTAAGTGGCAGGAGGAAACAAAACAGCTATATATATTTTTTCTTGTCTATACAAATTTAAAAGGAGATTTCTCTTAAAATGCTGTGTTGCCATGACACCTGGTTTCACCTGAAGCTAACTACTCTCAAACCTTGAGTTAACCAATACATTTCTTTTTCTTATGGAAATGTTGTCTTAAGCTATGTTAATGTACCCCAGACTCTATCTTCAAGTTGGTTCTGCCAAACGGCCTAAACAACTTACTCAGATATTGTTCCCTAATCTCTGTAAACGAGACTATTTGTTCATAATCTTCCCTTCTACAAGGTTCAAGTCAATTGTTTTATGGCCAGGGATGAATTATCTGGTGCCATTCTAAATTTTATGACATTCCTTTCTTTTCATTAACAGACTGTGAGTGACTATATAACATACAGCTAAAGACTAGGAGGGGGGTACTCTTTTGCCCCCTTCTGATGCCTATGTCAGAAGCTTTCTCTATCTCCTTTATACTTTAATAAAACTTTATTACACAAAAGCTCTGAGCGATCCAGCCTCGTCTATGGCCCCGGATTGAATTAGTCTCTTCCGGAGGCCAAGAATCCCGTGTCTTATCATTCAGCAACAACCTTTCAATACATGTTTTGAAAATATTTTTCTGTGAGTTGGTTATTCACTCAACTTGTTAAATTCTTCATGCACAGATATATTTTTCTTTAATTTTGATAACATCTAAGTTATCTATTTTTGTATTTGTTGTTGTTACACGTGCTTGTAGTGTTGTATCCAAGAAAGCACAACTAAAATCAATTTCATGAAGCTTTTCGCACAGAGTATCATCTAGAAGTTTATCCTTTTAGCTCTATATTTAGCCACTTTGATCCAATTAATTCTTATGTATGATGTAAGACATTGGCCCAATTTTATTAATTGGATGTGAGTATCCAGTTTTCCCAAGAGCATTTGATAGAATGACATTCCCATAGAATGGCTGAGAGACCCTTGTCAAATTCATTTGATCACATATTTGAAAATTAAAGACTTTTTCTGGTATCTCATTTTATTTTGTTGGTTTAAACCTGTCTTTATGCCAGTATTTTATTGTTTTTATTACCACAGCTTTATAGTAAGTTTTAAGTCAGAAAGATTGCGTTCTTCAAATATTTTATAAGATTTCTTTCCACTTTTCTAAGTAATTTGAGATTTCAGAAGAATTTTAGGATATATTTTATATTTCTACCAAAAATTATTGAATTAGACATTTCATTGCACTTTTGGTTTGCTTATAATAGTATTGCCGTCTTAACAATATTCAGTTTTCTAACCCATATACACAAAATGTTTTTCCATTTACTTGTCTTTTCAACTTCTTTCAGCAATGTTTGGTAAATTTTATTAAACACATGTTTTGCTCCTTTGTTGGGTTTATTACTAGGCATTTTGTTCTTTATCATGAAGTTGTAACGGTTTCCTTAAATACTCCTTAGTATTATACATTAGCAGTGTATAGAAATATAGCTTATTTTATATCTTGCAATTTTGCTGCATTTATTAGTTATAACAGATTTTTGGTGGACTCTTTATAATTTTACACATATAAGATTATGTCACCTATGAACCAAGATTACTGTATTTCCAGGACTATGCAAATTGAAAGTATCAAAGTATACATTTTTGCCTTTTTACCTCTTGAAGCAAACGCTTTCTCTTTCACCAATGAATATCATGTCAATTGTGAGTTCAATTTTTAACCATGCCATAAGCTTTGTATTTTATTCAAGTAAAACAAGAACATGATCTCAATAGCCTATAGAATAAAAACAGCAGTTTCATAACTCAACCCTCCTTATCTTCAAGGCAAATATTTTATTTTAGTCCATTTCTTTATTGATCCATGTATTTTTTACCAATATACTAATTTTCTAGTGCCTAATTATAAGTATCAAATACCATCTCTTGACTCTTTGCTATGGACACTGAATGGAGACTTACCCACTCCTTGTACAGCCACCTCCAATGCTTTTTTCTTTCCCAATGCTTTCAACATAGTTACATTATATTTTGTGATTGGGGTGGCAAAGTTGACAGTAATTGGCCATCATCTATTATATACTGCTAAAATATAAAAATATAAATTACTAAGAAACCTAAGGATATTTTATCTAGTATTTCTATACAAATAGTTCTCACTATTGGTTTTTTCTCTGTTAAGACTCTTTTAGAATCATGAATTCATAGGCAAAAATGAGAATTTTCCCAAAATATATTTTAAAGACATTTAGGATTCTCAAGGAAACACTTTAAATAAAATATTTTTCTCACTTATTTTTTAGTGATCTGTTTACATAGCTTGAGTATGTTGGTTGAAATATATAAATTCTGAAAAAATATTTCTTTTTAATAATTAGCTCCATTACTATTTTGTTCTGTGCACTTCTAGGAATAACAGTAATATACATTGTTTTCTTTCTATTAATTCTCTTAGCCTTATATCCTTTCCAAAGGACAATCATTTTGTGTTCTTTTGCTGTTATATTTTCTCATATATATATATATGTATATATATATATATTCATCTTGTTTATGAAACTTTTGATAAGTCTTTTATCAATTATTATTTTTTAACTTGACAGAGACTTTATTACCTGACGTTTTTCTATGTATATCTAATGATATTTCTTTATAGTATGGAATGATAATGTGTCATACATATTTGAAGACACAGGTCTAATTTTAAAATGTAATCATTACTACATTTTCCAATTATTTTATCTCATCATGTATTGTTTATGTGTGTGAATATGTATCAATGTATGTTTGAGTTTGTATATGTGCAGTTGTAGGCATCTTCCTCTTTTAGGTACAGACTTGCTTAAAAGTCTGGTAACACTTGGCTCTAAAATCATATTTGAAAGTATAACAGTACATAATCTGTAGAGCTTTTCCACTTGCAATGTCTCTGGAGAATTCTTCTGACCTCCATGCAAAGATTCCTTTTTCTTTTTTCCATTTAATTGACCAATTGTTCCTCTGTTCAAATTTCTTCTTTCAGAGGATCCTAAAATATTCATCTCTAATTGTGCTTTATGCTCACCTGCTCTCTTTTAATTTGTAACGTATCTATTTGTTATCATCAGAATGATTGGGATTTGGGAGAGAGATATTTTAAATATATGTGCTTAAATTTACACACTAATGTACAGTTAGAAAGAATTTAAAGTACAGGAAAATAAAAGGTAAAAATTAAATGAATAAGATTGCCATCAGTGTTTCTCTAACACACAAGAATTAGAGAACTGGAAAGATATAAAACACATGCTGTTTGGCAGAACTTGAGCAGATTCTTGAAAGCTACAAGGTGTATGATAGATATTCAGACATAGGTTTTATGTTAACCACAGCATTCAGAAATTCCTCTCTTTGGAGGAGGCAGAAGAGACTGACTATGCTTACATGTTACATGACATATGGAGTCATTCTAGACTTCATAACAGATGAAACAATTAATAGCTTTGCACATGGCAATAGTGGTAAAGAATACACCTGCCAATAGAGGAGATGTTAGAGACATGGGTTCGATCCCTGAATTGGGAAGATTCCCTGGAAGAGGGCATGACTCCCCACTCCAGTGTTCTTGCCAGCAGAATCCCATGGACAGAGAGCATGGCAGTCTATGGTCTATGGGGTCACAGAGAATTGGACATGACTGAAGTGACTTAGCACTATGCAAGAACTAACAAATGTTATTCAACTTAAATATGAAAAAAAACTTTAATTGCCTTAAATAGTTTTTCATAGTATAATTTTATAGTGTATGCGTTTATGCTGATTTCCTATGCATATATTTTGAATATGACATCAACTATTGATATTAATTTAGCTTTGCAGATCAGTAAAACATACTTATCCTAATGATATAGTAATAACATTTTTAAAACTAATTTTAAAGATTTCTTGGAAACACTTTGGTAAAAAAAAAAAATGTTTACATTTTCAAATTTTAATCATTGGCTCAAAACTAAGATTTCTTTTTTGTAAAATTTATAAGATCAGTCTATCTTTTAAGAGCTGCAACATTTTAAATAATGTAACAAAATAGCTTATAATTTTATATTTAACTCACTTGCTATTGTGTCTGCCTTTTAGGAAAAATAATATGTATGACACTTAGAAACTTATAATCAAACATCAACTGATTTCATCTTATTGGGGTTGTTCCCCCTTCAAGATTTGGCCTGTTTTTTTTATTCTCATTGGTCTCATTTTCCTAATGGTTCTGTTTGGCAACCTCTTTATGATCCTTCTCATCTTTCAGGACACTCATCTCCACACACCCACACTTAGTCAGCTCCCCTTTATTGACCTAAATTACATCTCCACCATTGTCCCTAAAATGGCCTGCAATTTTCCCTTTGGAAATAAATATCTCCTTCATTGGATGTGGAATGAAGAGCTTCTTCTTCATGACTTTAGTAGGTACAGAAGCATTGTTGTTAACATCTATGGCTTATGATCATTATGTGGCCATTTGCTTTCCTCTTCACTATCCCATCCGCATTAGCAGAAGAATCTGTGTGTTGATGATAGTAGGATTATGGATAAAGGGTCTATCAATGCTGTGCCCACACCATATATGCCTTCCAGATCCCTTATTGCAGATCCAGGGCCATCAATCATTTCTTCTGTGATGTCCCAGCCATGTTGACTCTGGCCTGCATTGACACCTGGATCTATGAGTACACAGTATTTGTGAGCACAAACTTCTTTCTTTTATTGCCTTTCACTGGTATTGCATTTTCCTATGATCATGCTCTCCTTGCTGTTTATCACATGCAGTCAGCTTAAGGGAGGAAGAAAGCTTATTCAATTTAACACCCATCTTACTGTGGTAGCATTTTACCATATGTCCTTTGCTTACACTTATCTACACCCAAGATCCTTCAATCTCCAACAGAGGACAAGGTTCTGGCTGTCTTCTACACCATCCGCACACCAGTGCTCAACCCTGTTATCTATAGCCTGAGAAACAAGGAGGTGATGGGAGCCCTGAGAAAATTAACTAAGAGAATCTGTTCTGTGAAAATGTAGCCACATCTTTTGACATGAGTGCCCAGATCTTGTGTGTGTTTGTATACACATGCAAGTGAACAGTGATTTAAAATATTATTTTATCATTATTTTAATCATTAAATTCAAGGACAAAAATTAATCTAGAGAAGAAACTTACTCATATCTAGACTATATTATGTTGTAAATAAACATATGAAAGTATCTTAGTATATATACACATATATATGTGTACATATAATTTCAAGTCTTATCCTTTTTACTTCATTGTATATTTTTCCTAATCAATTTTAAACATTTATTTTTTCTATGTAAAAATAATTTCAATTTTAAAATTATTTTAATTTTAATCTTAAATATATATTTAATCTGGTATCTTAAAGATTCCCTTCAAATTTCTTGTAATTTGTGGACTTTGAACGAGAAACTAGAAGTAAATTTGTTCCGAATATCTGTTCATTTTATCCCTACATCTTCAATTATACAGTAAACTGATGTTTCCTAAAACTTTATATGAAAGGCATATTCTTTCCATTAGTGATCTTTCAAGTTAATTTTAAACCTTAATATAATCTGTAAATATTATTTCCAATTCTATACCTACAAATATTTTCTTTGCAGTGTTTCAACAGTTTTTAAAATTATAGATTTTGGAGTCTTTGTTGAATGCTAAATATTCCCTGATATACTTCATTACAACAACTATGTGTGCACACATATTCTATAGTAATTAACTGATAATTTTATTTCTCAAGTTCCCTATTTCCTGTCCTGGGACTCAAGTGAGTTAGTACTCAAGTAGTTAATAATTTTGTTGATGACACAGAATTGAAATCTGGATTGGAACATTAGTTTATTCTCACCCTCACCAGTGTTTGCTCCTTCCCCCAGGCAAAACTGCATTCTTTCTAGGTAGTGACAGTTTCCACCTTCGCTGTTGCATCTGCAGCTGCCATTGTCAGCACAATGAATTCTGACGCTTATCCCAACACAGCCACTCCTTTGGGATCTTGTGTTACCCTGTACAGAGATGCATATGTAATGTGGGGAGACTTCATATACATGCTTCCTGAGTCCACATGTACACTTTCTGCTGCTGGATCAAAACTACATAACAATTCTGCCATCTCCATAGAGTTTCTTTTCTCACAGGCATCCTCAGAGATAAAATTATTAAGAATTTCAAGATAATATTACTGATCCAGGCTCATTTGCATGAATCTCTGAAAATGAAATGCTGAGACAAAGAGGCTTAGAGAAGAGAAAGAGTTCATCCACAGGTAGCCAAGAGGAAGAAGTAGGGAACAAGTTTCAGATTTATCTCCCCAAAGCCAAGGGGTTAGATTTATTTAAGGAATGACATAGAAGGGTGGTTTTAGACATGGTGGTACATAGGGCTGGAGTTACGAAAAATGCGTGTTATTGATGTTCTGAGCAGGTATATCACAGTTGCATGCGTCTTTATGGATATTTAGTAAAAATTAAAAAAATGCTCAGCAAATTCTACATGTGAAGTTTTTTGATCCTCTGATGTCTCAGCCCTTCATAGAATACACAGGAAGACCCAATTTTGATTTCAGTGGTCCTATAAGTCTTGAGTGGCTTGAATTATACTGAAGCATTATAAATAAGGGTGGTTATGAAATCTGGTGATATATTACATTGACTGTGTGAAGCATGGAGTGCATGTAATTAAAGAAAAGAATGAACAACCTAAGCCAGTTTATTAGAGGTAGGTTATAAGAAGAGGATCATTTAACAAGCTGTACCCTTATCTGCAGTTTTGTAAGACACATTCAAGTACTTCTGTTCAGACACCAGCTATTGTTAGCCTTATGGGGTACATTTTCAGTGGCATCAGTGTAGTAATAAAATAAGCAAAGATCCTTTTGAGTGTGAGAGCCTATGCAAGAACACATACGGTACAGTTCAGTTCAGTTCAGTCGCTCAGTCATATCCGACTCTCTGCGACCCCATGAACTGCAGCACACCAGGCCTCCCTGTCCATCACCAACTCCTGGAGTTCACCCAAACTCATGTCCATTGAGTCGGTCATGCCATCCAGTCATCTCATCCTCTGTTGTCCCCTTCTCTTCCTGCCCTCAAACTTTCCCAGCATCAGGGTCTTTTCAAATGTGTCAGCTCTTCGTATCAGGTGGCCAAAGTGTTGGAGTTTCAGCTTCAACAACAGTCCTTCCAATGAACACCCAGGACTTATCTCCTTTAGAATGGACTGGTTGAATCTCCTAGCAGTCCAAGGGACTCTCAAGAGTCTTCTCCAACATCACAGTTCAGAAGCATCAATTCTTTGGCACTCAACTTTCTTTATAGTCCAATTCTCACATCCATACATGACCCCTGGAAAAACCATAGCCTTGACTAGATGGACCTCTGTTGACAAAGTAATGTGTCGCTTTTTGAATATGCTGTCTAGGTTGGTCATAACTTTCCTTCCACGAGGGAAGCGTCTCTTAATTTCATGGCTGCAGTCACCACCTGCAGTGATTTTGGAGCCCCCCAAAATAAAATCTGTCACTGTTTCTGCTATTTTTCCATCTATTTGCCATGAAGTGATGGGACCAGATGCCATGATCTTAGTTTTCTGAATGTTGAGCTTTAAGCCAACTTTTTCACTCTCCTCTTTCACTTTAATCAAGAGGCTCTTTAGTTCTTCTTCACTTTCTGCCATAAGGGTCGTGTCATCTGCATATCTGAAATTATTGATATTTTTCCTGGCAAACTTGATTCCAGCTTGTGCTTCATCCAGCCCAGGATTTCTCATGATGTACTCTGCATATAAGTTAAATAAGCACAGTGACAATATACAGCCTTGATGTATTCCTTCTCCTATTTAGAACCAGTCTGTTGTTCCATGTCAAGTTCTAACTGTTGCTTCATGACCTGCATACAGATTTCTCAAGAGGCAGGTCGGGTGGTCTGGTTTTCCCAACCCTTTCAGAATTTTCCACAGTTTATTGTGATCCATATACAACATGTCCTTAAAAAGGGATACTGAGTGAATAGAAAGGGAATGGAGTTATGCAAACCAGGAAAATGATGGTAATGTCTCTTTCTTTGTGAGTAGTCATTGGAAATAATCTAAGAAAGTATGGAGTTGAGTAGGAATGTCCATTACAGACCCCTTGTCCAATTCAGGTTATGAATAAAAGAGGAAATAATGAAATATGAATATATTGTAGGCCCTGACACATCATGGACTAAGGGAGCCAAACCATATCCATAGACTTAGTTTGCTAAAAAGCAAGATGGGAACATTGTATCCTAAAGTATCAGCAAATAGTGTAGGCAGGAAAAACTATCTTTCATCTCCTCTTCTAGGTTCTTGACTAAGATGCCCTTGTAACACAGGTCTATTAACAGGAAAACAAGAAAAAAAATATTATTAATACCTCCTTTATACATGGGGGAGACCCAGGAAAACTGAATAACTCTGGTTTTGACTCCAAACTACAATTCAGACATTGACAACAATTCTACTTGTGATAATTATAAAAGACCCCATGGTATTCTGCATTCTTTCAAGAGTTTTAACTGTATTACAGCTACTCACTGCCAAGCAAGTGATATCCTTAAGAAAAGAATGTCAAAAAAGGAATGAAGGAAACTGGCTAAAAGTCATGAATCTAAAATTGTAACCTGAGAATACCATAGATATTTAGAAGAAACAAACAAGCAAGTAAAACTCCCAAACAACAGAAATGTGCTTAGTCATTCATTCATGTCTGATCTTGCAACCCCATAGACTGTAGTCTGCCAGACTCCTCTGTCCATGGGGATTTCCAGGCAAGAATACTGGAGTGGATTGCCATGCCCTCCTCCAGGGGATCTTCCCAACCCAGGGACTGAACCTAGGTCTTCCACATTACAGGCAGATTCATTACTGTCTGAGCCACCAGTGAAGTGTGCACACGTACACACAAACACACACACATACACAGAAAGCATCTTGACCTGTGAATATTAAAAAAAAAAAAAATCAATCAAAGCTCTAATAACTATGGAGCAGTAGCTAAAAATGTTACTGATGTCATAAATTTTGTTTACATCTCTAAGTTAGGCTGAGAGTCTCATAAAAAGTGGGAAAATTTAAAAAAAAATGCAACAGACCCCAAGTATAGTCATTTGGCAAAGCCCATGTCAACAAACTGATACTTAATACTAATCTAACTGCAGTTTGAATTTCTCCAAGGGATGAAATCTTAACCATTCAGTCTGAAGTTATCTGGTAAAAATTCAAATCATCTGCCTGATAGAACATCACTCACCAAAAGGAAGTTGACCTTTACTGAAATAGCTCACTCTGCCGGAAAAACTTCCTTTCCTAGCTTTCTTCTGCTATTAAAGGCTTCCATTTTGTGTAGCATCTTGAGGCCTCTTTGTATTTTACTGGTGGGATTCTGACTAATTCATGAAATGATGAATAAAATAAATAATGAGTAGCTTCAAATTTACTCACTTGAATTTTGGTTTTTCACAATATACCTTGACATTTGCAATCTGATTCTTTCAAGCAGAATTCTTCACAGAAAACAAAACAGAAAAAGATATCCTCACTAAAGTGAAAAATCAATATATTTAGAGAAATTCAGTGGTCCAAATTATCTTCAGAGACAAGGAAGAATCAGGATTAATGTCTACATACCATGAGTAATACCCAGTGTGGGACTAAACATAGATTTTGTGAAGACAAAAAGATGAGTGTTATTATCTGCCAACCCACGACTACAAGATCCAGTGACCTCAAGTCAATGTGCATGACTTTGAGGAAGTACTGAAGAAGGACAGGATTGCAAATTAGGTCCAGGGAGAAACTGAGCATTTGGTTGGTGGCTCAAAACTCACCAAGATTAACATATTAGAAAGCTGAGAGTATAATAATAAGTAAACCACTATTCTATATGAAAGGTTTATGATGGTAGGTTATCTATTATTTGACAAGCAGGATACATAAACTGCAGAGAGCCAATGAAATAGTTTCCAATGTGCAAGTTAAGTGGGTCATATATGGTAGCAGACAAGATAAAATGCTTGTGAGGGTACCATAAGATACCAGAAACAATACTGGATACAGGATCTACAGCCAGAGCAAGAAACCACACTTGCCTGTGAAAGAGAGGAGTACAATTACCCAGAGATTGTGTGGTTTCCTCAGGAGTCAATGACTCAAGACTCAGGACTCGCACTTTGGGCAGTCTTTTGTTGTAGATAAGTGACTATAATTCCATGAAGAGAAAGAAGATTACATGCATAGAATTGACAACAATAATCTTCAGTTCAGTCACTCAGTCATGTCCGATTCATTGTGACCCCATGGACTGTAGCACACCAGGCCTCGCTGTCCATTAACAATTCCTGGTGCTTACTCAAACTCATGCCCATCAAGTCTGTGATGCCATCCAACCATCTCATCCTCTGTCACCCCTTCTCCTCCCACCTTCAATCTTTGCCAGTATCAGGGTCTTCTCCAATGAGTCAGTTCTTAGCATCAGATGCCAAAAAATTGGGGTTTCAGTTTCAACACCAGTCCTTCTAATGAATATTCAGGACTGATTTCCTTTAGGATGGACTGGTTGGATCTCCTTGCAGTCCAAGGGACTCTCAAGAGTCTTCTCCAACACCACAGTTCAGAAGCATCAATTCTTTGGTGCCCAGCTTTCTTTATAATCCAACTCTCACATACATACATGACTACTGGAAAAATCATAGCTTTGACTTGATGGAAATTTGTTGGCAAAGTAACGTGTCTGCTTTTTAATATGCTGTTTAGGTTGGTCATAACTTTTCTTCCAAGAGGCAAGTGTCTTTTAATTTTGTGGCTGCAGTCAACATCTGCAGTGATTTTGGAGCCCCCAAAATAAAATCTGTCACTGTCTCTGCTGTTTTTCCATCTATTTGTCATGAAGTGATGGGACCAGATGCCATGATCTTAGTTTTCTGAATGTTGAGCTTTAAGTCAACTTTTTCACTCTCCTCTTTCACTTTCATCAAGGGGCTCTTAAGTTCTTCACTTTCTGCCATAAGTGTGATGTCATCTGCATATCTGAGGTTATTGGTATTTCTCTTGTCAATCTTGATTCCAGCTTGTGTTTCATCCAGCCCAGCATTTCTCATGATGTACTCTCCATTTAAGTTAAATAAGCATGGTGACAATATACAGCCTTGGCGTACTCTTTTCCCAATTTGGAACCAGTCTGTTGTTCCATGTCCAGTTCTAACTGTTGCTTCTTGACCTGCATACAGATTTCTCAGGAGAAAGGTCAAGTGGTTTGGTATTTCATCTCTTTAACACAGTTTATTGTGATCCACATAGTCAAAGGCTTTGGAATAGTCAATAAAGCAGAAATAGATGCTTTTTCTGAACTCTCTTGCTTTTTTGATGATCCAGTGGGTGTTGGCAATTTGATCTCTGGTTCCTCTGCCTTTTCTAAATCCAGCTTGAACATATGAAAGTTCATGGTTCATATACTGCTAAAGCCTGGCAGTAATGGCTCAGTGTCAAATACTGTGCCAGTCCATTTTGTAGTCTTTTTCACCAACAATTCAGAAATTAGAATTATTTACAGAAATAAGAGCTGCTATTAGAAGAGAACTGATTGATCCCAGAGGCCTGTTTCAACCATTGTTCCCAGTGTGGTCATAAGAACTGTTACCTTCTTCAACCAGAATTTCTAAGACTCCAGAATAAAATCCAGTTCTTTGCTTCAGCCCACAGGAAAAAAGCCTAATTAATATGACTGTATTAAGAAACTTAAAATTTCACAGTTTTATGTTTACAATAAGTGTTGGCTCATTTACTTTTGCTTGTTTGTTATTGACATTGATAGTTCATTTACAATATTGTGCTCATCTCAAATATACAACAAAGTAATTCTATATGCATATGTGTATATATGTGTGTGTATATTTGTGTGTGTGTGTGTGTATATATATATATAATATATATATATATATATATATATATATATACATGCATACATATATTTGACAATTCAGATGTGGTGAACAAAATCATTCCCAAGAAAAGTAAATGCAAGAAGGCAAAGTGGTTGTCTGAGGAAGTCTTACAAATAGTTGAGAAAAGAAGAGAAGTGAAGGCGAAGGAGAAAGGGAAATATATACTTAAATGAAGATCTTGGCAAATGGTGCCATGACTTCATGGCAAATAGATGAGGAGAATTTGGAAACAGTGACATTTTTCCTTGGGCTCCAAAATTACTGCAGATGGTGACTGCAGCTATGAAATTTGAGGATACTTGCTCTTTTGGAAAAGAAGCTATGATAAACCTAGACAGTGTATTGAAAAGCAGAGACACTAGTTTGTGTGTGTATGGTCAAAGCTTTGATTTTTCCAGTAGTCATATAAGAAAGTGAGAGCTGGAACATAAAGAAGGTGGAGTGCTGAAGAACTGATGCTTTTGAATTGTGGTGCTGGAGGACTTTGAGGGTCCCTTGGGCTGTAGGCGATCAAACCAATCAATCCTAAAGGAAATGAATTGTTAATATTCATTGGAAGTACTGATGCTGAAGCTGAAACTCCAATACTCGGGCCATGTAATTCAAACAGCCTACTCATTGGAAAAGACTCTGATTTTGGGAAAGATTGAGGACAAGAAGAGAAGGGGCGACAAAGAATGAGAATGTTCGATGGCATCACCAACTCATGGACATGAGTTTGAAGAGACAGTGAAGGACAGGGAAGCCTGGTGTGCTGTCTTGGGGTTGCAAAGATTTAGACATGACTTAACAATTGAACAACAACAAGAATATTATGCTTATCTATTTTTGGCTCTTCTTGTTGCCATTTATAGTAGTAAAAGAATGTTAGTAAGTGTACTTACGTTGCATCTGTGTTCCCTTAGAAGTTCTGCACTTACCCATTTATTGAGTACCTGTTCCCAACTTAAATTATGCAAATAAAGATTATAATGTATAGTTCAGGCTTACATCTTTGTTACAGGTGTAAGGCAGGGAGGGAAATGAACATTTGGATGTTCTCATATGTATTGAAAGTGAAAGTGAAGTGAAAGTCACTCAGTCGTGTCCGACTCTTTGCGACCCCATGGACTATACATTCCATGAAATTCTCCAGGCCAGAATACTGAAGTGGGTAGCCTGTCCCTTCTCCAGGGGATCTTATCAACATAGGGATCAAACCGAGGTCTTCTGCATTGCAGGCAAATTCTTTACCAGCTGAGCCACAAGGGAAGCCCAAGAATACTGAAGTGGGTAACCTATCCCTTCTCCAGAAGATCTTTCCAGCCCAGGAATTGAACCAGGGTCTCCTACATTGCAGGTGAATTCTTTGGCAACTGAGTTGTGAGGGAAGTCCAAGTATTCAAACATTTGCTATCTAAGAAAAGTCAGTAGAGGGTTTAGCTTAGCAAAAGCCCAGTGGCCTCTCATTTATCTACAACTTGGGGTAATTATCAGTGAGATAAGACAATATTTTAGAAGTTTTTTTTTGTACAATGTCTGGGGAAATAATTGAGGGGTAGAAAAATTAAAAATGATTTGATTGTTATTCTTTGATTAATCCACAAATAATTTTTATGACCAGGTCCATTTGATGAAATGTAGCAGAGAGATTGATAGAGAAGGTGAGGAGGGGGAGGGAAAGAAAAAGGGAGAGTGAAACAGAGAAAGGAGGAAGCTTACCATGTGAATAAGTATTTGTCTCTAAGGCCTGGTGAAGCTGAGCTGTATAGAAAAGTCATCTGTACAATTCAGAAATAAACTAATGTGGTGGAAACAATGTAAGAAAAAATACCAGAAAATCTCTCTCTCTTTGTCATCTCAAAGGTTATACATTTTGCAAATTCTTAGAATGATGCCCTCTCAGGAGGATCTCAACTGCCATTTTCACTTATTCTTACACTCTAGGAGAGTCTGGAGATGATTGTTTACTCTGGGTGTAGTCTCCTAAATTTCTCATTCTCTTCTCTCTCTCTAAATCCAGATTGGATGGAAATTCTTCCTGAAGTTATCTAGCCAAGATACATATTGATGATGTCACTTACCTCAGTATGGCAAGCATTCACCTCCTTTAGCATCTCTGACTCAATGGACATGAATTTGAGCAAACTCCAGGAGATAGTGAAGGACAGAGAAGCATGGCATGCTGTAGTCCATGGGATCACAAAGAGCTGGACATGACTTTGTGACTGAACAACAACTCCTTGTGGCAGATGCATCTGTAAATATGCAATATCACACAGCACAAATTCCTACCTAAAACTTTATATACTCAATTGTATCAGATATATAATATATCTTCAATACAAAATCCACTATCCTCACATGAAGTTTTCCACTGGATAATTGTTACATTGCTCCTTGTTCTTAAGTTTGAAATCATGTGCATTCATATAAGGAAGATGCTGCTTTACATTGTTGTGTTAGTTTACTGTGTACAGAAAAATACATATATCTCCATCCTTTTGGACTTCCTTCTAATTCACGTTACCACAGTGCATTAAGTAGAGTTCCCTGTGGTATATATACAATATGTTCTACTCTGACCTTTATGATTTCTTCTCTTCTACTAACTTTGGAATTTTGTTGTTGCTATTGTTTTTCTTCATTCTCTAGTTGCTTTAAGTGTAAGGTTAGACTGTTTATTTGAAATTTTTATTCTTTCCTGAGGTAGGATTTTGATGCTATAAATTTCTCTATTACAACTTTTTTTTCCTTCTGTGTCTCATAGATGTTGAGTCATTGTGCTTTTATTGTCATTTCTTTCTCTAAGTATTTTTTTTTAATTCCTCTTTGATGTCTTCAGTAATTCATTGGTTCTTTAGCTACATATTGTTTAGGTTTTGTGTGTTTGTATTTTTATAGTATTTTTCTTATATTTGATTTCTGATTTTGTAGCATCATGGTAAGAAAAGATGCTTGATATGATTTCAATTTTCTTAAATTTACTGACGCTTCATTTCTGATGGAAGATGTGATCTAACCCAAGGAATGTCCCATGTACACTTGAAAGGAAAGCATATTTGGCTGCTTTCAAATGGAATGTTCTATAAATATCAATTAAGTCTATTTGTTCTAATGTGTCATTTAAGGCTTGTGTTTCCTTATTAATTTACTCTCTGGATGATCTGTCCATTGTTATAAGTGGGATTTTAATGCCCCCTACCTTTCTTTTGTTGCTATCAATATCCCCTTTTATGTTAGCTATTAGCATTTCCTCATATAATGAGCTGCACCCATATTGGGTGAATACACATTTACAATTTTTATATCTTCTTCATGGATTGATCCCATTATTCCTTTTGTTTTTAATTAATTTATTTTTTACTGAAGGATCATTGCTGTACAGAATTTTGTTGATTTCTATCAAACCTCAACATGAGTCAGCCATAGGTATACATATATCCCCTCCCTTTTTAGCCTCTCTCCCATTTTCCTCCACATCCCACCCCTCTAGGTTGATACAGAGCTCCTGTTTGAGTTTCCTGAGCCATACAGCAAATTACCATTGGCTATCTATTTTACATATTGTAATGTAAGCTCCCATGATACTCTTTCCATACATCTCACCCTCTCCTCCCCTTTCCCCATGTCCATAAGTCTATTCTCTATGACTGTTTCTTCATTGCTGCCCTGTAAATAAACTCTTCAATACCAATTTTCTAGATTCCATATATATGTGTCAGAATACAGTATTTATCTTTCTCTTTCTAACTTTTTTCATTCTGTACAATAGGTTCTGGGTTCCTCCACCTCATTAGAACTGACTCAAATGGGTTCCTTTTTATAGCTGAGTAATACTCCATTGTGTATATGTACCACAACTTGTTCATCCAGTCTTCTGTCGATGGACATCTAGGTCGCTTCCATGTTCTAGCTATTGTAAATAGTGCTACAATGAACAATGAGATACATGTGTCTCTTTCAATTTTGGTTTCCTCAGCATATGCCTTTGGTTTCCTTTGGTATATGCCTAGGAGTGGGATTGCTGGGTAATATGGTGGTTTTATTCCTAACTTTTTTTTCCTTTTTAAAATGAATCTCCATACCTTCTTCCATAGTGACTGTATCAGTGTACATTCTCAGCAACAGTACAAGAATGCTCCCTTTTCTCCACACCCTCTTCAGCATTTATTGTTTGTAAACTTTCTGATGATGGACATTCTGACCAGTGTGAGGTGATATCTCATTATAGTTTTGATTTGGATTTCTCTAATAATGGGCAATGTTGAGCATCTTTTCACATGTTTGTTAGCCATCTGTATATCTTCTTTGGAGAAATGTCTGTTTAGGTCTTTTTCCCACTTTTTGATTAGGTTGTTTGTTTTTCTGATATTGAGTTGTGTGAGCTGCTTGTATATTTTGGAAATTAATCCTTTGTCAATTGTTTCACTGGCTATTATTTTCTCCCATTCTGAGGGTTGTCTTTTCACCTTGCTTATAGTTTCCTTTGCTGTGCAAAAGCTTTTAAGTTTAATCAGGTCCCACTTGTTTACTTCTGTTTTCATTTCTGTTACTCTAGGAGGTGGGTAATAGAGGACCTTGCTTTGATTTATGTCATCAAGTGTTCTGCCTATGTTTTCCTCTAAGTTTTATAGCTTCTGGTCTTTCATTTAGGGCTTTAATCCATTTTGAGTTTATCTTTGTGTAGGGTGTTAGGAAGTGTTCTAATTTCATTCTTTTTCATGTAGCTGTCCAGTTTTCCCAGCACCACTTATTGAAGAGATTGTCTTTGCCCCATTGTATATTCTTGACTCCTTTCTCAAAAAGAAGGTACCCATAGGTGCATGGGTTTATTTCTGGGCTTTCCATCTTGTTGCATTGGTTCCTGTTTTTGTGCCAGTACCATACTGTCTTGATGACTGTATCTATGTAGTATAATCTGAAATCAGGAAGGTTGATTCCTCCAGCTCCATTTCTTTCCCAAAACTGGTTTGGTTACTCAGGGTCTTTTGTGTTTCCATATGAATTCTGATTGTTTTTTTTTAGTTCTGTGAAAAATGCCATTTAATTTGATAGGAATTGCTTTGAATCTGTAGATTGTGTCTGGCAACACAGTCATTTTCACAATATTGATTCTTCTTACCCAGGAATATGGAATATCTCTCCATCTGTTTATATAATTTTTTATTTCTTTCATTAATGTCTTATAATTGTCTATGTATAGTTCTTTTGTCTCCATAGGTAAGCTTATTCCTAGATATTTAATTCTTTTTGTTGCAATGGTGAATGGGATTGATTCTTTAATTTCTCTTTCTGATTTTTCATTGTTAGTATATAGAAATGCAAGTGATTTTTATGTGTAAATGTTGTATACTCCAACTTTGCTAAATTCACAGATTAGTTCTAATTATTTTGTAATACTATCTTTAGGGTTTTCAATATGCAGTATCATGTCATCTGCAAACAGTGAGAGTTTTACTTCTTTACCAATCTGGATTCCTTTTATTTCTTTTTCTTCTCTGATTGCTGTAGCTAGGATTTCCAGAACTATGTTGAATAATAGTGAAAAAAGTGGACACCCTTGTCTTGTTCCTGATCTTAGGGGGAATGCTTTCAGTTTTTCATGATTGAGAATAATGTTTGCTGTAGGCTTGTCATATACAGCCTTTGCTATGTTGAGGTAGGTTCTTTCTACTCCCAGTTTTTGAAGTTTTAATCTTAAATGGGTGCTGAGTTTTGTCAAAGGTTTTATCTGCAGCTATTGAGATTATCATATGAATTTTATCTTTCAATTTGTTAATATGGTGTATCACATTGATTGACTTGCATATATTGAAGAATCCTTGCTTCCCTGGAATAAATCCAAAGTGATCATGTTATATGAATTTTTTAATGTGTTGCTGATTCTGTTTGGTAAAATTTTGTTGAGGATTGTTGTATTGATGTTCATCAATGATATTGGCCTATAGTTTTCTTTTTTGTGTGTTGTCTTTGTCTGATTTTGGTATCAGGGTGATGGTGGCCTCATAGAATGAGTTTGGAAGTGGTCCTTTCTCTGAAATTCTTTGAAAGAATTTTAGAAGGATAGGTATTCACTCTTCTCTAAGTGTTTGATAGAATTGTCCTGTGAAGCCATCTGGACCTACGCTTTTGCTTTGGGGGAGATTTTTGATCACAGGTTCAATTTCAGTACTTATAATTCGGCTGTTTATAATTTCTATTTCTTCCTGGTTCAATCTTGGAAGATTCAACTTTTCTAAGAATTTGTCCATTTCTTCCAGGTTATCCATTTTATTGCCATATAGTTGTTCATAATAATCTCTTATAATTCATTGTATTTCTACATTGTCTGTTGTATCTCTCCTTTTTCATTTTTAATTTTGTTGATTTGATTCTTGTCTCTCTTTTTTTTTTTTGGATGAGTCTGGTTAAAGGTTTGTAAATTTTGTTTAACTCTTCAGAGAACCAGCTTTTAGTTTTATTAATCTTTACTAATGTTTCTTTCATTTCTTTTTCATTTATTTCTGCTCAGGTCTTCATGATTTCTTTTCTTCTACTAATTTTGGGGGTTTTTGTTCTCCTTTTAACAGTTGTTTTAGGTGTAAAGTTAGGTTTTCTATTCTATGTTTTTTCTTGCTTCTTGAGGTAGGATTGTATTGCTATAAATTTCACTCTTAGAACTGCTTTTGCTTCATCCCATAGGTTTTGAGTTGTGTTTTCATTGTCATTTGTTTCTAGAAATTTTTTTATTTCCCTTTTGATTTCTTCAGTAACTTGTTGGTTATTTAGAAATGTATTGTTTAATTTCCATGTGTCTGTGTTTCTTATAGTTTTTTTTCTTTTTTTTTCTTGTATTTGATATCCAGTCTTATAGCACAGTGGTCAGAGAAGATGTTTGATACGATTTCAATTTTCTTAAATTTATTGAGATTTGTATTGTGTCCCAAGATGTGTTCTATCCCGGAGAATGTTCCATGTGCACTTGAGAAGAAGGTATATTCTTCTGCATTTGGATGCAATGTCCTGAAGATATCAACGAGATCCATCTCATCTAATGCATCATTTTCTGTTTTGATGATCTCTCCTTTGGTGTGAGTGGGGTGTTAAAGTCTTCCACTATTATTGTGCTACTGTCAATTTCTCCTTTTATAACTGTTATTATTTGTCTTATGTATGTATTGAGGTACTCCTATTTTGGGTGCATAGATATTTACAATTGTTATGTCTTCCTCTTGGACTGATCCCTTGATCATTATGTAGTGTCCTTCCTTATTTCCTATAATCTTCCTTATTTTAAGGTATATTTTGTCTGATATGAGGATTGCTACTGCAGCTTTCTTTTGCTTCCCATTTGCATGGAATATATTCTTCCATTCTCTCACTTTCAGTCTATAAGTGTCTTTAGGTCTGAAGTGAGTTTCTTGTAGACAGCATATATATGGGTCTTTTTTTTTTTTTTTTTATCCATTCAGTCAGCCTGTCTTTTGGTTGGAGCATTTAATCCATTTACATTTAAAGTAATTATTGATATATATGTTTCTATTGCCATTTTCTTAATCGTTTGGGGTTGATTTTGTAGATCTTTTTTCTTCTGTTGTATTTATTGGCTATATAAATCCCTTTAACATTTGTTGTAAAGTTGGTGTGTTGGTACTGAATTCTCTTAACTTTTGCTTGTCTGAAAAGCTTTTGATTTCTCCATCAATTTTGAATGAGATACTTTCTGGGTACAGTAACCTTGGTTGTAGATTTTCCCCTTTCAGTACTTTAAATATATCCTGCCATTCCTTTCTGGCCTGCATAATTTCTACTGAAAGATCAGCTATTAAGCATATGGGGTTTCCCTTGTATGTTATTTGTTGCTTCTCCCTTAATGCTTTTAATATAGTTTCTTTGTGTTTAGTCTTTGCTAGTTTGATTAGCATGTGTCTTGGCATGTTTCTCCTTGGGTTTATCCTGTAAGGGACTCTTTGTACCTCTTGGACTTGATTGACTATTTCCTTTTCCATGTTGGAGAAGTTTTCAACTTTAATCTCTTCAAAATTTTTCTTATATCCTTTATTTTTCTCTTCTTCTTCTGGAGACCCCACAATTCGAATTTTGGTGCATTTGATATTGTCCCAGAGGTCTCTGAGACTATCCTCAGTTCTTTTCATTCTTTTTACTTTATTCTGCTCTTCAGAAGTTATTTCCACCACTGTATCTTCCAGCTCACTGATTCATCCTTCTGCTTCAGATATTCTACTATTGATTCCTTCTAGACTATTTTTAATTTCAATAACTGTGTTTTGAAATTTGAAATTTGAAAAACTGTGTTTTTCTCTGTATGTTTATTCTTAAGTTCCACTAGGTCTTTGTTAATTGATTCTTGCATCTTCTCCATTTTGTTTTCAAGGTTTTTGATCATTTTTACTATCACTATTCTGAACTCTTTTTCAGGTTGTTTGTCTAGTTTTTCTTCATTTATTTGGACTTATGTGTTTCCAGTTTGTTCCTTCATTTCTGTAGTACTTCTCTTCCTTTTCATTATTATTATTATTTTTTAACTTATGGTGCTTGAGGTCTCCATTTCCCAGGCTTCAAGGAAAGTTGAATTCTTTCCTTGAAGAAGGTTGAATTCTTTCTTCCTTTTGGTTTCTGCCCACCTAAGGTTGGTCCAGTGGTTTGTGTAAGCTTCACATAGGGTGAGATTTGTGCTGAGTCTTTGCTTTTTTGCTTTTCTTCTGATTGCCAAGGCTGAGTTTGGTCATAATCCTGTCTCATGATGATTTTGTTTATATTTTTGTTTTGATTTTTGTTTAGATGAGGCATCCTGCACAGGGTAGTACTGGCAGTTGGGTGATGTTGGGTCTTGTATTCGAGTGGTTTCCCATGTGTGAATTCTCACTATTTGATACTCCCTAGGGTTAGTTCTCTGGTAGTCTGTGGTCTTGGAGTCAGTGCTCCCACTCCAAAGGCTCAAGGCTTGTTCTCTCTCTAGGATGCCCTCCAACACTGCTGATATCTGGACCTGCTGTGGAGGCAGCTCAGATTATAATCTAGTCCTACTCCTGTGTGTTCTTGCCTCCAAAGTCCACAGTTATCAGAACTAGTGCCTTTTCTTTTGTGGGAGCTCTCAATGACCTTTTATATATTCCATAGACACAGAGTCTGCCTAGTTGATCATGTGTATTTAATCTGCAGCTTATACAGCTTGTGGGAAGGTTTTGGGTCTTCTTCCTTAACCATACTGCCCCTTGGTTTCAGTTGTGGTTTTATTTCCACCTCTACATGTGGATCTTCCACTGGGGTTTGCTCCTAAGGCTGCCCTGGAGGACTTGGGCTTGCCCCTGTGAGGGCTATGTATGGAGGTGGGGCAGCTGGTTGGATTGCAGGGGTCCTGGAAGCACCAGGTACTCAGGGGAGATGATGGCTATGGCACCAGGAAATGTAATGCTCTAGAAGGGTATGGCAACCAGTATCGGCCAACATGCTCCAGTATTCTTACCTGGAGAACCCCCTTCCTTGACAGAGAAGTCTGGTAGGCCACAATCTACAGGACCACAAACAGTCAGACATGACCGAAGTGATCCTGCATGCATAGATGCCAGATATTTTTGCCTGTGGCAGCTCTGTCCCAGTGAGAGTTGAGCTTGAAGGTGGCTGTGAAGCTGGTTGTTGTGTGGTTACCCTAGTGGCACCAAGTGTGCAGAGACATGGGCTGTCCCTGCTGCGGAATTATGTCCCTGTCAGAGTCTTTTTTTCAACCTCTTGTAGTTGGCAATCAGAAGGCCTCTTTGACCAGTCTTTCTCTGTAGCTCCGCCCATTCAGGCACTTAGAGGGCTCCCTTACCTTGTGTCCTTCTCTGTGTTTAGAGCATCAGGCACGTAGAGGGGGCCCCTGGCTGGGGTCCTACTCTGTAGTTCAGTGTGTCAGACATTTGATGGACCAGTCTCTCTATTGTTCACCTGCTGATGCTGGCCTGTGGGGGGAGAGAGGCTGTGGTGATGGCTCCACCCCCTACGCATGACTCAGCAGTATTGCCTTGCTTCCATGGCTGCTTGGTTTTCCACCACTGGGGTTTCCCACCACAATCTCCTTCCCTCACATCCCAACAATCCGTCTCTCTGCAGTCAACAGCAATCTTTGTCCTGGGATTGCTCCTCAATCCCTAAACTCCAGCTCCCGGCCGCTATGCCTTCCAGGGGACCAGTGCTCCTGTCCAGGGTATGTATTCTGCAGCAAGGACTGTCTGATTCTCATTCCATTTAGGCTGCCACAGATCAGCTGTTTCACTCTCAGCCTTAAATGTTTCTCCTCTGACTCAGACAATTGCCCTACTGTGGGGATTGGACCCCTGCTTCAGTTATCCCACCCATTGAGGGCAGGTCCAGTCCTATTTACACTCCTATTTTTTCCCCTAGTTCCTCCATCCTACCAAGTTTTGTGGTTCTATATATTCTTTTCCACTGGTCAGGTACTCCTGTCAGTTCTCAGCTGATGTTCTGCATATACTTCTGTGTCTGAAGGTGTATTCCTGATTTATCCATGTAGAGAGATATACTCCATGTCCACCTATTCCTCTATCATCTTCTCTCAATCCCTTGATCATTATGAAGTGTCCTTCCTTGTTCATGTATATATTTATATATTATGAGACTATATATATATATATATATATATATATATATATATATGAGACTAGTAACTTGTGTGTGTGTGTGTGTGTGTATATATATATATATATATTGCTAATCTCATAATTTCAGATGCAATTTCCATTTGCTTTATTTTAGCTCTCCTCATGATTACTGGTTTTGATATCATATTTGTGTGTGTATGATTTCCTGCTTTTACTTTGTATTTGTCTTTACAAGTAAGCTTTCCCATTTGTGAGTTATTTTTCTCTAAATGAGGCCTCTTTTTTTTCCCCTACCTAGGCAAATTTGGCTTCCCTGGTGGCTCAGATGGTAAAGAATCCATCTGCAATGTGGGAGATCTGGATTCGATCCCTGGGTTGGGGACATCCCCTGGAGAAGGTCATGATAACCCACTCCAGTATTCTTGGTTTGAGAATCCCCATGGACAGATTATTCATTGCCAGTGTCCTTTCCCCCACAGTGAACTACAGCCAACCTCTGCCACTCAGAAAACTCGCCAATACTTCTTGGTAGGTTTAGCTCAGGTTCCTTGGAGGTTCTAGTTTATGCTGGGTCTAGGGTAAGTGAGAACCTATATAGATCCTCCAAGAATGGGGTCTCTTTTTTCCCCTCAGTCCTGCAGATGTCTTGCATCCAAGACCCACTGGCCTTAAAAGCTAATGCTCTAGGGGTTCTTCTTTCATATGCCTGCATGTGTGTGTGTGTGAAGGTCATTTTCTGTGTAGATATTTGCCACCTCTTTCCTCAGTGTATGCTAGCCATGAACCTCTTTATAAAGGGTTTGACTGGTGTTGTGGTGACCAGAACCTGGTTTTTTGGTGGGGCCTCTGCTCTGTGATTGTCACTGCCCTGTTAGGGGCAGGGTCTGCTCCCTAGTTGATGAAATAGAGACCCACAGATCTGTTTCTGAGATGTGTTTCTGATCTATGGTGTGAAGTACATGAGACAGGAGCACTTCCACTGGGAGAGACTCCACTGAGTATTCAGTTTCTAGAACTGTTCTGTGAGCATGCTGTTTCGTCGCCTTTCATCCACGTGAGAGCTCATTGTTACTCTGTTTTTGGCACTGCTTTCAGCCTCAGCTTGACCATAGGTATGCCAGCATTTGGCCTTGGTGTCTCTCAAATGTTGTTTTCATCAGGCCACCAGCATAGATCCACTGATGTCAGGTTCCAGGATTGCAGTAATCATGGACCTGGACCTGCTGAAGGCACTGTGGGGGCAGTTCAGACTTTAATCTACCCCACCCCCTATATGTACGTGACCACAAAGTCCACAGCTATTAAAGTTATATCTGTCTCAGTTGTAGGAACACTCATTGACTGTTAGATTTTCTGCAGGTGCTAGCTTTACCAAGCCAGTCCTGGGAGTTTATAGTCAATAGCTTGAACAACTTCAAGGAGAGATTTCAGCTCTTCCTTAGTCCACAGCCTCTGGGGCTCAGTTTTGGTTTCATCAGCCCCACTTCTGCATGTGGGCCACCCTCGGAAGTCTGCTCTCTGCCCAGGCTAGAGGAGGTGAAGGCAGGAACCAGAGGTGCACTGACCTGTTTTGATAGGAAGGGAGAGGGATGGTAACTGACTGGGGTGCACTTGCTTGCTCAGGAGGGAGAGTGGGGAGTCGGTGACTAACTGGGGTGTATGTGCTTACTCAGGCAGGATTCCTTCATAGTAACAATGATGTCTTGTTTCTATGGCAGCCTTGGAGACCTCCAGGAGCATTCTTGATTGTTCAGTTCCTCACTCCTATCTCCTGAAACAATCTCCAACAAATAGCAGTCAGCTCTCCAAACTCCACATTTGAGAACCCAACCCCTGTCAGCGCTGGTGGACACTCACCTCAGGCTGTGGCACTTATGGCTGCGGCAAGGTCTATCTGTATAGGTCACACTCTGTCCTGCCTGCCACAGAGGTTGCTGTGCTTTCCTTTGATAGCCCCCAGAGCTCCCTTCTGCCCCAACTGACCACCCTGCTGGTGAGGGAGCTTCCCCAGGAATAAGAAACTCTGATCTCCTTCCACTTTCCTCAGGGATGCAGATCCCATCCTGTCTCCTCTTTTCTTTTTCTTCCTTTTGTTTCTTTTGTCCTATCTGGTTATGCAGAGATCTCTTCTCATCTTTTTAGGTGATCAATGACTTCTGCTAGTATGGTGCTCTGTGAGAATTGTTTCCATTGTAATTGTATTCTTCATGTACTAAGGGCAGAGTAAACTCTAGGTCCTTCTATTCCACCATCTTGACCCCACTTTCAGAATTTCTTAAATAACAATGTAGGCAATATGGGAATCTCAGAAGGAGCAGACAAACAGAAAGAAGGTAGAAAGATCATTTAAAGTAATAATGGCAAAATCTTCCCAAACGAACATACAGGGAGGGAAGTGACTATACAGATTCATGAAGTTGAAAGAACTGAAAATAAATTAAACATAAAGAAATCTTCACTAAGATACATTAAAATTTAAAAAAATTCAAGTATTTTTAAAATAATTTTTATATATTCAAAGTGCACCAGTACTACTCCATCCCAAATAAAGAGTATAATTAATTAATTACTGGAAATTGAAAAATATAAAAATATTTGAGGTACACTTTTCTGAAATGAAAAAAGTTACAGGCTTGAATATGCTCCAAATGATGCGTCAAATTAGTAATATCTTTATTTTCATTGTTTATTTAATAAGTAAAAATTGTTTCATAATTTAATGAGTTTCCCATCAGAATGGAGACAATTGAAAATATAATAATACCTAAATAATACCTAAATACCTAAATATAGTAATACCTAAAATAAATTAATGCTAACTTTCATATATTTGATATTTAAGTAGTTTTACCTTACATGCTTTATTAATTTGACTTATTAACTTTTAGCCAATATGATAACTGGAAATACATTGATAAATGTGTTCATATCATTCCTGAACACTTATTGAACTTATTGAACAACAATTGTAAAATTATATTATCCATGAATTTCAGAGGCTTAATAATATTGGAAGAAACAAACAAACAAATAAAATTGCTTTTATATCTCCAATGAATTGACACTTTTACCCACTTGTGAAAATGCCTGTAATTGTTATCAGAATGCCTTCTCTAATCTTGGCTTCTGGCCATCTTGGCCTATTAGTGACAACCTACATTGTTTAAGTGTCAGTGGTTTTTCCTAAGTGAATACCAGGAAAGACACATATACACTAGAATAAATCTCCAAGTAAAGAAATTCTAGAATTATATTTGTTCTTGCAATTCAGTTGAGGTATTGAAAATGTCAGAAACACAGAAATCAATATGTATATTCATTTAGAAAAAATTCAAAGCATCTTACTCAGAAAATGATTTTGTTTATTGGAAGATGGTTTGATATCTGTCAACTGACCAAACCAGTGAATTTGTGAAAGGGCAGACATAATACAAGGTATTAGTTCTAATTGTACTTTGATTTTTATTTAACACAGAATAGGAGAGGCTTTTCAACAAGTGCTTAAGGGAAATTTATTCAGAATTAAGAACTTTTGTTTACAATAAGAAATGAATACATACAGGCATTGCATTAGTCAGGAATTCCAAAAAGAAAATGTTGTCCGACTGAACTTAGTTTAAACAAGATATAGAAATATCTTATACTAAAATATATGTACTTAAAAATAAAACAAAATGAGCAGTTTGAACTCATTTTTTAAGACATGAAGCTCTATTTACCTACAAAACTTTATTACACAGTTTTTAGAATTGTTTTGATTGCAAAATGACAGTGAAACCTAGCAAATTGATATTAAAGGCAACTGCTGATTTTGCTTATGAACTATTGTCCTGGATTTATGGTAATACATCGGCCCACCCTCAACTATATCTTCTCTTGAAATATAATTTTAAATAATTATGACATTCTAAGACAAATTATACAATAGTAGTTTGTATGAATTAAAATGGTACTATAATTATGAGAATTATTGGGCTTAATAATTATATTTGTTTATATTAAAGAAGATAGGCTTCATTGTCACACAGCTTGTGATGTATTCTCTGGAAATAGGAAAAACACAGCTGGCCCACCAGGCTCCTCTGTCTATGAGATTTTCCCAGCAAGAATACTGCAGTAGGTTGCCATTTCCTTCTCCAGGGGATCTTCCTGACCGAGGGATTGAATCCAGGTCTCCCCAGTTGCAGGCAGACTCTTCTGCTTCACCTCTTGGAAAGCGCCAAAAAGGTACCGTAATTATGAGAATTATTGGGTCTAACAAAAATTCAACATTTATTAAAAAAGGTAGGCTTCATTGCCACACAGCTTGAGATATATTCTCTGGAAATAAAGACACAGTCAACTAGAAAATGGTTTAAAACAGCATACATAAAATAAATTATATCTTTTAGGAGTAGAGATGTTTTCATTTAAGCACATTGTATAATTATATAGGTGCTGACTTCTACTATACTAACCCTTTTGACAGTGTTGGCTACTGTTTGGATGACAATAATCCAGGATAAGGTAAATAGTTTAGGAAACAAGTGAGGTTTTCTATGATTAAGAAATAGAAGATTTTAAAGGAAGGTTGATTTTGATCAAATGCTGCATTTCTACTATACTGTTCATTAAAAAAAATTAGAATATGAAATGGACAACAGAAAGTGTCTTTGGACCTTATACATACATGGGTTCTCTGAATATGGAGTTTGATAAGGGTTTTGGAAAATGCTCTAGATGAGCTCAATTGATACTTAAATAATAAACCTGATATCTGAGAATGCCTAAACTCACAAGAAGGATAGAAATTAGCATTTTTCTTATTTATTACAATCTTTTTTCATAAATGAGGAATAGTTACACTATCCCCATCGTAATGTTGCTGTTGCTTCCTACTTTTTCTTTTATCCTATGAAAATCCAGTCTTTTTAATCAAAACCTGGGAATTACAGTCTAGATAGTATATTAAAATATAAAATGAAATATATAGTGAAGATAAAAAGTAATGGCTAATATTACTTACTTCTCTCTCATATATAATATATATAAATATGTATATACATACATATACATACCCATGTATTTACATATATGTATACAAATATATGGGCTTCCCAGGTGTCTCTAGTGGTAAAGAATCTGCCTGCTAATGCAGGAGATATGAGATGTGGGTTCGATTCCTGGGTCAGCAAGATCCCTTGGAGGAGGGCATGGCAACCCACTACAGTGCTCTTGCCTGAAGAATCGCCTGGACAGAGGAGTCTGGCAGGCTACCGTCCTTACGGTTGCAAAGAGTCAGACCCCACTCAAATGACTTAGCATGAACACACGCTTACTTATAAATACCTATATATATTTATATATATGCATTCAGTTCAGTTCAGTTCAGTTGCTCAGTCGTGTTTGACTCTCTGTGACCCCATGGACTGCAGCATGCCAGGCTTCCCTGTCCATCGCCAACTCCCAGATGTCATCCAACCATCTCATCCTCTGTTGTCACCTTCTCCTCCCACCTTCAGTCTTTCCCAGCATCAGGGTCTTTTCAAATGAGTCAACTCTTTACATCAGGTGGCCAAAATATTGGAGTTTCAGCTTCAGCATCAGTCCTTCCAATAAATATCCAGGACTAATTTCCTTTAGGATGGACTGGTTGGATCTCCTTGCAGTCCAAGGGACTTTCAAAAGTCTTCTCCAACACCACAGTTCAAAAGCATTAATTCTTTGGTGCTCAGCTTTCTTTATAGTCCAACTCTCACAACCATACGTGACTACTAGAAAAAAACCATAGCCTTGACTAGACTGACCTTTGTTGGCAAGGCAATGTCTCTGCTTTTTAATATGTTGACTAGATTGGTCATAACTTTTCTTCCAAGGAACAAGTGTCTTTTAATTTCTGGGTGTCATTGTTGCTTTGGTTCCATCTCTTTATTCTTTCTGGAGCTATTTCTCCACTGATCTCCAGTAGCATATTAGGCATCTACTGACCTGGGGAGTTCATGTTTCAGTGTCCTATTTTTTAGCCTTTTCATACTGTTTGTGGGGTTTTCTAGGCAAGAATACTGAAGTGGTTTGCATATAAATACACACACACATATATATATGAGAGAATATAAGTTTAGTAATCCACCTTTTGTTTTTTAAAATGGTGACAATTTAGTTTCATATGTTTTTAAGTTTTGCACTTTATTGACTTTTTAAAAATTCTTACATGTATTGATAAATTTATAGTGAAGCATAATAATATTGGCATAAACAACTTTGCACAGCTGTAGTGAGCATATAGTCACAGGATACATAGATTATTGGAAACTATATAATTATGCAATTGTAGCAGATGACCAGCGAGGTGAATGCAAATGATGGTGATGACTTTGTATTGATACAGATGCTAAAGTTTGCAGCTACTTTACAATGATATTTTTTATACCCAGACATGTACTCTTTATGTTTTATCTAACAGTTTGTAATATTCCATGACTTTTTATATCTATTTTACATAAAAATTACTAGTTCAGGTAGTTTAATTATATAATATTATGTTTCTTATAAGTAAGTGAGCTAGATTTGTATCTACTTTTAAATCTAAACTCTCTCTGGTCTACTTGTGTAATGAAGCAAAACAAACATGTTCTCATTGTAAAGCAAAACTGAAGGATGTATACATATCATCAGTTTCCTTCTCTGGAAATCCACCTATATAATTACTTACTTATTAATACTGATTCACCACTGTAAAATTCTATTGCCTTATGTGAATTAGAAGCACGAAAACATGTATATACAAAGATTCATCATGTATTCTAGATCTCTTTATACTCTAAAATTTATTTTAAACCATTTATGTTCAAGTATTGAAAATACACATTAGTTGACTATTAAATACTATTAGTAAAATTCCCAAGTAAGTAAACTAGTACAAGGAATTGCACAATTTTTGTCCCTTCTTTGGTACAGATTGGTATGGAAAAACTTGAGAAATGTGGAATCTCATGTCGGCCTCCATTGAAGGTTACTGTGGCGAATTCTACTTGCCTAGAGTCCAGAGGCCACTCTTCTGGCTAATCTGATTCAATTCTACAAAAGCTACTTCATAATACTGTCAATTCTAGAGAAGAAATTCTAGTAATGCAGAAATAATCTTATCATAGACATTTAGATCAATGTTCGTTCAGGCCTTTTATAAGAACTATGACTGACTTACTGTAGCCAGTACATTCAAAGATCTCTCAGTAAAATTGACCTGCTAACCTGGTTTATTGCTTTCCCAGCCCTACAGAACATTAAGACAAGTCACGTTAGGGAAGGTCAACATTTTAAGATATTTTAGGGATCTATGAAGATAGGAAGTGATCCAAATTTCTGAAAACCTGTTGCAGAGTGTCTTGTGTCTTGTGCTTTAGAGGTTTTTAAAAGTCTACTCTGAGATTTCCTATACAATTTCAAAAAAAGCTGGATTTGTTTTTTTTCCAATTAAAAATAACTGCCACTAGAATATTCTGCTAGTAGCTCAATTCTTTTAAGTATCATGTCATTAACTGATGAATAGATTGCAATGCTTTTAAAGAAATTTTAAAAATCAAAGGGATTGAAAATGTTTTGCAAGTTGAAATAGGTTATTTATTTTTTAATCTGGTGGATAAAAACAAAAGAGAAAAATAAGCAATCTGGATTTATTTTATCTGAGAAATACCCTCTTCATTTTGAACCCTGAAGTATGTAAGGTGGATTATCTACAATCGAGATTTCCTACTTGTTAGATACAAGGATCTTTTAAGTAATTAAATAAGACAGAATACTAGAAAAGTAAAATATGAATATGGAATGAAATGTCAATATAGCGTGCCATTTATTGTTCTATTTGGTATCTAATTTTTTCACCTTTATAGTGTGATCATATTAGCCACCCCAAGGAAAAATTTTCAGAGATAGCCCTATATAAAATGTGTATGATAGGAATGATCATAATTCCATTGGTAATTTTGAATATTACATTTTTAACTTGCCTATAATTAGATTACCAATGTAAGCTCTATACTATAGGATAGCCTAACATGCTGTCTAGTTGAATCCATACAACATTTATTTTAAAAAATGGTCCATTTTTTCATGATAAATTTTCATAGGCCATGTATTATTAGAATATTGATTCCCTTGCACATGTTTAGGACATTTCCATAGATTTTATACAACTTATCTGGAGTTCCAAATATGAACTAGTTTGTTACATTTTATGTTTGACCTTATTTTGGTAAATATACATACAATAATATTTACAATTTTACCTTTTTTTCAGTGACATTAAGTACATTCAATGACATTAAGTACATACACAGTATTGTGCAATCATAGCTCACATTACAACAGAACATTTTTATCTAGCCCAACAGAAACTCTTTACCTAGCAAACTCCCATTACAACAGAACATTTTTATCTAGCCCAACAGAAACTCTTTACCTAGCAAACTCTAAATCTCCATTGCTCCCACATCCCAGTCACTAATAACCACCATCCCACATTCATCTGTGTGGATTTGACTACCCTGAGTAACCCATATATGTGAAATCATGTTTATGGCTTCTTGTGACTGGTTTATTTTATTTAGCATAATATTTTCAGGCTTTATCTATGCTGTAGCATGTAGCAGAATTTATTTTTCGAAGACTGTACACAGGTGTACAAACACTTGCTCTAGACTCTGCCTTCTTTTACTTATGACATATGCTCATAAGTGCAGTTATATATTAATTCTTTATTCATTTATTTTAGATATTGTGAGAGCATTTGCAACAATGGTTACATAATTTGAATTCCCAACAGCATTGCATTTGCATGTATTCTAATTTATTTTTTTAATTTGGTTTATTTATTTTAAAATACTTGGCTGTGCTGGGTCTTTGTTGCTGCCATTTCTTTCCGAATTCCTTCTTTCAAAATGTCCTAAACTATTTATTATTTTATTGTGTCTTATGCTTATCCATCCTCTTTTAGCTTCTAATATGTTGAAAAATAAAACTTATCTGTTTTTTTATCATTATGATAGTTTGATAGGTTTGAACAAGGAGAAATTATAAGTACATGTGCTTTAGATTTAAACAATAAACTATACTTGGAAAAAGTTTTAAATACCAAAAAAGGCAAAATTGATGAGTAGATAAAGTGCCATAAAGCAAAGTTTATCATGTGAGTATTAGAGAAGCAGAGAGATATAAAGCATATGCTATTTGTCAGAGCTTGGGCAGCTTTATCAAACCTGTAACACAAAGGGGCTGTGTACAGATATTGAGGCAAAAGGAAGATTTTAACTATAACATTCAGAAACTCACTGAGGAGGCAGAAGGAATGACTTTGTGTAAATGGTGCTTGAATAAGGATTAATCCTAGATTACACAATAGATGAAGCGAACAGTGTTACTTGACTTCAAGGAAACTTGATTTGTTATATTCATAAAAAGATGTCTCAAAAAGAAACAACAGGGCCTTAACATGAGACAATAGGTTATTGAAGTTTTAGAGGTAAGGCTTAGGGCTAAATAAGAAACAAAAATTAGTTCATAATGGTCATGAACTTTAATTCACAATATAATTTTAGCATCAGTTCAGTTCAGTTGCTCAGTCCTGTCTAACTCTTTGCGACCCCATGAATCGCAGCATGGCCAGGCCTCCCTGTCCAACACCAACTCCCAGAGTTTACTCAAATTCATGTCCATCGAGTCGCACTCATGTCCATCGAGTCGGTGATGCCATCCAGCCATCTCATCCTCTGTCATCCCCTTCTCCTCCTACCCCCAATCCCTCCCAGCATCAGGGTCTATTCCAATGAGTCAACTCTTCGCATGAGGTGGCCAAAGTACTGGAGTTTCAGCTTCAGCGTCAGTTCTTCCAATGAACACCCAGGACTGATCTTCTTTAGGATGGACTGGTTGGATTTCCTTGCAGTCCAAGGGACTCTCAAGAGTCTTCTCTAACACCATAGTTCAAAAGCATCAATTTTTTTGCACTCAGCTTTCTTCATCGTCCAGCTCTCACATCCATACATGACCACTGGAAAAACCATAGCCTTGACTAGATGGACCTTTGGTGGCAAAGTAATGTCTCTGCTTTTTAATATACTATCTAGGTTGGTCATAATTTTCCTTCCAAGGAGTAAGCATCTTTTAACTTCATGGCTGCAATCACCATCTGTAGTGATTTTGGAGCACAAAAAAATAAAGTCTAACACTGCTTCCACTGTCTCCCCATCTATCTCTCATGAAGTGATGGGACCAGATGCCATGATCTTAGTTTTCTGAATGTTGAGCTTTAGGCCAACTTTTTCACTCTCCTCTCTCACTTTCATCAAGAGGCTTTTTAGTTCCTCTTCACTTTCTGCCATAAAGGTGCTGTCATCTGCATATCTGAAGTTATTGATATTTCTCCCAACAATCTTGATTTCAGCTTGTGCTTCTTCCAGCCCAGCATTTCTCATGATGTACTCTGCATATAAGTCAAATATATGTGCTATTATATTAATTTCTTATGAATACACATTGAATACAGCATCTGATTTTGATACTACCTAAGTTTGTACAGTATAATATGCCTATCCTAATGGTGTCAATAAATACCTTTTTTTAACTTGAAAGATCTCCTTGAAAACACTTTGTCAAAAAGTATATGCATCTTCACACATAAATCTCTAGCTTATAAAAAAAAGTGTGTTTTTCCAATATAGATATTTCCAGTTTTTTTATTACAGAGGTATAAAACTTTAAACAATATTCAGCCTGACTAAAATAGTACTATAAACATATCTTATTGTTTTAAACTTGAATCATACACTCTTGTGTCTGCCTTTAGGAAAAATTACATGAATGATTCATGGAAAATTACAACCAAACAACAACTGATTTCATGTTACTGGGATTGTTTCCTTCATCAAGAATTGGTCTGTTCCTTTTCATTCTCATTGCTTTAATTTTCTTAATGGCTCTAGTTGGTAACCTTTCCATGATTCTTCTCATCTTTATGGACATCCGTCTTCACACACCCATGTATATTCTACTTAGCCAGCTCTCCCTCATGGACCTGAACTACATCTCTACTACTGTTCCCAAAATGGCCTATGATTTTCTGTTTGCAAACAAGTCTATCTCCATCATTGGGTGTGGGATTCAGAGCTTCTTCTTCTTGACTATGGCAGGTGCAGAAGGATTGCTCTTGGCGTCTATGGCTTATGATCGTTATGTGGCCATTTGCTTTCCTCTTCACTATCCCATCAGAATCAGCAAAAGAATGTGTATGTTGATGATTACAGGATCTTGGATAATGCGCTCTATCAACTCCTGTGCCCACACCACATATATTCTCTCCATCCCTTATTGCCAATCCAGGGCCATCAATCATTTCTTCTGTGATGTCACAGTCATGTTGACAATAGCCTGTACTGATACAACGGTCTATGAATACACAGTGTTTCTGAGCACCACACTTTTCCTTTTGTTGCCCTTCATTGGTATTGCATTTTCTTATGGCCATGTTCTCCTTGCTGTCTATCACATGAACTCAGCAGAAGGAAAGAAGAAGGCCTGTTCAACCTGCAGCACCCACCTCACTGTGGTTTCTTTCTACTATGGTCCCTTTGCTTACACGTATCTACGCCCAAGATTTCTGCGTACCCCAACAGAGGACAAGGTTCTGGCTGTCTTTTACACCATTCTCACACCAATGCTCAATCCTATTATATACAGCTTGAGAAACAAGGAGGTGATGGGGGCCCTGAGAAGAGTAACTCAGAGAATTTCCCCTGTGAAAATGTAGACAATATTTTTGCATGAATACCAGGAGTTGGATATAAATCAATTTATAATTGTATAGTCATTAACATATTATTTTTATTAAGTGAAAAGAGTAAAACTAATCTAAAGGATCTGCATATTGACAGTGTGTATCACAACAAACTGTGGAAAAATCTTCAAGAGATGGGAATACCAGGTCACGTTACCTGACTCCTGAGAAATGTTTGCAGGTCAAGAAGAAACAGTTAGAACTGGACATGGAACAACAGATTGGTTCCAAATCAGGAAAGGAGTACGTCAAGGCTGTATATTGTCACCCTGCTTACTTAACTTCTATGCAGAGTACATCATGAGAAATTCCAGGCTGGATGAAACACAAGGTGAAATCAGAATTGCCAGGAGAAATATCACTAATCTCAGATATGCAGATAACACCACCCTTATGGAAGAAAGCTAAGAAGAGCTAAAGAGCCTCTTGCTGAAAGTGAGAAAGAAGAGTGAAAAAATTGACTTAAAACTCAGGGTTCAGAAAACTAAGATCATGGCATCCAGTTCCATCACCCCATGGCAAATAGATGGGGAAACAATGGAAACAGTGACAGACTTTATTTTTCTGGGTTCCAAAATCACTGCAGATGGTAACTGCAGCCATAAAATTAAAAGACACTTGCTCCTTGGAAGAACAGCTATTACCAACCTAGACAGTATATTAAAAAGCAGAGACATTACTTTGCCAACAAAGGTCTGTCTAGTCAAAGCTATGGGTTTTTCCAGTAGTCATGTATGTATGTGAGAGTTGGACTATAAAGGAAGCTGAGCACTGAAGAATTGATGCCTTTGAATTGTGGTGCTGGAGAGCACTCTTGAGAGTCCCTTGGACAGCAAGGAGATCCAACCAGTCTATCCTAAAGGAAATCGGTCCCAAATATTCATTGGAAGTATTGATGCTAAAGGTGAAACTCCAATACTTTGACCACCTGATGAGAAGAACTGACTCATTGGAAAAGACTCTGATGCTGGGAAAGATTGAAGACGGGAGGAGAAGGGGACTACAGAGGATGAGATGGTTGGATGGCATCACTGACTCAATGGACATGAGTTTGAGTAAGCTCCTGGAGTTGTGATGGACAGGGAAGCCTGGAGTGCTGCAGTTCATGTGTCTGCAAAAAGTCAGACAGGACTTAGCAACTGAACTGAACTGAGAGGAGAATAAAATAACTCATATCCTGAAAAATCTCATTCCTATTTCTTCTTTTTTTTAATCAATTTCAAATGCATTTATATTTTGTTGATAAGCTGTCAACTAGAGAGATTCTCTGGCATTTAGTAGTGGACATGTAAATTAACTGAATAACAGAATATCATTCACCATAATAGTTCTACTGTTTTCCAAACACTTTTCAATAGGTCTGAAACATATTTTCTGAATGTCCAGACACAATTAAAAGACAGAATACATTTGTTCTTCTCATAGTATAACCATAATTACTAGTAACATTTTTTCTAAATTTTACTATAGGGAAACTTCCTGTGAGAGATTTAGCTGAGACTTCATCAGGAATTCTGAAGTCCTTATACCACTCTGAATGAAAAATGAGAAACTTAAGTTAATTTTAAAGTGGTGCATCCTCCGTATCAGGTGTATCTGGAAATCAACAATAGGCCTTAAAAATGCCGCAAGAAATCAAGAAAATTGCTAAGATAATTATACAAGTGGGTCAACATTTAGTCTCATTAGTGGAAATTAGAACTGTAGGGGAAATTCATGCCAACAGCTACTGCTCTCAAATCATACTGTTTACCTGCTAAGTTGCCACTACATCTCTTGTATTAGATAACTTCTCTCAAATGAGATTTTATTCTCTACTCACTACATTCCATAGCTTTACTGGGAAAATTAATTTTGTAAACTAATTTTATTCATTCACAAGATGACAATCATTTTCTTAAACAGGACTCAGTGCTGTATCAACAAAAATTCATCAGTTCAAGTAAATTTCCTACATAAATTGTTATCCATTAGTGATCAATGAAGAAATGCTCTTAACTTCTCCCATGTGGCAAAGAAGGAAATGTTTGTATTCTACATAATATGCAGGGCAAAGCCCAAAATGAACATATGAGGACTTTTGCTCAAAAATCAGAAAAAAAAAAGTTTGATTATTGCTGCTCAAATATAATTTTTTTCTTCAAAATTAATTCATTAGGTGTGAAATGAAATTACACTTTCCAAAAATATTGTGTGTCAAAACTATACACATATAGCATCAATCCTTTCAACTTTGTTTTCACCAAATTTAAAGTTTTAGAAATTGTAAAGTGTTTTCAGCATCTGGTGATAAATGCTTTCAATGAATTTTTGATGGTTTTTAATATTTAAATTTTAAAAGATTCTTTCTGCTTATATTACTGGAGCTATTAGGAGTCCTCATAGTTTAGGAGAATATTGGGCTGAATTTTTGATAAATTATATTAACTACAAATTCTAGTATGCACATATCTGATGATTCACAAGGAGAAGAAATGTTTTCTAAAAGTATTTATCTTATGAATCAGCTTCAAACCATCAATTAATACAAATCTATTTTATGCAAGTGTAAATTTAACTTTAAATATAAATTTAGTCAATGGCATTTTAATGATTCATCTTCAACTTCACATAATTAGTTGACTTTGTATGACGATGATGTTTCAATTATCTGCTCACTCATTTTATCACTACATATTCAAGAAAATTAATTTTAAAAAAGTTTTAATAATTGTTTTCTGGAAGTTTACATGAAACTGGTATTCTTTTCCATCCCTGATCTTTCAAATTAATTTAAAATCTTTAAATAAACTTTAAATATTACTTATAAGCCTGTGGATATCTGTGTTACAATATCTCAACAGTTTTTAAAACCATATATTTTATACTCTGATAATAGTTCCATGATATGATCTTTTGTAATGATTACTTATACACTTTTGTAAGTATTTATTGGAAAAGTTTACTCCCTAAACCTATTATTTCCTGTTCGAACACTTGGGTGAGATTGTTAATAATTTAGTAGATGACGCAGGGATTAACACTGAAAGGAAAGCTAAGTCAGCCCCCATCTCCATGAGAGTCATTTATCTTACCAAGCAAATCTCCTTCTCTCTCCTAGGCAGTGGCCTAGTCACCGTTGTTGTTGTATCTGTATTTGCTGCTGTCACCACTACCACCAATCTGGGTTCAAGCTCCACCCAGCCACTCCCCTGGGGTCCTGTAGTGCCCTGAACACTAATGCGTGTGTGGACACGGGGAGGCCAGGCATATTGCATGTCCATGTTGCTTGCCTTTCTGTGTACAAGTCCTGCTGCTGGACTGAAACTGCATATTAATGCCGCCACTCAGTATAGATCCTCTGCTCACGTGGGTACTCAGTGATCAAATTAAGAACTTCAAGATGGCAGCAGAGCAAGAATTAAGCAAGATTACTATCTGAGTATGAGAACCTATGTAAGCACACATGCTCTATGCTTTGAGAAATGTAGATTGAACAAGTACAAAGGGGATGGCATCATGTAAAAGCAACAAAATGATGGGAGTGTCAGTTTTTATCATTGAAAATATCCTAAGGAAATGTGGAAGCAAGCAAGCATGGGCATTCCATACTCCTTACCATTTCAGGTAGTGAGTAATAGTAATCAGGAGACATCAATCTATTTTTTGTCCTGACACAATATATTTTGTTCTGCCCTTAAAATAAAATGGAAAGAATTTTATTTACTTTTTAAGTAACTGCCTAGAAAATGAGGATTTAGCGTTATATCAAATTAATTTCCTATGTTGTCCTTAGTAGGTCTTTGAGTAATTAAAAAAGAAAAAACAAAACTCAGTCTTCTTCATTGAAAGAGATATGTTTTCTTAAAAACAAATATTTAACAGTGTCTTCGCCTACAAGCTCTTTAATTTTCACTATGGTTAAAATGAGAGGTAAGTTATTTTTTCACAGTGACCTATAATTCTACTTGACCAAGTGTTTTAAAACCTTTTAACAATTCTTGACCAATTTTCCAAACTCAAATACCAAGCAAAGTTCTGTTGAATGCAAATTAACTTTGGTATTTTTCACTAATCTCATGTAAAATTAAAAAAAAAAGAAAGAAAAAAAAATCTCTCACCTTATAAAAATAGAAAAGTTAAACTAATTAGGCTGATATGTTAAATTGCATGGAAAGAATTGCCAAATAAGAAATAATACTAAGACTTGTTTGCATTGTTTATGTTTAACTTATATATATATATATTCATATAATAGTATATAATGTATACCATATATATGGACATATTCAAGAAGTTATATGATATGATATTTTAGACATCTGATATGTTCTGGCACAATTTTATCAGTCATAATTAAACGTTTATGCTGCAATCACAAAATTGTATGTTGCATATCACAAAATTATATGTTGCCAACAAAGGTCTGTCTAGTCAATGCTATGGTTTTTCCAGTACTCGTGTATGGATGTGAGAGTTGGACTATAAAGAAAATTGAGTGCCGAAGAATTGATCCTTTTGAACTGTGATGTTGGAGAAGACTCTTGAGAGTCCCTTGGACTGCAAGGAGATCCAACCAGTCTATCCTAAAGGAAATCAGTCCTGAATATTCATTAGAAGGACTGATGCTGAAGCTGAAACTCCAATACTTTGGCCACCTGATGTGAAGAACCACTCATTGGAAAAGACTCTGATGCTGGGAAATATTGAAGGAGGGAGGAAAAGGGGATGACAGAGGATGAGGTGGTTAGATGGCATAACTGACTTGATGGACATGAGTTTGAGTAATCTCCAGGAGTTGATTATGGACAGGGAAGCTTGGCGTGCTGCATCTATGGGGATGCAGAGTCAGACACGACTGAGCAACTGAATTGAACTGAACTGAGTCCCAGGAACCTCTGGCTTTATAAATTAGGAAATCAGGCACAAACAACTTAAGGTGTTAAAATAGACAATATGCTCAAACGTTTACTTCTCATGGTATTAAAGGAAGTAACAGAGAAATGGGAAAAAACACATGGTATCTATAAAGATCTTGGTGTGGAATTGATGCTCAGACACATGGTATAGGGAAAACAAAATATAGCTTGGTCAAGCCAGTATACATATAGACACACACACATGTGTGTGTGCGTGTGTGTGTATACATATAACTAATACATATGCATACATGACAGTGAAGTTCACTCTTCATGTGGAAATTAGCAGAATGCAGAGAATATTTATAAAGCAATAATAAATCACACACAGACTTCAAATATATATCTAAAGACTGTTGGCTGAGAAAATCAATTTGTCAAAATAAGATTTTTTTTCTACAAATATCAAGTCAGAGAAGGCAATATGGATTTTGAAAAATGAAGAATATTTCAGGGGAATGTTCCAGTGTCAATAAAAATTAGAAAACTACAAAAATTGTTAATTTTCTTCATCCATATTAGAGTTAAAAATTAAATGGCTGCCCGGTAAAAATGAGAATGTCTGAGAACAAATTGCTATGTCTCTCTCACTGTCTTTCTCCTTTTTGGAGTGTTTATTGCTATATTCAGGACTTTGATTCACCAAATATGTTGGATATTCAGATGATATATATTTCACAGGTCATCAGATATGAGAACATTTCTGGATCTATGAGTAACTGCTCATCACCCTTGAATGAATGAGATTTTTACTTGTCTCCTTTGGAAAGTGAATGAACTTGTTTTGTGAAGAAAGTTAATGGAACAAGACAGATGTTAACAAGAAAAGAGAAACGATTTGTTAGTGATGTTTCTTAGTAGTTGTATTTCCTACTTCTGGGATACAGGTTATATTGCACTTTGTCTATGTCCCGTGAATTGTCAAGTGTGTCCCTTTAATCCTAGGAGAGAAGAGGGAAACAGGAGAGTAGAATTTATTTCCCTTACTTCCTATTCACTCAGGCTTAAGTTCTTGACTCTGTATACATATATACATGATATACATTCAAGAATTATATGATATTTTAGACATCTGGTATGTTCTGGCACAATGTTATGAGTCATAATTCAAATTATATGCTGCAATCACAAAGTTATATGTTGCATATCACAAAATTATATGTTGCCCACAAAGGCCTGTCTAGTCAAAGTTATGGTTTTTCCAGTAGTCATGCTTTGACAAATCTGTGACCAACATGAAACAATATTCAAAACAAAAAGTATACATTTTATTGAAAATGATTATTATTCTCTTGCCGAATGTCTCACTTGAAACCTGATATACTACCTGTATAGGTTGTACTACTTTTGCTTAGCTAGAAGTCTGAGGTTTTGCAAAGGAAATAATGTGAAACTGAAAGTGAAAGTCATTCAGTCATGTCCAACTCTTCGCAACCCTATGGACTGTAGCCTGCCAGGTTTCTCTGTTCATGGAATTCTCCAGGCAAGAATACTGGAGTGGGTTGCCATGCCCTCTTCCAGGCTCTTCCCAACCCAGGGATTGAACCCAGGTCTGAGTCACCAAGGAAGACCAAGGATACTGGAGTGGATAGCCTATTCCTTCTGCAGGGGATCTTCCCAACCCAGGAATCGAACCATGATGTCTTGCATTGCAGGTGGACTCTTTATCAGCTGAGCTACCAGGGAAGCATAAGGAAATAATATGGCTTGACTTTAAAGGCAAGGTTTCATTCAGGAGGTCAATTATGTTCTAAATCAGAGTAAGATTGAACACTTTGATAAGATTCAGCATTCAAAGGTAGAATTATAATGAAAATCTAGGTTGTGCTCCCTTCTTAAAGCAAACAAAATAACAATTATTACTGCTCACCTGGATTAAACAATTTACAATATCTCATGCTTTTTTTTTAATAGAGGCAGCTTTTCCCACTAACTATTTCATGAGAAATATATATATACTTTCATTTGTGGAAGGTGATCCTTGTATTTACTCTTAGATAACACAATAAAAATGAAGCCAAAACATAATTATCCAGCACTCTGAAAATGCAAAGTAAATCAATAATAAAATTATAAAAATTATCCCAGATAGAATAAAATTGCATATTGCTTAACACAAAAATGTAATCTTCTATAACTATCCTTGCTATTGTAATGCATTTTATTACATAGACACAAGCATGCAGATACAAAATTATGTATAGTTATGTTATATGGATACAAGCTAAATGAAACATAATATACAGTTACTTTATCAAAGTAAGTTCAAAAAGAAAAAAAATAAAAGGTAGCTGAACTATGTCATACACTTTATCAATTTAATTACTGATTTTGACCAAATCTTGTCTTTCAGTAACAGTCTTCAAATTTTCCTTGTTAAATCTTAACAAGTAATGCTAGAATCAGATTAGTCTATTCAATGTATTTTCAAATAGACATCTCTTTCCAGGTTTATTTGCATTTTAGCTTACTGTGTGTAAATAATTTTCTTATTTTAATGAATCATAACATTATGAAAGCATGTAAGAAAATAAATTGAAGTACTGGGAACTTTTATAATCCTTGAAAATTAAGCATCTTGTTATCCAAAGAGTCCCACTCCAGTATTCTTGCCTGAAGAATCTCATGGACAGAGGAACCTGGCAGGCTACAGTCCATGGGGTCACAGAGTTGAACATGACTGATGGGACTTAGCACACAAATATAAGATGGCAATAGGCCATTAATTTAATGGTCTATTAATTCCACATTCATTAATAGGTTACTGCAGACACTGTAATGAGCACGTTTGATGTTGCAAGACTAGAAAAACTTTCCTCCAGTCAAAGATGAACATTAGGAGGATGCCACTCAGAGGGGATACAGGTGCAGGCTATTGGAGTTTGTCATTTTTATCTTGTGTAAGTGATACTAACTTTTAAAAATTTCTTAGTTTTGCTTATTAAATTTGAACTCAATAAAGTCCACAGTTATATTCTTTATATAGTTTTAAAAATAAAATCCATTTGATTATGTACCCTACGATCTGAAGAACTAAAACTTATGTTAGCTGGTATAGTCATTAGGTTAAATAAAGCACTTGTAATAACTTCATCAAATAAATGATTTTGCTGTTATCATTTTATTTTTTATAGAATAGATTGATAAATTCTTTCAGTTTTCTGGAGGGGAGGAATTTATAATTGCAATGTTGAGTGAAGACAGCAAAGATTAGAAAATATAGAAAAAAATTATAGACAGATTTAAAGATTCTATGATAGCTCTCTGAGAAAATACGAGAGGCTCTATTTGTGACTTCTGGTAGCATTGTGAAGAGATTAGTTTGTGATTTAAAGTAAAAATATCACAATTTTACTGCACTATAAATGAAAGACTATATAGTCAGAATGAAATACAGAAAATCTTTAGCATTCTGAAACCATAGTGCCAAAGAAAAAAATATTTATTTTTACAGTATCGCATATTCTTATTCCTATGCTAGTTATAGGTAAGCTTTTATTGTCTACATAATCTCATTGTAAATATTTTATTTGCAAGATGAATTATTCCTCATTTAAAAATTTCACTGCGCTTTGTATCCATAGCCAGTTTAAGTCAAAATTCTATTTTCATAGGTTTACACACATTTTAAATAGTGGCAAATAGATTCATTTAACTAATATGAAAAGATAGAAATTTCAATATAACAAACAATAAAACACTATCACATATTAGGAAATATAATTCCTTACCACTCATGTAATTGGCACCTTTAGTTCCATGCTGACTAATCATTTATATTTGTGATGACTGCTTGCTTGTATATACTTATCTCACTCAAAAATAAAATGAATAGTCATATCATTTATGTCCATTGAAAAGTTAAGAGTTAGTGATATCATAATAGATAAAATGCTTAACACAAGTGGCAATATCATAATAAGAAAATGTATGATATAAGCAAAAATTTTGGTTAGAAATTAATATTTTATGCTTATACATGTATCTATACAAAAATAAAAATAATTACTCTGGATTAACAAAAAGTCCTATTTTTAAATTTTTTTTCCATGACATTAAATTTTATTTTATTTTATTTTATTTTATTTTTATTTTTCAGTGGGTTTTGTCCTACATTGATATGAATCAGCCGTTAATTACACGTATTCCCCATCCCAATCCCCCCTCCCACCTCCCTCTCCACCCGATTCCTCTGGGTCTTCCCAGCCCACCAGGCCCGAGCACTTGACTCATGCATCCCACTTGGGCTGGTGATCTGTTTCACCATAGATAATATACATGCTGTTCTTTCGAAACATCCCACCCTCACCTTCTCCCACAGAGTTCAAAAGTCTGTTCTGTACTTCTTTGTCTCTTTTTCTGTTTTGCATGTAGGGTTATCGTTACCATCTTTCTAAGTTCCATATATATGTGTTAGTATGCTGTAATGTTCTTTATCTTTCTGGCTTACTTCACTCTGTATAATGGGCTCCAGTTTCATCCATCTCATTAGAACTGATTCAAATGAATTCTTTTTAACGGCTGAGTAATATTCCATGGTGTATATGTACCACAGCTTCCTTATCCATTCGTCTGCTGACGGGCACCTAGGTTGCTTCCATGTCCTGGCTATTATAAACAGTGCTGCGATGAACATTGGGGTGCACATGTCTCTTTCAGATCTGGATTCCTCAGTGTGTATGCCCAGAAGTGGTATTGCTGGGTCATACCAGAAGTGGGTATTGCTGGATTAACAAAAAGTCCTATTAAATTGATAATTAAATGCAAACCTGGAGTGGGAGCAACACAAATGCTCATAAATGAAATGTATTAATAAATAGAATGTAGTATGCCCATATAAAGAAATATGGCTCAATCATTAAAATGGAAGGAAATTCTGACTCATGTTACAGTTTGGATAAACTTTGAGGGCTTTATAATAAGTGAAATAAACTAATCAAAAACAGCATAAAAGTAAATGCTGTATGATTTCTTTTATCTAATGTTTTTAGAGTAGTCACTTTTATAGACATAGAAAGTAGAACAGTGATTTCCAAGTGCTGAGGGGAAGCGGCATTGTAGTATTATTGATTAATTGGTAATAGTTTCAGTTGGAGATGATAAAGAAGAGTGTGGAGATTAATATTCACGATGCAGTCACAGTAATATGAAAATACTTAATTCCACTGTATTGACAGTACACTTAATTTAAGAAACTTACCAAAACATCCTATAGTTACTGAATTACCTATTGATTTTTAAACAGAGTTAAACTTCTATCAACCTTCAACAACAAAAGTAATGAAAATAGTGGCAAACAAGAAAGACTCAAGTCAAAGAAAAAAGTTAGGAGGGTTTGAGGTGTTTCAGAAGAATGAGACTGAGGGTTATAATTGGAAATGCATGTAGTTATTAGTGGTTCAAACTGATTATTAGAGATTTGATAGTGTTTGGATCATGAAGTTTTGGAAAATATGCAATGCATTTGACAAGGGGGATTTCCATGATATCTTACTTTAAAACAACCAGCTAAAACCATCCAGTGGAACGCTGGTAGTGCCATGATGATGGTCAAGCAATGGAATTAAGAATTGACTGAGTCTTTTGCAATGCCTTTCTCCTTGACTGACAGACTAGTATGGGATGGATGTAAAAAGTGTGGATAAAGGGAATGACCATGGAAGAAGAGGACTCCTTCTGTCAGGTCACTTCATTAAATCACAGCATATCATTGAAACTGAATTAGCCTCCTTACTTCTGCAGTTATGGTTGTATTTATTTAACTAGCTAGAGTAGCTTTGGCTCCAGGATATCAGAGATGAAAATGCTTTTGAGGACTTAGATCCTCATGAAACTGAAGGAGAAATTAATTCATCTCTGTGTTTGAGTTAAGAAGTAAGATTTTTTTTTTCTTTATCCAATAAAAGTGTTTCTGTGAATTTCTAGGGAAAACTTCCTACACAAAATCCCCTTTGCGGTTATGAAGATTTGCACTTAGCATTATGGGCTTACACTGGAGGGAAATACTACTAAGAAGGCCATTGCTGTTTTCAATTTATAAGTTGGCAAATTTAAAGTAAATGTACTAACAATTCCAAATTAAGTTGTTTCCATCTACAGACTCAGTTCTTCTACTTGCTATGTATAAGAGTATAAGGCATCTTATTTTGAAAGTAAAATTAACTTCCAAGATTAATTGATGTCAAGAAAAATTATTGGATTTTAGTGTGTTTTGATAAAGTTTGGCATGTCATGTATATGTAATCCTCATGTATTTCTCCATTTGCAGTATCACTCTTGTTTGAAATCACGGAAAACTGGAATATCACTGCAGATTTAATTCTCCTAGGTCTCTTTAACCACACTGGAGCCCACCAGTTTCTCTTTGTGTTGGTTCTGATAGTTGCTTTCACCTTCCGAGTGCACAATGCCCTCATGCTTCTCCTGAACCTCCTGGACCCCCGACTCCACAGGCCCATGTACTTCCTACTGAGCCAACTCTCCCTCATGGACCTGATGTTGATTTTCACTGTTGTGCCCAAAACGGCTGTTGACTATTTGACCAGCAGGAAGTTTATCTCCCCCACTGGCTGTGGGTTCCAGATCTTCTTCTTCCTCACTCTTGGAGGGGGTGAGTGCTACTCTTGACAGCTATGTCCTATGATCGCAGTGTTGCTGTCTGTCATTCACTGAGATACCCAGTCCTCCTGAGTTCGAAATTATGCCTCAGTATGATTTTGGGGTCTTTGTTCCTCGGTGCAGCTGATGGGCTTGTGCAGGCTGCTGCTACCCTGAATTTCTCATTTTGCAGTGCCCGAGAGATTGATCATTTCTTTTGTGAGGCTCCCCCCCTTGTGCATTTGGCTTGTCTGTGACTTCTGTCTTTGAGTATGTCATGTACATGTACTGTGTGTTAATGTTCCTGATCCCCATTTCTCTCATCTTGATTTCCTATAGTCTTACCCTTGCTGCTGTTCTCCAGATATGTTCTAATGAAGCCCACAGGAAGGCTTTTGACACTTGTTCCTCACATGTCTCCATGGTAGGACTCTTTTTTGGAGCTGCCATTTTTACCTACATGAGACCTAAATCTTACAGGTCAGCTAACCATGATAAGTTTGTGTCAGCGTTTTATACCATCTTCACCCCTGTGTTAAACCCCCCTATCTATATTCTGAGGAACAGTGAGGTCAAGGGAGATCTGAGCAAGGGTATGAATCAGTGGACTCCCTTAAGTCATGAGTAACATTAGATTTATTTGCCCTAAAGTTCAAGATTGTACAGAGTGTGTTTGTAAAATTTACTTGAGAGAGAGTATATACTCATTGGGCTTTGCTTGTGACTCAGCTGGTAAAGAATCTGCCTGCAATGAGGGAGACCTGGGTTTGATACCTGGGCTGGGAAGATCCCCTGGAGAAGGGAAAGCCTACCCACTCCAGTATTCTGACCTGGAAAATTCCATGGACTGCATACTCACTATATCTCTATGTGTTATTTCTGTTTTACTTTAGAATGCATATGGACCTCTGTACTTTGGGATCATTTGCTAAGCTATCATCAATAAATCAGACTATTTGTTATTAAAAATCTGTTAATCACACATCCTTGTTAAAATGTTTCAACACTCCACCTAACAATAAATATTTGTTCAAAGAATGAACAAAGTAGTCAACAAAGTTGAACTTTGTTACTTTTTAAAAAATTGATGTATAACATAAACACTAGAATATTCACAGACACAGGCTTCCCTTCAACCAGTTTCCGTAGTACATGCACTTTTAACATACATCCAGTATCAAGAGACAAAACTTTTGGGCTTCCTCGGTGGCTCAGATGGTAAAGAATCCACTTGCAATGCAGGATATCTGGGTTTGTACATACAGTACCAAGACCAAACCAAAATGTCTCTCATGTCCTTTTTCAGTGAAATCACTCTGCCCAGAGACAAATACCACTCAGATTTGTATCTCTGTCTGTTATTTTAACATGTACTTGAATTTTCTATCAATGAAGCTCTAAAGTATGTATTTTCTTGCCTTTTATATCTTTATTTCAATTTAAAAGTTGTTTAAAGATTCCTACACAAATTTACACTATCAGTAGTTTGTTTCTTTTATAGCTAAGTAATATTTTGTTATGGCATGAATCACCATTTATTTATGTATTATTTTGTTGATAAAGATCTGGGCTATTTCCAGCCTGGAGCTGTTTCTTCCACATGATTGTAGTCATAATGTACTATGGGCCATTTGTTTTCACATACACGAAACCTAAAACGTACCCCACTCCAGGCCAGGATAAGTTCCTGGCAATATTCTATACCATCCTCACTCTGTCTTTCAACCCAATTATCTACAGCTTTAGGAATAAATATGTTCTGGAAGCACTGAAAAATATGCTCAGAAATAACTTTGTTCAGAAAAAAACAGTAGAAAAAACCTTGAAATACATGTTCTCTATTTCCACAGTCATATTTACAGGATGTCTGTTATTCATATCTCTGAAAAGATAATGAAGAATTATTACCTCTTCAAGTGTAGAAAGAAGCAAATATTTCCAAAATCCTTATAATAACAAAGTTTATCACAGGTATTTGTTTTGTGAATATATATATATCTAAAAAATATACCTCCCCTTCTATGGTAACAATTATAATTGCCAAAGTCTCTAATAGAAAGTCAAATATGACCCAATGCTTCTAATTTTCTCCCACTAAAATTTTAAGAATGTGCAAAAATCATCTTTTATAATAAAATCACATTGTATAAATAGTCACATATGTGTTAGTCACTCAGTCACATAACATTTGTGTCCCTCTCTTTGTGACCCCATAGACTTCAGCCCACCAAGCTCATCTGTCCATGGAATTCTCCAGGCAAGAATATTGGAGTAGGTTGCCATTCCTGTCTCCAGGGGATCTTCCTAACCCAGGAATCAAACTCAGGTCTCCTGCATTGCAGGCAGATTCTTTACTGTCTGAGCTATCAGGGTATACAATTTTATAAATAACTGTGTCTCTTTCTCTCTTTATTTATATAGACATATATGTATATTCCATACAAGTATAGAATATACTTATATATTCCATATAGAGAAGATACCCGTTTTCCAATAGATATGGAATATGTATACATATCTATATAAATAGGGGGAAAGAGACATAAATTTTTAATTATATTTCAAACACTACAATGTTATTAAAAATTTAAGGTAACATTGATCAAAGGTGCAGATTACCAGTTTTGAGATAAGTACTAGGGATGTAACAAACAGCATGGTAATTATAATAAAAAATGATATATTGTATATTTGAAAGTTGCTAAAAGAATAGATTTAAAAAACTCATCACAAGGACACAACTGTTAATTGTTGATGATGGATTTTAACTTAACTTATTGTGGTAATCTTTTTCCAATATATGCATGCATACATACACACATGCTAAGTTTTACAATATATGTATGTATGCATATATATATATCAAAGCATCATATTCTATGCTTAAATGTAATACAATATTGTTTGTCAATTATATCTCATTGTAACATAAAGATAATAAAATATATTATCATCAAAATACATTTTATTTGGTATATATTGCTTGTGTTATATTATTAAAATAATATTAATACATGACATTACTTTAGTGGGCTTCCTGGCAGCTCAGCAGTTAAGAATCTGCCTGCCAATGCAAGAAAGGCAGGTTCAATCTATTTGTTGGGAAGATCCCCTGGAGAAGAAATGGAAACCCATCCCAGTGTTCTTGCCTGGGAAATTCCATGGATATAGAAGCCTGGCATGTATAGGCTATGGAACCAAAGAGAACTGGACAAGACTTAGTGACTAAGCAACAACAACAACCAATTTATTTGCTATCATTTAGTTAATATTGTTATAAGAATAACATGTATTAAAAGTTATTTAATAAATAATATGAAATTTCCATTAACATGGGTTCTAAATATAGAAACTGCTTAATTTTGAAATGCACAACTCATTTTTTTTACACAGTGAAATAAGCAATACTGCAAGTAATAATGCATACATATTGAGCCCATCTTTCTCACAGCCAGATCTGTCTTCATTGTGGTACAGAGGAATGTACCACTGCATGGATGAAATGATGTAGAGAACATGCAGTGAAGCAATAGTCTAGTAGACACAAGTGATTTCTGTTCCTACTCTCTCCTGAGCTCTAATGAGGAGGAATTTGGGGAAAAAATTAAAATTATATAAAGTTACAAGCTAGCACTACTGTATCTGTCACTTGGCCCTCTCCTAGAAACTTCCAAAACCTGAAAAGAGTTCACAAGTTCCATTTGAAAAATGCTTGGTTACTAATTCACAATATTTGTCTTAAAAAAGCTTAGTGAGATAACAGAGAACGCAGACAACTATACAGAATCAGAAAATCAATACTGGAACAAAAAGAAAAGTTCAACAAAATTTGAAACTATAAAAGAGAACCAAATGAAATTCTAACACTAGAACTGAAGAACACAGTAATTGAACTGAAAAAGAAAAAAAAAAAAAAATGGTAGACTGAATAGCAGACTCGATCAAGCAAAAGAAAGTATCTATGGGATTGAAAAGAGGTTATTTGAGATTACAAAAAGGAATAATAACAACAATAAAAACTGTAAAAGAAAGTGGAAAAAGACTTATAGCACTTGTGGGATTGTATGTCACTAATATATGTGTTATGGGAATCCCAAAAGGAGGAAAGAAAAAGAAAATAAATGGAAAGTTTATTTCATATAATAAAGGAAAACAGCAAAGAAACTGTAAATCTGAATAGGGAAGTGAACATACAGATCCATGAAGCTCAAAACTCAAAATAAGTTAAACATAAGGAAATCTTCCACCAGACACATTGTAATTCACAAATAAAATATTATTAAAATCTAAGCCGAATCAATATTACTCCTTGTCAAGTAAAAGATGCAATTAATTAACTTACTGAAAGCTATTGGAAATATAAGAACACAAATTATAATCTGCAATAAAATATGTGGTTGAATATTTTCTTGATATCATTGCAACAAAGTAAATAATGTTATTTTCATTATATAGTTTATTACATGAAAAATTTAGCAATTTAATTATAATACAATTATAATTATTATATGACTTTTTTTATCATTGAGTGGACTTTATCAAAAGAATGGTAATTTCAAATAAATTATGTAAACCTAAAATAATGCAGATGACACCACCTTTATGGCAGAAAGTGAGAGGAACTAAAGAGCTTCTTGATGAAAGTGGAAGAGGAGAGTGAAAAAGTTGGCTTAAAGCTCAGCATTCAGAAAACTAAGATCATGGCATCCGGTCCCATCACAGATGGGGAAACAGTGGAAACAGTGGCTGACATTATTTTTCTGGGCTCCAAAATCACTGCAGATGGTGACTGCAGCCATGAAGTTAAAAGATGCTTACTCCTTGGAAGGAAAGTTATGACCAACCTAGACAGCATATTAAAAAGCAGAGACATTACTTTGGCAACAAAGGTTCATCTAGTCAAAGCTATGGGTTTTCCAGTAGTCATGTATGGATGTGAGAGTTGGACTATAAAGAAAGCTGAGCGCCGAAGAATTGATGCTTTTGAACTGTGGTGTTGGAGAAGACTCTTGGGAGTCCCTTGGACTGCAGGGAGATCCACCCAGTCCATCCTAAAGGAGATCAGTCCTGGGTGTTCATTGGAAGGACTGATGTTCAAGCTGAAACTCCAATACTTTGGCCACCTGATGCGAAAAGCTGACTCATTTGAAAAGACCCTGATGCTGGGAGGGATTGGGGGCAGGAGGAGAAGGGGACGACAGAGGATGAGATGGTTGGATGGCATCACTGACTCAATGGACAAGGGTTTGGGTGCACTCCAGGAGTTGGTGATGGACAGGGAGGCCTGGCGTGCTGCGGTTCATGGCGTCGCAAAGAGTCAGACATGACTGAGCAACTGAACTGGACTGAAAATAAACTAAAAATTACTCTCACAAGTGTGATATTTTAAGAATTTATACAAACATTTTCTTATTACATTAAACACATCTCATTTAATTTATTGAATTTTCTGCCAATATAATCATAATAGGAAATAAATTAATATATACAGACATATCAGTTCAGTTCAGTTCAGTCACTCAGTCATGTCTGACTCTTTGCAACCCCATGAACTGCAGCAGGCCAGGCCTCTCTGTCCATCACAGACCCAAACTCATGTTCATTGAGTCGGTGATGCCATCTAACCATCTCATCCTCTGTCATCCTCTTATCCTCCTGCCTTCAATCTTTCCCAACATCATATCATTACTGTGCATTTACTGAAAAACAATATATAAAATATGTGATCTAAAAATTTAGAGACATAATAATATTGGAGGTATCCGAATAAATAATTGGTGTCTTTCTCCAATGACTGATACTAAACACCCCAGGGAAAATTTCTATAGAGGTTGTGTGAACTCATATCCAATCTTGGCTTGTGGCCATCCTGGGCTATTAGTGATTTAACTGATATTATGTAAGTTTCAGTGGATATTCCTAAGTGCCTAAGTGGATGTTAAAAAAAAAAAAAAAGAAAGAATTAAATTGAATTTCAGGTAAAGAAGGCCTAAAATCAAATCACTGTGACCCCTGAGTTTCACTGAAGGCATTTAAAATGTCAGCTGTAGAGATATAAATACTAATACATTTGCTTATAATTATTTCAAAGAATTTTACTCAGAAAATGACTTTGTTCCCATGAAGACGTTTAGACTGTTTTCAACTAATCAAGCCAGTGAGTGTGTGAAAGTGCAGATATAATAAAAGGTACTAATTGTATTTTTATTTCTATTTGCCACCAAAGAGAAGGGACTCTTCAGTTACTATTTAGAGAAGTTTATTCAGAATTAAGTATTTCTGCTTATACTAAGCAATGAATACAGTCAGGCATGCCATTAGCCAGAAAACTCAGAAGGAAAACTTTATTTGACTGATTAGTTTAACAAGGTATATAAAAAATTTATCATAAATTTTATAAAATAAAATATGTATGAGCTGTTCAAATCCTTATAAACATTTTTTAAAGACATGAAGCTCTGTTTAAATCTAACATTTGTTATCATATAATTCCGAGTGTGAATGATTGCGAAATGATGTAAAATATAGTAAAATTGATAAAGACACCTGCTGAGATGATTGTTTAAAAAACAACTCTTCTGGATTCAGGGTGAATAATGCATAAGACTACACTCATCTATACCATATAATAAAATATGAATGAAATAATTATGATATTCTATGATAAAGCATACAATAAAATTTCATATGAATTCAAATAGTACTTCAAATATGAAATTTATGTGACTATAATTGAAATAAAATATGCATAGAAAAAAAAGAAAGTTGAATAATAAACAATATTCATTAAAGAAGTGAGGATTCATTGTATCCATAGCCTGTGATATATCCTCTGCACATGGGAAATAGTGAAGCCAAGAAAAGAATTGTTTAAAACAGCATAGGTAACATAAATTATAATCTCTAGGAGTAGACATCTTTTCATGCAAGCACACTGTATAATAACATGGAAGCTGACTCTACTGTATGAACCTCTTTGGCAGTGTTGACTACTGTTCAGATTGAAATCATTCAGGACTTAAGGTAATCAGTTTAGGAAATGAGTGATGTAATATATATAAGAGTTGGTTAAACTAAGAAATAGAAGGTTTTAAATGAAGTTCAGCATCAAGCGTGTGATTGCACCTTTTAAAATACTGTTCAGTAAAAATTGTACAGTATGAAATGAACAACACAAAGTAGTTTTGGACCTGATTCATAAATATGATTTCTGAAAGGAAAGTGATATGAAGTTTTTGGAAGAGATAGAGCCAAATCATATTTAGTATGCTTTGGATGTGCTAATGTTATATTTGAAGAATAATAGAACACTTAGGGATCCAAACCTCAACAAAGTTTATAGAGGACAGCTTTTCTTATTTCTTGCTAATTGAATTTTTTGTTTATGAATGAAGGGTGATTACATGGTACTGTTGTAATCTTAATACTGCTTCCTACTCATTCTTTGACCCTAAATGAATTCACAATTTCTAAGTAAAATCTAAAAATTACTTGTCTAGATTTCATATAAAAATATAAAATTAAATAAATAATGAAGGCAAACAATAATGGCTATTATTACCTGTCTGTGGATATATTTTGATCATTTGTATCCATAAATTCTATATGCATTTGAATGAAAGCTTCTAGAAATAACCCACTCATTAACCATATGTTTAGTGATAGTTATCCTTTTTTTATACTTTTGAACAAACTGTATAATTGAAGAGACTTACACTTTTAATTTGCATATTTTATTTATTTATTATTATTTAATATCAATGCTAAGAAATAGAGGAAGAAAATAGAAATAGAGGAAACCAATAAAATGGGAAAGGCTAGAGATCACTTCAAGAAAATTAGAGATACCAAGGGAACATTGCATGCAAAGATGGACACAATAAAGGACAGAAATGGTATGGACCTAACAGAAGCAGAAGATATTAAGAAGAAATGGCAAGAATACACAGAAAAACTGCACAAAAAAGATCTTCATGAGCCAGATAATCACAATGGTGTGATCACTCACCTAGAATCAGACATCCTGGAATGTGAAGTCAAGTGGACCTTAGGAAGCATCACTATGAACAAAGCTTATGGAGGTGATGGAATTTCAATTGAGCTATTTCAAATCCTAAAGGATGACACTGTGAAAGTGCTGCACTCAATATGCCAGCAAATTTAGAAAACTCAGCCACAGTTTAGAAATTTAGAAAACTTCCAGCCTGTGGCCACAGGACTGGAAAATGTCAGTTTTCATTCCAACCCTAAAGAAAGGCAATGCCAAAGGATGTTCAAACTACCACACAATTGCACTCATCTCAAACGCTAGCAAAGTAAGCCTCAAAATTCTGCAAGGCAAGCTTCAGCAGTATGTGAACCATGAACTTCCAGATGTTCAAGTTGGATTTAGAAAAGGCAGAAAAATCAGAAATCAAATTGCCAACATGTGTTGGATCACTGGAAAAGCAAGACAGTTCCAGAAAAACAACTACTTCTGCTTTATTGACTATGCCAAAGCCTTTGACTGTGTGGATCACAATAAACTGTGGGAAAATCTTCAAGAGATGAGAATACCAGACCACCTGACCTGCCTCCTGAGAAATGTATGCAGGTCAAGAAGCAACAGCTAGAACTGAAAATGGAACAACAGACTGGTTCTGAATAGGAAAAGGAGTGTGTCAAGGCTATGTATTGTCACCCTGATTCAGTTCAGTTCAGTTCAATGGCTCAGTCGTGTCTGACTCTGCAGCCCCATGAATCGCAGCATGCCAGGCCGCCTTGTCCATCACCAACTCCCGGAGTTTACACAAACTCATGTCCATCTAGTCGGTGATGTCATCCAACCATCTCATCCTCTGTCGTCCCCTTCTCCTCCTGCCCCCAATCCCTCCCAGCATCAGGGTCTTTTCCAATGAGTCAACTTTTCACATGAGATGGCCAAAGTATTGGAGTTTCAGCTTTAGCGTCAGTTCTTCCAATGAACACCCAGGACTGATCTCCTTTAGGATGGACTGTTTGGATCTCCCTGCAGTCCAAGGGACTCTCAAGAGTCTTCTCCAACACCACAGTTCAAAAGCATCAATTTATCAGCACTCAACTTTCTTCACAGTACACCTCTCACATCCATTGTGACCACTGGAAAAACCATACCCTTGACTAGATGGACCTTTCTTGGCAAAGTAATGTCTCTGCTTTTTAATGTGCTCTCTAGGTTGGTCATAACTTTCCTTCCAAGGAGTAAGTGTCTTTTAATTTCATGGCTGAAATCACCATCTGCAGTGATTTTGGAGACCAAAAAAATAAAGTCTGACACTGCTTCCACTGTTTCCCCACCTATTTCGCATGAAGTGATGGGACCAGATGCCATGATCTTAGTTTTCTGAATGTTGAGCTTTAAACCAACTGTTTCACTCTCCTCTTTCACTTTCATCAAGAGGCTTTTTGGTTCCTCTTCACTTTCTGCCATAAGGGTGGTGTCATCTGCATATCTGAGGTTATTGTTATTTCTCCCGACAATCTTGATCCCGGCTTGTTTCTTCCAGCCCAGCGTTTCTTATGATGTACTCTGCATACAAGTTAAATAATCAGAGTGACAATATACAGCCTTGACGTACTCCTTTTCCTATTTGGAACCAGTCTGTTGTTCCATGTCCAGTTCTAACTGTTGCTTCCTGACCTGCATACAGGTTTCTTAGGAGGCAGGTCAGGTGGTCTGGTATTCCCATCACTTTACGTATTTTCCACAGTTTATTGTGATCCGCACAGTCAAAGGCTTTGGAATAGTCAATAAAGCAGAAATAGATGTTTTTTTGGAACTCTCTTGCTTTTTCAATGATCCAGCGGATGTTGGCAATTTGATCTCTAGTTGTTCTGCCTTTTCTAAAACCAGCTTGAACTTCTATGCAGAGTGCATCATGTGAAATGCTGGGCTGGATGAAGCACAAGCTGGAATCAAGATTACTGGGAGAAATATCAATAACCTCAGATATGAAGATGACATCACCCTTATGGCAGAAAGCAAAGGATAATTTAAGAGACTCTTGATGAAAATGAAAGAGGAGAGTGAAAATGTTGGCTTAAAATTCAACATTCATAAAACTAATTTCATGCCATTGAGTCCCATTTCTTCATGGCAAAAGATGGGGAAACAATGGAAACAGTGAGACGCTTTATTGGGTGGGGGGCTCTAAAATCACTGCAGATGGTGCCTGCAGCCATGAAATTGAAAGATACTTACTCCTTGGAAGAAAAGCTATGACCAACATAGAGAGCATATTAAAAAGCAGAGACATTGTTTTGCCAACAAAGGTGTGTCTAGTCAAATTTACGGTTTTTCCAGGAGTCATGTACAGATGTGAGATTTTGACCCTGAGCACTGAAAAATTGATGCTCTTGAACTGTGTTGTTGAAGAAGGTTCTTGAGATTCCCTTGGACTGCAAGGAGATCCAACCTGTCAATCCTAAAGGAAATCAGTTATGAATATTCATTGGAATGACTGATGCTGAAACTGAAAGCCCAATACTTTGGTCACCTGATGCAAAGAACTGACTCACTGGAAAAGACCCTGATGAGGGAAAGTTGAAGGTGGGAGAAGAGGACAACAGAGGATGAGATGGTTGGATGGCATCGTTACAGGGAAGCCTGACCTGCTGCAGTCCATGGAGTGGCAAAGAGTCAGACATGACTGAGCAACTGAACTGAACTGAACTCAAGTGAAACATTGAGTGAAAAATATTTAAGTAAACATCTTGTATGATTTTGTGAATATAAAATGGATTGTAGCATAAAGAAATAATTTGAAAACGTGTAATTGTAGTGAATGACAAATCAGGTGAATGTAAATGATATTGATAAAGATGCTAAAATTCAGAGCTACTCTCAATGATATTTTATACCCTGGCATATGCTGATTTTTATGTTTTATCTCCTAGATGGCCTGTAATATCCCATGTTTCCTTGTACCTGTTTTGCTTAAAATATTTAGACTTGGATACTTATGTTCTTTATGCTTAAATTTCCTGTAAATAGATAAGATGCATGTGTATCTAGTTTTAAAATTAAGCTCTCTCTTTCATATATCTGTGTTTTAAAACAGAATACATACATTCTTATTGCAAGACAAAATTGAAAAACATGTTGTTATAATCAGTTTCTGTCTTTGAAATTATCTGTTAATTACTAGTTTACCCAATTGTGTTTATTCACCACTGCAAAATTTCACTGAATAATATGAATTAGAACACACAAACATATAAATACAAATATACTCTGTGTATTCTAGATCTCATTATATGTAAAAGTATTGTTCTCTAACTATATACCTTTAAAACTTAGAAATATACATTATTTGAATATTAAGTACTATCACTAAAATCCCTAAATCAGTTAATTAATTAACTGGGTGAACAAGTCCTTATTCACCATTGGCTCTTCTTTAGCAAAACCTATTGTGGAAACACACTGAACTAAACTGACCTGAATCCAATCTCAGTTATCCACCAAAGTGCATTCTCTGCTTGTTAAAGGGATATTTGAAGTTGAAATGAAAATATTAAATTAGATTATCTTCAGTTAATCCAAAAGAAGTATATTGGGAGGGTATGACTCAGCCACACCCAAGGTATATAAGGTGTGTACATACTCAACACACCCAAGTTGATTCTGAACCTCCCAAGGGCTTCAGAGACTGCCACAACCAGAGAAGAGCAGACACATTTCAAGTGACCACCTACTCACCTGAATTCCATCAAGACAGAGTAAGTGCCAACTTTCTTCATTTCCTACATCAGGCCCTGTGACTGCAGAAAAAAGAGTGCAAATGGAGGTAAATTGAAGGAAACCTGATTCTTGCGTATTTGTGAGTTTATTGCTGCTTTGTTATTCATCTTTCAATTAGTTTCATGAGAATATTTACAACCATTAGAAAGTATGCAGTCCACCTTTCTTTTCTCTGCAAATATTCACTTATTTAATTCTCATAGTGAGGCTGTGGAAGGTGTTATGACCATACTCATCTCACTGAGCAGGCACTGAGACACTGCTTGGCAGCTAACCTGGAAAGGGATCCACAGTTGTAACTTTAGAGCTAGGAATGAGAACCCAGCACTGTGGCCCCTGGATCCATGACCTTCACAGCAGTTCTGATCTGCTTGATGTATCTCTCTCACAAATTTTTGATTTAATGAGATTATGTGTCTAATCTGATATTTCATTTTAGGCAGAGTATTTCTCATCTCTAGAAGTTCCATAGGCTGCTAATATCTTCCTATCATCTCCTTATATTACTGCTTCCTCTGCATGCTTGATCACAGGGAGTCCATTTCTAGTGGCTGGTGTTAATCTGACTCTACTAATTCTTCCATCTGTGTCATTTTGAGTCTATGGATTAACTTTCTGCTATTGGCGAATGAATTTGTTTTGATGCATGGCTGGTAATTCTAAGTGGGAGATCTGCAGTGTTCATTTTGGGGTGCTAGATATTCTATGTTCCTTTAACTAACAATGTTGGCCTCTGTTCTGGTGCAGAGAAGGTACTTCAAAACAGTTTGAGACTTTTGAGGATTGCTTTAAGTCTTCCGTTAGCTGGGGCCAGAACAGACTTCAGTCTGGATAATTTGGCCCCACTACTGAGGCAATACCACTTCTGTGCAGTATATGTATGGAAATCCTTGGATTAGGGATTTAGTTTTCGTTCTGGTTGCTGGTGACAAATATCCTGCATGGCCTGTGTCTCCAACAATTTTCCAGCCTACTTTTTTCCAGTGATTCTGATCCAGTCCAAGCACTTCCCACCCACACAGTGTTCATGTATCTTTGGACAGGAGACCTCCCTGCTGAGAAACTTTATCTGGCCCTTGTAAATCCCCTTCACTTGCTTTTTTCTTTAAAACCACTATTCTGTGTTCCTATTGTCCCATGACTGAAAACCACCAGTTCTGTAGTTCCTCTGGCTTTTTTTCTGGTTCAATGCTGGGGTGAAAAAAAGAGCACTCTGCTGTGTTTTAAAATAACTCATTGGTTAATAGTTTGCAACTTATGTTCTATGTTATTGTAAAATGTTTTATAGGTCTGTTCTTAAGATTTAATATTGTTAACAGTTTCAGTCCATGCTGTGATTGGCTAATTATTTAAGACATCACAGGAAAGTTGTTAAGAGATTATTTACTATGTCAATATGTCAATTAAAAAATAAAGATGGTGATAATTCAGCTGAAATTATAGCCACCCCCAGGATGTAGAGAAGCTAAAAGAAACCTAAGGAGCTGAAATGCCCTCAGGTATGATGTTCTCAGTCATGTTTAATCAGAGAAAACTTTCTATCTTACCTCCTTCATCTTCTCAATATTCCAGGCCCCAGGGATGATAGGGCTTCCCAGAGTCCTGGGGCTGTCTGTTCCTGCCACCAACCCTGAGGACTGGAGGCAGGGAAAGTCCCACTGGGGGGTGGAAAGTGAGCCCCTTATCAGCAGAGCCCTCCCAGGCAGTAAATTAACCTCAAAACCCTGTCAATATGCTTTGCAGTTAAATTATGCAAGTTGAATAATGTCAGGCTGGCAGATGCTTCCTTACCTATTCCAATCACTGTATGGCTTAGACATTAGGACTCAAAACAGGACTATGAATCCCTTTCATCACCTCCTAACTAGCTAAAGGCATGGTTGAATCTATCAGTAGAGGGAGGGTCTCTGAGAAATCCTCAGTACCATTTTTCTAGATTCCATATATGTGCATTAGAATATGATATTTATCTTTCTTTTTCTGACTTACTTCACTCTGTATAACAGGTTTTAGCTTCATCCACCTCACTAGAATTGACTCAAATATGTTCCTTTTTATGACTGAGCAATATTCCATTGTGTATATGTACCACAACTTCTTTATCCATTCATCTGTCAATGGACATTTAGGTCACTTCCATGTTCTAGCTATTGTAAATAATGCTGCAAAGAACAAAGGGATACATGTATCTTTTTCAATTGTTCTTTCCTCAGGGTATATTCCTAGTTTTATTTTGCCTATAAAACTGTGGGATTAGCTAGATTTTCCTCACTCTGGAATTAAAATAATTTCTGGCATTAAGGATCTTTCTCATGGACCACATCAGTAGCATCTTGAGGGGTAACCCTACTCACACAGTTCTTGATATTCACACCAAATCTCCTTATAGGGGCTTACTGGACAGAAGAGATTTCCCTGGTGGAAGGGTCCCTAGTCAAAGGATAATGGTGCTACAGTCCCAGGAAAATGTGTCTATGCCCAGGCCTGTCAGTGACTGATATGTGGGTAGATTGCCCCTGTAGTGATTCCTGGCTGTGTCCTTCTGCTTTCAGTTTGATACATAAGTAGTGGTTCTGAACCAAATCCAACAACAGACACATTTTTTCTTGTCTATCCAGGGGCAAGGTAACAGAGCTCCTCTAGTGATCCATCAACCAATCGATAGCTCTCATCAAGCCTGTCTTTTCCATGGGAAAACAATGTTCTGCAAGGACCTGCAGTACTATTTTTTGGGGGGTGTGGAGGCTTATTTTACTGATTGTTAGAAAAGTGAATTAGTAAAGCTGCATGTGTGTAAATGACAATCAATGTTCAACAGGAGGATTTGTAAAAGTAGGATCTACAGAAAAGTAAAATAATGTTCATAAATTTGACACAAAGTGATTGTACAAGATTTCATTGAGTGAAATTACATGCACATTATATCTCTACTATTTCTATTTTAATTTGAAATAACAAAGGCTTCCAGCTTCAAATTATTTGCTAAACTGTCATCAAGAAATCAAGCTGTGGATTTTTAAAAGTCTGTTAATCACAAATCCTGATTGAAATGTTTCAACACCACACCTCACAATAAATATTTGTTCAAAAAATGAACTAAGTAGTCAATGCTGAGTTTGTTGATTTTTTTTAATTGAGGTATAATTTATAAACAGAATACTCACATGTGAAGAGTGTCTTTCAACCAGTTTCAACAGTATCTGTACCTTAACTAATGTGCCACAGCAAGAGACAAAACATTCACCAGACCAGATATGTTCCTCATGCTGTTTTCTGATGAAATCCCTCAACTTAGATACAAACACTGGTCTGACTTCTATTTCTGTTAATCTATAGTAGACTTTCATACCAATGAAAATATACAGTGCTTTTCTTCTATTTGTGGATCTTTCAACTTAATATTATATAAAGAATCTATCATATTTTTACCTGTATCAGTAAGTTTTTTTCTTTAAATTGCTCCTTGTCAGAATATTATATAATCATTTATTTACACACCATTTTGTTGATAGACATCTATTTTTTTTTCAGCCTGGAACTGTTGTGACTAAAGCTGCTAATAATCAGTTTTGTGTGTGTATAATCATGTTTTTATTTCTTTTGGTAGATGCATGATTAATTTTTTACTGATCTATTTTTAAAGTGGATATTTGATTTTAAGCTCCCACCAAAAAAGCACATGAGTAGCAGTTGCTTCAAATTGGTAACAATTGTGGGTGTTACTAACCCTCTTCATCTGGTCTATTCTATTTAATGTAGTCACTCATTTGGTCTTAATTAGTATTTCATTTGATGTGCAATGATTCTCTGGACTTTTGCCTTACTTTATTACCTATTTTATATCTTCCTTTGTAAATGATCTGTTTATACTTTGAAAACAAACAAACAAGAAACATACAGATGCTTCTAAAGTAAATAGAACTCAGTTGTTTACTGATAGACAACACAAAATATTCATGGGAATATTTGGAATTTTTAAATAAAATTATATTGGGTCACTTATATTTTATATTTTCTGACTTTTTGGTTTTCAGTTAATTCTTTAGTATTGAATATTTTCTATTTAAATTGGATATGTTTATAATGAATCTCTTCCACCACTTCCATTAGGCTTGAAACTATATTTGTTTGTGTATTTCAATTATTCACTACAACAAAATACTTTCATTCTACCAATGGAATCAAGTCATTGAAAATTTGAAACATGTTTCTAGTAGGTACTCTTTGCCCAAAGATGAAGAAAAGAAATTGGTTACACAAAAATTTAATATTTTGGTGTTTATGGTATATTTATTACCTTCTCCTGCTAAATGAGTTGATGTTGTTCAGTTGCTAAGCTATGTCCAAATTTTGGGGTTTTTTCAGTCTGGAGCTGTTGTGAATAAAGTCGCTATTAATTATTTATGTGTGTGTGATCATATGCAGTTCATGGTCTTGTAGCACACAGGCTCCACTGTCTTTCACTATCTCCTAAAGTTTGCTCAAATTCATGTCCACTGAGTCAAGTGATGCAATCTAACCATCTCATCCTCTACCATGCTCTTCACCTTTTGCCTTCAATCATTCCCAACATTGGGATCTTTTCAAACGAGTCAGCTCTTCCCATCAGGTGGTCAAACTATTGGAGATTTGGCTTCAGCATCAGTCCTTCCAATAAACATTCAGGGTGGATCTCCCTTAGTATTAACTGGTTTGATCTCCTTGGAGTCCACAGGACTCTCAAGAGTCTTCTCCAGCACCACAATTCAAAAGCAATGATTCTTTGGCACTCAGCCTTCTTTATGTTCCAACTATATACTTACAATAATTTTCAGCCAGGATATTTGCTATATTTAAAGAGGCCATTGCTTTTACAAAGCAAATAGTTGCAAATAAAAACTAATACTGTGGCATCTGGTCCCATCACCTCATGGCAAATAGATGCGAAAAAAGTGGAAACGCTGTCAGATTTTATTTTGTTGGGCTCCAAAATCCCTTCGGATAGTGACTGCAGCCACAAAATTAAAAGATGCTTCTTGCAGGAAAAGAAATGTCAAACCTAGACAGCATATTAAAAAACAGAGACATTAATTTGCCCAAAAAGGTCTTTATTGTCAAAACTATGTTTTTTCCAGTAGTCAGGTATGGATGTGTGAGTTGGACCATAAAGAAGGCTGAATACCATAGGATTGATTCTTTAAAATTGTGGTGTTGGAGAAGACTCTTGAGAATCCCTTAACAGCAAGGAGATCAAACCAGTCTATCCTAAATAAAATCAACACTGAATATTTATTGGAAGGACTAATACTGAAGCTCCAATACTTTGGCCACCTGATGTGAGCCGACTCATTAGAAAAGATCCTGTTGCTGGGAAAGATTGAGGGTAGCATGAGAAGGGGGCAACAGAAGATGAGATAGTTGGATGGCATCATCAACTCAATGGACATGAGTTTGAGCAAACACTGGGAGATGGTGAAGGATAGGGAAGCCTCATGTGCTGCAGTCCATGGAGCTGCAAAGAGTCAGACATAACTTAGTGACTGAATAACAGCAAAAGTACATCTCTCACTCATATATATATACATATACATATACATGTATATATATATATAAACACACTTATATTTATATATGTGTGTGTATTTGCTGTCCAAAAACAAATCAATTAAATATAAACTATAACAAAATAGTTTAAAATGACATTTTTAAGTGAGCTTTTGTCAGTATTGATGATCTCAGTCCTACTTTTCACAACATTTTACTTTTTGTGAATAACATTTTTTTCAGAATTGTTTTCTCTATCTCACATGAATTAAAGAGAAGTATGGTCTAAAGAAGACAATATCAAAGATCATATGGGACAAAACCAGTTTTGAGGTTTCAAATTGTAGGTGGCTCCTAGAGATTTAGAAGAAAGGCTTGTTGGTGAATTTGTCTTGACCCTGAATGTCATGTTTCAGATTCTCTAATGGAATCCAGACATTTAATGGTACTTTAAGTCTTGTTTATTTCCGCTAAACTTAATCTTTCTTGATCAAAGGATAATTTCAGTAAATATTTTATTTAATAGACCCTAAGACATTAAATGGATTTGTTAAAACCTCATTGAGATGGAGAAAATACAGTTTACTATGATAAAATAGCTATGATAATATCAATAAACAAGCATATTTTATTCATTAATTAAATTATGAATTCAATTTGCTTTACATTTCACTTTTATTCCCTTGTTTTAGTTACTGTCAAGCATCATGAAGAAGGTTCAATTTTAGTTATTTTCAACAGAAAGAATAGTACACATAGTTAGGAGGCTAGATCTGTTCAGGCGCCTTATGAGGTTAGATCTCCCAGTAGACTGGGAGGTCAGCCTCTCAGATAACTCTTAGGAACTGCATCAAATAGGTAAGGTAGGATTTTTGGTTTTTTCTGGGAGATACATGAAGCGAAGCATTAAATGATTAGTGTTAATCACAAAATAGTGACACCCCAGATCACTGATTTGTGTGCTTTCCTATGCAGAGGAAGATGCATAATTAGATAATTTGAGTATTTTTTATTAATCTGCATAACCTTGGAAATGTTGCTTAATGCCTTTGGGCCCCAATCAGTTTGTGATGATTAAATAATAATTGCAACATGCTAATAAATTCAAAATGCTTGAAATCTTGTCTGAAATTTGAAAATGCTAAACAAATTTTAGCTGCCAAACTAATTATTTGTAAAGCTAATATATTTACTGAATGTTTTTTGCTCTATTCCTTTATATAGTCAGTTTATTTGGTGATCCTTTAATTGACTCATGAGTCTGATAAAAATAAAAATAAGCAGAATCACTTAGGGGATGTGAGTTCATCTTTTCAGTCTGCTCCCTGAAATAGGCAGTCTGTGGAATAATCGGGTTTGTCTATTGACACCCAAACTCCCAGGAGACTCTCAATGCAGCAGCAAGTGATGCTCATCCAACTGACCTGTGCTGGAGCTTCTACTTAGTGTAAGTGACAGGCCATATACAGAAACATTAAAAAACAGTGTACTCTCAAGCCTCTGAGAGTAGAAATAAAATATGCAAAGAAAAGAGGGATTGATGGGAAACAGATCAGAGAAGGTAGTATCCCCCCTTCTTCATCAAATATCTTATACCAACTCTTCTTGAGAAAACCTGCTCTGTCTCAGTGACCCCACCTCCCTCCACACAAAGTATTTCATCATGTTTCCTTTGTTGCCTCCTTTGTTGTCCCATGGGGAAATGACTTTCTATGCTGCCTTATCAAAGGTTGGCTGTTTTCCTTCTCAGAAACCACAAACCACAAGACTCAAGGTGGTTCGTGTCCTCCCTGTTTCTCCTTGCTCCTCCCAAATCTGTCCTCCATCTCCCTATAAACCCTCAGCTATTTCGTAGCAAATGCCTAGATTGAGGTATCATTCTATGTCTCTGAGTCACTCTGGAAGAGATGATATTGAAACAGACTGCTGAATGGTGTGAGCAAAGACCAGGCGCCATCCGGAAGGGAGCTGATGGTAGCTTCTGAGGCACCAGTGAGGCTAATGTGCTAGATGTGAAAGATTCAGCAAGAATTTCCTGTTCTGTGTGCTATTAAACTGGTAAAGTGGAATGGGGTAAGATGTGGCCATGAGAGACTTCAGAGACCAGGATAAGAACGAATACATAGATTATGTTCAGAGTGTAAAGAGTACAAATAAACTTAGACAGCAAAGCTCAAACATAGTATCCTGGCAGTGCTGTCTATTTCTGAGTAAGAGAGAAAAGCAAGCAGGAAAGATTTAAAGAGAGCAAGGAAGTCTCCACAGAAAGAAAGATTTAACATAAAATCTTAGAGAGTGAAATGTCACAAAGCCCTTTGAAATGAAATGTTTTGTGGAAGAAGAATATGGGTGTGGACAAAAGTGCAAAAAAAAAAAAAAACTATGTTGTATAAATATAAGTAATTCAGCTTTATGGGAAATGGGAACTAAAGATGAGAAATTTTATATTTTCTTTCTCTTTCTTTCTCTCTTCCTTTTTCCTTCCTTAATTCTTTTCTTCCTTCCTTCCTTTCTCTCTGTCACAAAATGTAAACCAACAGGTTGTTTAACTTCTTCAAATGGTGTTCCAGAAAGAATAACTTGATCTAGGGCAAAATATATTGAAGTGGGTATGTATGGTTGGAGTCAGAAAAGTACTTTAATGTTCATTGAAATATAATAATTTCAATTTCTATCTCATAAAGTAAATGCTAAGTATTTTGAATCAAATATACTAGAATTACACTATGATTATATCCAAACTTTATGATCTGGTAGGAATTTCAAAGATAACAATTACCACAGAGTACCCTTCTGCATTTTCCCTTCCCAAGCAATTTCTTCAATAGTTTGGTCAGTTATTTCACTTTAATACCCTCATATTTTCATGATCAATAGTAAACTGCCCAATGACCCACAGTTCTGTGCTTTTGATTGGACTTTGTTTCCTATACAACTCTCTAGGAAGACTGCAGAACCAAGCATTGTCACATTCAGATTCTAACTAGCAGGATGAAGGAACAAGAAAAGTTCATGTCTCCAGTTCAAACACTCTTCTGATGTCAAAATTTTACTTAATTGGCCACACTTTACTGGACTTAAGGAGAGTTGAAAGTTTGCAATATTGTCTTAGTGGTGCTGAACCTGTACAGGTCTATTTAATTAAAAGACAAGAGTAGAATTGCTGCCTTAGAACCACTATGGCCACATAAGGTATGCAGCCCATGAGAAGGAATAATGTGTGAGAGGATTTACATAAAATAAGAGATGGTGATTTGCACAAGAAAGATGGAAGACATAAAGATAAATCGGAATAATTTTCTGATTTCTGGCTGAGGCAGTTATACATGGTAATACCACTTACTGTTTCAGGGGGCTTACTTGGGAGTTTCAATGTTGCTAGAGAGACAGGAAAAAGGGGTAGAAGTAAGATCACCCAGTGTTAACTCCTTGGGACACAATGCAGTCCTCTGAAAAGTCTGAAGGGCAAGAAGTGCATAATGACACCATCCCTATTATAAAGTGAAATGGTGAACAGGTCAGTGATTTGATTTCATAATAAAAAAGCATTGTTTTACTTTCTCACATATTCCTGTATGTGTGTAAATGTGTGAGGAAGCCAACCCACACATTCTCATTCAATATGTTGATTTGGAATCATTCCCAGAGAACCTCCTGGATCAATTTTATTAAGCAGTGAGTGCCAATATACTTCTGACTCACCGCATTGAAATCTGCTTTTATTTCCATGGTCATATTCTCCCATAACCTGGAGATTCTCTCTCTCTCTCAGCTTAGTGAAGTGAGTGAAGTCACTCAGTCTTGTCTGACTCTTTGCAACCTCATGGACTGTAGCCTACCAGGGTCCTCCATCCATAGGATTTCCCAGGCAAGAGTACTGGAGTGGGTTGCCATTTTCTTCTCCAGGGGATCTTCCTGACCCAGGGATTGAACCCAGGTCTCCTGCATTGTAGGCAGATGCTTTACAGTCTGGGCCACCAAGGAGGTCCTCTCAGCTTGCTAAGAAATAATTGCTAAATGCATGTTTAAATTAAAAAGAAGTAATACACTGATTATAGAAATACTAATATACTAATGATAGAAATATTGATATACTAATTATATAAATAATAGTAAGAACAATAATCACTGTTTTTGAGTATTTACTATATGCCAAGTTTTGTTCCACGTGTGTGCATAAGTGCATGTGTATGTGTTATTTAATATATTGTTTAATGTGGCTCATTTAATCTTAAAATCAACTATATGTCAAGGCACTGTTATCATCCTTATTTAAAAGAAATTGATTTCAGATATATTTTAATGTCTTATAGGTGCTTTGCTCTATAATGAGACATAAAATTAAATATTTAAAATATATATCTGAATTGTATTTTCATTTTTATCTCTTCAAAACATTAGGAAATGTTTGGCTTATGTTGTTACTTTGCTAAGATAATTACTTGAGTCAAAAGCATACACACTACCAGGTTAGCAATATCTTTTATACATTTATTGTACCCATATTCCATATTAGTTCAGTTCAGTTCAGTCACTCAGTCATGTCCAACTCTTTGCAACCCCGTGAACCACAGCATGCCAGGCCTCCCTGTCCATCATCAACTCTGGGAATCCACCCAAATTCATGTCCAATGAGTCGATGATGCCATCCAACAATGTAATCTCATCCTCTGTTGTCCCATTCTCCTGCTGCCCTCAATCTTTCCCAGCATCAGGATCTTTGCAAATGAGTCAACTCTTTGCATCAGATGGCCAAAGTATTGGAGTTTCAGCTTCAACATCAGTCCTTCCAATGAACACCAAGGATTGATCTCCTTTACGATGGACTAGTTGGATCTCCTTGCAGTCCAAGGGGCTCTCAAGAGTCTTCTCCAACATGACAATTCAAAAGCATCAATTTGTCGGTGCTCAGCTTTGTTTATAGTCCAACTCTCACATCCATACCTGACCGCTGGAAAAACCATAGCCTTGACTAGACAGACCTCTGTTGGCAAAGTAATGTCTTTGCTTTTTAGTATGCTATCTAGGTTGGTCAAACTTTCCTTCTAAGGAGTAAGCATCTTTTAATTTCATGGCTGCAATCACCATCTGCAGAGATTATGGAGCCCAGAAAAATAAAGTCAGCCACTGTTTCCACTATTTCCCCATCTATTTGCCATGAAGTGATGGGACCGAATGCCATGATCTTAGTTTTCTGAATGTTGAGCTTTAAGCCAACTTTTTCACTCTCCTCTTTCACTATCGTCAAGAGAATCTTTAGTTCTTCACTTTCTGCCATAAGGTGGTGTCATCTGCATATCTGAGGTTACTGATATTTCTCCCCAGCAATCTTGATTCCAGCTTGTGCTTCCTCCAGCCCAGCGTTTCTCATGATGTACTCTGCATATACGTTAAATACAGTCTTGACATACTCCTTTTCCTATTTGGAACCAGTCTGTTGTTCCATGTCCAGTTCTAACTGTTAACTCCTGACCTGCATATAAGTTTCTCAAGAGGCAGGTCAGGTGGTCTGGTATTCCCATCTCTTTTAGAATTTTCCAGTTTATTGTGATCCACACAGTCAAAGGCTTTGGCATAGTCAATAAAGCAGAAATAGATGTTTTTCTGGAACTTTCTTGCGGTTTCAATGATCCCGCAGATGTTAGCAATTTGATCTCTGGTTCCTCTGCCTTTTTAAAACCAGCTTGAACATCTGGAAGTTCACAGTTCATGTATTGCTGAAGCCTGGCTTGGAGAATTTTGAGCATTACTTTACTAGCATGTGAGATAAATGCAACTGTGCAGTAGTTTGAGCATTTTTTGGCATTGCCTTTCTTTGGGATTGAAATGAAAACTGACCTTTTCCAGTCCTGTGGCCACTGCTGAGTTTTCCAAATTTGCTGGCATATTGATAAAAACTTTATATCATTTCTAAAAAAGATTTTTTTAAAGTGTTTGATATGAGAATGCTTTGCAATATTAATTTTGTGCAAAGCATTTATATGTGAGTGCAGCACTTTCACAGCATCATCTTTCAGGATTTGAAATAAGTCACCTTATTTCATATCAGCTTATTAAGAATGAGTAATGATTTTGTTCTATTCATATTTAAGGGAATTCAATGTCTGATTATTGCTTTGTCCCTGAAATTTCATTGCAATTAGTTGAATTATTAGTAACAATGAGATATTTTGATTGGTTTGCACATCAACCAAATCTGATGCTCAATATTTTGTGATAGAACTTATAAATATCATATAGATGAGTCATTGATATTATAAGCCTATAGGAAACTTTTACAAATAAAAATAGCAGTCATAGAGTATAAAATATAAATGCTTTTTACAGAATTAATATTGCAAAGCATTCTCATATCAAACACTTTAAAAAAATCTTTTTTAGAAATGATATAAAGTTTTTATCTTTTCTTTGCCTTTTGGTCAAAACTTTAAAGACCAATTATAGGAGCACACAAACAATTATCTTCTAAATATGTAGGCTCAACTATACTCTATTAAGTATGTTTATAAATATTGTATACATTTAATATATAATAATACTATACATATTAATATCTTAAGATTAGTGATTGGCTTCTACTTAAATCTTAGTTTGCAGAAATGTTCTATAAACCTAATTTAAATAATAAGAAGTCTACTAGAAAAATGAAAAAATGTATTATGAGTCAAGTCAAAATGCATTGATATATACTATATTTTGAGAATCTTGATAAATTCAAAATGATGAAAATGATTTGAGTGTAGTACATTCGCTGAATAAAGAATACAAAGTATTTCTATTTCCTATAAGGAAAGACTGAAACATACTGCTTTTATAATTTAAAATAATACCTAAAAATTATATCATTTTCTATGTAGATTCCAAGCATTTAGAATATAAAAGGATGTAAGCTATGTGTTACATCTCTTTTCTAGCATTTAGTATTGGTAAACTGAGAAAATTTGAACCTAAATGGAGTGGGAAAGACTTGACCTTGAGTAAGACTTGTATATATGTGAAAGTCTGTTATGTAACATGTGTTTACTCCACTTTTTAGCTTTGAGTAAGGAGGCTCACCACTTGAACATTCCTCCTTGAATTTAAGAACAGCTTTCATTCCAGATCTTGGAAGTCACAGACATTTTTTTTCCATCTGTCCAGTTTCATTGCAGAATATTCAGATGCCTGATTGACCAATTAATCTGTTTTACAATAAATGGTTGCAAAAATTTTAGGTACTTCATTTTAGACACCTCATTTTCCCCCTACCTCCTAAGGGTAGGGGAAATATGATAGAAGTAAGATAATAAATACGTTAAGGAATATATAATGGAGTACATCCTATATCTGAAATCAAAATAATAAACATACTTGTGCAGACAAAACAAACTGTCTATTAACATAAATATAATTGATGTCTCATTGAAGACCTTTCATATCAGAGATCTTAGAAACATATGTCAAATATTTCCTAATAAGAATCTGGGAAGCTACCATGGTCCAGGGACTCTACTAACTAACAGGAATTTAGTGTGAATAGACACTGTCCATTCTTCTTAACACTAAAATGAAGTGTTGCTTTGATTCAGGATGACTACATTGAAGTAAACTGTTAATGGAAAAAGCAAAACCAGAAGGACAAAATGATTCTATGCAGTGAGAAAAAGTCAACAACTTTGGATATCAATATATTAAATATGAGTTGCAGTAATATTCACTGATTTTAGAAACTAATTTATAATCAGACAGTTCATGGGAAACACCACTGCTTTCAAACTGAATCTGTCTACAGCAAATTTTACTGAGCTGTAGATCAAACCAGTAGAAAAAGCAAGAGCCATGTATACATGCACATATCTGCAAATCCCATTCATATGCTGATCTTTTAAAACTTTTAAAATGACAGGAGGAAAAAAAAGGCAGCAAAGCAGTGTTAACATTTCAGGGAATCAAATATATAATTAAGTTTATTCTTATATAAATAAAGTATATACAAATTATGTTTATTTCATAATGAATAAAATAATTAACTTGTTCAGCAAATAAATGCCCATCATGTAAAACATGCCCAATTAAAAAACTGAGAGTCCATTGGTTTTACTTGGAAAATATAGCAAAAAAGGAATATGCTTATCTTATTATACAGTTAAATGTAAAGGAGGTTGAGATTTATGCCAATTTTTCTTTCTTTTAACTCTATCTCTTATTTATTTATATTTGTTTGTTTGTTAATTTATTTTAGCTAAAGCAAGAATTTCATGATGGGATATGAGAATCACACTTCCAGCAGTGACTTCATTCTTTTGGGACTCTTCTCTTCTTCCCAAACAAGCCTGATTTTCCTCTCCTTTATATTCATCATTTTCATTATAACTATAACAGAAAATACAATGATGATTATCCTTATCCACAGGGAATCAAGACTGCATACTCCAATGTATTTCCTGCTCAGCCATCTCTCTTTTATGGATATCTTGCATACTAGCAACATTGTTCCCAAAATGATCACTGACTTTCTGTCAGGCAGCAAAACTATTTCATTTGCAGCCTGTGGCGTCCAGATATTCCTATCCCTCACCCTCTTGGGTGGCGAGTGTCTTCTCCTGGCAGCAATGTCCTATGACCGCTATGCAGCCATCTGTCACCCCCTGCGCTACCCCATGCTTATGAATGACTATGTCAGCGTTCTCATGGCTGGAGGGGCCTGGTTTGTTGGGATAATCAACTCCATAGTTCACACAGCTTACACACTTCACTTTCCCTTTTGTGGCTCAAGAGCCATTGACCACTTTTTCTGTGAAGTCCCCGCCATGTTGGTGTTGTCCTGTGTGGACACAACACACTATGAACAAGCAGCTTATGTAAGTGGCATCATTTTCCTGTTTATCCCTTCCTCTCTAATCTGTGCATCTTATGTCCAAATTCTTATTACTGTCCTCCAAATGAAATCAAAAGAGGCAAGGAAAAAGTCATTTTCTACCTGTTTCTTCCACATGATTGTGGTCATAATGTACTATGGACCTTTTATTTTCACATACATGAGACCTAAAAAGTACCACATTCCAGGTCAGGATAAGTTGCTGGCAATATTCTATACTATCCTCACACCATCTTTCAACCCAATTATCTACAGTATCAGGAATAAAGATGTCTTAGATGCAATGAAAAATATGCTCAGAAGTAATTTTCTCCATAAAATGTTATAGGGAAAAAGATTAAAGTATATATTGTTGTCTATTTCCATAATAAATATTTAGAGGATACCTGTTATTCAAATCTCTAGAAAGTCTTTATCTCTTCAAGTGTGCAAAGATGGATATTTCTGAAACACTGATAATAGTAAAATTGTTACAGATGTTTGTTTTATAAACACATATATCTAAAATTGTATCTGTCTCTCTATGTTGCCAATTATAATCACCAAACCTCCAATTATAGTACATCAAAGATGACTAAATGTTAATTTTATTTTCCCACTAAAATCGTACAAACTTGTAAAAATTATCTTTTATGATATAATCACATTATATATAGATATATACATATATGATGTATGTGAGAGAGAAATTAATTTGATTTCTGTATTTTTATGAAACTATAAAATATTTCAAAAAGTAAATGTTAATTTTATTTTCCCACTAAAATCGTACAAACTTGTAAAAATTATCTTTTATGATATAATCACATTATATATAGATATATACATATATGATGTATGTGAGAGAGAAATTAATTTGATTTCTGTATTTTTATGAAACTATAAAATATTTCAAAAAGTAAATTATCAATAATTTATAAAAAGTCATAAATGAAAAAGGTGAAGGTGGCAAAATATGGAAACTTGAAGTTATGAGATAAATAAGTCCTGGGGAATTAATGAACAGCATGGTGATTACAGTTTAAAATGCTATATTGTATATTTGAAATGCACTAAGAGAGTAGACTTCTAAAAGATCACAAGAAAATATTGTACAGTTTTGCAAAACACAAACCCTATGAAGACTGACTAGACCTATAATTAGCAAGGAGTTTAAATTGGTAATTAAGATTTCCCAACAAAGGAAATCTGTAAACCAGATAATGTCACTGGTTAATTTTAGCAGTCATGTATGACAGAATTAATGTCAGTTATTTTCCATATCGTCCCAAAAACCAGAGGAGGAGATATCACTCATTATCTCATTCTATGAGGTCACAATTACACTGATTCTATAAGAAAAGACATTGAGGGCGGGGGTCCTAAGATGGCGGAGGAATAGGCCGGGGAGACCACTTTCTCCCCCACAAATTCATTGAAAGAACATTGGAATACTGAGTAAATTCCACAAAACAACTTCTTAATTCTGGCAGAGGACATCAGGCAACTAGAAAGGCATCCCATTGTCTTTCAAAGGAGGTAGGACAAAATATAAAAGACAAAAAGAGAGACAAAAGAGGTAGGGACAGAGATCCATCCCCGAGAAGGGAGTCTTAAAAGAGAAGTTTCCAAACACCAGGAAACACTCTCACCACTCTCACCGGCAGATCTGTGGGGAATCTTAGACTCTCAGAGGGCAACATACCTGGAAGGAAAAATAAATAAATAAAACCCATAGGTTCTATGCCTAATGGCAACTCCCAGCGCTGGCAGCAAGCAGGGCCTGAACAGGGAGGCGTGGGCTGCATTGCTTAGGGTAAGGGCAGGGTCCGAATGTCCTGAGAGCAATCTGAGGGAACTGACATGAGATAGCAACACAGACTGTGGGACAGCCAGAGAGAGAGAGAAAATAAAAGAGAGAGAGAGAGAGAACTATCCGTCAAAGAGTCCTAACCTGAGGCACTGCCAGGCTCCCTCACAGAACAAAGGACTGAGCAAATACCAGGGGAGAGCTAGCAGGCTGCGGACCGGCCCATCCCCCGCTGGAGACAAGCAGGCGAGGGCGGGGGAGGTGGACAGCCAGAGGGGAAAGGGAAAATCATTGCCCCAGAGAGGCATCCTCTACCAAACTGCAAACAGGCTCTGTTGCTAACCAAGAGTTCTTGAGATTCTGGACGGTTGACATCCGCCGGGAGGGTTGCAGCCAGAGATCAGTTCCCCAGAAGAGACACACGGCACACCTGAGAAGGCACGCCCAGTTGTACACCCAGAAAACCAAGCGATTGGAACGGGAAGGGGGGTCGGGGTCGGGGGGCGATAAGACATACCGCCCACCTGGGTGTGACTGCGCTCGCCAAGCACCTGGTCACCTGAGCTGCTCGGACCTGGGAAAGGCACAAAACGCAGGCCCAACCGAGTCTGTGCCTTTGGGGAGTGCTCGAGAACTTGAACCTGAGAGGCTTAGACCCAGAAAGTGCAGGCAACCCAGGGCCTGCCTCAGACAGTTCCCAGCAGAGCAACCTGGAGCCTGAGCAGTGCAGACGGGGAAAGTGCACACGCCCTGAGTGGGGGCAACCCCAGTGCAACTGAGACACTCGAGCACTCCCCACACACGCCAGTAATGTTGGTTTGCAGTGTTCCCCCCTCCCCACAGCACGACTGAATGAGGGAGCCTAAATAAGTGACCACCCCGCCCCCTTGTGTCAGGGCAGAAGTTAAACACTGAAGAGACCAGCAAACAGAAGAAGCTGAAATAAACAGAGGGAACTGCTTTGGAAGTGACAGGTGCAAAGATTAAAACCCTGTAGTTAGCACCGATACATTGGAAGGGGCCTATAAATCTTGAAAGGTATAAGCCAGATCAAGGAACTATCTGAAAATGAACTGACCCCACACTATCCACAACAGCTCCAGAGAAATTCCTAGATATATTTTAACTATTACCATTTTTTAAATTTTTAATTTTTTTAATTTTTAAGTCCTCTATTACTCCTTTAATTTTCATTTTTATAACTTACTATTACCTTGCAAAAAAAAAGACCTGATTTTTAAAGAAAACTTTATATATATATATATATATACATATATATATATATATATATAATTTTTGTGACTTTGTTTTGTTTTGTTTTAATATTGTATTTTTGAGAATCTAAACTCTACTCTAGATTTTTAATCTTTGCTTTTTGGTATTTGTTATCAATTTTATACCTTTAAGAACCCAATCTTCAGTACCCATTTTTACTTAGGAGTGAGATTACTGGTTTGATTTCTCTCTCCCCCTTTTGACTCCAAAAGTCTACAAGCAATAAATGCTGGAGAGAGTGTGGAGAAAAGGAAACCCTCTTATACTGTTGGTGGGAAAGCAAATGAGTACAGCCACTATGGAGAACAGTGTACAGATTCCTTAAAAAACTGGAAATAGAAATGCCATATGACCCAGCAATCCCACTGCTGGGCATACACACCGAGGAAACCAGAACTGAAAGAGACACGTGCACCTCAATGTTCATCGCAGCACTGTTTATAATAGCCAGGACATGGAAGCAACCTAGATGCCCATCAGCAGACGAATGGATAAGAAAGCTGTGGTACAAATACACAATGGCATATTACTCAGCAGTTAAAAAGAATACATTTGAATCAGTTCTAATGAGGTGGATGAAACTGGAGCCCATTATACAGAGTGAAGTAAGTCAGAAAGAAAATCACCAATACAGTATACTAACACATATACATGGAATCTAGAAAGATGGTAACAATAACTCTATATGCAAGACAGCAAAAGAGACACAGATGTATAGAACAGTCTTTTGGATTCTGTGGAAGAGGGCGAGGGTGGGATAGTTTGGGAGAATGGCATTGGAACAGGTATATTATCATATACATAGTGGATCGCCAGTCCAGGTTCAATGCATGATACAGGGCACTCGGGGCTGGTGCACTCGGATGACCCAGAGGGATGGGATGGGGAGAGAAGAAGGAGGGGGGTTCAAAATGGGGAATACATGTACTCCCATGGTGGATCCATGCCAATGTATGGCAAAACCACTACAAATTGTAAAGTAATTAGCCTCCAATTAAAATAAATGCATTTATATTTTTAAAAAAGGAAAAGACATTGATATGAATAAAGGCCTTTAGACAACATTCTTAACTAAATACCAGCAAAAAAAATTCATCAATTTTTTGAGTATATCAAAAAGATTATACACAATCACCTGATTTGCTTTAATCATAAAATACCAGAAATGTTCACCATAGGAAAATAAACATACATAATGCACCATCTTACTTGAATGAGAGGGGAAATAAAATACATGATACTCTAAATCCATGAAGGAAAAAGGGGGTTTGACAAGACTTAACACTCTTCAATGATAAAATAACCCAACAATCTGGAACTAGACAAAGAAAATCCTCCACATATAAAAGATTGACATGAAAAAAAGCATAGCTAATCTTGTGCTTAATTGTGAAAAGCTGAATGCTTTTCCTCGAAGTACAGAAAAAAGTCAAAATGCCCACTTCCACCAAATCTGTTCAACAAAATGTTGAGGGTTTCAGCTAGAGCAATTAGGCTAAAGTATCGAAAGAGATCCAAGTTGAAATAAAATGAGTAAGTCCATCTATTTATTGACGTCATTATATTATCCTAAATATTCCTAAAGATCACACATACATACACACAATTAAAGTTAATAAACAGGGTCAGCAAAGTTGTAAGATACAAAATAAACAACAAAAATCAGTTGTGTTCTTTACCCTAGCAATAAACATGTTAAAAGAAAACAACTCCATCTATCATAACATAAACAAAATATTTTGGAAAATTCCAACTAAGAATATGAAACACTTACATGGTGAAATCTATCAAACATTCCTGAAATAATTAAAGGAGATAAAAATAAGTATCTTTATACTCCATGTTCATGGATTGGGATAATAATATTCTTACAATAATAAGAATATCCAGAACTACCTACAGAGTCAATGAATTCCTTATCAAAATCCCCATGATTTTTTTCTGCAAAATAGGGAAGCATACTCTAAAATTAATGCTGAATCATAATGGAATTTAATCTTCAAATAGAAAAACAATTTTTCATTCTTTCTTATTTCGCAACTAATTACATATATACATATATATGTATATAACTAATTAAAGTAGCTTACATACAAAGAGACCAACAGATGAATTAAATAGAATAGAAGAATCATAAAGGAATCCTCAGGTGTAAGATTATGCAATTTTCAGCAAGGCTGCCAAGACTATTCATTAAGGAAAGGACACTATTTTCAATGAATCATAATAAGAAAACTGAATTTTGGAATGCAAAAGAAGAATATGGAACCATTATACATACAACATTTAAAAATTAACTCAAAATTGGTTAAAAGATTAAAAATAAGCACTGAATCTATAAAAACTGTTGGAATAAACAGACAGGAAAAACTTTATTACATTGAGCTTAGCAAATATTTGTGGGTGTGACAACAAAACACAGATGACAAAAGGAAAATTAATTTATTTAATTAAATAGATAAAAAGAAATTGTGCATTTAAGAACATTCTCAGTAGATTAAAGAGAGAGAATAATATAATTAGAAAATATATATATATATCTTATGAAGGAAAATATCCAGAATGTATAAATAAATCTTAGCATTAAAAAAAAATTGTTCAACAACAAATATTAAAAAAACAACAAAACCAAATTAAAACATGAGTGAAAAATTTGAGTACATATTTTTCTAAAATGTATAGAAATACCTGATAAGCACATGATAAGATGGCTAGCATCTCTGTATAATGGGCTCCAGTTTCGTCCATCTCATTAGAACTGATTCAAATGAATTCTTTTTAACGGCTGAGTAATATTCCATGGTGTACCCATTATACAGAGTGAAGTAAGCCAGAAAGATAAAGAACATTACAGTATACTAACACATATATACGGAATTTAGATAGATGGTGGCGATAACCCTATATGCAAAACAGAAAAAGAGACACAGAAGTACAGAACAGACTTTTGAACTCTGGGGGAGAACGTGAGGGTGGGATGTTTTGAAAGAACAGCATGTATACTATCTATGGTGAAACGGACCACCAGCCCAGGTGGGATGCATGAATCAGGTGCTCTTGCCTGGTGCACTGGGAGGACCCTGAGGAGTCGGGTGGGGAGGGAGGTGGGAGGGGGGATCGGGATGGGGAATACGTGTAACTATATGGCTGATTCATGTCAATGTATGACAAAACCCACTGAAATGTTGTAAAGTGATTGGCCTCCAACTAATAAAATAATATTTAAAAAAAAAAAAAAAAAAAAAAGATGGCTAGCATCATTAGTCATTAGGGAAATCCATATCAAAACCACAATGGAATAACCCTTCAAAGTTAGAGTGCTAGTATTTAAAAAAAAAAAAAAAACAAATAACAAAAATAACAAAGAAAGAAATAGCAATTGAGAAGCTGAAATCTTTGTCCATTTCTGGTTAGAATGTAAAATGGTAAGCAGGTATGAAAAGCAATATGTGATTCCTCTAAAACTTGATCATAGTATGGCCTTATGAACCAACAATTGTGCTCTATGTATACATAAAAATAATTGAAGTCAGAAAGTAGAACAGATATTTGTATTACATCATGTTCACAGGAACAGAGTACTTCTTAAATGGGCTATATACATAAAATAGAATATAGTTTGAATTTAATAGTAAATTCTGATACATGCTACAAAATAGATGAACTCTGCATACACTTACTGGAATAAGTCAAACAAAAAGAAAAATATTGTATGATTCCACTTTTATGAGGTACATAGAACAAATAAATTTAGCCGCCACCACTGATACCACCTCTCTGCTTGCCATTGAATTACAACCAAGCCTCCCAACCCTGCAGTGGCCCGCTGCTTCCTGACTTACAGCCTCCCCGTGTGCCCCACTGTCTCCTCTCTCCCTCCTGAGGTGTAAACGGGTGATCTCTAACTGGCCTGGGAGGAGCAATTTGACTGGCAGTTGACAGTGAAAACTAGGGAGTGCCTTTACAATGACCTTGACATGTTTGCAAGAATTTGGACCATCCCATTTTGCTAATTTAAAAGTAATCAACAAGAATAGTTCAAGATGGTGGAGTAGAAGGACATATAATCATCTTCTCCTGCCAGAGTACCAAAATCCCAACTAGATGTTGAATAGCCACTTCCAGGAAGATGCTGGAACTCACCAAAAAGATACCCCACATCCAAAGACAAATGGAAGCTGCAATGAAATGGTATAATCACAATAAAATCAAATCCTATAATTACTGGGACTGAAGAGCAATAATACCAAAGAAGTTCTCACACTAGTGTGAAGGTTCTGAGTCCCACATCAGGCTTCCCAGACTTGGGATCCAGGAAAAGGACTAGAAATTCCTAGGGAATCTGACTTTAAAAGCCAGAAGAAATGGATTGCAGGACTTTCACAGGACCTCCAATCTTGGAGGGCACAAACAAAACCATGTGCACACCAGGACCCAGGGGAAACAAGCAGTGATCCCACAGGAGTCTGAGTCAGGCTGACGTGCAAGTATTGGAGGTTCTCTTGTGGAGGCATGGCTTCACAGTGACTTATAGCGGGACATTAGCACTGGCAGCAAGAGTCCTGGGAGGTGTCCCTTGATGTGAGACCTCTTGGAGGTCACCGTTAGCCATACAATAGAGCCTACAGCCCTATCACTCCAATTGCAGAAAGCAAAGAGGAACTAAAGAGCCTCTTGTGAGTGTTTAGTCACTAAGTCGTGTTCAACTCTTTGTAATTCCATGGACTGGAGCCTGCTAGGTTCCTCTGTGCATGGGATTGTCCAGGCAAAAATACTGGAGTTTGAGTTGAAATTTTCTTCTCCAGTGGATTTTCCCAACCCAGGGATCAAACCCAGGTCTGCAGCATTGCAGGTAGATTCTTTACCACTGAGGAGCTTACTAGCAGGAAAGCTTCTTGATAAGAGTGAAAGAGGAGAGTTCCTTTAACTGCAAGGGGATGAAATGAGTCAATCATAAAGGAAATCAAACCTGAATATTCACTGGAAGGACTGATACTGAAACTGAAGCTCAAATATTTTGGCCACTTGATGCAGACAGTTGACTCATTGGAAAGACCCTGGTGCTGGGAAACATTAAGGGTAGGAGGAGAGGGTGTGGGGGTGGGTGTGGGACAGAGGATGAGATGATTGGATAGCATTATCAATGCAATGGACATGAATCTGACCAAACTCTAGGAGATAATGAAGGACAGGGAAGCTTAGTGTCCTACAGGCCGTGGGTCATAAGGTATGGGACACGACTTAGAGTCTGAACAACAACAACAGAGCAGGTAGACTCCAGGTCTGGGTGACCTTAGCCCAGACAACTAACAGGGAGGGAGCACAGCCCCACCCATCAGCAGACCACTAGATTCAAGTTTTACTGAGAACCACTCTGTCCACCAAAGGAGACCCTGTTTTCCCAACCTCCAGTCTCTCTCATCAGAAAGTTTGCACAAGCCTCTTAGCCTCATCCACCAGAGGGCAGAGAGAAGAGGCAAGAAGAACCACAGTCCTGCAGCCTCCAGAAAGAAAACCACAATCAGCAGAGGAAGCTAAACTTCCAAAGTTATTTTATGAGTCCACCATCACTCTGACAAAGATACCACAAAAGTAGAAAATTGCAAGCTAATATCATTGATGAACATAGATATAAAAATCTTGAACAAAATCCAGCAGTTCATATCCAACAATACATTAAAGAGATTATACAACATGATAAAGTGGGATTCACACAAGGGATGCAAGGATTCTTCAGCATTCACAAATCAATCAATGTGATATATCATGTCAACAATCTAAAGAATAAGAACCATATGATCATCTCAATATATGCAGAAAAAAACTCTTGACAAAATTCAGCACCCATTTATGATAAAATATCTCCAGAAAGTGGGCATAGAGGGAATATGTCTCAACATAATAAAGGCCATATATTACAAACCTACAGCTGGCATCATACTCAATGGTGAAAAGTTGAAGCAATCTCTCTAAGGTCAGGAACAAGATAAGGAAATCCACTCTCACCATCCTTATTCAACAGAGTTTTGAAGTCCTAGTTACAGCAATCAGAGAAGAGAAGGAAGTCAAGGGAATCCAAAATGCAAAAAAGGAAGTTAAACTGTCACTGTTAGGAGATGATGTGATACTATACATAGAAGGTCCTGGAGATGGTGCCAGAAAATTTTTAGAACTTATCAACTGGATTTGGTAAAGTTGTAAGTTACAAAATTAATACACAGAAATCTGTTGCATTTCTATATACCAACAGTGAGAAATTAGAAAAAGAAATCAAAGAAACAATTCAATTTATTACCATATCAAAAAGAGTAAAATATCTAGGAATAAGCCTACCTGAGGAGACAAAAGACTTGTACTGGGAAAATTAAGATCTGATGAAAGAAACTGAATAAGACATAAACAGATGAAAACATATACCATGTTCATGGATTGCAAGAATCAATATTGTCAAAATGACTATACTACCCAAGGCAATCTACAGATTCAAAGCAATCCCTATAAATTTACCAATGGCATTTTTCATAAAACTAGAACAAAATATCTCAAAATTTGTATGGAGACACACAACAATCTTGAGAAAGAAAAATGGAGATGAAGGAATCAGGCTATGTGTCTTGAGACTGTACTATAAAGCTACAGTCATAAAAACAGTATGGAACTGACACAAAAATAAAAATAAAGATGAGTGGAACAGGATAGTACATCCAGAAATAAAAACATACATCTATGGCCAATTAATCCATGACAAAGGAGGCAAGACTACACAATGTTGGAAAGAAAGTCTCTTCAACAATTGGTGCTGGGCAAACTGGACAGCTACATGTAAACAATGAAATTAGATTAACACTGTATACAAAAATAAGCTGAAAATGGATTAAAACCTAAATGTGCAACCTGACACTATAAAACCCTTAGGGGAAAACATAGGCAGAACACACTCTTACAAAAATCACAGCAATATCTTTTTCAAATTTTTTCCTCCCAGAATAATGAAAATAAAACCAGAAATAAACAAACAGTATCTACAATAAACCTAAAAGCTTTTGCACAGAAATAAATAAATAAATAAATAAACAAATGAAAAGACAAACCAGAGACTGATAGAAAATATTTGCAAATGATGTGACCAATAAGTTGGCACTAGTGGGTAGACTCCGGGAGTTGGTAATGGACAGGGAGGCCTGGCGTGCTGCGATTCATGGGGTTGCAAAGTCGGACATGACTGAGTGACTGAATTGAACTGAACTGAACTGAGTGGTAAAGTAAACTCCTGCCAATACAGGAGACATAGGAAATGCAAGTTTAATCCCTGGGTCAAGAAGATCCCCTGGAGAAAGGCATAGCAATCCACTCCAAAATTCTTACCTGGAGAATCCCATGGGTAGAGGAACCTGGCAGGTTACAGTCCACAGGGTCACAAAGAGTCAGACATGACTGAAGTGACTCAGCATGCACTCCAAAATTTGCAAATACCTGATAACGCTAACAGCATCAAAATATCCCACCCCCAAAATGGGTGGAAGACCTAAATGGACACTTCTCTAAAGAAAACAAACTGATGGCCAATAGACATATGTAAAGATGTTCAGTATTGCTAATTATTAGAGAAATGCAAATCAACTATAGTGAGATATCACCTCACACCAGCCCGAATGGGTATCATCAAAAATCCAAAAACAATAAATACTGGAGAGGATGGGGAGGGAAGGGAACCCTCCTACACTGTTGGTAGGAATATAATTGGTACAGTCACCACTGGGAACGTATACAGTTTCCTTAAAAAATTGAAAATAGAGTTAACATATGACCCTGCAATCCCACTCCTGGACATATATCCAGAGTAAAACATGATCCAAAAGGGTACATGTGCCCCAATACTAATTGCATCACTATTTACAATGGCTGAGACATGGAAGCAAGCTAAATATCCATCAAAAAAGGAGCAGATAAAGAAGATGACTTACATACACACAATAGACTATTACACAGCCATTACAAAGAATGAAGCAATGCCATTTGCAGCAACATAGATGAATCTAGAGTGCCATACTGAGTGAAGTAAGTCAGACAGAGAAGGAAAAATATTGTATGTCATCCCTTATGTGTGTAATCTAAAACAAAATGATACAAATGAACTTATGTACATATAACTAATGGTTGCTGGGGGTAAGGGGTAGTTAGGGAGTCTGGGATGGCCAAGTACACACTGCAATGCTTAAAATAAATAACTGACAAGGACCAACTGTATGGCACATGTTACTCTACTCAGTGTTGTGTGGCAGCCTGGGAGAGACGGGTGTTTTGGGGAGAGAGAACACATGTATATGTATGGCTGAGTCCCTTCACTGTTCACCTAAAATTTTTATAACATTGTTTGTTAACCAGCTATACCCCAGTACAAAATAAAAAGTTTGTTTGTTTGTTTGTTTTTTAATGCATTGAGACAGAACCATGGTTAGCAGAGCTGTTTGGAGAAAAGGACAGAGAATTTTTGTTTATATGGTGAAATGTTTCATATTGGGGTAATAAAAATGCTCTGAAAATGAATGGTGGTGATAATTTCACAAAAATTTGGATGTACTTAGTGTCGCTGGATTGTACAAATGAGATGGTTAAAATAGTAAATTTTGTTAAAAGTCAAAAAGTCAAAGTGAAGTCACTCAGTCGTGTCTGATTCTTTGTGATCCCATGGACTGTAGCCCACCATGCTCCTCCATCCATAGAATTTTCCAAGTAAGAGTACTGGAGTGGGTTGCCACTTCCTTCATCCAGGGGATCTTCCTGAGCCAGGGATCGAATCCAGGTCTCCCACATTGCAGGCAGATGCTTTACCATCTGAGCCAGAAAACAAATGCATTAAACTACATTAGTAATACCACTTACCAAGAGAAATAAGTCATAATGCAAATACTTAGACCAAAGGAAATCTAAGAACATTTATAACATCACCTGTAATAAAAAATGCAATTGCATATTATCTAAACACTATCACATCAGAGTATTGCTAACACATTATTACCTATTATAAAATTATAAATGTGTTTTATAATTAATGGTAATAATGGTAAACTACAATATAAAGAAAACAACTTGAAAATAATATCAAAAAATTTAAAATTGCACATTAATTGTTTGAAATTTTAAGAATTTCTTCTTATGATTCCATGTTAAATGTATCACATTTCATTTTAATGTATTCAATTTCTACTTAATATGTTCAAAACTGAAAAATAAAGTGTTTCCACATTACAGGTACACCTAACAAATATTTCAAATTTGTTTCCAGATCCCTGCAGTAAAGCAAATATGGCAATAAAGAGAATCATATACAACTTTTTTTGTTTGTTTCCTAGTACATATAAAAGCTATGCTACATTCTACTATATTCAAGTAAGTGTGTATGAGCATTGCTTCTAAAAATGTACATAGCTTCATTTAAAAATACTTTATTGCTGAAAAGTTCTCATCATCACCTGAGTCTTCAGAGAGTGATACTCTTTTGGCTGTTGGGGGGGTGTGAAATACTGTAAGAATTACCAAAAGATGACAAATACACAAAGTGAGCAATACTATTGGAAAAATGGCACTGATAGACTTGTTCAACACATGGTTGGCAGAAAATTTCAAATTGAAGAGCAATAAAGTGAACACAATAGAAAGAAGTACTCCAGTATTTTATGCACTTACTGAATTACAAAATAGAAGATATATGATTCCATAACACTTTAGAGTCATATTAACATTGGAATAAATTTAATAAAAATATTTGTTTCTTTTCACACCAAATTGACTCTTAACACATCTGTAAAAATATCTAAAGACATTCATTTTCAGAACTTCTTCCCCACTCTTGGCCTATGACTAATCTGAGCTGTTAGTGACTTAGCCTCCATTAATGGACTTTACAAGGTGAACACACACAATATAAATGTTATACTGAATTTCTAGTTAGAGTAGGCCAGGAATTGTGGTTGCTGGAGAGTCTTCATGGAATTATCTAAAACATCAAGTGCAGGGGTGAGAGATGAATATACGTATTTGTAAAATTTTCAAAATGGTGTCAATCCTAATAATCTACTGTGAAGAAGTAGTGAAACACAGTGAGATTAATGTTATAGTCAATAGTTGATATTATTCATAAACTTCTTTTTAGGATTTCATTTACTAATGAAAATATGGTCACCTTCCTGTAAGTACAGTAGTTAGCATGGTTCCAGAGTAAATTTAGTATTTTTATGCACATTTAACTTATATGAATCTGCTATTTTCAATTAAATTGTTTCTTGTCTCCATCTTTTGCAAAAATATAAAATGGAGCTTCTAATAAAGGCAAAATTATAGTCACCTAATTTGAGACATCTCTGAGGCAATAAAGCGTTATCTAAATTTCAGAGCACCTTGTGCAAATTACTCAGGTATTCTTAAAAATATCAATAGCAGATATATTACAGTTACCCAGGTTTTTTTCCAACACAAATTGTACTAAGTTTACTTCATCCCTGTGTTTAATTTTTGCATTTTATTTTTTTAACTTTCCATACATATCACTAAAATACAAATGGAATAATGATAACATCTTCATTTGTAATCTAGGATACTTTATTAAAATCATATAGGAATGAATATTAGAACATTTTGTGAATCATACCATCTGATAAATTGTGAGGTGACAAGGGTGTAGATGAAAGTGACGTGGTTATGTAGATATTGCTGTTAGTGGTGATGAAGAAGGTAAATGTTGCAACTACTGTTCAGTAATAACTTATTCAAGGCATGTGTAATGTCACCAGCATACATTTTCTCATACAATCTTGTAATAACTCTTTTTTTCTAGCATTATTAAGGCATCGCCGACTCAATGGACATGAGTTTGTATAAACTCTGGGAATTGGTGATGGACAGGGAGGCCTGGCGTTCTGTGGCTCATGGGGTCGCAAAAGAGTTGGACACAACTGAGCGACTGAACTGAAGCTACAATTGACAAATAAAAATGGTATATATTTAAGGGATACAGATTGATGTTTTGATATACACATCCTGAAATAATCATTAAATCAATGTCATTAACATATAATTCAACTTGCACGGTCACCTTTTTATTTCTGTTTAAGTTACTTAGTACTTACTTTCCTATAACTTTGTAAGTGTGCAATAGACTATTGTTTACTTTTTACTGTTGTTTACTATTTCCATTGTTCTGCATTAAATCTACAGAACTTTCTCATCTTGAATGATGGAAGCATTTCAGCCTTTGACCCAAATCTCTCTATTTCTAACTCCCTTTAGGGTTTCTACTCTCTGGTTCTGTGAGCTTGACTGTTTTAGATTTCAGGTAAAAGTAAGTTCAAGCAATATTTGTCCTTCTGTGTCTGGCTTATTTTGCTTTGCATAATGTCATCTAGGTTCATCCATGTTGGTGCAAATAGAAATATATTTTTTTAAGGCTATGTAATATTTCAATGACATATATGTATATTTTTTCCATTTAGAAATATCAATTTATTTATTAATTGACAATTAGTTATTGCAGACAGTGCTGAAATAGGCATAAGAAGATATCTCTTTCTAATATTAATTCATTTCCCTTGATTCATATTTATAGATGGATTGCCAGATTTACTTTTAATATTTTGAGAAATCTTCATACTATCCATAGTGATTGTTTCAATCTACATTCCCACCAAGACTGAAGAAGGACTCCCTTTCTCCACAAGCTTGGCAACACTTCTTGTCTTAGTTCTTTGATATTAACCATTCTAACCATGTGAATTATATTTTATTGTGATTTTTATATGCTCACTTATAGAGGCCCATAAAGTTAAATTCATTAATCCCAGTTTACATGTACGGTAGAACTAGGATTAGATATAATTTTGACCCTAAACTATAAAGCCTAGTAAAATGATCTTTAATATGAATCCAAGCTCAAAGTATATACATAGTAATCATTTTCATTTCTCTCTCAAGATATTAGCCTATTCATTTTCCTAGTTTTCTAATAATATGACTCATTATTGTGAAATCTCATGAAATATATAATTTAGAAGCACACACAAAAAACTAGATAATTGTAATACATCCACTATCTCTAATAATACATGAATAATTTCTATAAGATAAACATTTAGTTTAGAAAATACATTGTTGCTTCAGATATGTCTCAAATGTAGCTGTAGCTATTTTACCTTTAGGTCCTGTGTATTATAAGCTGCACATACAAGTATTGTGTATGCTAGATATCATAAATTTCATGCTTTTACATTCTTGTGTATAATTGAAAATACATACTAAAATATTTAATAAGAATATTAATCCAAAATCCCTAAAGTAATAAAAATGATATACTCTTGGTCCTTTTTAGTAGAATCTGTTGTATAAAAACTTGCAAAAGTATGGAATTTTAAGTCGTATTCCATTAAAGGATACTGTGGAGCATTATGCTTGGCTGGACCCCAGAGATCTGGTGATTCAGAATATTTGAAAGTCATTTTACAATACTGTAAATTCTAAATAACTACTGGCAAAGCAACCTAATTATTATCTATGGATATTCAGGTACAACTATGACCAAAAATTTCAAAGAATTTAGGCAGACTTTATGGTGACAGTAAGTTCAAAACTCTCTGAAAACTAATCTGGTATCTTTTTTTTAAACCGGATTTCTATATCTCTGGTGAGTAAGCAATTTTTTTTGAGAAAAGACAACCTTTTACACTATTTCAGGAAAGAGAGGATATGGCCCATGTATATCTGGTCAAGAGTTTGTTTTTGTTTGTTACAACTAGAACATTAAAAAAAAAAAACCTAGTCTAAAATATTTTATAAAACTTCTAGCAAAGCCAACTTAAAGTTTCCTTAGTAAATTCACATTCTTGCTTCACTTATGAAAATGATCACACCAAATATCCCAGATACATTAGTAATCAAAAGTTATTTCTTTGAGACTACTTTTGGTCAAAAGCAAAGTTGTACAGGAAAAGAAAATCTCTACTTCAAAAAACCACGTCATTGTTTCACTCATGGTGGTCATCTCATCAGATCTGCCACTTGATTAAGGTATAGTTTTAAATAATTCACTGCACCCCTATAGAAAGGAATTTTCACTGTTTTAATAATGAGACTGCATTTGAAAATCTATTTCTTCTATAAGAATCAGTAATATGTGCCTTTTTCATCATTTAATTTTCAACTGAATAAAGTACAGAAAAAAATCTATTCAAGGAATTAATATATATTGAATTTAGATAATGGCAATTTGCAACTCATTTTGATACTGGGCAGCCATTGAAGATTAGTCATTAAATTTCCCTCATCATGATGTAGGGGTTAACTGAATAAATATTGTGAATATATACATTTACAACCTGATTTTCAAAGGAGATAATATGGCTGTATCTTTGGTATCAAAAACTTATAGGTAGAGACATTTTCGTATTGGTGGCCAGATATGAATTAAGGTTAAGTCAATGTATGACAAAACCCACTGAAATGTTGTGAAGTAATTGGCCTCCAACTAATAAAATAAAATTAAAAAAAAAATAATTTAGAGGCTCTAAGAATAATGTGTACACTTTCATTAGCACTGAATTGTTGGAGGGAACAAGTGAAAATATGGTAAGGACAGCAGAAAATAAGGGAAAAGAGTTTTCAGTAAAATGTAAACACTAGACCAGTTTATTTAGGCATAAAATAACTTCTGTGTACATCTTAACACTCTTTCATCTATAGTAAATTTGCATTTTAATGTTTCCATTTATTTTAGTTTAGTTTAAAGAATTTAAAAAGAGAATTATTATTTTTTCATAATGGTTACCTCAAAATTTTTGAGGGATGGAATGCTCCCTGGATAGCCAGTGGTTAGCACTCAATACTTTAACTGCTGTGGCCTGGGTTCTCTCCCTGGTTTGTGAACTAAGATTACACAAGAGAAAAAAAGAAAAAAAATAAATAAGGGACAAAACATAATATCTCTTTTAAATAATTTAATATACAAATATCTATCTATTCATCTAACATCTAAATTGCTAGTATGGAATCAAAGGAAAGTCATTTAAGGTCTCTATTTTATCATCATCTATAAAATGTCAGTGGTATTATCAACCTTTAGAGTTGATTAAATAATTCTGGTACAAGTCAGTTATCCAATGAGACTGGTAAATAAAAATTTATATCTCTAACTTATCTAACTGTACTTTGTACAGTTTCCAAGTTTGTTTGTCCAACTAACTAAGAAATAATCTGATTTCTTTTTATCCATCATTTTCCCATATTTAAAATGATATGCTTATGTTCTAATGTTTGATTCCAAAATGAAACCAGTCTTTGATCTGTGACACAGGCTAATGGATGGAAGGTGCCCCCTCCTTACATCACCACCTTCACCCTATTCCTCTCTTCTCATTCTCCCCATATATTGACATCCCATTTTGTGTCTGGGGAAATGGGCTGATGACATTGTTTTATCTTCTAGAATTTATTGGTTTCATGTAAAAATATAATAATTGTGAAACTATTTTATTTGCCATTTCTGCATATATTTCTCCCAACTGTATTATTATAATTTCTTTCAAGTAGCTTTTGGTCTCCCCTAGTGGTTCAGATGGTAAAGAATCTGCTTGTAATGCAGGACACCTGGGTTCAATCCCTGAGTTGGGAAGATTCCCTGGAGAAGGGATGGCTACCCACTTTAGTATTCTTGCCTGGAGAAGTCCACGGACAGAGGAGCCTGGTGGAATAGAGTACATGGGGTTGCAAAGAGTTGGGCATGACTGAGCAACTAACATTCCTTATGTTTATAGCTAATATGTTGTTAATTGCTAATTTTTTCTCAAGGAGAGTTAATGTTTCCATGAAACATCATTTAATAAATTGTTTCTCATTTTTCCATGTCCTTTCCAAGGTTTCTGAATATTGTCACTGACATGACAATTCTGAAAAAATGTTTTTGCTTGATATATTCACTCCATTACTATTGTAGCATAGGCATTTTTCAGAATACCTATGATATATTGGCTTATCTTGTATTAATTCTCTAAATCTCTCATATTTTCTAAATATCAAATTTTTATGTTTTATTGTTATAATTTCTTTTCTGGTAAGTTTTCACCAATTTATTTTTCAAAATTTTAATTGAATATTAATTATTATCTTTTTAAATTTTCCAAAGCTTTTTCTTTATGTTACTTGGCATTTCCTTTAATATAAAGCTATATTTGCCATTTGATTTAACAACTTCTCAAATTTATCTGAAGATATGACAATTTTTTATTAAGATTTCTTATATTTTTGTTAATAACTTTTAATTCAGTGTCTGTATGTTTGTTTGTGTATTTCTCTTTCATTTGAAAAATTCCTTAAAAGTCTGATAACCTGTGGTCTTAGAGCAATATTATAAAGCTGTAATTATTGCAACCCCTTTTTTAGAAAAGCGTTCTGAGTTTGCTCACTGATAGAATTTTCTCTGGAGAGTATGCCCACTCATTTACATTTAGAAGACTCTCAGGTTGTTTTTTTTCCTTCTCCAGTTAAGGGAAGGAATAATTGTTTCTCTAAATTTCTTATTCTCAAACTTTCTGAACTCTCACACCCATGATTTTCCACTCAAATTTCTTCTCTACTTTCACTATTTTTTCTTTATTATTATGTGAGATGAGTTTTATGATGGAGATGTGCTAAAAATATGCATTCATAGTCCCACACTTATTGAGAAATGGGAAGAATTTTAATAAATAAAGCAAAAAGGAAAAAAGAATGAGAGGGGAAAGTGTCATAAAGCAAAATATGATGCTATATAAACTTTGAGAAGCAGATGGAGAGAATGCACGTCTTCTTCAAGAGAGCTTGAGCTGAATTATGGAAGCTAGAGTGAAATTAGAAGATAGATTCTCAGGAAAAGGGTCTGATTTAATGAGAGGTTTCAGAAATGGGGTGAAGAGGAAGAAGACAATGGCTTGACCCAAATGCTAATTGGTAATAAGATTTCACAGTAGACTTCTAAAACTTCCATTGAGTGTGGGATTCAGAGCTTTTTCTTCTTGACTTTAGTATGTGCAGACATGTTAAAATTGGCAATATTGCCTATGATCGTTATGTGGCTGTTTGCTTTGCTCTCCACTATCTTGTTCATATGAGCAAAAAAAAAAAAAAAAAAAAAAGGGTGTGTCCTTATGATAATAGGATCTTTGATAATGGGCTCTATCAACTCTTGTGCTCACACCATATATGTCCTCCATCTCCCTTATTGCCGATCCAGGGCCATCAATCATTTCTTCTGCGATGTCCTAGCCATGGTGAATCTGGCTTGTATGGACACCTGGGTTTGTGAATACACAGTGTGTGTGAGCACTGTCTTCTTCCTTGTGCTGCCTTTCATCGGCATTGCCTATTCCTATGGCCATGTTCTCACTGCTGTCTATCGCATGCGCTCAGCAAAAGGAAGGAGAAAGGCCTGTTCAACTTGCAGCACCCACCTCACTGTGGTGACTTTCTACTATATGCCCTTTGCTTACACGTATCCTTGAATAAGATCCCTTCGATCTCCAACAGAGGACAAGGTTCTGGCTGTCTTCTGCACTATCCTGATCTCAGTGCTTAACCCCATCATCTACGGCCTGAGAAACAAGGAGGTGAAGTGAGCCCTGAGGAGGGTGATTCATAGAATCTGTTCTGTAAAAATGGATACAAACTATTTAGCTTAGTCCCCAGGCTTCAGTAACATGATAATTTTTTTAGTTCTGTGCCATCGTAAAGAAATGTAATATGGCATGTCTAAAGTGAAGGAACTGAAATTAATAGAGATGCTTAAAAATTTGAAGCTTTTATATAATAATTTGATATTCTAAGGCTTTTTTTTTTGTTATGTGATCCCTTTTTTCCATCAAGATAAAGAAAGTGTATTTACAATTAATTTATGGAGAAAAAAAGTTTTACTAACATATACAATAAAGAACCAATGGTATGGTCCTAACAGAAGCAGAAGATATTAAGAAGAGGTGGCAAGAATACACAGAAGAACCATACAAAAAAGACCTTCATGACCTGGATAATCATGATGATGTGATCACCCACCTAGAGCCAGACATTCTGGAATGAGAAGTCAAGTGGGCCTTAGGAAGCATCAGTACAAACAAAGCTAGTGGAGGTGATGGAATTCCAGTTGAGCTAATTCAAATCCTAAAAGTTGATACTGTGAAAGTGCTGCACTCAATATGCCAACAAATTTGGAAAACTCATCAGGGGCCACAGGACTGGAAAAGGTCAGTTTTCATTCCAATCCCAAAGAATGCCAAACCCAGTTTTCATGCCAATGCCAAAGAGTGCTCAAACTACTGCACTATTGCACTCATCTCACATGCTAGCAAAGTAAGGCTCAAAATTCTCCAAGGCAGGCTTCAATTGTACGTGAACCGTGAGCTTCCAGATGTTCGAACTGGATTTAGAAAAAGCAGAGGAACCAGAGAGCAAATTGCCAACATTTGTCAGGTCATTGGAAAAGCAAGACAGTTCCAGAAAACCATCTACTTCTGCTTTATTGATTACACCAAAGCGTTTAACTGTGTAGAACACAATGAACTGTGGAGAATTCTTCAAGAGATGGGAATACCTGACCACCTGACCTGAGTCCTGAGAAATCTGTATGCAGATCAGGAAGTAACAGTTAGCACTGGGCATGGAACAACAGACTGGTTCCAAATGTGAAAGGAGTATGTCAAGGCTATATGTTATCAGCCTGCTTATTTAATTCATATGCAGAGTACATCTTATGAAATTCCAGGCTGGATGAAGCACAAGCTGGAATCTAGATTGCCAGGGAAAATATCAGTAACCTCAGATATGCAGATGACACGATCATTATGGGAGAAAGTGAAGAACTAAAGAATGCTTGATTAAAGTGAAAAAAGAGAGTGAAAAAGTTGGCTTAAAACTCAACATTCAGAAAACTAAGACCATGGCATCTGGTCCCATCACTTCATGACAGATAGATGGGGAAACAATGGAAACAGTGAGAAGCTTCTTTTTTTTGGGGGGGGGGGCTCCAAAATCACTGTAGATGGTCACTGCAGCAATGAAATTAAAGGTGCTTGGCCCTTGGACAAAAAGTTATGACCAATCTAGACAGCATATTAAAAAACAGACACATCACTTCGTCAACAAAGGTCCATCTGATGACAAGGAGCCAGTGATGACATTTTAATAGCACAGAAAAATGTAATAGTCTCTTACTGTTCAAGGATTTATCTCATCCTTCTTTAATATATGACTCTAAAATTTGAGGAAATTTAAAAAATATATTATTAACAATATTAAAAGGGCAAAAATGACAATTACTGCTTAAAACCAGTGAGCAAACACTAGCACGTCATATATTGTGGGGAACACAAAGACACTTTTCACATGACACCAATGAGCCAATATGACAATTTCAAGTTAATATAAAATGTTTGTTCTTTCATTGCAACAAACCATTGTGTCATTAAAAAATTCAGTGTTTTCTACTTGTACATTTTTTAATCTCTCTCTTGCTCAGTCCTTGTATTTATTGCCCTACATCAGATTCTCACCCTTTCTTTACAAGGGTCCTTTTTGTCAAGATTTTCCAACTAAATCAAAATGAGATTTGGAATTAAACAGGATTAGAAGAAAAATCTCACTTTCTGACATCTCAAATGCTCTGTGCCTTTCAAGTTTCCTGGAAATGTGTCTCTCTGGGGAGCATCTCAACTACGATTATTACTTATTCTCATAGTCTAGGAAAGTCTGGAGTTGATCATGTTGCTGTGACTGTAGTCTCCCAACATAAGACTCTGTTCCTCTTCTATCTCTATTTAAATCCAGACAGACTTGAAATTCCTCTTGGAGTTATATAGCCAAAATACATATTGATGATGTTATGTTCATTAGTGTGAGAAGCAATTATCTCCTTTGAGCTGGTGCATCCCTACACCTGCAGGATCATACAGCACAACTTCCTACCTAAAACTTTCTGCTGTCTTCACACTAAGTTGAAGGCATGTGTGTGTGCTCACATGCACACACTTCTCACTGTTTCCAGTTGTTCAGTTGTGTCTGACTCTTTGCAGCCCCGTGGACTGTAGCCCACCAGGATCCGCTGTCCATGGGATTTGACAGGCAAGAATACTGGAGTGAGTTGCCATTTTCTTTTCCAGGGAATTTTCCCAACCCAGGGATTGAATCCACATCTCTTGGGTCTCTTGCATTGGCAGTCAGATTCTTTACCACTAGTGCAACCTGGGTAGCAAATGAAAGGCTGATATCTGCATAAACTGGGATAACTCACTTTTTTTTTTAATTACTGTTATCATTCCATGGATCACTTACTGTTTTACCTTTCTAAAAATTGTGATCAGTACTTCACAAATCACCCATGTGTTATCTTTCATTTTCTATCCCCCAAAAAGTAACCCTTTTTACAATTTGTGTTAGCATAGAATCATTAATCCACTCAAATTTTTGTGTAGATCATGTGCTTTTTTTGCTTCTTCTCTTAAACCTTATGTCTGTTAATATTTACTTGTGCTTTTGTAAGTTATTAATCTGCCTTGCTACTGAATACTTCATCTGGTTGTTATCCTCTACTTACTTACACATTTTTATTAATGGCCATATTTGAATGCTCTAGGGTTTAATGATTACAAATTCTTCTGCTATGAATAATTTGAACATACATTTTGGAGACCCTGTGGAAGAATACCTTTGGAAGTAAACTCAGAGTTGAAGTCCTAAGTCATTGGAAATGCTTTTATCTTTTTCCCTGGTTTGTTCAGGTAAAATTTATACACACACACATATTCACACAAACGATGCACAAAATTATTTGATCTGCATATAAATCTTTAGCTATTTGCCATCAGTGGCTTGTTCTTTCTTTTGCCAATATGCCCAGAACTTGTTTATTGACTATAGGTTCTGTCTTCAAAATTGTTTCATCTCACAAGCACATCTTGATTATTCATTGCACATTGTATTAACAAATAGTTATTAGAATTAGCTTGCTGAAATTTCTACCAAAAATGTGGGCTGTTGATTGTGATTGCATGCTATCAGGAAAATTCATGGGAGAAGAAAAGATTTTTCATTTTAATTCTTTATTCTCAAAATATGTCTCATGCTATATATGTAATTTTATAAAATCTTGGAAAGATATTCATAGTCTATTAAATACAAATACAATAGGAGGGAATATTTTTATTTTACGATTTCATGGACATTTTCAAAAATTTTTATGAAAATATTTGTCACCTGGATTTGGGATTTGGGCAACTCTAAACAATACTTCATTTTCCATGTGAGTAAATGTGATTATTCATTTAGCTGTGTGATTTTTATGAACAATTCAAATAGACTGACAAAGAAATTTTGAAAAATATGAAAAATAATAAAAACTAATGATTTTATTTACATTTCAAATTCTTTTTTTCTTCTCTTATGATAAACCAAGTGCTATGACTCTATACCATGCTTGATTTTTGTGGTGTTTTGTGGGGAAGTATGTAGCATTCAATATCCACCTCTTTTTGATGTATTCAAAAGGGAGTAAAGCGGTATTTCAGAATCAATTCATTCCATGGTTTTGCTGAGAAATGCTGCACTATGAGGATCTAGCTCAATACTGCTCTGAATCAACACAGAGGTATTTCAACCTATTCACACAAGATTATTGTGTCAGGAAAATTGTGAAATATAAGATTACAGTCTTCATCCCTTCACAAAAATATGAATACTATCCATGCACAAAGATATCAACACAAGAGCTCTGGTTTCCAAAGGAGGGATTATAGCACTCAGATGGAGTACAGAAATGGGAAAAGACACATTGATGAGGTTAGGAAGAATAGTTTAACTGTTCATTCCTTCCCTTGTATAGTGAAGCACAGGAATAAGAGAGGTTACTCCTCTTTCAAGTTCTGCTATTGAGGAAAAGATGTCAAATGAACATACATTTTTTGACCATACATTTTTTAATTTAGACCTGAACATCAAAGCCACCCACCCATGGAACATGTGAGCAAACCTACCCTAGATACCTGCCTGCTGACCTGTCCAAAATCTCTGGCTAGGTTTACTAAAGAAATTCCCCTGTCAAATCTGGTCTATAAAAAATGAAAATAGTGACTACTACTTCAGTTATACAAACACCAATTCAAGGCTACCAGTTTCATGAGAGTCAAAGGAACATGACACTCCAAAACTAAAAAATGAAGCACACACAATTGACCCTAAAGAAATGTAGATCTAAAACTTTCGTGGAAGAGAATTCAAAATATTTATCTTAAAAAAGGTTTAGTGATCTAAAAGTGAACACAGAGAACTGAACAAAATAAGAATATTATTTGAACAAAAGCAGAATTTCAGCAAAAAGTTTTAAACCCATAGAAAAGAACCAAACAAATTCTAGAACTGAAGAAAACAGTTACTAAGCTGAAAAAAAAAAAAAACTTTAAAGACAAACAGCAGAGTTGATCATCCAAAGAAAGAATGAGTAAGATCAAAGACAAGTTAGAAGAACACAAAGAATATAGAACAAAAATAAGTTTAAAAATGCTACAATAATTAGAAGGTTTAGTATGCGAACAATGTACTAGTTATAGAAATCCCAGAAGGAGCAGAGAAAGAGAAAGGATGCAGAAAGCATATCTAAAGTAATAATAATAACAAAAAATAAACTTCCCAAATCTGAGGAGGAAAATCAACATTTAAATCCATTAAGCTCAAAGAATTCAAAATAAACATAAAGAAGGCTTCAAGAGATCCACTATAATTCAAAAACCAAATATAATTACAATTATTTTTAAACATTTAAGCCAGATGAATATTACATTATGCTGAATGTAAAACATTTAAGGTATTACATGCAATAAAATACACTACTGAATATTTTCTAAGTATCATTGTGCCAAAGTATTATCATCATTTGTATTTTTAGTTTAACAGTAAAAGGGGCTTCCCACGTGGCATGGTGGTAAAAAATTCACCTGCTAATGCAGTAGACAAAGATGAAAGTTTGACCACTGAGTGAGGAAAATCCCCTAGGGTAGTAACTGCAACTCACTCCAGTATTCTTGCCTGGAAAATTCTATGGGCAGAGGAGCCTGGGGGGCTATAGACCATGGGGTTGCAAATAGTCAGACACGACTGAGCACCACAGTGCTACATCCTAAACAAGTAAAAATTGTTTTATAGTTTGATTTTTTCCAATGGAATAGAAACAACTGAAAACATGTAATACATAAAATCAGTGACAGATAATTCCCATATGTGTAATATGTTAAATCTTTCTGCCTACATATTTTTATTAAACTAAGCATGTTCCACTTAACTTAATAAAATTTGACTGATATATTCAAAACTTAAAGCTAATTAATTTATGCAGATACATTTTATTGTCCAATTATGAGCTATAATATATATAAAAAAATAGATGATCTAAAAGAGTTTAGAGACATTATGATATTTGATAATATAAATAGGTGCATTAGTTTCTTTCTCCACTGATTAGACCCTTAACTCACTTGTGAAAACATCTAAAGAAGTTAAAAGAGTTACTTTCACAATCTTGGCACATGTCCATCCTGGGAATGACCTACATTGTAAGTCTCAGTGGAAATTTCTAAATGAATACAAGAAACAGTAATAATAATAAGCATCAGGCTAAATCTCCTGATAAAGTAGTCTTTGAATCATTGTTACTCCTGAGTTTCGATTAGGTATTTAAGTGTCAATTGCAGAGATGATAGATTAATAGTTACACTTATTTCTCTGGATAATTCAAAGAACCACATCATGCTCCTGTCAGCTGACCAAGCCACTGAATTTGTGACAATGCAGAGATACAAGGTACCAATACTAATTGTACTTTGACTTTTACTCACCACAGAAGAGAGGACTCTTCAACAAGTGCTTAAGATAAGTTTATTCAGAATTATGATATTTTGTTTGTAATAAAGAATGAATACATCCAGGCATCCCTTTAGCCAGGGAATACCAAAAAGAAAATTTTAATTAACTGAGGTTTGCTTAGACAAGAGAACAAATAATTTCTACTAAACTGCTGCTGCGACTGGTAAGCCGTTTCAGTCATGTCCGACTCTGTGCGACCCCATAGATGGCAGCCCACCAGGCTCCCCCGTCCCTGGGATTCTCCAGGCAAGAACACTGGAGTGGGTTGCCATTTCCTTCTCCAATGCATGAAAGCGAAAAGTGAAAATGAAGTCGCTCAGTCGTGTCCGACTCTTAGTGATCCCATGGACCGCAGCCTACCAGGCTCCTCCGTCCTTGGGATTTTCCAGGCAAGAGTACTGGAGTGGGGTGCCATTGCCTTCTATGTTCTACTAAACTATGCATCCTTAAAATAGGGAATGTGTGTATACCCATGGCAGATTCATGTTGATGTGTGGCAGAAATCAACACAATAGTGTAAAGCAATTATCCTCCAATTAATTTTTCAAGTTAAAAAATAAGAAATAGATGGACTGTTCAAGCATTTATTCACAGCCATGTTGTAATGCTGCCATTCTAAATAAATAATGGCAATCAAAAAATTCTTAATATAAAAATTTAGATTGCTATGCAAGTCAATTTTTAGGAACCATGATTGATGATGTTATTGATACATCCAAAGACTTCCCAGTAAAATTGATCTAGTAACCTGGTTTATTGATTTCCAAGCTCCTACACATGACTAAAGCAAGTCAGGTTGGGGAGGGTACAGACATTTACAATATTTCAGGGATCTTAAGAAGAGAGGTGGTGATACACATTTCTGTGACAGTTGGTCTTATGCTTTAGACCATTTTAAAACTGGAGTCAAGGAGAAGGAAATGGCAACCCACTCCAGTATTCTTGCCTGGACACGTCCATGGACAGAAGAGCCTGGCAGACTGCAGTCCATGGGGTTACATGACTGAGCATGTGTGCACGAGGATGGAGGGAGATGGACTGGTAGCAGTAAAGTGGTAGAACTAAAAAAAAATAAAAATAAAACTGGAGTCAAATTTCTTACAATACTTTCAGCAAAACCAATTTAAAAATCTTCTTGGGTGAATTTACACTCTTGCTATACTTCTGTAAATATTCTACCAGCTTTATTTTTATTAAGAATGATCTTTGGGAGGTGTTTTGATCAAAGAGTGTAGGATATAAAAATCTGTGCATCAGGGGAACATTCTGCATTATCCAGATTCTAGAGGACACTATTTTTTCATATCATCATGATTCAATTTTTAATCTTTTTACAAATAAAACTAATGCTTTAAAAATATAGATTCTATAAAATATATGAGCCACTACTTTTTTCAGCATTTTTTTTCAGTTCTAAATATAAGCATTGGGGGAAAATAAGGTCAGCCCATGCAAGTGATGCATATTGATGTAAGAGATGGTCAGATACAATTCAATCTGAAAATTTGGCAGTGTTTGATGGTTTTATTCATCATTTAAATATGAATATATGTAGTCTAATTTGGACAGCTGATAATGTGGTTGTTGGTTTGTAAGTTAATTTTCATAAGTAGGGACAGTTTTGTATTGGTAGTAAAACATGAATTGCATTGTATTTAGAAGTTCTGAGATGCCATTTTTTCTTTTTTTTTTTGGTAATATAGTATGCTTGCTTGTTGTGAGGTCAAGTAAAAATACATTAAAACTATTATATAATTAAATAGAATATGTCAGAATGAGTAAACACCAAAATAACTTGACCTTTTACCACATGTATAGAATTTCTATGTTAATGGCTTCATTTTCTTTTTATTCTTTCTTCATTTGCAGTTCTTCTTGTGTTTATGAATAAAAAGCTGCACACCCCTGTTTCAGATTCATTAACTCTAAGTATTTAATATTTGAAGTATAAGACAGGGAATGTAGGATATGAATTTAGATGGATGAATACACAGATAGATAGATAGAAACATAGATAGATATTTGTGAGAACCCAGCTATCCAGATGATATATTTTAAGGTAAACTCACTTCAAATCTCTGAATCTCATTTAATCTCCTAAAAATGTCAGTGGTGATTTCAAGGTCAAGTTATTGTGGTCAAGATTAGATACAATTTAATCCTGGAATATATTGTGAAACATTCCATGTGCGAAACTATGAAGTTCGCAAATAAAATATTCCAACTTCTGTTCTCTAGTCACAGTCTAGATTTAAGCTTTTTTTTTTTTTTTCACCCTCAAACAAAAATCAGCATTATTCTCTGCTATGTGTTTTCTCTATTATACGATATCATTATGGCTGATGCCTGGATTGCAAATGTTTTAAAGAAAAATTTTAAATCAAAGAGCTTGAAAATATTTAGTAAATTGAACTGAATTATTTATTGTTCTTCTAGTGGATAAAACCACCCTAAAAAGGAAAAAAAAATAAGCTACTTGAATTGTTCTTAACCTAAGAAAAAAATTTCCTCTCCATTTTAGACCTTGAAGAATTCAAGGCTGATGTTAAAGTTGAGATTGCTTCCCAGTCACATGCAGGGGTCATTTATGTTAACAGGACAGAACTCTATACCACTGCAACATCAATATCCAAAGAGTGTTCCATTGGTGGTCATGATACATGGAATCAAAGATGAGATATGATGTAGTCTTCACTTTTTTCCATTTGGCATTTTTTTTTCACCTTTAGACTGTGAAAATATGAACTACCTCATGGAAACATTTTTGAAAAAACTTGCATAAAATATAATAGACGGGAATGATCATAATTTCAGTGGAAATTTCAAATATTATCTTTTACTTTTCAATAATTAAATTAATATTATAAATTATACACTATGAGATATTTTAACATGTTATATCATGCTGAATCCAAACACTATTTATAAAAAATATAAGGTCTCCCCTTTTTTCTTTGCCAAGTTTTCATAGGCCACATATTATTGAAATATTAACTCCTGTACATATGTTTAGGAACCTGCCATAGGTTTTATACAATATATATGGTGTTGCAAATATGAAATGATTTTAGTTACAGTTAAACATATTTTTATTTATTTTTGTAAATATATGTACTTTGATATTTACCATTTTAGCCATTTTTAAATGTATAAATCAATGGCATTAAGTACATGGACAGTACTGTGCAAATATTACCCATACGACCCCAGAATATTTTTACCTTACCCAACTGAAACTCTGTATCCATTAAACACTACTGTTCCATTTTTCCTACCTCCCAATCTCTAGCAACCACCATTCCACTTTCATTTCTATTAATTTTACAATCCTGAGTAATCCAAGTATGTTGAATCATGTGTATGACTAGCTATAAATGGTTTATTTTACTTAGCATAATATCTGCAAGATTCATTCATTCTTATAGCATGTAAGATAGTTTTCTTTCTATTAAAGACTGAATAATCACATACATCCATACATATATATGTGTAAAATATTTGTATGTGTGTGTGTGTGTGTGTGTGTGTACATTTATGTTGATGGACTTTGTGTTGCTTCCACCAGTTAGCTATTGAGAACAAATCTTCCAGGAACATGGGTGTACAAATAGTTGTACTAGATTCTGCTTTCATTTATTTTGGATGTATACTCAGATATGCAATTATTTAATCCTATGGCAGTTCTATGTTTATTGTTTTTAAAAAAAATTATGATAGCACTTTCTACAATGGTTATACCATTTTGCATTCCCAATATCATTGAGATGTCTAATTTTTTCACATCCTTGGAAACATTTATTTTCGCTTTTTTTTTTTGATGTAAGCTATCACTTAAGGGTGAGAAATGGTATCTCATTGTTCTTTTGATCTGAATTTTCCTAATAATCTGTGATGTGGAGGATCATTTTTTTATTTTATTGGCCATTTGTATATATATATATTTTTTGGAAAAATGTTTAAATTTATTCAAGTGCTTTCCCATTTTTAAAATAGTTTCTTTGATATCACTTAGTTGTGTAGTTCTTTGTATGCTTCTTATATCAATTCATTGTCTGATACATATTTTGAAAATATTTTTCTGTTCTGTGAGCTGGTTATTCACTCAATTTGTGAAGTTCTTCAATGCACAGATTTTTTTTTAAATTTTGATAACATCTAACAGCCCCTTTTTTTGTTGATTTTACACATGCTTTTAGTGTTGTATCCAAGAAAGCACAACTAAATTCAATGACATGAAACTTTCCCACACAGTTTCACCTAGAATTTTATCCTCTTAGCTCTATATTTAGCACTTTGATTCAGTTAATTCTTATGTATGATGTAAAACAGTGGCCCCCAATTTTATTAATTGCATATGAGTACCCAGTTTTCCCAAGAGTATTTGGTGGAATGATATTCCCATGAAATGGCTGAGAGACCCCCTCCAAATTCATTTGATCACGTATTTGAAGATTAAAACCTTTTCTGGTATCTCATTTTATTTTGTTGATTTATATCTGTCTTTATGCCAATATTTTACTGTTTTTATTACCATAGCTTTATAGTAAGTTTTAAGTCAGAAAGATTATGTTCTTCAAATATTTTATAAGATTGTAAAGTAATTAGCCTCCAACTAATAAAAGTAATTGGGGGGAAAAAAAAGATTTTTTTCCACTTTCCTAAGTACCTTGAGATTTCATAAGAATTTTAGGATGTATTTTTGTATTTCTACCCAAAAAAATTCATTTGGATTATGATAGACATTTCATTGCACTCTTAGCTTGCTTATAGTAGTATTGCCATCTTAACAATATTCAGTTTTCCAACCCATAAACACAACATGCTTTTCCATTTATTTGTCTTTGAAACTTCTTTCAGCAATGTTTGGTAAATTTTAGTGAACACGTGTTTTGCCTCCTTTGTTAGGTTTATTCCCAGGCATTTTGTTCTTTATCATGAAGTTGTAAATGTAACTGTTTTCTTAAATGCTCCTTCAGTTCAGTTCAGCTCAGTTCAGTCGCTCAGTCGTGTCCGACTCTTTGTGACCCCATGAATCGCAGCACACCAGGCCTCTCTGTCCATCACCAACTCCCGGAGCTTACTCAACCTCATGCCCATCGAGTCGGTGGTGCCATCCAGCCATCTCATCCTCTGTTGTCCCCTTTTCCTCCTGCCCCCAATCCCTCCCAGTATCACGGTCTTTTCCAATGAGTCAACTCTTATGAGGTGGCCAAAGTATTGGAGTTTCAGCTTCAGCATCAGTCCTTCCAATGAACACCCAGGACTGATCTCCTTCAGGATGGACTGGTTGAATCTCCCTGCAGTCCAAGGGACTCTCAAGAGTCTTCTCCAACACCACAGTTCAAAAGCATCAAAGTTTCGGCACTCGGCTTTCTTCACAGTCCAACTCTCACATCCATACATGACCACTGGAAAAACCATAGCCTTGACCAGAGGGACCTTTGTTGGCAAAGTAATGTCTCTGCTTTTTAATATGCTATCTAGGTTGGTCATAACTTTCCTTCCAAGTATTTATATATTAGTACAGTATACAAATGCAGCTCATTTTATATCCTGCAATTTTTCTGCATTTATTAGTTATAACAGATTTTTGGTAGACTCTTTACAATTTTACAAATATAAGGTTGTGTCACCTATGAACTAAGATTACAATACTTCCAGTACTATGCAAAATGAAAGTGTCAAAGTATACATTTTTGCCTTTTTACCTCTTGAAGCAAAAGCTTTCTCTTTCACCATTGAATATCATGTCAATTGTGAGTTCAATTTGTAATTGTGCCATAAGTTTTGTGTCATTTAAATATTTTATTCAAGTAAAGCAAGAATATGATCTCAATAGCCTACAGAAAAAACAGCAGTTTCTTAACTCACCCCTCCTTATCCTCAAGGCAAATATTTTATATTATTTTAATCATTTCCTTTATTGATCCATGTATTTTTCACCAACATACTAATTTTCTAGTGTTTAAATCAAATACCATCTCTTAACTCTTACCTGTGGACACTATGAATGGAGAGTTACACACTACTTGTACAACCACCTCCAACATTTTTTGCTTTCCCAATTCTTTCAACATAGTTATATTACGTTTTGTGTCTGGGGTGGCAAAGTTGACAGCACTTGGCCATTGTCATCGAGTATAGGCAGCTAAAATATAAAACTATAAATTATTGTGAAACCTAAGGCTACTGTATCTAGTATTTCTATACAAATAGTTCTCATTATTGGCATTTTTTCTGTCAAGACTCTTTTAGAATCATGTATTCACAGGCAAAAATGTGAATTTTCCAAAAATATTTAAAAGACATTTTGAATTCTCAAGGAAACACTTTTAATAAAATATTTCTCATTTAGTTTTAAGTGATATGTTTACATAGTTTGAATATGCTGGCTGAAATATATAAGTTCTGAAAAAAATCATTTTTTTTTTTATGTTTCAATTAACTCCATCATTATTTTGTTATGTGCATTCCTAGGAATAGCAGTAAGTATGCATTGCTTTCGTTCTACTAATTCTCTTAGCCTCCTATCCTTTCCAAAGCACAATCCTTTTATGTTCTTTTGCTGTTTTTTCTTTTATTTTGATTATATATATATAGATAGATAGATAGATATAGATATAATCATTTTGTTTATGAAACTTTCACTAAATCTTTTATCAATTATTATTTTTTTAAATTTGACAGAGACTTTATTACCTTGCATACTTACAATGTCTCTAGAGAATTCTCCTTCTGACCTCCAAGAAAAGATTCCTTATTCTTCTTGCCATTTAATTGATTATTATTTCTCTGTCCAAATTTTTTCTTTCAGGTGATCTAAGATATTTCATCTTTTATTGTGTTTATGCTCACTTGTTCTCTTTTAATTTATAACATATGTATTTTCTATCATCAGAATGATTGGGATTTAGCAGAGAGATATTTTAAATATAAGTGCTTACATTTGCACAATAATCTACAGTTGGAAAGAATTTAAAATACAAGAAAATAAAAGTAAAAATTAAATGAATAAGATAAAATACCATCAGTGTTTCTCTAACACACAAGAATTAGATATTTGGAAAGATATAAAACACAAGCTGTTTGGTAGAGCTTGAGCGATTCTTGAAAGCTACAAGGAGTGTGATACGTATTCAGACATAGGGTTTACATTAACCATGGCATTCAGAAACTCCTCTCTTCCGAGGAGGCAGAAGAGACTGAATATGCTTACACGTTACATGACATGAATTCATTCTAGACTTCACAACAGATGAACCAACTAATGACTTCCCACATGGTACTAGTGATAAAGAAACTTCCTGCCAATATAGGAGATGTTAGAGACATGGGTTCGATCCCTGAGTTGGGAAGATTCCCTGGAGGAGGGCATGGCTACCCACTCCAGTATTCTTGTCTGGAGAATCCCAAGGACAGAAAAGAATGGCAGGCTTTTCCATGGGGTGGCAAAGAGTTGGACACAGCTGAAGTGACTTAGCGCTACGCAGGAATCAACTAATGTTTCTGATTTAAGTATGACAAATTTCTTAATTGCCTTAAATAGTTACTCAGAATTCTACAGTGTATGCATTTATACTGATATCCTATGCATATATCTTTAATATGACATCAAATTTTGATATTAATTTAGCTTGTGTAGGTCTGTAAAACATACTTATCCTAGTGATATAGTAAAAAAATGTTTTTTAATAATTTTGAAGATTTCTTGGAAACAGGTTAAAAATGTTTCATTTTCAAATTTTAATCAGTGGCTCAAAAGGAAGATTTCTTATTTGTAAAATTTGTAACATCAGTCCATCTTTTAAGAACTGTAACATTTAAAATAATGTAACAAAAATAGCTTATCATTTTATATTTAACTCACTTGCTTTCGTGTCTGCCTTTAGGAAAAATAATACGAATAACCCATGGAAACTTATAATCAAACATCAACTGATTTCATCTTATTGGGGTTGTTCCCCCCTTCAAGATTTGGCATGTTTCTTTTTATTTTCATTGTTCTCATTTTCCTAATAGCTCTGTTTGGCAATCTCTTTATGATCCTTCTCATCTTTCTGGACACCCATCTCCACACACCAATGTATTTCCTACTTAGTCAGCTCTCCTTCATTGATCTAAATTACATCTCCACCATTGTCCCTAAAATGGCCTGCAATTTTCTGCTTGGAAATAAGTCTATCTCCTTCATTGGATGTGGAATGCAGAGCTTCTTCTTCATGACTTTAGCAGGTACAGAAGCATTGTTGTTGACATCTATGACTTATGATCGTTACGTAGCCATTTGCTTTCCTCTTCACTATTCCATCAGAATCAGCAGAAAAGTGTGTGTGTTGATGATAATAGGATCATGGATGACAGGCTCTATCAACTCCTGTGCCCACACCATATATGCCTTCCAGATCCCTTATTGCAAATCTAGGGCCATCAATCATTTCTTCTGTGATGCCCCAGCCATGTTGACTCTGGCCTGCATTGACACCTGGATCTATGAATACACAGTGTTTGTAAGTGCCATCTTCTTCCTTCTACTGCCTTTCATTGGTATTGCCTGTTCTTATGGTCGTGTTCTCTTTGCTGTTTATCACATGCAGTCAGCTGAAGGGAGGAAGAAAGCTTATTCAACCTGTAGCACCCATCTTGCTGTGGTAACTTTTTACTATATGCCCTTTGCTTACACTTATCTATGTCCAAGATCCCTTTGAACTCCAACAGAGGACAAGATTCTGGCTGTTTTCTACACCATCCTCACCCCAGTGCTCAACCCTATTATCTATAGCCTGAGAAACAAGGAGGTGATGGGAGCCCTGAGAAGATTAACTAAGAGAATCTGTTCTGTGAAAATGTAGCCACATCTTTATGTATAAGTACCTAGGTCTTGTGTGTGTGTATGTGTATACACGTCAGTGTACAGTAATTTAAAATACTGTTTTATTACTGTTTCAATCTTTAAATTCAAGGACTAAAATTAGTCTAGAGGAGAAGAAATTTATTCATATATAGACAATATTATCTTGCATATATAAATATATATATATTATATAATTTAGTTGATGACACAGAATTGAGTCTGGATTGGAACATTGATTTGTTTTCATCCTCACCATTGATTGCTGCTCCTTCCAGGCAAAATTGCTTTCTCTCTAGGTAGTGACAGTTTCCACCATTGCTGTTGCATCTGCAGCTGTCATTGTCAGCACATTGAATCCTGGCCCTTATCCCAACCCAGTCACTATGTTGGAATCTTGTGGTACCCTGAACAGAGAGGAATATGTAACATGGGGAGACAAGGCTAGTGACTTCATATGCTTGCTTCCTGAGCCCACATATACAAATTCTGCTGCTGGATCAAAACTACATAAAAATCCTGCCACCCCCATACAGCTCTTTTACTCACCATCATCCTCAAGATAAAATATTAAGAATTTTAAGATGTTATTGATCTAGGCTCATTTGCATGACTCTCCGAAAACCAACTGTTGAAACACAGAGGTTTAGAGAATAGAAAGAGTTCATCCACAGGTAGCCAAGAGAGAGAAAGTGGAGAACAATTTTCAGATTGACTTCTCCAGAGCCAAAGGGCTAGATATGGTTTTAGACATGGGGAAAGAGGATTGGAGCTAAGAAAAATGCATGTTATTGATGTTTTGAGCAGGTATATCTCAGTTGCATGCTTCTTCATGGATAGTTAGTCAAAAATAAAGGTACTTAGAAAACTCTATGTGTGGAGTTTTTTGATCCTCTGATGTCTCAAGTTCTTCACAAAATACATGCGCAGACCCAATTTTGGTTTACCTGGTCCTAATAAGTTGAGTGGCTTGAAATGGACTGAAGCATTTTCTATAAGGGTGATTATGAAATCTGGTGATATAGTACACTGACTCTGTGAAGCATGAAGTGTATGTAATTAAAGAAAAGAATGAACAACCTAACACAGTGGTCATAGCAAACCCTCTTCCAACAACAAAAGAGAAGACTCTACACATGGACATCACCAGATAGCCATTACCAAAAATCAGATTGATTATATTCTTTCCAGCCAAAGATGGAGAAGTCCTATACAGTAGCAAAAACAAGACTGGGAGCTGACTGTGGCCCAGATCATGAACTGCTTATTGCAAAATTCAACCTTAAATTGAAGAAAGTAGGGAAAACCACTAGACTACTCAGGTATGACCTAAATCAAATCCTTATGATTATACAATGGAAGTGACAAATAGATACAAGGGATTAGATCTGATAAACAGAATGCCTGAAGAACTATAGACAAAAGTTCATGACATTGTACAGGAGGCAGTGATCAAGATCATCCCCAAGAAAAAGAAATGCAAAAAGGTAAAATGGTTGTCTAAGGAGGCCTTATAAATAACTGAGAAAAAAAAAGAAGCTAAAGGCAAAGGAGAAAAGGAAAGATATACCCATTTGCATGCAAAGTTACAAAGAATAGCATGGAGAGATGATAAAGCTTTCCTCAGTGATCAATGCAAAGAAATATAGGAAAGCAATAGAATAGGAAAAACCAAAGATCTCTTCGAGAGTATTAGAGATACCAAGGGAACATTTCATGCAAATATGGGCACAAGAAAGGACAGAAATGTATGGACCTAACAGAAACACAAGAAGAGGTGGCAAGAATACACAAAACTATACAAAAAAGACCTTCATGACCCAGATAACCACAATGGTCTGATCACTCACCTGGGGTCAGACATCCTGGAATGTGAAGTCAACTGGGTCTTACGCACAATGGAATATTACCCAGCCATTACAAAGAATGCATTTGAATCAGTTCTAATGAGGCGGATGAAACTGGAGCTTATTATACAGAGTGAAGTAAGTCAGAAAGAAAAATATCAATATAGAATACTAATGAATATATATACAGAATTTAGAAAGATGGTAACAATGACCTTATATGAGAGACAGCAAAAGAGACGCAGATGTAAAGAACAGTCTCTTGGACTCTATGGGAGAAGGCGAGTGTGGGATGTTTTGAGAGAATAACATTGGAACATGTATATCATCATATGTGAAACAAATCGCCAGTCCAGGTTCTACACATGAGACAGGGTGCTCAGGGCTGGTGCACTGGGGTGACCCTGAGGGATAGGATAGGGAGGGAGGTAGGAAGGGGGTTCAGGATGGGGAACACATGTACACCCATGGCTGATTCATGTCAATGTATGGCAGGAACCACTACAATATTGTAGAGTAATTAGTCTCCAATTAAAATAAATAAATAAATAAATTTTTAAAGTGTCACTATGAACAAAGCGAGTGGAGATGATGGAATTCCAGTTGAGCTATTTCAAATCCTAAAAGATGATGCTGTGAAAGCACTGCACTCCTTGTAAACTCAGCAGTGGCCACAGGACTGGAAAAGGTTAATTTTCATTCCAATCCCAAAGAAAGGTAATGCCAAAGAATGTTCGAACTACCACACAATTGCACTCATCTCACACATTGGCAAAGTAATGCTCAAAATTCTCCAAGCCAGGCTTCAACAATACATGAACTGTGAACTTCCAGATGTTCAAGCTGCATGGAGAAAAGACAGAGAAACCAGGGATCAAATTGCCAACATCCATTAGATCATTGAAAAATCAAGAAAGTTCCAGAAAAAAAATCTACTTCTTCTTTATTGACTACTCTAATGCCTTTGACGGTGTGGATCATAACTGCTGTGGAAAATTCTTAAAGAGATTGGAATACCAGACCACCTTATTTGCCTCCTGAAAAAATCTGTATGCAGATCAAGAAGCAAAAGTTAGAACCAGACATAGAAAAACAGACTGGTTCCAAATTGTGAAAGGAGTATATAAAGGCTGTATATTGTCACCCTGCTTATTTAACTTATATGCAGAGTACATCACGCAAAATGCCAGGCTGGATGAAATACAAGCTGGAATCAAGATTGCCAGGAGAAATATCAGTAACCTCAGATATGCAGATGACACCACCCTTATCATAGAAAGTGAAGAGGAACTAAATAGACTCTTGATGAGAGTGAAAGAGCAGAGTGAAAAAGTTGGCATAAAACTCAACATTCAGAAAACTAAGATCATGGCATCCAGTCCCATCACTTCATGGCAAATAGGTGGGGAAACAATGGAAACAGTGACAGACTTAATTTTTTGGCTCCAAAATCACTACAGATGGTGAGTGCAACCTTGAAACTAAAAGACGATCGCTCCTTGGAAGAAAAACTATGACAAATCTAGACAGCATATTAAAAAGCAGACACATTACTTTCCCAACAAAGGTCCGTCTAGTCAAAGCTATGGTTTTCCCAGTAGTCATATGAGAGTTTGATTATAAAGAAAGCTGAGTGCTGAAGAATTAATGCTTTTGAATTGTGGTGTTGGAGAAGACTCTTGAGAGTCCCTTGGACTGCAAAAGTATCCAACCAGTCCTTCTGAAAGGAAATCAGTCCTGAATATTCATTGGAAAGGCTGATGCTGAAGCTGAAACTCCAATACTTTGGCCACAGGGTGCGAAGAACTGACTTATTGGGAAAAAAACCTGATCCTGGGAAAGGTTAAAGGCAGGAGGAGAAGGAGACAACAGAGGATTAGATGGTTGGACGGCATCACGATGGACATGAGTTTGAGCAAGCTCTGGGAGTTGGTGATGGACAGGGGAATCTACATGCTGTAGTCCATGGTGTCGCAAAGAGTCAGACAGGGCTGAGCGACTGAACTGACTGACAGATGAACAACCTAAGAAAGTTTATTAAAGGCAGATTATGAAAAGAGGATTCTTTAACAGGCTATACCCTTATCTGCTGTTTTGTAAGACACACTGAAGTACTTCTGTTCAGGTACCAGTTTCTTTAACCCTGTGGTGTACTTTTTCAATAGCGTCAATGTCGTATTAAAACAGGCAAAGATCCTGAGTGTGAGAACCTAAGCAAGCACACATACAACATTTTTAAGCTATTTTTGTCCTACATGTACAATGTACTAAGAAAGGGAGGTTGAATGAATAGAAAGGGAATGGCATTAGGCGAACCAGGAATATGATGGTTGTGTCTTTTTTTTTTTTTTTTTTTGGTCAGTTATCATTGAAAATAATCTCAGGAAATAGGGAGTTGAGTGGGGATGTCCATTACAGCCTCCTCATCCTTTCAGGTTATGAATAATAGAGGAAATTAGGAGATATGAATCTATTGCTGACCCTGACACATCAGGGACTAGGGGAAAAAACTATATCTCTGGACTTAGTTACTAAAAAGTAAGATGGGAACCTTGTATCTTAAAGTATCAGTAAATAGTGTAGGCAAGAAAAAATATCTTTCTCTGCTCTTCTAGGTTCTTGACTAAGATGTCCCCTGTAACACACGTCTGTTTAGCAGGAAAATAAGAAAAAAAAAGTAATGTCATGAATACCTCATGTATACATGGGGGTGAGCCAGGAAAACTGAATAACTCCATTTTTAACTCCAAACTACAATTCAGGTATTAACTTTTTTTTTTTTTTTTTTTTACTTATAATAGTTTTAGTAGATCCCATGGTGTTCTGCTTTGAACACCATGAGTTTGAAATGTATTTTTACAGCTGCTCACTGCCAAGCAAATGATATCCCTAAGAATGGAATGTCAAAAAAGGAATAAAGAAAACTGGCTAAAAATCATGAGCCTAAAGTTGTGACCTGAGAATACTATAGAGATTTAGCAGAAACAAACAAGCAAACAAAACTCCCAAACAACACACATGTGCTTAGTCACTCAGTCATGTCCAACTCTTTGTGACCCCAAGGACTGTAACCTGCCAGACTTCTCTGTCCATGAGGATTCTCCAGGCAAGAATACTGGAGTGGATTGCCATGCCCTCTCCAGGGGATCTTCCCAACCCAGATATTGAATGCAGGTCTCCTGCATTGCAGGCAGATTCTTTACCATCTGAGCCACCATGGAAATGCATTCATACACATACACATACAAGAACCATCCTGACCTGTGAATGTGAAAAAAATAAAATTAAATTAAATAAATTGAAACTGCATGATCTACAGAGCAGTCACTAAAAATATCACTAATGTCTTAAATTTTGATTACCTCTCTAAGTTAGGCTGAGAGTTTCATGAAAGTGAGGAAAATAAAAAAAAAAAAGAAAGAGGTAACAGATCCCAAATATATTCACTTGGCTAAGCCCGTGCCAACAAACTGATAATTAATACTAATCTAGTTGCAGTTTGAATCTCTCCAAGGAATGTAATCTTAACCAGTCAGTCTGGGGGTATCTGGTAAGAGTTAATCAAATCATCTGCCTGATAGAGCATCACTCACCAAAAGGATGTTGACCTTGAAGGAAATAGTCCACTCTGCCTGAAAAACTCCCTTACCTAGCTTTCTTCTGCTATAAAAGACTTCAATTTTGTATGAAATCCTGAAGCTCCTTTATATTTTATTGGTGGGATTCTGACCAATTCATGAAATGATGAATAAAGTAAATTAGGAGTTTCAAATTTACTCACTTGAATTTTGGTTTTTCACACTCTAATCTGGCATTTGCAATCTGATTATTTCAACAAGAATTCTCCACTGAGAACAACAGAGAAAGAGCTACTCTTACTGATCTGAAAAATCAGTATATTTTGGGAAATTCAGTGGTCCAAAAAAGCTTCAGAGACATGGAAGAATCAGTCTTAACGTCTATATACCATGAGCAATACCTTATGTGAGACTAAACATAAATTTTGTGAAGGCAGTACCAGGACAGAAAGAAGATGAATGATATTTTCTGCCAACTTAGGACTACAAGATTCAGTGATCTTAAGTCAATGTGTATGACTTTGAGGAAGTATTGAAGGAACATAAGATTGAGAATTAGGTCCAGAAAGAAACTTAGCATTTGGTTGGTGGTTCAAAACTCACCAGAGGCAAACATATTAGAAAACTAAGTGTGTAATAATAAGTAAACCACTATTCCATATGAAAGGTTTATGATGGTGGGTGATGCACTATTTGAGAAGCAGGATACATAAACTGCAGTGAGCCAATTAAATAGTTTCCAGTGTACAAGTTAAGTGGGTCATAGATGGTAGCAGACAAGATGAAATATTTGTGAGGATGTTGTAATATACCAGAAATAATGCTGGATACAGAATCTATAGCCAGAGCAAGAAACCTTACCTGCCTGTGAAAGAGAGGAGTACAAATTACCCAGAGATTGTGGGGCTTTCCTCAGGAGGTTTGGCTCAGGATTCACTGAGCTAAACTTTGGATGTCTTTTGGGTTGTCTTTTGCTGTGGATAAGTGAGTAGAATTTCATGAACAGAAAGAAGATTACATACATATAATTGACAAAAATAATGGCTCAGTGTAAAAACTGTGCCAGACCATTTTGTAGGTTTTTTTCACCAACAATTCAGATCCTCTTTACAGAAGTGAGAATTACTATTAGAAGAGAGCTGATTGGTTACAGAGGTCTATTTCAACCGTAGATTCCAGTGTGGTCATGTGAACCGTTCCCTTCCTCAACAAAGATTTCTGGGATTCCAGAATAAAATCCAATTCTTTGCTTCAGCCCACTGGAAAAATCGTAACTAATATGATGATATTAAAACAACTTTCACAATTTTGTGTTTGCAATAAGTGGTGGCTGATTTAATATTGCTTATTATTGACATATAGTTGAATTACAATATTGTGCTCATTTCAAATATACAACAAAGTAATTCTATCTGTGTATGCTTATATATATATGTATGTATGTATGTATACACATGACAATTCAGAGGTGGTGACCAAAGCCATCCCCAAGAAAAAGAAATGCAATGAGTCAAGTGCTCGGGTCTGGTGGGCTGGGAAGACCCAGAGGAATCGGGTGGAGAGGGAGGTGGGAGGGGTATCAGGATGGGGAATACGTGTAACTCTATGGCTGATTCATATCAATGTATGACAAAACCCACTGAAAAAAAAAATTAATTAATTAATTAATTAATTAAAAAAGAAAAAGAAATGCAAGGCGAAGTGGTTATCTGAGGAGGTCTTACAAATAGTTGAGAAAAGAAGAGAAGTGAAAGGCAAAGGAGAAAGGGAAAGATATACTCAACCAAATGCAGAGATCTAAAAAATAGCAAGGAGAGATAAGAAAGCCTTAAAGAGATGGACATACCAGACCACCTGACCTGCCTCTTGAGAAACCTGTATGCAGGTCAGTAAGCAACAGTTAGAACTGGACATGGAACAACAGACTGGTTCCAAATAGGAAAAAGAGTATGCCAAGGCTGTATATTGTCACTCTGCTTATTTAACTTATACGCAGAGTACATCATGACAAAATCCGGACTGGAGGAAGCACAAGCTGGAATCAAGATTGTTGGGAGAAACATCAATAACCTCAGATATGCAGATGACACCACCCTTATGGCAGAAAGTGAAGAACTAAAGAACCTCTTAATGAAAGTGAAAGAGGAGAGTGAAAAAGTTGGCTGAAAGCTCAATATTCAGAAAACTAAGATCATGGCATCAGGTCCCATCACTTCATGGCAGATAGGTGGGGAAACAGTGGAAACAGTGGCTGACTACATATTTCTGGGCTCCAAAATCACTGCAGATGGTGATTGCAGCCATGAAATTAAAAGATGCTTACTCCTTGGAAGGAAGGTTATGACCAACCAAGACAACATATTTTTGCCAAGAAAGGTCCATCTAGTCAAGGCTATGGTTTTTTCCAGTGGTCATGTATGGATGTGAGAGTTGGACTGTAAAAAAAGCTGAGTGCTGAAGAATTGATGCTTTGAACTGTGGTGTTGGAGAAGACTCTTGAGAGTCCCTTGGACTGCAAGGAGATCCAACCAGTCCATGCTAAAGGAGATCAGTCCTGTGTGTTCATTGGAAGGATGGATGTTGAAGCTGAAACTCCTTACTTTGGCCCCCTGATGTGAAGAGCTGACTAATTTGAAAAGACCCTGATGCTGGGAAAGATTGAGGGCAGGAGGAAAAGGGGACGATAGAGGATGAGATGGTTGGATCACATCACCAACTCAATGGACATGAGTTTGCCTGGGCTCCAGGAGTTGGTGATGGACAGGGAGTCCTGGTGTGCTGCAGTTCATGGAGTCACAAAGAGTCAGACATGACTGAGTGACTGAACTGAACTGAACTGAACGGAACAATGCAAAAAATAGAGGAAAAAATTAGAAAAGGGAAGACTAAAGAGTTCTTCAAGAAAATTGGAGAGAACAAGGGAACATTTAAGGCAAATATGAGCACAAAAAAGGACAGAAACAGCAAGGACCTAACAGAAGCAGAAGAGATTAAGAAGAGGTAGCAAAAATATACAGAAGAACTATACAAGAAAGGTCTTTAAAACTCAGGATTTTAAATAACTCAGCTGGAATTCCATCACCAAAGACCCAGATAAACCATGATGGTCTGGTCACTCTTCAAGAGCCAGACATCCTGCAATGTGAAGTCAAGTGGGTCTTAGGAAGCATCACTCTGAACAAAGCAAGTGGAGGTGATAGAATTCCACCTGAAGTATTTCAAATTCTAAAAATTGATGCTCTGAAAGTGCTGCACTCAATATGCCAGCAAATTTAGAATTCCCAGCAGTGGCCATACAACTGGAAAAGGTCAGTTTTTTCATTCCAATTCTAAGGATTGTAAAGAATGTGAAAGAATGTTCAAACTACCATACAATTTCACTCAAGATAATGCTCAACATCTTCAAGTGAGGCTTCAACAGTTCATGAACTAAAAACTTGAAGATGTATGTACAAGCTGGATTTAGAGAAGTCAGAGGAACCAGAGATCAAATTGCCAACATCTGCTGGATCATAGAAAAAGCAAGAGAATTAAAAAAAATAAAAAATCTACTTTTGCTCCATTGACTATGCTAAAGCCTTTGACTCTGTGGATCACACACACAAAAAAGGAAATCTTAAAGAGCTGGGAATACCAGACCACTTTACCTGTCTCCTGAGAAACCTGTATGCAGGAAAAGAAGTAAAATTTAGAACTTTACATAGAAAAAGGACAGGCTCCAATTTGGGAAATGAGTACGTCAAGATTGTATATTGTCACGTTGATTATTTAACTTATACCCAGAGTACATCATGTGAAATGTGGGGCTGGAAGAATCCCAAGCTGCAATCAAGACTGCTGGAGAAATATCAACCTCAGATATACAGGATACCACACTAGTGGTAGAAAGTGAAGAACTAAGGACCATTGAGAAAGGTGAAAGAGGATAAAGAAAAAACTGACTTAAATCTCAACATTCAAAAAGTGAAAATCATGGCAACTGGTGCTATGACATCACGGGCAAAGAGATGGGGAGAAATTTGAAATAGTAACAGATTTTGCTTTCTTGAGCTCCAAAATCACTGCAGATGGTGACTGCAGCCACAAAATTTGAAAACACTTGCTCTTTGGGAAAGGAAGCTATGATAAACCTAGACAGTGTATTAAAAAGCAGAGACATTCCTTTGTTGACTAAGGTGTGTATATAGTAAAAGCTTTGATCTTTCCAGTAGTCATGTATAGATGTGAGAGTTGGACAATAAAGAAGGCTGACTACTGAAGAATTGATGCTTTCAGTATTGGTTCTGGAGGACTTTGAGGTCCCTTGGACTGTAAGGTGATCAAACCAATAAATTCTAAATGAAATCAGTCCTGAATACTCGTTGGAAAGACTGATGCTAAAGCTGAAACTCCAATACTTTGGTCATGTAACTCAAAGAACTGACTCATTGTAAAAGACTCTGATGATGGGAAAGATTGAAGGCAAGAGGAGAAGGGAATGCCAGAGGATGAGAATGTTGGATGGCATCACCAACTCAGTGGACATGAGTTTGAACAGATTCCAGGAGATGGTTAAGAACAGGGAAGCCTGGCCTGCTGCAGTTCATGGGGTCACAAAGATTTGGAAGTGACTTAGCTGTTGAACAAGAACAAGAGCATTGTGCATTAGCTATTTTTGGCTCTTCTTGTTGCCATTTATAGCATTAGAAACTGAAATTTACTAAGTTTATTTATGTTTTATCTGTGTTGCCTCAGACGTTTTGCACTAACCCCAGTTTATTGAGTACCTGTTCCCAACTTAAATTTTTCAAATAAAAAGTATAATGCATAGTTCAGGCTTACATGTTTGCTATAGGTATAAGTCAGGGAGGAAAGTGAGCCTTTGGTTTTTCTCATAGGTATTGAAACTTTTGCTATCTAAGAAAATTTAAAAGAGGATTTAGCTTAGCAAAGCCCAGTGGTCTGTCATTTATCTACAACTTGGGGTCATTATCTGTGAAATAAGACAGTATTTTAGAAGATTGTTTTATGTACAATGAGGAAATAGCTGAGAGGTGGAAAAAGTAAAAATGATTTGGGTTTTATTCTTTGATTAGTCCTCAATTAACTATTGACCCTGGTCCAGGTGATGAAAAGAAACAGAAAGATTGATAAAGAAATTGAAGAGAGAGAGGGAAAGGGAGAGGAAAAGTTAAACAGAGAGAAAGGAGGAAGCTTACTGTGAATTTGTGAAATTAGTGAACAAGTATACGTGTCTCTAGGGCCTGATCTAATGTGACTCAGAGCTGCATAGAAAAGTCATCCCTACAATTCAGTAATAAACTAAAGTAGTGGAAACAATATAAGAAACAATACCAGAAAATTTCTCACTCTTTTTGACATCTCAAAGGTTATGCATCTTCCAAATTCTCTGGAAGTATGCCTTCTGGGGCGGATCTCAACTGTCATTTTCACCTATTCTCACAATCTAAGAGAATCTGGAGATTATTGTTTTACTATGAGTAGCCTTCTAAGTCTCTCACTCTCTTCTATCTCTCTAAATCCAGATTGGATGGAAATTCCTCTTGAAGTTATCTAACCAAGATGCAAATTGGTGACATTACTTTCCTTAGTATGGTAAGTACTCACCTACTTTAGCATCACTGCTGAAGGAGTTTGAGAAAACTCCAGGAGAGAGTGAAGGACAGGGAAGCTTGGCTTGCTGGAGTCCATGGGATTGCAAAGAATTGGACATGACTTAGCAACAGAACAACAACTACTTTTGGCTGGCACAGGCCTATATATGCAGTACCAAACAACACAAATTTCTACCTAAAATTTTATATTCTCAATTGTATCAGATATACTACTGACTGTATCTTCCATATAAAATCCACTATCCTCACATGAAGTACTTAGACTGTATAATTACATTTCTCATTGTTCTCAAGTTTGAAATCATGTGCCATTTATATAAGGAAGATGTTGCTTTACATTGTTGTGTTAATTTCTACTGCATACAGCAAAATGAATCAGCCATAAATCTACATACATCCCCACCCTCTCAGACTTCCTTCTTATTTGGGTGACCACAGTTAATTAAGTAAGAGTTTCCTGGGGTATACAGTATGTTCTACTCTGACCTTTATGATTTATTGCCTTCTACTAATTTTCGAGCTTTGTTTTTGCTGCTCTTCTTCTTTCTCTAGTTCGATAGATTTTTCATTTGAAATTTTTCTTCTTTCCTGAGGTGGGATTGTAATGCTATAAACTTTCCTTTTAACAACTGTTTTTTTGCTACATCTCATAGGTTTTGAGTCATTGTGTTTTTATTGTCATTTCTCTCTAGGTTATTTTTTGAATCTTTCTTTGATGTCTTCAGTGATTCATTGGTTGTTTAGTTACATATTCTTTAGCTTTTGTGTGTTTGTACTTTGATAGTATTTTTCTTACAATTGTTTCCTAATCTTGTAGCATCATGGTCAGAAAAGATGCTTGATATAATTTCACTTTTCTTAAATTTACCAAGTCTTATCTCTGATGCAAGATGTGATTGCTCCTGGGTAATGTCCCACATGCACTTGAAAAGAAAGTATATTTGGCTGCTTTCAAATGGAACATTCTACAGATATCAATTAAGTCTATTTTTTCTAATACATCATTTAATGCTTGTGTTTCCTTATTGATTTACTGTCTGGATGATCTGTCCATTGCTGTAAGTGGGGTTTTAATGCCCTCTACTATTACTGTGTTGTTATCAATTTCCCCTTTTATGCTGGCTATTAGCATTTACCTTATATATTGAGCAGCACCTACATTGGGTGAATATATATTTATGATTTTTGTATCTTCTTCATGAATTGATCCCTTGATAATTATGTAGTGTCCTTCCTTGTTCTTGTATATATACAAGTTACTAGTCTCATAATTTCAGATGCAGTTCCCATTTGCTTTATTTTTACTCTCCTCATGATTACTGGTTTTGATATCACATTTGTGTGAAAATGATTTCCTGATTTTACTTTATGTTTGCCTTTACCATGTGTGAATTATTTTTCTCTTAGTTGAGCCTTTTTTTTTTTTTTTTGCCCTACATAGGGAAATTTGGCTTCCCTGGCAGCTTAGATGTCATCAGATCTCTGATTACTTAAGAAAAATGAGACTTCTCTATTAAAAGGGCTAAGTTTTTTTAAAATATTTCTTTAACAAATATTTGACAGTCTGTATTTACCTGCAAAATCCTTAATTGTCATTAAAGTTAAATAGATAGCTAAGTAGTTTTTCACAGTGATCTATAATTTTACCTGACCAAGTGTTATAAAATATTTTAATATTTTTTGACAAATTCTCAAAATCAATACTAAATAAGATTTTTTACTTCATATTAAACTAAGAATTTCATATAAGGGTATTATAATATCCCAAAAGATTTTGTTCTCTCACTTTTAAAAAATAGAAACATTAAATTAATTGGTCTAGTTTGATATTAATTTCTTGAGAAGAGTTGTCAAATAAAAATACTAGGCATTCTTTACATTGTGTTTGTGTAGATATTGTTTCAGAAATTATATGAAACTTTTAGAAATCAGATATGTCTTTCTATAATGTTATTCATGTTTTAAATATAGTTGCTGCACAATATATTATATTACCTTTTTATTAATGCTGATTTGCCATTGTAAAATTTCAAGGGATTATATGAATGAGATGCACACAAACATGTATATACAAATATTTACTGTGTATTACACTAATAAGTTATATTTATACAGTAAGAATTGATGGTTCTCAAACTGTACAGCTTCAAAAATTAAAAATATACTTGGCTTGATCATTAAATACTATCAGTAAAATTCCAAATCAGTATATTAATTTAAGCCATTATGCAATCATTGTCTCTACTTTACTAAAGACTGTTGTGGAAACACTTGAGGGAATGTGGACTCTCACATAGATCTCTATGTAAGCTTATTGTGGAAAACCATGCTTGTCTGAACTTCAGAGGACATACTTCTTGCTACTCTGCTTCTGATTCTCAAAGCTATTACAGTGCTGTCAGTTCTACATAACTGATACCAATGCAAAACATTTCTTATTATAGACATCTAGAGTATGATGTAGCTGTATGATAAGTCAATTTTTAGAAATTATGACTGCCTAATGTAGCTAGAGCAATCAAAGCCCTCCCCCTAAATTGACCTGGTAATCTGTATTACTGGTTTTGTAGTGTCTTTTGGGGGGAGATATATGACACTCAATGCCCACTGATTTAGATGTATTCTTGGGGAATAAAGAGGTATTTCAAAATCAACTCATACTCTGGGGGGTGGGCTGTAAGGGATTAGCTCAGTATTGCTCTGACTCAACACAGAGGTATATTGGCCTGCTCACACATGATTATTGTGTCAGGAGGACAGTGGAAAATTACACCTTGAATCCCTTCATGGGAACATGTATTTGAAATAAGGAACTCCAAATGAGAAATTATATCACTCAAGTGGAGCACAGAAATGGGAAAAGACAAATAGAAATGGATATGAAAAATAATTTAACTGTTCACTCCTTCCCCAGTACCATGAAGCACATGGAAAAGATAAGCTACTATTTTTTAGAGTACTCCAATGGGGAAAAAAAAAAAAAGAAAGGCATAATTTTTAATATAGACCCAAACATCAAATCCACTTGACCCATGGAAACTGTGAGCAATCTGCCCTTGATATCTGCATGCTACCCTGCCCAAAATCTGGTTAGGCTTACTACTGAATGGCTTTCCCTGTCAAATCTCATCTATAAATACTGAAAATAGTGACTACTTCAATTATGTAAATACCAATTCAAGACTAACAGTTTCATGAGGGTCAGAGAAACATGACACTACAAAACTAAAAACTGAAGCACAAACAATTGACACATAAGAAATGGAGATCTAAAAACTACCTGACAGATCATTCAAAATATGTATCTTAAAGAATCTTAAGAGAGCTGAATGAGAACACAGAGAACTAAACAAATTCAGAACAGTATTTGAACAAAATGAGAAGTCAACAAAATGTTTTAAACCAAATAAATGAGCCAAACAGAATTCTAGAACTGAAGAAAACTGACTAAGCCAGAAAAAACAACAACATATCAATGAGGCCTGAAGAGCAGACTTAATCAACCCAAAGAAAGAATGGGTGAACTCAAAGACAGATTATTTGAAACTACCAAATCAGAAGAACACAAACAATACAAAAGCAAAACTGAGTTTTAAAAGCCTACAGAATTTATAGAATTTCATAAACAGCCAGTGTACATTGCTGTTCAGTTGCCCAGTCGTGTCCAACTCTTTGCAGCGCCATGGACTGCAACATGCCAGACTTCCCTGTCCTTCACTGCCTCCTGGTGTTTGCTCAAATTCATGTCCGTTGAATTGATGATGCCATCCAAAGCCTACAGAAATTATAGAATTTCATAAGCAACCAGTGTGTACATTATGGTAATCTCAGAAGGAGCAGAGAAAGAAAAAGTGGACAGAAAGCATATTTTTAAAAGCAATGACCTTATTTTCAGGGCAGCAATGGAGAAACAGATCTATGGGCAAGGTGGGAGGAGAGAAGGGAAAAGGGGAGATGTATGGAGAAAGTAACAGAAATTTACAATACCATGTGTAAAACAGAGAGTTAATGGGAATTTGCTTTATGACTCAGGGAACTCAAACAGGGGCTCTGCGACCGGCTGAAGGGTGGGGAGGTCAGGGAGGGAGGAGACATGGGTGTACCTATGGCTGATTCTTGTTGATGTATGGCAGAAAACCACAAGATTCTGTAAAGAAATTATCCTTCAATTAAAATCAAAAACCGAATGAAAAGTACAGAAATAAACCCATAAAAAAAATACAAAGTAGAGACCAAAATTTCCCAAATCTGGGGAGAAAAGTGAACATTCAGATTCATGAAGCCCAAAGAATTCAATAACATAAACATAAAAATATCTTTACTGAGATACACTGTAATTCTAAAATTAAAAATATTTAAAATAATTTTGTAAGCATTTAAGCTGAATCAATATTGCCACTGTCCAAGTAAAAGGTGTAGCTAATTCACTTACTATAAAACTACCTGTAATGTCAGATCATTTAAATTATTATATGGAATAAGATTACATTAATGAAAGTTTTCTAAATATCATTGCACCAAAGTATCATCATCATTTTTATTGTTTAACAAGTGAAAATTGTTTTATAGTTTAATGTGTTTTCAAACAGAATGGAAATACTTTGAAATATATAATATTTAAAATCAATGAATGATAACTCTGATGTGTGCAATACACAACATATTTCTGCTTATATACAAAACTAATTAAATTTATTAAATTTAATTTATTACATTTGATCAATATATTAAAAACTAAAAATAAGTTAATATGTGCAAATATATTATTATTATCCAGTTATTAACTAATATATATATATAAATGATTTTTTAAAGTTTAGATACATAATAATATTGGAAAAATATAAATATATTTATTTATGTCTCCACTGATAGACTTTTCTTTTCATTTATTTTTATTAGTTGGAGGCTAATTACTTTACAATATTGTAGTGGTTTTTGCCATAATTTGACATGAATCAGCCATGGATTTACATGTGTTCCCCTTCCTGATCCCCCCTCCCACCTCCCTCCCCATCCCATCCCTCTGGGTCTTCCCAGTGCACCAGCCCTGAGCACTTGTCTCATGCATCCAACCTGGGCTTTCACCCTTGATAGTATACTTGTTTCAATGCTATTCTCTCAGAACATCCCACCCTTGCCTTCTCCCACGGAGTCCAAAATTCTGTTCTGTACATCTGTGTCTCTTTTTCTGTTTTATATATAGGGTTATTATTACCATCTTTTAAAATTCCATATATATGCGTTAGTACACTGTATATTGGTCTTTATCTTTCTGGCTTACTTCACTCTGTATAATGGGCTCCAGTTTCATCCATCTCATTAGAAATGATTTGAATGAATTCTTTTTAATGGCTGAGTAATATTCCATTGTGTATATGTACCACAACTTTCTTATCCATTCGTCTGCTGATGGGCATCTAGGTTGCTTCCATGTCCTGTCTATTATAAACAGTGCTGCAATGAACATTGGGGTGCACGTGTCTCTTTCAGATCTAGTTTCCTCGGTGTGTATGCCCAGAAGTGGTATTGCTGGGTCATATGGCAGTTCTATTTACAGATTTTTAAGGAATCTCCACACTGTTTTCCATAGTGGCTGTACTAGTTTGCATTCCCACCAAGTGTAAGAGGGTTCCCTGTTCTCCACACCCTCTCCAGCATTTATTGCTTGTAGACTTTTGGATAGCAGCCATCCTGACTGGCATGTAATGGTACCTCATTGTGGCTTTGATTTGCATTTTTCTGATAATGAGTGATGCTGAGCATCTTTTCATGTGTTTGTTAGCCATCTGTATGTCTTCTTTGGAGAAATGTCTGTTTAGATCTTTGGCCCATTTTTTGATTGGGTCATTTGTTTTTCTGGAATTGAGCTGCAGGAGCTGCTTGTATATTTTTGAGATTAATCCTTTGTTTCTTCATTTGTTACTATTTTCTCCCATTCTGAAGGCTGTCTTTTCACCTTGCTTATAGTTTCCTTTGTTGTGCAAAAGCTTTTAAGTTTCATTAGGTCCCATTTGTTTATTTTTGCTTTTATTTCCAATATTCTGGGAGGTGGGTCATAGAGGATCCTGCTGTGATTTATGTCGGAGAGTGTTTTGCCTATGTTCTCCTCTAGGAATTTAATAGTTTCTGATCTTACATTTAGATCTTTAATCCATTTTGAGTTTATTTTTGTGTATGCTGTTAGAAAGTGTTCTAGTTTCATTCTTTTACAAGTGGTTGACCAGTTTTCCCAGCACCACTTGTTGAAGAGGTTGTCTTTTTTCCATTGTATATCCTTGCCCCCTTTTTCGAAGATCAGGTGTCCATAGGTTTGTGGATTTATCTCTGGGCTTTCTATTCTCTTGCATTCATCTATATTTCTGTCTTTGTGCCAGTACCACACTGTCTTGATGACTGTGGCTTTGTAGTAGAGCCTGAAGTCAGGCAGGTTGATTCCTCCAGTTCCATTCTTCTTTCTCAAGATTGCTTTAGCTATTTGAGGCTTTTGTATTTCCATACAAATTGTGAAATTATTTGTTCTAGTTCTGTGAAAAATATCGTTGGTAGCTTGATAGGGATTACATTGAATCTATAGATTGCTTCGGGAAGTATAGCCATTTTCACAATATTGAGTCTTACAATCCATGAACACGGTATATTTCTCCATCTATTTGTGTCCTCTTTGATTTCTTTCATCAGTGTTTTATAGTTTTCTATGTATAGGTCTTTAATTTCTTTAGGTAGATATACTCCTAAGTATTTTATTCTTTTTGTTGCAAAGGTGAATGGCATTGTTTCCTTAGTTTCTCTTTCTGTTTTCTCATTGTTAGCAAATAGGAATGCAAGGGATTTCTGTGTGTTAATTTTATATCCTGCAACATTACTGTATTCATTGATTAGCTGTAGTAATTTTCTGGTAGTGTCTTTAGGGTTTTCTATGTAGAGGATCATGTCGTCTGCAAACAGTGTAAGTTTTACTTCTTCTTTTTCTATCTGGATTCCTTTCATTTCTTTTTCTGCTCTGATTGCTGTGGCCAACACTTCCAAAACTATGTTGAATAGTAGTGATGAGAGTGGACACCCTTGTCTTGTTCCTGACTTTAAGGGAAATGCTTTCAATTATTCACCATTGAGGATAATGTTTGCTGTGGGTTTGTCATATATAGCTTTTATTATGTTGAGGTATGTTCCTTCTATGCCTGCTTTCTGGAGAGTTTTTATCATAAATGGATGTTGAATTTTGTCAAAGGCTTTTTCTGCATCTATTGGGATAATCATATGATTTTTATCTTTCAATTTGTTAATGTGGTGTATTACATTGATTGATTTGCAGAATATTGGAAAAATATAAATATCTTTATTTATGTCTCCACTGATTAGACTTTTAACCCACTTGTGAAAATATCTAAAGAAGTTAAAAGAGCTTCTTCCCCAGACTTGGCATATGGCCATCCTGATCTTGTTAACCTTCATTCTCAGTGGAAATGTCTAACTGAATGCCAAATAAATAAATAAATAAATAAATAAGGCCTTCAATTAATCTCTAGGTAAAGAATTCTTAGAAGTATTGATGCTCCTGAGTTTCCTTGAGATATTTAAAGTGTCAGCTGTAGAGAAGAAAGTTGACCTGTACATTTGTCTGGACAATTTTCAAAGAAGCTTACTGCACTGTTGGCAGTTAATCAAGCCAATGATTTTGTGAAAATACAGAGATCGTAGAAGGTACATGTAGTAATTGTATTTTGACTCTTTATTCATTGGAGAAGATGAAAGACTCTTCAACAAGTGCTTAAGAGAATTTTAGTCATAATTAAGATCTTTTGTTTGTAATAATGAACAAATACATCCAGGCATCTCATTAGCCAGGAAACCCTTGAAAGTAAATTTTATTGGAGTGAAGTTTGCTTAAACAAGTAATATAATCTATAATAAAATTGATCTTCCCCCTGGAGGAAACGGCAACCCACTCCAGTACTCCTGCCTGGAAAATCCCGTGGAAGGAACACCCTGGTAGGCTATAGTCCATGAGGTCACAAAGAGTTGGACACGACTGAGTAACTTCACTTCCTTTTCTTTCTTTCTCAATATATATATATATATTGTGTATTATATGCTATATTACATATAATATATTATTATTTATATTATATATAAATATTGTATATATTTATATTATATTATATATATATATATATGTCATTCAAACACTTATTCACAGTCATGTTACAAAGCTGTCATTCTAGGTAAATAATGGAAACACACATAAAAAAATTTTTGATAACAGAAAGGCAAGTCAAGTTGGGGAGATCCAGACTTTTAGGATATTTCAAAGATCTTAAGAGGAAAGTGAAAGTGTTAGTCGTTCTGACTAACACTTATATCCGACTCTTTGAGACCCCATGGACTGTAGCCCACCAGAATCCTCTGCACAGGGAGTTCTCCAGGTGAGAATACTGAAGTGGATAGCTATTCATCTCTCTAGGTGATCCTCCTAACCCAGGGATCAATCCAGTTCTCCGGTATTTCAGGCATAAGCTTTAGCATTTGAGCCACCAGGGAAGCCCAAGAAAGGTGATACATGTTTCTGTGAAAACTGGTGAAGAGGGTCTTGTGGTTTAGGCAGTTTTAAAACTATAAACATATTTCTTATAGAACTTTCAGCAAAGCCAATTCAAAAACTTCTTGGGTGAATCTACACTCTTGCTGTACCTCTGTAAAGATTCACACTAGTTTTATTTTGTAATCAAGAATGATCTTTGAGATTAGTTTTGATCAAAAGTGAGTATAAGGCATTAAAATCTGTGCTTCAGTGGGAAATTCTGCATTGTCTAGATGCTAGAGGACAGTCTTCCAAAGTTTTTTAATTCTAACACTAGATTACTGTGTCTCGAATATTTCACTTCGTATCTTCAAGATTCTGCTTTTTACTTTTTAATAATAAAACTATAGATTTAAAAATTGTATTTTCCATAAAATGTATGAATCACTAAAATGAAGTATTTTTGGTATTTTATTTTCATCTCTAAATACAAACATGGTGAAAAGGTCTTCGGTGAAATGGATACATAGTGACTTGAAAAAATGGTCAGATGTAATTCACTTTGAAATACAGGCATATTTGTATATGATTTTAGTCATCATATGGGCTTCCCTGGTGGCTCAGATGGTAAAGAATCCACGTGAAATGCAGGAGACCTGGGTCTGATCCCCATGTTGGGTAAATCCCCTGCAGGAGGGCATGGCTACCACTCCAGTATTCTTGCCTGGAGAATCCCATGGACAGGGGAACCTGGCAGACTGCAGTCCATGGGGTCGCAAAGAGGTTGGACATGACTGAACGACTGAGTGACCAAGCACGGCACAGGAAGTTCAAGTTAGTCATCATATAGAATATGTGTATCTGCAATCTCAGTTGAACAGCCGATAATATGATTGTTCCTTTCTAAGTGTATTCTAGATAGGGACAATTTTGTATTGGGGTTAAAACATGAATTGGGTTTTTTTTTTAGAGACTTTAAGAGAACATTTTTGTAATATAATGTGTGTGCTTGTCGTGAGGGCGAGTGAAAATATGTTAAAACCATTATATGACTAAACAGAATATGCTAAAATGAATAGATAAAATATTGAAGTAACTTTGTATGTGTTCTAAGAGACAGTCTTAGAACACATTCATTCTTGACCTTCTACCAACATGTAAAATTTCTGTTGTAATGACTTCACTTTACTTTTTATTCTTTCTTATTTTCAGTTATTTTTTTCCTTTTTGTGTGCTTGTGAACAAAGAGAGACCCACACTTATTTTAGATTCATTAACTCTAAGTATTTAATATCTGAGGTACACGAAAGGAAAGATAGAAGGTGCCTTTAGATGAGTAGATAGATAGATACATAGGCATGGGAAACCAGTTGCAAATATGTTTTTTAATGTAAACATTTCAAATCTTTGAATCTCATTTTATCATCTATAAAATGTCAGTCGTGATTTCAAGCTCAAGTTAACAAATTATTATGGACAAGATTAGACACAATTTAATCCTGGAACATATTGTGACACACTTCATGTGCCATCCTATGAAATTCATCAACAAAACTTTACATTTTTTACCTTCTCTTTTATGTAAGTCACTGTCCAGATTTAAGGCTTATTTTCCCCACAAAAACAAGTTGGAATTATATTCTGCTTTTTCCTTTATTATACATTATTATACCCTTTGCTTGGATTGCAATGCTTTCAAAGAAATTTTAAAAATCAGAGATTGAAAATATTTGGTAAGTTGAAATGAATTATATACTGTCCCTCCAGTAGATAAAAACAAAATTAAAGGGAAAATTTGACTAGTTAGAATTGTTTTTACCTAAGAAAAAAACATTTGGCCCTTATTATTATTTTTTTTTTTACCTTTAGACCTTGATGATATTAACATGACCTCAAGCCCTATAAAAAAATACATTACATTGTAATGATCATAATTTCATTAGTAATTTCAAAAATTATATTTTTGCTGTCAGTAATTAAATCACTAATGTAAATTTTATATTCTGGTATAGTCTAACTTGCTATAGCCTGATGAATCCAAACTACATTTAGGAAAAAAGTTTGCTCTACTTCATTTTCTTTGGAAGTTTTCATAGGCCATATATTATTGGGAGATCAATTTCTCCACATGCTTTAAGAACTCTGATGTAGGTTTTGTACAACATAGAGTTCCAAATATGAAATAATTTTAGTATTATTAAATTATATTTTTGACTATTTATTAGCATCTATGAAAATTTCCTTTCTTTTGAAGACTGAATAAAATTATATTTATGTAATACATATACATATAATATATATGTGTATATAAATATGCATGTAATACATATATATTTACATATAAATACATATATAAATATTTGCATATATGTGTGTATGTAGGTGTGGACATTTGTGTTGCTTAACACCTCTTAGCTTTTCAGAACAAGCTTTTAAACACAAGGGTGTACAAATAATTGTTCTATACTTTGCTTTCAGTTATTCTGAGTTATACTCAGAAGTGCAATTACTGGATCAAGTGGCAATTCTCTATTTACTATGTTGAAAAATTATGGTATGATTTTCTACAGTCATTATACTATTTTGCATTCTCACCAGGATTGATTGCAGTGTTCTAGTTTCTTCACAGCCTTCTCAGTACTTGCTTTTTTCTTTTCTTTTTTTTAAAAATAGAAGCTATTACTTAAGGGTGAGATGTGGTATCTCATGGTAGTTTTGACTTGAATTTCCCTAATAATTAGTGATGTGGAGGATCATCATCACAAATAAATATTTATTCAAGCACTTTCCCCAATTTTAAATGTTTTTCTGTGGTCATTTAGTTTGTATAGTCCTTCATATATTTCTTATATAAATATATTACCCAATACATGTTTTGCAAATATTTTTTCCATTTGGCGAGTTGATTATTCCCTCCATTTTTCAATGCTCTAAAGTTTTTTTTAATAATGTCCAATTTATCTAATATTGTTATTCTTGCACACAATTTTTTATTGTTATGTCTAAGAAAAGACAGATGGATTCAATGGCATGAAACTTTTCCTATATGGTTTCATCTAAGAGTTTATACTTTTATTTCTATATTTAGCTCTTTGATCCATCTTAGTTAATTCTTACAAATGGTATAAGGCGAAGACCCAAATTTATTGATTGCATATTAATATTCCATGTTCCCAGCAATATTTGATGGAATGGCAACCCAATGAAATGGCTGTGAGACCCTTGTAAAATTCACTGACAACATAATGTGAGGTGATATTTTCCCTGATATTTCTATATTATTTTGTTGGTTTACATCTGTCTTTATGCTAGTACTATACTGTTTTTATTACTGTAGCTTTGCAATAGGTTTTGAATTAGATACATTGTGTTCTTTGATTCTTTTATAAGATTTTTTTTCATTATCCTAATTCCTTGAGAGTTCATTAGAATTTTAGGATGTATTTTTATATTTCTACCTAAAAACTATCATTTGAGTTATGATAGATATTTCATTTCTTCTATAGTTTGCTTGTAGTAGTACTGCCATCTTAACTATATTCAGTTTCCCAACACATAAGAATAGAATGCTTTTCATTTTATTTGTCTTTTCAGTTTCTTTTGCCAATTTTGGTAATTTTCAATGAACACATTTTTTTACCTCTTTTGTTAAATCTATTCCTAGGACTTTTATTCTTTTTTTCAAATTCTGCAAATATAGTTGTTTTCTTGAATGTCTCTTAGTATTATACATTATTTAGTGTATAGAAATATATCCTGCAACCATGTGGAATCTCTTCATTACTTCTAACAGATTTTTGGTGAACTTTTTACAGTTTTACACAAACAAGCTTATGTAATGCTCTGTAAATTGGAAATGTCAAAGTGGACATCTTTGCCCTTTATCTTCTTAAAGGAAAAGTTTTGTCTTTCACCATTGAATACATTCTTAGTTGTGTGTTCAATTTTAATCATGCCATCAATTTTCTATCAAGTGAATATATAATTCAAGTAAAGCAAGAACATGATCTTAAGTGTCTATAGGACAAAAAATGGTTACATGATCCAATCCTGATGTCTAAGGAAAATACTTTATATTGTTTTGATACTTTTCCCTTATCATTCATATTTTTCCACCAATATGCTTATCTTCTAGTGCTTAATTATTAATATTAAATACTATCTCTTGGTTCTTTGCTGTGAACATTGTGGATGGAGACCTTCCCTCCTCCATATACAACAACCTTCAGTGATTTTTCTATTTTCACATCCTTTCAGCATAGTTACATCCCACTTTGTGTCTGGGAAGGCAAGGTTGACTATTTCACCATCATATAGTATATGCTAAAATATAAAAAATACATACTATTTTAAAACCTAAGAATATATTAGTTGGTATTACTATAAAATAGTTTTTCTTATTAGTAGTATTTTCTTTGACACTTTTTAATTTTTTTAAATAATTTAACCAATACAATGTTGTAAGAAACTTTTCTAAATTTTATTTTTTAAAAATTTTATTAGAGTATAGTTGATTTATAATATTGTATTTCTACTGTACAGCATGGTAAATCAGCTACACCTATACATAGTTTTTGTTCATTAACTGAGCTATGTCTGACTCTTTGTGAAGGCCTGTAGCATGCCAAGCATCCCTGTCCTTCACTATCTTCCAGAATTTGCTCAAATTTATTCCACTGAGTCAATGATGCCATCAAACCACCTCATCCTTTGTTGTCCCCTTCTCCTCCTGCCCTCAGTCTTTCCCAGAAATAGGGTCTTTGCCAGTGAATTGGTTATTTGCATCAGGTGGCCAACGTAATGGAGCTTTAACTTCATCTGTCCCTCCAACGAATAAGCAGGGTTGATTTTTCCAGTACCACAGTTCAAAAGAATAAATTCTTCCACATTCAGCCTTTTTTATGGTCCAATACTCATGTCAATACATAACTACTTGGAAAACTATAGCTTTGACTATATGGACATTTGTTGACAAAGTGATGTATCTGCTTTTTAATATGTGTCTAAGTTTGTCATAGCCTTTCTTCCAAGGAGCAATTTCTTTTAATTTCATGGCTGCAATCACCATCCACAGTGATTTTGGATTCCAAGAAAATAAAGTTTGTCACTGTTTCCATTTTTTTCCCATCTGTTTGCCGTGAAGTGTTGGACAGGATGCCATGATCTTAGCTTTTTGAATATTGAGTTTAATATCCATTCTTTTTTAGATTATTTTCCCATACAATTCTTTACAGAGTATTGAATAGAGGCACTTTTGGACCACACATTTATAGAAATATTGAAAATTGTCCAAAAATATTTTCAAAAGATATTTAGAATTTTCATGGAAGCAATCCCAATAAAGCAGTTCACATTTATTTTTAAGTATTATGTTTATATTTTTTTAATATTGTGCTGCATATGCATCAATTCTGATTAAAATAGGTTTTTTGGTATTATTAGCTATATTATTATTTTGCTATATATATTTCTATATATTCCAATAAGCATGCATTTCTTCCCTTATATGAATTCTTTAAGCCTTCTATCAATTCAGGGGATAGTATTAATGCAATTTTCTTGCAGGTTTTCTTTTAATTCTTTTTTTAAATTATTTTCATTTTGTCTATAACATTTTATTAAATCTTTTGTCAGTTATTATATTACAATTTACAAGACACTTTATTACCAGACACTTTCTTTTACATATCTAATGAGATTTTTGTAGTGGAATGAAAATGTGTCATACAATTGAGATGCAAGCCCTTTTTAAAAGAAAACATGTTCACTTCTACATTTTTCCAACCATTTTACCTCATTGTATGTTGCTTATGGGCCTTCCCTGGTGGATCAGTGATAATTTCCATTATTTGTTAGGGGAGATCCCCTGGAGAAGGAAATGGCAACCTACTCCAGTATTCTTGCCTGGGAAATCACATGGACAGAGAGGAAACTGGTGGGCTACAGTTCATGGGGTCGCACAGTGTCAGACACGGTTTTCAACTAACAACAACAGCTTATTGTTTATGTGAGTGTGAATATGCATCTCTATTTGTGTATGTGTATGTGCCGTTGTATGTCTCTTCATCTTTCATATAAAAACTTCCATAAAATCTGGTAACATTTGGCTCTAAATTATTTTATGTCTAGGAAGGAAGAAAGTGAAGTCGCTCAGTTGTATCCGACTTTTTGCGACCCCATGGATTGTAGTCTACCAGGCTTCTCTGTCCATGGGATTTTCCAGGCAAGAATACTGGTGTGGGTCGCCATTTCTTTCTCCAGGGGAATCTTCTGGACCCAGGAATCGAACCTGGATCTCCTGCATTGTAGGCAGGCGCTTTTACTGTCTGAGCCACCAGGGAAGTCACCTCTAGATCATCACATGATCTTGAAAATTTTCCACTTACGATATCTCTGGAGAATTCTTCTTTCCATCTCCATGAAAATATTCCTTTTTCTTTTTTTCCCATTTAAGTGACTGAGCATTACTCTGTGCAATCCCTTCAAAGGTCCTAAATTATTTCATCTCTTATTGTGCCTTGCACTCATCTGCTTTCTTTTAATTTATAACATATCTATATGTTGTTATCATGTTAATTGGGATTTAATGGGAGATATTTTAAATATATATGATTAAGTTTGTATACTAATCTACAATTGGAAAGTTTTTGATATAAGAAAATAAAAAGTAAAAATTGAAAGAGTAAGTCAAAGTGAAATTGAACACTGTTTCTCTAACACATAAAAGTCATAAAACATGCCATTTGGGAGAGTTTTAGCAGACTCTTGAAAGCTATAAGGAGTGTGATACATAGATTTTCAGGCATAGATTTCATTAATACATTAACCACAGCATTCAGAAACACATTTCTTCTAAGGAAGCAGAAGAAATGATCCTTTGAATGTTACATGCCATATGGATTCATTCTAGATTTCACAAAAGATAATTCAGCTAATGCCACCTTACTTAAATGTGAAAAAAAAATTCCTTGTCATAAATATTTGCTAATAATGGAATTCTATAGTGCAAGCACTTACATTAATTTCCTATGCATATACTTTAAAAATGACATCATTTTAAATGCTAGTTTAGTTTGTGTGTGTCAGTCAAACATATTTATCTTAATGATGTTGTAATATATATTTTTTTAGATTACTTAATAGAAAACACTCTGGAACATTTGGAAAACACTTTGGCCAAAAATGTTTGCTTTTTCAAATTTTAGTTCTGGCTCAAAATATTAAGGTTTTGTTTTTGTAAAATTAATACAATCAGTTCATTTTTAAGAACTGTAACATTTTAAGTAATACAGAGTTCAATTAAAATAATAAGAAAAATATCTTATAGTTTTAAACTTAACTCATTTGCTTTTGTGTCTCCCTTTAGGAAAAATAATATGAATGACCAATGGAAAATTATAATCAAACATCAAATGATTTCATTTTATTGGGGTTGTTCCCCTCATCAAGATTTGGCATATTTCTTTTCATTCTTATTTTTCTCATTTTCCTAATTGCTCTATTTGGCAACCTCTTTATGATCCTTCTCATCTTTCTGGACACCCATCTTCACACACCCATGTATTTTCTTCTTAGTCAGCTCTCCTTCATTGACCTAAATTACATCTCCACCATTGTCCCCAAAATGGCCTACAATTTTCTCTTTGCAGACAAGTCTATCTCCTTCATTGGATGTGGGATTCAGAGCTTTTTCTTCTTGACTTTAGGAGGTGCAGAAACATTGCTCTTGACGTTTATGGCTTATGATCGTTATGTAGCCATTTGCTTCCCTCTTCACTATCCCATCAAAATCAGCAGAAAGGTCTGTATGTTGATGATAATAGGATCTTGGATAATGGGCTCTATTAATTCCTGTGCCCATACCACATATGCCTTTCGTATCCCTTATTGCAAATCCAGGGCCATCAATCATTTCTTCTGTGATGTCCCAGCCATGTTGACTCTGGCCTGCATGGACACCAGGATCTACGAGTATACCGTGTTTATGAGTACCATCTTCTTCCTTTTATTGCCTTTCATTGGTATTGCATGTTCCTATGGTCGTGTTCTCTTTGCTGTTTATTACATGCACTCAACCAAAGGGAGGAAGAAAGCTTATTCGACCTGCAGCACCCACCTTACTGTGGTAACTTTTTACTATATGCCCTTTGCTTACACTTATCTCCGCCCAAGATCCTTTCGTACTCCAACCGAGGACAAGGCTCTGGCTGTCTTCTACACCATCTTGACCCCAATGCTCAACCCAGTTATCTATAGCCTGAGAAACAAAGAGGTGATTGGAGCACTGAGAAGACTAATTCATAGATTCTGCTCTGTGAAATTGTCAACAAATATTGTGGTATGAGTACCAACATCTTAGGTATAAACTCATTCATCAATATACAGAAATGTACATTACTTTATCATTATTTTCAAGGACTATGTTTAATCTGGAGAAGAAGAAAATTATGTCTGGACAAACTTATAATATATATTTGTATATATGCATGTGTATGTATATATATATATATACATATATATGTAACTTCAAGTATCATTCTTTATTCTTCAATTTTTCCCCATTGATTTCAAATGCACTTATTTTTTGCCAACATGTTGTAAACCAAATGGTTGTTTGCATGTGGTAATAAAAATGAAAGTTGCTTAACTGGTCATTCAGTATTACAATTCCATTGTATCCAAATATTTTCCCAATATGCTTAAAGCATAAATGTAAATGTTTCCTGGACATCTAGATCAAATTAAAATAAGAATTATTTCTTTTATTTTCATAATAGGCATAATTTATCAGTAACAGTTACTCTTTTTTTTCAATTTAGGGAAACTTATGGTTGAAGTGGCTTCCCAGATGGCACTAGTGTTAAAGAACCCGCCTGACAATGCAGATTAGATTTAAGAGATGTGGTTTAGGTACCTGGGTATGGAAGATACCCTGGAGGAGGGCATGGCAACCCACTCCAGTATTCTTGTCTGGAGAACCCCATAGACAGAGGAGCCTGGTAGGCTACAGTATATGGGGTTTCACAGAATTGGACACAACTGAAGCAGCTTTAGCTGAGACTTTAAGTTCTTATAGCACTCTGAATAAGGGATTCCCTGATGGCTCAGAGGTTATTAAAGCATCTGCCTGCAATGCGGGAGACCTGGGTTCGATCCCTGGGTCAGGAAGATCCCCTGGAGAAGGAATTAGCAACCCACTCCAGTATTCTTGCCTGGAAAATCCCTTGGATGGAGAAGCCTGGTGGACTACAGTCCACGGGGTCGCAAAGAGTTGGACACGACTGAGTGACTTCACAACCAACAACAAGTTATTATACCACTCTGAATTCTAGGGATGTAAGTTAATATCAGCTATATCTGAGGATCAACAACAGAACTTGGAGATGCCAACAGAGATCAAGTAAATTGTGAAGTTATTTATAAGATAAGTGAGTCAAGATGTAGTCTAATTAATGGAAATTAGAAACATTAAGGACATTCGGGCAGCTATCCCTCACATTCAGGACATACCCAGTTTACTTCCTATGTGGCCACTATTTCTTGCATTAGATAATACCTCTCAGATGAGACTTTAGTCTCCACTTACTATATCCCATATTTCTACTGAAAAAAATGTGTTGGCAGAAGCCAACTTTTATCAACCAATTTTAGCAATTCATTCTATAGCTTAGCTTCTTTCCTAAATAGGTCTCAATCACTACATCCAATAAAAATCTATCAGCTCAAGTGAACAGTAATCTGTCTCTACTCCCACCATGGGTCATTGCTCATTCCAGGCAAAACTCCTCTCTCCTAGGTGGTGAAAACTTCGACCATTTTTGTTGTGTCTGCAGCTGCCATTGTCATCAACACCACCACTGGTTCAAGTCTTAAATACAACCCAGTCACTACCCTGAGGTACTGAACACAGATGTATATGTAAACATGAGACCAGGCCAGTGACTCCATATGCATGCTGTCTGAGTCCACATGTACAAGCTCTGCTTCTGAATCAAAACTGCATGATAATTCTACCACCCCATCTATAGCTCCTTTGCTCAAAGGAATCCTCAGCAGTAAAATTGCTAAGTATTTCAAGATGTTTTTACTGATCCAGGATCATTTGCATGACACTCAGACAGTCAAATGCTGAAACTAATACGTTTATAGAAAACAAAGAGTTCATCAACAAGGCAGCCAAAAGAGAGAAGGGAAGAAAATGTTTCATATTTACCTCCCCAAAATTGAGGGGCTAGAGAAAATGGTATCCTGTTCCAGTATTCTTGCCTGGAAAATTCCATGAACAAAGGAACCTGGCAGGCTAAAGTCCATGGGGTCGTAAAGAGTTGGATACAACTGAGTGCACACACACAGAAGATATTTATGGAATAAAGAATTAGGGTAATTTTAGGTATGGGAGAAGGAACTTGGGGTTAGAATAGAAAGGGAATGACTTTATGCAAACCAGAAACATGATGGTAATATCTATTCTTTTTGTTAGTTTTCACTGGAAATTGTTTAAGGAAGTGTGGAGTTTGACATAGATGTCCATTCCAGGTTTCTTATCCATTTCAGGTGTTGAATAATAGCAGAGATCAAATGTGAATCCATTGTTGACTCTGACACACCATGGCCCACTTAAAAATGGTTTCAGGTAGTCTTCTTTAGCTATCATCCACTCCTTTATCAGAGGTGAAAATAAGACTCATAGTTTTAAATTTCCAAAACCCAGCAAGAATTGTCAAAAGGTTTTGTAAGTGTATAATTTCCTGAAATTAGTGAATTGATAAAAAGGCAAAATTGTAAGTGTATAATTTCCTGAAATTAGTGAATTGATAAAAAGGCAGAAAATAAGATGAAGACAAACTGGTCTGACTGAACTTGTGACCATAGCTGTACTTTGGAACAAGACCATAAAAGTATGCCAAAGTAGCATCTTGCAATACCTCATATGTTGTGTTTAGCCGCTCAGTCATGTCTGACTCTTTGTGACTCTATGAACTGTATCCAGCCAGGCTCCTCTGTCCCAGGAATCCTCCAGGCAAAATTACTGGAGTGGGTTGCCATGTCCTCCTCCAAACGATCTTCCCAACCCAGGGATCAAACCTGGGTCTTCTGTATTGCAGGAAGATTCTTTACCACTGAGTTGTCAGGGAAACCTTTCACATATACTCTCAAAAGAAGGCTAGATATGAGCCACTCCTAGGATTTACCAGACTCTGAAGGATTTTCCGGTAAGCTGTTGTTATACTCTTAAATAATCAAGGGAAATAAAAATTAATGAAAAACTTTACAAAATTATGATAGATACCAGAATTACATACTGTATTGTAAATTCCACTTGGAGCATGCAGATGAGATACTGGGAAACTGGAAGACGCTAGATAGCAGTGAAAAGTTTTACTAAGTCAACTCTCCCAGATCTTCATCTCTAGTTGCAATAGATGAAGAAAATAAAATACCTTTTTCACCCTCTTGGTTGTTCAAAACTGCCAGAAATATTTACCAGTACCTGGAAGGAAAAAAAAAAAAAAAAGCCTTCTGAAGCCACTGTAGAAAAGTTTATTATTACAGTTTAAAAACTAACAGCCCTAAATCCAGAACATGGATACAAGCTCCTCTGCCCAAACTCTAGTAAAAATCTTAGTCATCTAAACAGATATACTTTCCTTTATGAAGATTAAATTTTGAAACATAAAGACACTTTACATCACTCTGTATGTTGACATATGTCTATATATATCTATGTGTGTTGTAAGTGTGTGATATGTTTTAACCTTTGGATAGTATTACCAAAATTAATTTGTAAAAGAGTTATTTTAAATTGATTTGAACAAAATTAACCACTTACATGAATTAAGGAGTTGTAAAACTCTCACAGATGTAATAAAAATTAACTCAAATGTTTTACAAAAATAAAAGCTAGCTTGTTTTTAGTTTTTTCTTGGGCTTTGCTTGAATTAAAGAAATATGTATTTTTGGGGGGTTATCAACACTGGGTATAATGCAGTCATGCAGCTTTATTCTACTTGGGTTTATTAGTAAAATAAGGTCAAGTTAATCTTTGTTATCAAATCTGTCAGCAAGAAAAATAATTTGGGATGATGGCTGACTTTGTCGAATGGCCCATAAATTTTTTGTGGGTAGTATAAGCATAATTATTGATGACAAGTAAATTAAATAGAAGAAAACAGAGCAAAAGTTTATAAAAACATTTTAAAGATGATGAGTATGTATGAAATATAGCTACCTAAAAATGCTTTCTAAAATAAAACAACAGCAACAACAACAACAAATTCTAAACTCTTTTAATAGCTTGAAGCCTTAGAGATCTGCTTAGTTAAATGATGCAAATTTATTAAATATGAAAGCTATTTTCAAATATGATTAAATATGGAAACAAGTATTATTGAACATAAATTTGTGTCTGCTCTTGGCTTTCTTTAACAAAGGATGAAAAGATAGTTGAGATGATTAGTTAACATGTTTTGTGCAACACTAAAAAAAGAGCATTCTATGAGAAAATATGTTTCTAAGGGCGTACAAAATATATTTACATTTACCAAACCAGAGGATGCTAAGCCTAATATATGTAGTTAAAATTTTTAGATATAGTAATTGAAACATCCCAATGTGCAAGTAAAGTTGGATGAATGTGATTTGTAGAAAAGGGTATGGGAAATAAAAATAGATTTCCTTGTTGAGGTAAAAAAAAGTGCTTTTGTCCTAGAGTGATGCTTCTTATTTCAGAATGGGGAAGAGGAAAAACAGAAGAAAGAATATGAATGTAAAAATAAAGTTGTTGATGGTTTGTGGTAAGGGGATATTTGGAAACATGAATGAAAACTGTTGCCTGCCAAATCGGTAAATAAAGACTGTTGCAGCCATCAGATTATCACATTACAGCAGCCCCAGAAGGTGATCCCTGAGGGAACTCAGGATGGAAACAAGATGCCCACCATCAAGCCACAAGCCATCACAGCCACTGCCCAATGTTGCACACTGAGGACACTCAACATGCGAAAACACAGTACACTGGCATCAGATAGAAAGGGTTAGTTGGTCAGATAGTAAGATTCAAGAAAGTTAAGAAAATTGAAATCATATCAAGTATCTTCTTTTTTTTTTTTCCCTGACCACAATGCTATGAGATTGGAAGTCAATTACAGGAAAAATGCTATTAAAAATGCAAACTCATAAAGACTAAACAACCAATGGATCACTGAGGAAATCAAAGAGGAAATTTAAAAAAAAAAAGAAAAGAAAACTAAAGATGAATGACATGAAAACATGATGACCCAAAACCTGTGGAACATATTAAAAAAGCAGTTCTAAGACAGATGTTTCTAATAATGCAATCCTTCCTCAGGAATGGAAAAGAAAAAAATTCAAATAAGCAGTCTAACCTTGTCCCTAATACAATTAAGGAAAGAAGAACAAACAAAGCTCCACTTGGGTTCAAGGAAAGAAATCATAAGGATCAGAGCAGAATAAATAAAATAGAGATTTAAAAAAATAGAAAAGATCAATGATACTGGTTCTTTGAGAAAATAAACAAAATTGATAAACCCTTAACCAGACTCATCACAAAGAAAAATGAAAAGATTCAAATCAGTAAAATTAGAAATAAAAGGGGAGAAATTAGAACCAACATGAAGAAAAACAAAGGATCATAAGAGACTACTTCAAATCAATAAAATGGACAACCTGGAAGGGATTAACAAATGCTTAGAAAGGTGTAATCTCCTAAGACTGAACCAGGAAGAAATAGAAATATGAACAGGCAAAGTACAGGTACTTAAATTGAAGCGGTGATTAAAACTTTCTAACACAGAAAAGTGCAGAACCAGATGGCTTTATAGGCAAAATCTATGAAATATTTAGAGAAAAGCTAACACCTATCATTCTCAGTGAGTGAAGTTCGCTCAGTTGTGTCCAACTCTTTGCGACCCCATGGACTATACAGTCTATGGAATTCTCCAGGCCAGAATACTGGAGTAGGTAGCCTTTCCCTTCTCCAGGGGAATCTTCCTAACCCAGATATCGAACCCAGGTTTCCCGCATTCCCGGCAAGTTCTTTACCAACTGAGCCAGGAGGGAAGCCCATTCTCAAAATCTTCCAAAAAATTTCAGAGGGAGAGCCACTCCCAAGCTCATTCTATGAGGTCACTGTCACCCTGTTACTAAAACCAGACAAAGATGTCACAAAAAATAGAAAATTACAGACTAATATCACTGATTAACATAAACACAAAAATTCCCAACAAAATACTAGGAAACATAACCTAACTATGCATTAAGAAGATCTTACACCATGACCAAGTGGGATTTATCCTGGGATTGCAAATAATCTTCAATATACGCAAATCAATCAATGTGATACACCATATTAACTAATTAAAGAATAGGAAGCATATGAGAATCTCAATAGATGCAGGAAAAGCTTTAGACAATATTCAATACCCAGTTATGATTAAAACTCTCCAGAGAGTGGGTAGAGAGGTAGCCTACCTCAACATAATAAAGGACATATATGACAGACCCACAGCAAGCATCATTCTCAGTGTTGAAAAATTGAAAGCATTTTCTCTAAAGACAGGAACAAGACAAGAATCCACTCTCATCATTCTTATTCAGCATAGTTTTGGAAGTCCTCACCGCAATGATCAGAGAAGAAAAAGAAACAAAAGAAATATAAATTAGAAAAGAAGTAAAACTGTCATAGTTTGCATATAGCATGATACTATACATAGAGAATTCTAAAGATGTCACCAGTAAACTACTTCTATAAATCAGTGAATTTAGTAAAATTGCAGGATACAAAATTAATGCACAGAAATCTCTTGCATTCCTTTACACTATCAAAAAAGGTCAGGAAGAGAAATTACTGAAGCAATAGCATTTACTATTGCAACAAATAGAATAAAATACCTAGGAATAAACCTACAAGGACCTTCCCTGGGGGCTCAGACAATAAAGAATTTGCCAGCAATGTGGGAGAGCCAGGTGATCCCTGGGTTGGGAAAATCCCCTGGAGAAGGGAATGGCTACCCACTCCAGTATTCTTGCCTCCCATGGACAAAGGAGCCTGATGGGCTACAGCCCATGGGGTCACAATCAACTGGACATGATTCAGATACTAACACTTTGAACTTTGAAACTTACATGAGGAGACAAAAGACCTGTACTCTGAAAACTATAAGACACCAATGAAAAAAATTGAAGATGATAACAGACAGAAAAAATATACTATGTACTTGGATTAAAAAAATCAGTAGTATCAAAATGACTTTACCAGTTGGGAATCTAGAGATTTGATGCAATTGCTATCAAATTACCAATGGCATTTTTCACAGAATTAGAACAAAAATCTTAACATTTTTATGGAGACACAAAAGACTCTGAATTGCTAAAGTAATCTTGAGAAAGAAAAATGACTATGAAGAAATCAGATTCTCTGCCTTCAGACTATTTGTAAAGCTACAGTAATCAAAAGAATATCGTACTGGCACAAAAACAGAAATATACAAAGGCAAATCAAAACTGCAATGAGATATCACTTCACACCAGTCAAGATGGCCATCATCAAACAAATCTACAAACTAAATACTGGAGAGACTGTGGAGAAAAGGGAACTCTCCTACACTGCTGACGGGAATGCAAATTGGTATAACCACCATGGAGAATGGTATGGATGTCACTTAAGAAACAAAAAACAGAGCTAATATATGATCCAGCAATCCCTCTCTTGAGCATATATCCAGAGAAAAACATGATTTGAAAGGATACATGCACATCAATGTTCATCTTGGCATGTTTCACATTAGCCTAGACATGTGTCTGTGTTTTAGTCGCTCAATCATGTCCGACTCTTTGCGACCCCATGAGCTTAGTCTGACAGATCCCTCTGTCCTTGGCATTCTCCAGGCAAGAATACTGAAAAGGATTGCCATTCCCTTCTCCAAGGGATCTTCCAGACCCAGGCATCGAACTCAGGTCTCCGGCATTGTAGGCAGATTCTACTGAGCTACAAGGGAAGCCCTGGCCTGGACATGGATGAAACATAAATCTCCACTGACAGATGAGTTGATAAAGATGTAGTACATAAATTCGGTGTAATATTAGTAATTAAAAAGGATGAAATATTGCCATTTGTGACAACATGGATGAAGTTGAAGATAGTATATTAAGTGAAGTGTTATGCTAAGTGAAATGTCAAATAAAGACAAATATCATATATCACTTATATGCAGAATAAAAAAAAAAGATACAAATGAACTTATTTACAAAACAGAAACAGACTCACAGACAGAGAATAGACTTATGGTTACCAGTGTAGAAGTGTGAAGCAAGGAAGAATAGATTGGAAGTTTGGGATTGATGTGTACACAGAGCAATATTTAAAATAAAATGTCTTTCCATTAAAAAAGGAAAAGAGTGGAAAAAGAACCCACAAAACATGCAATTTTGTAAATAACAGTATATACATTATGAAACTCTTACAATAAGCAGCCAGAGAGAAAATAAGCAAAATATTTAAAGGAAAAATGGCAAAACATTACCAAATCTGAGGACAGAAATGAACATACAGATCCATAAAGCCCAAAAAATTCAAAATGAGTTAAATGTAAAGAAGTCTTTACTGAGACACAATAAAATAAAAAGTTCAACTATTAAAAAATTTAAACTGAACCAATATTATTCCATCCAAAGTATAAGCTATAATCAATTCCCTTACTGAAAACTGAGATACATAAAATTATGTAAGGTATTATCTGCTATAAAAATTATATTGTGAATACATTCTAAATGTTGCATCAAAGTTAGTAGTGCCATTTTAATTTTTTACTTTCATAAGTGAAAGTTATTTTATATTTTAATGGGTATTTTCATCAGAAAGGAGACAATTGAAAATGTGTAGTAACTAAAATAGATTAACACCTTTCATACATTTGATAGTTTAAATATATTTTAATTTGGTTTCATGGTTTTTTTAATTAAACTAAGCATATTCTATTTAATTTATTAAACTTTATCTGATATGATCAAAACTGGGAAATTAATTCTTATATGCAGAAATATAATTACTGAGCATTTACTGAGCAACAGTCCATAAAATATATTATCCATAAAGTTTTGAAACATGATAATGTTGGAAGAAACCCAAAAAATAATTTATTTCTTTCCCCACTGAATTGATCCTTTACACACTTGTGAAAATATCTATGATTATTATCAGAACTCCTTCTCCATCCTTGACTTCTTGCCATGCTGTGCAATTAGTGGCATGACCTACACTGGCTAAATCTCAGTGGGCATTTCTAAGCTAATTTGTTTTAATGCAATAAAATTCATCTCCCAGTAGATAAGTCCTAGCATCAGTGTTGCTTCTGAGTTTCTGTAGAGTTGTTTAAAATGTCAAAACTACACATAAAAATTAATAGGTATATTTCCTTAGAAAATGTTCAAAGAAATTCACTTAGAAAATGCTTTTATTTATTGGATAACAGTTTGTCCTCCATCAGCTAATCAATCCAGTGAGCTTTTTAAATGAAGAGGAAATAAAAGGTACTGATCTTAATTGTATTCTTATATTTTTCCAACAAAGAATAGGATTATCTCTTCAGCAAGTGTATAAGAGAAGTTTATTCAGAATTAATACAACTTTTGATTATAAGAAATGAATACATCCAGTAGTGTCATAGGAGAAGGAAATGGCAACCTACTCCAGTACTCTTGCCTAGAGAATGCCGTGGACCGAGGAGCCTGGTGGGCTGCTGTCCATGGGGTTGTATAGAGTCAGACAAGACTGAAACGACTTAGCACGCATGCATGCATTGGAGAAGGAAATGGCAACCCACTCCACTATTCTTGCCTGGAGAATTCCAGGGACAGAGGAGCCTGGTGGGCTGCCATCAATGCGGTCGCACAAAGTTGGACACGACTGAAGTGACTTAGCAGCCGCAGCAATAGTGTCATTATTCAAGGAACTCCAAAAAGAAAATTTTATTTGAATGAAGTTGGCTTAAAAAACATATATGAATAACTTATATTAAAGTATGTATGTTTACCAATAATATTATATGGGCTGCTTGAAACCTTATCACAGTATTTTAAGACATGAGGCTCTATTAACATAAAACATATTGTTATACAATTCTTAAAATTTATTTGATTGTGAAATGATAGTAAACCTAGAAAAACTGATAATAAAACCAACTGCTGATGTCTATGAACTACTGTTCTGGATACATAGTGAGTAATACATGGGCCTATGCTCGACTATACCAACTTCTGAAGCATAATTGAAAATAATTATGATGTTCTATGATGAAGTATACAGTGATAGTTTTTATCAACTATGAGAACAGCTCATTTGACCCTAATCAAGGCTCAGTATTTATTAAAGAAATTGGAACTCACTGCCACACACCCTGTGAAGTATCCTCTGAAAATAGGAGAAATTGTAGCCACATAGAAAATGATCTAAAACATCATATGTAACATAAATTATATTCCTTAAGAGTAGAGATGCTCTCATATAAGCATACTGTACAATCACATAGGTGCTGATTTATATTAACCTTTTTGATTATATATTAAGCAATTTGCCAGTGCCTAATATTAATATATATTGTTAAAATAAAAAACTATAATTTTTTAAAAAACAAATCATATTTTAGTAAATCTTTCTTTATAAATATTCTCATTATTAGTATTTTCTTGGTAAAGACACTTTTGTGACTATATATTTACAGGGAATATTTAGAACTTTCAAAAATATTTCAAAAGATGTTTACAATTAAAATATTTCAAGAAAATGTTTAGAATTTTTACACTATGGAATATTACTGAGCCATTAAAAAGAATTCATTTGAATCAGTTCTAATGAGATGGATGAAACTGGAGCCCATTATACGAAGTGAAGTAAGCCAGAAAGATAAAGACCAATACAGTATACTAATGCATATATATGGAATTTTAAAAGATGGTAATGATAACCCTATATGCAAAACAGACAAAGAGACACAGATGTACAGGACAGACTTTTAGACTCTGTGGGAAAAAGCTAGGGTGGGATGTTCTGAGAGAATAGCATTGAAACAAGTATACTATTAAGGGTGAAACAGATCACCAGCCCAGTTGGATGCATGAGACAAGTGTTCAAGGTTGGTGCACTGGGAAGACTCAGAGGGATCGGATGGAGAGGGAGGCGAGAGGGGGGATCCGGAAGGGGAACACATGTAAATCCATGGCTGATTCATGTCAATGTATGGCAAAAACCACTACAATAAAAAGAAAATAAATAAATAAATAAATAAGAAAATGCTTTCAATGAAAGATTTATTGCTTATTTTCTGTATTCTCTTCTGTGGTTCATATATATCAATTGCAAATTACCTATCTTTTATATAATTAATTTTATTTTCAGTCAGTTAAGGCGCTCAGTTCTGTCTGATCGCTGCGACCACATGAACTGCAGAACACCAGGTCTCCCTGTCCATCACCAACACCCAGAGTCCATCCAAACCCATGTCCTTTGAGTCAGTGATGCCATCCAACCATCTCATCCTCTGTTGTCCCCTTCTCCTCCTGCCCTCAATCTTTCCTAGCATCAGGGTCTTTTCAAGTGAGTCAGCTCTTCGCATCAGGTGATCAAAGTATTGGAGTTTCAGCTTCAACATCGATCCTACCAATGAACACCCAGGACTGATCTCCTTTACAATGGTTTGGTTGGACCTCCTTGCAGTCCAAGGGACTTTCAAGAGTCCTCTCCAACACCACAGCTCAAAAGCATCAATTCTTCAGTGCTCAGCCTTCTTTATAGTCCAAATCTCACATCCATACATGACCACTGGAAAAACCATAGACTTGACTAGACAGACCTTTGTTGGCAAAGTAATGTCTCTGCTTTTTAATATGCTGTCTAGGTTGGTCATAACTTTCCTTCCAAGGGGTAAGCGTCTTTTAATTTCATAGCTGCAATCAACATCTGCAGTGACTTCAGAGCCCAGAAAAATAGTCAGCCACTCTTTCCTCATCTATTTGCCATGAAGTGATGGGCCCGTATGCCGTGATCTTAGTTTTCTGAATGTTGAAATTTAAGCCAACTTTTTCACTCTCCTCTTTCACTTTCATCAAGAGGCTCTTTAGTTCTTCTTCACTTTCTGCCATAAGGGTGGTGTCACCTGCATATTTGAGGTTATTGATATTTCTCCCAGCTATCTTGATTCCAGCTTGTGTTTCCTCCAGCCCTACGTTTCTCATGATGTACTCTGCATGTATTATTATTTAACTTTATGAGAGTTGGACTATAAAGAAAACTGAGCGCTGAAGAATTCATGCTTTTGAACTGTACTGTTGGAAAAGACTCTTGAGAGTCTCTTGGACTGCAGGGAGATCCAACCAGTCCATCCTAAAGGATACCAGTCTTGGGTGTTCATTGGAAGGACTGATGCTGAAGCTGAAACTCCAATACTTTGGCCACCTCATGTGAAGAGTTGACTCATTGGAAAAGACCCTGATGCTGGGAGGAACTGGGGGCAGGAAGAGAAGGGGATGACAGAGGATAAGATGGTTGGATGGCATCACCAACTCAATGGACATGAGTTTGAGTAAACTCTGGGAGTTGATGATGGACAGGGAATCCTGGTGTGCTGCAATTCATGGGGTTGCAAAGAGTCAGACATGACTTAGTGACTGAACTGAACTTTAATAATAACTTTAAAGTTATTATGTTAGCTAAGGTGACAATTAGCATGCATTGGTTTATTTTTTTTTTAATTCTCTAATTCTCCTATCCTTTCAAGTGGCAATCCTTTCACATTTTTGTTTCTTTTTTTTAATTCCTAGTTGAGTTTTGCATTTTGCCTTTCAAATTTTTCACTGGATCTTTTATTAATTTAAAATTTTAAATTTGCTTTTAAATTTGCAGTAGATAGTACCAGGCACTTTATTTTACATATTTAATGATATCTGTATTGTGGAATGATAATGTCACACATATATGAAGATAATAATATTATATTTATAAATGTTTTATTATTCTACATGCTTGCAGTCAATTTACCAAACTATATTTGTTTCTGATTGTGTATATGAATATGAATTTGGGTTTCTATATGTGTGTGTGCACCCACACATGTAAGCAGCTTTATTTCATGTTGCAGACTTTCTTGTATTTGATAATATTTGGCTCTTACAATATTTGCAACTAAAATACAGCATACTCTGTACAATTTGTTCACTTGCAATTTCTTTGGAGAATTACTCCTTCCCCCTCCACAAAGAAAGCTCTGAGGAAGCTATTTTTTTCCACATAAGTAATTAACCATCCCTTTTCCCAAATTTCTTTTTTCAAAAAGTCTTAAACTATTTAGTCTCTTATTGAGCTTTATCCTCATCTGAACTGTAATTCATAAGGTATTTATTTTTTATTATTATGACAGTTGAGTTTAACAGGGAGAGATTGTAAATATGTGTGATTGAAATTAAACAATAATCTATAATTGCAAAGAGTTTTAAATACAATAAAAGTTAATGGGTAGACAGAGTGTTATAAAGTTTATCATATAAGTGTTAGAGAAGCAAAGAGATATAAAAATGCTATTTGAAAGGGCTTGCACAGATTTCTCGAAGTTATAAAGGATATGGTTTATAGATATTCAGGCAAAGGGTCTATTTTAACTACAGATTTCAGAAATTCAGTGAAGAAGAAAATAATTTTGTTTAAATAGTACTTGACAATAAGGATTCAGTCTATATTCCACAACAGTTGAACTAAATACTGTTATTTGGGAAGCTTAATTTCACATTTCTGTGTGACAACATCTCAGTAAATAAAAATATCATTCCATCCTTTAGGCTAAACTATGAAAGAGAAATCATTCCTCAACAGCAATAAATGTTCATTCACTGTAGAGTTTTATAATGCATGCATTCATTGATTTTCTATGAATATATTTTGAATACAAAATGTAATTTTGATGTTATTGAGCTTTTCTAGGGGAATATAACTAACTAGCAAAATGATGTCAAAATAATAATTTTTATACCAGCAAAATTACCTAGAAAAATCTTTAGCCAAATGTGTTTGCATTTTCAAATGCTAATCTATTCATCAAAAAAAGATTTCTTTCTCCAAAATTGGCAAGCTCATGTCTTTCATTTAACAACTGTAATGTTTAAATTATTATACAGAGCCTGGCTAAAATAGTAACTTAAAATAGCTTATTGCTTTATACTTGATTTCCTTACTTATGTTTATTTCTGCCTTTAGGAAAAATGAGGTGAATGCCCCAAAGAAAACTATAATCAGACATCAATTGATTTCATTTTATTGTGGTTGTTCCCCCCATCAAGATTAGGCATGTTTCTTTGTATTCTCAGTGTTATCATTTTCCTAATGTTTCTATTTGGTAACCTCTCCATGATCCTCTCCTGGACACCCATCTCCGCTCACCCATGTATTTCCTACTTAGTCAGCGCTCCCTCATGGACCTGAATTACATCTCCACTATTTATGTATTTTACGATTAGATTGGAGTTTTTGTTGCTGTCTCATTAGTTGTATTTAAAGTAGTGTAGTGTTGGTACTTTTCACGTTCATGCATTGGAGAAGGAAATGGTAACCCACTCCCGTGTTCTTGCCTGGAGAATCCCAGGGTTCGGGGACCCTGGTGGGCTACTATCTACGGGGTCACCCAAAGTCAGACATGACTGAAGTGACTTAGCAGTGTTAGCAATTGTCCCTAAAATGGTGTCAAATTTTCTATTTGGAAACAAGTCTATCTGCTTCATTTGGTGTGGGATTCAGAGCTGTTTCTTCTTGACTTTAGCAGGTGCAGAAGGATTGCTCTTGGCCTCTTTGGCTTATGATCTTTATGTGGCCATTTGCTATCCTCTTCACTATGCCATCAGAATCAACAGAAGAGTGTGTGTGTTGATGATAATAGAATCTTGGGTAATGGGCTCTATCAACTCCTCTGCTCACACCACATATGCCCTCCATATTCCTTATTGCCAATCTAGGATCATTGATCATTTCTTCTGTGATGTCCCAACCATATTGACTCTGGCCTGCGTGTACACCTGGATCTATGAGTGCATAGTGCTTGTGAGCACCACTGCATTTCTTTTGTTGCCTTTCATTGGCATTGCATGTTCCTATGGCCATGTTCTCCTTGCTGTCTATCCTATGAACTCAGCAGAAGGTAAAATGAAAGCCTGCAGTATCCACCTCGCTGTGGGAACTTTCTACTATGTGCCCTTTGTTTACACATATGTACACCTAAGATTTCTTCATACTCCAACAGAGGACAAGGATCTGGCTGTCTTCTACACTATCCTCACCCCAATGCTCAATCCTATAGTCTACAGCCTGAGAAACAGAGAAGTGATGGGATCCTGGAGAAGAGTAATCCAGTGAGTCTTCCCTGTGAAAATGTAGGCAAATTTTTATATGAATACCAGAAGATTTGTATAAATTCATTCATTAATGTACAGTCATAAAAATATTATGCAATCATTAAATGCAAAGATTAAAATTGATCTAGAGAAGAAAATCACTCAGATTTCAATAAAATTGTCTTATTTATAAATATATATGTATATTTACATATGTGCACATATAATATTCAAAGACTTAAAACCTCATTCTTTTTTACGGGAATATTGCCCATCAATTTCAAGTCCTTTTATTTTTGCTGTTTTGTGGGCGATAAAAATTGTTCTTTGTCGCGTAATAATTAAAATAGAAACTAAGTGAAGTAGTCATTCAACATAACAAATTTGCTATTTTCCACTTATTTCCAATATGTCTAAGACATGCTGTCTGAATGTCTGCTGCTAAGTCACTTCAGTCGTGTCCGACTCTGTGTGACTCCATCCCTGGGATTCTCCAGGCAAGAACACTGGAGTGGGTTGCCATTCTGAATGTTTGCATTAATTTAAATGTCTAAAGACTTACTGTTCTTCTCATAGTAGATCTATAATTGCAAGTAGCAATTACTATTTCTCAAAATATAAAGAAATTTAATTTCACAACTTTAGCTGAGACCATCAGGGATTCTGAAGTCTTTATGTCAGTTTGAAAGAAAAATGAGATGTTTCTATTTATTTTAGCATGGCATGTTCTAGGGCAATAATTTATTATCCTAGGCTGAATGAGAAAAAGCAATTAGGACTTGGAGATACCAAAAGAAATCAAGGAAATTGTGAAGTTAGTAATGCAATGAATGGGTCAACATTCAATTCAAATTAGTGGAAATTAGAGATATCCAGATATCTGCAGATGGTGACTGTAGCCATGAAATTAAAAGACGCTTTCTCCTTGGAAAAAAAGTTATGACAAACTTACACAGCATATTAAAAAGCAGAGACATTACTTTGCCAACAAAGGTCTGTCTAGTCAAAGCTATGGTTTTCCCAGTAGTCATGCATGGATGTGAGAGTTGGATCATAAAGAAAGCTCAGTGCCAAAGAATTGATGCTTTGAACTATGGTGTTGGAGAAGATTCTTGAGAGTCCTTTGGACTGCAAGCAGAGAAACCAGGCAATCCTAAAGGAAATCAATCCTGAATATTCATTGGAAGGACTGATGCTGAAACTGAAACTCCAATACTTTGGCCACCAGATGCGAAGAACTGACTCATTGGAAAAGACCCTGAGGCTGGGAAAGATTGAAGGTGGGAGGAGAAGGGGATGACAGAGGATGAGATGGTTGGATGACATCACCAACTAGATGAACATGAGTTTGAGTAATCTCTGGGAGTTGGTGATGGACAACGAAGTCTGGCATGCTGCACTCCATGGGTCGCGGAGTTGGACATGACTAAGTGACTGAACTGAATTGAACTGAGAACATTCTTGCAAGAATCTTTGAAAAGTGAAAGTGTTAGCTGATCAGTTGTATCTGATTATTTTTTACTCTATGGACTATAGTCCACCAGGTTCCTCCTGTGGAGTGGGTAGCCATTTCACTCTCCGGGGGATCATCCTGATGCAGGGATCAAACTTTTGTCTTCTGCCTTAAAGGCAGATTCTTTACCATTTGAGCCAATCCAGGACATTTTTGCAACTATCCTTATCACTTATCATATTTTCATTTTACCAGCTGAGTAACCACTAACTTCTTGCATAATGTCTCCCAAATAAGATTTTCTTCCCACTTACAAATTTTATAGTTCTCACAAAAGAGATTGGGGAAGGTCAACTTTTATGGACCAATTTTATTATGAATAAATCACTTTCCTCAAATATTGTTTTTTTTTAATTAACTTTTAGTTATATAGTGAAGAAAATTTTACAAAGAATATTTTTTTCAGAAGTTTATATATAACACAAAATGACATTATATTTGGTGATATCTTTCTGAGTTTAAGATTTTGGGGGGTTCACATTTTTCTAAATTTATTTTCAGAAAGCTGATACATTTGAAAACTATTCTCTATCACTGGAATTGTTTTCTGTCACTACTGATAAATGCTTGGTTGAAATGAGTATTTAATGATTTTTAATGTTTAATTAAAAATTGTTGTGTTTACATTGCTGGAGCTATAAAGAATGTTCATAGGTTGTAAAAACATTGGTCAGATTTTCTGATAAATTATATCAAAATAGAAATCTTAGTACAAGTTGAGATGATGATTAACATGGAGAGAATTTTCTAAAAATGTTTTATCTTATAAATCAAATTTCAATCCCTCAATTTATGTAAGTCTCCATTACATGTAAGTCTAAATTTAACTTGAAAATTTAAGTAATGAGTCCCCTCAAATTTTTAAACTTTATAAAAGAACCAGAAGTTGCTTTATGTTTCAAATGTTTATTCATTCATTTTATCATTGTATTTTCAGTTGCAAGGTAAATTGATGTTAAAATGTCTTTTTGTTAAAACTTTCTGAAAATTTACATAAAAGAGTATTCTTTCTTGTCATGGACCTTTCAAATTAATTTTAATTTTATTTTTATTTTTAAGCCTGTGAATATTTACTATGCAATATTGCAATAGTTTTAAAAATAATTTACACTGTACTCTTTGGTGAATGCTAATTACTCCCTGACATGCTTTATTGCAATGACCTATCATGCATTCATTTTGTGATAATTTGCTGAATCTCTTCTTAACTCTTGAAAGTATTGCAGAATCACTGCTGAAAGAACAGTTTTCGTAACAAAAACTTCAACTTTCTGGCCAAAGTTGTTCTTGATATAATAGTACTTGATTATCTTTTAGCTTGTGCAAGGTGGTTTCATTACCTTGTTGGCTGTACAGAGAAAACCTTAAGGGAATGCACTGGTGTACGGTCACAACTGAAGATGCATGCAGAAGAAATCAAGGCCTACCAGAGAGTCAGGGCACCATTGTTGAGCTCTATGTGAGGGGGTGGGGTGGACTCCCATAGAAGCTTTTTTACCTGTACACACCCTCAGGTAACAGGACACTGCATACACAAGCTCTTGGGGCAGGCACAAGTGGCCTCTGCCATCATAGCTTCGAGGGTCAGTTGAAGTTTTAGTCTTTAAATCTATTCTTTCAGCACAGATTCTGCAATGCTTTTAAGAGTTGAGGAGAGATTCAGCAAATTATCACAAACTTCAGTGGTGGGATATCACCACCACTGAAAAAACCAAGAGCAGGTGCCAATCGCTGTCCCTGCTGGCAAAGGCACTGGGTGTACACTCAGGTTCTATGTCTGCACACCCACTGTCAAGGGGATAATGACCATCACACACTGACAAAAGAGGTGGAGGGCATCCGAGCTAAAAGCAGATTTCTCTCAAAATATTAAACTCATACAAGCTAAGGAGGGAGGTTCCCACATATAAATAGCCTTCCAAGACTACAGTAAATTATCGTTTTTCCCTAAACTCATGGAATAAGATAAATGTAAGTAAAATGAAGAAGAAGAGGAACCACTCTCAGTTAAAAGACCAAGAAAATTCCCCCAAAGGAACAATGAAACAAGCATCTTCAGTGTAATATGTAGGAAGGTGCATGCTCAATCATGTCTGACTCTGCAAACCCATGGAATATATAGCCCACTAAGCTTTTCTGTCCATGAGATTGTTTATGCAAGCAAACTGGAGTGGGTTGCCATTTGCTTCTCCAGGGGATTTTCCCTACCCAGGGAGAAAACCTGTGTCTCCTACATTAGCAGGTGAATTCTTTACTGCTGAGACCCTCAGTCTATTATACATGGTTTGAAAAGGAGGTAATGAAAATACTGAAGGAATTAAGAAACACTATTGACAGAAATGCAGACTACAGTAAAAAGGAAATAAAAGTTATAAAGAGGAGCCAAGAGTAAAACAGAAAATGTATTTACTGAGACAAAAGCTGAACTTAAAGCTATGAATAATGGAATGAATAATGCAGAATAACAAATAAGTTTATGTGTAAGATAGACTGATGGAAATCATTCAATCAAAACAGCACACAGGCTTCTGGTTCAAAATGATGGAGTAGAAGGACATGTGTTCATCTCCTCCTTTGAGAGAACCAAAATCACAACTAACTGTTGAACAACTATCGACAGGAGGACACTGGAACCCACCATAAAAAGATACCTGTCATTCAAAGACAAGGAAGTAAATGCAGCAAGAACATAGGAAGGGCACAATCACAATAAGATAAAATCCCGTACCTGTCAGGTGGGTGACCCACATACCATAATACCAAAACAATAATACAATAATAATACCAAAGAAACTCTTCCACTGTGTTTGAAGGTTCTGAATTATGTGTCAGGCTTCCCAGCCTGGGGATCCAAAAATGGGACAGGGAATACCCAGAAAATCTGACCTTGGAGGCCACAGGATGTGATTACAGGACTTCCATAGGACTAGAGGAAACAGAAACTCCAGGCTTGGAGGACACTTGCATACATCAAGACCCAGAGGATAAGAGCAGTGACCCAAAAGGAAGACTGAACAAAACTACCCGCTAGTATTGGAGGGTCTCTTGTGAAGGTGTGGATAAGTAGGGGCTCACCACAGGGATGGGAGCACTGGCAACAGAAGTACAAGAACGCCCCCCTGGCATGAGCCCACTTGTAGGTTGCAGTCAATCTTACCATGGAGCTCATAGACCCCAGGGCTGGGAAGCCTCAAGCCAAACTACTACCAGGCAGGGAGCGCAACCACACCCATCAGCAGATAATTGGATTAAAGCTTTATGAGCAAGACTCTGCCCACCAGAGCAAGACCTAGTTTTTCCCACCACCAGTCCCTCCCACCAGGAAGCTTAAACAAACCTCTTAGCCTTCTCCATCGGAGGGCAAACAAAACAAGTGAGAAGAACCACAGTCACACAGGCTAAAACAAAAGCCACATTACAGAAACTTAATCAGGATGAAAAATAAAAAAATTATGTCCCAGTTGAAAGAACAAGTTAAAACCCCAGAAAAACAGCCAAATGAATTTGAGATAGGCAAACTTCCTGAAAAAGAATCCAGAATAATGATAATGAAGGTGATCCAGAATATCAGGGAAACAAAGGAGAAAATTTAAGAAATGTTTACCAAAGACCTAGAAGAACTAAAGAACAAAGAAGCAGAGATGAACAGTGCATGAGAAGGGATCAATGGCCAAATAACTGAGGCAGAAGAAACAATAAATGACCTTGAGGACGGAATGGTGGAAATCAGAGCTGCAGAACAGAATATAGAAAAAAGAATGGAAAGAAATGAAGACAGCCTAAGAGACCCTGAGACAATATTAAACACACCAACATTCACATTATAGGGGTCCTAGAAGGAGAAGTAAGAGAGAAAGGACCTGAGAAAATATTTGAAGAGATGATAGCTGAAAAGTTCTCTAACATGGAAAAGGAAATGGTCAACCAAATCCAGAAAGCACAGAAAGTCCTAGGCAGAATAAACCCAAGAAGGAACATACCGAGGCACATAGTAATCAAACTGATACAAATTAAGGATAAAATATTAAAAGTAACAAGGGAAAAACAGCAAATAATATGCAAGGGAACTCCCATCAGGCTATCAGCTGATTTCTCAACAGAAATTGTAAGTCAAAATGGAAAGGCATGACATATTTAAAGTGATGAAAGGGAAGAACTTACAACCAAGAAAACTCTAGCCAGCAAAACGCTCTTTTAGATTTGATGGAGAAATCAAAAACTTTCCTGACAAGTAAAAGTTAAGAGAATTCACCAACACTAAACCAGCTTTACACCAAAGACTAAAGAAGCTTTTCTAAGCAGGAAGCACAAAGGAAGAAAAATACCTACAGAAAATAAACCCAAAACAATTTTAAAAAATGGTAAGAGGATCACAGATATTGATAATTATCTTAAATGTAAATGGATTACACACAGCCACCAAAAGATAGAGTGATTGGCAGATGAAAACATGTGCTTGTATGCACTTCCACTTACCATGTCACTCTGCTTGACTCCCCAAATTGTATGCAATTATTTCACATTGTCAGGTTAATCATGTTCTCACTATGTCTGGCAATTGAATTATTTTTGGTTTAATTTGAAAACTGATAAGCATCAGTTACTATTGTGATTATGTAATAATTTCTCCCTTAATATCATTGTAATATGATTGGTCAACAGAAAAATAATAGAACTCTATATCCCAAAAATTACCACATAAAAGAAAATCCTGTAATCACTTATTAAAATGCAAATAAATATCACAATTATCTTGGAATTTTTTGAAAAATACAAATGCTCAGCTATTCTTTTATTTTCACCAGGCTCCAGATATGTTTTTAATGTGCAACCATGTTTAAAAACAGCTGGACTGTATGATGACCTCTTACTTTAATTTAGTTTTTCACTTTTTCTATTTCATATTCAGTGCTCCCATTTCATTTAGTTTATGATTTCCATTTTTTCAATCTCTTCTTTTATTTTGATGTTCTTTCTTGAGTCTTTATTGTGTAGTTGAAAAGCATTTGTAAACATATATGTATACATAATATGTATAATATATATATATGATATGTATAATATATATATAAGAAAATTTATGAATCCTTGCCAAACTAGAAAAATTATGATATTTTGATTCCACTTGTTTGACAGTATGTATAGAATGGTACAGTTCTATTTTAAAAATTTTAAAAATAAATATATGACAAGCAACAAATGTTTACTGTATAGCACAGGGAAATATCATCAATATCAATATCATCAATAATCTACAATGGAAAATAATTTCAAAAATAATATATGTATATGTGTATATCTCTATCACCTTGCTGTATACCTAAAACACTGTAAGTCAACTATACCTAAATAATATATATATATATATATATATATATAAAGAAAGAAAAAAATAAAACAACAGGACACTGAAAACCAAATGAAGAAACAATTAAAGCAATATAAAGAACCAGTGGGATCATAAGACATGCCAATTTATGTATAATAGAGGTTTTAAAAGGAAAGAAAGAGACAAGGGGATTGAAAATGTATTTGAAGAAACTAAGGCTGAAAACTTCCCAAACCTAAAGATAGAAACATATATCCAAATATGCACAACACAGAGTCTCAAACAAAATGAACCCAAACATACATACACTAAGACATATTGTAAATAATTGGTAAAAAGTAAAGATAAAGAGAAGATTCTAACAGCAGGAAAAGAAAAAAAAAAAAAAAAGATTATCACAAGGGAACCCACATAGACCTATCAGCTGATTTCTCACAGATGTGTTGCAAACCAGAAAGGAGTGGAAAAATATATTTCACACAAATGGAAATGACAAGAAAGTGGGGGTTGCAATATTTATATTAGTGAAATAGACTTCAAAGGAAAAGACATAAAGAAAGATAAAGAATGTTATGTATTGGTAAAATCATCAATACAAGAGGACTTTACACTTGTCAACATGTATGCATGTAATATATGAGTATTAAAATACATAAAACCAATATTAGCATGCATAAAGGGAAAAATTGATTGGAACACAGTAACATTAGGAGACTTTTAACACCCAACTTACACCAATAAGCAGATTTTCTAGATAGAAAATAGATAAAGAAACAAAGATCCTGAATGACATAATACAACAGTCACACTTAATATTTTCAGTGCCTCTCTTTGGAAAATACAGAATACATTTTTTTCACAAGTGCAATAGAATAGAATATTCTCTAAGATTGACTACATGCTAGGGCAGAAAATAAACATGAAAAAAATGTAATTGTGCAGAAATCATTCCAAGTATATTCTCTGAACCCAATAGCATAAAACTAGAAATCAAAAGCAGAATAAGAAATGAGAGAGAGTGAAAAAGATTCCATGTAGCCTAAGCAGCATGCCACTATAAAGCAAATGGGTCAATGAGGAAATAAATAAAGAAATTTAAAAATACTTTGAGACAAATGACAGGGAAAGAACAACCATACAAAATTTATGGGATGCAGCAGAAGCACCTCTAAGAGAAAAGTTTGTAACAACACAGTCCTTCCTCAAAAACTAAGAAGGTTCTCAAAAAACCTAATCTACTATCTAAAAGGATTAGAAAAAGAGAAAAAACAACATAAAGTCAGCAGACAGAAGGACAAAGCAAAGATCAGAGAGGGAAAAAATTAAGAAAATGGCAGAAAAAGACAAGAAAGCCAAGGATTAGTCCTCTCCAAGGGTATGCAAAATTGACAAGCCTCTGACCCTGCCCACCAAGAAAACATAAATCAAAATAAAATAATCGATGAGAAAGGAAAAATACCAACCTGCACTACAGAAACAAACAAGAATATATATATGAGAGTAGTATAAACAATTATATGCCAATGAATTTGGCAACCTAGACGAAATGAACAACTTCCTAGAAATGTACAGCTCACCATAATTGAATCAAGAAGAAATAAATAATTTGAACAGACCAATCACTAAAAATTAAATATAATCTGCAATTTGAAAAGTTCCTACAAACAGAAGGTCAGGACAGATTGCTTCACAGGTGAATTGTAACACACAAAGAAAGAAGTGAAAGTTGCTCAGTTGTGTCCAACCCTTTGCCACCCCATGGACTATACAAGTCTATGGAATTTTCCAGGCCAGAACACTGGAGTGGGTAACATTTCCCTTCTCCAGGGGATCTTCCTAATCCAGGGATCAAACCCAGGTCTCCCACATTGCAGGTGGATTCTTTACCAGCTGAGCCACAAGGGAAGCCCAGAAAAAGAGAAGCTTTACCAATTTTTCTTAAACTCTTCTAAAAGACTGAAGAGGAATGAGCACACTCAAATATATTCTATGAACGCACCATCACCTTGATACCAAAACTAGACAAAGATACCAGCAAAAAAGAACATTGCAGCTCAATATCTTTGATGTAAATAGATGTAAAAATTCTCAACAAAATAAAAGCAAACCAAATCCACCAGCACATAGAGAAAAGTTCATACACCTGACTAAGAGTGATTCATTCCAAATTCACAAAGATAGTTCAACATATAAAAATCAATCATCGTGATACTTTTGTTATTGTTGTTTAGTCACTAAGTTGTGTCCAACTTTTTTGTGATCCTTGGCCTGTAGCCCACCAGGCTCCACAAAGCAAATCTATCCCCACATTATAAATGCTATTCACAGCAAACCCACAGCCAATATAACATTCATGGTGAAAAGCTGAAAGTCTTCATGCCAAAATCTTGAAGAAGACAAGGATATCCACTAAAATCGTCATATCCAGATGACATGACACTATATATAGAAAACCCTAAAGAATTTATACAAATACTACTAGAACAGACAAGTGAATTCAGCAATTTATCAGGGTACAAGATTAACATATAGAAATCAGTTGCGTTTCTTTACCCTAACAATGAAAAATCAGAAAGGGAATATTAAAAGCAAACAAACAAAAAACAATATCTTTTAAAATCACACACCCCCAAACAAAACTCTTAGAAATAAACTTGACCAAGGAGGTGATAGAATTATACACTGAGAACTGTAAAACATTAATAAAGGAAATGAAAGATGATTCAAAGAAATGAAAAGATATACCATACTCTTGAATTGGAAGATTTAATTTTGTTAAAATACAAAGCAATCTACAGATTAAATGTAATCCCTATCAAACTGTGTGTGACATGTTCCACAAGACTAGGACAAATTGTCCTAAATTTTCTGTGGAAATGTAAAAAAAAACAGAATTGTCAAAGCAATCCTGAAGAAAAAGAACAAAGCAAGAGTCTTAATCCTCTCAGGCTTCAGACAATACTATAGAACTACAATAATCAAAATAGCATGGTACTGCAACAAAAACAGATATATTAATCAATGGGATAAAATAGACAACCCAGAAATATACCCACATACCTATGGCCAATTAATTTTTTGTAAAAGAAGCAAGAATGTAAAATGGGAAAAAGACAAATCATCAGCAAGTAGTATTGGGAAAGTCTGACACCTACATTTAAATCAGTGAAGTTAGAACATATCCTCACAACATATACAAAAATAAATTCAAAATAGCTCAAAGCTTAAATACTTAAATATAAAACACAGCTTTATAAAAATCCTAGAACAGATCATAGGCAAAATATCCTCTGACACTAATCAAGCCAATGTTCTCTTAAGTCGGTCTCCCAGGGCAGAGAAATAGAAGTTAAAAAAAGTGATATCTAATCAAACCTATAAGCTTCTGCATAGCAAAGGACCATAAACAAAATGACAACTTATGACTAGGACAAAAAATTAGCAAATAATATGACTGACAAAGACTTAATTTCCAAAATATATAAATAGCTCCTACAATTCAGTAATAGAAGAAGAAAGAAAAAAAAGCTATTAAAAAAAATGAACAAAAGATCTAACTAGATGTTTCTCTAAAGATATACAGATGGCCAAGAACACAGGAAAAGTTGCTCAGCATCAGTAACTAATATAGAAATACAAATCATCAAGAAACAAGAAAAAAGTCAAATAAATAACCCAACTCTACACCTAAAGCAATTAGAGAAGGAAGAAATGAAGAACCCCAGGGTTAGCAGAAGGAAAGAAATCTTAAAAATTAAGGCATAAATAAATGCAAAAGAAACGAAAGAGACCATAGCAAAAATCAACAAAGCTAAAAGCTGGTTTCTTGAAAAAATAAACAAAATTGACAAACCATTAGCAAGACTCATTAAGAAACAAAGAGAGAAGAACCAAATTAACAAAATTAGAAATGAAAATGGAGAGATCACAACAAACAACACTGAAATACAAAGGATCACAAGAGACTACTACCAGCAGCTCTATGCCAATAAAATGGACAACTTGGAAGAAATGGACAAATTCTTAGAAAAGTATAACTTTCCAAAACTGAACCAGGAAGAAATAGAAGATCTTAACAGAACCATCACAAGCAAGGAAATCGAAACTGTAATCAAAAATCTTCCAGCAAACAAAAGCCCAGGACCAGATGGCTTCACAGCTGAATTCTACCAAAAAGTTAGAGAAGAGCTAACACCTATCTTACTCAAAATCTTCCAGAAAATTGGAGAAGAATGTAAACTTTGAAACTCATTCCATGAGGCCACCATCACCCTAATTCCAAAACCAGACAAAGATGCCACAAAAAAAAAGAAAACTACAGGCTAATATCACTGATGAACATAGATGCAAAAATCCTTAACAAAATTCTAGCAAACAGAATCCAACAACACATTAAAAAAATCAAACACCATGACCAAGTGGGCTTTATCGCAGGAATGCAAGGATTCTTTAATATCCACAATCAATCAATGTAATATACCACATTAATAAATTGAAAGATAAAAACCATATGATTATCTCAATAGATGCAGAGAAAAGACTTTGACAAAATTCAACACTCATTTATGATTAAAACTCTCCAGAAAGCAGGAATAGAAGGAACATAACTCAGCATAATAAAAACTATATATGACAAACCCACAGCAAGCATCATCCTCAATGGTGAAAAATTGAAAGCATTTCCCCTGAAATCAGGAACAAGACAAGGGTGCCCACTCTCACCACTACTATTCAACATAGTGTTGGAAGTTTTGGCCACAGCAATCAAGCAGAAAAAGAAGTAAAAGGAATCCAGATAGGAAAAGAAGAAGTGAAACTCTCGCTGTTTGCAGATGACATGATCCTCTACATAGAAAACCCTAAAGACTTTTCCAGAAAATTACTAGAGCTAATCAATGAATATAGTAAAGTTGCAGGATATAAAATTAACACACAGAAAACCCTTGCATTCCTATATACTAGCAATGAAAAAATCGAAAGAGAAAATAAGGAAACAATACCATTCACCATTGCAGCAAAAAGAATAAAATACTTAGGAGTATATCTAGATAAAGAAACAAAAGACCTATACATAGAAAACTATAAAACACTGATGAAAGAAATCAAAGAGGACACAAACAGATGGAAAAACATACTGTGTTCATGAATTGGAAGAATCAATATTGTCAAAATGGCTATACTACCCAAAGTAGTATACTTTGGGTAGTATACTATCTATAGATACTATCTATAGATTCAATGCAATCCCTATCAAGCTACCAACGGTATTTTTCACAGAACTAGAACAAATAATTTCACAATTTGTATGGAAATACAAAAAACCTCGAATAGCCAAAGTAATCTTGAGAAAGAAGAATGGAACTGGAGGAATCAACCTGCCTGACTTCAGGCTCTACTACAAAGCCACAGCCATCAAGACAGTATGGTACTGGCACAAAGACAGAAATATAGACCAATGGAACAGAATAGAAAGCCCAGAGATAAATCCACGAACCTATGGACACCTTCCTTATCTTTGACAAAGGAGGCAAGGATATACAATGGAAAAAAGACAATCTCTTTAACAAGTGGTGCTGGGAAAACTGGTCAACCACTTGTAAAAGAATGAAACTAGAACACTTTCTAACACCATGCACAAAATTTAACTCAAAATAGATTAAAGATCTAAATGTAAGACCAGAAACTATAAAACTCCTAGAGGAGAACATAGGCAAAGCCCTCTCTGACATAAATCACAGCAAGATCTTCTTTGACCCACCTCCCAGAATATTGGAAACAAAAGCAAAACTAAACAAATGGGACCTAATGAAACTTAAAAGCTTTTGCACAACAAAGGAAACTATAAGTAAGGTGAAAAGACACCCCTCAGATTGGGAGAAAATAATAGCAAATGAAGAAACAGACAAAGGATTAATCTCAAAAATATACAAACAACTCCTGAAGCTCAATTCCAGACCCAATCAAATGACCCAATCAAAAAATGGGCCAAAGAACTAAACAGACATTTCTCCAAAGAAGACATACAGATGGCTAATAAACACATGAAAAGATGCTCAGCATCACTCATTATTAGAGAAATGCAAATCAAAATCACTATGAGGTACCATTACACGCCAGTCAGGATGGCTGCTATCCAAAAGTCTACAAGCAATAAATGCTGGAGAGGTTGTGGAGAAAAGGGAACCCCCTTACACTGTTGGTGGGAATGCAAACTAGTACAGCCACTATGGAAAACAGTGTGGAGATTTCTTAAAATTCTGGAAATAGAACTGACTTATGACCCAGCAATCCCACTTCTGGGCATACACACTGAGGAAACCAGATCTGAAAGAGACACGAGCACCCCAATGTTCATCGCAGCACTGTTTATAATAGCCAGGACATGGAAGCAACCTAGACGCCCATCAGCAGATGAATGGATAAGGAAGCTGTGGTACATATACACTGTGGAATATTACTCAGCCATTAAAAAGAATTCGTTTGAATCAGTTCTGATGAGATGGATGAGACTTGAGTCCATTATACAGAGTGAAGTAAGCCAGAAAGATAAAGAACATTACAGCATACTAACACATTTATATGGAATTTAGAAAGATGGTAACGATAACCCTATATGTAAAACAGAAAAAGAGACACAGAAGTACAGAACAGACTTTTGAACTCTGTGGGAGAAGGTGAGGGTGGGATGTTTCGAAAGAACAGCATGTATATTATCTATGGCGAAACAGATCAGCAGCCCAGGTGGGATGCATAAGACAAGTGCTCAGGCCTGGTGGGCTGGGAGGACCCAGAAGAATAGGGTGGAGAGGGAGGTGGGAAGGGGGATCGGGATGAGGAATACCTGTAACTCTATGGCTGATTCATATCAACGTATGACAAAACCCACTGAAATGTTGTGAAGTAATTAGCCTCCAACTAATAAAAAAAATAAAAAAAAAAAAAAGAAATGCAAATCAAAGCTACCATGAGGTATCCCCTCACAGCATTCAGAATGGTCATAAACAAAACAACAAATAAAAAATGCTGGAGAGGTTGTGGAGGGAAGGAAATCCTTCTACACTTTGGTGGAAATTTAAGTCAGTGCCCCTGCACTGGAAAGCCGTATAGCTGTTCCTCAGAAAACCAAAAATAATATTACCACACTATCCAGAAATTCCACTGGTCATATATCAGAACAGAATTTAATTTGAAAAGACATATGCACCTCTATGTTCATAGCAGCACTTTTCACAGTAAGTAACTAAGACAAGGAAACAACCTAAATGTCCATTGACAGATGAATGGATAAATGGATAAATATATGGTACATATATAAATAATGGAATATTACTCATTCATAAAAAAGAAGAAAATAATGCCATTTGTAGCAACATGAATACAACTAGAGATCATCATACTAAAAATCAGAAAGACAAATAACTTATGATATCACTTATATATAGACTCTAAAATGTGATAAAACTGAAACATAAGCAGACTCACAGAAATCAAGAATAGACTTGTGGTTCCCAAGGGAGAAGGGGACTAGGGAAGAGATGTACTGGGAGTTTGGGGTTAGTAGATGCAAATGATTATATATAGAAGGGGTAATCTACAAGTTCTCACTGTGCAGCACATGAAACTACATTCAATATTTCATGGTAAACCATAATAGAATATGGTTCTAGAACAAGAACCACATCTGTTTGTGAAAGAGAGGACTACATACTATCAGAGATTATATACTTTTGTCAGGAGGCGATGACTCATGACTCATTGGATATTTGAGGTATCTCTCTTGGTGAGTAAGTGAGTAAGATTTTATGGATATTAATATGTTTACATACAAAAACAATGGTAGAAAGAATGGCTCCTTGTAACTTAATGTGGAAGATGATTTTGATCCACCAACAATTCAGATGCTATCTATAGAAATGGGAATTGTTGGTGGAAGAGAGCTGATTAGTCACAGAGTCATATTTCAACTCTTGCTTCAAGTGTGTTAACTCTTACCTCTTTCACCCAAGATTCCCACAGTTCTGGAATAAAATCTAATTCTTTGCTTTGGTCCACACAGGAAAGAGCCCAAGCAACAGATGAATGTTAAGAAGCTTAAAATTTCACTTCAGTTTTATCTTTACACAAACTAGTGACTGACTTACTTTAATACACTGTGCATTTCTCAGTTTTCAGATGCCTGGTAAAGATAAAGGTGCCAATAAAAGACTGAAAAAAAATTTCCCTGTTGTTAAACCTTAGTTCAGGAGAGAGGTTAGATGTTAAACATCATTTAAGTAGTCTTCTGTAACTATGACTACATTAATGCAATGACATAAGTTTTAGGAGAAACCATTATCTCTCCAAGAGGAGGTGCTTAATGTCACACAAATAAAACAGACTATGTACTGCTGATTGAAATGCAGTTATTGCTTTCTGCTGCTAATTATAAATTTTCATGTTTATGGTCTGATTAAACATCTCATAAGTTTTAAATGGTCTATCATTATTTTCCCTAGATACTTTATGTCTCCCCAATGTTCAGTTTTATCATAAAAGTTTTTAAATGTATAGATGTTACAGCAAGAGTGTTTACATCTATGTATCAGTACTATCATCCTTACATCTTCTTAGCCACCTAATAAACTGTTGTATCAGATATACAGTTGCACTATATTTTCATATGTAGGTATTTGGCTTCCTCTGAATTATTGAGATTGAGTGTTTCTAGAGAGATAATTTTTGCTGTGTTTCACTTCAGAAAAAAAATCACAAGCATCATGTAAAATGTATTTGTAGCTTTCTGTATCTGATAAGCTAGGCTCCTTAATTAGAAACAAAGAAATTGACTCATAAATTAATTATGTCTGAAAACTCTGCAGTTATGAGACATATCTAAAATGAGCCTGTGAATGGATCAGTGAAGATAGCACTATTTCCCTCTTGGGTGTCATTTACAGCACCAGAATCACAATGTAGGCTTCTCCAGAAACTTCATAAGTGTATTTATGTTGTATCCATGTTCACTAAGAGATTGTGCCCTTACACCAGTTCTCTGAGCTACCCACTTCCAAGTTAAAGCATGCAAATAAATAACCTAGTGCATAGTGTAGGCTTCCATCCTGGTTGAAGGTATGAGTCAGGCATGGAAGTGAATATTTGTATTTTATCACAGATACTGAAATGCTTGCTCTCTAAAAAATATCAAAAGAAAATATTTTTAAAAATAATAAATGGTTTCTAAATTTTGTCCCTAACTAGGGGTCCTGTGATTCCCTCATTATCCATGACTCAGGTCATTGTCAGTGAGAAAAAGGGATACATGAGAAGATTTTTTTTTTAAGACATTAATATAATGTCTGGATAAAAGTGCATAGAAGGTGGAGAAAGTAAATATAATTTGGTCTTTATTCTTTGATTAGTCCATAAGTAATTTGTCGGATCCTGTTTTGACAGGGTGAAAGGCATGAGAGAGAGAGAGAGAGAGAGAGAGAGAGAGAGAGAGAGAGAGAGAGAGAGAGAGAGAGATAGACAGAGAAAGAGACACCTATCATTAATTTTGAAACTAGTGGACAAGCATTAATGTCTCTAGGACTTGATGATCTAATGTGACACGGGGCTGTATAGAAAGGCCAACAGTACAATTCAGTAATAAGCACAATGTGGTGGCTATAATACATGATAATCTTTCACTCTGTCATCTCAAAGCTCCTGCATCTTTCACATTTCTGGAAAGGTGACTTTGTGGGGAGGATCTCAATTGTCATCGACACTTACTATCACAGAATAGAAGAATCTGAAGATGACTGTGTTTCTATGACTGTAGTCTCCCAGCACGTTTCTCTTTCTCTTCTATTTCCTTTTAAAACCCAGACTGACTTGAAATTCTTCTTGGAATTATTTAACTAAAATAAACATTGATAATATTATTTTCCTCAATGTGATAAGCAATGACCTTCTTTCAGTTGGTGCATCCCTACATCCACAGGATCATACTGCACAACTCCCTGCCTAAAAGTGTATGTTCTATTCATGTTAAATTGAAAGTAGTTGCTTTAAAAAGTGTTATAAGTCACAATGAATCAAGTATACAACTTCTTGTATCTTCAATCTGCTATCCAGTATTCTAACACAAAATCCTTTGGCTGGATAAATCACATTTCTCAATGTTCTAAAATTTGAAATCAGGTGTAATTTATGTAAAAAAAAAAGCTGTATCCTTTCTCTCTTTTTCATAAGTCCCAATATTCTTTGGCAACCACAAGTCTGCTCTCTATGGCTATGAGTCTGTTGATTTCTTTATTTAAATTTTAGCTTAATTTATTAGCAAAAAATCTTACCACATATATGTCAATTTATAAAAGCTAAAGACTCATCCATTTTCTATTACCTTTTATAGCAATGTTTTATGATTCATGAACATTTTATAGTGTTTATAACAATATTTCACCTATATTTTTCATCAGGGGTACACATAATGGAACTTCTTTTTCAAAATATGTAAATGTTATTATTCATTAAGAGCTGTAAGATTTAAAAAATAATCAAATTGAATTGAAATTGGAGAAAAAAATATAATACACAACTCAAAATTTTATTTCAATTCCATATTCTTCATTTTTCTCTTAGGATAAATGAAATGCATGACTTCATGTTCTTCTTGGTTTTCTGTGCCTCCTCTGGAGATATGTGATACTCCATACCTTTTAAACTTTTCACTGCACTCTTTATGGAGTACATACGGTTATTTCAGCATCAACTTATTCCCTGTGTTTGCTAGCACATGAAATTTTCTATGAGAGACTCAGTACTTTTCTTACTTAACAGATGTTTATTGTGTTTACACTTAGTTATTGTCTGAAGGATGTGGTGGAATAGAAGAGACTGTTACAACCTGCATCCTTTTGTGCCCAAACATGGGTATAAACAACCATCCAGGCACAGATATAACTTCACTGGACCTCTGGATTTTACGTGACAGATTACAGCACTCATGTGGAGCACACAAATGAGAAAAGACATATTACATTGGGTAGGAAGGACAGTTTAACTCTACCCGAGTCACTCCTTCCCCCAGTATCATGAAGCACAGTGCAGAGAGAGATTTATTCTCCCATGGGTTAGCAAAAGTCAAGTGATCATCCAATTTTCATATACACTCAGATATCAAGCCCAATGGCCCAGAACCCTGTGAATCAACCTACCCTTGGTTCATGATACTTACCTGCCCAATTTCTCTGGCTGCATGACTGGTTAAAGGCTTTCTGTCTCAGATTGAGTGCATAAAAACTGGAAATACTGAATACTTATCCAACTATGAGAACACCAATGCAAAAATATAAGACTACAAGTTTTACAAGGTTCATAAATTAATGAATGAAAATCTATAATCTGCCTATTGGTCTTCCCTCATAATTCAGTTGGTAAAGAATCCTCCTGAGATGCAGGAGACCCCAGTTCGATTCCTGGGTCAGGAAGATCCGCTGGAGAAGGGATAAGCTATCCGCTCCAGTGTTCTTGGGCTTCCCTTGTGACAGCTGGTAAAGAGGAATTCTGGTTCATTTTAGTTCACTGATTCCTAAAATGTCAATGTTCACTCTGCCATCTCCTGTTTGGCCACTTCAAATTTATCTTGATTCATGGACCTAACATTCCAGGTTCCTACACAATATTGTTCTTTAGAGCGTCAGACTTGGTCATATCATTTGGAAGCATTTTCTCTCATTCAGTAGATTGTCTTTTAGTTTTATTGAATGTTTTCTTTCTTGTGCAAGTGCTTTTCAGTTTAATTATGTCCCATTTGCTTATTTTTGCTTTTATTTCTTTACTCTAGGAGATGAACTTAAAAATCATGCTATTTTCCTGGAATTTTTATATCATCTGGTCATATATTTAGATATTTTATCCATTTTAAAGTTTAATTTTGTACACAGTGTTAGATAATGTTCTATTTTTTTCTTTACGTTTAGTTATCCATTTTTCCCAACACTACTTATTTTGACACTGTCTTTTCTCCATTGTATATTGTTACCTCCTTTGTTATAGATCATTAGTGCATGGGCTTATTTCTGGACTCTCTAACCTGTTCCATTCACCTATGTGTCTGTTTTGTGCTAGTACCACATTGCTTTGATGACTGTAGCTTCAGAACATAATGTGAAGTTGGGGAGCTTTATCCCTGTAACTCTGTTCAGGATTGTTTTGGCCATTTGGGGTCTTTCATCTCTTCATAAAAATTTGAAAATAATTTGTTCTAAATCTGTGGAAAATATGAGTGGTATTTTGACAGGGATTGCATTGAATCTGTAGGTTGCCTTGGGTAGTGTGATCATTTTAACAATATTGATTTTCCAATCTAGTAACATGATATATTTTTCCATTTGCATCCTCTTCAATCTCTTTCATCAGTGCCTTATAGTTCTCAGAGCAGAGTTCTTTTGTCTCCATAGGTAGGTTTATCCTAGATTTTAATTCTTTTTGATAAGATGGTAATTGGGATTGTTTATTTTTTCTTTCTGATACTTGTTAGAATATAGAAATGCAATAGATTTCTATGTAATAATATTGTATCCTGCAACTTTACAAAATTCATTGATAAGCTCCAGTAGTTTTCTGGTAGCATCCTTCATGGACTATACAGTCCACGGACTTCTCCAGGCCAGAATATTGGAGTGGGTAGCCTTTCCCTTCTCCAGAGCATCTTCCCCACCCAGTGATCGAACTCAGCTCTCCCACACTGCAGGTGGATTCTTTACCAACTTAAACACTTGGGAAGCCCACGCATAGTAGAAACTCATCTGCCAATTGATGTGACAGCTTTACTTCTCTTTTTCCAAATTGGATTCCATTTATTGATTTCTCTTATCTGGTTGCTGGGACTAGGACTTCCAAAACTATATTGAATAAAAGTGAAAGTGGACATCCTTGTCTTGCCCTGATCTTAGAGGAAATATTTTCAACTTTTCAACAATGAGTATTATGTTAGCTGTGAGTTTGTCATATATGGCCTTTATTATGCTTAGGTATGTTCCTTCTGTGCACCATTTCTGCAGAGCTTTATCGTAAGTGTATGTTGAATTTTATCAAAAGGTTTTTCTGCATTTACAAAGATGATCATATAATTTTTATTTTTTTACTTGGTTAATGTGAAGTATTGCATTAATTAATTTATAGATATTGAAATAATTTTTCAATTTCATCCCTGTGATAAATCCTACTTCACCATGACTTTTGATCCTTTTGATGTATTATTGAATTTGGTTTGCTAATATTTTGATGAGGGCTTTTCCATCAATGTTTATCAGTGATATGGGACTGAGGTTTTATTTTTTGTGATATTTTTGAGTTTGATATCAGAGTGATACTGGCCTCACAGGAGTCTAGAAATATTCTTTCCTCTTAAATGTTTTGGAGAATTTTTGAAGGGTAGATTAACAGTAATATCATTAATTTTTAATATGTACTTTAATAATTTAAAGTTGCATACTTCAATGAGATTTTTCATCTGAAGGGAAACAATTGAAAATATGTAGTACCTAAAGCTTTAGAGATATCTTAATATAGGAGAACTAAAAGAAAAATTACTTCCATCTCCACTGAATTCACCCTTAACTCCTCTGTGCAAATGTCTATACAAGCTATCAAAACTTCTTTCCTAATCTTGGCTGTTTTATATTGTTTTATATTGTTGCATTAAGTCTGTCTTTATGTCAATACTATACTATTTTTATTATCATAGTTTTGTAAGTTTTGAATCAGAACCAGTGAATTCTCAAATTCTGGCTATTCTTAGTATCTTGAGATTTGTAAGAATTTTATAATGTATTTGTGTATTTCTGCCTGAAAAACTCATTGGCATTATGATAGTGGTATTTAATTGCACCTGTTGTTTGCTTATAGTTTTTACATCTTAACAATATTCATTTTTCAAATTAAGATCACATAATGTTCTTCCATTTTTTTTGTCTTTTCGATTTTTTTCAGTGATGTTTTGTGATTTTCAGTGAAGAAGTTATTTGCCTTCTTTAAGTTTATTCCCAGGGATTTTACTCTTTTTCATGATGTGGTCTATACAAATTTTTCTTAAATTTGTTTTAGTATTGTATATTATAAATGGATATCAATACAACTGCAACTTATCAATTCTAACAGATTTTTGGTGGACTAATTACAAGTTTCTCATCTAAAACTTCCTTACCTTTTTTTAAAACTCTTAAAGGAAAAACTTTCAATCTTTCACCATCGAGTATAATGGTAGATGTGAGCTATTTTATTGAAATAAAGCAAGAACATGATCTCAGTGACCTACAGGAAAAAACAAGTTTTATAAACCCACTCCTGATCCACAAGGCAAATATTTTATAATATTTTAAATTTTCCCTTCTATTTACTTGTATATTTCTCAACAATATGCTTGCCTTCTCGTGCTTCAATTTGTTTCAGTTCAATTGCCCTGTTATGTCTGACTCTTTGTGACCCCATGGACTGCAGCACACCAGGCCTCCCTGTCCATCACCAACTCCTGGAGCTTACTCAAACTCATGTCCATTGAGTCAGTGATGCCATGCAACCATCTCATCCTCTGTCGTCCCCTTCTCCTCCCACCTTCAATCATCCCCAGCATCATAGTCTTTTCAAATGAGTCAGTTCTTTGTATCAGGCCAAAGTATTGGAGTTTCAGCTTCAGTATCAGTCCTTCCAATGAATATTCAGGACTGATTTCCTATAGGATGGACTGGTTGGATCTCCTTGCAGTCCAAGGGACTCTCAAGAGTCTTCTCCAACACCACAGTTCAAAATCATCAATTCTTCAGCACTCAGCTTGCTTTATAGTCCAACTCTCACATCCATACATGATTACTGGAAAAACCATACCTTTGACTAGATGGATCTTTGTTGTCAAAGTAATTTATCTGCTTTTTAAAATGCTGTCTCATGCTTAATTACTAAACATTAAGTAACATCTCTTGATTACATCCACTCCAGCCACAATGGATGAAGACCTTCCCCTTCCATATATAACTGCCTCCAACTACCTTTTCTCTTTCCCCTCTTTTCATTACAGTTACATCCCACTTTGTGTCTATGATGGTTAGGTTGAGAACATTTTTCCATCTTCTAGTATACATTGCTAAAGGAGAAAAATATTGATTATTGTAAAATCTGATATTGCAGTTAGTCTTTCCATATAAATAGTTCCTCTTACTTTGCTTTTCACAGTCAAGAAATTTTAAGGCGATACTGAGAATTTCAAGAAAATGTTTCAAGAAGACGTTAAGAATTTTATAAGAAAACCCTTTTTAATAAAATATTTATTATTTATTTTTTTGTATTCTGCTCATGTTGTACAGTTGCTCAAGTATGTCAATTCTGAAAATGCTATTCTTTATCATTTTAACTTCATCATTATTATAATTTTTCTCAATATAGATGACTCCAGTTTTTTTATTACAGAGTAGTAAAATTTTAAACAATATTCAGCCTGACTAAAATAATACTATAGAAATATATTATTGTTTTAAACTTGAATTATATACTCTTGTGTCTGCCTTTAGGAATAATTACATGAATGACCCATGGGAAATTATAATCAAACATCAACTGATTTCATCTTATTGGGATTGTTTCCCTCTTCAAGAAATGGTCTGTTCCTTTTTATTCTCATTGTTTTCATTTTTTTAATGGCTCTAGTTGGTAACCTTTCCATGATTCTTCTCATCTTTCTGGACATCCGTCTTCACAAGCCCATGTATTTTCTACTTAGCCAGCTCTCCCTCATGGACCTGAACTACATCTCTACCACTGTTCCCAAAATGGCCTATGATTTTCTGCTTGCAAACAAGTCTATCTCCATCATTGGGTGCGGGATTCAGAGCTTCTTCTTCTTGACTATGGCATGTGCAGAAGGATTGCTCTTAGCCTCTATGGCTTATGATCGTTATGTGGCCATTTGCTTTCCTCTTCACTATCCCATCAGAATCAGCAAAAGAGTGTGCATATTGATGATTACAGGATCTTGGATAATGGGCTCTATCAACTCCTGTGCCCACACCACATATATTCTCTCCATTCCTTATTGCCAATCCAGGGCCATCAATCATTTCTTCTGTGATGTCACAGTCATGTTGACAATAGCCTGCATTGATACAACTGTCTATGAATACACAGTGTTTCTGAGCACCACACTTTTCCTTTTGTTGCCTTTCATTGGTATTGCATTTTCCTATGGCCGTGTTCTCCTTGCTGTCTATCGCATGAACTCAGCAGAAGGGAAGAAGAAGGCCTATTCAACCTGCAGCACCCACCTCACTGTGGTTTCTTTCTACTATGCACCCTTTGTTTACACGTATCTACGTCCAAGATTTCTGCGTACTCCAACAGAGGACAAAGTTCTGGCTGTCTTTTACATCATCCTTACCCCGATGCTCAATCCTATTATCTACAGCCTGAGAAACAAGGAGGTGATTGGGGCCCTGAGAAGAGTAACTCAGAGAATTTCCCCTGTGAAAATGTAGACAAAATTTTTGCATGAATATCAGGAGTTGAATATAAATTTGTTTATAACTGTATAGTCATTAAAAATATTATTTTTATTAAATGAAAGGAGTAAAACTGATCTAAAGAACAAGACAATAGTTCATATCTTGAAAAACCTCAATTGTATTTCTTCTTGTTTCTTTTTTTTTAATCAATTTCAAATGGATTTTTGTTGATAAACTGTCAGCTAGAAAGATTCTCTGTCATTTAGTAGTGAACAAGAATATTAACTGAATAACAGAATATCATTCACCATAACAGCTCCACTGTTTTCAATACATTTTTCAATAGGTCTGAAACACATTTTCTGAATGTCTAGATAAAATTAAAAGACAGAATACTTTTTGTTCTTCTTATAGTATAACCATAATTACCAGTAACACTTTCTTTAAAATTTCAACATAGGGAAACTTCCTGTTAGAGACTTAGCTGAGGATTCTGAAGTCCTTATACCACTCTGAAAGGAAAATGAGAAGCTTATGTTAATTATATGATAATGCATATACCATACCAGGTATACCTGGAGATCGACAATAGGCCTTGAAAATGCCACAAAAGATTGCTAAAACAATTATACAAGTGGGTTCGCATTTAGTCTTATTATTGGAATTGAACTGTTGAGGAAATCCATGCAAATAACTATTCTCAAAACATACTGTATACCTGCTAAGTTACCATTACAACTTTTGTATTAGATGATGTCTCTCAAATGAGATTTTATTCTCCACTCACTGTATCCCATAGTTTTTCTGAGAAAGTTAACTTTGTAAACTAATTTTCTTAATTCATATGATGGCTTAATCACTTTATTAAACAGATCTCACCACTGTATCAACAAAAATTCATCAGTTCAAGTAAATTTCCTATGTAAATTGCTACCCATTAGGGATTAATGTAGAAACGCACTTAACCTCTCACATGTGGCAGAGAAGGGGAAGTTCATATTCTACATAATATGCAGGGCAAATCCCAAAATAAACATATGAGAATTTTTGCTCAAAAATCAGAAAAAAAATGTTAGATCATTGCTGCTGAAATGTAGTTTTTTTCTTCAAAATTAATTCTTTAGTTGTGAAGTGAAATTACACATTCCAAAAATATTGTGTGTCAAAATTATATATATGTATTGCAAATAAACATAATACTTCATTATCAGATTTGGGAGATCAATCCTTTTCACTTTATTTCCACTAAATTTAAAGCTTTAGAACTTTATTCTCTCTTAATATAGTTAAAGTGCTTTCAGCATCTGGAGATAAATGCTGTTTCAATGAATTTTTAATAGTTTTTAATATTTAAATTTTAAAGGATTCTTTCTGCTTATGTTATTGGAGTTATTAGAAGTACTTATAGTCTAGGAGAATATCAGACTGAATTTTTGATAAATTATATTAAATGTACATTCTAGTACACACATATCTGATGATTCACAAGGAGAAGAAATGCTTTCTAAAAGTATTTATCTTATGAAGAAGCTTCAAGCTATCAAATAATACAAATCTATTTTATATGTCTAAATTTAACTTTAAATATAAATTTAGTCAATGGCATTTTAATGATTCATCTTCAATTTCTGACAATTAGTTGACTTTGTATAAGAATGATGTTTCAATTATCTCCTCACTCATTTTATCACTACACATTCAATTATAAAAAAATTAATTTAAAAAAGTTTTAATAATTGTTTTCTGAAAGTTTACATGAAAATGGTATGCTTTTCCATCTCTGATCTTTCAAATTAATTTTAAATCTTTAAGTAAACTTTAAATATTATTTCTAAGACTGTGGATATTTGTTTCACAATATTTCAACAGTTTTTAAAACCATATATTTTATACTCTGATAATAGTTCCATGATATGATCTTTTGTAATGATTACTTATACACTTTTGTAAGTATTTATTGGAAAAGTTTACTCCCTAAACCTATTATTTCCTGTTCGAACACTTGGGTGAGATTGTTAATAATTTAGTAGATGACGCAGGGATTAACACTGAAAGGAAAACTAAGTCAGCCCCCATCTCCATGAGAGTCATTTCTCTTGCCAAGCAAATCTTCTCTCTCCTCGGCAGTGGCCTAGTCACCATTGTTGTTGTATCTGTATTTGTTGCTCTCACCTCTACCACCAATCTGGGTTCAAGCTCCACCCAGCCACTCCCCTGGGGTCCTGTAGTGCCCTGAACACTAATGCGTGTGTGGACACGGGGAGGCCAGGCATATTGCATGTCCATGTTGCTTGCCTTTCTGTGTACAAGTCCTGCTGCTGGACTGAAACTGCATACTAATGCCGCCACTCAGTATAGATCCTCTGCTCATGTGGGTACTCAGTGATCAAATTAAGAACTTCAAGATGGCAGCAGAGCAATAATTAAGCAAGATTACTATCTGAGTATGAGAACCTATGTAAGCACACATGCTCTATGCTTTGAGAAATGTAGATTGAACAAATACAAAGGGGATGGTATCATGTAAAACCAGCATAATGATGGAGATGTCAGTTTTTGTCATTGGAAATATCCTAAGGAAGTGTGGAAGCAAGCAGGCATGCTTATTCCAGACTCCTTCCCATTTTAGGTAGTGAGTAATAGAAGGAACCAGGAAACATCAATCTATCGCAGTTCTGACACAATATATTTTGTTCTGCTCTTTAAAAGAAACTGGAAACAATTTTGTTTATTTTTTAAGTAACTGCCTAGAAAATGAGGATTTAGCATTATATCAAATTAATTTCCTATGTTGTCCTTAGTAGGTCTTTGAGTAATTAAAAAATAAAAAAAAAGTTATCTTTGTTGAAAGAGCTACGTTTAAAAAAAAACCAAAAACTAAAATTTAATAGTTTGTTTTTGCCTACAAAATATTTAATTTTCTTTATGGTTAAAATGAGAGATAAGAATTTTTTTTCACAGTGACCTATACTTTTACTTGACCAAGTGTTTTAAAACCTTTCAACAATTCTTGACCAATTTTCCAAACTCAAATGACAAGCAAAGTTCTGTTGAACTCAAATAACTTTGGTAATTTTCATTAAACTCCTGTAAAATTGCCAAAAAAAAAATTATCTCACCTTATAAAAATAGAAATGCTAAACTTATTATACTAATATGTGAAATTACATGGAAAGAATTGTAATACTAAGAGTTGTTTACATTTCTTATGTTGTATTTGTGTGTGTGTGTGTGTGTGTGTGTGTGTGTGTGTATATAATGGTATATATTCCAGAAGTTATATGATATTTTTAGACATCTGATATGTTCTGGCACAATGTTATCAGTTATAATGCAAACTATCATCTTAAAATGTTACATATCACAAAGATTACTACATTTTCTTTTGAAATAAATTTCCATATCTTTTGTCTTTGTCATTTATAATTATTGCTTAATTTAGATATTTTCAAAAATGTTTCTACATAAATGCTCTATTTTCAAGGACATTAATGAAAGGGACTAATGGAAAAACTAGATTTAGTAACAAGGACTCATTACATGGGACTGAATGATCTAAAGATGATGATTGCAATTTTTTATTACATTTTGTTTGAAGCATTGCTGGTTCCTTAATGTTTTATTTTCCCCGACTGAAGAAAACTTTTACCTGTGACTCACAACAATTTAAAAAATTATGACACCTTAAACAAAAAGGCAGCATTTATTTTAATCCCAATCTGATCCCTCAGGAATTTGGAAAGCCTTGAGTCAAAGCATTAGTACTGTAGCCAACATTTTCACTTGCGCCCTTCTGCTGCTGCTGCTAAGTCGCTTCAGCCGCGTCCGACTCTGTGCGACCCCATAGACGGCAGCCCACCAGACTCCTCCATCCCTGGGATTCTCCAGGCAAGAACACTGGAGTGGGTTGCCATTTCCTTCTCCAGTGCATTCATGCTAAGTTGCTTCAGTCGTGTCCGACTCTGTGCGGCCCTATGGACAGCAGCCCTCCAGGCTCCTCCGTTCACAGGATTCTCCAGGCAAGAATACCAGAGTGGGTTGCCATATCCTTTTCCTGTGCCCTTCTACAAGGAGAATAAATTCATATTGAGTTAGACTAAGAGTCTGTTCAAAAAGATGAACGTGTTTAAAAAGAGACAACAGATCTCAAATGTAGTAATTTGTGCTAAGCCAATGTCACCAAATTAGGACTAAATACCTAACTGATGAGAGTTGATGAGGCTGAGACACCCAAGTCCGGTTTATGTGGGATATGGATGACAGCAGACAAGGTATAATCTCCCTGAGAGTATAGCGAGGGATCAAGAACAATATTAGATTAGGAGATTTATCCCAGAGACCAGGATCCACAGTCAGAGCAAGAAACCATGTCTGTATCCAAAATGTGTGCTCAGTTGCTCAGTCTATTCTGACTCTTTGTGACCCCATGGACTGTAGCCTGCCAGGCTCCTCTGTCCATGGGATTTCCCAGGCAAGAATACTGGAGTGGGTTGTCATTTCTTTCTCCACTGGACCTGAAGTACTGAACTACCAAAACCCTGAGGTTACATGATTCTATCAGGAGTAATGATTTATGACAGTGCAATTTTAGGGTGTCTTTCTTACTTGTTAAGTGCATATAATTTCACAGATAAGAAGTGAATATAATTTCACAGGTAGGAAGAAGTTTATATACATGTCATTGCTATTGTCATATACTGTGTAGACCATTTTGACTCACCAATACTTTAGAATCCTAAATGAAATTAGGATTCTAATAGAAACTTATAGATTGAAATAAGTATATTGTAGGAAGAGAGCTAACTGGTCACAGAGGCTTATTTCAATCTATTCTTCCAGTGTGAATATATGAACCCTTTTCCCTCACCGGGCATTTCCAGAACTTTTGAATAAAGTTCAATTACTTCTTTTGACCCATAAGAAAAAGTCTAAGAAACATATGATTATGCTAAGAAACTTAAAATTTTACAAAAGTTTTGTCTTTACAACAAACATTGACTGATTTACTTTTAATATACAACTTTTCATAAGTTTTCGCTATCTAGCTATCTGGTAAAGATAGAAGTGTCAATGGGATTGCTGCAAAGATATTTCTCTGTTGTTAAACCTTATTTCATGAAGATAGCAATCAGAGGTTAGATATTAAATATTATTTAAATAGTCTTCTATGAACGAATATTAATACAAGTCCTTATCATTTTAAAGAAAAAGCATTATGTGTGGAGAACAGGAAGTGCTGAATAAGACACAGAGGTAACACCATTATGTGGGGCTTCCCTGGTAGCTCAGCTGCAATGCAGGAGACACAGGAGATGTGGGTTTGATCCCTGGGTTGGGAAGATCCGCTGGAGGAGGGCATTGCAACTCACTCCAATATGCTTGTCTGAAAAACTCCGTGGACAGAGGCGCCTGGCAGGCTGCAGTCGTGGGGTCACAAAGAGTCGGACAGGTCTGAAGCGACTGAGCATGAGCACAACTCTGTACTGCTGATTGAAGTGCAAACAATAAATTAACTATGCTAATAATGTATAGCTATTTGAATTTTATGCTCTGAATAAACATCTCATGATTTTGAAATGGTCTATCACTATATTCCCCATTCTGCCTTTTAGTAATGTACATTTTATGACAATATTTTAATGTATATATTGTGTTATAACAGACTATCTATATCCTATGTATTATTAACCTTCATTGTCATCATTTTTAACCTAAGTTGTGTCCAACTCTTGCAACCCCATGCACTGTGTCTTGCCAGGCTCCTCTGTCCATGGGATTCTCCAAGCATGTTTATTCCTATGTGTTATTAACCTTACCACTTGTCTAATAAACTGTTGTAACTGAAATATGCACTATATTATCATTTATAGTTATTTGGCTGCCTCTGAATTACTGAGTTTGGGTATTTCTAGAGAGATAGTTACATTTTTTTTAATTGTATAAAATAATCCACAAGCCTAGTGGAAAATTAATGCAATATCCTGTTTATAGTACCCTTTGTATACACTGATATTTTAATTTCTAAATTGAATATTTGTTCTTTCAAATTATTTTGAGTATGGAATAGACAATCAAAAGGGGGAATAAGTTAATAATTCTCAACTTACAAAAGTTTATGCCATAATTCTCTAGGGTGTTTGAAAAAATGTTCTTTTGGAATATAACTTAATTTTCTTAGTTTATTTTTGAGATATGGGTTTTCCTTATGTCTATGTTTCAATTAATTAGTTCATTAGTTGTAAATGGTATGACAATAAATATAAACATAGTGAATAAATTTTTGTTTTAATTTTAACTAGATTTCCCTCTAAACTAAAAACAATTTTCTGCTACCCTTCTATGTTCTCAGCTTGGAATTCTGTAATAAAAAGAACTAGGCATGTAGGAAATGGCTTGGAACTGACAGAATTTCTGGAAGAGATAATCAAAAGGATATGGCCACAGGTTGAACCTAAAATTGGATTTGAACAATCAGCGTCTCCGCATGTTCTCTTCTCTTCTTGGAATGTACACTTTTTGTACTTTTCATACAGTGGGAGCTGTTCTATGGGCATGGCCTTGGCAGATAAAGTGTTTTAGAGGCTAAAACTCAGTTGTTTTTTTGATTGAATCCATTTAACTTATCTATATAAGCTTCTAAAACTATGCTAGAAAAGATAAATATGTAAAAATAGGTATCTATTTGTCATATTTCTGACTAAAACAAGCCTCATAAATAAGTTTCCTTGCTTATTATATTCTAACACACCAATCTGGAATGGTCTACCTGTTTTTCTGTCTCTCCTTTCTTTGCGTGTTTGCCAGTTTGTACACTAAAAATTGGTGAGGAAGCTGGGAAACCACATAAATTAACGTTGGGATAAACAAATACATGAGAGAAATCACAAGTTGGCCATCAACTTCAATGTGGTAAAGGATGGTATGGTGAACTTGTTAGATCTCCTGGAATCCTCCATGAGTATGAACGGGGTGCCCCCAAGACTCCAGTTTTTATGTGCTTGTTTAGCTACCCATGGGCTACCCTGCTGTCTCAGATGGTAAAGAATCTGCCTACAATGCGAGAAACCTGGGTTTGATCCCTGGGTTGGGAAGACCCCCTGGAGGAGGGCATTGCAACCCATCCCATTACTAACTGGAGAATTCCTGTGGACAGAGGTGCCTGGCAGGCTACCGTCCATGTGGTCACAAAGAATCGGACACGACTGACAACCAAGCACAGAACAGCACACTACCCACACTGTGTCACAGTGGAAAAGTAATGGGGTCATAGCATGTTTGCTTCTAACATGAACAGTTTCTCTGGCCACTGACATTCACCTAGAGGCTGGAGATTGAGTTAGAAAGCTGAGAAAAGGCCTGAGGTTAGAGAAGAATGTTCTCTTGTCCCCTACTCTTTTAAGTTTGGGACTGGCCGACAAATTAGGAGAGCAGGATAAAATTTTTGAGATCTCAATGCATCATTTTATAAATCTAGAAGGGCTCAAGTTGTTACAGATTAAGATCCGAATACTTGTTACAGTGCCTGATTAGGAACCCCATTCCCAAGAGGTAAAATCCTTGGGAAAGTGAGGAAAATAAAAAGGAGTATATTGTGGTAATTAAAAGTAAAATTGATAAACGGAATGAAACAGGTGATTAGATCCCTAATACAAAGGGCTTTTGGAAATAGCAAAAACAATAGATTGCTTATAATAAAGATATATACCCCCAAACTGCTAGGAGAAAACTTGTATTATTTTCTGTCCCTTAAAGTGGCAAATTTTTTCATGACTGTACAATACAAACATCACCTATAATTCCTTGAGATTAGAAAGAGAAGAGTTAATACAAAGCTGTTTAAAAATATATACTGCTGAAAAGAATCCCTTGCCAAAAATCTAGTCCACAGTCTCAGTAAATTTTCCTGTCAAGGGCTAAAGTTTTGGAATGAGATCTATGGAATCACTGTATGTATGTACGTGTGTATATATATGTGTGTGTGTGTGTGTGTGTGTATGTTTATGGATAGATGGTATGTGTGTATAATAATTTTCTATCTTTGGAGGTTATTGTGAAAATTAAAATAAAAAGCTCAATTTAATTGTCTCTAAGAAAAGGAGTATATTAAGGAATTATTAACATTTATAAAAGTACAAAATATGTGGTTTTAAAAACTGTTTCAATATTGCAAAGCAAATATCTAAAGACACCAGCAATTTGATATTTTAAGAATTTTTGCTTGTATGTTTTTATTAAACTAACCATATTCCATTTACCTTATTAAACTTTTGGCCAATATAATCAAAATTAAGAAATAAATTGATACTTGCAGGCAAATCATTAATATGTACTTATTGAACAATATACAAAACATATGACACAGAAAGTTTAGAGACATATTATTGGATAAATCTGAATAAATATGTTTCTTTCCCCCACTAAATTGACCCTTAACACACCTGTGAAAATGTCTGCATGTGTTGTTAAAATTTCTACCTCAACTTTGGCTTCTGGCCATCCTGAGCCATTTGTAACTTAACCAACGTTTGCTAAGCCTCGGTGGACATTCCTATGTGAAAATCAAAAAAAAAAGAAATCATGCAGTAGAATAAAACTTCAGGTAAATAAGTCCAAGAATCATTGTTTCCCTAAAGGTATTTAAAATGTAAATTGTGGAGATAAAAAATTAATATGCACATCCATTTAGAAAATTTTCAAAGAAATTTACTCAGAAAATGATTCAGTTACATTATGCCCATTGAATCTTTGTCAGTTAATCAAACCAATGAAACTGTAATTTTATTGTTATTCCACAGAAGAGGAGGAACTCTTCAGCAAGTACTTAAGAGAAATTGATTTGGAATTAAGTACTTCTGTTTACAATAAGCAGCAAATAGATCTGGGCATCTTATTAGCCAGAGAATGATGAAAAGAAAACTTTATTGATAGAAGCTGCTTTAAACATGAAATATAAATAATTCACCCTAAAATATGTATCCTTAAAAAATAGATGGACAGTTCAAACATATATCCGTGCATTTTAAGACATGAAACTCTTTTAAACCTGAAGCAAATTAGTAAACAATTCAGAAAATTGGTCTGATTGCAAATGATTATAAAGTGATAGGAAAAGAGCAAAATTAATTACATAGGAAACTGCTGATATTATGTACTACTGTTCTAGACTTCTGGTGAATGGGCCTACCCTCAACTGTTCTGAGATATATTTGAATCTAAGTATGATACTCCATTATAAAGTATATGATAGAGTTTATATGAACTAAACATATATTTTTGTAATTATTAAGAAGGGATGTTTCATTTTATCCCTAGTTTGTGATGTATTCTTTGTGAATGGGAAACATTACAGCAAGTAGAGATGCTTTAAAACATAAATAATATTCCTTAGGAGTAAAGTTGCTTTCAAGCAACCACAGTCTAAAATCACTTAGTTACTGATTCTAGTATATTAATGTTTTGGCAGTTTTGGTTATTGTTTGGATCAAAATCACTCAGGATTTAATGCATTCCATTTAGGAAGTATTTGATGTGTTCCATGTAAGACTTGGTTAAGAAATAGAGAATTTTTGAAGCTTGAGGTCTGGGAGTGGCTGCAAAATACCATACTGTTCAGCAGAAAATTTAGAACAAGAAATAAAAAAGAGATAGTGTTTGGGGAGCTGATTCATAAATGTGCTTTCTGATTGTGAACTGAAATAAGGATCCTGGAAGATGCTTTGGATGTGCTCAAGTTATATTTAAAGAATAAACCTAGTACTTAAGAACATCAGTCCTATATAAGGATTGTGAAAGACAGGGTATCTCATTTCCTGTTTATTATATACATGGTTTCATTAATGAAGTATGGTCCAAAGGCACCGTTGGTAATCTCAATGCTGCTTCCTACTTGTTCTTTTAACCCACATAAATCTACAAATACATAAATACCCTGCATAAATTTCTAATCAAAACCTAGAACTTATCTAGAATTTATATGAAACCATAAAATGGAATATATAGTAAAGTTTTAAAATGGCTTATATCACCTATATATGTAGACAGAGTTTTTCCTTGAATAACTTCTAGAAATAATCCAGAAGACAATAAACCACATGTCTTATGTTTAGTCATACTAACAGCTAACATTTTTCGTTGTTTTTAAGCACAAACTTTGTGAAATTGAAATATTGTAAGTCTTTCACTTTTTCACTCTTTTCCTTTACACATCAATAAATTCCCAGTGAAAATTAATGATATTTGAATAAATAAGCTTGCAGATGTTTTGTGAGAATCAAATAGGCAGAGCTTAAAAAGACAATTGGAAACTATATCTTCATTCAATTTTAGCAAATGACAAGAGAAGTGAATGTAAATGATGGTGACGGGAGTGGTATTAACAAAGATACCAAAACTTACAGCCACTCTTCAATGATAGTTTATATCCAGGCATGTGTTTTTCTTATATTTTACCTAATTAATAATTTTAATATTCCATATTTCCTTATATCTATTCTACATAAATGATACAGGTTCAGATGGTTAAATTCTTTCATGTAACTTTACAATTCTTATAAGTAGGTGAGATAGAATTATACACAGGTTTAAACCCAAAATCTCTCTGCTGTACCTATATAATGAAATAGGAACAACAAACAGTTTGAAGAACATATTCTGATAATCAGTTTCTGTCTCTGAAAAATCTGTCCACATAATTACCAATTTATTAACACTGATTCACCATGGTAAAATTTCATTAATTTTATATTAATTATGTCAGACGAGTGTATTTTTTACGGTTCTGTCTCATCTCAACAAAAATTTGAAGCGACGGACATTAAAGCCCTCGGGGCATCACAGCTCTTGGACAATCCGTGTTACAGTTCTCAGACAGATCAGTTTTATTTAGATAATAAAGGGAAATACGACCTCGAGGTGTGAGGGCATTTTGACCCAAAAGATGTGAAGAGAAGACAGAGAGAGACAGCAACTGCAAGCAAGCGCGTGGGGGAGAGAGAGAGAGAGACTGACCCCTGGCCCTTTGGTTCCTCTTTTTATATGTTTTTTCCTCCCCCTGGGCCCGCCCTGTGTAAACTGGGCTAGCCAGGAGTGCTGTGTGTTCTACCTGAGGTCCTCACTCAGTCCTCAAACCTTCCTTTGTTCTATTTTCGCAGGTTTTTCCCTTCCTTGTCTTTTAGCCACCACCATTCTGGACTCCTGTTTCCTATTCTAACTACCCAACAATTAGAAGCATAGAAACATACCCAGGCAAATAATCACTGTGTATTCTGGGTTTTCTATGCTTTTTTAAAGTATGGTTCTCAAATTATATAGCTTCAAAATTGAAAAATACACAATTCTTGACTATTAAATACTATCAGTAAAATGTCTATTCAGTAAAGTAATATAGACTATTATGCAATCTCTGTCTTCTCTTTAGTAGAACATGATGTGGAAACATTTAAAGAAATGTGGATTCTCATGAAGAATTCCATGTAAGGTAACTGTAGACTAATAAGTTTGTCTAGACACCAGAAAACACACATCTAGGTAATATGATTCAGATTCCATGATAGCTATTTTACAATACTGTCACTGCTTAGATAATTAATGGCAATGCAAAATAATCATTGCAGATGTTTAGACTGATGTATAGTCAAGCTGGCTTAAAACTCAACATTCAAAAAACTAAGATCATGGCATCCAGTCTCATCACTTCAAGGCAAACAGATGGGGAAACAATGGAAACAGTGACAGACTTTATTTTCCCGGGCTCCCAAATCACTTCAGATGAAGACTGCAGCTATGAAATTGAAAGATGTTTGCTCCTTGAAAGAAAAGCTATGACCAACCTAGATGGCATATTAAAAAGCAGAGAAATTACTTTGCCAATAAAGGTCCATCTAGTCAAAGCTATGGTCTTTCCAGTAGTCATGTATGGATATGAGAGTGGGACTATAAAGAAAGCTGAGCATTGAAGAATTGATGCTTTTGAACTGTGATGTTGGAGAAGACTTGAGAGTCCCTTGGGCTGCAATGAGATCAAACTAGTCAATCCTAAAGGAAATCAGTCCTGAATATTCATTGAAAGGACTGATGCTGAAGCTGATGCTCCAATACTTTGAACACCTGCTGTGAAAAACTGACTCATTGGAAAAGATCCTGATGCTGGGAAAGATTGAAGGCAGGAGGAGAAGGGGATGGCAGAAGATGAGATTGTTGGATGGCATCACTGACTCAAAGGACATGAATTTGAGCAAACTCTGGGATAAGGTGATGGACAGGGAAGGCTGGCATGCTGCAGTCCATGGGTCACAAAGAGTTGGACACGACTGAGTGATTCAGCTGATGGTCAATCGATTTTTAGAAATGAGGTTTGACTTCCTATAGTTAATGAATTTAAAGACTTAGTAACTTGGTGAAATTGACCTAGTAGCATGTTTTACTGGTTTTCCAGCCTTACATATTCATAGGAAACTATGTGTGTGTATGAATCCAACATTTTAGGATGTCTTGGGAGTCTAATAAGATAGGAAGTGATCCAAATTTCTGAAAAACTTTTGGAGGTGTCTTGTGCTCTAGCAGCTTTTAAAAGTTGAATCTGAGATTTCTTATAACACTGCCAGAAAATCCAGTTTAAAGAAGCTTCTTTGGTGAATCTAGTTCTATCATACCTCTGTAAGTTGTCACACCAGGTTTATTTTATTTTATTTTATTTTATTTTTAAATATTATTTTATTACTTGGAGGCCAATCACTTCACAACATTTCAGTGGGTTTTGTCATACACTGACATGAATCAGCCATGGATTTACATGTATTCCCCATCCCGATCCCCCCTCCCACCTCCCTCTCCACCCGACTCCTCTGGGTCCTCCCAGTGCACCAGGCCCGAGCACTTGACTCATGCATCCCACCTGGGCTGGTGGTCTGTTTCACCATAGATAATATACATGCTGTTCTTTCAAAACATCCCACCCTCACGTTCTCCGCCAGAGTTCAAAAGTCTGTTCTGTACTTCTGTGTCTCTTTTTCTGTTTTGCATATAGGGTTATCGCTACCATCTATCTAAATTCCGTATATATGTGTTAGTATACTGTAATGTTCTTTATCTTTCTGGCTTACTTCACTCTGTATAATGGGCTCCAGTTTCATCCATCTCACTAGAACTGATTCAAATGAACTCTTTTTAACGGCTGAGTAATATTCCATGGTGTATATGTACCATAGCTTCCTTATCCATTCATCTGCTGATGGGCGTCTAGGTTGCTTCCATGTCCTGGCTATTATAAACAGTGCTGCGATGAACATTGGGGTGCACGTGTCTCTTTCAGATCTGGATTCCTCAATGTGTATGCCCAGAAGTGGTATTGCTGGGTCATATGGCAGTTCTATTTCCAGTTTTTTAAGAAATCTCCACACTGTTTTCCATAGTGGCTGTACTAGTTTGCATTCTCACCAACAGTGTAAGAGGGTTCCCTTTTCTCCACACCCTCTCCAGCATTTATTGCTTGTAGACTTTTGGATAGCAGCCATCCTGACTGGCGTGTAATGGTACCTCATTGTGGTTTTGATTTGCATTTCTCTGATGATGAGTGATGTTGAGCATCTTTTCATGTGTTTGTTAGCCATCTGTATGTCTTCTTTGGAGAAATGTCTGTTTAGTTCTTTGGCCCATTTTTTGATTGGGTCGTTTATTTTTCTGGAATTGAGCTTCAGGAGTTGCTTGTATATTTTTGAGATTAATCCTTTGTCTGTTTCCTCATTTGTTATTATTTTCTCCCAATCTGAGGGCTGTCTTTTCACCTTACTTATAGTTTCCTTTGTTGTGCAAAAGCCTTTAAGTTTCATTAGGTCCCATTTGTTTAGTTTTGCTTTTATTTCCAATATTCTGGGAGGTGGGTCATAGAAGATCTTGCTGTGATTTATGTCAGAGAGTGTTTTGCCTATGTTCTCCTCTAGGAGTTTTATAGTTTCTGGTCTTACATTTAGATCTTTAATCCATTTTGAGTTTATTTTTGTGTATGGTGTTAGGAAGTGTTCTAGTTTCATTCTTTTACAAGTGGTTGACCAGTTTTCCCAGCACCACTTGTTAAAGAGATTGTCTTTTTTCCATTGTATATCCTTGCCTCCTTTGTCAAAGATAAGCTGTCCGTAGGTTCGTGGATTTATCTCTGGGCTTTCTATTCTGTTCCATTGATCTATATTTCTGTCTTTGTGCCAGTACCATACTGTCTTGATGACTGTGGCTTTGTAGTAGAGTCTGAAGTCAGGCAGGTTGATTCCTCCAGTTCCATTCTTCTTTCTCAAGTTTACTTTGGCTATTCGAGGTTTTTTGTATTTCCATACAAATTGTGAAATTATTTGTTCTAGTTCTGTGAAAAATACCTTTGGTAGCTTGATAGGGATTGCATTGAATCTATAGATTGCTTTGGGTAGAATAGCCATTTTGACAATATTGATTCTTCCAATCCATGAACACGGCATGCTTCTCCAACTGTTTGTGTCCTCTTTGATTTCTTTCATCAGTGTTTTATAGCTTTCTATGTATAGGTCTTTTGTTTCTTTAGGTAGATATACTCCTAAGTATTTTATTCTTTTTGTTGCAATGGTGAATGGTATTGTTTCCTTAATTTCTCTTTCTGTTTTTTCATTGTTAGTGTATAGGAATGCAAGGGATTTCTGTGTGTTAATTTTATATCCTGCAACGTAGGTTTATTTTTTAATCAACAATGATGCTTCTTTGAGAACAGTTTTGATCAAAAGTGTGGAGAGTATAAGGTACAAAAATTTGTGCTTCACTGGTAAAATTTTTATTATTTAGGCACTAGAGGATAATCTTCCATACTTTCCAACTCAATGACCAGATTACAGTCTTAAATGACTCACTTCATATATCAGATTTTTATGTATATTTTTAAAAATAAACTCTACTTTTAAAATCATGTTCTGTAAAATATGTAAATTACCAAAATGAGAATTTATAATAAATATTTTAAAATCTAAATATAATATAGATCTGCAATGAAATTGACCCATATTGACTTCAAGATGGTCATATGTAATTCATTTGGTAACCTGGGTGGCATTTGAACAGTTTTATTCTTCATATAGAATATGTATCAATATATCTAAAGTATGGATTAGACAGATAATGTGGTTGTGTTTTTTTTTTTTATAAGTGAATTCTGATAGGGACAACTTTGTATTGAGAGCTAGACATCAACTGACTTTTATTTAGATACAGAGAGACCATTTTTATAAGATAACATGAGTGCTTTTTTTTTAATTGGAGAATAATTGTTTTACAACCTTATGTTGCTTTCTGCCATACCGCAGCATGAATCAGCCATAAGGATATATACAGCCCCTCTCTCATGAGTCTCTCTCTGGAGTCTCCTTCTCATCCCTCATTATCCCTCTTCCACAGGTCATCACAGACAGCCTGCTGGACTTCTTTGTTTTGAGGTCAACCGAAAGCTTCCCTGGTGGCTCAGTCGGAACAGAATCCACCTGCAATGCAGGAGACCAGAGGTCAAACCCTAGGTCAGAAAGATCCTCTGGAGAAGGAAATGACAACCCACTCCAGTATTTTTGCCTGGAAAATCCCATGGATAGAGGAGCCTGAAGGTCTATAATCATGAAGTCACCAGAGTATGACACTACTTAGCAATTAAACCACCACCACCACCACCAAGAGCATGCTAAAGCCAGTATATGTATGAGAAAATAGAAGAATCTGCCAAATTAGTAAGCTATAAACACTGAACTTTATTTGCATTTAAGGAACTTTTCACATACATTCTTTTACACCTGTGTAGTATTTTTGCTTTAGTAACTAATTTTCTATTCTCTTTCATTTCTTATTTTTTATTTCATTTTTGTGTATGTTGTGCTTACCTGGTGTCTCAGATGGTGAAGAATCCACAGGCAATATGGGATACCTGGGTTCAATCCCTGGGTTGGGAAGATACCCTGGAGAAGGGAACAGCTACCCAGTCTAGTATTCTTGCCTAGAGAATTCAATGGTGTTACATGTTCATTGAACATGTTACATATTCAATGGCATGGTGTTACAAAGAGTCAGACATAATTGAGCAACTTTCATTTCATTTCTTGTGTATGTTGGTGAATAAAAACCTACAGATAGAGTCAACAAAAGCTTACACCCTCATTTTCTATTCCATGTAAGATATATTGCAGATTCAAGGCTTGTTTATTTAATTGTTTGCTCCCCAAAAATCCAACATCAGAACTTTTTCTGCTAATTCTTTTCTTCTTAGGTATAACATCATTACTGCTCGCACTTCAGTGGCAGTACTTTTAAAGGAATATTTAAAATCCAATAAATTGAAAATGCTTCATAAATTTAAATAAGTTATTTTTCCTTCAGTGGATAAAGTCAAAATAAAAGACAATAATAAACAATCTGGATTTATTTGTAATTAAGAAAAGATGTCTTATTTAATTTAGATCTTGAAGCAATCAAAATTGATATTCAATAGTTGAGATTGTTCCCCTGTCATCTTCAGGGATCTTTTAAGTATCAAATGACAAAAGATTTGAACAATGTACCATGAATAACAGCAACAACAGAATGTTTCATTGACAGTCCTGATACAGGGAATAAAATATCAGATATAATATGAAATTCATTTTTTCCATTTGGTGTTTATTATTTCACCTTCAGAGTGTGATTGAATTACCTAACTCATGGAAACATTTTTCCATAGAAAGTCCAATATAATAAAATACATGTGAAAGAAATATTAGTAGTTTCATTGGAATTTGAAATATTACATTTTCACTTGTCAATAACTAAATAACTGATACTAACTATACAAGGTGAGAAAGTCTAATATGATATATCATGTTGAATCCAAATGACATTTATTGCAAAAAATGCTCTACCATTTTTTTAGCAAGTTATCATTTTATTTTAATTGCTAAATTGCATCTTACTCTTGTGACCCTATGGACCATAGCCCACCAGGTTTGGTCTGTGGAATTTCCTAGGCAAGAATATGGAGTGGGACATCATTTCTTTTTCCAGGGGATCTCTCCAACCCAGGGATCAAACCTGCATCTCCTGCATTCACAAACAAGTTATTTACCATTGAGCCACCAGTCCACCAGAGAAACCAAGTTTTCGTATTATTAAAAGATCAATTTCTCTGCACATGTTCAGGATCAGGCCATAGATTTTTCTACATTTGGAGCTTCAAATATAAAATAATTTCATTTAAATATTTTGACTTTCCTATTATTGTAAATATACATGCTATAAAATTTACTATTTTATCTATTTTTAAGTTTACAGATCAATGACATTAAGTACATTGATAGAACTGTGCAATCATCACTGACATTACCCCAGAACATTTTTATCTTACTCAGCTAAAACTCTGTACCCACTATTGGTCCCAATTCCACGTTCCTGGGAACCATCATTCCATTTTCATCTCTATGAATTTGACTACCCTGAATAACTCATTTGTATAGAATCTTGTGGATTGTTCGTCATGTGTGACTTATTTTTTTTACTTAGTGTATTTATAGGTTTCATCCATATTGTAGTATTGAGAGTGTTAACAGCCTCGGCAGGGAGGCAGGATGTCCCCAATGGCGGGAAGAAATGAACTGCAAGTGGCAAACATTTTCTTTTGCTTTCTGTTCTAATCTTATGTTGCCATGGCAACACCTAATTCCACCTGGACTTAACTTTATTCTTAAACCTTGAGCTTAACCATGGCATTTTTCTTATGGAAATGCTTTCTCAAGCTATGTTAAGGAACTATGCGTTTACTTGGAAATCTGCCTTTCTTCAAGATTCATGTCAATTGTTTTATGTCCAAGGATGACTCACCTTGGGCCAGTGCTATCTCAAAATGGCTGCTGTGGGTGAGGGGCCTGATATAAGTCTCACAGTTTTGTGAGGCATTTCCTTTCTCTAATTAGCATCTTGCTCAAAATATATAACTCCTTGCTCAGAACTAGCAAGAGGACACCCTTTCTGTCCCCCTCTGATGTCAATGCAGAAGCTTTCTTTGTCGCTTATACTTTAATAAAATGTTATTACACAAAAAGCTCTGAATAATCAAGCCTCATCACTAGCCCAGGATCAAATTCCTCTCCTCTGGAGGCCAAGAATCCCAGCATTGTTTGCGACTCAGCACCAACCTTTCAGTATGTAGTACAATTTCTATCTTTTCTAAGACTGAAACTTCTTACATATATGAATGTGTGTGTGTATTGTTGTTGTTTTTTAGTCACTCAGTTCACTCAGATTCTTCTGCAACTCCATGGAATGTAGCCCACCAAGCTCCTCTATCCATGAGATTGCCCAGTCAAGAATACTGGAGTGAGTGGCCATTTCCTTCTCCAGGGGAGCTTCCCAACCCAGGGATCAAATTCACATCTTTTTGCCTTGGTAGGTGGATTCTTTATCATTGAACCACAGGGAAGTCCGTATTTATTCAAATACTCCCCCACATTTATTTATTTTTAATATTTATTTATTTACTTTTGGCTGAACTGGATTTTCCTTGCTGGGCTACTCTCCAATGGTGCATGGGCTTCTCATTGGAGTGGATTCTCTTGTTGCATAGCACAGGTTCTAGGGCATGCAGGCTCAGTAGTTTATAGCACATGGGCTTAGCTGCCCCATGGCATATTTTTCAATTATTTTTTCTGTTGTTGTTGAGTAGTATAGTTCTTTATACATTCCTTATATCAATTTATGATCTGACACATATTTTACGAATTTTTTTTCCCATTCTGTGGGTTTCTTCCTCACTGTATTGTTCAAGTTCTTTCAGGAAGAGAAGTTTTTAATTTTTAAAAAATCCAATTAATATATATCTATATATGCACATATATATAAATATATATACATCATTGTTGCACATGATTTTGCTGGTATATCTGAGAAAGCACAGCTAAGTTAAATATCATGAAATTCCCTCCCTCTGTCAATGTTTTACTTTCAGCTCATATTTAACACTTTGATCCATTTAAGTTAATTCTGGTGTATGATGTTTAAGACAGTCTCAATTTCATTAATTGGACCAAAATATTCAATTTTCCTTGCAATATTTTTTGAAAAGATATCCCCATTGACTACCTTTATTATATATATGTATGATATTCTTCTTATACCTTAATCTATCAGTGAATATTTTTGTTGCTTCTAGGAATAGAGGTGTATAAATACCTGTTCTCAACTCTCATGAAATCCTCTCCCTCTGGCCAATGTTTTTATTTATCTATCTATCTATCTATATGTATATGAACTGGACTTTTTAAAAATTAAGAGCCACATATGAAAAATCATTGTCAAAGTGTGGTATTTTTGTTCTCTGTTTTATTTCATTGATTTGTGTCTGTTTTTATGCCAACACTATACTCTTTATATTATCACAGTTTTGTAGTGAGTTTTGAATCAGAAAAACAGTTGAATTCAATTAGTTTGTAAGATTTTTTTTTTGTTTTACTATTCTCATGACTGAAATTTCATCAGAATTCTAGGATGTATTTTTTCTCAGCCTAAAATTCATGGGAATTATGACAGATATTTCATGGTACCTGTTGTTTTGCTTATGGCAGTACTGACATCTTAACAATATCAGTTTCTCAGCCCAAGAGCACAGAACACTTTTTCATTTGCTTATCTTTTCAATTTATTTCAGCAATGCTTTGAGATTTTTATTGAAGAACTAGTCTTCTTGCTAAGTTCATCCCCAGAGATTTTATTGTTTTTCTTGATATTGGAAATGTGATTTCTTAAATTTTTCTTAGTATCATATATTATTAGGGTACAGAAATATAACTGATTTGATATCCTGCAAATTTGCCAAATATGTTTATTAGTTTTAACAAATTTTTGGTAGACTCTACATATTTATATCTATAAAATCACATCATCTGTAAACTAAGATAATTTTGCTTCCTGTATTATGTCATTTAGAAGTGACAAAAGTGGAAATCTTTGTTTCTACCCCCCCTTAAAGAAAGAGCTTTCAATCTTCACAATTGAGTATAATGTTAGATGTGAGTTCTGTAACTGTGACTTCAGTTCTACCTCAGTATAATTTATTCCAATAGAGTTGAACATAATCTCAACAGCCCACAGTACAAATCATTGGTTTCATAGTTCACTGCTCCTGATTAGCAAGGCAAACATTTTATAATATTTTACCATTTTTCTTCTATTTATATTTTTCACCAATATGCTATCTTTTCAGGCTTCCCTCATAGCTCAGTTGGTAAAGAATCCACCTGCAATGCAGGAGACCCTGTTTCGATTCCTGGGCCAGGAAGATCCACTGGAGAAGGATTAGGCTACCCACTCCAGTATTCTTGGGCCTCTCTTGTGGCTCAGCTGGTAAGGAATCCACCTGCAATGTGGGAGACCTAGGTTCAGTTCCTGGGTTGGGAAGATTCCCTGGAGAATGAAAGAATACCCACTCCAGTATTCTGGAGATGGGGTTGCACAGAGTCAGACACAACTGAGCATTAAATATCAAGTACCATCTCTAGCCACAGTGGATGGAGACATTCCTCCTCCTCATGCCACCATCTCTACCTCTTTTTCTCTTTTCCCCTTCTTTTCTCATAATTACATCCCACTTTGTGTCCGGGTTATCTAGGTTGGCACATTTTTTTTCATCTTCTAGTATATATTGCTAAAATACAAACATATAATTTATTGTAAAATCTGAATATATTTTAGTTATGTAATGTAATATATTGTAGTAATGTAAAAGCTCTCATTATTATTATTTTCATCAGGACATTTTTAAGATCATACATTTATGGGCAATTTTGACATTTTTCAAAAGTGCTCTCCAGAAGACTTTAGAAATTTCAAGAAATTTTTTTTCAAGACAATACTTCTATTTTATTTTTCTGTGTTCTGTTTGTGCTGTTTGAATATATGTTTCATATATGCCAATACTAAAAAAAAAGTGATTTTATTAGCTTCATTATTTTTTTGCTGTATGCATTCCAAGGAGTTAAAATATTTATAAGCATATGTTGTTGTCTTATATTAATTCTCTAATTCTCTTACCCTTTGAAAATGTCAATATTTAAATTATTTCTGTGGCTGTCCAATTCTTTTAATTGTGGTAGGTTTTGTTTTGTTTTTTTGTCTTCCTAAGTTCCATTTGTTTTTTTTAATCTTTTTTTTTTTATTTGCCAGAGTCACTTTTGCCAGACTATTTTATATATATCTAATGATGTTTATTTTGTGGAATGGTAATGTCTCAAGCAAATCTTATTTTTTGTAATGCATTCTTTTCTATATTTCCCAATCATTTTAATCCTACTGTTTGAATGTGTGTGAATGTGTATTTGTGTTTTTGTGTGAGTGTACATGTGTGGATCTTCTTCTTTCATGTTGTAGACTTCCTTAAAAGTCTGCTCATATTTTTATATTAAAATATTTACAACTAAAACACTATATATTTTGTAGAGTTTGTTCACTTATAATGTCTTTGTAAAATTTCTCTTCCCATCTCCATGGAAAAGATTTGTAAGATGATTTTCTCTTTTCTGTTTAAGAGATTGACCACTCTTTTATCCATTCCTTCCTTCAAATATTCTTAAACAATTTCATCTCTTATCAAGGCATACATTGATATCCTCACTTTTAATTATAGCTTATCTATTTTTATCATCATAACAGTTGACTATTAATAGGAGTGATTGTAAATATATGCACTTAAATTCACACACTAAATTGGAGAAATAAAACCCTTAATTATAAGAAACTAAAAGGTAAATATTAAATGTATAAGACAGACTTCCATTTTTAAGAAATTTATATCATGTAATTGTCAGAACCTGATAGCTTAGCTGGTAAAAAAAAAATCCACCTGAGATGCAGGAGACCCCTGTTCAATTCCTGGGTTTGGAACATCTGCTGGAGAAGGGATAGGCTACCCACTCCAGTATTCTTGGGCTTCCCTTGTGGCTCAGCTGGTAAAGAATCCACCTGCAATGAGGGAGACCTGGGTTTGATCCCTGGGTTGGGATGATCTCCTGGAGAAGGGAAAGGTTACCCACTCCAGTATTTTGGCCTGGAGAATTCCATGGACTGTATAGTCCACGGTGTCACAAAGTGTTGGACATGACTAAGCAACTTTCACAATTGTCAGAAAAACAAGCAGACATAAAATGTCTGCTGTTTTGGACAGCTTGAACAGATTCATCAAAGCTATGAGAACTGTTGTTTTAGATATATAGGCAAAGGCTCTGTTTTAACTACATATTTAGAAACTTATTCAAGAGGGAGGAGAGTGACAGCTTTGCAGATATTGTTTGACAATAAGGATTCACTATAGATTTCATGAAAGATAAATTGATTAGTACCTGATTTCAAGGAAACTTGTTTTGACATCTCAGAAAAAAGTAGGCAAAGAAAGAAAAGAAGCTTCTCACCACAAGATGTTAGGCTGCAACAATTTAGAGGCAAAACCTTAGGATTTAAATATGAAAGATAAGTCTTTCATTAATTGTAAACAATATTTATTAACAATGAAATTATATAAAGTATGAATTTACATTGATTTTCTATGAATATATTTTGATTATGACATTTGATTTTGATGTGGCCTGCATTTGTATAGATTAGTAAAACATACTTATCCTAATACTGTCATAGTAAATTTTTTTACAACTATAAGAATTCTGGAAAACACTTGAGCCAAAATGTTTGTGTTTTCAATTTTTAAAAATATATATTTATTTTTTAATTGAAGGATAACGGTTTTACATAATTGTGTTAGCTTCTGCCAAACATCAACATGAATCAGCTATAGGTATATCTATATATCCCCTCCTTCTTGAACCTCCCCCCCACCTACCTCCCCACCCCATCCCTCTAGGTTGTTACAGAGCCCCTGTTTAAATGAAAAGCTAAAATTTATTTTTTTTTCCAAAAAATGATAAACCAGTTCTTTATTTAAAAACTTAAAAATTTTAAATAATGCGTAGTCTGACTAAAATAATCTGAAATAGCTTAATGTTTTAAACTTGACTTAATCTTGTTTCTACCTTTAGGAAAAATTATATGAATTTCCCATGGAAAATTATAATCAAACATCCACTGATTTCATCTTACTAGGACTGTTCCCTTCCTCAAGAATTGGCCTGTTTCTTTTTACTCTCATTGTTCTCATTTTCCTAATGGCTCTATTTGGTAACCTTTCCATGATCCTTCTCATCTTTCTGGACACCCATCTCCATACACCAATGTATTTTCTACTCAGTCAGCTCTCCCTCATGGACTTAACCTACATCTCCACCATTGTGCCCAAAATGGCCTACAATTTTCTGTGTGGAAAAAAGTCTATCTCCTTTATTGGGTGTGGGATTCAGAGCTTTTTCTTCTTGACTATAGCAGGTACAGAAGGATTGCTTTTGGCATCAATGGCTTATGATCGGTATGTGGCCATTTGCTTTCCTCTTCACTATCCCATCAAAATCACCAGACAAATGTGTGTGTTGATGATAATAGGATCTTGGATAATGGGCTCTATCAACTCCTGTGCCCACACTGCATATGCCCTCCAAATCCCTTATTGCGAATCTAGGGCCATCAATCATTTCTTCTGTGATGTTCCAGCCATGTTGACTCTGGCCTGCATGGACACTTGGATCTATGAGTACACAGTGTTTGTGAGCACCACCGTCTTCCTTTTGTTGCCTTTCATTGGTATTGCACTTTCCTATGGCCGTGTTCTCCATGCTATCTATCGCATGAACTCAGCAGACGGGAAGAAGAAGGCCTATTCAACTTGCAGCACACACCTCACTGTGGTGACTTTCTACTATGCACCCTTTGTTTACACTTATCTACGCCCAAGATCTCTTCGATCTCCAACAGAAGACAAGGTTCTGGCTGTCTTCTACACCATCCTGACCCCAATGTTCAATCCTATTATCTATAGCTTAAGAAACAAGGAAGTGATGGGGGCTTTGAGAAGAGTAATTCAGAGAACCTGCTTTGTGAAAATGTAGACATTTTTGCATGAGTATCAAGAGCTGCATGCAAATACATTCATCGGTATATGTTAATTAAAATATTATCATATTTAAATGCAATGCCTATAATTAATCTAGAGGAGCAGACTATCACTCATTGGTCTGGACAAATTATCATGTATTTAGGTTATTTATAGTGTTTTTACCATAAGTTTTAAGTGTTTGTATTTATTGCTAAAATAAGGTTAATAAAATATATCTTTATCATGTAGTAACGAAAATGAAAATTGCCTGGTTAAAGTTGTCAATTAGTAACAATTGTACAATTGTTAGCTAACAATTTTGTGATATGCCTAAAACATGTTTTCTGAATGGTTAGATAAAATTAAAAATCAAAAGACTTCTTATTCTTCTCATAATAGGACAATAATTACAAATAACAGTTATTATTTGTTTCTACATCAGCAAACTTCACTTCAGAGATTAGCTAGGCTTTACCAAGGATTCTCAATTTCTTATATCACTGTGAAAGGAAAATGACAAATTTACCTTTCTTCTAAAGAAATCTTTGGGATGTGATTTACTATCATGTATACCTGAGGATCATCAATAAGGACCTGGAGGTGCCAACAGAGATCATGGAACTTGTTAAGTTAATTATAGGACTAGTTTATCAGTGTTTAGTCTAGCTAGTGGATATTAGAAATATCAAGGATGTCCTTACCAGAATCTCCAAAACTCAGAACATACTTAGTTTACCTTCTTAAGCAGTAATAATAACTTTTGTTTTAGATTGTCTCTCTCAAATGAGAATTTGTTCTACCCTCACTGGATTCCATATTTCTACTGAAACAGATTGGGAAAGTCAACTTTTATGAACCAATTATAGCCATTAATATTATGGCCTAAACACATTACTAAACAAGTCTGGCTAGTTCATACAATAAAAGCCCATCAGCTCAAGTGATGGGTAAATTGTTATGACTGTTTATCAATGATCAGTGCATAAATGCTCTTTTCCTCTCAAGTATGGTAAGGAAGAGAACATTTAAATCCTCCATTATTTTCAGGGCAAAGCACAAAATGAAAACATGAGGTATTTTGTTCAATAATCAGATAAAGGTGCAAGTTTTGGTGCTCAAATATACTTTTTCCTCAAAATTACTTTATTAGTTAAAAAGAATGGAGAAGGAAATGGCAACCCATTCCAGTATTCTTGCCTGGAGAATCCCATGGACAGAGGAACCTGATAGGCTAGAGTCCATGGGGTCTGAAAGAGTTGAACATGACTAAACTACTGAGAAGAATAAATAAGAAATTCAATAAAAAAAATACAAAGGATGTTTTGTGTCAGAATGTTGTATATATTGAAAAGAAATACTTCCTCATGTGATATCTTTATCAATTATAAGATTTCAAGGGATCCTCTTTCTTCAAATTTATTTTTATTAAAACTTGTAATTTGAAAACTTTATTAATGTAGTAGAAAATAGTTTCAGTCACTGGTTATAAATATTAGGTAAAATTATATTTCAATGACTTTTATTTTTTCACTTTAAAAGATCATTGTGCTTACATTACTGGAACTCTTAGGAATGTTTACAGGTTGTGAAAACATTGGGTTAAATTTCTGAAAAATAATATCAAAATATAAATTTTAGTACACAAAGATCTGATGATTCTCAAGAAGAATTTTTTTTCTAAAAAGAAATATGAATTCATTTCAAATCATCAACTTATACAGATTCATTTCATTTAAGGTTTAGTTTAATTTTAAATATGAATTTAATCACAGACATTTTAATGATTTCTCTCAAATTTGTGGTGATTTGCCAGCTTTGTGTAAGAAACAGAACTGTCTTTATATTTCAAAGGTCTGCTCCTTCACTTTATCACCATATCTTCAATTATAATGTTAATTAACTTTTTTTTTTTTATTAATAGTCATTTTCTGAGACTTATAGGAAAAGAATGTATTTTCCCCCTGTGATGTTTTAAATTATTTTAAATCTTTAAAAAATGTATTTCTATTTCTGATCTTTTGGATATATGCTTTGCAAATACTGAAATAATTTTTTAAACCACATATTCTATATTCTTTAATGAAAACTAGCAATTCCCTCGTTATGCCATATAACTAGATATGCCCTATCACAATGGTCATTTGTACACTCTTCTTTTGTAGTAATTTACTGAAAGAGCTCACTACCCAGGCTTTCTAACATTTCCTGATCTAACACTCATGTGAGATATATAATAGTTTTGTAAATGACACAGGGAAGGGGTCTGGATGAAAAAGTAAGTCAGATCCCAGTTCCAATATGGGTCATTTCTGCTGCTAGAATCCCTTCTCTCTCCTAGGCACCACTATATCACTCCCTTGGTGTCCTACAGTGCCTTGAACACTAATGTCTGTGTGTATGTGGAGAAGCCAGGCTAACTGATCTCTGTACATTCTGACTAGAGGACATGTACAGTTCCTGCAGATACACTAAAACCATATTGTATGCTACTGCTCACACTGAGTATAGTTCCCCTGAATGTATATGCACAGAGATAAAACTGTTAAGAATTTCAAGAGAGCATTAAGACAGACAAGAGTACTGAAAGCACAAATACTATTTAACTCTGAGAAGATAGAATGACTGAACACAAAGGGAATGACTTCACACAAAATGAGGAAAATGATGGGAATATCTGCTGTTTTTGTCAGTTGTTAGAAAACTGAGCACAGAAGAATTGATGTTTTTGAACTGTGGTGTTGGGGAAGATGCTTGAGAGTCCGTTAGACTGCAAGGAGATCCAACCAGTCCATCCTAAACGAGATCAGTCCTGGATGTTCATTGAAATGACGATGTTGAAGCTGAAATTCCAATACTTTGGCCACCTGATGCAAAGAGCTGACTCATTGGTAAAGACCCTGATGTTGGGAAAGATTGAAGGCGGGAGAAGGGGACAATAGAGGATGGGATGGTTGGATGGCATCACTGACTCAATGGACATGAGTTTGGGTAAAGACGGAATTGGTGATGGACAGGGAAGCCTGACTGCTGCAGTCCATGGGGTCGCAAAGAGTCAGACACAACTGAGCAACTGAACTGACTGACTAATCATTGGCTATAATTCAAGGAAGTGTGGAATTGAGCAGAGATGCTCAACATTCAGCATCTACTTCCATTCCAGACTTACTCATTTCAAGCAGTGAGTAATAGAAGGAATCAGGAAATATGGATCTATGGTTGGCCCTGATACACCATTTTCATTAATTATCTGTCTTTCCTTAATAAGAAATCACAAAGGTTTTTTCTATGTTTTAAGTAATCTGCTTAAAAATTTAAGGTTTGAAATTACATGAAATCAATTTCCTGTATTGTTTTCATCATCTTTGATTCCTTAAGAAAACTGAGACATTTGCAAAGAAGAGTTAAAATTTTTAAACAAATATTTAACATTCTGCATTTGCCTGCAAACATCTTTGTCATATGGTTAAATTGATACCTAAGATTTTTTTTTCCATTTATTTTTATTAGCTGGAGGCTAATTACTTTGCAATATTGTGGTGGTTTTTGTCATACATTGACATGAATCAGCCATGGATTTACATGTATTCCCCATCCCGATCCCCCCTCCCACCTCCCTCTCTACCTGATTCCTCTGGGTCCTCCCAGTGCACCAGGCCTGAGCACTTGTCTCATGCATCCAAACTGGGCTGGTGATCTGTTTCACCATAGATAAAATACATGTTTTGATGCTGTTCTCTCGAAACATCCCACCCTCGCCTTCTCCCACAGAGTCCAAAATTCTGTTCTGTACCTCAGTGTCTCTTTTTCTTTTTTGCATATAGGGTTATCATTACCATCTTTCTAAATTCCATATATATGCATTAGTATACTGTATTGGTCTTTATCTTTCTGGCTTACTTCACTCTGTATAATGGGCTCCAGTTTCATCCATCTCATTAGAACTGATTCAAATGAATTCTTTTTAATGGCTGAGTAATATTCCATTGTGTATATGTACTGCAACTTTCTTATCCATTCGTCTACTGATGGGCATCTAGGTTGCTTCCATATCCTGGCTATTATAAACAGTGCTGCGATGAACATTGGGGTGTACGTGTCTCTTTCAAATCTGGTTTCCTGAGTGTGTATGCCCAGGAGTGGGATTGCTAAGTCATATGGCAGTTCTATTTCCAGTTTTTTAAGAAATCTCCACACTGTTCTCCATAGTGGCTGTACTAGTGTGCATTCCCACCAACAGTGTAAGAGGGTTCCCTTTTCTCCACACACTCTCCAGCATTTATTGCTTGTAGACTTTTGGATAGCAGCCATCCTGACTGGCGTGTAATGGTAACTCATTGTGGTTTTGATTTGCATTTCTCTGATAATGAGTGATGTTGACCATCTTTTCATGTGTTTGTTAGCCATCTGTATGTCTTCTTTGGAGAAATGTCTGTTTAGTTCTTTGGACAATTTTTTGATTGGGTCATTTATTTTTCTGGAATTGAGCTGCAGGAGTCGTTTGTATATTTTTGAGATTAATCCTTTGTCTGTTGCTTCGTCTGCTATTATTTTCTCCCAATCTGAGGGCTGTCTTTTCACCTTGCTTATAGTTTCCTTTGTTGTGCAAAAGCTTTTAAGTTTCATTAGGTCCCATTTGTTTATTTTTGATTTTATTTCCAATATTCTGGAAGGTGGGTCATAGAGGATCCTGCTGTGATTTATGTCGGAGAATGTTTTGCTTATGTTCTCCTCTAGGAGTTTTATAGTTTCTGGTCTTACTTTAGATCTTTAATCCATTTTGAGTTTAATTCTGTGTATGGTGTTAGAAAGAGTTCTAGTTTCATTCTTTTACAAGTGGTTGACCAGTTTTCCCAGCACCACTTGTTAAAGAGGTTGTCTTTTTTCCATTGTATATCCTTGCCTCCTTTTTCGAAGATAAGGTGTCCATAGGTTCATGGATTTATCTCTGGACTTTCTATTCTGTTCCATTGATCTATATTTCTGTCTTTGTGCCAGTACCATACTGTCTTGATGACTGTGGCTTTGTAGTAGAGTCTGAAGTCAGGCAGGTTGATTCCTCCAGTTCCATTCTTCTTTCTCAAGATTGCTTTGGCTATTTGGTGTTTTTCGTATTTCCATGCAAATTGTGAAATTATTTGTTCTAGTTCTGTGAAAAATACTGGTGGTAGCTTGATAGGGATTGCATTGAATCTATAGATTGCTTTGGGTAGTATAACCATTTTGACAATATTGATTCTTCCAATCCATGAACACAGTATGTTTCTCCATCTGTTTGTGTCCTCTTTGATTTCTTTCATCAGTGTTTTATAGTTTTCTATGTATAGGTCTTTTGTTTCTTTAGGTAGATATACTCCTAAGTATTTTATTCTTTTTGTTGCAATGGTGATTGGTATTGTTTCCTTAATTTCTCTTTCTGTTTTCTCATTGTTAGTGCATAGAAATGCAAGGGATTTCTGTGTGTTAATTTTATATCCTGCAACTTTACTGTACTCGTTGATTAGCTCTAGTAATTTTCTGGTAGAGTCTTTAGGGTTTTCTATGTAGAGGATCATGTCATCTGCAAACAGCGAGAGTTTCACTTCTTCTTTTCATATCTGGATTCCTTTTACTTCTTTTTCTGCTCTGATTGCTGTAGCCAAAGCTTCCAACACTATGTTGAATAGTAGTGGTGAGAGTGGGCACCCTTGTCTTGTTCCTGATTTCAGGGGAAATGCTTTCAATTTTTCACCATTGCAGGTGATGCTTGCTGTGGGTTTGTCATATATAGTTTTTATTATGCTGAGGTATGTTCCTTCTATTCCTGCTTTCTGGAGAGTTTTATCATAAAAGGATGTTGAATTTTGTCAAAAGCTTTTTCTGCATCTATTGAGATAATCATATTGTTTTTATCTTTCAATTTGTTAATGTGGTGTATTACATTGATTGATCTGTGAATATTAAAGAATCCTTGCATTCCTGGGATAAAGCCCACTTGGTCATGATGTACGATTTTTTTAATATGTTGTTGGATTCTGTTTACTAGAATTTTGTTAAGGATTTTTGCATCTATGTTCATCAGTGATATTGGCCTGTAGTTTTCTTTTTTTGTGGCATCTTTGTCTGGTTTTGGAATTAGGATGATGGTGGCCTCATGGAATGAGTTTCAAAGTTTACATTCTTCTGCAATTTTCTGGAAGAGTCTGAGTAAGATAGGTGTTAGCTCTTCTTTAAATTTTTGGTAGAATTCAGCTGTGAAGCCATCTGGTCCTGGGCTTTTGTTTGCTGGAAGATTTCTGATTACAGTTTCGATTTCCTTGCTTGTGATGGGTCTGTTAAGATCTTCTATTTCTTCCTGGTTCAGTTTTGGAAAGTTATACTTTTCTAAGAATTTGTCCATTTCTTCCAAGTTTCCATTTTATTGACATAGAGCTGCTGGTAGTAGTCTCTTATGATCCTTTGTATTTCAGTGTTGTCTGTCATGATCTCTCCATTTTCATTTCTAATTTTGTTAATTTGGTTCTTCTCCCTTTGTTTCTTTATGTGTCTTGCTAACAGCTTGTCAATTTTTTTTATTTTTTCCAAAAACCAGCTTTTAGCTTTGTTGATTTTTGCTGTGGTCTCTTTAGTTTCTTTTGCATTTATTTATGCCCTAATTTTTAAGATTTCTTTCCTCCTACTAACCCTGGGGTTCTTCATTTTTCCTTCTCTGATTGCTTTAGGTGTAGAGTTGGGTTATTTATTTGACTTTTTTCTTGTTTCTTGAGGTAAGCATGTAATGCTATGAACCTTCCCCTTAGCACTCCTTTTACAGTGTCCCATACGTTTGGGTTGTTTTCATTTTCATTCGTTTCTATGCATATTTTGATTTCTTCTATGATTTGTTGGTTATTCAGAAGCGTGTTATTTAGCCTCCATGTGTTTGAATTTTTAATAATTTTTTCCTGTAATTGAGATCTAGTCTTATTGCACTGTTATGAAGGAGAATTCAAAAGCTTTACAGACAAGAAAAAGCTGAGAGAACTCAGCACCACCAAACCAGCTCTTCAGCAAATGCTAAAGGATCTTCTCTAGACAGGAAACACAAAAGGTTGTATAAACGTGAACTCAAAACAACAAAGTAAATGGCAACGGGACCACACCTATCAATAATTACCTTAAACGTAAATGGGTTGAATGCCCCAACCAAAAGACTAAGACTGGCTGAATGGATACAAAAACAAGACCCCAATATATACTGTCTACAAGAGACCCACCTCAAAACAAGGGACACATACAGACCAAAAGTGAAGAGCTGGAAAAAAAATTTTCGCGCAGAGACCAAAAGAAAGCAGGAGTCGCAATACTTATATCAGGTAAAATAGACTTTCAAATAAAGGCTGTGAAAAGAGACAAAGAAGGACACTACATAATGATCAAAGGATCAATACAAGAAGAAGATATAACAATTATAAATATATATGCACCCAACATAGGAGCACCGCAATATGTAAGGCAAACACTAGCGAGTATGAAAGAGGAAATTAATAGCAACACAATAATAGTGGGAGACTTTAATACCCCACTCATAACTATGGATAGATCAACTAAACAGAAAATTAACAAGGAAACACAAACTTTAAATGACACAGTGGACCAGCTAGATCTAATTGATATCTATAGGACATTTCAGCCCAAAACAATCATCTTCACCTTTTTCTCAAGTGTACACGGAACCTTCTCCAGAATAGATCACATCCTTGGCCATAAATCTAGCCTTGGTAAATTCAAAAAAAATTGAAATCATTCCAGTCATCTTTCCTAAGAATTTTTATAGTGACCTATAACTATATTTGAAGAAGTATTTTTAAATTGCTAATATTTTTTTGTAAAATTCCCAATATCAAATACTAAATAAATATGGTTTGATCTCAAATTAACTTTGAAATTTTCCATAAGACCTCTATAAAATCTCAGAATATTTTTTCTCTCACCTAGAAATATTAAACTTATTAGGTATATTTGCATGGGAAGAATGGTCAAATAAGAAGTAATACTAAGTTTTCATTATGTTGTATTTGTATAGACATATTTTATATGTTCCAGAAGTTATATAAAAATTTTAGGACTATGTCCTAGAATAATGTTATCAATCATAATTCCAATTAACATGTTAAAATTTATGTCACAGAAATAACCATATTTTATTATCAAATACATACTCATCATATCTTTAACATTAGGTGTTTTAAGTACTTGTCATTTACAGGGAGTTATTATTTTACTTGGGTGGTTTTGAAAAAGTGTTCCTGCAAAACTGCTCTATCCTTAAAGAGATTCATCAAAAAAAATAATGGTAAAACTGGATTCAAACAGAAAAATTATTCATTGCATGGGATTGAATGAACTTGGGGGACAATTGCAATTTTTTATACTGTTTTGTTCAAAGACATTGCTGGTTCCTTAAAGATTTGTTTTTTAAAGTTTAGAAAACCTTTACACTGAAGCTATCTGTGACTTACTAAAATTTGGTACAGTATACTTTCCTAAATAAAGATATTTTTTCTACCTAAATGATCTCTTAGGAATTTGGAAATTCTTGAGTATCAGTTTCATGCAAATATAATTAGTTATTCACATAAGTTCAATAACAATCTGTTCTCTTTCTTTGCATACATGAGTGCTAAGTGGCTTCAGTCATGTCTGACTTTCTGTGACCCTATGGACTATATTCCACCAGGCTCCTCTGTCCATGGCATTCTACAGGCAAGAATACTGGAGCAGATTGCCATGCCCTCCTCCAGGGGATCTTCCTAACCCAGCGATGAAACCCACATCTTTTATGACTCCTCCATTGGCAGGCAGGTTCCTTTACCTCTAGCACTACCTAGGAAGTGGCCTGTTCTCTTTCTAACAGGAAACAATTGGAACCTTTGGCTATATCATTAAAGTTTTGACTAGAATGTCATATATATATAGACTCAGATATGATCAGGCATCTCAAGAAAGTATTTTAAGAAACTAACATTGACTTTATGTAGTCAATAAAGGTCTTTGAAATAATCAGACTAGTACTATGATTACAGGATTACAGCAAAGTAATTTTAAAAATAAATTATATGGATAATCAGTACTCTTGATGTACTCTTGATGTAAATAATGAGGCCAAAATAAATACAAACAGATTTGTTTTACTGTGATTATTTTTAGTTTAAAAAAATGAGGATAGCTTCTGGTTCAAGAAGGTGGAGTAAGACATGCACTCATCTTCTGTTACACGAGCACCAAAATCACAACTAGCTGATGAACAACCATCAACAGGAGGATTATGAAACCTACCAAAAAACATACAAACAGAAAAAAAGATACACAATGTCCAAAGACAAAGAAGCCACAGTGAGATGGTAGGTGGGGCAGAACCATGATAGAATCAAATCCCCCTGCCAGGTGGGTGACTCACAAACTGGAGAGCAATCATGCCAAAGAAGTTCTCCCACTATTGTGAACCTTCTAAAACCCACATCAGGCTTCCCAGTCTGGGGACCTGACAAAGGGGCTGGGAATCCCCAGGGAATCTGACCTTGAAAGCCAGAGGGATTAGATTATAAGACTTCCACAGATTAATCAGTGAGTTTAGTCATTCAGTCCTATCTGACTCTTTGAGACTCCATCGACTGCAGCATGCCAGGCCTCCCTGTCCATCAGCAACTCCAGGGGTTTACTCAGACTCATGTCCACTGAGTCAGTGACGCCATCTAACCATCTCATTCTCTATTGTCCCCTTCTCCCACCTTCAATCTTTCCCAGTATCAGAGTCTTTTCAAATGAGTCAGCTTTTCGCATCAGATTGCCAGAGTGTTGGAGTTTCAGCTTCAACATCAGTCCTTCCAATGAACATTCAAGACTGATTTCCTATAGGATGGGCTGGTTGGAACTCTGGCAGTCCAAGGGACTCTCAAGAGTCTTCTCCAACAAAACAGTTCAAAAGCATCAATTCTTTGGCGCTCAGCATTCTTTATAGTGCAACTCTCACATCCATACAAGACTACTAGAAAAATCATTAGCTTTGACTAGATGGACCTTTATTGGTGAAATAATGTCTCTCCTTTTTATTATGATGTCTAGGTTAATCATAACATTTCTTCCAAGGAGCAAGCGTCTTTTAATTTCATGGCTACAGTCACCATCTGCAGTGATTTTGAAGCAGAAATAAACAAAGCCTATTACTATTTCCATTTCCCCATCTATTTGCATTGAAGTGATGGGACTCGATGCCACAGTCTTAGTTTTCTGAATGTTGAGTTTTAAGCCACCATTTTCACTGTCCTCTTTCACCCTCATCAAGAGGCTCTTTAGTTCTTTGTCACTTTCTGCCATAACAGTGGTGCAATCTGCATATCTGAGGTTGTTGATATTTCTCCTGGCCCTCTTGATTCCACCTTGTGTTTCATCCAGCCCAGCATTTCTCATGATGTACTCTGCATATAAGTTAAATAAGCAGAGTGACAATATACAGCCTTGACATACTCCTTTCCCTTTTTGGAACCAGTGTGTTGTTCCATGTCCAGTTCTAACTGTTGCTTCCTAACCTACATACAGATTTCTCAAGAGGCAGGTGATGTGGCCTGGTATTCCCATCCCTTTCAAAATTTTCTGCAGTTTGTTGTGATCCACACTGGCAAAGGCTTTGGCATAATCAATAAAGCAGAAGTAGATCTTTTTTTTTTTTTTTTTTTCATTTATTTTTATTAGTTGGAGGCTAATTACTTTACAATATTGTAGTGGTTTTTGCCATACATTGACATGAATCAGCCATGGATTTACATGTGTTCCCCATCCCGATCCCCTCTTCTGCCTCCTTCCCCGTCCGATCCCTCTGGGTTTTCCCAGTAGATCTTTTTCAGGAACTTTCTTGCTTTTTTGATGATCCAACAGATGTTGGCAATTTGATCTCTGGTTTGTCTGCTTTTTCTCAATCCAGCTTGAACATCTGGAAGTTCATGGTACTGTTGAAGTTTGGCTTGGAGAATATTGAGCACTACTTTACTAGCATGTGAGATGAGTTCAATTGTGTAGTAGTTTGAGCATTCTTTGGCATTGCCTTTCTTGGTATTGGAATGAAAACTGACCTTTTCCAGTCCTGAGGCCACTGCTGAGTTTTCCAAACTTGCTGGCATATTGAGTGCAGCACTTTCACAGCATCATCTTTTAGGATTTGAAATAGCTCAACTGGAATTCCACCATCTCCACTAGCTTTGTTCGTAGTGATGCTTCCTAAGGCCCACTTGACTTCACATTCTAGGATGTCTGGCTCTAGGTGAGTGATCCCACCATCATGGTTATCTGGGTCATGAAGAACTTTTTGTTTAGTTCTGTGTATTCTTGCCACCTCTTTTCAATATCTTCTGCTTTTGTTAGGTCCATACCATTTCTGTCCTTTATTGAGCCCATCTTTGCATGAATGTTCCCTTGGTATCTCTAATTTTCTTGAAGACATCTCTAGTTTTTCCCATTCTACTGTTTTCCTCTATTTCTTTGCATTGATCACTGAGGAAAGCTTTCTTATCCCTCCTTGCTATTCTTTGGAACTCTGCATTCAAATGGGTATATGTTTCCTTTTCTCCTTTAACTTTGGTTCTGTTCTTTTCATAGGTACTTTTAAGGCCTCCTCAGACAGCAATTTTGCCTTTTTGCATTTCTTTTTCTTGTGGATAATCTTGATCCCTGCCTCTTGTACGATGTCATGAACCTCTGTCCATAGTTCTTCAGGCACTCTGTCTATCAGCTCTAATTCCTTGACGCTATTTCTCACTTCCACTGTATAATGATAAAGGATTTGATTTAGGTCATACATGAATGGTATAGTGGTTTTCCCTACTTTTTTTCAGTTTAAGTCTGAATTTGGCAATAGGAGTTCATTATCTGAGCCACAGTCAGCTCCTGGTCTTCTTTTTACTGATTGTATAGAGCATCTCCATCTTTGGCTGCAAAGAATATAATCAATATGATTTCAGTAATGACCATCTGGTGATGTTCATGCATACAGTCACCTCTTGTGTTGTTGGAAGAGGTTGCTTGCTATGACCAGACCAGTGCGTTCTCTTGGCAAAACACTATTTTCCTTTGCCCTGGTTCATTTTGTACTCCAAGGTCAAATTTGCATGTTACTCCAGGTATTTCTTGATTTCCTATTTTTGCATTCCAGTCCCCTATAATGAAGAGGACATCTTTTTGGGGTGTTAGTTCTAGAAGGTCTTGTCGGTATTCTTAGAACCAATTAGCTTAACTTCTTTAGCATTACTGGTTGGGTCATAGACTTGGATTACTGTGATATTGATTGGTTTGCCTTGGAAATGAATAGAGATCATTCTGTTATTTTTGAGATTGCATCCAAGTACTGCATTTTGAACTCTTGTTGACTATGATGACTACTCCATTTCTTCTAAGATATTCTTGCCCACAGAAGTAGATATCTGAGTCATCTAGTTAAATTCACCCATTCCAGTCCATTTTAGTTCGCTGATTCCTAAAATGGTGACGTTCACTCTTGCCATCTTCTGTTTGATTACTTCCAATTTGCCTTGATTCATGGACCTAACATTCCAGTTTCCTATGCAATATTGCTCTTTACAGCATTGGACACTACTTCTGTCACTAGTCACATCCACAACTGGGAGTTCTTTTTGCTTTGGCTCTGTATCTTCATTCTTTCTGGAGTTATTTCTTCAGTGGTCTCCAGTAGCATATTGGGCACCTACAGACCTGGGAAGTTCATCTTTCTGTGTCCTATCTTTTCTTTTTTGCCTTTTCATACTCTTCATGGGATTCTCAAGGCAAGAATACTGAAGTGGTTTGCCATTCCCTTCTTCAGTGGGCCATGTTTTGTCAGAACTCTCCACCATGACCTGTCTGTCTTGGGTAGCCCTACACGGCATGGCTCATAGTTTCTTTGAGTTAGACAAGGCTATGGTCTATGTTGGTTAGTTTTTTGTGATTGTGGTTTTCAGTCTTTCTGCTCTCTGATGGAGAATGGTAAGAGCCTTGTGGAAGCTTCCTGATGGGAAAGACTGACTGAGGGGGAAACTGGGTCTTGTTCTGATGGATTGGGCCATGCTCAGTAAATCTTTAATCCAATTCTCTGTTAATGGGTAGAACTGTGTTTCCTCCCTTTTATTTACTTGTGGGCAAACTGTGGTAGAGGTAATGAAGATAGTGGTTAAGGATAATGGGACCTCCTTCAAAAGGTCCCATACATGCACTGCTACACTCAGTGCCCCCAACCCTGCAGCAGGTCACCGCTGACCTACTCCTCTGCCAGGGCCTCCTGGACAATCACGGGCAAGTCTGGTCAGTCTCTTGTGGGGTCACTGCTCCTTTCTCTGGGTCCTGAGGCACACAAGGTTCTGTCTGTCCCTTCAAGAGTCTATTTCTCCAGTCCTGGAGAAGTTCTGGCAGCTCAGTGGTGGGATTATTGGCAACCTCTTCCAAGAGGGCTTATGCCATACCCAAGTCTGCTGCACCCAGAGTGCCTACCTCTGTAGCAGTCCACTGCTGACCTGTACTTCCACAGGAAACACTCAAACACAGTTCTGTCTCAGTCTCTGTGGGGTCTCTGTGTCTTCCACAGGACTGGGGGAAACAGACTCCAGTCTTCGAGGGCACAAACAAAACCTTGTGTGCACAAAGACTCAGAAGAAAGGAGCAGTGATTCCACAGGAAACTCAACTAAAACTACCTGCTAGTGTTGGAGGGTCTCCTGTGGAGCATGGGTCAGCAGGGGCTTACAACAGGGCTGGGGGCTGGGGACTGGGAACAACTGTCTGGCAAGTTCCCCTTTGGCATAAATCCTCTTGGAGGTCGCCATTAACCTAACCATAGACTCCATAATTCAGGCCAAAACACTGCCTGAAAGAAAGTCAGCATGTGGCTGGTGGCTCAAAACTGACCAGAGGCAAACACATTAGAAAAGCTGAGAGTTTAATAATAAGTAAACCATTATTCTGTAGGTGAGGCTTTTGATAATAATCTCAAATGATATTTGAAAAGCAGGATACATAAACTCTGAGAACCAAGGAGGTTTTGGTGGAACATAATTGTTATCAGACAAGGTAAATCTTCCTGAGACAAGATTATCAAAATGATCACCAACCAATCTGGAGGGATGTATTGCTGATCCTGTTCAGATGCCAACTATCTAGCTGTATCTCACTGTGTGCACTGTTCATTGAACCCATGGTAGGCAAGGTACAAGCTAAAATTTTGGAAGAAGACTGAGGAGCCATATGAACTACAGGCACATCTGTTCTCTCCTGGCTGATGCAGCAGCCATAGCAGTAGACACTCTATATTCTTTCCTCTTGTAGCTGACCCCGTGGACACAGCTGTGATGCAGCATCAACGCTGCTGCTTCTAAGTTGAGTTTGTATATCCCTACAGCACACAACCCGTGGCAAAGTGAGTACCTCATGACATGCATGCACAGTGTTATAAGCGATCTCAGCTGTTACATAGTCATTATTTACAAAACGTGGGGTGAGAGAGCTTGAATGTGCCATCTTGGCTAATTTGCTCTCTCCCCCTAAGAGGTCATTCTCTTTTGTTAACCTCTCCTTGCCCTGAATATACAGAGGAAATTATGAACCAACAATTAATGAGCTAGCTGGGAGATCACATTAATGAATCTTGGAAAGAAAAGTATCCATGATGGAAACTTCAAGTCGACCAACAACTTCTGTGTGGTGAAGAATAGCTCATATGTCAGATTTCTTTGGAAGCCTGGGTGAGTAATGGGGTTGCTCCCTTATGCCAGACTTTCTTTTCCTTGACTTAGTGACTAAATCACATCACCACTGATAGCTTTGCAGTTGACAAACTATAAAGATAAGAGAGCAGCACAAAAATTTGGAGACCTTAGCATGCCATTTTACCAAGCTAGGAGGGCTCAAGCTGTCACGGGGTAAGATTCAAGCACTTGTCACAATGCCTGATTAGTACACTGAGAGGTAAAATTCCTGGAAAAAAGAGGAGAGTAAAGGGAAGCATGTTGTGGTTATTGACAGTAAAATGGATGAGTGGAAGATCCCCTGCCATTTCATCACTACTACATAGAACAATTTAAAACAGTAATTACTATCAGCTTCTAATAATAAATATTCCCCAAAACTACTAGAAGAAAATGTACATTCATTTTTTGTCATTTAAAATTATAGAACTTATTATATCTCTAAAATGTAAGCAATACCTACAATTGCTTGAAACTGAATAAATAAGTATAGGTGGTAAAATTATATAATTTTATATTTTATGTATATATACACTGTTAACCATCACTGGTTTGTTCTTTTCTCTTTCATATGCCCAGATGCTATTTATTGAATATTTGTTCTGCCTTCAAATATATACATTTCAAAGCATGTCTTGGTTATTTTCAGCCCATTGAATTTCCATATAATTATTAGAATTAGCTTGTAAAAGTTTTCACCAAAATGTGAGATTTTGAGTGTGATTTGGATAATAATTTGTGGAGAAGGAATTAATTTTCATTTTGATCAATTTATTAGCAAATAATATTTCACCATATGTATGTCAGTTTAGAAAGACTATGAAGACGTCCATCAATCATATAATTTATTTCTCATGGATATTTTACTTTATGAGTTCTTGTTATTTTATTCAAGAATTTTTTATGAAAATATTTATCACTTGAATTTTACTATTTGGGGACAGAGAATGGTACCTCTTTTTTAAAATAAGTAAATGTGATATTTCTTTATAATTGTGTGATTTAATGAATAATTTGACTGAGCAGAGAAACTTTTAAAATCTTTTAAAAAAAATACACAACTCAGGATATTATTTAAATTCCATACTCTTCTTTCTTATCTTAGGGTAAAGGAAATCCATGATTGATTCCATGCTCTGCTTGGTTTTGTAACATCTCCAAGGGAGATAAATGACACTCAGAACTCCCCACTTTCCCTTGTACTCTTGGAATTAAAATGACTATTTTAGAATCAAATTATTCAGTGGGCTTGCTGGGACGTAGAATGTGCTGTGTGTGTCTATGTAAGTACTTCTTTGACTAAACATGTGGCTATGGTGTTCACACATGGTTATTGTGTCAGAAAGATGGTGGAATAGATTATAAACTTCATCCTTCATGGAAACATGAACATAAGTAACTATCCATGCACAAACATAATGTCACTAGAGCTCTGGATCCCAGATGAGAGACTACAGCCCTCAGATGGAGCACAGAAATGGGTAAGACACATTGAAGAGGATAGAAAAGACAGTTTTCTTCTGAGTCACTGGTTCCCTAACACCATGAAGTACAGGTCAGAGAGATTTCTCCTTTAGAGTTCTCTCATGGGGGGAAGAAAGTCAAGTGAACATGCAATTTTAATATAGACACAAACATCAAGCCCACTCACCCATGGACCCTATGAGCAATCACACCCTTGTTATCTGTCCTGGCCTGACCTAAATAAAGGCTGTCTCTCTCCAATCTAGTCTAATAAGACTGGACATTGTGACTTTTTCAAATGTGAAAACAGAAAAATTCAAGAACAAAAGTTTCACATGTTTGGAACAGGGTACTACCAAATGACAAAATAGTGTATAGGTAATTGACCCTAAAGAATTGAAGAGCTAAAAACTACCTAAAAAATTTCAGAATATTTATCATAAAGAAGTTTAGTGAACTAAACAGAATACGGACAATTAAATAATATCAGAGAATCAATATCTGAATTAAATAAGAAGTTCAAGAAAAAAAGAATGGATACATTTAAAAGAACCAAACCAAAATTCTAAAACTGAAGAATGTAGTGACTGAACTAGAAAAAAAAAAAAATTCAGGGCTGAACAGAGGATGTAATCAAGCCAAAGAAAGACTGAAAAAGGTTATTTGAACTTATCTGGGTAGAAGGTTAAAAAAAAAAAACAATATAAAGAAGTGAAAAATCTAATATAATTTATGAAGTTTTATAAACAAACAATATAAACATTATCCCACAAGGAGCAGACAAAAAGAAAGGGGAGAAGAAACTTATTTAAAATAATGACATGAATGTCCCAAATGTGAAGAGGGAAATAAATATCCAGATCCATGAAAATAAGCAATTGCAGATAATTTAAATGTTAAAATGTCTTTACTGAGACATATTGTAATAAAAATTTAAACATTTTGAAAATTATGTTTAAAAAATTGAAGAACTCCAATATTATATCTTCATAAGTAAAAGGTATAATTAATTGTAACTATGATAAATGTAATAATATTTAATGTACAATCTGCAATAAAATTACTTCACTGTATTTTCTGAATATTGAATCACAGTAATATCATTTTCTTTATTTTGATTAATAAGTGAAAATCATTTTATATTTTAATATGTTAAGCGAAAAAGTGAAAGTGTTAGTCATGTAGTCACGCCTGACTCTTTGTGACCCTATGGACTGTAACCTGTCAGGCTCCTCTTTTCATAGAACTCTCCAGAATATGTATTTCTATCAAAATGGAAACCACTGAAAATACTTATTACTTCAAGTAAAGATAACTCCCATATATTTGATATTTTAAGAGTTTGACTGGCATGTGTTTATTAAGAAGGCAGAGCATGGAAGAATTGATGCTTTTGAACTGGGGTGCTGGAGAAGATTCTTGAAGAGTCCCTTGGAAATCAAGGAGATCAAACCAATCAATCATAAAACAAATCAACACTGAATATTCTTTGGAAGGACTGATGCTGAAGCTAAAGCTCTAATATTTTGGCCACCTGATGCGAACAGCTAACTCATTGGAAAAGACCGAGATCTTGGGGAAGAATGAAGGCAGAAGGAAAGAGGGTGACAGAGCATGAGATGCTTGGATGACAGCACCAATTCAATCAATGGACATGAACTTGGGCAAACTCTGGGAGATGGTGAGGGACAAGGAGCCTGGCATGCTGCAGTCCAAGGGGTTGCAAAGAGTCAGACATAGCTTGGCAACTGAACAACAACAACTTGCAGTCATATCATTAATGTGACTTACTGAAAAGCAATATATAAAGTATATGATCCAAAGTGTTTAGAATTGGAATCATCTGAATAAATAAGTCATTTATTTCCCCATTGAAGTGACCCTTAAAACGCCTTTCCCAACTTTGGCATCTGGCCAACCTAGGCTATTAGTAACTTAACTACGTTTGCTAAATCTCAGTGGACATTCCTAAATCAATTGCAAAAAAAAAAAAAAAAGTATTAGAATAAACTTTCAGGTAACAAAGTCCTAGAATCATTGGTGCTTCTAAGTTTTCATGGAAGTGTTTAAAATGCCAATTATAGAGAGATAAAATATCAATGTATATATGAATATATTCATTTAGAAAGCTGTCAAATATTTTACTGAGGAAATGATTTTGTTTATATGATGACCCTTGGAGCTCTGCAGCTAATCAAGCCAGTGATTGAATGAAAATGCAGATGTAATTAAAGGTACTAATACTCATTGTATTTTTATTTTTATTCACTCTACAGTAAGATGAGCTCTTCAGCAAGTACTTAGAGATTTATTCAGAATTAAATACTTATGTTTATGTGGGTTAGTCTCTCAGTCATGTCTGACTCTCTGCGATCCCATGGACTATAGCCTGTCCTGATCCTCTTTCCATAGGATTTTCCAGGCAAGAATCCTGGAGTGGGATACCATTCCTTTCCCCAACTTGCATTTATAATAAGTTATAAATCCATTCAGATATCTCATTAGCCAGAGAACTCCAAAAAGAAAGCTGTATTTGACTGAAACTGGTTAAAATAATACATATACTAGAACATATATCCTTAAAAACAAACAAAAAATAAATAAATAAATGAATTGTTTGAACACATATTCATGTGTTTTAAGATGTAAAGCTCTTTTAAACCTGAAACATGTTATACGATTCCAAGAACTGATCTGATTGAGAATGATTGTGAAATGATAGCAAAGCCTAGCAAAATCAGTAATAAAGGCAATTGTTGCTATTGTCTTGAACTACTGTTCTGGACTTATGGTGAATGGCCTTACCCTTAACTACACCAATTCCTGAAAGATTGCTGAATATAATTGATATTCTATTATGCAGTATGTAATAAGATTTTACATTCATTAAAATGGCACTTCAACTATTAAAAGAATTTATTTGACTCTAATCAAAAAAAGACATTTATAGGAGAAAAGGAAGTTAAAGGATAAACAACATTTATTAAAGATGGGAAGATTCATTATTGTGTGTACACTACAGCCTGTTGTATGTCCTCTAGAAAAGTGATGAATTAAAGAATAAATCTAACACTTAAGAATATCAGCCCTAAGAAATATGGAAGACTTTATTTCTTATTTTCAATTTATTATTTTTTTTTTAATGAATGAAAAGTAGTTACACAATCAGTTTAGTTTAGTCACTCAGTCGTGTCAGACTCTTTGCAACCCCATGGACTGCAGTATACCAGGCTTCCCTGTCCATCACCAATCCCAGAGCTTACTCAAACTCATGTCCATTGAGTTGGTGATGCTATCCAACCATCTCATCCTCTGTCATTCCCGTCTCCTCTCACCTTCAACCATTCCTAGTATCAGGGTCTTTTCCAATGAGTCAGTTCTTTGCATCAGGTGGCCAAAGTATTGGAGTTTTGGCTTCAGTATCAGTCCTTCCAGCTGAATATGTAGGACTGGTTTCCTTTAGGATTGACTAGTTTGATCTCCTTGCAGTTCAAGGGACCCTCAAGAGTTTTCTCCAATACCACATTTCAATAGCTTCAAATCTTCATGATAAACTTAATGTTGCTTCATTACTTGTTTTTTTATCCTCCGTGAATCCACTCTTTCTAATAAAGATCTAGAAATTATTTGTATGGATTTAACATAAAAATATTATATGGAGTATATTGTGAAGTTTAAAATGGCTATTATAACTTTGTATGCATATACATATAATTTGAGGGATAACTTCTAGAAATATTTCAGGTAACAAATCATATGTTTAGGTATCGTTCTAGCTCTAGTGAAGTTGCTCAGTTGTGTCCTACTCTTTGCAACCCCATGGACTGTAGCATACCAGGTTCCTTCATCCATGGGATTTTCCAGGCAAGAATATTGGAGTGAGTTGCCATTTTCTTCTCCAGGAGATCTTCCTGACCCAGGGATTGAACCTGGGCCTCCTGCATTGTAGGCAGATGCTTTATCATCTGAGCCACGAGGGAAATCTCTATGTTTAGGTACAGTTAACCATTTTTATTTTAAAACAAAACTCTTGTGAATTGAAGTTTGTTGTGCTGTTAATATTTGCATTTTGTTTTTTACTTCCTGTATACATCAATAACTTTGCAGTGGAGGAAAGTAATACCAGGGGGGAAAAAAAAAAAAAAAAAAACACCCGGCAGAGGTTTTGTGAATCAAATGGGCATAGCATGAAGAGACAATTGGAAACTATCATCATGCAAATGTGATGGATGACAACAGTGTAAAAGTGAGTGCAAATGATGGTGATGACAGTGACTAATAAAGGTGATAAAATTTGTAACTACTTTCCAATTATATTTAACCCAAGGTATGTACTATTTTCATATTTTATTTATTTATTTATTTATTTGTTGCTGTTGATTTTTTTTTTTAATTTTTTTATTTTATTTTTTTTCCCAGTGGGTTTTGTCATACCTTGATATGAATCAGCCATAGAGTTACACGTATTCCCCATCCTGATCCCCCCTCCCACCTCCCTCTCCACCCGATTCCTCTGGGTCCTCCCAGTGCACCAGGCCTGAGCACTTGACTCATGCATCCCACCTGGGCTGGTGATCTGTTTCACCATAGATAATATACATGCTGTTCTTTCGAAACATCCCACCCTCACCTTCTCCCACAGAGTTCAAAAGTCTGTTCTGTACTTCTGTGTCTCTTCTTCTGTTTTGCATATAGGGTTATCATTACCATCTTTCTAAATTCCATATATATGTGTTAGTATACTGTAATGTTCTTTATCTTTCTGGCTTACTTCACTCTGTATAATGGGCTCCAGTTTCATCCATCTCATTAGAACTGATTCAAATGAATTCTTTTTAGCGGCTGAGTAATATTCCATGGTGTATATGTACCACAGCTTCCTTATCCATTCATCTGCTGATAGGCATCTAGGTTGCTTCCATGTCCTGGCTATTATAAACAGTGCTGCAATGAACATTGGGGTGCATGTGTCTCTTTCAGATCTGGTTTCCTCAGTGTGTATGCCCAGAAGTGGTATTGCTGGGTCATATGGCAGTTAATGGATTGTTTTTAATATTTCATGTTTCTTTAAATCAGTTCTACAGAAAAGATGCCTGTTTAGATAGTTAAATTCCTTGTTCTAACCTTACATTACCTATTATAATTATCTATGTAAATCTAAATGTTTACACGAAGGTTATTTTGCATTACCATCAGTCATCTAAATGGCATTGAAAAATGATTTTCATAGAATCAGAATCACATTGCCTAGAAATGTGTCCTCTAGTGTCTAGACAAACATACTAGTCTACAGTATCCTTACATTGAAGCCTACGTAACAGTCCACATTCCTTTAAGTGTTTCTACATGTTCTACTAAAGAAGAGGCAAAGATTTCATAATGGCTGATGTGAGTTTACTGACTTATGAATTTTACTGATATTATTTAATAGTCAAGTAATGTGCTTTCATTTTTTTAAGTTATACAGTTTTGAGAACCATAATTTTAACAGCATAAAGAGATATAAAGGATAGTGATTAGTTCTGTGTGTATATGTGTGTGTGTTTCTAAGGGTTATATTATATTTCTAATGGGCTTCCCTGGTGGCTCAGACAGTAAAGTGTCTGTCTGCAATGCTGGAGACCCAGGTTTGATCCCTGGGTCAGGAAGATCCCCTGGAAAAGGAAATGGCAACCCACTCCAGTACTCTTGCCTGGAAAATCCCATGGACAGAGGAGTCTGGTAGGCTACGGTCCATGGGTCATGAAGAGTTGGGCATGACTGAGTGACTTTACTCTGCTTATTAATGTATATAGCTCAGTAAAGTTTTACAATAATGAATCAGTATTACTAAATAAATAATTAGGTAGACAGATATTTTAAAAGATGAAACTGATGATAAGTATATGTCCTTCATGTTTTGTTTTGCAATAAGAATATATTTATTCTCTTTCATTACACAAGTAGACCAGAAAGAGTTTAGCTTTGAAACTAATTATATTAGATTTTGAACTAGTTATACTAGAACTAAAGCTAATTATATTAGAATGTAATACTACTTCCCTACAAGTAGAACTTGTAGAAATACTTAAAGGAATGTAGAATGCTATGTAGGCTTCCATATATGGATACTGTAGACTAGTATGTTTGTCTAGATACTAGAAGACACATTTCTGGATAATGTGATTCTGACTTTATGTAAGTCATTTTACAACACTGATGTTTACAACACTGACAGGCTCCTCTGTCCATGGAATTCTCCAGGCAAGAATACTGGAGTGGACAGCTGTTCCCTTCTCCAGGGGATATTCCCAACCCAGGGATCTAACCCAAGTCTCCCACATTGCAGGTGGATTCTTTACAGTCTGAGCCACCAGGGAAGTCCAAGAATACTGGAGTGGGTAGCCTATCCCTTCTCCAGGGGACCTTCTCAACCCAAGAATCAAACTGGGGTCTCCTGCTTTGCAGGCAGATTCTTTGCCAGCTGGCCTACCAGGCAAACCTAGTCAGTTTTTAAGAACTAGAATTTATTTCATGAAACTAATGTGTTAGAAGACTCCCATTATAATTGAACTGGTCACCTGGTTTACTGTTTTCTCAACCCTAAATATGGGTAAGGAAAATCAGTTCGGAGAAGTCCAACATATCAGGAAATTTTAGAGATCTAGGAAGATAGGAAGTGATCAAACTTTCTGAAAACTTGTTGGAGAGAACTTTATGCTTTAGAAATTTTAACAAGTCTAATCTGAGATTTTCTATAACACTTACAGCAAGGCCAATTCAAGGAGACTTCTTTGGTGAATCTACAGTCTTGCTATTCCTCTGCAAATTCACATACTAGCTTTATTTTGTAATCAAGAATGATTTTTGAGATGGAGTTTGAGGAAAACTGAGGAAAGTGTAGAATATAAAAAGTGTGCATCTCGGAAAATTCTGCATTATCAGAATCTAGAGGATACTCTTCCATGTTTTCTAATTTGATCAGTAAGTCACTATACAGCCATGAATGACTCACTTCATATCTATAATTCAGGTTTTTAAAAATCCCTTTAATAGTTTAACTATAGATCTAAAAATCATTTGTTCTATAATATATATAGATATATTAAAGAATCATTAAAATGAGGTGTTTTTCAGTATTTTATATTCAACTATAAACATAGGAATAATATCTGCAATTAAATTGTCATCCAAGAGATGGCCTTACATAATTCATTTTGACATGTGGGCAGCATTTGAATGGTTTTATTCATCATACAGAATACAGAAATCTGAAATCTGAATGGACAGCAGTTAATATGGATGATCCTTTGCAAGTGAATTCTCCTAGGTAGGGGAAATTTTGTAATGAGGGCTAGACAGGAACTGGATTCTATTTAGAGATGTTGGGATATCATTTTTGCAAGATAATATCTGTAGTTGCTGGACAAAGTGAAAATACATTAAAATCAGTATATATAAGAATAAAGAAGAATATGTCAAAATAAGTAGACATTGAAATAATTATTTGTTTTAGAAAACTTTTCACATACATTCTTGTCCTTCTACAAACTATAGATTTTTTATTTTAATGACTTAATTTCTGTTTTTTTCTTTCTCACATTTTATTTATTGTTTGTGTTGGAGAGTAAAAAGTGACCCACCTTTGTTTCAGATGAATTACTTTAAAATATTTAATATTATAAGATAAGATAGAATAAATAAAGGGTGCATTTCTGAGATAGATGGAGATAGATACATGATAGAATAATCTGGAATCTAGCTATCCAACTATTATGCACTTTAAGATAAGGTCACTTTAAATCTCTGAATTGCAATTTTATTATTTAAAAAACATCAGTTGTGATTTCAAACTCAATAGAGAGTGGTAAAGATTAAATACAATTTAATTCTAAAACATATCCTGACACACTTTACATGACAACCTATGGAGGTAGTCAAAAAAGTTTGTCTCTCCATTTTCTCTTCCAGATAGAGGCTTGTTTTTCCTCCCCAGCAGAAAACCATCATAAGACTTTTTTTTTTCCTGCTAGCTCTTTCCTCTTATGTTGATATCATTAATACTAATGCATCAGTTCAGTTCAGTTCAGTCACTCAGTCATGTCCGACTCTTTGTGACCCCATGAATCACAGCACGCCAGGCCTCCCTGTCCATCAACAACTCCCAGAGTTTACTCAAACTCATGTCCATCGAGTCGGTGACGCCATCCAGCCATCTCATCCTCTGTCATCCCCTTTTCCTCCTGCTCCCAGTCCCTCCCAGCATCAGGGTCTTTTCCAGTGAGTTAACTCTTCACGTGAGGTTGCCAAAGTAATGGAGTTTCAGCTTCAGCATCAGTCCCTCCAATGAACACCCAGGACTGATCTCCTTTAGGATGGGCTGGTTGGATCTCGTTGCAGTCCAAGGGGCTCTCAAGAGTCTTCTCCAACACCACAGTTCCAAAACATCAATTTTTCGGCGCTCAGCCTTCTTCACAGTCCAACTGTCACATCCATACATGACCACTGGATAAACCATAGCCTTGACTAGATGGACCTTTGTTGGCAAAGTAATGTCTCTGCTCTTTAATATGCTATCTAGGTTGGTCATAACTTTCCTTCAAGGAGTAAGTGTCTTTTAATTTAATGGCTGCAACCACCATCTGCAGTGATTAGAATCTTTTCAAGAAGTTTAAAATATAAAGAGATTGAAAATGCTTTATAAATTGAAATAGATTGTTGTTCTTCCATTAGACAAAAGCAAAACTAAATAGAAAAATAAGTAATTTGGTTTTATTTTTACCTCAAGAAAAAAAAATATCCTCTTTACATTAGACTTTATAATTTTCAAGGCTGATATATTCAACAATTGATTTTGCTTACCTCTGAGACACAGAGGTCTTTTATATAATACCATGTGAGAATATTACAGAATAGAGCAGTGCACCATGAATAACCAAAGAAAAATGCTCCATTGTCAGTTAGAATACATGGATTCAAATCTCAAGATATGATGTACTATCAATTATTTCCATTCGTTGCTCATTTTTTCATGTTTAGAGTGTGATGAAATTACCCAAAAGACACTTTTTTAATAGATATCCCTATATAAAAGACATATGATAAGAATCACAATAATTTCTTTTATATTTTCAAATACTAAGTTTTTAATCCATCAATAATTAAACAACCAATTTAAATTGCATACTATGGTATAATCTAATATCCTATTTAATTTTGAATCCAAATGATATATATAAAAAGAATTTTTCCATGGAAAGTTTTAATAGACCACATATTACTGAAGATCAATCCCTCTGTAAATGTTAAAGATCCTACCATAGGTCTGCACAATATATTTGGAATAGAAATATGAAATAATTGCAGTTACATTTATGCTATACTTTTTGCTTCTTTATTGGAGCAAATTTATATGCTATAAAAGGTACCATTTTACCCATATTAAATGTAATTATTGTTGACATTAAATACATCAACAGTTTGTACAGTCATTATCAACATCACCCCAGAATATTGTTATATTGTTCAACTGAGACTGTGTATTCATCAAATGCTAACTCTCCATTTCTCACACATCACAGTCCTTAACAACCACCATTCCATTTTCATCTCTATGAATTTGACTACCCTGGATAACTAATATATGTGGAATCATGCATCTGGTTTTTCCTGCCTGATGTACTTTATTTAGCATAGCATCTCTAAGCTTCTTCCATGTTGTAGCATGGAGTAGAATTTTCTTCTTTTCTAAGATTGAATTATATATGTTCTGATTATCTGTTAACCCATCAACCAATTTTTTAGTATTGTTTCAACTTTTCAGTCATGGTGAAGAAGGCTTCTAGGAACATAGGTATAAACATAGCTCTTAGAGACTCTGCTTTCAGTTATTTTAGACATATATTCAGAAGGGCAGCTGTTGAATCATATGGTGATTCTGTTACTTTTTTAGATATTGCCATACATTTTCCTAAATGGTTACACCATTTTGCACTCCCACCAGCATTACATTTACACATGTTCTAGTTTTTCTCACATGTTTGTCAACACTTTCCTTTTTAAAAAATAGAAGATTCTTAAAAGATAATATTTTAAAAATAAAAAAGAAGATAGCACATCTCATAAAAGTGAAATGTGCTATCTCATTATAGTATTGATTTGAATTTTCCTAATAATTAGTGATGTGGAACATTTTTTTCTTGTGTTTATTGGCCATTTGAATATCTTTTGGAGAAATGTTTATTCAAGAGTTTTCCCTATTTTAAATTAGTTTATTTGTTGTTACTGAGTTGTGCAGTTCTTTATCTATTCCCTATATAAATCCATCATCTGATATATATTTTGCAAACAACTTTCCATTTTATGACTTGCTTATTCACTCTCCAGATAAATGTCTTCCATGAACAGGAGTTTTTAATTTTAATAAGATCTAATATATCAATATATATATGCTTTTGGTCACATACGCTTTTCATATCCAACAAAGCACAATTAATTTCAGTGTCTTTAAACTTTCTCTCTGTCATTATTTCTATATTTAGTTCTTTGATTTTAGTTAATTTTCATATATGATTTAAGGCAATCACCCAAATTTTATTAACTGGACCAGTAAGTCCAGTTTTCCAAGCAACTTTTGGTGAAAAGATCTCTAGTGAATGGCTTTGAGACACTTATGAAAAATCTTTTCTCAAATTTATGCATTTTTTATGGTTCTCTTTTATTTTGTTGGTTTATGTCTATCTTCATGTCAGTACTACAATCTTAAAATCATCATAGTTTTATAGTAAATTTTAAATAAGAAACAGCTAGTTATCCAAATCGGAGAAGGAAATAGCAACCCACTTCAGTATTCTTGCCTAGAAAATCCTGTGAACAGAGGAGCCTGGTGGGCTGCCGTCTATGGGGTTGCACAGAGTCGGATACAACTGAAGCGACTTAGCATGCATGCATGCATCGGAGAAGGAAATGGCAGCCCACTCCAGTACTCTTGCCTGGAGAATCCCAGGGACAGAAGAGCCTGGTGGGCTGCTGTCTATGGGGTCATACAGAGTTGGACACGACTGAAGTGACTTCGCAGTGGCAGTTATCCAATTATTTTATAAGATGCTCTTTGTTATATTAAATACCTTAGTATTTCAAAAGAATTTTAGGATATGTTTTCATATTTCTATGAAAAAAAAAACTCACTCAGACTGTGACAGATATTAACAAATACTTATCATATAAATATCAGGGAAGCAGAGAGATATTACACATGCTTTTTAAAAGTGCTTGCACAGATTTAACAAATATACAAGGAGTGCAATGTGTAGGTATTCAGGTAAAGGCTTACTTTAATCACAGCATTGAGAAACTCACTGAAGAGGCAGAACAGAGTGACTCCTTGTAAATTATACCTGACAATAAGGTTCATTTTAGATTTTACAAAAGATATATCAAAACCATGTTTGACTTCTTGGAACCTTGGTTTGACACTTCTAATAAAGAGAACCAAAAAATATATATATATATATAGCTCCTCAGCATATTTGATAGGTTGCTGGTTTTAGAGGTAAGACTTAGAAATGAACTATGAAAGGGAAATCATATCTTGATAATAGTAAACAGTTATCACTAATAATATTATACAATGTGTGAACTTACATTGATTTCCTATGAATATATTCTGAATATAGAATCTGAGATTGTTGTTACTTGAGGATGGATAGGGCACTACATATGTATTCTAATGATCTCACAATTAAATGGTTTTCTAACATTAAAAATTTATTGGAAAACATTTTGTTCAAAAATGTTTGTATCTTTATATTTTAATCTTTGGCTCAAAAATAAGACTTTTTTTCTAAAATTGATAGGTTCAGTTCTTAATTTAAGAGGTAAAAAATGTTAAATAATATATTTTTATTAAAATAATCAATTAAAAATACCTTTTTGTTTCAAACCTAGCTTACTCTTCTGTCTGCCCTTAGGAAAAATTATATGAATGACTCATGGAAAACTGTAATCAAACATCAACTGATTTTGTCTTATTGGGATTGTTTCCCTCATCAAGATTTGGCCTGTTTCTTTTTATTCTCATTGTTCTCATTTTCCTATTGGCTTTATTTGGCAATCTTTCCATGATCCTTCTTATCTTTCTGGACATCCATCTTCACAAACCCATGTATTTTTTACTTAGTCAACTATCCTTAATTGACCTAAATTACATCTCAACCATTGTCCCCAAAATGGCTTACAATTATCTGTTTGGAAATAAATCAATCTCATTCACTGGATGTGGGGTACAGAGCTTCTTTTTCTTGACTTTAGCAGGTGCAGAAGCATTGCTCTTGGCCTCTATGGCTTATGATCGGTATGTGGCCATTTGCTTTCCTCTTCACTATCCCACCAAAATCAGCAGGCGAGTGTGTGTGTTGATGATAACAGGATCTTGGATAATGGGCTCTATCAACTCCTGTGCCCACACCGCATATGCCCTCCAGATCCCTTATTGCAGATCCAGGGCCATCAATCATTTCTTCTGTGATGTCCCAGCCATGTTGACTCTGGCCTGCATGGACACTTGGATCTATGAGTACACGGTGTTTGTGAGCACCATCCTCTTCCTTTTGTGCCCTTTCATTGGTATTGTATGTTCCTATGGCCGTGTTCTCCATGCTGTCTATTGCATGAACTCAGCAGAAGGGAAGAAGAAGGCCTATTCAACCTGCAGCACCCACCTCACTGTGGTGACTTTCTACTATGCTCCCTTTGTTTACACTTATCTACGCCCAAGATATCTCAGATCTCCAACAGAGGACAAGGCTCTGGCTGTCTTCTACACCATCCTGACCCCAGTGCTCAATCCTGTTATCTATAGCCTGAAAAACAAGGAGGTTATGGGAGCCCTGAGAAGAGCAATTCAGAGAATCTGCTCTGTAAAAACATAGACAAAGTTTTGGCATGAATGTTAGTACTTGGATATAAATCCATTTATCATCAGAATTCAATAATTTAAAAGGGTATTTTTCAATTAAATGCCAAGTGTAAAATTAATATAGAGGTGAAGAAAGTCAATCATGTTTCAAAAAAATTATCTTGCATATATAGAATATCAAGACTTAATCTTTATATTCTCCATGGTGTTGTTTCCCATCAGTTTCAAATGGTTTTCTTCCTTCATATGTTTTCAATTAAAAATTTTCTTTGTAATGAAGTAATGAAAATGGAAATGTTTTAATTAACTGAAGTTATTATTCAACAGAGTTAGTTCTATTTACCATTTATTTTTCTAAATTTTTAAAACATGTTTTCTGGATGTATTGATCAAATTAAAAGACTTTTTGTTCTTTTCATGGTATTCCTTTAATTGCCAGTAACAGTTATTTTTTTCCTTCAATATGAGGAAACTTTGTTTCTGAGATTTAGCTGAGATTTCAACAGGGATTCTCAAGTCTTTGCACCACTCTAAGTGGAAAATGACAAGTTTATATTTCTTTTAGGGTGGTGAGTTTAATATCCAGCATATCTGGGGATCAACAATAAGGACAAGGATACACCAATAGAGATTGAGGAAACTGAAGTTAATTATAGGATTGATGGTTTCAATGATTTAGTCTAATTAGTGAAACTTGGAAATAGCGAGGTCCTTCTTGCAAGCATCCCCACACTTGGAATATACTCAGTTTACCTAAGTTGTTCCTACTGTTCTTATATTAGATAATGTTTCTCAAATGAGATTTTATTCTCCACTTACTATGTCACATAATTCTGTCAAACCAGGTTGGAGAAAGTTAACTTTTACAATCAAATTTAGCCATTCATATTATGGTTAGTTTACTTTCCTAAACAGATTTCCCACTACATTAAATAAAACTCCATCAGCTCAAGTGAACTTCCAGGGTAAATCGTTATCAAGGATCAGTACAAAAATGCTCTTTACCTCTTAGATTGGCAGGAGAGGGTAGGTTCATATTTTACATAATCTGTATGGCACAGTACAAAGTGAAAATATGTGGCCTCTTGTTTCAAACAGCAAAAAATGATGCATTATTGCTGCTCAAATGTAGTTTTTTCCTCAAATTTATTTCATTAGTTATAAAACACAATAAAAATAGTAAACAACATATTTGTGTAAGCATTTTTTATCTAATGACATAGATATTTATTTATGTGATATATTTATTGATTATAAGGTTTGGGTGTTCACTTTTTCCTGAACTTTCATCTGAATTTATAATTTAGAAACTTTATTATTTATCTACATAACTGAAAGTGATTTCAGTCACTTGTGATTACATTTTTATTATTTTCTTTCTTTTGTTGTTTTAAAAGAATCACTCTGCTTATGTTACCAGAGCTATTAGGAATGTTAATAGTTTGTGACAATGTTGAGCTAAATTTAATAAATTAAATCAAAATATATATTTTTGGATGGAAAGATTTGATAACTCTCAAGAGGAATATTTTTATAAAAAGATTAATCTCAAGAAGCATTTTCAACCCGTCAATTCTGAGTCAATTTAATGTAAATCTAAGTTTAACTTAAATATAAATTAATCAATGGTTCTTTATTGATTTCTGTCAAATCTATGGTAATTTGTGAACTTTGTATAAGAAACTAGGAGTGGCTTTGTGTTTCAAATGCCAAATCACACATTTTATCACTATAGCTTTAATTACAAATTAAGTTGATATTAAAAAATTTTTGTCAATAATTGTTTTCTGAAACCTTATAGAAAAAAAGTGTTATTTTCCATCAGTGATTTTTCACTATAATTAATTTTATATCTTTAAATAATGATTAAAGACCATTTCTACTTCTAAGCTTATAGATATTTGCTTTTCAATGTTTCAATAGTTTTTAAGACCATATATTCTCTACTCTTTGATGAATGCTGATAATTCCTTGATATGCTTTATTGGAATGATAATTTGTGCACTCTTAGTTTGCAATAATTTACTGACAAATAATTGCTACTAACAGACAAAGTCCCTTCTGTCTCCTAGGCAGTAACTGCTTCACCCTTGTCGAACCTACTGTTGTTGTCATCATCACCACCTTCCTTGACCCCTGTTTCAGTCCAACCAGTCCCTTGGATTCCTATGACTGAAGATCTTCATTTGTTTTGTTTGTTTTCTAGGTAAATTAATTACTAGGCAGATTGGGTTAAGGAAAACCTTTCATAATCTCTTATTATTAAGACCAAGTGAACAGGGAAGAAAAAAAAAATTGTCTTTTAACAGAGAGAAAAAATCTCCAGTTTTATACCAGTTTATTTTTGACATTAAAAGTCACCTACTTAATTAAATTCATTTCAATCATATCTATTTCTGGACACATAAAATTTCTTTCCAGACTCTTTTTCCATAAGTCTTCTTTTACTGAAATGAAGATGTTTCTCTTATCTATCTAGTAACTTTAATCACATATATTTGGACGTTTTTAACCCTAAGAAAACTTTAATTTCTGGAGAAAACTAAAATGTATGAAATATAAACTGTTTTTATTTTCTCTTTCTAATGCTAATTTAAATTAGCATTCCATAGATTGGCAAGCTTGTACTTTTTATAATTTCTAGAAATGTGATTTTTCATAGAAAATTTCTCAGTGTGGTACCAAAAGTATCTATTGATAGTCCCAGATAGCTTAAGTTTCTCTGTAAAAGAAAGCCCACGTTCAGCAATATATGTTTCATTATTTTATCTTTTAAGGAAATAATCTAGATATTCAAGGAACTTAACTTACTAAAATTTAGGAGTTTAATTTAATCAGAGATAATTGGGAAATTAAGTACACTAGATATACTATAAAACTATTACTGCTAAATATTACACTAAAACCTCTTATTTATGTTTTAGTAATTTGTTCTTAAAAACCATGTTTGATTGTCTTCCCCCCAAAAGTCAATAACTCTTCACTGGACATTGGAAAACCTCAATCATTATCCTAAGTGATTTTTCTGGCTGCCAAAATTTTTAGGAGTACAAGGTTATTTGAGTTTTAGTAACTTTCATTTAAGTATTATATTTAATGTCTTTTGAGGGAGGTCACCAATATCTTCATTATCTCAACCATAGTTTAGCCCCAGGTAAACAGAAGGGAGGGAACACAGCTCCAAATATCAACAGAAAATTGGATTCAGTTCAGTTCAGTTGCTCAGTTATGTCAGTCTCTTTGCAACCCCATGGACTGTAGCACTCCAGGCCTCCCTGTCCATCACCAACTCTTGGGGTTTACTCAAAGTCATGTCTATCGAATTGGTGATGCCATCCAACTATCTCATCCTCTGTCATCCCCTTCTCCTCCTGCCATCAATCTTTCCCAGCATCAGGGTCTTTTCAAATGAATCAACTCTTCCTATCAGGTGGCCAAGTATTTGAGTTTCAGCTTCAATATCAGTCCTTCCAATGAACATTCAGGACTGAGAAAATTGGATTAAAGATTTACTGAGCATGGCCCCGCCCATCAGAACAAGACCCAGTTTCCCCCTCAGTCAGTCTATTCCAAGGAAGGTTTCACAAGTCTCTTATCCTTCTCCATCATAGGACAGACAGAATGAAAACCACAATCACTGAAAACTCACCAATCTAATCACATGGACCACAGCCTTGTCTAACTCAATGAAACTGTGAACCATGCTGTATAGGGCCACCCAAGATGGATGGGTCATGATGGAGAGTTCTGACAAAATGTGGTCCACTGGAAAATGGAACAGCAAACCACTTCAGTATTCCTGCCTTAAGAAGCCCATGAACAGTATGAAAAGGCAAAAAGATAGGACACAGAAAGATGAACTCCCCAGGTCTGCAGGTGCCAAATATGCTACTGGATATCAGTGGAGAAATAACTTCAGAAAGACTGAAGAGATGGAGCCAAAGCACAGGTTGGAATCAAGATTGCCGGGAGAAATATCAATAACCTCAGATATGCAGATGACGCCACCCTTATGGCAGACAGTGAAGAACTAAAGGGCTCCTTGATGAAATTGAAAGAGGAGAGTGAAAAAGGTGGCTTAAAGCTCAACATTCAGAAAACTAAGATCATGGCTTCTGGTCCCATCACTTCAATGCAAATAGATGGAGAAGCAGTAGAAACAGTGTCAGACTTTATTTTGGGGGACTCCAAAATCACTGCAGATAGTGACTGCAGCCATGAAATAAAAAGATGCTTACTCCTTGGAAGGAAAGTTATGACTAACCTAGACAGCATATTAAAAAGCAGAGACATTACTTTGCCAAAAATGGTCCATCTAGTCAAGGCTATGGTTTTCCCAGTGGTCATGTATGGATATGAGAGTTGGACTGTAAAGAAAGCTGAGCACCAAGAATTGATGCTTTTGAACTGTGGTGTTGGAGAAGACTCTTGAGATTCCCCTGGACTGCAAGGAGATCTCACCAGTCCACCCTAAAGGAAATCAGTCCTGGGTATTCAGTGGAAGGACTGATGCTGAAGCTGAAACTCCAATACTCTGGCCACCTGATGTGAAGAGCTGACTCAATGACGGCATCACCGACTCAAAGGACATGAGTTTGAGTAAACTCCATGAGTTGCTCATGGACAGGGAGGCCTGGCGTACTGCAGTCCATGTGGTCGTAAAGAGTCGGACACGACTGAGCGACTGAGCAACTGAACTGAATTTAATGTTGATCACTCCAAGGACATGTTCATATTGATTAAACCAATAGAGGCTTAAAGTAGGCTTTATTTACTAAAGATCACATGGACTTAACATTTGAGTCATTTCCTATTATATTTTCGGGAATTTGTACAAGTGCTTAATTTTTTTTAAGTCAACTAGATACAATTCTTTCAAAAATTAACTTTGGCAATGCCTTTGCTGTTGCTACTGCTGCTAAGTCGCTTCAGTCGTGTCTGACTCTGTGCGACCCCGTAGATGGCAGACCACCAGGCTTCCCCCGTCCCTGGGACTCTCCAGGCAAGAACACTGGAGTGGGTTGCCATTTCCTTCTCCAATGCATGAAAGTGAAAAGTGAAAGTGAAGTTGTTCAGTCTTATCAGACTCTTAGCGACCCCATGGGTTGCAGCCTACCAGGCTCCTCCGTTCATGATATTTTCCAGGCAAGAGTACTGGAGTGGGGTGCCATTGCCTTCTCTGGACAATGCCTTTGGAGGTATATAAATGTCATATCTATAATGTACATATATAGACATATGTACAAACGGAAAGACTGACACACACAGACAGAGATCTTAAGTCATGAATCAGGTATAACACACCACTCACTAGCTTACACCAATTAAGTCTACTTCCTGATGGCCAAATTCTTTCATTATTTTTGGAGAAGACTTTAAAATCTGTACTTGCCCTTGGCAAGCAATTTTAAGGAAGTTGCTTTTTTTTTTTTTTTTTTAATTCCCTCCCATGCTGTGTGGCTTGAGGGATCTCAGTTCCCAAACTGGGATTGAAGCCAGGCCAGTGAGGGTGCTGTGTCCTAAGCACTGAATCACCAGGGAATTCTCAAGGAGGCCATCTTTAATTAGAGTTTAGGCCGAAGGGTCCCTTTACCAGTTTGTGTTCTAAAAGCCCTCTGTCCTCTTTGCTTGCTTGTTTTTTGTTTTGTTTTTTCTTAGAAATTGGAGAAGGTTTTGGTCAGAGCTCACACAGTACACCAGATAGAACTCTTGCATCTCTGAGGTGTGCAGGTGCCTGCTAAGTTGCTTCAGTCACGTCTGACTCTGTGTGACCCTATGGACTGTGTCTGGCTTCCCCATTAGTTCAGCTGGGAAAGAATGTGCCTACAGTTCTGGAGGCCCCAGTTAGATTCCTGGGTCAGGAACATCCCTTGGAGAAGCAATCTTCTATCAAGATGTGTGTTTTGCTTGTTTGCTTGCTTGATTTTTAATAATCGGGGTATAATTGCTTTACAATGCTATGTTAATTTCTGCTGTACAGCAAAGTGAATCAGTCACATGTGTATATATATATATATCATCTCCCTCTTGAGCCTCCTTCCCACCCCCTCCTCCAATCCCATCCTTCTAAGTCACTACAATTAAAAAAAAAAAAAGTGAAAAACACTCATTTGGATAGAAGGTTGCTGCTAGTCATGAGGAGCAGACAGCTTAGTTAATGGTGTTAGTGCTTTCCTAAGTATGGGAAGACCCAAGAATCCAGATTCATTAAAAAAAAAAAAAAAACTCTTGAAAATACCTAACTAAGTGAAGTTTGGTTCTGCCAGTTTTCCTGGAGAACAGAATTCCTCATCCTGATCTTCACTCTAAATTCTTTCCAGGGTATGCTGTAGATCAGCAACCTCAATGGCTAATGTCATGATTCTTATAGATCTGAATGGTGAACAACATCTTTTTCCTTTTTTTTTTTTTTTTAACAATTCACTTCCCTTCAGTCTCATTTTGACCAAAGTTTTGGAGGAATTTTGTGTTAAATATTTCCATGGCACTAGGAATGCTCATTCTTAGGTGAGGGGAGAATTTCACATAGACCACTCAAAGTGCTATTACTGGACCAGGCCCTGTTAACAGTAACCAAAAGCCTTCAAACTGCCTGGAACTTACTTTCTAGCTGTTATGATCTAGAAAATGGTTCCCTCTTGTTGCTTTTTCCCAGACCTAGAGTTACAGTTACTGCAGTTACTGAGTAACTGTAAGCTCAGTCACTCAGTCATGTCCAATTCTTTTCAACTTCATGGACTATAACTCACCAGGTTCCTCTGTCCACTGGATTTTACTCACAAGAATAGTGGAGTATGTTGCCATGCCCTCTTCCATGGGATCTTCCCAATCCAGGGTTTGAACTCATATTTCCTATGTCTCCTGCATTGCAGTTGGATTCTTTACAGCCGAGTCACAGGGGAAAGCCTATTATATAACTATATATTTGATTAATTGTTTCAGCTTGCTTAATCATTAATTCTCTCTGAGGCTCAGTGACATATTTGCCAATGCAGGAAACAATATTTATGTCCAATAGATAGAAAAGCAAATAATATAGACAGTAACATTAATATGGTCAATAAGTAAATATTTAAGCTAAGAAACGTGTTGGGTGTGGTTCAGCATCTCTCCAGGTTGTCTGAATAGTCTGTTCTGCATCAATCACTGTCTTTAAGTGAAATTCTATACTGGCATTATACATACATGTTCAACAAAGATGTCTGCATACACAAAGTGAGTGAAGATCATGAAGACCCTTTACAGGATATAGAAAGGAATGTTATTATTTAAGAAATTTCATGACTGGCACTAGAATGAGAAAATTTTATCTTTATGGTTAAGCAGGTTTTCTGCCATTAGAGAGGTCTGGTTAACTCATGATGCAGATGCACAATGCACAGTATAGGAAACTTAGTTAAGTTCAGTCGCTCAGTCATGTCCAACACCTTTTGACCCCAGTGGAAGCACACAGGCTTCCCTGTCCATCACCAACTCCCGGGGTTTACGCAAACTTATGCCCATCAAGTCAGTGATGCCATCCAACCATCTCATCCTCAGTCTTCCCTTTCTCCTCCCACCTTAAATCTTTCCAAGCATCAGGGTTTTTTTCAATGAGTCAGTTTTTGACATCAGGTGGCCAAAATATTGGAGCTTTAGCTTTAGCATCAGTCCTTTCAATGAATATTCAGGACTGATTTCCTTGAGGATGGACTGGTTGGATTACCTTGTCGTCTAAGGAACTCTCAAGAGTCTTCTCCAACACCACAGTTCAAAAGCATCAATTCTTGAGTGCTCAGTTTTCTTTATAGTCCAACTCTCATATTCATACATGACTAATGGAAAAACCATAGCTTTGACTAGATGGACCTTTATTGACAAAGTAATGTCTCTGCTTTTCAATATGCTGTCTAGGTTGGTCATAACTTTTCTTCCAAGGAGCAAGCATCTTTTAATTTCATGGCTGCAGTCACCATCTGCAGTGATTTTGGAGCCCCCAAAATAAAGCTCCTCACTATTTCCATCGTTTCCCCATCTATTGGCCAAAAGTGATGGGACTGGATGCCATGATCTTAGTTTTCTGAATGTTGAGTTTTAAAAAGCCAACTTTTTCACTCTCCTCTTTCATTTTCATCAAGAGGCTCTTTAGTTCTTCTTTGCTTTCTGCCATAAGGGTGGTATCATCTGCATATCTGAGGTTATTGATATTTCTCCCGGCAATCTTGATTCCAGCTTGTGCTTCATCCAGCCCAGCATTTTGCATGATGTACTCTGCATATAAGTTAAACAAACAGGGTGACAATATATAGCCTTGATGTACTCCTTTCCTGATTTGGAACCAGTTTGCTGTTCCTTGTGCAGTTCTAACTGTTGCTTCTTAACCTGCATACAGATTTCTCAGGAGGCAAGTCAAGTGGTCTGGTATTCCCATCTTTTTAAGAATTTTCCACAGTTTGTTGTCACACAGTCAAAGGCTTTGGTGTAGTCAATAAAGCAGAAGTAGATATATTTGTGGAATTGCTATGCTCCAACAGATGTTAGCAATTTGATCTCTGGTTCCTCTGCCTTTGCTAAATCCAGCTTGAACATCTGGAAGCTCATGGTTCATGTACTGTTGAAGCCTGGCTTGGAGTATTTTGAGCATTGCTTTGCTAGCATGTGAGATGAGTGCAAGAGAATGACAAAATGTAGAAGAAAAAAAAAATCTATGTCTAACTTCTCTTGTCTTGCCTGAAAATGTGAATATTTATTTCATCAGTGTGTGTATTAGTTGCTCAGTCATGCACGACTCTTTACAACCCCATGAACTGTAGCCCACCAGGCTCCTCTGTCCATGGAATTCTTTAGACAAGATTATTGGAGTAGGTTCCATTTTCTTCTCTAGGGGATATTCTAGACCCAGGGATCAAACTCAGGTCTCCTGCATTGCAAGCAGATTTTTTACCATGTGAGCCATCATGAAAGCTCATCATTTCATCAGTATGGTTAATGAAATCATTGGTCATTGGTGAATCAACTCTTGTCTACCTCCTCATTCTAGGGCTCTAGGGAGTAAGACTGAAAGTTTCAACCCTTTAATTATAAGTTTTATTCTCCTTGCAACCAGATACTTTGGGCCTTTTTTAAAGTTGCCTCATTTACATAGCAAAGTTTATTTAACAAGGACATTATTTACATAGCTCTATAAAGCTTTATTTTACATAACTTTATTTATACAACAGAAGACAATTGTATTTTTAGTCCCTTAAGAAGCTCTAAGTGCTTTAGGGACTCTGTGCCAGTAATGGAGGAAATGAAGATCAAATATATGTATCTTTTTGTAAATAAAAAAATTACCAAAACCCATATCAAAATTACAAGACCCTTATTCATGCAGGGTAATGTAGAGACTAAGGGTTTAAGCTGATTCAAAGAAAGCTATTTTCTAAATTAAGACTTACTCTTCCTAGCTCTATGACCTGATGGAGAGTTTATTGCTGCCCCAAACCTCCCTGTGCTCACTCAAAGTGGAGAAAATAACAGAATCATAGTGTTGCAGAAGCAGTTATAGTCACTGAATATTAACTGGCATTATTTTCTTAATATTACTATATTCAATGAGCTTAAACCTAAAAGGAGACAAATATGGACATAGACAAGAACAAGATCCAGTAAAATATGTATAATAAACACTGCCATCAGAGAAAAAAAGACAGTCTCTAAAACAAATGCACTTATTTGGAGTCTTAGAATTACAAATTGGGGAATTACATATTTCAGCAGTAAACAAAACAGGGTTCAGTTCTGGAGACAAAGATTTTTTTTTTCTTTTTAAGGAAAAATGAAGTAAAATAGGTTTCACAAGTTGTTTGCCAAGAGCTACAACTGGAGGTTTATTATTTTTTCTTTTATGATTTATTCGTTTACAAAGACATTTCACTCATTATTAAGAAAACCATATTTTTGCACAGTTCTCAGAAATATCTTTCTCAACGACAGTTCTTAGAACGCTCTTCCTCAGCAAGTAACATGTTAATTTGCCAGTTTATCAGGGTTAGTACAGCTCCATATTTTAGCAGACAGAGTCCTGATATACAAAATGGAGTTACTACTGACAAGTACTTCCACAGCACAATAGGAGTGGAAATGTGGGAGAGGAAGACATTAACTGGAAAAGAAGATGAGAAGAAAATGTTGTGTTATATATTAATAAAAGTACAACTCAAATTGGCAGTCTTAAAAAACAAACAAAAAAAAATCTGAAGGCTTCTCTGCTGGTCCAATGTTTAAGAATCTGACTTGCAATGCTGGGAACACCGGTTCAATTCCTAGTCTGGGAAGATACCACATGCTGCAGAGCAACTAAGCCCATGCACAACAACTACTGAAGCCCTTGCATTCTACAGCCTGTGCTCTGTAACAAAAGAAGCCAACACAATGAGATTAGAGAGTAGCCCCCACTTGCTGCAACTAGAAAAAGCACCTCACAGCAATGGAGATCCAGTACAGTAAAAAATAAATAAACATATTTTAAAAATGTGAAGAAAGACTTTCCAGAAGTGGGAAATAACCCAAGCTAAATTTCAGGTGTCCAGAGGAATAGAGGGCTACAAAGGCAGACTGGAGGTCTAAAGGAATTCTGGCACTAAGTCTGTAGGCTGGATGTTAGACACAGGTAAAGGTAGACTTGATATGCATTTTAAAAGCACATGAGCTTGAACTTGAGATTAGAAAGTTTTGTGAATACAATAGTAAATCAAAGATTGTGGAATGACATTTTCATATATATATTTTAGGAAACTAACTTGATTGGGAAATTGTAGGATATATTTTATAATTGAAACGGACTTCACAACTGAACTGGAAGATTTTAAATCTTGGCACTTACTAGTATGTGTATAGTTAATACCAAAGTCATTAAATTTAAACTTGACCTTCGGTTTGACAAATAAAAAAAAAAAAAAAAAGAAAGAAATGGACTTGAGTCATGAAAACACTTGAGAAGAAATTTAAAAAGACCAGGAAAAAATCCTGGGAGCTTAAACTTGGGCAGTATATGGAGAATTTGTGGGAGAGGGACTCCTCTAAGCCTTTTTTCCCCCTATAATCATTAAAACTAACTCCTGCATAACCCCAGTCATGGAGAGGCGTGAAGTAACTTAAGTGTTTTAGTAAAGCACCAGTAGTAAAACTTTTGTCAAACACAACATTATGACATATTAGCATAGAATTTCAATGTGTGTAAGCTCACATTCATATTTTACATGTTATAACTGAAATCTGAGACATTGTTTTCATTTTATATGTTGCATGCTGTAGCTCCTCAGTCCTTTGTTTCCCTGCCATTAAGTAAATGACTTTGTCAAATACAAATTTCTTTACGACTGTTTAAGTACATACTTTTCTTAATTTGAATGTAGAATAAAACTGTTGATTATTCTCACAATTCTAGAAAGGTCACTTAATCTCTATATATTTATTGAAATCTGAAAATTTTTAAGCCAAATAAGCCCCCTCAAAATAGTATCATAAAGGATATTACATTATGATGGACTCCAGAAGTCAATTACAAACAAAGGATTGAAACAGGTTTTAAAAAAAAAAAAAAAAAAAACCTCATAAACACACTAGTAAGCTGGCTTTGCTTCTTACTTAATGTCCCACTATCCATATTTTATATATCACAAATATAATTTTATACACTACATTTAAAACATTTGAAAATATTTGATTGCATGCTCTAGGCCTGTGTTTTCCAACACAGGAACCACTGGCCCTATATGGCTAATGGGCTCTTAAAACGTGTCTAGTCAAAAATTTCAATGGCCTATAAGTATAAATGTAAAGGCTGTAAAGATTTAGAATGAAAGTAAAGTAATAGATTACTTCAATAAGTTTGTATCAATTACATGTAGAAATGATAATGTCAGTATGAGTGTATTATTATAACTGATGTATGTACATATATGTGACAAATATATTGCATAATATTTTATAATAATGTACCATTAATATCAATGTTCTTAATCTCAGCATTGATTATAAATTTGGGATTAAGTAAATACATTATTTAGATTAATTTCACCTTTTAAATGTGGCATAGTAGCTGTATTTTAAGTGAAAATTTTAAATTACAGAATAGCTCATATATTTCTATCAGATGGTAGTGATCTAGGGCATTCTAATCACCATAGAAAGCGGGAATAAAGGAGGGTAAGAGGAGCCATAATTATTACTTTGTAGAAGAGAATATCCCAAAAACTCTTGTCATGGCCCCCAGGACTTCCTTATTCCTCAGACTGTAGATAATGGGATTGAGCATTGGGGTGAGGATGGTGTAAAAGACTGCCAAAATTTTATCTTCTGCTGGTGAGCGGAGATTCCTGGGCCGAAGATAAGTGTAGACAAAAGGTGCATAGTAAAATGTCACTACAGTTAAATGTGTTGAACAGGTGGTGAAGGCCTTTTTCCTTCCATCTTTTGAACGCATATGGTAGACAGCAAAAAGAACTCGGCCATAGGAAGCAGTGATGCCTAGGAAAGGAAGGAGGAGAAAGAGGCTTGTGCTCACAAAAACCATGTACTCATAGACCCAGGTGTCCATACAGGCCAGAGGCAACATAGCTGGGACATCACAGAAGAAGTGATCAATAGCCCTGGACTGGCAGTAAGGAATATGGAGGGCATAGACTGTGTGTGCCAAGGAGTTGATAGACCCCAAGATCCAGGATCCCATAATCATCTTCACACACATCCTTTTGCTCATGCGGATACAATAGTGCAGGGGGTGGCAGATAGCTACATAGCGATCGTAGGCCATCGAGGCCAGAAGTAAGCCTTCAGAGCATGCCATGGTCAGGAAGAAGAAAGACTGCACTCCACATCCCAGGTAGGAGATGCCTTTCTGGCCAGAGAGAAAGTTGAACACCATCTTGGGGACCGTAGTGGAGAGGTACATTAGATCCATGAGGGAGAGCTGGCTGAGGAGAAAGTACATAGGTGTGTGGAGCCGGGGATCCAAACGTATGAGGTAAATCATGGCTGAGTTACCCAACGAAGCTAGAAAGAATATGAGGATGATAAGAAGTAGGAGAAGCCGACCAGTTTGATTTGGGAGGAACAACCCCAACAAAATGAAATCATTGGAAGTTTGATTCCATTTCTCCATGAAAATGTATTGCTTTAGCTCTCTTGAAAGACTAACAAAGACTAAAAAGAAAAAAAGCATAAAACATGAAATGAAACAAAACAGGAGCATAAAAAGTAACATTTATTAATGTTTACTTAAATGAATTGCTTTTCCTTCAATACTGAAGCTTTTGTTGAATCAATTTCAATATTTAAATTGAATGTTTCACTTCCAATTTTCTCTGGTAAGCATCTTATCAAGTGATATTTAAGTTTAAAATCTAGTTTCATAGCCAGTAAAGATAAGCAAGGTAACTAAAGCATTCATTTCTGCATAACTCCCAGACAGGCTCATTGCTCACAATTTAACAAATCACACAAATCCCTGCTTGCCCAGTGTCTGTCAGGTTGCTACAACATATTCACCAAAGTAATTGACATTCTAGGTCTTCTGTTAGCCCTGTTTTTGAGCCTGTGTGGCTACTTCAAACTTCTAGTTGTTTAAATATTTCAAGTTTCCTAATTGGTAAATGTGTTGCTCTGTGTACCCTGCTTTATTCAACACAACAGTGTAATCATTGCTCCTTTGAAAAAGATTTGGCTTACTGAAACTGGAGAAGATAGTTACTATTTTTCTTTACTTAATTTGCTACACAGCAGATGGCAGTAGAGTCCTAGCAATTGAAAAACTCTCACTTGAAAGAAAGTGAAAGGGAAGTTGCTCAGTTATGTTGGACTCTTAGTGACCCCATGGATTGTAGGCTACCAGGCTCCTCCCTCCATGGGATTTTCCAGGCAAGAGTACTGGAGTGGGTCGCCATTTCCTTCTTCAAGGGATCTTCCCGACCAAGGATCGAACCCAGGTCTCCCGCATTGTAGGCAGACGCTTTTACCATAAGAGCCACTGGGGAAGTCTCACTTGAAAGAGGGTATGAGCAAAACCCAGCTTTTGATTTGAAGCTTACCGTCTTTAGACTTAAGTGTTTAAAGCAGGAAAAGTAATATATTACTTAGAATTTTAAAAATCAACAAGAGGTAAAAATGAGTAAACTTTCCTTTCTGGAAACATTTCCAACTTTTTATGTCTACACTTTTCCTTGGGAATTTTTATGTGTAACTCAAGTCAGACACAAGTTAGAGACTGAAGAACAACAGCATTTTATGAGCTTCCCCAATGACTCAAGGGGTAAATAATCTCCTTGTAACACAGGAGACACAATTTCGATCCCTGCTTTGGGAAGATTCCCTGAAGGAGGAAATGGCAACCGACTCCTATATTCTTATCTGGAAAATCCCATGGACAGAAAAGCTTGATGGACTATAGTCCACAGGGTTGCAAATAGTCAGACATGACTGAGCACATGCCCTTGGCCTGGCCTGCAGCTGCACCAGAGAATTTCCTTCTTTTTCTTTGGTCATGCAACTCCTGGAGCTCAGCTTTAGTTCAGGCACTACCTCTGCTTGTACAGGGCCCTGTGGCGTCTGTTCCCCACCCAGACAAGACGTGGTGAAAGCAGCAGTCTGATTAGGGCTCACGTGTTCATTCAGGCCAGGGAGAGGGAGATATGGCAGTCACCACTGGGATGTGTGGGGAGTGCCTGTAGTGGCAGAGGCTGGCAGGCAGAGGCCTCCAACATTTTATAGCTTCTTTTTCTCTATGTGTCATGCTATTTATGGCAGTATGTACATTCCTTCCCTCAGTTTCTCAAACACATATAACTGTGAAGGCAGTATACTTCTTATATTTTTAAGGTATGTTTTATACTTCATTTACTCAGCTTCAGTGACAGACTATATGCTTTCTTTTGTGTTCTACCTGAAGAAGACTCTTAATGCCATGTTATGTCAAAGATTTAGATAATGTTGATTGGGCTATTACTTTTTTAAACAGTTAAGGAACAAGAATTAATGAATGTTGCAATTATTCCTGTTTCATAACATAGAATCAACTGTTAGTTCATGTAACTTTGGGCAGCATGAATAATATTGTGAAAGAACAACAACAAAAAAAAAACTTACCACAGAGAAATGGGGGAAAAAATGTTTATATCTGTTTAGTTGGCAAATGCTAACGATAAAAAAATGCATAGTGGCACAAAAGAGGTACGCAATATCACTGTTGCTAGAGGACATCCTTATTGTCAAATAGCTCCTTATTGCCAAATTCGGACTTAAATTGAAGAAAGTAGGGAAAACCACTAGACCATTCAGGTACGACCTAAAGCAAATCCCTTACCATTATACAGTGGAAATAAGAAATAGAGTCAAGGGATTAGATCTGATAGAGAGAGTGCCTGAAGAACTATGGATGGAGGTTCATGACATTGTACAGGAGGCAATGATTAAGACCATCCTCAAGAAAAAGAAATACAAAAAGGCAAAATGGTTGTCTGAGGAGACCTTACAAATAGCTATGAAAAGAAGAGAAGCAAAAGGCAAAGGAGAAAAGGAAAGATATATCCATTTGAATGCAGAGTTCCCAAGAATAGCAAGGAGAGATAAGAAGGCCATTCCCAGTGATCAATGTAAAGAAATAGAGGAAAACAGTAGAAAGGAAAAGACTAGATATTTCTTCAAGAAAATTAGAGATATCAGGGAACATTTTATGCAAAGATGGGCACAATAAAGGACAGAAAAGCGTGGACCTAACAGAAGCAGAAGATATTAAGAAGAGGAGGTAAGAATACACAGAAGAACTATACATAAAAGATCTTCATGACCCAGATAAGCATGATGGTGGGATCACTCACCCAGAACCAGACATCCTAGAATGTGAAGTCAAGTGGAACTTAGGAAGCATCACTACAAACAGAGTGAATGTGATGAAATTCTAGTTGAATTATTTCAAATGCTTAAAGATAATGCTGTGAAAGTGTTGCACTCAATATGCCAGCAAATTTGGAAAACTCAGCAGTGGCCATAGGACTGGAAAAGGTCAATTTTTATTTCAATCCCAAAGAAGGGCAGTGACAAAGAAAGTTCAAACTACCACACAATTACACTCATCTCACAAACTATCAAAGTAATGCTCAAAATTCTCCAAGCCAGGCTTCAACAGTAGGTGAACCATGAAATGTCAGAAGCTCAAGCTGAATTTAGAAAAGGCAAAAAAAAAAAAAAAAAAAAAAAACCAGAAATCAAATTGCCAATATTCATTGAATCATCATAAAAGCAAGAGAATTCCAGAAGAACATCTACTTCTGCTTTAAAGATTACATCAAATCCTTTGACTGTGTAGATCACAACAAACTGTGGGAAATTCTTCAGGAGATAGGAATACCAGACCACCTTACCTGCTTCCTGAGAAATCTGTATGCAGGGCAAGAAGCAACAGTTAGAACCAGACATGGAACAACGGATTGGTTCCAAACGGGTAAAGGAGTACGTCAAGGCTGTATCTTTTCACCCTTCTTATTTAACTTAAATGCAGAGTGCATCATGCAAAATGCCAGACTGGATGAAGCACAAGTTAGAATCAAGATTGCCAGAAGAAATATCAATAACCTCAGATATACAGATGACACCACCCTTATGGCAGAAGGTGAAGAAGAACTAAAGGGCCTCTTGATGAAAGTGAAAGAGGAGAGTGGAAAAGCTGACCTAAAACTCAACCTCAAAAACTAAGATCATGGCATCTGGTCCCATCATTTCATGGCAAAAAGATGGGGAAACAATGGAAACAGTGATAGACTTTATTATTTTGGGCTCCAAAATCACTACAGGTGGTGAATACAGTCTTGAAATTAAAAGAAGCTTGCTCCTTGGAAGAAAAGCTATGACCAACCTAGACAGCATATTAAAAAGCAGAGACATTACTTTGTAGACAAAAATCCATCTAGTCAGAGCTGTGGTTTTTCCAGTAGTCATGTGTGGATGTGAGAGTTGGACTATAAAGAAAGCTGAACTTCAAAGAATTAATGCTTTTGAACAGTGATGTTGGAGAATACTCTTGATATTCCCTTGGCCTGCAAGGATATCAAACCAGTCAATCCTCAAGGAAATTGGTCCTGAATATTCATTGGAAGGACTGATACTTAAGCTGAAACTCCAATATTTTGGCCACCTGATGTGAAGAGTTGACTCATTGTAAAGGACCTTGATGCTGGGAAAGATTGAAGGCAGGAGGAGAAGAGGATGACAGAGGATGAGATGGTTGGATGGCATCACCCACACAATGGACGTGAGTTTGATCAAGCTCCAGGAGTTAGTGATGCACAGGGAAGTCTGGCGTGCTGCAGTCCATGGGGTCACAAAGAGTAAGACACGACTGAGCAACTGAATTGAACTGAACTGAGAGGCGATCTTAGATATCTTTTGCTTTTTATATATTTCTAGGAATAAAAACTAATGACCTAACAGGTAAGAACAAAGGATAGTCACCATCATTAAAGTACACCCATTCCTTCAAACAATATTCACTTACTTTTTATTTTACAACAGTTCTGCTAGGCACTGAACTGCTTTGGTAATTAAAACACAATTCTACAACCAAAAATTAAACCTTAATAAGTGAGAAAAACAATAAAGCAACAAACTCAATGTTGCTATCTGTTTTTATATAATGGTTAGTACTAAAAATAAGAATAAACTAGGGTAAATAAATAAACACATGTATGACAGAACTGAAAAAAACAACCTACCAGTAGGCAATCTTAAAGAAAGTCTGGTTAAAGAATTTTCAGCTCAGAGTGAACAACAGGTAAAATGGAATATCTATTTTGCTTCTCAGAACAATACCAATGTATCAGGGTTTTTGATGTGTAGAACATTAGGGCATTTGTGTAGTAACTACTATACTATGATAGGAGCTTGTATTTTGTTCTGAGACAAACAAGCCAGTGAGAATGGCATGATTTTAGGTATGTTTCTAGAATTCACACAAGATGCTCTGGGTAAGTAAACAGTGCAAGGAGGAGTGCATGCATGAATAGAATACTAGTTAAGAAGAAGTCAAAACACCCCCAGAAAGTAACCTGCTTCATTTAGGTAGTAGCATCAGAATTATTCCAGGGTTTGGAGTCAGTGTATATTTAATGTTAATATTTGATCTTGAATTCAACAATAAGTGCACATCCCCAGGTATAAACCTAGTATAAATCATAGAGGTGATTGCAGAATGCCTAGCAGTTATTTTTCTTATTTTGACCTTTACCAAGGTGCTGATACAAGAAAAGTTTTGTGTATTTTATCATTTGCTTATATCTGGCTTTATCATCTGACTTCTGAGTTTGTCATTTTATGCTGGAGATTGTCCTTATTTTAAAACACAAGCCCTGTGAGTCGAACACGACTGAGCAACTGAACTGAAGCTCTGGGAAAATCAAGACAGTTGTTCACCGATTAAGGGATAGGGTATTACCTGATGAGCCATCCTTTCTCTGCACCCTTACATAGTGACTATTGCATAGTGGCTTTCAACATTTTATCTGCCTGATGAATTGAATGAAACTATCGCCTGAAAAGTAAATTAGTGTGATATTCATAAAAGGTAGCCAGTTCAGTTCAAAAATCAGTCTTTAGTATATGTGGTTGGAAATTAAGAGAACAGAATATCATAGGGTACTTTCCTCATTTCTTCATTTAATCCAGGTATACATTCAGGGGAGGAAAAATACCAACCAGTCTTCCTAGGAGGTGTGTTTCCAATAGCAAGTGCTATACAAACAGAGCTAACTCTGTTAATGTATTGTATGGGCCAATAATTTTGTAGAGAGACACATAAGCATGTTGATTCTATGCTGTATGTATTAGAGCTCAGAGTATCATAAGGCTATTTTGATGATAGCTGCAACACCTGTTTTTCTTTCTAAACTAAAAACTGACATTTTGCTAGACAATAGAAACCAACAGTTAATTTCAATATCCTATAAATCTGGAACTTGAAGCTTTTAGGACATGGATCACAGAAGCTAGAACTCAGGGTCTCTTTTTGTTGATAACCAACAAATTTCTTTATTGGGTATGGACTTTACTTAATGCACCAAAGTTACATGAAAGAACACCCTTTGGTAATATTGTGGCTTGGAGAATATTGTCCCCGAGACTACAATTGGGCCTACAGTGAATGCTTCTTTTGGTTATTTTAAGAATCATATTTCTGACACTCATAGAGTTAAAAGGAAAAAAAAATCTCAACTTACAGAATCTGTTATATGTAAATGTGTCAATGTCAGGGTCTTGAATTTATTTTTGCAAAAGTTACATATCAGGGACCCTTAAAGAAAGTCTTGTAGACAGTCAGTCCAAGACCAACAAACAAATTGTCTGAGCCTCAGCTAACTCAATTCCCACAACTTTATAGGACAACTCTGAAAATGGACCTAAACAGACTCTGTATTCAGCAAGCACAGAGGTCCTCAGTCAATGTCATTCTTCTTTGTCCATTCTATATCTTAATCATTGAGAAGTATCACATAGAGAGAAGTAAAGTGTCTTAGTTAAGGTAATACATCACTCCAGAGACACACATAATTCTATCCAGTACATATTACTTCTTTTTACATTTATATATTTTAAGTTCACACTTTACTTTTCCAATTTGCTTTGAAACTGTTATTCTCTGTGTAGAACAAAATATTTTCCTAAGACAGCAAAACCATATCTTCAAAGTTACTCCCTAGTAACCCAAATCAACTCAATCCTATAAAAACACTATGACTCACCTTGTCTGAAGTTCTTGTGTATTTTGAGAGAGAATGTAGCCTTATAATGGCACAATTTCTTGCTATCAGTACATTGAATTATTTAAAATGTTTAAGTACCAAATTTTACTGACATAGCTTCTTGGGCTAGGCTACAAGCTCATATCATTGGTCAAAAGTGTCTACATCAAATCAAAACTCTGTCTGACACAAGACTCTCTGCTTTATTTGCTAAAATTCATGAGAAAGAAATTTCTGAGAGCACATTGTGATATATATTCCTCATTGCTCCTACTGTATATCATTTTCTTCAGCATAAAACTATAGCCATTTTTAGTTTCCTTTTGTCCAAGACTCACTGGAATTAGAAAACTTAACTTAGAAATTAGAAAACAACTTAACTCTGTCTAGTGACATATTTTTCCATTTGCATAGGTATTGGTTAGTTAAAGCAACTTACTTTCCTATCACCTGTTTCAGTGAATGGAAACTAACACATTTTATACCTAGTTCCCTCAGGTCCTACTGTTGGAAGACAGAAAGGTAAGTTGTAACACTTTATATGCAGATCGTTACATCATCAAGTCTTTAGACATTTCTCTCTCTCCTGTAATTGATCCCCAATGTCCAAGTCCACTGTGGCCAAAATGTTGGAAATTTAGTTGACTTTCCTGATTTGAAGATGAACTCAGTTCTGTACCTAGAGAAAAGGAGTCAACTCAATTGATGTTGCATTCCCAGAATCCCAAAGAAGGATGAACTTCATTATTCCAAAACATGACTTAATACCTGTGAGATGTCACATCATGTATATTAAAAATTTGTAAGTTGGAAATCTACGGACTTAAGAGTTGCAGATAGTACTTACTGTTACTTGGCTAATTAATAGAAACAGTATCAAGTACAGTTTCCTGCCTGCTTGGGCAAACTCTGGGAGATAGTGGAGAATAGGAAAGCCTGGTGTGCTGCAGTTTTGCGGCTGCAGAGCCAGACGCAACTTAGTGACTGAACAACAGCAACAACAGAGGAAATTATTGGTGATTGTGACTAAATTAAATTTTGCTATGTCAAAATACTTTCTTTCATTGAGGAGTAGATAAGTGATACATGAAAATATTAATCCAGTCAGCTGTTCTACTGAAGTGGAATACAATAAGCATTTAGACACAGAGAAAAATCTAGCCTGCCAGGCCCACCACTGGTTAAGCAGTTGGCTGGAAAAAATTACATAAGAGTCTAGTTTACTGCTAAGCTTCTAAAGTTGTTATAAAAAATTTTCTAAGAACAAAATGGAATAATATATGTCATATGTTTACACAGTCCCTTTCACAGAGAAAAGCCTCAATACATTTTAGGATTTATTACCCCATTCAATTAACAAATTTATAATCAAGAAAAGTATTGAAATGGGGTCACTTATCCTGGGCAAAGATCATGGAATATTGTTTAGCAAGATTTTACTTAAAATATAATAATATTGTACTATATATATGGCACATTATATGTATAAATATAGTGAAAATAAAATAAAATATAAAACTGAATGAATTAATTTCACTGCTTTGCCTTTGAATAGGGGATAAGTTATTAACATGTGCATAATTTTTCTTATAGTAATTATATTAATGTCTATGTCTCCCTACTGTATGGCATCCTCTTTGCATTTACTCTAACCTGGTTAAATCTCACCCTCAGCATGTTATCAAGACCAAAGGATCCATTGAGTAACAAAACATGCCTGTTTTGTAAAAAACAGTATAAAATTCAGAACTATGTGACAAATCTCACTTTAAAATTATTTAAAAAGATAAATAAATCTTGAGTTAGCTTCTTGGCAAAGTCACAATATGGCCATAACCTCTGCAGACTTTCTCTAAACTAGTAATCTATGCATCCTTTTCTGTGCAAAACTCCAACACACTTTAATAATCTGTAGACTCAGATGGAAAAGAAAATAAATGTATTAAAACATTATCAATCACAATTCAGATTCTATTACAACTCAATGTACAAGTATCCTGAACTTTGGACCCATAACTCCCTATTATTTCCTGTGGCAATGCACAAAATAACTCTGTTACTATTTTTCAGTTGATAATTCTTGTCTGACTCTTTGCAGTCCTATAGACTGCAGCTAGGTAAGGCTCTGCTGTCCTCCCCTACATCCTAGAGTTTGCTCAAATTTATGTTCATTGAGTCAGTTATGCTTTCTACCAATCCTGTCCTCTGTCGTGCCCTTCTTTCGCCTTCAATCTTTCCCATCATCAGGGTCTTTTCCAATAAGTCAGTTTTTCACATCACATAGCCAAAGTATTGGAGCTTCAGCATCAGCAACAATCCTTCCAATGAATATTCAGGATTGATTTCAATTTGGATGGATGAGTTTGATCTCCTTTCAGTCCAAGGCACTCTCAAGAGTCTTCTCCAGCACCACAATTCAAAAGCATCAATTTTTCAGTGCTCAGCCTTCTTTATGGTCCAACTCTCACACTCATACCTGACTATTGAAAAAAATCATACCTTTAATGCATGGACCTTTGTCAGCAAAGTGGTCTCTCTGCTTTTTAATATGCTATGTTTGTTACAGTTTCAATTCCAAGGAACAAGTGTATTTTAATTTCCTGGCTGCAGTCAACTACTGCAGTGATTTTGGAGTCCAAGAAAATAAAATCTGTAACTGTTTCCACTTTTTCCAGTTTCATTTGCCATGAAGTGATGAGACTGGATGGCATTATCTTAGTTTTTTTGTTTTTGTTGTTTTTTAATGTGGAATTTTAAACCAACATTTTTATTTATTTATTTATTTTACTCTCCTCTTTCACATTTATCAAGAGACTCTTTGGTTCCTCTTCACTTTCTTCCATTAAAGTGGTCTCAATTGCATATCTGATGATGCTACTCTTATTGATATATCTCCCAGCAATCTTGATTCCAGCTTGTGATTCACCCAGTGTGGCATTTCCCACTAAATATTCTGCATATAACTTAAATAAGCAAGTAACAATGGAGAGACTTGTCATACTCCTTTCCCAGTTTTGAACCAGTCCATAGTTCCATGTCTGATGGAACTATAGCTTCTTGACCCACATACAAGTTTCTCAGAAAACAGGTAAGATAGTCAGGTACTCCAGTCTCTTTAAGAATTTTCCACAGTTTGTTGTGATCCACACAGTCAAAGACTTTAAAATAGTCAACAAAGCAGAATTAGATATTTTTCTGGAGTCCCCTTGCTTTCTCCATGATACAATGAATGTTGGCAATTCAACCTCTTATTCCTCTGCCTTTTCTAAATCCAGCTTGTACATCTGAAAGCTCCCGGTTCAGACCTAGCTGGAAGGATTTTGAGCATAACCTTTCTAATACGTGAATGAGGGCAATAATAAAGAAATAGTTTGAACATTCATTGGTGCTGCCCTTCTTTGGGATTGGAATGAAAGCCGGTCTTCTCCAGTTCTGTGTTACTGATTAATTTTCCAAATTTGATGGCATATTGAGTGCAGCACTTTCACAGCATCATGTTTTAGAATTTGGAATACCTCAGCTGGAATTCCACCATCTCCACTAGCTTTGTTCATAGTAATGCTTCCTAATACCTATGTGTTCCAAAGAAAAGCAAGGACAAAGAATGGGTAAACTACCACACAATTGCACTCATCTCGCACACTAGTAAAGTAATGCTCAAAATTCTCCAAGCCAATCTTCAACAATACGTGAACCATGTACTTCCAGATGTTCAAGCTGGCTTTAGAAAAAGCAGAGCAACCAGAGATCAAACTGCCATATCCACTGTATCATCAAAAAAGCAAGAGAGTTCCAGAAAAACATCTATTTCTGCTTTATTGATTATGCCAAAGCCTTTGACTGTGTGGATCACCACAAATTGTGGAAAATTCTTCAAGAGATGGGAATATCAGACCACCTGACCAGCCTCTTGAAAAATCTGTATGCAGGTCAGGAAGCAAGTTAGAACTGGACATGGAACAACAGACTGGTTCCAAATAGAAAAGAAGTCAAGGCTTTATATTGTCACCCTACTTATTAACTTATAGGCAGAGTACATCATGAGAAACGCTGGGCTAGAAGAAGCACAAGCTGGAATCAAGATTGCTGGGAGAAATATCAATAAGCTCAGATATGCAGATGATATCACCCTTATGGCAGAAAGTGAAAAGGAACTAAAAAGCCTCTTGATGAAAGTGAAAAGGAGAGTGAAAAAGTTGGCTTAAAGCTCAACATTCAGAAAACTAAGATTATGGTATCTGGTCCCATCACTTCATGGGAAATAGATGGGAAGACAGTGGAAACAGTGTCAGACTTTTATTTTGGGGGGCTCCAAAATCACTGCAGATGGTGACTGCAGCCATGAAATTAAAAGACGCTTACTCCTTGGAAGGAAAGTTATGACTAGCCTAAATAGCATATTAAAAAGCAGAGACATTACTTTGCCAACAAAAGTTCGTCTGGTCAAGGCTATGGTTTTTCCAGTGGTCATGTATGGATGTGAGAGTTGGACTGTGAAGAAAGCTGAGTGCTGAAAAATTGATGCTTTTGAACTGTGATATTGGGTAAGATTCTTGAGAGTCCCTTGGACTACAAGGGGATCCAACTAGTCCATCCTAAAGGAGATCAGTCCTGGGTGTTCATTGGAAGGACTGATGCTGAAGCTGAAACTCCAATACTTTGGCAACCTCATGCGAAGAGTTGACTCATTGGAAAAGACCATGGTGGTGGGAGGGATTGGGGGCAGGAGGAGAAGGGGACGACAGAGGATGAGATGGCTGGATGGCATCACCGACTCGATGGGCATGAGTTTGAGTAAGCTCCGGGAGTTGGTGACAGACAGGGAGACCTGGCGTGCTGCGATTCATGGGGTCGCAAAGAGTCAGACACGACTGAGTGACTGAACTGAACTGAGGGGAGTACATCTCGTGTTCACAGAGAAGATGCCAAACCAAGAAGCTCAAATTCTTTAAAAAATAGAAATGTAAAAATATTATTATTAAAAAATTTTTCTTTGTCAAAGGCATTTTAAAGAAGTGATAAGAAACTCATATTTATAATCTCACTAGCAATTACAAGGCTTGAACCTCTTTTCTCTTCATCCTTGTTATTTTATTTATTTATTAATTTATTTATTGATTGATGATAGCCCTTTTGAGAGGTGTTAGGGGACATCTTATTGTGGTTTTGATTTAGTGAATGCTGAACCCCTTTTTATGATGAGCAGTCATTTGTGTGTCTTCTTTGTAAAAATGTTAATTTAGATACTTGCCAGTATTATAATTGAGTTGTTTTTCTGCTGTTAAGTTCACTAAGGTTCTTATATATTTCATATATTAACCCCTTATCAGATATATAGTTGGCAAATATTTTCTCCCAACGTGTACATTACCTATTTAGTGATTGTTAATGTTGCTGTGATGGAGAAGGCAAAGGCAACCCCACTCCAGTACTCTTGCCTGGAAAATCCCATGGACGGAGGAGCCTGGTGGGCTGCAGTCCGTGGGGTCGCTAAGAGTCGGACACAACTGAGCAACTTCACTCTCACTTTTCACTTTCCTGCATTGGAGAAGGAAATGGCAACCCACTCCATTGTTGTTGCCTGGAGAATCCCAGGGACAGGGGAGCTTGGTGGGCTGCCGTCTATGGGGTCACACAGAGCCGGACACGACTGAAATGACTTAGCAGCTGCAGCAGCAGCATGTTGCTGTGCACATTTTAGTTTGATATGATACTACTTGCCTATTTTTGCTTTTGTTGCCTGAATTTTGGGTGCCATATCCAAAAAATCATTAGTAACATAATGTCAAAGAGGTTTCTCCTAAAATTTTTTTCTAGGAGTTAACAATTTCCTGTCTTATATTTAGGCCTTTACTCTATTTTTAGTTGATTTTTTATAAGATGTAAAATAAGATTTCTACCTTATTATATGGCATATGAGTATCCAGTTTTCACAATACATGTACTGAAGAAATGATCCTTTCCCACTGAATTTACATGGTGAAGTATTTCTGTTTTCAGTTAAGCTGGTTGATTTATTGTATTACTGGACAGATATTATTTGCATCTGTACTGAACACAAATACACATGTTCATACACAACTTCACATATTCTAGACCTTAAATAGTTAGTAGTAAATAGTAAGTCGAGCACAGATGCATTCACCTAGAGAGCTAAGCCATCTTTAAACAAGCATCTTAAAAAATGCTCCAGGATAATACAGAAACGACAGACTCTTTTCCCTTTGCCTTATTTTCTATGATAGATAACTTTTCACAATGCTTGAGTCAAAATCAGCAGAAACTCTAGAGATTTTTTCCCCCCGTTTGAAACAATCACAATGATGATAACAATAAAAACTGATACAATTACAATGGGCCAGATACCTTTCCAGGTAGTTTAGAACTGTTTGATTTAATCCTTCTAATAATGCTACCAAGTAAACAATGTTATGCATATTTCCTGGAAAAGAAAGGCAGGGCTTATTCATTACAGTAATGCAAGATTGTGAAATGGATAAGGAATAGACACAAGGATTTAAACACACACACAAAATTTGGAATTGATGAATTATGGAGCACTGACATCCAGTTCAGGATAGAGTCAACTGTCACCTTCAGATGGTATAATTAAGGAAATATTTTTTAAAGTGTAATTAACAAGCCCTTCTGTTGATTCAGATATTCCTAAAAGTCTGAGAATCACAAATTTAAAATGATTTAAAGATACATTCTTCTACTCTGGTATCTCAGGACAGTTTTTTTAAAAAGTATTAATATTGTTTGCATTCTTATAGAACTGTCTATTTCAGGCAATTAAATCACATGTGTTTGGTTCAAGGAGCAGAATTCCAGTGTTGCCTTGAATAATTTCTTGTATTTGCTGTTCCTAATAGTGTCACATTGCTTCACCTTAACGCTCAGGAGTCTTTTGCTTTAACAAAAACCTAGGAGGTAAATTAGTTCATTTCATCATTTACTCTTAAGAAACATTTATCTGTGTTCCCTTGCCATAGAAGATTTGCCTTTGCAAGTGCCATTGCTCAAGGGAAGATATTTTGTAGGTGTAGGATATTTTAAGCAGTCATATAGGACTGCTAAGTAAATATGGCATGCAGCCAGGAGCAGAAAGCAGTATCCTCAACACTTATATAAGCAAACATTTGTAGCCAACCTATCAGAAAGATCGAGCATCAAATATATATAAATGCACATTTCATGAATTTTGACTTTTCTATAGAGGTAAGTCTAATCAGTTTGAAAATCATTTACTCATTTTTTAAGAAGTCATATCAATCGATTCATATTTGCTATGTACTTGACGCTTTACATTTGAATTTTTAATTTCATAGTAATTGTGTAAAATTTCATCCACAAATGATAAAAAATAAAAGCCTCCCTATTTTCTATGTGTAAGTTGTGGGCTGTGTCCACTCTGTGAGTTAAAAAGTCATTTTGACATGAAAGTGAATTCACTCAAATTATTGAATTAATATTAGGGTAATTTTTCACTGAACAGTGGGACAGTTTTAAGGAAGTAACCATACTATATCAATATCTTGTGACTATAAAGGCACTTTCTTTGTGAAGGGCAGGATGGCAGAAGAGAAAAGGAGTTTGTAAAGGGAAACTCCCAGTAATTCATGACAGTGATCTCTACCAGTGTTTACAAGTAAGTGTGGATGGGGGGAGACTATAATCAATTTGTGTAACAGCATCAGAAAGGGCATACTTTTGAGATTAATGGAGTTTCTAAAATACTTTTCATATAAGAGGGACAAAGTAAGTATAAAATTTGGGGGGTCAAGATATACTGTTACTTTAAAGAAAATGAAACAAAGTCTTTTCTTTCTCTGAAGGATACATACATATGCATCTAAAAAAGTATACATCATCTATTTCTGGAGGAGAAATATTTCTATCATTTCTGGAAAAAATATGTATAGTTTTAAATTTTTTTCAATTTTTTACCCTATTTATTAATAACAGGCTGGAATTAATTTTGTCCACAATTGACCTAATGAAGAAATACTTATAAGGGCATGTTCATAGTCATAATTTGCTGAGTTAATGTAGCTTTTTATTTAACAGCTAAACATTTCACATAGCAAGAAAATACATTGATATATTCATAATTACAAACATTCTTCATTTAAACACATTTTGTATGATATTTAGGAAAAAAAGATGAAGCTGCTTGTACATATAACTGAAGAATTATGTAATACATTTAAGCTGACATTTTTATTAAATTACCATATTGAATTTTGAGCAGTGTAATTTATTAAAACAATAAAAAAATATAACAGATTTATTTACTTTTACTATTTTTTTTATTTTAAAGAGTAATAGTTACAAGTTTTACTCTTATTTAATTTAAACACATACATGTGTGATGCATGTGTATGTGTGTATCTCTGTCATTTAAGTTTTGTCTTTGAATGTCACCTTCAATTTGCCAGAGCATTCAGTCAATTTATCAAATCAGTGTATTACACTGTGACTTTCTAGCTCTTGTTTACATGAAAATTTTTAAAATAACAGCAAATTATCCTGAATGATGAATTAAATTAAAATTTAAAATTTTGCCTGAATCTGCAAAATGACTTGGGAAATAATTTCAAAAATCTTTCATGTACAAAATGTCTTCTTTTAATTATCTGAGTAATCTTTTTGGGAGGTTTATAATTTTAAGCATAAGTAAACAAACAAAACAAGGTTGACTGACCTATCACATATGTAGAAATGACAGAATGATTCTTAAATCAGGACTTCTGTATTCCAGGTCTCGTGGTCTTTGTTCATCATCAGTAAGAGGAACCCAAGTGTAACTAAAATTTATAATGAATGCAGAAGGAGTCTGAATTCAAGGTTCATGTCAAAAATAGGAGAAAGATATTTTAAACTATATACAACAAGGGACTGCATATACTAGATAGAGGTTATTTGGACTCACAAGGTTTAACAATGCCTTGATTGGGTAAAGTAGAATATCTATTTTTCTGGTATCTGATGCTTAAATAAGTCACTGAAGATACTGGTGTTAATATGTGCTCTATGTCTATTCAAATGTGAATGTTCTTGTGGTTCAAATAGTGATTTAATAAACCATTAGCACTGCTTTTCTGCAGGTGTTTTAAAGAGACTGCTAGTGTGTATGATGTCATGATTTCTCTGCAAGAGGTGCACTATGATGGCCATATGATTTTTATAGAATTAAGATATTTACAAAATCAAACCCCTTAGAACAGAAAGCATCATCACTACCTGTCTCTGTAATAATCAATAACTGGACAAATTCTAGACAACAGGCTTAGAAATCGTTACATCTCTAAAGATTTGGTGAAGTTTTCTTCACCATATCAGAAATAAAGAGGTCTGCAAACCTTCAGTTCAGTTTGGTCACTCAGTCGTGTTCAACTCTTTGTGACCCCCATGGACTGTAGCACCCCAGGCCTCCCTGCCCATCTCTAACTCCCAGAGCTTGCTCAAACTCATGTCCATTGAATTGGTGATGCCATTCAACCGTTTCATCCTCTGTCATCCCCTTCTCCTCCCACCTTCAACCTTTCCCAGCATCAAGGTTTTTTCAAATGAGTGAGTTCTTCACATCAGGTGGCCAAAGTTTTGGAGTTTCAGCTTCAGTATCAGTCCTTCCAGTGAATATTCAGGACTGATTACCTTTAGGATGGACTGGTTGGATCTTCTTGCTGCCCAAGGAACTCTCAATAGTCTTCTCCAACACCATAGTTCAAAAGCATCAATTCTTTGGTGCTCAGCTTTCCTTATAGTCCAACTCTTACATCCATACATGACTACGGGAAAACCTATAGCTTTGACTAGACAGACCTTTGTTGATAAAGTGATGTCTCTACTTTTTAATATGCTGTCTAGGTTGGTCATAACTTTTCTTCCAAGATATCTTTTAATTTCATGGCTGCACTCACCATCTGCAGTGATTTTGGAGCCCAAAATAATGAAGTCTGTCACTATTTCCATCATTTCCCCATCTATTTGCCATGAAGTGATGGGACCAGATGCCATGATCTGCAAATGTTACATTTATTTAAAAAAAAAAAAAAAGTGACACATTTGTGAATTTTTTTCTGCTAATAGCAGGGGAGTACTGGTTCCTTGAAGCTATATACTCTTCTGGTCTTTTTAAACTTGCATTTTTTTCCTTAGTATCGAGTTTAAAAATGGTAAACACTAAAAAAATTCTTACTTGTACTCTGTGTATAATGGCTTTCGACCTGTAAATCATTTCTAATGAAGCTGTACTCATTTATCTCAGTCATTTCAGTTTTATCTTCCCTGGTGGCTCAGATGGTAAAGAACCCACCTGAAATGCAGGAGACCTGAGTTCAATCCCAGGGTTGGGAAGATCCCCTGGAGAAGGGCATGGCAACCCACTCCAGTATTTCTGCCTGGAGAATCCCCATGAACAGAGGTGCCTGGCAGGCTACAGTCTTTGGGGTCCCAAAGAGTTAGACATGGCTGAGTGACTAAGCACACACAGCACAAGAAAATGGTTCTTTTTTGTTGAATATTAAAAACTATGTTTAAAGACAAGCCACATATATGAATTTAGGTATTTTTAAAATAAAGTGTTTTCTCTACCTATTATTTTGTTAATAATTACGTTTCATGGTAATGAAATTGCTTTAAAATTGCTTCTTTGTCCTTTTAGTAATGTTACTTCTCATTATACTTATTGCTATTTTCTCTAAGCATTTACTAACATGAAAGATCTTTCATGCTTCCCTGTCATATTCACCTGATGATTTGAAGTCTCTGGGATAGTATACTTTGCGGTGAAATGGTGTTTAGGGCTTGTCACTGAGCCTTAGCGAGCTGGAGAAATAAGTTTGTGAGAATAAGTGTTGTGGGAAGACATTGAAGATTTCAGAGGAGAGAGTAATGAGATAGAATATCTGCATTTTAAAATCATGTAAATAGAAATAGTGATTCAGTGGGAAAAAGAATAAAAGGATATTTTCATCAGTTACTGAGGATATTATCTCCCTTCAATGCAGAAATTTTGTTTAACTTATACTCATCTGTTCCATTTCATGATCCTGGGAACTACAATTTCTTGTTATATTAAAAAAAAAAAAAAAAAAAAAAAAAAACTAGTTCGAATATGTTACAATTTCCAAAATTTAGAAAAAAATTACCTGTGATTAAAAATATATAAATGACAAATTTCTAAATGAGTGTTTATTTCCTCAATAAGTTAATTTGGTTTCAGTACACATAATAAGAGTATAAAATAACAACACAAAATGTATAGTCAAAATAACTATTTACAATTATTTAATCCTTGATATTGTTTTCTGCTTTTGATCTATTTTAATCTATCATCTCAATTAGTTAATACAATTAGTTAATATTATTAGTGGATATTATATAATAACAAATATAATTAGTTAATATAATTCTCTGAATTATATAGCTTGACCTTACTTTAAATATTAACATTTATTAACATTCCACTATCGAGAAGTGGATGATAGGTCAAGAAGACTCATTATAAATGGGAAGTAAGACTTTGAATCAGGTCCTTGGAACCCATATCCACTACATACCCAGAAGTTATTAAGTTGAACTAAGATTTTTGGATAAAAAAAGCCCTTACCTTTTCTTTCTTTCTTTTTTTTTTTTTTTTTCCATTTCCAGTGTCATATCCAGCAGAAATCATGGAGAAGAGAAATACAACCTCAGACTTTATTCTCCTAGGAATCTTTAAGCACACAAGATCCCACCTCTTTCTATTTATGATGGTTCTGACAATAGCCACTGCTTCCTTGATGGCCAATGCCCTCATGCTTCTCCTGATCCTCCTGGACCCCCAACTCCACAGGCCCATGTACTTCCTACTGAACCAACTCTCTCTCATGGACATGATGCTGGTTTCCTCCATCATGCCCAAAATGGCTGCTGACTACTTGACATGGAACAAATCCATCTCTCCTGCTGGCTGTGGGTTGCAGATTTTCGTCTCACTCACGCTTGGTGGTGGAGAGAGTTTCCTCCTAGCCGCCATGTCCTATGACCGTTATGTAGCTGTTTGCCACCCACTGAGATACCCTGTACTCCTGAACTGGCGATTATGTTTTCAAATGACTTTGGGCTCTTGGTTCCTGGGGGCAGCTGATGGGCTCATGCAAGCGGCCACTACACTGAGCTTCCCATTTTGCAGTGCTCATGAGATCGATCATTTCTTCTGTGAGGCCCCCATGTTGGTGCGTTTGGCTTGTGCTGATACATCAGTCTTTGAAAATGTCATGTACGTTTGCTGTGTGTTAATGCTCCTAATTCCCTTTTCCCTCATTCTGACTTCCTATAGTCTCATTCTCTCTGCCGTTCTCCATATGCGTTCTCAAGAAGCCCTCAAGAAGGCTCTTGCCACCTGTTCCTCCCATTTAGCTGTGGTGGCACTCTTTTATGGACCTGCCATTTTTATCTACATGAGACCCAAATCCTATAGGTCAGCTAACCATGATAAGGTTGTGTCAGCATTCTATACTATCTTTACTCCTGTGCTGAACCCCCTCATCTACAGTTTGAGGACCAGTGAGGTCAGAGAAGCCTTGAAAAGGTGGCTGGGAAAATGTGCAGACTTCAAATACCAGCAAACTTAGTCCCAGTTTTTAACATTACCCATTGTCAAATTCTTGAAGTTATTAGCATTTTAACCATATTATAGCTATCTTTTCTTTAGTAATGCTGTCCCTCAGTACAGTCTGACTCTTTGTGACCCCATAGACCTCAGCCTGCCAGGCTCCTCTGTCCATGAGATTTTATAAGCAAGAATACTGGCCCATATCAAGATGTAATGTTTCTTGAGCTTTTACTATTGGCTATTATACCTCATGCTAAGCAGCAAGAGTTCTGGAGTGGGTTGCTCTTTCCTTCTCCAGAGGATCTTCCTGAGGATTGAATTCGCCTCTCCTGCATCTCATGTACAGACAGGCAGACTACCTTACCTCAGAAGCCCGAAATTATTTTGCATCCTATGACAACCATGTGATATAAGTATTTTGACTTCCATTTTCTAAATAAACAGAAAGTTAGAAAATTAAATATTATCGCCAATAATAAACAGTGAAAAATGTTAAAATGGGGTTGATATTTTACTTCTTTCCAGTAATTTATTCTTAATATTATGTTTTCTATGTCCTTGATCTGTGTGTTTCTAATAACTAAATATAAAGATCAAAGAAAGATAAGAAAACTGCTATTTAGCTATAATTTAAAATGAAAGCCCATGGCACAGGAGAAAGTGAATAATCGAAACATGTGTTAAATTGTCACAATATTGTTTTTTATTTCTCTGCAGACTGTATTATTTAGTGTTCGAAGGCAGTCTTTTCAATTCATGCAACTTTTCATTTAAGTAATCCATTCCTTTCCCCAGGATCTAATTGTAACTGCAGTGAGTAATATGTTTTAATGCAAACCACAAATAAAATCTTATTTTTGAAACTGATTCTGTCCATAATGTTTAAAGGGTATATTGATTTATGATGGACATGGGTCCATGGATATGACCTGAGATGCATAAATATGCTCAGTCTTAATGAGTCACCTGATGATAATGAGTTTTCAAATATGAGTAAGAATTAGCTATTTCTTTTTTAAAAGTTATCTCAGACACTTGATCTCTGCAAATGTGTAGATCACTAGGGCTATTTCTTATGCGAAATACAGGTCACTCCTTAAGGGTTGGGAAAGAGGACTATTTATCTGTTAAAGACACAATCTAGGCAGATACAACAGAACATTTGGTCATCAAAATCAAACACCCATCAGAAACTGCATAAGTTGGCCTATGCAATCACAGATGACACCACTCTTATGGCAGAAAGCGAAGAAGAACTAAAGAGCCTCTTGATGTAAGCAAAAGAGGAGAGTGAAAAAGTGGCTTAAAATTCAACATTCAGAAAACTAAGATCATGGCATCTGGTCCCATCACTTAATGGCAAATAGATGAGGAAACAATGGAAACAGTGAGAGACTTTATTTTTTTAGGCTCCAAAATCACTGCAGATGGTGACTGAAGTCATGAAATTAAAAGACCCTTGCTCCTTGGAAGAAAAGCTATGACCCACCTAGACAGCTTATTAAAAAGCAGAGACATTATTTTGCCAACAAAGGTCCATCTAGTCAAAGCTATGGTTTTTAAAGTAGTCATGTATGGATTTGAGAGTTGGACCATAATGAAGGCTGAGCACCGATGAATTGATGCTTTTGAATTGTGGTGCTGGAGAAGACTCGAGAGTCTCTCGGATTGCAAGGAGATGAAAACAGCCAATCCTCAAGGGAATCAGTCCTGAATATTTACTGGAAGTCCTGATGTTGAAGCTGAAACTCCAATACTTTAGCCACCTGATGCGAAGAGCCGACTCAGTGGAAAAGACCCTGACACTGAGAAAGATTGAAGGCAGGAGGAAAAGAGGATGACAGAGGATGAGATGGCTAGATGGCATCACTGATTCAATGGACATGAATTTGAGCAAGCTCCCGGAGATGGTGAAGGGCAAGGAAGACTGCAGGCATACTGCAGGCCATGGAGTTGTAAAGAGTCAGAAACGACAGAGTGACTGAATAACAGATCTGAACAAAATGAAGTTAAATAGGAAATCAAGAGTTAAAAATAATTTCAAAATAGTTTTCAAAGTTATACAACGTACATCTCTTTATTGTTTTGATTACTTTGGGAATTTTCTACTCTTAATTTTTTAATAAAATTTGCACAAAAAATTCCAAAAGTTTCACTGGTATATTTTTCATATATGTCTAGAAATAAAGTAGTACCATATAGAGGCAATATATCAAGAGTATGAATAACAAGATAATTTTAATTGGGGAGTAAACTTGAATACATCATCATTAAGTCATTTATTTACAGTTGATATAGATTTTAATTAATGTTATTAAACACAGATTCACAAGTAAATTTTGATGAATTTTACATATGTTTATGCCAGTGTAACCCCAATAAATATTAAGGTTTAGAATATTTCTAGTACCCTAGAAGTCTTCCTTGTGCTGTCTTAGAGTCAATAACTCCAGAAATCCTTTTTTAAAATATCAGTGTTAGTTACGCCGTATTTTGTTTTCTCAGTACTATGAACATTTATTTATAGTTTTATATTCCTGTTAAATATTATGTTTTATTTATCATGTAATATTATAGCACTTATTAATTCACCTCTTGTGGATACTTGAATTGTTTCCAGTTTTGGACTATTGTAAATTGACTGCTGCAGACATTTCTGTATTACCAATTAATAAACTCAGCTTTCATTTCTGTTTAGACAGCAGCAGAATTATTAGTTCATTAGTTATAATAATATTGATCAGTACTTGATAATGTTACATTTATCTAAGATTTTTATGCCAACTTACATTCTATTGGCTAAACTCCCTTACAAACTGAGAATGCTAGTTGTTCTACATCATTGTAAGTCCTTTTAATTTTAGCCACTGAAATACGTAGTTCCCCATTGTAGTTTTTTAGCATTTATTATTTGACCCTGGCCTCATTTCATTGTAATGAGCAGGTTCTCTAGCTGTGGCTGTTGTTGTTGTTTAGTCTCAGTCCCGTCTAACTCTTTCTGACCCCATGGGCTGCAGAATGCCAGGCTTCACTGTCCTTCCCTCTATCTGGGAGCTTGCTTAAACTCATGTCCATTGAGACAGTGATGCCATCTAACCATCTCATCCTCTGTCATCCCCTTCTCCTCCAGCCTTCAATCTTTCCCAGAATCAGGGTCTTTTTCAAATGAGTCGGCTCTTTGCATCAGGCGGCCAAAATATTGGAGCTTCAGCTTCAGCATCAGTCTGTGCAGTGATATTCAGGATTGATTTCCTTTAGGATTGACTGAGTTGGTCTCCTTGCAATCCAAGAGATTCTTAAGAGTCTTCTCCAACACCACAGTTTGAAAGTGTCAGTTCTTCAGTGATAAGCCACTGTTATGGTTCAACTCTCACATCCATACATGACTACTGGAAAAACAATAGCTTTGACTAGATGCACCTTTGTCAGCAAAGTCCATGTTATTTAATACTCTGTCTAGGTTTGTCATAGCTTTTCTTCCAAAGAGCAAGCATCTTTTAATTTCATAGCTGCAGTCATCATCTGCAGTGATTTTGGAGCTCAAGAAAATAAAGCCTGCCGCTTTATTGTCTGTCACTGTTTCCATTGTTTCTCCATCTATATGCCATGAAGTGATGGGACCAGATGCCATGATCTTAGTTTTTTGAATGTTGAATTTTAAGTAAGCTTTTTTCACTCTCCTTTTTTACCTTCATCAAGAGGCTCTTAGTTCTTCTTCACTTTCTGCCATCAGCGTGGTGTCATATGCATATCTGAGGTTACTGACATTTCTCCTGACAAGCTTAATTCCAGCTTGTGATTCAACCAGCCTGGCATTTCTCACAATGTATCCTGTATATAAGTTAAATACAAGGTGACACTATGCAGCATTGACACACACCTTTCACAATTTTGAACCAGTCTGTTGTTCCATGTTTGATTCTAACTGCTGCTTCTTGACTTGCATACAGGCTTCTCAGGAGACTGGTAAGGTAGTCTGGTATTCCCATATCTTTAAGAAGTTTCCACAGTTTGTTGTGACCCACACAGTCAAAAGATTTATCATAGTCAATGAAGCAAGTGTTTTACTGAAATTCTCTTGTTTTTCTATGATCCATAGATGTTGACAATTTGATCTCTGGTTCTTCTGTCTTTTCTAAATCCAGCTTGTACATCTGCAATTTCTTGATTTACATGCTGTTGAAGCTTAGCTTGGAGGATTTTGAGCATGACCTTGCTAGCATGTGAAATTAATGCAATTGGGTGGTAGTTTTAACATTCTTTGGCATTGTCCTTCTTTGGTTTAGGAATGAAAACTGATCTTCTCCAGCCCTATAGCCACTGTTGAGTCTTTCAAATTTACTGGCATTTTTGACTGCAGTACTTTAACATCATCATCTTTTAGGATTTGAAATAGCTCAGCTGAAATTCCATCACCTCCACTAGCTTTGTTTTTGGTGATGCTTCCTAAGAGCCATTTGACTTCACACTGCAGGATGTCTGGCTCTCATGAGTGATCACACCATCATGGTTATCCAGTCATTAAGATCTTTTTTGTATAGTTTTCTGTGTATTCTTGCCACCTCTTCTTAATATCTTCTTCTTCTGTTAAGTCTATACCACTTCTGTCCTTCATTGTGTCCATATTTGCATGAAATGTTCCCTTGGTATCTCTAATTTTCTTGAAGAGATCTCTAGTCTTTCCCATTCTATCGTTTTCCTCCATTTCTTTCCATTGTTCACTGCAGACGGCTTTCTTGTCCCTCCTTGCTATTCTTTGGAACTCTGCATTCAGATGGGTATATCTTTCCTTTACTCCTTTGCCTTTAGCTTCTCCTTTTTTCTCAGGAATTGGCCTCCTCAGACAACCATTTTGCCTTTTTGCATTTCTTTTTCTTGAGAATGGTTTTGATTACTTCTTCCTGTATAATGCTATGAACCTCCATCCATAGTTCTTAAGGCACTCTATCTATCAGATAATCCCTTGAATCTATTTGTCCCATCCACTGTATCATTTTAAGGGATTTGATTTAGGTCATACATGAATGGACTAGTGGTTTACCCTAATTTATTCAGTTTTGCAATAAGGAGTTCATGATCTGAGCCACCGTCAGTTCCTGGTCTTGTTTTTGCTGGCGGTATAGAGCTTCTCCAACTTTGGCTGCAAAAATATAATCAATTTGATTCTTTTATTGACCATCTGGTGATGTTTATGTTTAGAGTTATCTCGTGTTGTTGGAAGAGGGTGTTTGCTATGACTAGTGTGGTCTGTTGGCAAAACTGTTAGCCTTCCCTTCTTCGTTTTGTACTCCAAGGTCATTCTTGCCTGTTACTTAGGTATCTCTTGACTTCATACGTTTGCATTCCAGTCCCCTTTGGTGAATAGGACACTTTTTTTTTTTTGGTTTTAGTTATAGAAGGTCTTATAGGTTTTCACAGAACCATTCAACTTCAGTTTCTTCAGCGTCACTGGTTTGGGCATAGACTTGGATTACTGTGATATTGAATGGTTTGTCTTGGAAACACACTGAGATCTTTCTGTCATTTTTGAGATTGCACCCAAGTACTGCATTTCAGACTCTTGTTGACTATGAGGGCTATTCCATTTCTTCTAAGAGATTCTTGCCCCCAGTAAGAGATAAAATGGTCATCTGAATTAAATTCACACGTTCCAGTCAATTTTAATTCACTGATTCCTAAAATGTTGATGCTCACTCTTGTCATCTCCTGTTTGGCCACTTCCAATTTATCTTGATTTATGGATATAACATTCCAAGCCCCTGTTCAATATTATTCTTGCTGCATTGGACTTTACTTTTGCCACCAGTCACATCCATAACTGGATGCTCTTCCCGCTTTGGCTTAGCCTTTTCATTTCTTCTGGAGCTATATCTCTGCTCTTCTCCAGTAGCTTATTGGGCACCTACTGACCTGGGGAATTCATCTTTTAGTGTCATATCTTTTTGTCTTTTCATATAGTTCATGGGATTCTCAAGGCAAAAATGCTAAATTGTTTTGCTAGTCCCTCTTCCAAAGGAACACATTTTGTTGGAACTCTCCACCATGACCCATCTGCCTCAGGTGGCCCTACACAGCATGGCTCATAATTTTATTGAATTAGACAAGCCTGAGATACATGGGATTAATTGCCCTGCAGCCTGTAGGATCCTAGATCTCCAATCAGGGATCAAACCTGTGTCTCTTACAGAGTTCCCCTCATTTTAGTCTTAATTATTCTTTTAGAATTTCAGTAATCTATTCCACAGTTTTATATATTATTAGACATTGGATGTCATGTAAACTCAAAAGTTTGCCATTATTTTTCACTTTGTGGAAGTGAGAGTATCTGTCTTCTCGCATTGATTTGTTAGGAAATCTTCATATGTTTTTGTTAGGGGAAGCACACTGATTGAAACCGCCCACCCTGGCCAGGCACCATCGTAACCATTTGCATGAGTTGTTTTATGACAGGAGATCCTGATAAGGAACACGGAAGTAATAAGCCACCACCAGCCGGAAGAGTTCGGGAAAGTTAGAAAAGAGACACCGCGCATCGGTTCACTTCCGAGAATCCCTCTCACTCTCGCTAGCATCCATCTTGGCTGAGCGATGCGTGCGCCACCAGGAAAGCCTCTGAATTAGAATGATTGGCAGAAGAACACCTGGAAACTAACCCCATCACCATAAAACCCGACTGTGAGCCACGCGGCAGAGCAGTTCTCCTGGGTTGCCTTACCTACTGCTCTCTGCCTGGGCGCCCTTTCCCAATAAAATCTCTTACTTTATCAGCACATGTATCTCCTCAGACAATTCTTTTCCGAGTGTTAGACAAGAGCCCAGTTTCAGGCCCTGGAAGGGGTCCCCCTTCCTACAACATTTTTATTTTATTTTCCTTTTTAGTTTCTGATTATTTCACAGATATCTTTCTCTTCCACTCCTGCCTCTGTTAACTATGAATCTATTCTCTCTATCAGTTTATTTTGTTGTTGTATTTTTTTTAACAGATTTCACATAGAAGAGAGATCATCTGAATTTCTCTTTCTCTGGCTGACTTATTATTTAGCATAATGCTCTTGAGCTCCATTTCAGTTGTTGCAAATATCACAATCTCTTCATCCATTCATCCACTGATAATTATTTACTTTATTTCTGTATCTTGGCTACTGTAAATAGTGCTGCAGTGAACATAGGAGCACATATATCTTTTTGAGTGTTTACATTTTCTTCAAATAAGTACCCAGAAGTAGAATTGCTGGGTCAAGTGATAATTCTATTTTTACACTTTAGTAACCTTTATAATGGAGAAGACAATGGCAACCCACTCCAGCATTCTTGCCTGGAAAATCCCATGGATGGAGGAGCCTGGTAGGCTGCAATCCATGGAGTCGCAGAGAGTCGGACACGACAGAGCGACTTCACTTTCACTTTTCACTTTCATGCATTGGAGAAGGAAATGGCAACCCACTCCAGTGTTCTTGCCTGGAGAATCCCAAGGACGGTGGAGCCTGGTGGGCTGCTGTCTATGGGGTCGCACAGAGTCAGAGAGGACTGAAGCGATTAGCAGCAGCAGCAGCAGCAGAATCTTTATAATGGCTAAACCAGTGTACACTCCCACCAGTCGTGGGCAAGAATTTCTTTCTTTCTTTTTTCTTTTTTCTCATATCCTTGCCAAAAATGTTGCTTCTTGTATTTCTAGCAATAGCTATTTTAACAAGTCAAGGTGATATTTCATTATAATTTTGACTTTCAATTCTGTAATGATTCATGATGTTAAGCATCTTTCTCATGTCCCTTTGGGAATCTGTGTGCCTTCTTTGGAAAGATATCTACTCAGACTTGCCAAGTTTTTAACTGGATTTTTAAAAATTGAGTTGTATGGGTTTTTATAGATTTAAATATTAACTTCTTATCAGAAATACAGTTTGCAAACATGTTCTTTCATTCAATAGGTTGCCTTCTCTTTCTGTGGAAGAGTTTTAGGCTGTGCAGAAGTCTCTTAGTTTGATCTAGTCCCACTTGTTTGTTTTGCTTTTGCTACCTTTGCTTTTGGTGTCAGCTCCAAAAAGTCATCACTAAGACTTCTGTCAAGGAACTTATCACATATATTTTCTTCTAGGAGTTTGATGGTTTCATGCTTGTCTTTAATTTTGACTTAACTTTTGTGTGATGTATGGTAATGGTCTACTTTTACTCTCATGCATGTGGCTGTCACATTTCCCAACACTGTTTATTAAAGAGAATGTCTTTTAGTTATTTAGGGTCTTTGTGATTTCATACAAATTTAGGGTCTTTGTGATTTCATACAAATTTTAATATTTTTCTGTTTCTGTAAAGAAGACATGCATTTTGAATGTATTGAATTTATAGACCATTTTAGATGGTAGGGACATTTTAACATATTAATTCCTTCAGTACATGAGTACCAAGCATCTTTCTGCTTACTACTTTAATTATTTTTATTAGTATCATGTATTTTTCATTATACAGATCTTACAACTCCTTGGTTAAATTTATTCTTAGGTATTTTATTCTTTTGATGTGATTGCAAAAGAATTCCTTTCTTAAATTCTTCTTTTGATAGTTTGTTATTAGCGTATTAGAATGAAATATATATCATCATTGTATCCTGCAACTTTACACCATTTGTTTATTCACAATCTCATGTTTTGATGAAATCTCCAGCTTTTTGTAGATGCATAGTTATTTTATCTGCAAACAGTGACAGTTTTACTTCTCTCTTTCCAATTTAGATATATTTTATTTCTTTTTTGTCTAATTTCCCTGGCTATGTTAAACAAAAGTGGGCAACTTTGTCTTTTTCCTGATGTTGGAGAAAATGTTTTCAACTTTTCACCATGGTGTATGAAGTTAGCTGTGGGCTTGTCATATGTGACTTTTATTATGTTGAAATACATTTTTGCTATAAGCATTTTACTGACAGCTTTTATTATAAAAAAGGGCTTTTAATGTATTCCAATGCTGGTTTTGATGTTACTGAGATGATTATATGATTTTTATCCATTATTTTTCATGGAGCATGATTTTTGAATGTTTAACAGTCCTATTTCCTCATAGTGCATGATCGTTTCAGTATATTGTTTGATACAGTATTTACTAATATCTTGAGAATTTTTGAGTTTTGTTAGTCAGGGATAATAGCCTATTTTTTTTTCATTTTTTTCTCATAGCATTCTTAATATGGTGTTGGTTAACAGTGCAATTCTAGCCCTTTATAATGTATATAAAAGAGGTTTTGCCTCTTCATCTGTCATTTATATTTTAAATAGCTTGAGAAGAATTATGATTTGTTCTTGAATATTTGGTAGAATTCACCAATGAAACTATCAGAGCTGGAACTTCTATTTATGGAGAGGTTGTTGTTTACTGATTTAATGTCCTTACTACTAGTCAACCTGTTCAGATTTTTTACTTCTTTATGATTCAATTTTGGTAAGCAATTATTTCTAGACATTTATTCATTTCTTCTACCTTGTCAAATTTGCTGTTACATATTTGTTCATAATGATCTTTTATGACCCTTTGTTTCCAGGGTATCATTTATAATATTTTCTTTACATTTCTGATTTTGTTTACTTAAGGCTTCTATACTTTTTCCTTGCTGAGTCTAATTAAAGACTGACCAATTCTGTTTATCTTTTCCAAGAACTGATTGTTAGCTTTATTGATCTTTTCTATGGCCTTTTCAGTCTCTATTTCATTTATTTTTGCTCTAATCTTTGTGATTTCCTCCCTTCTACTAACTTTGAGCTTCATTTTTTTTCTCTCATCTTTTAGCTTTTTTTAGGTGTAAAGTTAGGTTGTTTATTTGAGTCTTATTTTTTGAGGAAGGCATTTATCTCTGTGAAGTTCTCTTTTAAAACTACTTTTGCTGAGTTCCATGAATTTTGATATGCTATGTTTCTAATTTTATTTTTTTCAATGTATTTTAATTGATTTCTTATTCCTTTTAAACTGATTTTGTGTTGTCATCTATTGTTTCTGTGTGCTAAGTTGCTTAGTGGTGTCCGACTTTTTGCAACCCCATGGACTGTAGCTAGCCAGGCTCCTCTGTCCATAGGGATTCTCCAGGCAAGAATACTGGAGTGGATTGCCATGCCTTCCTCCAGGGGATCTTCTCAATCTGGGATTAAACACAGGTCTCTTACAGTGCAGGAAGAGTCTTTCCTGTCTTAGCCACCAGAAAAGACCTTTCTATTGTTTCATATTCACATATTTTTAAAACCTCCAATTGTCTTTTTTCTATTGATTTCTAATTTTATATGATTGCAGTCCAAAAAGATGTTTGATACAATTTAAATCTTTAATTTATTAAAACTTGTTTTGTTGACTAATAGATAATTTATCTTCGATATTTTCATGCACACTTGAGAAGAATGTGCATTTTTTTGCTTTTGGATGGAATGTCCTGTATACGTCTGTTGAAAATATTAATACTCTTATTTTAAGGTACAAACTAAAATATTAAGGAAAGTAGAATATTTATCACTTTTTTGTAAGTAAGAAAATTAATAATGAGGAGTTCAACAATCCTTCAGTTATTTCTTTTTGTGTGTGTGCACAGCATAAAGAATTATCCAACATCAGATATTTGATATTTTACATCCACTCCAATATATTTTAATGTTTTCAAGCACACTGGTGTAAAGACTACAATTTGTAGGTTCTATATCCATATTCCACATCTAGTTAGTAAAATCTCTCTGTTTGTGAAATAGAAATGTACCCAGTATGAAAAAAAATTATATATGTTTATTCTTCCTTTCAGGTAGAAAAATAGCATCAGCTGAGTCTCAGGCACGTTGGAAAAAGCATTATATAACTTATCAATCTTTTTACCTCTCCTGATTTTTGTGTGAAATAAATGAATGAGGTCTGTGACTGCAGAAGCATATTGAAAAATCAGAAAACAGAAAATAGAATTGCACACTCATGCCTGGCATCTGTGAGCCACTAAATCTGTGCTATCAAAACATTAAATTATTTTGCACTGGTACACTTAGATGTAGCCATTAATTGGTTCACATGATTTTCCCTCTAGAGCACATGGTTATCAAATTTTAAGTAGTAACAGATGTATTTATTGATATATTAATACTTTGCTTATATTTATTGCCTTGATGCTATGCCTACACCAAAACTAAGAGCCAAATTGTCAAAAAAATAGAATTCTTAGGACAAAATTTGCCAATTTTCCAAAAAGCAAATTTATGTGTAAATTTATTAAAAGGTAAACTTTATTCAAAAGTAAGAATAATTTACCTTTACTTAGCCATTTTATAAACATATTTATATTTCATCACTTTCATCCAAATCTCCCAGAATACTAGAATGCTTAACAACATTGATAAATATCTACAGTTAATAATTACAAACAACAGAGTTTCTAACATTGTCAGAAATTTCAACAATCAACTCTTAGATTTTGAAATCTGTTCAAATCAGTTCAGTTCAGTTCAGTTCAGTTCAGTCGCTCAGTCGTGTCTGACTCTTTGCGACCCCACGAATCGCAACACGCCAGGCCTCCCTGCCCATCACCAGTTCCCGGAGTTTACTCAAATTCATGCCCACGGAATCAGTGATGCCATCCAGCCATCTCATCCTCTGTCGTCTCCTTCTCCTCCTGACCCCCAGTCCCTCCCAGCATCAGGGTCTTTTCCAATGAGTCAACTCTTCACATGAGGTGGCCAAAGTATTGGAGTTTCAGCTTCAGCATCAGTCCTTCCAATGAATATTCAGGACTGATCTCCTTTAGGATGGACTGGTTGGATCTCCTTGCAGTCCAAGGGACTCTCAAGAGTCTTCTCCAATACCACAGCTCAAAAGCATCAATTTTTCAGTGCTCAGCTTTCTTCACAGTCCAACGTTCACATCCATACATGACCACTGGAAAAAACGATAGCCTTGACCAGACGGACCTTTGTTGGCAAAGTAATGTCTTTGCTTTCTAATATGCTATCTATGTTGGTCATAACGTTCCTTCCAAGGAGTAAGCGTCTTTTAATTTCATGGCTGCAGTCACCATCCGCAGTGATTTTGGAGCCCAAAAAAATAAAGTCTGATACTGTTTCCACTGTCTCCCCGTCTATTTCCCATGAGGTGATGGGACCAGATGCCATGATCTTAGTTTTCTGAATGTTGAGCTTTAAGCCAACTTTTTCACTCTCCTCTTTCACTTTCATCAAGAGGCTTTTTAGTTCCTCTTCACTCTCTGCCATAAGGGTGGTGTCATCTGCATATCTGGGGTTATTGATATTTCTCCCAGCAATCTTGATTCCAGCTTGTGCTTCTTCCAACCCAGCATTTCTTATGATGTGCTCTGCATAGAAGTTAAATAAGCAGGGTGACAATATACAGCCTTGACGTACTCGTTTTCCTATTTGGAACCAGTCTGTTGTTCCATATCCAGTTCTAACTGTTTCTTCCTGACCTGCATACAGGCTTCTGAAAAGTCAGGTCAGGTGGTCTGGTATTCCCATCTCTTTCAGAATTTTCCACAGTTTATTGTGATCCGCACAGTTGAAGGCTTTGACGTAGTCAGTAAAGCAGAACTAGAGAGTGCAAATTAGAAAGTGGCAGACAAAATTGCCTATGTTAATCTTCCCCCGTCTAAAAAAAAAGTTTTATGTACAATCCAGACACTATATAAGTAGGGGAAAATCAAATTCACCTGTAAATTAATTTTACCAAATCTCCCCATGACATGGTAACTGATAGCCTATATATTGTTAGGTAAATAATCAATTTGAGTCTTTCCTTACCAGCCACTTAAGCAAGATTTCAAGCTTTTGATGATGCTCTTCTTGAAATCTTTCTTTGTCCTTTGGGTCAGTCATCTCCCATTATCCCACTTCTTCCTACATTCTCCTTTGCAATCTTCTTAATGGATTATCTCCACATAATTGTTTGCAACATCTCAGGACAATCTTCAACTTTCATCTCTATCAACACTCCCTTGGTGAAATCTAATCTGATAAGTTTAGCTACTATTTGAGAGGAATATATTTTTCTCTGGGTTTTCTTGGTGGCTCAGTGGTAAGAAATTTGTCTGCCAATTCAGAAGATCCTAGGAAATTCCATGAACAGGGGGGCCTGGTGGTCTAAATTCCTTGAAGTTGCAAAAGAGTTGAAAATTACATAGTGACTAAACTACATCAACATTTTTCTCTGCCTTCTAGGGTACTTTTGGCTGGTCTAAAAATTAAATTAGTATGAGACATATCAGGTTTCCCAGGTAGTGTAATGGTAAAGAATCCATTTGCCAAGGCTGGTGATGCAAGAGACTCAGGTTCAATCCCTGGGCAGGGAAGATACCATGGAGTAAGAATCGGCAATTGACTCCAGTATTCTGGCCAGGAAAATTCCATGGACTGAGGAGCCTGAAGGCCTGCAGTCCATGTGGTTGCAAAGAGCCAGACACGACTTGAGCACACACACAGCAGCATTGTGTTCTAAAAATGCTAGTACTTGATATTGCTAATATTTAAAATTTTTGTGTGTTCCTCTATATCATTGTTTAACTGAATTTACCCCAAAGAATGATCAAATTGATCATCTTCTATGTGCTGACTGGCCATTCATAAATCATCTTTCAAGAAATATCTTCAGTCCTTCTGTCTTTTTTTTTTTTTTTTTTTTTGCTTCCATTTGTTACAGCAGGCAGGTGTCTAGGAATGAGCAGAGAAATGGAGGCAGGGCCAAATGGTAGGAAATCACTTGTATTGTAAACAGTGGGGGTCCATAGGCAAACAAAAGAACCTCAAGATTGATAGGAAACCACACATTTTGAGTGATCTGTTTCCAGCTAACAGACAAAGAATGGTGGGGAAAGCTGGAAATCTCCTCTGTCAGAATATAACCTGTTGCTCATTATGGATCCACTGGAGAAGAGAATAACACACCACTTCAGCATTCTTGCCTTGGGAACCCCATGAACAGTATGAAAGGCAAAAAGATGTGACACTGAAAGATGAGCCCCCAAGTCAGTAGGAGTCCAATAGGCTACTGTAGAAGAGTGGAGAAATATCTTTAGAAGGAATGAAGAGGCTGAGCAAAAGGGGAAACAACCCAATTGTGGATGTGTCTGGTGGTGAAAATAAAGTCTGATGCTGTAAAGAACAATATTGATAGAAATTTGGACTCTTAGGACCATGAATCAAAGTAAACTGGAAATAGTCAGCCAGGAGATTGCAAGAGTGAACATCAACACTTTAGAAATCAGTGAGCTAAAATGGACAAGAATGGGTGAATTTAATTCAGCTGGCCCTTATATCTACTAGAGTGGGTGAGAAACCCTTAGAAGTAATGGAGTAGCCCTCATAGTCAACAGAAGAATCTGAAATACAGTACTTGGGTGCAGTCTCAAAAATGACAGAATGATTTCAGTCCATTTCCAAGACAGACATTCAATGTCACAGTAATCAAAGTCTATGCCCCAAATACTAGTGATAAAGAAGCTGAAGTTGATCAGTTTTATGAAGACCTACAAGACTTTCTAAAACTAACTACTATATACACACACCCTTTTCATCATAGGGGACTGGAATGCAAAAGTAGAAAGTCAAGAGATACCTGGAGTGACAGACAAGTTTTGCCTTGGAATACAAGATGAAGTAGAGCAAAGGATAATAGAGTTTTGCTCTGGTCATAGCAAACCTAGCAAACATTCTTCCACCTACTCAGGAGATGACTCTATGCATGGACATTGTCAGATGGTCAAAACCAAAATCAGACTGATTACATTCTTTGCCGCCAAAGATGGAGAAGCTCTATACAGTCAGCCAAAATAGGACTGAGAACTGTCTGTGGCTCAGATCATCAAGTCCTTATTGTCAAATTCAGACTTAAATTGAAGAAGCCAGGGAAAAAAACTAGGTCATTTAGATATGACCTAAATCAAATCCCCTATGATTATACAGTGAAACTGACAAATAGAGTCAAAGGATTACATCTGATAGACAGAGTGCCTGAAGAACCATGGACGGAGGTTTATAACATCATACAGTATGCAGTGATCAAAACAATCCCCAAGAAATGCAAAAAAGCAAAATGATTTTCTGAGGAAGCCTTACAAATAGTTGAGAAAAGAAGAGAAGCAAAAGTCAAAGGAGAAAATGAAAAATATAACCATTTGAATGCAGAGTTCCAAACAATAACAAGGAGAGATAAAAAGGATTTTTAGGTGAACAATGCAAAGAAATAGAGGAAAACAATAGAATGGGAAAGACTAGAGATCTCTTCAAGAAAATTAAGATACCAAGGGAACATTTCATGCAAAGATGGACAGAATAAAGAACAGAAAAGATATGGACCTAACAGAAGTGGAAGATATTAAGAAGAGGTAGCAAGAATACACAGAAGAACTATACAAAACAGGTCTTAATGATTCATATAACCATGATGGTATGATCACTCACCTAAAGTCAGACATCAAGGAGTGTGAAGTGAAGTGGGCTTTAGGAAGCATCACTATGAACAAAGCTAATGGAGGTAATGGAATGTCAGCTGAACTATTTCAAATCCAAAAAGATGAAGTTGTGAAAGTGCTACACTCAAAATGCCAGCAAATTTGAAAGACTCAGCAGTGGCCTCAGGACTGGAAAAGCTTCCAGTCCCAATAAAGGACAAGGCCAAAGAATGTTCAAGCTCAGTTCAATTCAGTCATTCAGTCGTGTCAGATTCTTTGCAACTCCATGGACTGCAGCACACCAAGCTTCCCTGTCCATCACCAGCTCCCAGACCTTGCTCAAACTCATGTCTGGAACCTGATGTGAAGAATGTTCAAACTACCACACAATTACACTTATGTCACATGCTAGCAAGGTAATACTCAAAATCCTTCAAGCTAGGCTTCAACAGTATATGAACCAAGAATTTCCAAATGTACAAGCTGAATTGAGAAAAGGTAGAGGAACCAGAGATCAAATTACAAACATCTGTTGGATCATATAAAAAGAAAGATAATTCCAGAAAAACATCTACTTCTGCTTCATTGACTATGCTAAAGCCTCTGACTGTGTGGATCACAACACACTCTGGGAAATTCTTATTGAGATGGGAATACCTGACCACCTTACATGTCTCCTAAGAAACCTGAATGCAGGTCAAGAAGAAACAGTTAAAACTGAACATGGAACAATGAACTATTCAAAATTGGCACATCATGGCTGTATATTATCACCCTGGCTATTTAACTTATATGCAGAGTACATCATGAGAAATGCCAGGCTGGATGAAGCTAAAGCTGGAATCAAGACTGGTGAGAGAAATATTTATAACCTCAGATATGCAAATGACACCACCTTAATGGCAGAAAACAAAATGGAACTAAAGAGCCTTTTGATGAAAATGAAAAAGGAGAGTGAAAAAACTGGTTTAAAACTCAATATTCAAAAAACTAAGATCATGGCATCCAGTCCTGACACATCATGGCAAATAGATGTTGAAAGAGTGAAACAGTGACAGACTTTATTTTGGGGGGCTCCAGAATTACTGCAGATGGTGACTGCAGCCGTAAAATTAAAAGGCACTTGCTCCTTGGAAGAAAAACTATAAGAATCCTAGACATTGTATGAAAAAGCAGAGATATCACTTAGCCGACAAAGGTCTGTATATTCAAAGCTACAGTTTTTCCAGTAGTCGTGTATGGATGTGAGAGCTGGACCATAAAAAGAGCTGAACTCTGAAGAATTGATGCCTTTGAACTATAGTGCTGGAAAAGACTCTTGAGAATCCCTTGGACAGCAAGGATATCAAATAAATCATTCCTAAAAGAAATCAACCCTGAATATTCATCGGAGGAACTGATGCCGAACCTGAAGCTTCCAATACTTGGGCCATCTGATGGGAAGAGCCAACACATTGGAAAAGACCCTGTTCTAACTACCTAACATACCTAAGAAGTAGCTATCATACACTGATGCCATGGTCCTTCCGATCTAAGATAAATAAGGACAACAATCACTCCTCCCCTTGGGAAATTAGAACTAGAATGAAAAATTAGGGAATACAACCCCAAACTCTTACTTCCCCAGTGAATATTTCACCCCTATATTTTTATACTCTTCGTAACCAGCTTCCAAAAGAAACCTAGGGCAGCAACTCCTCACCGGTTTGCTCTCCCTCTGAGAGAATGTCCTTCCTTAGACACATTTTTACTTTATTTTCTTAACCTGTCTGCTTCATCTTTGAAATATTTTGCAATGAAGTAAAAACTTTAAATTCACCAAGAACATATTTATATCATTGAATTGTAAAATATTTTTTTAAGTATAATTTTGAACCAAAGTACCTTATTCAAAGTACCTCTGTGGCTGACCTTGTTTGTTTTCTGACAAGTGTATCTTGATGAACAAAGTTTTTCAGCTTGATTAAATTCAATTTATCATTAAAAAATTATGATCAGTGGCTCTTTAGGTGTGTACTTTCTGAGAAATCATTGTGTTGTGAAATGAAATATGTTCTACTATACCAGTAAACAGCCCATATCACAGTCGTCAGGAATTCCAGGCTTTCACATGCAAACTTATGAGTCCAGATTAAACAATACCAGCCGTTCAGCTACCATCAATCACTTTGTCCACTGTAAAAGCTGAGCAACTTAGAGCTGGGGGAATGCAAGAAGGTGCAAGAGGCAGTCATGCACCATATTCTCCACTCCTTAAGGTAGAGGAGAAATTAAGGATGTGAACAATAGCCATTCAAAAGGCAAGGTGTGACCCCAGATAACTGAGATGCATATGAAAAAAATTATTTCAGTAAACCTAGACCCTTGCATCTTCCTATACACAGAAGATTGCTAAATCCCTTAGTGTATGAGATCCGGTTCTCGGTTCTCCTTAATTAACAGTTTTCTTTTCATATTCAGATTACCTGCCCCTTGCTGCAAACTTCTATATAGCCCGAGTCTTTCCCCCACCTCCTAGGAGAAGTCTCCCTGGGCTAACCGAGATGCTGTTTCCTGGACTTGGGGTCGTCATGATTTTCATCAAATATACTATACTCTCAACTTGTGAATATTTTTTTTCAGTTGACCGTGTACTTGAAGGATGTAAAAACATATTATGCATTTACATCTAGTGTTTATATCAGTCTATACATCAATTGAGAGAGAATAATCATTGTGAAATATCATACTTCAGTCAAAAGTCGTATTATACATCTAAACACTAATTTTCTTTTAACACATCTAACAGTGTGGGTTTGATATAACTCATATGATATAACTATTTTGCATAGTATTTCTTATATAGTAATTTATCCATAAATTATCCATTATATATAGTAATGGTATATATAGTATATATATATATATACACACACACACATATATAGTATATAATATCCATATATATAGTAATTTATCCATGAATTATCCATAAATTTATCCATTTATCCCCTGCCTTTATCCATGGTTTTGTTTTCCATATTTCCCGATACCCACGATAAACTGCTGAGTTTCCCTGGTAGCTCAGATGGTAAAAGGTCTGCCTGCAATGCAGGAGACCCTGGTTCAATCCCTGGGTCAGAAAGATCACCTGGAGAAATGAATGGCTACCCACACCCCAGTATCCTTGACTGGAGAATTCCGTGGCCAGAGGAACCTGCAGGCTATAGTTCATGGGGTCACAAAGAGTCAGACATGACTGAGTGGCTAACATAGCAAACCGGTCTGAAAATATTAAATGAAAAATTCTAGAAATAAAAATTCTTAAGCTTTGTGAGATGAAAATATCTCCTGTCATTTTAATCAACAAGAAATGTCACAGCCATCAGTAATTTCTGGCGTCCAAATGTGAATGAGGGCAACCAAAACTGCAATCCAGAGGATGCATTCGCCCCTCAAGATGATTGCTGAGGAACTGGGGAAATGCAAAAAGCAAGAGGAACAGGGAAACAGGATTGGCCCCAAATAGCTGAGATGCATATGAAGGGAAGGAATTGAGAAAGGAAGTGAGCCCAGAGCCCAGAGGCTCGCATCTTCATATACACAGAACACTCAATTCCTTAATTTGATACCTGACCTTTGATGTTCAGACTGCCTCCTCCTTTTGTTGCAAACTTGTATATAGACTAACTTCCCCCTGCTACTGAGATGCTGTCTCCTGGGCTCAAAGTCCGAACATTCTTACCGAATAAAATAAGTCTCTACTTTCAGGTTGTGACTGTGGTTTTTAGTCAACAGTTTTAAAGTGCACGCTATTTTAAGTAGTATGATAAAACCTCTCACCATCATACTCATTCCCCTAGGGATATGGAATATCCCTTTGTCAAATGTATCCTGCCAATAAGTCACATAGTAGATCAATACAAAGAAATATGGGGAAATAATAAAATGGGAAAGACTAGAGATCTCTTCAAGAAAATTAGGGATATCAAGAGAACATTTCAGGCAAAGATGAGCACAATAAAGGACAGAAATGATATGGACCTAACAGAAGCAGAAGATACTGGGAAGAGGTAGCAAGAATATAAAGAAGAGCTATACAAAAAAGACCTTCATGACCTAGTTAACCACCGTGGTGTGATCACTCACCCAGAGCCAGACATCCTTGAATGAGAAGTTAAGTGGGCTTCAGGAAGCTTCACTATAAACAAAGCTAATGGAGGTGATGGAATTTCATTGAGCTACTTCAATTCCTAAAAGATGATGCTGTTAAAGTGCTGCACTCAATATGCCAGCAAATTTGCAAAACTCAAGAGTGGCCACAGGACTTGAAAAGGTCAGTTTTAATTCCAGTCCCAAAGAAGGGCTATGCCAAAGAATGTTCAAACTACCTCACAGTTGCACTCATTTCACATGCTAGCAAAGTAATGCTCAAAATTCTCCAAGTCAGGCTTCACCATTCTGGGAATCAAGAACTTGGTTCAAGAACTAACTCCAAGTTGGATTTAGAAAAGGCAGAGGAACCAGAGATCAAATTGCCAACATCCGTTGAATCATCATAAAAGCAAGAGAGTTCCAGAAAAACATCTCTTTCTACTTTAATAATATTGCCAAAGTCTTTGACTGTGTCGTATAGATCAAAACAAACTGTGGAAAATCCTTCAAGAGATGGGACTACCAGACCACCTGACCTGCCTCCTGAGAAATCTGTGTTCAGGTCAAGAAGTAACAGTTAGAACCGGACATGGAATAATAGACTGATTCCAAAATGGGAAAGGAGAACATCAAGGCTGTATATTGTCACCCTGCTTATTTAACTCATATGCAGAGTACATCATGTGAAATGCTGGGCTGGAAGAAGCATAAGCTGGAATCAAGATTGCTGGGAGAAATACCAATAACTTCAGATATGCAGATGACACCACCCTTATGGCAGAAAGTGAAGAGGAACTGAAGAGCCTCATGATGAAACAGAAGCATGAAAAACTTGGCATAAAGGTCAGCATTCACAAAACTGAGATCATGGCATCTGGTCCCATCACTCCATGGCAAATAGATGGAGAAACAGTGAAAACAGTGGTTGACTTTATTTTCCTGGGTTCTGTAATCACTGCAGATGGTGACTGCAGCCATGGAATTAAAAGACACTTGCTCCTTGGAAGAAAAACTATGACCAAACTAAACAGCATATTAAAAAGCAGAGACATTACTTCGGCAACAAAGGTCTGTCTAGTCAAAATTATGTTTTTTTCCAGTAGTCATGTATGGTTGTGAGAGTCTATAAAGAAGGCTGAGTGCCAAAGAATTAGTGCTTTTGAACTGTGGTGTTGGAGAAGACTCTTGAGAATCCCTTGGGCTGCAAGGACATCCAATCAGTCAATCATCAAGGAAATTAGACCTGAGTATTCATTGAAAGGACTAAATATTCATTGGAAGGACTGATGCTGAAGCTGAAGCCCCAATACTTTGGCCACCTGATACAAAGAACTGACTCAATGGAATAGACCCTGATGCTGGGAAAGATTGAAGGTGGGAGGAGAAGGGGATGACAGAGGATGAGATGGTTGGATGTCATCACTGACTGAGTGAACATGAGTTTGAGTAAGCTCTGGGAGTTGGTGATGAACAAGCAAGCCTGGCGTGCTGTCATCCATGGGGTCACAAAGAGTTGGACATGCCTGAGTGACTGAACTGAACTGAGTCATTTTGGGTATTATGTCAACTGTCACAGTATTGCAGCACTTGTGTTTAAATAATCCTTATTTTATTTAATAACTCCATAGAGCAAGAATAGTAAATCTGGAATCTTGAATATGAAAGCAGAACTTGGAAAGTGGTAACTTTAAGTGAAAAAGATAGTAGTTCTTGACTTAATAAGGACATTAAAATTGTACACTTAGGTTGCTAAAATCTATGGTAAGAAAATATCTATCCATGGAAATGTGAAGAAAAAGGTAAGAAAAAAATTGTGCATGTTTTGCTATAGCACCTCAATTGCAAAAGTTATACATATGTGATAAGTTCTAGTTAAGATGGTAAACACATTACTTTTGCACAATGAGGCATTTTGAGAGAGATATAGAATCAGATTCCCATAACTTATTACAATGTATTGTTATACTTTTCCTATTATTAGCTATTGTTGCTAATCTCTTACTATACTTAACATAAATTCAACTTCCTCATAAATATGTGTGTATAGCAAAAACATACTATACATAGGCTCTGGGACTATCAGTTGTTTTAAGTATCCCCTGGGGGTCTTCAAATATTCCCATGGATAAAGTAGAACTACTGTATGTAGTTTCATGTTTCAAAATATGTTTGTTATTCAAATTTTATTTAAAATATTTAATTGATTATATTTAGAAATGCAATATATTTTGTTATTGGCCCTGCATTTTGTCACTTTGATAAATGTATGCTCTTAGTCCAGTAAATTTGACTTTTTAAGATTAGGTTGTGCACTTGATAGGAAAGAGAGGTAAAGAAAGCATTACAAGGGAAAGATTTAAAGAAAAAATTAATAACATCAAAGAAGTAACTACTCAAAACAGGTTGGAGTATCCAAAAAATAATCAAGGCTCTCTTAATTTTAGTGGTGCAGCCAGTGAAATATTTAAGGGAAAAATAGCATACTAATATTGCAAAAAAACAAAAGAGAAAACATGCTCCAGCTCATGATGACTGACTAACCACTTTGATGTTGTTATAGCCATGCTTTCCAGGAAACAAACTCACTCAGAAGGACAATGCAGATAGTGGAGTGCAGTTTATTACACCGGCGGGCCCAAGGCAGAGTCTCCTCTTAGCCAAGGGCCCTGACCAGCATTTGTGAAAATCTTTTATACCCCATGTGTATGTGTCCAAACCCACCAGCCCAAATCCCTTGAGGCTTACAAAGGAAGGGTAAATACAATCACAATAACCCCATCATTCATGTGTTATGTGTTAATAATAATCAAAAAGCCTGTGGTTACATTCCGATAGATACTGTCCAGAGGCAGGGGTGATTAGTGTCTGTTTTCTCTTAGGCAATGAGTAACCTGGATGTGATCTTCAAGATTCCCCTGCCCAGAGGGGGTCTTATCCTTCCATTGTCATTCCAGTTCAGAGTCCATTGGAGAAGCGGCCTAGCACGATCAGCACGGACAGGCCTGAGATGGAGTCCAGGCACTATGAATTCCTTCTTCAATGTTACAAGTAATTATGCTAAGAAAAAAATCAACATAAACATCTATTACTATTATCCACATATTATTATCCCTACTGGTTGGTTACATGTCAGCATGAACGGAGATCATTAGAGGAGTAATAGGCCCCCTTCCTCCAATGCCAAATGAGGCCAAGTGGAATACCTGTACTTTTACCCTCAGCATGCAATAACCTGTGTGTTATTAGAAGAGATCTAGTAAAACAAAGTTTAAGTAAGATTTAAAGTCTCAGAATATAATATTCTAATGCTCAGGATGGCTTTGGAAATCATTATATAAGTTATTCTATAAGAAAGAAATTAGAAAACCACAAATTGAAAGCAAAATCAGCAAATAGTGTCAATGAGATGACACATATGTTGGATTTATCTGACAAAGAGTTTAAAGCAGATATCATAAAATTGATTCAATCACTAACTTAAAACAGTTGATTTTTAAAAAATACATATATCAATCAATAAATAAAAGTTCTCAGTTCATTTCAGTACTGTTCAGTCACTGAGTCATGTCTGACTCTTTGCAACCCCATGGACTGCAGCACATCAGGCCTCCCTCCCTGTCCAATGGCAACTCCCAGAGTTTACCCAAACTCATGTCCATTGAGTCGGTGATGCCATCCAACCATCTCATCCTCTGATGTCCCCTTCTCCTCTTGCCCTTAATCTTTCCCGGCATCAGGGTCTTTTCAAATGAGTCAGCTCTTTGCATCAGGTGGCCAAAGTATCAGAGTTTCAGCTTCAGCATCAATCCTTCCAATGAACACCCAGGGCAGATCTCCTTTAGGATGGACTGGTTGGATCTCCTTGCAGTCCAAGGGACTCTCAAGAGTCTTTTCCAAAACCACAGTTCAAAAGCATCAATTCTTCCATGCTCAGCTTTCTTTACAGTCCAACTCTCACATCCATACATGACTACTGGGAAAAAACCACAGCGTTGACTAGATGAACCTTTGTTGGCAAGGAAATGTCTCTGCTTTTTAATATGCTGTCTAGGTTGGTCATGACTTTCCTTCCAAGGAGCAAGAATTTTTTAATTTCATGGCTGTGGTCACCATCTACAGTGATTTTGGTGCCCATAAAAATAAAGTCAGTCACTGTTTCCACTGTTTCCCCATCTATTTGCCATGAAGTGATGGGACCGGATGCCATGATCTTAGTTTTGTGAATGTTGACCTTTAAGCCAGCTGTTTCACTCTCCTCTTTCACTTTCATCAAGAGGCTATTTAGTTCTTCTTCACTTTCTGCCATAAGGGTGGTGTCATCTGCATATCTGAGGTTACTGATATTTCTCCCAGCAATCTTGATTCCAGCTTGTGCTTCATCCAGCCCAGCATTTCTCATGATGTACTCTGCATATGAGTTAAATAAGCAAGGTGACAATATACAGCCTTGATGTACTCCTTTTCCTATTTGGAACTGTTGTAGGAAGGGGGACCCCTTCCAGGGCCCAAAACTGGGCTCATGTCTAACACTCGGAAATGAATTGTCTGAGGAGACACATGCTGACAAAGCAAGAGATTTTATTGGGAAAGGGCACCTGGGCGGAGAGCAGTAGATAAAGGAACCCAGGAGAACTGCTCTGTCATGTGGCTCGCAGTCTTGGGTTTTATGGTGATGGGATTAGTTTCCGGGTGGTCTTTGGCCAAGCATTCTAATTCAGAGTCTTTCCTGGTGGCACTGGAATCGCTCATCCAAGATGGATGCTAGCAAGAGGGATTCTGGGAAGTGGACAGACAGGCAGGGTCTCCTCTCGACCTTTCCCGAACTCTTCCGGCTGGTGGTGGCTTATTAGTTCTGTATTCCTTATGAGGATCTCCTGTCATAAAACAATTCATGCAAATGGTTACTATGTTGCCTGGCCAGGGTGGGCGGTTTCAATCAGTGTGCTTCCCCTAACAGAACCAGTCTGTTGTTCCATGTACAGTTCTAACTGTTGCTTCCTGACCGGCATACAGGTTTCTCAAGAGGCAGGTCAGGTGGTCTGGCATTCCCATCTCTTTCAGAATTTTCCAGTTTATTGTGATCCACACAGTCAAAGGTTTTGACATAATAAAACAGAGAGAGGAGAATCAAATGGAAATTTTAGAACTAAAAAGCACAGTATCAGTTTTATAAAGCTTTGGATGGGCTAATTAGTAGAAAAAGGAAGGTAAAGAAAAGAATCAGTGAACATGAAAATAGAACAGTAGAGATTATCTCCCTGTAAAGAAAAAAATAAACTTAAAGCAAATAAATACAAACTCAGAGATTTATAGGACTCTAACAGACCTATTATTTATGATATCAGAGTCCCTATGAGAAATGAGAAATTTGGTGACTGAAGAAATGGTAATGAAAGAAATAATGTCTGATTTTTAAGGAACATCCAGACTGTTCTCCAAGGATTTGCTGGTGACTCAGATAATAAAGAATCTGTATGCAATGTATTGTCAGGAAGCATTTAACAAGAGGCTTCCTGTGTGCTGTTTTGGATCTGTCAGGAACCCTCTGATCCTTATTGATTCCTGAATATTGGGCATTTCTCATTACAGTGATAAGTACCGTCTTCCTTCTTATGAAAAGGTGATTGTTTGCAACTCTCTCCTTGATCGGGATCGTCTTATGTTTTGTAAGTCTGGAATTTTAATCTTTATCTTTGCTGAGAATAGCCACCTTGTAAGACAGTATATATGCCCATGCCATGTTGATTAAAACACCTTTGCTCCATCAGAGCTTTGGTCCTCGTGTCTTCCTTCCTTCCTTCCTTCTTTCCTTCCTCCCTCCCTCCCCCCCTCCCTCCATGCCCCCCTCCCTCTCTCCTTCCCTTCCTTCCTTCCTTCCTTCCTTCCTTTCTTTCTGTCTTTTCTTTCTGTTTTTCTCTCTCTATTTCTGGCTAATTCCTTGGAGCGCGGAGGCCCACTGAGCTTACTTTCTTGCCTGGGCTTCTAAGACCCTCTCGAGAAGGCGCACTGTGCCTTCACCCACTCGAGAGGGCGCCCGGTGCTTACGTGCAACAGCGCGAGCCCTAAGAACAGGACTCTGTTGGCTTTCCGCGTAAACCAGGGGATATCAGCCTCTTTCTCTCTCTTACTCTCCGGACCACCAGGTTCCGGTCCATTAAAGGACCAACAATGTATGAGACCTGGATTCAATCCTTGGGTCAAGAAGATCCCCTAGAGAAGGAAATGGCAACTCACTCAAGTATTCTTGCTTGGGAAAGTCCATAGACAGAGAAACCTAGTTAGCTACAGTCTATGCAGTCCAAGGTTGCAAGAGTCAGATATGACTCAGTGACTAAACCGATACCACCACCATACTGTGCTTCACAGTGGCTGTATTAATTTGCATTCCTATCAACAGTGTAGGAAGGTTCCTGTAAGTGCAGAGAAATAGAGTGAGCAGGAAGTCAGGCAGGAAAAGGGAAATTTATTAGAGTGAAAAGAGAGGGTGACTGGCCCTTAAGGAGAACCAGCGTCCTTCCTTTCTGACTGGAGTACACCCCACCAATGATAAATTCTCTGAAGGGATGGTCACATAGCTAGAGGTCTGGAATTTGGTGGTCTCACAGCTTTGAGAAGATAGGCACCAGTGAGATAACAGATTGCCATTTAGGCAATTTGGTCAGTCTCATGGATCACTGTGATTTTATTCTTTGTTTGCAAGGTCAACATAACAAGTCATCTTATTAATGACCCATGTGGACACTATCATTCCAGCCTTTTTGATGTAGGATAAGAGTGGAAGGTCAATCTTCCATAACTGCTTCCTGTGGGACAGGTGCATCATAGGGGTAAGATAAGAAAAGGCTGGAACGTGGATCAAGGGGATTTGTGTGGGGTCAAAGTTTTTGATTATCTGAATGAGTGAAAAGTAACTCATGGATAGTTTGGTTGGTGAAGGCTTGTAAGCAATCCTGAAGAAATTTTGAAAAAAGACGCATTAAACATGGGCTGAAAGTTAGAATAAGGGTGAGTAGAAGGAGTGAGTCTAGAAAAGGTAGGACCCAGGGTATCCAATTTCAATTGCTTAACCAGTTTTGCCATGAATTACTGAGTTGTTGGTGTATTCTCGAGGCCTTGTTTGTCAGATTCCTTGCTGCTTCCTTTACAATGCCTGATTTATTGGTGTAGAAACAGCAGGCTTCCTCCAAAAATAGGCATAGGCCTCCTTTTTCTGCTATGAGGAGATCTAATCCTCTTCTGTTTTGGAGGACCACGGCTGTCAGGGAATCTAGCTGATTTTGGATAGTGATAAAGCTGTTACCTATTTCTTCTAGGCTGTCAGTGAGGTCTTTAGAAAGGCTTTGATAGTAATTTAAAGAGGTTGTGAGTCCTGCAGTCCCTGTCCCAATCCCACTGGCTATTCCTAAACTGATTAATAGAGGAATGAAATGAATTGCCCATCTGGGTCCATTATGAGTTAGTGGGATAGGAAGGGTCTGATTGTTAGGAGAAATAGAAATATCTGGGGCCAGATATACCAGGGTGCATATTCCTGTCCAGTTAGTGGGAAGACATATTTAAGTAGTGGTTCCACATAAGAAAAATATTCCAGGAGTAAGAAGACAACAGCTGAAATCAATAGCAAATAGGAGTTTTTCTGGGAACTTGTTAGTAGTCTCTGAAATTGACAGTGAACTCACCAGTGTAGCCCCTACAAGAGTATTTATACCGTATGCAGAAGGGAGTTTCCCTGAGAAACTAAGAGAATGACCTGCAGTTCCTGAGACATGATAGACAGATCAGCCTGAAGGGAAGAAGAGATGTGAAGTGTGATTACAGAGGTGTGGCGGTATAGTTCCTAGTTGGGGGTAAGAATTGTTTATAGAGTTTTGTCTGGAAAAACAGAAAGGAGCCTGTTGTAAATGAACGTCAGAGGTGGTGAGTGTTAAGGAGTAGTAAGCAGGCTAGATCAGAGGGTGGGCTTGGGATGGTAATAGAGGCTTTGAATTTTGAGAGAACTTCTCTCCCAACAATAATAGGAGGGGGGCGTTTTCAGAGTATGAGAAAATAATGGGAAAATAGGGTATCTTGAAGTGTGCAAGGTAGAGGCTCGGTTATTTGTGGCATAGATTTTAAACTGTCAACCCCCATAACGGAGACCTTAGAGACCTTGGTTTTCCGGAGATTAAGTGGCCCCTGTGTCAATGAGAAAGGAGATCAGCTTACCTGTCACGGTAAGAGTTACTCTGGGCTCCTTAGAGGTGATCAAAATTGGGGCCTGGGACCTTGGGCACCTTCAGTCTTCAGCAGTGAATCTGAGGAGGCTGGGCAGAGCTGGGTCAGAGGACTCCTGCTCTGGACCAGGAGGAGATGTACAGATCCCTGGACGGGGATTTGAGCAGTCAACCTTCAATGTCCCTTTATGCTACAGCTGGGACATGAACCTGGAGGGGGCCTTGGCTTTAGGCATGAGCGGGCCCAGTGGCCTTCTTTGCCACATTTGAAGCAGGGCCCAGGCTTCCTTTCTTTGTTGGCTGATGTAGTCTTGGAGCCATGTTAAGGCAGCGGCTAAAAAGTGGCATTTGGACTGACCTCGTTGGCTCTAGATTTGCCTGCTCTTCCTGGTTGTTGAAAATCTTCAAGGCTAAATTTAAAAGGTCTCATTGAGGAATTTGAGGGCCTTCTTCTGACTTTTTTAGTTTCTTTTGGCTATCTGGTGATGACTGGGAGATAAAATGGGTGTTAAGGACAATGGTACCCTCTGCTGAAGTGGGGTCTAGTTTTGTATATTTTTGTAGCACTTCTGTTAACCTGGCTAGAAAATGTGCTGGATTTTCATCTAGTCTTTGAGTTATTTCCCAGAGTTTGTCAAAGTTGACAGCTTTATGCCCTGCATTTGAAGGTCCACAATGAGGCAAGCAGCCATGTGATTACTGACTGCTCGTCCAGGTCTCCCTGCCTGATAACCCCAGTTGGGACCATCTCAGGGGATAGCCATTGCCCCTACGGGCTTAGTGTCCTCTGTTAGGGTCTCATCAGCATGCACCCGAGAGGCTTGCCATGCTCATTCCTTCTCTTCTGGGAGAAGAGCGGAGGAAAGTACGATGCAAATGTCATGCCAGGTTAAGTCATAAGGCTGGTAAGATACTTGAATTCTTTTAGATAATTATCAGGGTCTGAGGAGAGGGAGCCCAGATGCCTTTCCACCTGAGATAGACCAGTGAGGGAGAATGGGACATGAACCTGAACAATGCCTTCCGCTCCAGCTACTTCCCATAAAGGGAGGAGGAGTGGGGTAGGGGAAGGAGTGGGGTCCTGCAGTGAAGTTTCCTGTTTTAAAGTTGTTGGGGATCAGGTTCATGGAGGGGATCTAGAGAGGCTGGGGCAAAGCCTTGGGACCCTCAGGGTGGAGGGTGGGGCTGAGGTCTCAGAGCTGATCTCAGGCACAGTCTGGGGAGGGGCATTGGGAGCTGCAGTGGTCTTGAAAAGGAGGAAGGGAGGAGGGGACAAAAGGTGGAGGTTATGGAACTGGATCTGGAGGGGCTGCAAGGGGATTGGGAGTGCTAGGGGGTGGGCTGTGGTCAGAATGGTTGAAGGAGAAGAAGAAAAGTCTGAATAGGGATCCAGAGACATTGTATTAGGAGGATGTGGCCCCGAGTGGTCTAAGAGTATTTGAGAAGTAGAATAGGATTCACAGAGAGAGCGTTGAGAGTGAAGAGCAAAGAAAGACTGAACATAAACGATTTCTAACCACTTGCCATTGTGGCAAAAATTATTGAGGCCCATAGAGTATTAAAATCAAGAGTTCCATTTTCTAGCCATTGGGACCTGTTATCAAGTCTGTATTGCAACCAGACAGTGTTAGAATAGTAAATAAGTCTTTTTCATCTATATCTCCCCTTGGAAGCCCAAAGCTTTTAAAATTTCGGAGAAGGCATCCTAGCGGAGTAGATTTTCAGGGCTTGTATTGAGAATTTCCCATTGTGGCTGAATAGGGAGGTTAGACAAGGGCGAGAGAAAGTGAGGAGAACGGTCGGAGAGAAAAGGTGTCCCTGTTCTCAGAACTTTCTCAGATGGTAATAATAGTCTGCTTTGAAATGGGCATCCCCTATTTCAAAGTCAGACGTGGCACAAGGCTGAGGTCCCGAGGGCCATGGGGATCCTCCCAACTAGTGCTAGGACTTGGAAATGAGGTGAGAGAGAGAGAGGATCCGAGAGAATGGGATTTCACTCACCCTTGTAACCAATGGGTGAAAGGTGGGCTGGTATGGATGTCAGTCCAGCAAGACAAGTGGAGAGTCCCGTCCTGGAGCTCATCTCAGTTTCTCAACAAGGTCCAAGGGCGGGGGGTGGGGGTGGGGGGGACCACCGGAGGTGGGCTTGTGAGAGGATCCCACCCAGGGGGGTGAATCTCCGAGATTCTGCACCACAATGTAAGGCAAGTGAAGATAAAAGAGAGTGAGCTGGGCAGTCAGGTAAGAAAGGGGAATTTTATTAGAGGGAAAAGAGAGAGTGACTGGCCCTTAAGGAGAACCAGCATTCTTCCTTTCTGATGGAGTCCTTCTTATATCCCACCAATGAAAAATCCTCTGAAGGGATGGTCACATGACTGGAGGTCTGGAATCTGGTGGTCTTGTAGCTTTGAGCAGATAGGCACCAGAGAGACAACAGGATGCCATTTGGGCAATTTGGTCAGTCTCACGGATCACTGTGATTTTATTCTTTGTTTGCAAGGTAGACACAGCGAGCCATTTTATCAATGAGACCCCATGTGGACCCTATCAGTTCCTATTTCCCCAAATCTTCTCCAGTATTTATTATTTGTAGACTTATTGTTTGTTTGTTTGCTTTGTTTTCCTTTTTTGGTTCGATGATTTCCTTTTGTACTATGCTTCTGTTCTCTTACTTTTGGTTTTTGTGAATCTATTTTATGTTTTTCACCAGTGAAATTATCTTGTTCTTTTAATTGAGGGTGGTTCTTCTACTTCTTCATTTTACTTATATTTTTCTTGCTCCATGAGTTTAGGAGAAACAATTATTTACTATGGTCTTGGAGGGTTATATTTGTTAGGATCATCCATGTGTATAATGAGTGGGTTTAATAGCTTTTGGTGTGAGATCTGTTTTTTACTATGGATTCTTGCTCCTCTTTTCTCAGTATATGCTGGCCATTATCCTCTTGATAGGGGGTGTCACTCATGTTGTGGTGACCAGAGCCTGCACTGGATATTGAACAGGGCCTCCTCTTTTTTCTGTAGTTCTCACTTACCTGTCAGAGGCAGAGACTGCTTCCTAATTGTTGGAGCAGAATCCCTCATATTTGTTTCTGAGCTACACTTATGAGTTGTGGTGCTAGGTAGGTGAGATAGGAGCAGCCCCAGTGGGAGAGGAGCAGAGTATTCCTCCACTGAAGCTGTTCACTGGTGAGTGTGCTCTGTTGTGTAACCTTTCATCTGCTGTGTGGTCTCACAAAGTACGCTATTTTGGCACTGCCCTTGACCCTACCTCAATGGTGAGAATGTTAACAATTGGCCCTAGTGTCCCTCAGGCATTATTTTCACAAGGTCATCAGTGTAGATCCACTGAAGACAGGTCCCAGGGCCTCAGTAGTGGGTTACCTGGACCTTCTGTGGGAGTTTTGGGGGCATCTCAGACCCTGGCCCAGTGGCCCAGCCAAGCTCCTGCTTGCATGGGCCCACAAAGCCCATAGGTGCTAAGGCCAGACCTGCCCCAGTCATTAGAGAACCCATTGTCTGTTTGTATGTCTTACAGGTGCTGAACTTACAAAGACAGTGGTAGATGTATAAATTTGCAGCTCATGCAGTAGTGATGAGAGATTTTAGCCCTGCTTTCTACGTTGTGTGGTCCTTGGGGTTCAGCTGTGGTTTCAACTTTACCTCTATGCATTGGCAACCACTGACCTCTGCTCCCAGGGCCTCTGAGGCAGCAGTAGCTCAGAAGCTCACTCATGCAGTGGCTAGTGCTCAGGAACCCACTCCAGTGGGAGCTGACTGAGGCAGGGCCTGGGTCACGGGAATCCATCTCAGTGACTGCTCAGTATGCTTTCCTAAAGCCTGCAGGACTGGGGCCTGGTACGTGGAGAAAAAGGCTGAAAACACAACCCTGCCCCTCCTCTCAAGCACCATTTAATAATGATGGTTTGCTTCTTTGGTGGACCTGGGCGTCCTCTAAGAACACTCCTGGTTGCAGCCTTACCACGTTCCAATCCCTTCAGGTTATCTTCATACAGCCAACATCTGTCTTCTCCCAGGCCTGTCGTCTAAACCCAGAGCTTCAGGCTTAAGTTCCTAGCCCCTGCTCACATCAGTGGACACATATCTCAGACTGACACATGCAGGGTGGTGGTACTGTCCATCTGTGTCAGTCTCTCTTTGTTCTACCTGCTGCAAACCAGTTATTGTGCTCTTCTCTGAGCCTCTGAAGCTCCCTTTTGGTTTTGCCTGATCTTACCAATAGACTTTCCAGGTGAGGAAATATTTCCTCTTCTTCAGCTCCTTTCAGGGGCATAGGCCTTGTTCTGCTTTCTCTCTCTCTCTCTCTGCTTTTACCCCTTGGGTCCCATCAAGTTACAAGGAGATCTTTTTGTCTGTTCAAGTTTTTGAGGTCTTCCATTAGTACTCAGTATGTGTTCTGTGAAAATTTTTCCATTTGTAGATATATTTATGATGTACTGGTGTGATTGATGTATTTATGGCAAGATCCATGTCCTACTCCACCATTATTGGATCTCAGAAACAATCTGCTGGGTCATATTTGTCTCAACTGACAAACTATTTTTTTTCCATTCCATGGGCCAGAATTCCATTTTTTTTTTTAACATCCTGTCAAGATTATTTTACTTTCTTTCTTTCTTTCTTTCTTTCTTTTTTTTTTTTTGATATAGACATTTTAATGGATAGGCCATGTGAAATGGCATTTCATTGTGGTTGTGATTTGCGTTTCTCTAGTGGTTAGCAACATCGAACAAATTTTCATAAGTTTATTGACCATTGGTATATCTTCTTTAAAGAACAGTCTAGTCCTTTGCTCATTGTTAAATTGAGTGATTTATTTTGTTGCTGTTGTTGAGTTGTAGCAGTCCTTAAATGTATGGTTACCAAAGGAGAAAGGGAGCTGTGGGATAAATTAAGAGGCTGGGATTAACATATATACACACTATTATGCATAAAATAGTTTCTGTTTTTAAAGAGCTTTCCACTACTTATTTCAGTGTACGTGCCTTCATGGGGTCAATTTCTTCACTCTTAAGTAAGAATCTTTAAAATGCTGAGTTTGCCTGTGGATTTAGGCAGAAAACTAAGTTCTGGGAGACTGGAGCAGCTCTCCAGGCAGGTTCAGTTCTTTACACAGCTACATTGGAAATGGAGAAAAACAAATCCCCAAATCATGATATTTACATTGAGTCTTTTCAACTTGGCATTCAGCTCTGGCATTTCAACACTGGCATTGCCTCTCAGAGAAACCATACATGTGAGGAACTGTGAAGAACTGATGAGTAAATTTGAGATTATTTATCCTTGGAACAATATACTCATGACTTATACATCCCCACTATGTCATAGCACTCCAAAGCCTACCTATCATTGAAATTGAATATATCAGTGATATATGACAGCCATTAGGAGATTAAAAGTATTACAGGAATAAATGATCTCATAGCTTTTACGCCTGCCTCTCCTCCTCCTCTGGTGTTTGTATGAATAAAATAATTGGCTAAAAGATTGTCTACGATATTCTTGCTTGATTCCTTTGCATTTTCTTTTATTAAATTATTAAGAATCAAAGAGATACTAGAAATAACAACATCTCGCCAGCCTTCAAGATTTGGAAGTTTGCCAAACAAGCCTTCTTCATCACTATTGGCTTTGTTGGACTTGTTATATAATCCCTTATACATATAATTTTATTTGTGTTCTAAAATGTATTGAAAGAGATTGTGGGATCTTCTGTTACTTAATATATTCTTAATGAAATTGGTAAAGAAAAGTTGAGGGGCACTTCCAACTGCCCAGAAGTCTAAATAAGTTCTAAGAATTTTTGATTCATTTTTTCTTTCTCTTACATCATGGGCCTTAGATACTCACTATCAAAAATGATGACACTAATCATAGGCAACTCTGTGCTCTAAGCATGAAAGGGAATGGCCTAATTGAAAGAGCAGTGTTCAGGGGCTCATTAAATCATGCTCTAGGATTCTGGCAGAAAACTTTTAATGAGTTTGATTAAGTTTAGCCCCCACAGTGCCTTATTAAATAACTTCCCAATTAGCAAGATTTAAAACTTTATCATTGCCCTTGGGAATGTAAGGTTAATTAGATCCCTAATCTAGTAGAGCAATCTTGGGAAATTCTCAGGTATCAGTAAGTATCTGTTATTAAAAAATTTAAAGAAAACAAAGTTGTGTGGTTGCCATGGTGACACCTGGCAGAGGAATATATTTCATAGCAATAAAATGTCCTCTCTATGAACTTCACATCAAAATCACCTAACTAGAGTCAATCCAGGTTTGGTGTAAAATAATTGCCAGTTATATGATAAATTTTTTAATAATAAAACACTGTCTTCTGATGTCCTAATACAAAGCAATAAATCCAAAATATGTTAATTCAAGCTCATAAATGAAAAAGAAATTTAATTAGACTCTCAATATTAAGTAAAATTTCATTTAAAATATAATCATATATTATTCATTGTAATGAATCTGATATACATTTAAAGAAATATAAAAATTTGCCTCTCATGGAAAAACTGAAGAAATATATATCATTTTACTTTATAATGGGCTATTGTGCATCCATGAAGAAGTATTTCTCTTGAATAACCTTTAAGACTATCAGAAATCATACTAGACAATTATCCTCAAGTTTATAGCATAAATATTATCCATAGATACAAGGTATATGTTTCAGATTGAGAATACTTTACTAAAAAAGTGCTCAGGGCTGGTGCACTGGGATGACCCTGAGAGATGGGATGGGGAGGGAGGTGGGAAGGGCATTCAGGATGGGGAATTCATGTACACCCATGGCTGATTCATGTCAATGTATGGCAAAAACCACTACAATATTGTAAAGTAATTAGCCTCCAATTAAATTTAAAAAATTAATTTTAAAAAACCAAAAAAATGTCAAATATGGAGATAATAATAGGGATAGGATAGCACATGTTTAGAAACTAGTACCTAGGTTAATCTTTAAAATACAATATTTGTCTATGATGACTTTTTAAAAGAAATGCAAAATTTAGATAGAAATTAGGCTTTCTTAATCCTATCTTTTTTCCCACATTGCTATAGCAATCATCAGTATAATAAAATTAGTATTAAGTTAATGTCTTTATGTGGTGAATATTATGGATTTTCTTATTTAAGTTTCCTTTCTCCATTCTTGCATTTTGAAAAGAACATATGATTCCCAAGACTTCCTTGCTTCATTGGTTGTCTGCAGGTGATAGCTGTTTGGTCAATGTAATGTTTGCTCCAGTGTATTTGAGATATGGCTGTGGAAGAGAAGTCACTTCTGTCTCCATTCAACAGTTATATTAAAAATCAGTGTCTTGAAAGTGGGAGAAGTGATATTCTCTTCAGCAGTTTTCTAGCATCATTTCTTTCTCTTCCATGGAGAATGTTCCAGTGGTGGATCACTTCTAAAGCATGCCAAAGCAGAGGTTGTGGGGAGGAGGTAATTCTTAGATATCTAACACTGAATTCCTTAAAAGTGTTTTTACTGAAAGTCTTTTCATTTTATTTCTTGCAGTAATAATTATGAGATTAAACGTTCTTGTGCTACCTTAAAATATGAATTTTATTTTATCAGATTATAGTGAATTCTTATTTTTTTATTTTTTTATAGTGAATTTTTTAAATGACAAAATTCAGTTCAGTTCAGTCCCTCAGTCTTGTCTGACTCTTCGTGACCCCATGGACTGCAGCATGCCAGTCTTCCTTGTTTATCACCAGCTCTGGAAGCTTGCTCAAACTGATGCCCATCAAGTCGGTGATGCCATCCAACCATCTCATCCTCTGTCATCCCCATCTTCTCCCATCTTCAATCTTTCCCATCATCAGGGTCTTTCCCTGTGAGTCACTTCTTCACATCAGGTACCAAAGTATTGGAGTTTCAGCTTCAGCATCAGCCCTTCCAATGAATATTCAGGACTGATTTCCTTTAGGATTGACTGGTTTGATCTCCTTGCAGTCCAAGGGACTCTCAAGAGTCTTCTCCAACACCACAGTTTAAAAGCATCAATTCTTCAGCACTCAACTTTCTTTATCGTCCAACTCTCACATCCATAAATGACTACTGGAAAAAACCATAGCTCTGGCTAGATGAACTTTTGTCTGCAAAGTAATGTCTCTGCTTTTTAATATGCTGTTTAGGTTGGTTATAGCTTTTCTTCCAAGGAGCAAGCATCTTTTAGTTTCATGACTGCAGTCACCATCTGCAGTGATTTTGGAGACCGAAAAAATAAAGTCTCACTGTTTCAATTGTTTCCCATCTATTTGTTATGAAGTAATGGGACCAGATGCCATGATCTTAGTTTTCTCAATGTTGAGCTTCAAGCCAACTTTTTCACTCTCCTCTTTCACTTTCACCAAGAGGCTCTTCAGTTCCTCTTCCCTTTCTGCCATAAGGTTGGTGTCATCTACATACCTGAGGTTATTGATATTTCTCCCAGCAATCTTGATTCCAGCTTGGACTTCTTCCAGCCCAGCGTTTCTCATGATGTACTCTGCATATAAGTTAAATCAGCAGGGTGACAATATACAGCCTTGATGTACTCCTTTCCCTATTTGGAACCAGTCTGTTGTTCCATGTCCAGTTCTAACTGTTGCTTCCTGATCTGCATACAGATTTCTCAGGAGGAAGTTTAGGTGGTCTGGTATTCCCATCTTTTTCAGAATTGTCCACAGTTTATTGTGATCCACACAGTCAAAGGCTTTGACATAGTCAATAAAGCAGAAATAGATGTTTTTTAGGAACTCTCTTGCTTTTTCGATGATCCAGCGGATATTGGCAATTTGATCTCTGGTTCCTCTGCCTTTTCTAAAACCAGCTTGAACATCTGGAAGTTACCAGCATGTATAAATAACTCCTAAAGCTCAACAACAACAACACAAATACAAATTAAAATATGAGTAAGAATTTGAATACACATTTGTTTTTCAAAGAAGATATAGAAATGACTAATAACACATGGTAAGATGATTAACATCACCAGTCATTAGGGAAATTCAAATTAAAGCCACAGTGGATAACCCCTCACATGTGGAAAGCTATTATTAGAGGGACAAAATGGAAAGTAAGAAAAATAAAACGAAATAGCAAGTGTTGGCAAGGTGGAGAGAAATTGAAAACAGTGCATTTATCGTTGAGTTAGAAAATGTTAAGCAATTATGAAAGACAATATGACAATTCCTCTAAAAATTTATCATATAAATACCATATGATCCAACAAGTATGCTTATAAATATATACAAAAAATAATTGAAGGCAGGCACTTGAACAGATATTTGTATACAAATGTTCACAGCAGCATAATTCATCATAACCTAAACGTGTGGAAATTGTAAATGCCTAAAGGAAGATGAATGCATAAAGAGAATGGAGTATACACATATAATGAAATATTATTTGACCTTAAAACTGAATACAATTTTGATACAGGCTATAAAATGGGTGAACCAGAGAACACTTGTTGAAACTAACTAAGCCAGAGACCAAACAAAAATGTTGCATGATTCCACTTTTATGAAATATATATAATTTTTTTTTTTTTTAGAAAGAATCATGGTTAGCAGGAAGAGAAGACATAGTTATTATTTCTAGGTGAGAAGTTTCAGTTTGGAATAATGACAATGTTCTGGAAATGGATTGTGTTATGGTTTCACAAAAACATGAATGTATATAATATCACTGAATTGTACTGCTGAAAATTGTAATTTGTATCTTATATGCATCTCAAAAAGTTAGGGGGAAAGCCCTTTGAACTACACTTACCTAGAGAAAATTATCATTAATGCAAGTATGGGAGATCATAAGAAATGTAAGAACATTTAACACATTATCTGCAATGAAAAAATACATTCTTAAATATTATCTAAAGAATATCTCAAAGAGTATCTCAAAGTGTATCTCAAAGAGTATCTCAAAGAGAGTAACATCATCATTATGTTACCTGTATAATGTTTTTAATGTTTTAAAATCTAATGTCAATTTCCAACATAATGGAAAAAATTAGAAAATAAATTATATAGAAACAAAAGATTTCACTCAAATTCTTTGATTTTCTTCTTATATATTCATATTAAATGTACTACATTCCATTTTAGTGTTTTCAGTTTTCCAACCAATATATTACAGACTGCCAAATAATAAAGTGAAATAAATTGAAGAAAATAAAAAGATTTCTGTATGTATTTATATTAAACTTAAGAAGTCATATGTTTTATAAATAAACATTTTATTTTATTTATATTTTATATGTTTTACATAAATGTTTTACATATAAAATAAAATTTTATAAAATATATGACTTTCTTAAAACTTTACAAATGTAATGACATTGGAAGAATCTGAATAAATATATTTGTTCTTTTCCACACTAACTTGACCTTTAACACATCTGTAAAAAGATTTTAAAAAATTATCAAAACTCCTCCCCCATTCTTGGTCTAAGGCCAATCTGACCTATTAGTTACTTAACCTATATTATTAAAGCCTCAGTGGTCTTTTGCAGGTGAACACACATACACACACAAAACTAGTGTTACCCTTAATCTCCAGATGAATAAGTCCAGAAATCTGTTGCTGCTGAGTATTCATGGAATTATCTAAAATAATACCTTGCAGGGAGGAGAGATGGATATATATATTTACAAAATATTTAAAGAAGGCTACTTAGAAAAATAACTTTAATTGTATGATGACTATAGGACCACTGTCTGCTATCCAGTTCAATGATGCAGTAATTGTAGGAAGATAATAAAAGGTATGAGCTCTAATTGTATTTTTACTTTTATTTATTGCATAAGAATTGAGACTATTCTGTAAATTTTAAAGAGAATTTTGATTAGAATTATTAAGAGCTAATTTTTATGGAAAACTAGCATAGGCAATTGATACACTGATACATTCAAGCATCTCAGGAAACTAGGGAATTTTTTTAAAAAGGAATTTAATTGAAGGAGTTTTAAAAGCTTATGTATGTGTGCAAGCAATAAATTATGAATGGATTGCTTAAACACTTATTTACTTTTATAAAATGTGAAACTCTCTTTAAACCTAAAAAGTAAAATTATAAACAATTCAAGGGAGAATTGGTATTAATTCTAATAATCTATTGTGAAATAGTAGAAAAAAATTGATAATGTGACCAAAGGCTGATATTATTTAGGATCTTCTTTTTTGAATTTATTTTAAATAAGACTAAAGTGCTTATTGTAATAAATGATACTACATTAAAGATATGGTCATTTTAAAAATTAAGATTTTGTGTGACAAAATGTATAATAAAAATTTATATAAATGTGAAACAATTTAATATGCTGGTCTCATGTTAAATCCAAATTCCAATTTATGAGAAAAGAATTGTTCCCCTAGTTTTTTCTCTGCAAGTTGCCAGCAGTCACAGAGTAGCTGGAAATCAGTTGTTCCACATAGACACAGGAAATTTGCTCTTTTCTTACAATTTGTTTTGGAGTTTCATGTGTGCAATATTTTGAGTACAAGCAAATCCTATCCACCATAGCCTGTCACAAATGAAAGATTGGTACTCAGAATTGTGGAATCAAACATTAGTAAACATGTGTATCATTTTAACTATGGGAAAATATTGAAAACAATTGTAAGCATCTTTGAAATATTTGCCTTGTGGGTCAAGAGAAAGGGTTGTGAGACTATAATTTTACCCTTTGGATCATTGATGTCATGTCCATATAATAATTAAATAAATTATTAAAACATGCAGATTATATCACTTTAATAATTTATTCAAGTTTTACATGGGCATGGCATCAACAATATAAAGGGAAAATGATAGTCCCACAACTCCTTCTCTTGATTCATAAGGCAAATATTTCAAATAATCTTAAAATTGTTTCCAATATTTTCCCATAGTTAAAATGATACACATCTTCTAGTGTTTGATTCCACAGTTCTGAGTACCAAACTTTCATTTGTGGCAGACTGCTCTAGATAGGATTTGCCTTCTCCCTACATCACCACCATCACTCTCTTTCCCTCTTCTCGTGCTTTCCACATATTTGCAGCCTACTTTATGTCTAGGAACATGGGCTGATGATATTTTATTTTCTCAAATTTATTGGTTGTATACAAAAAAAAATTATTATTTTGAACTGATACTATTTTATTTGCCATCTCTACATGTATTTCTTCCCATTTTTATAAAAATTTCTTTTAGCAGATTTTATAGTATTATCTTTCTGATATATTGAAAATTGCAAAGAAGTTATTTTCAAGATGATTTTTTAGAAAACATCATCTAATAAATTGTTTCCCATTTTAATGTGTTCTTTTCATGCTATCTGAACATCGTAGCTCATATATAACAATTTTGAGAAAATATTTTTGTTTAACAATGTTTACTCTATAATTATGTCAAATGCATTTTTAGAAATGCTCATAAAATGTTACTTTATCTTATATTGATTCTTGTATTCTTTATATTTTCTGAATGTCTAATTTTTATATTTAATTGCTATGGTTGTTTTATTTCTGGTAGATTTTCTCCCTTTTATGTTTCAAAACTTTATTTGAATCTATCCTTTTATTTATCATCTTTTTAATTTCCTAAAGCCTGTTTTTTTCATACCTGGTATTTCTTTTTATATATTGTACTGTGGATTCAACAGCTTCTCATTTTTCTGTGAAAATAAGAAAAAAAATCTAAAAATGTCTTGAATGTCCCCAGTGCCTTTTAACTCTGTGTTTGTGTGTTAGATCTTTGTGCATATATCTTCTGTTTGAAGGCTTCCTTGGAAATGTCATGACTTTTGGTCTTACAGCAAATTGCTGACTGGAATTACTGCCAAGCTTTTCTATTGGTGGAGTGGGGGAAGCATGCTGAGCTTGCTCACTGATGGATAGAGAGTACCTAGAGAGTAACCCCACTCATTTCCACTTCAACGCTCTCAGGATACTCTTCCCTCCCCCAATTTTTTTTTTTTTTTTTTTTGCATGACTGTTTCTCAGAATTTCTTCTTCAAGGAAGGAGTTCCTGAATTCTTTCACCCATGATTCCATTTGTAGCATTTTCCCTCACTTCCTTAAATATTTTTATCTAGTATTACATGAGTTGAGGTTTACAACGCAGAGGTGCTAAAAATATGCGCTTGTACTGCCACACTTTCAAGAACGGGAAGTCTTTTAACTGAAGAAAACAAAAGGAAGAAAAAATGAATGAGTAAGAAAAGGTGTCATAAGGCAATACATAATGTTATACAAGCATTGAGAAGCAGATGAACAGAATACACATCTTTCAAGGGAGCTTGAGCAGAGTTAAGGAAGCTAGGAATTGAAGTATATATCAGGAAAAGGGCCTATAGAACTAGAACATTCAGAAACTGAATGAACATGTAGAAGCCATTTACCTGACAGCTCAGTGTATAGAATCCCCATCCAATGCAGGAGACACAGGAGACACAAGTTTGATCCCTGAGTTGGAAAGTTCCCCTGGAGAAGGAAATGGCAACCCCACTCCAGTATACTTGCTTAAAAAATCGCATGGACAGAGGAGCCTGGCAGGCTACGGTCCAAAGTGCTGGGGTCCAGCCTCGGCAGGATCCAGGGGGTACCCTCAGGATGAACGGTGTCGGCGAGAGAAGACATGTGAGACCAGCCTTGATGAGGACAAGTCTGTGCTTTACTTTTTGACAACAGTTTTTATACCCTCACTCAGAATGTTTCCAAGGTACAAGATGCTTATTCATGCTTACACAGGATTAGTATTACATTAGTTTGTTTTTTTTAGGAAGAGCAGGATGTTTTCTGCTTTCTAATTCTATAGTAAATCTTAGCACATGATCTTCTGGCCTTGGGGCCCGTTAACATTTTATGCAGGTCAGGTGAATGTAAACCTATTTTCCATTTCTGTGGTGACCTTAACTGAAAAGTAGCAGTCTCATAGGGCAACAGTACAGAGTAGAAGTATAACCTTGTTAACACAAAAATTAATCCTTCTGCAGAAGTTGTCAGTTGAGTTTATCTAAGTTTACCCCACACTGACTCTGCGACTTGGTGAGGCAGCCCCTGCCTAGCACTCCTGGCTAATAATTAACAACCGTGTCATTGTTACCACACTAGGGCTAAGCTCTTATTTTTCTAGATCTATAACTATATTAACAATGGTTTCCACAGCACAACTTTAGCACATTAAGAGTAAAATCACAGCAAGCAAATGCTAACCCAATAACCACTCTTAGAATAATTTTTCTTGTGTTTTCTAATAGGGCTTCCTCACCCCCCGAAGGGCTCTATGTCTATTAGAACCCTTATATGATCAGGTTCTTTTTGCTGTTTTATGATTAGGGTATTATGAGCGGTCATGCATATTAGTACCAAGGGCATAGACGCATTTGCCAAACAAACTAAACTACCAGCAAAGGAGTTTAAATTAAAACACTCCTTTCATCCTGGATAATCTCATAAAATACCACCACCCGGGAAACTTATTGATTAAAGTTCTAAATTGATTCTTATTTGGAAAGAAATCAGGGAAGGCCTTCTGCCTGTGTCACAGAAATTCAGGAGTAGTCTATTGAAGCAAGCATCAGAAAGACATATATCATCTGTAAGGTGAGTGCCAGGAGCAGCTTTTCAGAATCCCTGAAAACCTGATCCGCCTTGCCTGTCAGGTTTTCTCCTCATGACCTGTCATGGGTGGGATCTCGTGAGCTGGCTCCTGGCACCAAAGAATCTCAAAGAATTGGAAGTGACTAAGCAGCACAACACTGCAGAAAAGAATGAATTTGCATAAATAGTATTTGGCAATGAGAATTTATCATAGATCTCTTGAAAAGAAGAAACACATAATGATACTTGACAACTAAGATGCTTGATTTGACATTACAGTCAAATGAAACTCAAAAAAGGAAAACAGACCTGTAACACAAACTGATAGACTACTACAGTTTCAGAGGGATTAGGCATTAAATACAAAAGAAAAATATTATTTAGTATATTCATTAAAATATATTAAAATATGGAGCTGCATTGAATTTTCTATGCATAAATTGAAACTGTGTGTTCTGACTTTGATAATACTTAGATTCATGTAGGAAAAGAAAATGGCTGTATCCTAATAAAGTCATAGAGAAAAATATTATTTTTGCAAATTGATAGATTTCTATAAAACATGTTGACCACAGATATTTTCATCATCAAGATTTTATGACTGCCAAGAGGCAGTATTCATAGCCAAGTAGTGATGTATGAAAGAAAATTTGTGTGGCACAACCAGCCACAGAAAGGAACTTGCTACCAGACAGGTAGTTGAATACCATCTTGGGGACATTTGTAGAGATGACCATGAGGTCCATAAGAGGTAACTGGCTGAGGAGGAAATACATAGGAGTGTGGAGCTGGGTGTCCAGGTAAAGGAAGAGAACCACAAGAGTGTTTCCCATGATGACCACTGCAGAGATGCCCAAGACCAGAGAGAAGAGGAAGATGTGGGTGGAGCTATGATCAAAGATTCCCAGCAGTATGAAATCAGAATTAAATGTCTGAAATTCCCATGCCATGAAGAATGTGTTCTTTAACTACTAAAAGAAAATGTATGTTTACTGGTTTGGTAAACATTTACATAGTGCCTTACACAGAATATGATTCTGTAAAATTGTGTAGATTTTTAACCAATATGGCATGATGAAATTCAGGAATCTTAAGAATCAAGGAGTATAGTATTAAAGAGAAATAAATCTTCCTGATGCCTCCCTCCTTTATAAAACTGTGGAATTGCCCTAAATTCAACCTCTAAACATTTTTTTAATCTCAATTGAAAAATTAGAGTAATAACATGAAATATTATATTTTTGATAAGTTTTCTATATAAAGGAAACTTCTCAAAAGCAAAAACAAAGCATCCTGAAACATCAGAGTTCACTTTCCAATAAGTTGATGGAGGAAAAAATATAGTTATATAAGTATGTGGAGTTATGGTAAAAGAGAGGGAGAGTAAGATCTAAGCCCTTACTCTTATGGCACTGAACACTTGTGTTATTAATATCAGTGTTAACAAAAATTATATGTTTGCCAATTATATTTCAGTATAGAGTACTTGGTTTGTAATTTATAGCAAGTATTCAGTACAGTGTGTGAATGAGTTGAGAAATGATTACTTAATTGTGTAAATATAACATGTGTGCCCTTTATTCTACACCATGCTGGTGTGGTGTGACTTATTTTCATCAAAAAGAGAGATGTTGAAGTCCTAATAGAGAGTATAATTAGTTAAGTTAAGATCATGCTTGAGTACTGTAGACCTCTAATTCAATGTAACTGTATCCTTTTAGGAAAATGACTATGTGAAGACAAGGATATAAGGAGAATGGCACATAACAATGGAAGCAGTGATTGCAGTGATATGTGTGTACACATAAATAGAAGTAATATGCATTATATATAATATATATTCCATATGTAGATAGGAGTAATGTACATTTTACATATAAAATATGGTGTTGGTGGTAAAGAAACCAACTACCAATGCAGGAGACATAAGAGATGTAGATTCTATCCCTGGGTTGGGAAGATCCCCTAGAGAAATAGGTGATAATCCACTACGGTATTTCTTGTCTGGGAAATCCCATGGACAGAGGAGCCTGATGGGCTATAGTTGATTGGTTGCAAAGACTCAGACACTAGCAACTAAAACAAGAAAATTGGAAGAGCATAAATTTCTGTTGCTTTAATCCAGTCAATATTAGAGCATTCCTGGGAAACTCAGTTCAGTTTAGTCGCTCAGTCATGTCTGACTCTTTGTGACCCCATGAGCCGCAGCATGCCAGGCCTCCCTGTCCATCACCAACTCCCAGAGTCCACCCAAACCCATGTCCATTGAGTCAGTGATGCCATCCAACTATCTCATCCTCTGTTGTCCCCTTCTCCTCCTGCCCTCAATCTTTCCCAACATCAGGGTCTTTTCAAATGAGTCAGCTTGGAGTTTCAGCTTCAAAATCAGTACACCAGTATCTAGGAAACTAGTACACCAATGTCTCATATAGAAAATCCATACACAAAAAAATGGAAATTCAGAGAAAATTGAGGTCTACACATTAAAACAACATTGAGATTTGTCTGTGTGTTATGCACCAAGGATAGTGCAGCAATCAGCAAAGAAAGTACTTAACATTTATATTTTAATCAGATAGTGACAAAAACCACCATTATATTGTGGAGAAAAAAAAAGCCAAAAGAAGGTGTTAGAATTGTACTGGAGTGTTCAATTTTGAATAGAATAATCAAGGAAGACCTCCCTTATCTATTCACAGAGGTGAAATTAATAAATAGAACACACATGCAAATAGCAGAGCTGTTCAAAAGGTTTAGGAAAAACAGAGTTTTCTAAGTTAGAGTTATATTTCTTGTTCCATGTCTCATTTAGATTTTAATGCATGAGATAATTAAAAATGTATGAGCAACATTAATATACCTCAGGAGATTATTCGAGACAACAAAAATAGTCATAAGTTAGAGAGACCAGTCTGGTGAATAGAAAAATTAAACAAGAATGCAATTTATTCACTATTTCAGGCATCACATTTTTGTGAAGAGGCTAAAAACAAAACAACATAAATTACAAAAGCTGAGTAATCTAGGCAAGGGAAGATAAATCTGTAGAGGAAGATGGAACCTTAAATTAAGTTCCTTGAGTTTAAATAATTTAAGTGGAGAGAGAATAAAATGTCAGGACTTTCTAGGTGGCTAAGTCGTGAAGAATTCACCTGCCAATGCAGAGACACCGGTTTGATTCCTTGGTCAGGAATAAGCCCTGGAGAAGCAAATGGCAACCCACTCCAGTCCTCTTGCCTGGGAGAGATCCCATGGACAGAGGAGCCTGGCAGGCTACAGTCTCAGGGGTCGTGAAGGAGTTGGGCACAGCTTAGCGACTGAACAAGTAAAATGCAGTTTCTTTGAATTTTAATTATCTATATACATTGTGAACATTATTTGGGATACGAGAGAAATTTCCAAAGTATTTTGAAATTTCGGTGAATGATTGTGACCTGCAAATGCTAATCTACTAAATACTGCCTCTAAAGATGCCTCATGTATATCTAACGAACGGAGGAATACAATCCTTAAAGAAAAAGAGCAAGAAAACATTTTTTTTTTTTTTGGTCAAACAACACGAAGGACGAAATACGCCTTAATTTTATGTATATCTCCCTATACCAATAGAAGAATATTATTGGTTACTGATAGCTTAGAAACTGGTCCATTCAAGGGGCATATTAGGGGCTTTTGAGGAATGGGAGTGGGTTCCCCACAACAGAATACCAAATACCTGGTGTCCAAACAGGAGTAGCCTTAGTTTCAGTCAGGAAGAAGGACATTATAATGCATCAGTAATTTCAAGAGCTTATATAGCTACATTTACTTCCAAAAAATAACTTCCCTCAAGTATTTTGAGGGCTTTCCTTCTGGCTCAGCTGGTAAAGAATCCGCCCACAGTGCAGGAGATCTGGTTTGGGAAGATCCCCTGGAGAAGGGAAAGGCTTCCCACTCCAGTCTTCTGGTCTGGAGAATTCCATGGACTGTATAGTCCATGGGGTCCCAAAGAGTTGGACACGACTGAGCAACTTACACTTCACTTCACTTCAAGTATTTTGAATGACATGTCATAAGCTGCCCAGTTATTTTGAACTTGTCAACTATTGCAATAAATCAGTTTACCCAAACAAGATGTTGTGTTAGCCCAAAGATCCACCATGTTTTTCCTTAATTGTCTGCAACATGATTCCAAGGATGAAACTAGCTAGTCTGGTTAGTTCGTACCTAGCTAGCACATGTGGGAATAAATCTGTCTTAGTAACTAAACTGATATAAAATTTTGAACACTTCTATTGGATATAGCCTGGATATGTCTGCTGTATAACTTGTAAGTCCAGTTGAGTGCTGTAATTTTTAAATAGCATTGGCTAACGAATGTAGAACATACATATTTTCTCTGGAGTTTCTCAGTTCCATCATAGACCACCCTGAACTTAGAGAAACTCACACTTACTTGTATCATATTGTTTCACCTGTCTGTGCTGCTTCAAAATTCCTTTTATAGTCATGCACTGAAATTGTTTTCACTGAGTTTGCCCCATTCCAGATAATGTGGCAAGAAACAGTCATATTAAATATTTAGAGTATTTGAATATTTATATAGATGGAAGATATTTAATGCTGCATTACCCACTACCAGCTATATAAGAATCATGTGGATATTTACTCAAGAATGGGTATAAAAATAAACAAGTACTGGTTCTCATGGAGAAACTAGATGTTTATTCCAATATATATACATGTGTGTGTGTGTGTGTGTGTGTGTGTGTGTGTGCATGACAGAATATATATTTTTTAACCACCAAGAAGATGAGGCCCAAATTTAAATGCTCATTGTAGGCTCCCAGAATATAAATAATACTAAAATACATTGCAGAATAAACAGGGGTTCTTCATGGTGTTTTTATACACTCTTCCCAAAAAATGGATCTGTGGCAAAATATCTTGAAATTTTAAGTTATCTAGGACTATTTGCTGTGAAATAAGGCACATTTTGACTAGCAGCTGTCTTGGCAGAAAGAATATAACAAAACAGCATTTCTTGAAAAAGTAAATTTGAAATTTTTTTTTTCAGAATACCTATGGATTTCTTTAAAATGTTCCTATAATGAGGTAACATATTTTAAAATCTTCTTCAAATTTTGCCTGTCAAACTTTTCTTTTTTCCTTAGTTGTAATTTTATGGTTTTAGTTGTATTTATTTTATCTAAACTGCATTTCTGTTTCTGTTCAGTTGCTAAGTCATGCCCGAGTTTTTGTGATCCCAAGGACTGCAGTGCACCAGACTTCCCTGTCCTTCTCACTCTCTCCCTAAGTTTGCTCAAACTAAAGTCCATTGAGTCGGTGATGCCATCCATCCATCTCATCTTCTGTGGCCCGCTTCTCCTGTGAACCGTCTGTGTATTCAGTTGTATCCAATTCTTTGTGACCCCATGGACTGGAGCCCACCAAGGCTTCTCTGTCCATAGGATTCCCAAGGCAAGAATATTGGAGTGGGTTACCGTTTCCTTATCCAGAGAATCTTCCCAACCCAGGGATTGAACTCACTTCTCTTGTGTCTCCTGCATTGGCAAGCAGACTCTTTAACACTGGCGTCAACTGGGAAGCCCTAAACCACACTGCTTTTTTAAAAATAGACTTCAATTTGTGAGGGACACAGTATGCTCATTTATTAGTTCTAATGATTTACTATATTTCATCATTTCTAACAGAAGAGTGTGATTTCGTGACACTGTGATGACATGTATTTGTCCAAGCAATAACAACAGTTAATCATGGAAATTGTGGCTACTTCTTGAGAGGACAATAACTGAGTAAAGTGACATAAGCAAAAGTGATCAAGCAACCCTGCTTCTAATAGAAAAATATAACCCAAGTATACACCAATAATAGGATTAATAATCATGGTTACAGGTGGTAATAATGAGCCTCGATAATACAATGTTAAAGAAACAAAATACATTACAGGGGACACTTTATTTAATCCTATTATATAAAATTTAAACACAGATGATATAGGTTTTGAAGAAGCTTATCAGTATTGATCGAACACTGGTATGAACCAGGAGAGTTGTATCATCAGGAATAGTGTCATCCTGCTTTTTAAAAACACTGGTAATGTTTTAAATTACAAAAATTATGCATAATAAATTTGCCATTAATAAACTTTTGTGTCTAATTGAAGTTACATTAAGCAATTAAAAAACACATGTAAAAGTCAAAAAGAGCACATGGCAACTTGTAAAGTATCTGTTAATATGAGGTGTGCTCATTAAAAGAGATTGTGATTCAAGCCTACCTTTCAAATCACTCACTTATATCATTATTCTCACCCACCACTTTTTTTTTTTCCTGCTGACTTCAATCAACTACCAAGTTCTTTATCATCTGAGTAATATCAATATTATATGTAAAAAGGAAAAAATATCCAAACTTTCCCATCTACAAGCTAAGGCTAGTAACTTATGTCTCAATTCTCTACTCTTAAAGCTTTCCTCAGACTAATAATGTATGGACAAAATGAATTAATGCTATAAAGTGCTTAGCAGAAAAATCAGTTAAGTAGTGAAACCAATTATCTCCATGTCCAACAAAGTTTGACCTTGGCTTACACACATTCTTATATTGTTAGTTACGTTACCTCTTCATATGGGTCTGCACAGTATATAATTTCACCAAGATTGTTGGTTACTGGAAACACAAATTCTATATCTTGCATGTTTTCATATTTCCATAATTAACAAACATTTAACACACAGTATGAAATGTTACAGTTACTGATAGATTACTGAAAACACAAAGTAATCAACTTTAGCTGAGGCATATCTTGAGACAGAATGGTTACAAATCACCATAATACTATTTATTTCAATATAATTCTCAGATGCATTATGTAACCCTCACAGACATTCAATATTACCACAATTCTATATACATGATATATCCATGAATGCGAATATATATCCATTTAAGTGAAAATATACCTCTATTTTTATATATTTTAAACAGTAAATTATTAATCCATTTCCACTTAAATTCTATATGTACTCCTGGAATCTGGAATTCATACCTGCTGTAAACCACATTTTTATTGCAGCTCCCAGGAAGACAAAAACTACAGTTACAATTAAAAGGACTTTCTTCCTAGAGAGTCTCTATTTGCTATACTCAAGGTAAGAAGACAGAAACTTAAAGTTTGTAGCCCTCTGAAGAACCCATTTCCTTGTCTTTAATTATAATACTTTGTATTGGTTTTCATCTTCCTTCCTAGAACAAAGAAGCAGAATCAGCTTCTTTACCTTGAAAATACTTACTCAGGGTAGATGATTATGTCAATTTTTTTGAGTATTACTGTGAACTCCCTAAAGCCTTCTCCTCCTTTTCACATAATAATGAGAGGAAAAACACACTGAGTGCTTCCAGTGTAACTGTCACTTTTGTAAACATGTATGTAAACTCACAGAACACTTACAAACATTGTTTCTCAGGTATTCTAACACTGAAATTATGATCTCTGTTTTTCTCCCATGATGGACTACTTAAGTAAGTTGTGCAAGGTTATACAGTTAGAGAATATAAACAAGGTATTCCAGTGAAATCAACTTCATTTTTTTTTCAGATCTTACTAAGATATAATTGAGAAATAAAAATTGCAGATATTTAAGGTATACAACCTGAGGTTTTGATTTATGTATCCATTATGAAATGATTACTACAATCCAGAAATTAAAATATCCATCAGCTCACATTTAAAGTGTTTTTGTGTGCTGAGAACACTTGAATCTAACCTCTTAACAAATTTTAAATATGCAAAAAACTGTATAATCTTTGTCACCGTAAATCACCACATGTGTGCTTAGTCTCTCAGTCATGTCTGAGTCTTTGAGACCCCATGGACTGTAGATTGCTAGGTTTCTCTGTCTATGGGGATTCTCCTGGCAAGAATTTGGAATGGATTGCCATACCCTCCTGCAAGGTATTTTCCCAACCGAGGGATTGAACCCAGGTCTCCTGTATTGCAGGCGGATTCTTTACCGTCTGAGCTCAGCTGGTACAGAATCCACCTGCAATGTAGGCAACCCCAGTTCTATTTCTGGATCAGGAAGATCCCCTGCAGAAGGGATAGCCACCCACTCCAGTATTCTCGGGCTTCCCTTGTGGCTCAGAGGATAAAGAGTCCATGTGCAATGCAGGAGACCTGGCTCCCATCCCTGGATTGGGAAGACCCCCCCCAGAAGAGGACATGGCAACCCACTCCTGGAATTTCTCATCTGGCAAATTCCCATGGACAGAGGAGCCTGGAAGGCTACAGTCCATAGGGTCACAAAGAATCAAGACAAGACTGAGCAACACAGCACAGCATAAATCACTTTCCTGTACATTAAATATCCAGAATTTATACAATGTATTCATTCAGCATCTGTGTTGCTTCTTCACTCTTCCTTCTGCCCCAAATTCCCATATCAAAACAAGACGTGTATCCCTTAATTTGGGCATAACTGACATTTGTACTATCTCGAATCTCCCAACATATTTATCAATCTGGTTTATTTTTCCTTTATGTTTATTTTTCCTTCATGTCTTTTATATCCTTCAAGCTACTGTATGTCTGTGTGTTAGTCCCTCAGTCGTGTCCAACTCTTTGTGATTCAATGGGCTGTAGCCCTCCAGGATCCTCTATCCATGGGGTTCTCCAGGCAAGAATACTGGAGTGGGTAGACATTTCCTCCTCCAGCTGAATATTTCTAACCCAGATACTGAACCTGGGTCTCTGGCATTGAAGCAAATTATCATCTGAGCCACCAGGTAAGTCCAAACTATTATATAAACTTTTGTTAAAGGTATTCATTTTGATGGACAGAAATGTCCCTAGCTATTTTATATTCTGTTGCTCTAATGTATGGAACAGTTTTTCATTTTTTCCTTGTTTTTATTGATATATAGAGATTTACTGATTGCTGTACCTTGATCTTGAATCTAAGTATTCCATTTGCTATTCTAATGTCCTTTATTGAAGAGAAAAATATTGCATCCAAATAGTGGGGAAAAGTGCCTCTTTAATTTCCTACACTCCTTTTAAACTGATTTGATTAAAATAAGATATGTGTAGTTGCTAAGTTGTGTCTGACTCTTTGCGACACCATGGACTGTAGCCTGCCAGGTTCCCCTGCCCATGGAGTTCTCCAGCAAGAATAATGGAATGGGTTGGCATCTCCTCCCCCAGGAATAACCTAATACACAATGATAAATATTGCTCTTGAAAGAGCAAATTATTTTCCTACTTACAATTTTTTGCTAAAAGTCTTACATACAAAATATATTAAGTGTTTCCCAAGTGGCTCAGTTGTAATGAGTCCACTTGCCAAGCAGGAGATGAGAATTTGATCCCTGGGTTGGGAAGATCCCTTGGAGGAGGGAATGACTACCCATTCCAGTATTCTTGCCTGGGAAATCCCAAGGAGAGCAGAGTCAGATGGGCTACAATGCATGGGGTCGCAAGAATCAGACACAACTTAGTGACTGAACAACAAATATATCAAGTACATACACTGTGATTTTGTTTGGTCTCTAAGTCATTTCTGACCTTTGCAACCCCATGAGCTGCAACAAACCAGGCTTCCCTGTCCCTCACTATCTCTCTGAGTTTGCTCAAATTCTTGTCTTCGTAATTCAATCCAACGGTCTCATCCTTTGTCAATCCTTAGTGTCCTCAATCTTTTCCAACATTTTTTTCTAATGAGCTGGCTCTGTTCATCAGGTGGTCATAGTATTGGAGTTTCAGTTTCAGCATTATTACCTCTAATGATTATAAATGATTGATTTCCTTTAGGATTGACTAGTTTGATCTCCTTGCGATTCAAAGGCTTCTCAAGAATCTTCTCCAGCACCACAATTCAAAAGCATCAATTCTATGATGCTTAGCCTTCTTTAGGGTACAACTCTCACATCCATACGTGACAAGTGGAAAAACCACAGCTTTGACTATATGGACCTTGTTAGCAAAGTGATATCTCTGTTTTTTGATTGCTATCTAGGTTTGTCATAGTTTTCCTTCCAAGAAGCAAGTGTCTTTTAATTTCATCCTGTAATCATCACTGTCCACAATGGTTCTGGAACTTAGGAAAATTAAGTCTGTCACTGTTTCCATTTATTCCCCATTTTTCTGCCATGAAGTGATGGGATCAGATGCCATGATCTTGGTTTTTTGAATGTTGAGTTTTAAACCAGCTTTTTCATCCTCCCCTTTCACCCTCATCAAGAGTCTCTTTAGTACCTCTTCATTTCTGCCATTAGAGTGGTATCATCTACACATCTGAGGTTGTTGATATTTCTCCCAAAGATCTTGATTCTAGCTTGTGATTCATTCAGCTCAGCATTTTGCATGTATTCTGCATAGAAGTTAAATAAGCTGGGTGATAATATATAGTCTTGTTGTACTTCTTTCCAAATTTTGAACCAGTCAGTTGTTCCATGCCCTATTCTAAATACTGCTGTTAACCCACAAACAGGTTTCTAGGAGACAGTAAGGAAGTCTGGTATCCCACTTCTTCAAGAATTTTCCATAATTTATTGTGATCCACACAGTCAAAGGCTTTAGTATAGTCAGTGAAGCAGATGTTTTGTTTTGGTTTTTTCTGGAATTCCTTTGCTTTCTCCATGATCCAACAAATGTTAGCAATTTGATCTCTGACTCCTCTGCCTTTTCTAAACCCTGCTTTTACATCTGGAAGTTCATGGTTCACATACTTGAAGAGTTTTGAATTTTACCTTGCTAGCATGTGAAATGAGGGCAAATGTATGGTAGTCTGTACATTCTTTGGCATTATTCTTCCTCGGAATTGGAATGAAAACTGACCCTTTCCAGTCCTATGGCCATGGCTAAGTTTTCCAAATTTGCTGACATATTGAGTACAGCACTTTCACAGAATCATCTTTTACTATTTGAAATAGTTCAGCTGGAATTCCATCACCTTCACTAGCTTTGTTTGTATTAATGCTTCCATGGAATGACTTCACATTCCATGATATCTGGCTCTAGATGAGTGACCACACCTTCATGGTTATCCGATTCATTAAGAAGTGTTCCGTACAGTTCTGTGTTTTCTTGCCAACCCTTCTTAATCCCTTGTGCTTTTATTAGTTCCTCATATCTATCTTTTATTGTGTCCATCTTTGTGTGAAATTTTCCCTTGGTTATCTCTAGTTTTCTTGATGAAATCTCTAGTCTTTCCCATTCTATTGTTTTCCTCTATTTCTTTGCATTGTTCACTTAAGAAGACTTTCTTATCTCTCCTTGCTATTCTTGGCAACTTTGCATTCAGTTAGGTATACCATTTTCTTTCTCCCTTGCCTTCTGCTTCTCTTCTTTCTTCAGCTATTTGTAATGTCTCCTCAGACAACCATTTTGCAACCTTGCATTTCTTTTTCTTTGGAATGACTTTGATCATTGACTCCTATACAATGTTATGAACCTCTGTCCCTCATTCTTTAGGCACTCTGTTTACCACATCTAATCCTTTGAATCTATATGTCACCTCCACTTTATAATCATAAGGAATTTGATTCAGGTCATCCTTGAATGGCCTAATAGTTTTTCCTACTTTCTTCAATTTAAGCCTGAATTTTACAATAAAGAGCTCATAATCTGAGCCATAATTGGCTCCAGGTCCTGTTTTTGCTGCCTCTGTGGAGCTTCTCCATCTTCAGCTGCAAATAATATAATCAATTTGATTTTAGTATTGATCATCTGGTGATGTGTATGTGTAGAATCATCTCCTGTGTTGTTGGATGAAGGTGTTTGCTATAGTCAGTGTGTGCTCTTGACAAAACTCTGTTAGCTTTTGCTCTGTTTCATTTTGTATTCTAAGGCCAAACTCCCCTATGATGAAAAGGACAACTATTTTTTGTGTGTTTATTCTAGAAGATCTTATAGGTCTTCAGAGAACTGGTCAACTTCAATTTCTTTAACTTTAGTGATTGGGACATAGACTTGGATTAATGTGATACTGAATGCTTTGCCTTGGAAATGAACCAAGATCATTCTGTCCTTTATGAGACTGTACCCAAGTACTGCACTTCAGACTCTTGTTGACTATGAGGGCTACTCCATTTCTTCTAAGGTATTATAGTATATCCACAGTAGTAGATATACTGTTCATCTCTATTTGCCCATTCCTGTCCATTTTAGTTCACGGATTCTTAATATGTTGATGTTCACTCTTGACATCTCCTGCTAGATCATGTCCAGCTTACCTTGATTTATGGTCCTAACATTCCATGTTCCTATGCAATATTGTTCTTTACACCATCAAACTTTTCTTTCACCACTAGACACATCCACCACTGAGCATTGGTTCTGTTTTGGCCAAGTCCCTTCATTATTTCTGGAGCTATTTCTCTGCTCTTCCCCAGTAACATATTGGACCCTTTACCACCTAGGGGCTTATCTTCCAGGGTCTTATCTTTTTGCCTTTTCATATAGCTCTTGGTGTTCTTAAGGCAAGGATACAGGAGCGGTTTGCCATTCTTTCCTCCATTAAACCAAGTTTTGCCAAAACTCTCTCATATGACCAATTCATCTTTGGTGGCCAATACAGAATATCTCATAGCCCTCATATAATGCCTTGATATATTTTTAATGTTTGTGTCTGTATCTATAGACACCCAGTACCATTTTTCATGTTTTGTTCTTTTCTTTCGGAAGTCTTTTTGTGAAATACTTCCCTGTCAATTCTTCCCTGTCAATGCATGAGGACACATTATTATTTTTCAATTTTAATAAGGTACGAATTTCCATCCCTTTTTGAAAACTTAATAGTTACATTAATGCTCAGACCCACATGTTTCTTTGAAAATATGCTCAAATATTGCTAACATATTAATAAGAAGTGGATAATGTTTTTTTCCTAATATGAATTTTATTAATATTTTAAAGTTTATCTCCAAAATAGCTGTAAAAATTTGCATTGTCTACAGGAACATATTTGAGTTTCCATTGTTCTCTATTCTTATCAAAATTAGATCTTGATAAACTTAAAATTTGTTCAATCCATGATTTAAATATTGTTGCCAGATAAAACTAAGATGTGCCCAATTAAATTATAATATCAGTTCAGTTCAGTTCAGTTGCTCAGTCATGTCTGACTCTTTGCGACCCCGTGAACCTCAGCACACCAGGCCTCCCTGTCCATCACCAATTCCCGGAGTTCACTCAAACTCATGTCCATTGAGTCGGTGATGCCATCCAGCCATCTCATCCTCTGTTGTCCCCTTCTCCTCCTGCCCCCCAATCCCTCCCAGCATCACGATCTTTTCCAATGAGTCAACTCTTCGCATCAGGTGGCCAAAGTATTGGAGTTTCAGCTTCAGCATCAGTCCTTCCAATGAACACCCAGGACTTATCTCCTTCAGGATGGACTGGTTGGATCTCCTTGCAGTCCAAGAGACTCGTAAGAGTCTTCTCCAACACCACAGTTCGAAAGCATCAACTTTTTGGTGCTCAGCTTTCTTCACAGTTCAACTCTTACATTCATACATGACCATGGGAAAAACCATAGCCTTGACCAGATGGACCTTTGTTGGCAAAGTAATGTCTTCTGCTGCAATATCAGATAACTATTATTATTAAAATAGGCTTGTCTCATGCAATAATTGGAGCACATATGCTAACGATATTATTTCCTGTTCTGATATACAAATTTATTTTGCATCCTGCATTTTTATTTGCTCAATCTGGCAGTCTAACAATCTCGCATCTGAATGTTAGCTGCATAAGACCTACATTCACTCTGTCTCTGTTTTTCTCTGCTATATCATTAGAACCCAAGCATATCTTTTACTCTTGGGTAAATGAAATTTTATAACATTTTGAATAAGTGTACTTTTGTTATTCCACTTTATTTGCTAGATAAGAAATAAAATGGTTTATTATATTGATTTGTATCTAGCAACATTACTAAACATGTGACCAAATTAGATGTAAGGCCCCCCTCCCTTGGGGCACTAACTGAACCTAAGCCTCCTTTGACTTTATCAGGGAATTCTTTCCCACTCAGGTTCATGCTGCCAATAATGAAACTGAGTTTGGTATAAGTAAGACAGGCTTTTATTTGAGGTTCACAGAATGGAGAAGCAAAGTTCATGCCCAAAATACACCTTGTCCCTGAAGGGAGTAGAGTAAGAGAATTATAAGAGCTAAAAGGCAGACAGGTAACAGGACTACAGGAAAGGGGGAAAAAAATCATCAGGGACAGTTGAGGCTTGTTTAGTTTTTCACCCTACTATGCACACAGCACAAACTGTGCATCAGCTCAGTTCATTTCAGTCAGTCAGTTGTATCTGACTCTTTGTGACCCCATGAATCGCAGCACGCCAGACCTCCCTGTCCATCACAAACTCCTGGAGTTTACTCAAACTCATGTCCATTGAATTGGTGATGCCATCCAACCATCTCATCCTCTGTCGTCCCCTCCTTCTCCTGCCCCCAATCCCTCCCAGCATCACGGTCTTTTCCAATGAGTCAACTCTTCGCATCAGGTGGCCAAAGTATTGGAGTTTCAGCTTCAGCATCAGTCCTTCCAATGAACACCCAGGACTTATCTCCTTCAGGATGGACTGGTTGGATCTCCTTGCAGTCCAAGGGACTCTCAAGAGTCTTCTCCAACACCACAGTTCAAAAGCATCAATTTTTTGGTGCTCAGCTTTCTTCATAGTCCAACTCTCACATCCATACATGACCACAGGAGAAACCATAGCCTTGACCAGATGGACCTCTGTTGGCAAAGTAATGTCTCTGCTTTTTAATATGCTATCTAGGTTGGTCATAGCTTTCCTTTCAAGGAGTAAGTGTCTTTTAATTTCATGGCTGTAATCACCATCTGCTGTGATTTTGGAGCCCCTAAAATTAAGTCTGCCACTGTTTCCACTGTTTTCCCATCTATTTGCCATGAAGTGGTGGGACCAGATACCATGATCTTAGTTTTCTGAATGTTGAGCTTTAAGCCAACTTTTTCACTCTCTTCTTTCACTTTCATCAAGAGGCTTTTTTAGTTCCTCTTCACTTTCTCTTTCACTTTCATCAAGAGGCTTTTTTAGTTCCTCTTCACTTTCTGCCATAAGGGTGGTGTCATCTGCATATCTGAAGCAGAGTGTAAATTACTTCTTGGTGCAAAGATCTTAGCATAATGAAACATAAATAACTTTCAGACACTTCCAGTTTTCATCTGCACAGCTGAATTTCTGAGGTCATACCAGAGCCAGTTTGAGGTGATTGACCACTATTTGTCTCTCAAGGCATATATCTCTCAAAGTATAGCCACAAATCATTATTTCCAAACATGAGGTACTTTTGAAACCATCAAGTGAATCAGGGCAAGTTTGCTTCAGATCTCAGGGGTTGATACAGAAAAACAGAAGTAAATCAAATCAAAGGAACCATGACCTTTAGCCTATTTGCCTGCCACCTTGGAGCTAACATATTCAGTCTGATTTACTCATAGGCCTTTATAACATACTGTTGATAAAACACAGCTAGAGCATATGGTTAAAAACCGTTTCTGTGCCTGAAGCCTGGGATGAATAGCATGGGTGACAAATTTAGCTAAAAATTCTATTATATTTATCACTAATTGTTCACATATTACTGAAATCATAAAACCAAGTCAACTGATAATATTCCAATGTCTAATAAAGAAAATATAAAACTGCCTCTTTAAGTATGAGCAGTCATTTCAATTTTATCATAAAAGAACTATTTTTTCATATGATGTGTAGTCTTACAGGTTTTTAAAACTTATTTGTGTTGTAATACAAAACAAAAATTTAATTTATTTTCAAAACCATTTGAGAGTTTGAAGTATCACTCTACTCTAAAAATTTAGCAGTTTCCTTAAAATTAAGAACATTATTCTATACAACCAAATAAAATTGCCCAAATCTTGAAATTTGTTTTGATGCATGAGGATTAGATTATAGTCTGCATCAATATGTATTTAAATGTTGCCACACATCTCAATAATGCCTTTAATATAGCAAAATAATCAAAGTCAAATAATGAAATCTCCCTTCTTTGACTTACCTCTTCAGCGTTCTTCACTTAGGAAAAGTTTTTGGGGTTTTCTTTGTGATTTGTGACATGCATTTTTTAATTTTTAATTTTTTAATTGTGGTAAAATGTGCAAAACATGAAATGAACATATTAAACATTTTAGGTGTATACTTCAGCAGCATTAAGCACATTTACATCATTGTGAAGTAAATCTCCATAATACTTTTCATCATATAAAATTGAAACTCTATACTCATTGAACAATAACTCACCATTTATCCCCCAGACTCTGACAAGAAACATTCCACTTTTTGCCCTATGAATTTGATTATTCTTGGAAGCTCATAAAATTAAAGTCAGACAGTATTTACCTTTTCTGACTTGCTTATTAAATTTTGAATAATGTCCTCAAAGTTTATCCATGAGGTAACATTCTACTGATGATGGATGTTTACTTAGAATTACTTTTTAAATATTACAAGCAAATCTGCTGTGAATACAGGTTTACAAATACCTTTTCAAGTCTTTGCTTTTAATTATTTTGTGTATATACCCTGAAGTACAGTTGTTAGGTTGCATGGTATCTTTTTTTTTTCCCAATTTGAGGATGAACCATATGTTTACTCATATTTGCTGCAAAATTATACATACATTGACACAATGTAAAAAGTTTTCCATTTCACCAAATTCTGGCCAATATTTTTTTGTTGGTTTGTTTTTGTTTGTTCTTTGATAATCACTTTCCTAATAGGTGTGACATGGAATCTCATTGTGGCTTTGATTTGAATTTTCCTAATGACTAGTATGTTGGGTATCTTTTCACTGACTTATTGATCATTTGTATATTCTCTTTGGAGAAACATCCATTCACATCCTTTGCCGAATTTTATCAGTTTACTGAGTTGTAGAGTTTTTAAACTACATTCTGGATATTACCAAATGTCCATATCAAATATATGGTTTATAAATATTCTTTTTTATTTCATATGTAGAGCTTTCACAATGTTGATTGTGTCTTTTGGTGCACAGGAGTTTTAATTTTTTGATGGAGTTCAATTTACCTATTTTTATTTTGTTGAATCTTTTTTTTTTTACAAATTATCAAATAATGTGTGACCCAGTGAAACACCAGACACTCCAGCCTCTGATCCCAGGTCTCTCTCTCTCTCTACCAACAAGCCCACTGTTTGACCCTCTGACATGCAATGTAACATATGAAAGAGAGCCTGTCTTTGTATAATTAAAGTCAAGGGACTGAATTCTCTGTGGAGGTAAAAGATTTAAGGTCCATGATACCATATGATGGCCCAGTCTTTGAAAAGGTGGCTTCTTTGGACCATCTGAGTAGCTGTTGCTAAATGTTTCTAGAAGAGGAAGAAGGAAAGCCTGCAATAGAATCAGAGTCAGAGAGTGATTATTACTTTCCAGTTCAGAGATTTTAGGATTTATTAGGTGACTCACTACCTGTAAGTATAAATATAAAATAAACTCTTTTCTGAGACTCTTGTTACCTTCCATATTGATCTTAAATGCTTTCCATGAAAAAATAAAGTGGCAAATGTGTGTGAAAAAAATCTTGACACTCAATAGATTATACAAATACAAACTTTTCTCATCCTGATTATTAAAATTTGATGTATATTTCTATGTTTAGCATATGGTATACAGTTTTATACAATATCATAGAAGTATTATCATTTCCCTTCTCATCCTTATCTTTCCTTCTCCTTTATACTAAAAATAAGAGAGAAGAGAAAACAGAGAATTGCTCTCCTTAATTACCTTTTATTCATTAGACATATTTATTGGATATTTATAATATGATATACATATATATCTTCCAACTGATTATTTATGAAATAATCATAAACCGTGCAATTTCAATATACTGCTTTGAAAGAGACTCATGAATGTTTAAATATGAAAAATGCCCTAGAAACCGCATAATACAACTTTTCAGTTTACAAATTATTGGAGAAAGTGATGTGAAACAGAAGAGAAACCCATTTCCTTGTTTATGTTTCAAATACCTCACAAAATATACCAGTTAGTAAAATTCTTGGAATTGGTGCATCAAAGCAAAGAAAAGAAGAATTCAATGAAGTTTGACTTGTGAAACTGTACAGTCTGTGAGGCTTCCCTGGGGTCTCAGTAAAGAATCTGCCTGCAATGTGGGAGACCTGGCTTCTATCCCTGGGTCAAGAAGATCCCCTAAAGAAGAGAATGCCTTGCCTAGAGATTTCCATGGACAGAAGAGCCTGGTGGGTTACAGCCCATGGTGTCCCAGAGTTGGACATGACTGAGCGCTATCACTTACACTTTTCACAGTCTGTGAAACTCTTGTAAGATGTGGGAATATGGAATATTTTGAAGTGCATGAATGGAAATCTTCAGTTTGGTGATATCATAAAGTCTAGAGAAAGCTTGACCCCAGTATAGTAGTGCATTATTCCAGAGCCCTATGCTATCAGGGTCCATGACTTATGCTGTCTTTTCTTCTTCCATATCCATTAATATTTCAGAGTATCTAATCATCTAAGACTTTGAGCCCTCAATCTTGTTTTTCCCTTTTCCTTTATTTTATCAGCTCTATTTTTTTAACCATTCATTTCCTCATATGCCTCTAAAAGTCTTCCATACATTTAATTTTTCTCTCATTAAGTCACTCCTTTTCTTTAAAGTGTGTGTGTGTGTTTCATCTCTCTGGGTCTTATTCTTCAATTTCCATTAGCAATCGGCATGAAAGAATATAGAAGTAGGAAAAGTATGGAAGTATCTTGGATGTCAGAATTTTGCAATTTCATATTTAATTTTAACACTGAATCCAAATTTTAAATTAAGAGAATAAAGAAAGAAGCTGGCAGTTCTTTATGTTGACTACCTTGGGAATAAGACTATTTATTTATTTATAGAGTTGTTAAAATTTTGATATATATTTTGTTGTAGAAAATTTGGATTCTCTCAACACATAGTCATCATTAAAATAGGTGAAAGTACCTAACACACACTTGCTATACAAAGAAAGAAATTTGTGACCTAAGGAATTATTCCCCAGTTGGCAATATTCAGCATATCTGATTCCATAAGGCTATCTTCTATGCTTAAATGTTAGAACAGGGAATTATGCTTTTTTTTTTTTTTTTTTTTGAATACTGACATAGCATTTTAATTCCATTAAAATAAATAAAGCCATGGCATTTTTGTGCACTGTTAACAGCAAAAGTATCTCTGAGGATATTTCTACTGCCCAGCTTCTCTGTCCATGGGTTTTCCTAGGCAAGAATACTGGAGTGGGTTGCTATTTCCTTCTCCAGGAGAATCTTCCCTACCCAGGAATTGAACTCCAGTGTGCTTCATTGCAGGCAGATTCTTTACCAATTGAGCCACTAGGGAAGCCCCTTAAGTATAATTAACAAAAATCAATTTTGAATATCGATACATAAATAGGATATTTGTTAGGGAAAATTTTTGCAGCAAAAATATTTTTAAGAAATGTTCCCATCCTACATAAAATGTTGTAGAGGCATAAGTCTTATATCATTAAAAATAATTTATATGACTGTTCTCAGGAACCTGCTATATCCTTGGAAATACACATTATTTGGTTTGATGTACACAGGGCTGCAGTCCATGGGGTCTCAAAGAGTCAGACACGAATGAGGAACTGAGCACTTGTGCACAATAGTCAATTAGGCTGTAGATTTTAAATAGAAAAAGCTCGATGTATCTCCATTTTTCATTGAAGTGTTAGAGAAAAAAGTAGATAATTGGGTTTCTTTACAATTTAATCAAATTCTATATATTTGAAAAACACTGCTTGTTTAGAATTTTTTTTAATGGAATGAAAGATAAACGCTTTACACAAAGATAAACATTCACCACGGAAAACAATCTAGGGCCAGTGGATCAGTGGATATTCAATATCAAAAAGTATGATATGAAAGAGATGAAACCTAGATTTTTTTAAAAGCTGAATTAAAAGTAAGATGATGAGAAATTAAGGAAAAATAGATTACTTTATATCAACGGGAAATAAAAGCATAATGGGAGTTTTGATGAATTAAGAAGTCTCCGAGTCTTAGTCTGAGATGGAAAAGTTAAAATGTACATTACTAAGCCTTTCTCTGAATTAGATATATAGATTCCCCTTTAAGGATAATAATATTGATCTGAACTTCCCAGAAGGCACAGTGGTAAAGAATCTGCCTCCCAGTGCAGGAGGTGTAAGATATGCTGGTTCAATTGCTGCATCAGGAAGATCCCCCTAGAGTAGGAAATGGCAACAACGTGAAATGGCAACCACTGCAGTATTCTTGTCTGGAAAATTCCATGGACAGGGGAGCCTGGTGGGCTACAGTCCTTGGAGTCGCAAAAAATCAGGCAGGACTAAGCAACTGAGCACAATATTGTTCCAATGCAATGTTTCACTGGGCTGGTACCATACACATGAAGTGGGTAAGATGGTAGAAAGAATCAAGAGAAGAGGAATTTTGTAGTGAGGAGAGCACAGAGTGGAGACATGTTAAGACAAAGAATACAACTGTCAATAGAGAATACTATGTGATCAAGGATATTTCATAAAATTTAGCAACAGATATTTGTAATTATTTTTCTCCTAGATTCTCTATTGACTGTGTACCTTTGAGTAAGTCAATAATATACATTTTTCTTTTCTGGGAAATAGGGAAAATAGTTATTGAATTTGTTATTTGGTAAGTTGGGCTGAAAAAATGACTAGAAAGCAATGGACCAAATCACATAACTTATTGTGACCAAAGAAAAGGTAACTGAAAGTTGGTGAAAAGTTCTTATACATGCTTACAATACAGTGTGCACCTGAGTACATTGACCTGATATGCATTTGAAAACTAGTAAGCAAGTTTCTACCCATTCTGGATCTTGCAGATAACGCAAATTATCCAGGATGGTTTGGAGAAACCAGACCCTCAACTTGGACTTCATCCTGTTAGGAATCTTTGATCACAGACCCACACACATCTTCCTCTTCTCTCTGGTCTTGGGCATCTTCACAGTGGCCTTCATGGGAAACACTCTCATGGTTCTCCTTATCTACCTGGACACCCAGCTCCACACACCTATGTATTTTCTCCTTAGTCAATTGTCCCTCATGGACCTCATGCTGATCTCTACTACTGTACCCAAGATGGCCTTCAACTACTTGTCTGGCAGGAAATCCATCTCTCTAGCAGGTTGTGGAATCCAAATATTCTTCTATGTTTCCCTACTTGGAGCTGAATGCTTCCTGCTGGCTGTCATGGCCTATGATCGCTATGTGGCTATATGCCACCCGCTTCGATATACCATCCTGATGAATCAGAAACGCTGTGTCTTCATGACTGTTGCTTCCTGGATCTTAGGCTCTCTTGATGGGATCATTGTGCTTGTAGCAGCCCTCTCATTCCCTTATTGTAGCTCCCTGGAAATTCATCACTTTTTCTGTGATGTTGCTGCCCTTTTACCTCTATCTTGCACAGACACTTCTGCATTTGAAAAATTGCTTTTTATCTGTTGTGTGGTGATGCTAGTTTTACCAGTCTCTGTGATTATTGGTTCCTATTCACGAGTCCTTCAAGCTGTCATCAGCATGGATTCCAAGGAGAGTCGCCGCAAAGCCTTCACCATCTGCTCCTCACACCTGTCTGTGGTTGGACTCTACTATGGAGCTGCCATGTTTATGTACATGAGACCAGCTTCTAATCACACACCGGACCAGGACAAGGTGGTATCAGCCTTTTATACCATCCTCACCCCCATGCTGAACCCTCTCATCTACAGTCTTCGAAACAAAGAGGTATCTAAAGGATTCCAGAAAATGTTGAGGAAAGGAAAATTAATTTTATACAGCATCTTTGAATGCCCACTGTAATCAATACTCCTTCCCGGAAACTTGAGTCCCGTGCATCATCTTATTCTGGTATATTATTCTCCCACTTTTATTTCCAATTTAAAACACCTTCATTTATAGTTTATATAAACATCACAGGTAAAAAAAAGACAGTTTAGATAACAGCATAGGCTGCTTCACCTCTGTGAATTTCTTTTATACCACTAGATGTTAGACATGAGTATCTGATTTTAGGATGCCTGTCTTTTAATTCAGGTATAAGTCTATGATTTTGCTTTATCCAAGAAAAAAGGTTGGGGTCGAACCACTTAAATCTCTATTTAACAATTACTTATCTTAAATGAACTTGGTCTTCATTTTAGCCCTACTTGAACCCATGTTTTGACTTTTATTCCTGACTCTTCCCTACTTAATTCCAAAGAATTTAGAAACTGATAGCGAATGTTGACAATTCTGTCAAATAAATCATATGTCTAGATAAGCTAACAAAAACTTATACATGTTTTTTTGCCTTTAAATAAGAAGTGAATATTTTAATGAGTCCACATAAAATATCTATTTGTTTAAGCCACACAACCTTCATCTTTATTGTAATTGACTTTATTCATCACTAAACCTTATATTGATAACTACAATCTATTTGAAGATATTAGAAAACTAGCAAACAGTTTCTAGAATTGCTAATCAGGATTTTCTACACATCTGTAAAAAAATATTTCCCATAAATTATGTCACAAAACTGGAATTTTTTTTCTTAGAGGAAATTTATGGTCTCTGAATGCCCATGACAGCTGTTTTAATGTTCTGTTGAGTACCCACACGTTGATGCAACCAAAGAGCCATTAATTCTCTGCAATTTGCAAATATAAATAATCTACATATTTAAAAACAATCCTTGCATGTTTCATGAGATTAACTTGATTTATGTATATATAACTGTAATCCAATCTTTATTATGCAATTTATTATTGCAAATAAATTGCATTTATTATAAATGTTTTTTTTTTAACTAAAATGACTTTATACTTAAATAACATATTCCATGGGTAGTAATATGCTGCATCTCTTTTTAGAAAAATGACAATTTTTTAGATATGTAGAAAATTCTTTTAAAAAAAGATATTTTAAGGAATTTTTTAAAATAAAATTCATATACAATGAAATCCAACACTTTAAGTACAGAATTCAGTTATTTTTCAGTAGATTCACAGATATGTGCAAGCATTATCTTTAACTAATTCCGAAAGAACCCCCAAAGTATGCTCATACCAATTATACCCACTAGCATTCATTCATCATTCCTTTCTCCCCCAGCTACAGGCAATCATTATGCTTTGTCTCTGTGGCTTTTGCCTATTTAGGATGTAGCATATAAATAAAATCTGCAAATGTGGTATTATTTCATGACTAGTTTCTCTCACTTACCATAATATTTTCAAGGTTCATGTTGAAGTACACATCAGTTCTTCATTACTTTATGTGAATGAGCATTATTCCACTTAAGGTTATACCACACTTTGCTTATCCAATCAACTATTGATAGACATTTCAGAACTTCACTCATTATCCAGTGGTTTAGACTCCACACTTCCAGCTCAGGGGGACATGGGTGCAATTCCTGGTCTGAGACCTAAGATCTCATATACTGCATGGCACAGCCGGAAAACAAAACTTAAGGGAAAAAAAAAAAAAAATGTTTGGGATGTTTTTACTTTGACTATAATGAATACTACTATTATTAACACTCACATATACATTTTTGAGTGGACATGTTTCCAGTAAGTAGAATTATTCAGCCATATTTTTAACTCTGCAGAAATGCCAAACTGTTTTCCATGATGGCTACAAAATTTTGCATTTCCACCATCAATGTAGGGAGCTTTCAATCCCCCCACATTCTTGTCAACTCATTACTTTCCACTTTTTAAAGATCATAGTCATTCTAGTATGTCTAAAGTGGTATTTCATTGTTTTTTGATTTGCATTTCCCAAATGACTAATCATATTGAACATCTTTTCATGTCTTTATTGTCATTTGAATATCTTCTTTGAATAAATATCTATGTAGTTCCTTTGACCATCTAAAATTGAAGGAGCCCTCAGGCCTAGAAAAGAAGATTAAGAAAAAAAAAGAAAGAAAGAAAACAAGACTTCAAAGTCCTTCTCCCTCAGGCCTGGAAAAAGAAGGGCCCTTGCTGAACCACCTGACTTCAGGGATAACAAAACTGAACTTTAACCCCACCCCAATACTCTGGGCAGATTGCATCACTTTCCATCCCCTGCCTGGACCTTTCCACCCCCTGCTCAACTGCAATTGCCATCTCAGCTAAAGATTACACAAAATGCCCACCTGACTAAAAACCTGCCTTATTGCTTCTGCAAACCTTCCCTTAAATATGAAGCCTCCCTGAGATCCCTCGCATACTCAGCCTGGTCGTTAGACCAACTGCCACCCCTCCTTGCCTGAATAAAAGATAACCTGTCTCCGTTGAGGTTGTCTTTCTTTCTTCTTTGTCTTGTCTCGAACTATTCCTTACAAAATTGGGTTATAAATGTATTTTTGTTGTTGAGTTTTTACGCTTTTTTATATTCTGGATAATAGACTCTTATCAGATATATTTTGCAAATATTTTCCCTTTCAATGTATTGTGCTTTCACTCTGTTAATAACATCCTTTGAATTAGAATTTATAAATTTGTTTTATTTTGATGTAGTCCAAATTATTTAACATTTTAATGCTTAAGGGTTTTGCATAATTTCTGGAAAATCATTGTTTAATACAAAGTCAAAAGATTAATATTTCCCTCTTGAGTTTTAAAGTTTTAGTTCTTATATCTATGTCATTGGTAACTTTGAGGTAATTTTTTGTGTATGGTGTGAGACAGGGTCAATTTTATTATTTCGCTTTGCTATATCCAGTTGTCACAGCACCATTTATTGAAGAGACATTGCTTTCTCCATTATTTTTATTTTTTAGGACGTCTGTGGAAAATCAGTTGACCATAGATGGATACAATTACTCCTGAACTCTTAATTCTATTTCATGCATCTACATATTTATTCTTTTGTTATTGCTGTACTGCCTTGATTACCATAGTTTCAACGTAAATGAAAACTCAGAAAGTGTTGTTAGGTAGTTAGAATAGGAAAAAGGAGTCCACAATGATATGGCTAAAAGATAAGGAAGGGAAAAACCCATGAAAACAGAAAAAAGGAAGGTATGAGGACCGCAGTGAGGACCTCAGGCAGGACAAACAGCACTCCTGGCCAGCCCAATTAGCATAGGCCAGGCCCAGTGAGAGGAAAAAACATATAAAAAGAGAAGCCAAAGTGCCGGGAGTCTCTCTCCCGTGAGCGCACTCTTTCTCCCTCTCTCTCCTCTTCGCGTCTTTTGGGTTGGCATGCCCTCACGCCTCAAGAATTATTTTCCTTTATTTTCTAAATAAAACTGAGCTGTAACACGTGGCCGTAACACTGTCCGAGAGCTGTGACGTGCCAAGGGCTTTAATGTCTGTCGCTTCAAATTTTTCTTGTGATGAGACAAAACAGAGGAAACAGAGACACTCCCCTTACAATGTGAATTCTCTTTGTTCTTAGTAAAACTTGCTTAAGATACTCTAGGTATCTTGAAATACCATGTAAAATTTAGGATTAGCTTGACAATTCTGAAAAAGAGAAGCTGGAATATTTTATAGAGATGGTATTGCATCTATAAATCAATTTGGGTGATGTTTCCAATTTAGCAGTAATAAATCCTCTAGCTGATTAACACAGAATATCTTTGAATTTCTTTCTCTTAGTGTTTCTTTTTTCTCAAAATTTTGCAAGTGTAAAAATCTGTTATTTTGTTAAATTTATTAGTAAATATATTATTCTTTTCGATGATATGACATATGGACTGTTTGCTTAATTTTATTTTCTTATTATTCATAGCTAGTGTCACTCTATTACTTTTTTGACATTGAGAAAACTGTGCATCTTTTAAAACATTTTTCCTCTATTTGATTATTTCTTACTTTCTTTCAATGGCTTTTCTATATTTTAGTGTTCATCTTTACAGAGATGATCTCATTTTGTTTATATAACTTGATATTGACTTTTCATTGTTTACTTCCAAATGTATGTTTTTACTGTTTGTGTCTTTGGAATCACCAGACAAGCTCTCCTAGGGACTCTGTACTTAGGATATCGTGGATTATCATGCTCTTTTTTTGCAGACACATTTATGATTCTTCTGAAAGATATACTTTGAGTCATGATCCTCCAAGAAATCCAGAACCATTTAGTTCATTCCCATCTCAAACTTTGCCTAATTTAATTTCATTGCCTATGGCTTCCCAGGCGGTGCCAGTGGTAGAGAACCTGCCTACCAATGCTGACTGAAGTGACTTAGGATATACACATAAAACAAATATTAGACTTAAGTATTTCTTTCTCTCCCTGGATATTGTATAGTCTGGCAAAAACACTGCAGTCAGAGATTTGTCTTCACAACTCAGCCTTCTCACTAGATATGCATGGGCAAATTAGCATACTCTCTCTGCTTCGTTTTTATGTCTGTTAAATGGGGTGAAAATTATAATAATGGGAAAATGGTGAGAATTATATGAGTGTATATTTTTGAAACACTCAGAACAGTCTCATGCAGATTAGTACTTTGCAAGAATCAGAGTTTTAAAATCATTATGAGACCTAAAATGTATTGATGTTTACGATTTTTAAGTGTGTACATTCATACACACAGACAGATATTCACCTATACTAAGTAAGCTGTGCTGTGTGCTGTGCTGTGTCGTGTCAAACTCTTTGCAACCCTATGGACTGTACCCTGCCGTGACTACATGAGAATTGGAAATATATATGAAAAATATGAAATTATGTTTCTACCATTTTGCTTTCACAAGGGATAAAGTAATGATTTTAAAGCAATTTACTGAAGAAGAAATCTGAAAGACTAATAAACAGCTACTAATAAATAGACAGCTACTCAAATCAGTAATGAAAATTCATATAATTATGAGAAACCATTTCTTACAAATAGGTTTACAAAGTATTTTTTTTTTAATTAAGCAATAGAAAATGATTTTTGAGGTTGTGATGAAAGAAAATGCTATTTCTGTTTATGTAGCTAATGAGAATGTAAAATAGTTCAAGCATTCTTGCATGTGAATGGGCAGTATTTTTGAAAATTCATACATTTCCCTTCTAAGGAACTTATTCCTATCCTACATGACTCTTGAGCAGAAACATCATTAACAAGATGGAGAATGACTTAAAAATTGAAGTTAATATTAAAAGAGTGATAGATTCATGGAGAGATAGTAGTTCAGAATTGGGCATGAAAATAAGATGAAAGAAGAATATCATAAAATTTATAATTAACAAGCATTTGTTAGGATCTGGTATTCAAAAAAAATATTGAGTGAAGATATATAGATGCAGCAATCATAATATTAATGAAAGAGTAAGAGAACAAACCTGAAAATCTTAAGGAGTTAAATTATTTCATGGAGGAAAAATTAACTAATTATATAGTATCTGGAGACAGTGACAAGAAAACCAGTACTAGAATCAAGAAAAGCTAACCAAAAATGTCAAGTTTTCAAAAAAGGAATAAATTAAAATAATATTGACATCTCTAGTATAGGAATCTCATGTCAAATGACTCCAAATCTGAAGTCAGTTCACTCCACTTGTGAATCATCAATTCAAAAATAAATAGTGAATTTTAATAGCTTTACTTAGAGATAATAAAGCTTACAGTTCAATGAGTATTTACTCATTTTAAAATGAGAAACCCAAATGCTTTTCTGGAACTTATATAGTTAATAATGAAATAATTAGAAATTATGAAAGATTGTTTTAAAGGTGTGAATATAGTCATTAATATGTGAATCAGTCAGAAAACACAGGTGATAAGAATTAAGGAATTTATATTATTAATCTAGAAAGTGACAAACTTTTATATTGATATTAAATATTAATAAGATTCACACTTTAAAGACATAAAACTGTTTTTATATGAGACCTTAGGAGGAAAAATGAGTGATCACATATATAACTGTAATTAAAGACAAGGGACTGGATAACCTGGAGGGATTGCAAAGAAATCTCAGATGACTTAGCAAAATTTTATTAAGTAGGTTTTCTCTAGAAATTTAAGCATCTTTATCTAGCAAGTAGTACCATGTCTTCTTAGGAACACTTGGAAGTGATAGCTTATGATGAGTGGTGTTGGATTCGTGATCTCCAAAGAAGAAGATTTAACTTTGGGACCAAGGTCCAGGCTTGATCACTCGAGAGCTTTTGTATAGCAGAGTTTTATTAAGGTATAAAAAAGGGACAGAGAAAACTTATGACATAGACGTTAGAAGGGGGATGGAGAGTGCTCCCCTGCTAGTCTTTAGCAAGCTGCTTTATGTCTGTTAGAAAGTTATTAATCAGATAAGAGAGACACCTCAAGGCTGACAGCGTTTCACCAGGCCCCTCTCCCACAACATGCATTTTTGAGAGAGGATGGCACAAGGTGTGTCACACCCCAGTCATAAAACAATTGATATGAATACTGGTTTGTTGAGCTATTATCAGCCCAAGGTTTGAGAAAAGAAAAAAAAAGCTAGTCTTAGGTGGAACCAAAGAAAGGCAAATTCCAATGCAAATACATAGTTTCATTAACATAGCTTAAGAAAAACATTTCCACAGAGAAACCTCCTTTAATTTTGTATGGAGAAGGAAAAAAAAAAAAAATCTGGAACTAGTAGTTTGTTTCCTCCTGCCGCTTAAGGGAGAGAGAAAAATTGTCTGACACTTGCAGCCTATTTCCTCAGTTTGGAGACTGGCCTTCCTGCCTGTTACCTCTCACAAGGTAAGTCTGAGGGAGGTGATAAGTATTTCAAAATATCTCAGTTTTTCTGGAATACAGCAGGATGGAACTACTTTTTTTTTTTTTTTTTCATTTATTTTTATTAGTTAGAGGCTAATTACTTTACAATATTGTAGTGGCTTTTGTCATACATTGACATGAATCAGCCATGGATTTACATGTATTCCCCATCCCGATCCCCCCTCCCACCTCCCTCTCCACCTGATTCTTCTGGGTCTTCCCAGGCACCAGGCCCAAGCACTTGTCTCATGCATCCAGCCTGGGCTGGTCATCTGTTTCACCCTAAATAATATACATGTTTTGATGCTGTTCTCTCGAAACATCCCACCCTCACCTTCTCCCACAGAGTCCAAAATTCTGTTCTGTACATCTGTGTCTCTTTTTCTGTTTGCATATAGGGTTATCGTTACCATCTTTCTAGATTCTATATATATGCGTTAGTATACTGTATTGGTCTTTATCTTTCTGGCTTACTTCACTTTGTATAATGGAGCTACATTTTATTCAAAAGCTATATATTAGAGTAAGCTAAGATGATTACTTTTGATAGACATTAGCATTGCAGGAAGGGGGACTCCTTTCAGGGCTCGAAACTGGGCTCTTGTCTAACACTCAGAAATTAATTGTCCAAGGAGACACATGAGCTATCAAAGCAAGAGATTTTATTGGGAAAGGCTCCTGAGCAGAGAGCAGTAGAATAAGGGAACCCAGAAGAACAGTCTCGGGTTTTATGGTGATGGGATTAGTTTCCAAGTTGTCTTTAGCCAATCATTCTGACTCAGAGTCCTTCCTGTTGGTGCACACCTTGTTCAGCCAAGTGGAATGCCAGCAAGAAGGATTCTGGGAGGTAGTCTGACATGTGGTGTCTCCTTTAGGTTCTTCTGGTTGGTAGTGGCTTATTAGTTCCATGTTCCTTACCAGGACCTCCTGTCCTAAAACAACTCATGCAGATGGTTTCTATGGTGCCTGGCCAGGGTGGGCAGTTTCAGTCAGCCCTAACATTAGTACAAAAGTCATAAAATAATGGATAATTATGCTGTGCTTTAAATCAGATTTTCTGTCAAATAAAATGCACAATTTTAGTTCATTTGGCAGAACATATGGAAAAAAAATTTTTTTTCCAAAGCCAAAAATCAAACTATCAGTTACTGCTCTGCATCACACCCAGAGGAGAGAAAACTCATGCAAAGACATAGAAAGGAAGCCAATGCCTTCAAAAATGAAGTAGGAGATAAGAGAAGAGGAAATATATATATATATATGTGTGTGTGTGTGTGTGTGTGTATACATCTATATATATATATAGATGTATAAACAGACATTTAAAAATACACTACTGTGAAGCCAAAGAATCCCCTGATTGAATCTGGCTAAGGAAATTGAAAAGATAGAATAGTCTAAAGTATGAGTAATCTCTCTTCCTTCCTATAGTATTTATTTATTTAAAAATACTTATATAGTTATGGGTATTAAACATATAGTTTATAAGTTTAAACTTATAAATACTTATATAGTTATGGGTATTAAAATATACATATATTTTAAAACCATATCCCAGGTAATATCCATACTTTGTAAACATGATCTCATTTAGCCTTAATAACACCCTACAATATAGGTATAAAAAATGTCAAATTTTACAGAGTAGAAAATAAAGCTTAGAAAAATTAACTAAGATCATGCAGATAAAATGATTTGTTCCAGGTGTTTGAATTGTGCTATTGCACTCTAGTCTGCTTTTCCAGAAAAATGACCTGTACCAGGATACTTCATGGATACACCTTATCTTAATAGATGTAGTTAGTAATGGTCATATTGGTGAGAAATTTTGTCTAGTACAATTCACTATTATAAGCAACATGCACTATTAGATAAACTTCTTTTTAACAGTTTCTCAATCCCTTCTCTTCACCTGGTATTTGATTAATCCTATCTCATTTCTAAACATACATGCTTCCTTCCACACTCTGGTAGAAAAAATTTTTATTAATATAGAGTGGTATGCTAAATTCCATAGAAAAACATAACAGAAAACCTCATTGACTTCCCAGCAATTCATGAGTCTTCAGATGGTTCATAATGACTCTTGACTTCTGAAGGGATAATCCACACTACATATCTGAGTCAGCTGGTTGCTGAAATTAGATTATATGCCTTTTGAGAAATCACCTGTATTTTAATTATGGAACAAATATGCCTGTTACCTATGTGGTTTCTTTATCCAAATCACTCAAGCTAAAAATAAGATTAATATCTCTTATCTACAAATTTAAAAAAAAAATTATTCTCTGAGAAATAAATTTTCCTATATGTGCTGTGTTAAGATGCTTCAGTCATGTCCAACTCTTTGTGACTTCATAGACTGTAACCTGCCAGGCTTCTCCATCCTTGGGATTCCCTTGTCTAAAAATTCAAAAAAATGATACTCAGAGAAATAAATTTCCTATATATATATATATTATTGTGATGGTGATCTAGGCTAAAAGTCCTTGCTATTTCCATAGCAAAATAATGGAGATTTCTCACATGTTGTATTCTCCACAGTGAATATATTCATCATGATATGGGAGAATCATACATTCAACTCTAACTTCATCTTGCTGGGAATCTTTGATCACAGTCCCACCCACATCTTCCTCTTCTCTCTGGTCTTGGGCATCTTCACAGTGGCCTTCATGGGAAACACTATCATGGTTCTCCTCATCTACCTGGATACTCAGCTCCACACTCCCATGTACTTGCTCCTCAGCCAACTATCCCTCATGGACCTCATGCTTATTTGTACCACTGTACCCAAGATGACTTTCAACTACTTGTCTGGAAAGAAGTCCATCTCTCTGGCTGGGTGTGGAACCCAGATATTCTTATATGTGTCTCTGCTTGGAGCTGAATGCTTCCTGTTGGCTGCAATGGCCTATGATCGGTATGTTGCCATTTGTCACCCATTACGATACTCAATCCTCATGAGCCAGAAAATCTGTTGTCTCATGGCTGTTTCTTCTTGGGTTGTTGGTTCTTCTGATGGCATAATTATTATTGCAGTTGCATTGTCCTTCCCATATTGTGGTTCCCGGGAAATACCCCACTTCTTCTGTGATGTCCCTGCCCTTCTCACTCTCTCATGCACTAGCACATTGTTATTTGAAAGGTTAATGTTTATTTGCTGTGTAATTATGCTTCTTTTCCCTGTAGCAGTCATTATTGCTTCCTATGTCCATGTTATTATGGCTATCATTCACATGGGATCTGGAGAGGGTCGCCGCAAAGCTTTTGCTACCTGTTCTTCCCACCTCATGGTGGTGGGAATGTATTATGGAGCCGCCATGTTCATATATATGCGGCCTGTGTCTGATCGATCCCCTACCCAGGACAAGATGGTATCAGCCTTCTACACCATCCTCACTCCCATGCTGAATCCCCTCATCTACAGCCTCCGAAACAAGGAAGTGGCCAGAGCATTCATGAAGGTGTTAGGAAAGGGCAAATCTGGAGAACAAATTGCCTAATTAACTTTTTTTTGCAGTTTTGTTTTATGCTTAAATTTATTTATTTAACCAATGTAATTTAGCACTCAATATTTACCCATCTTTTTACCAAAAAATTTATAAACAAACAGACAAGCTTTCAGTTCAGTCAGTTCTGTTCAGTCGCTCAGTCGTGTCTGACTCTTTGTGGCCCCATGAATCGCAGCACACCAGGCCTCCCTGTCCATCACAAACTCCTGGAGTTTACTCAAACTCATGTTCATCGAGTCGGTGATGCCATCCAGCCATCTCATCCTCTGTCATCCCCTTCTCCTTCTGCCCTGAATTCCTCCCAACATCAGGGTCTTTTCCAATGAGTCAACTCTTTGCATGAGGTGCCAAAGTATTGGAATTTCAGCTTCAGCATCAGTCCTTCCAATGAACACCCAGGACTGATCTCCTTTAGGATGGAGTGGTTGGATCTTCTTGCAGTCCAAGGGACTCTCAAGAGTCTTCTCCAACACCACAGTTCAAAAGCATCAATTTTTAGGCGCTCAGCTATCTTCACAGTCCAACTCTCACATCCATACATGACCACTGGAAAAACCATAGCTTTGACTAGATGGACCTTTGTTGGCAGCGTAATGTCTCTACTTTTTAATATGCTGTCTAGGTTGGTCATAACTTTCTTTCCATGGAGTAAGTGTCTTTTATTCATTGCTGCAATCACCACCTGCAGTGATTTTGGAGCCCCAAAATATAAAGTCTGACACTGTTTCCACTGTTTTCCCATCTATTTGCCATGAAGTGATGGGACCAGATGCCATGATCTTAGTTTTCTGAATGTTGAGCTTTAAGCCAACTTTTTCACTCTCCTCTTTCACTTTCATCAAGAAGCTTTTTAGTTCCTCTTCACTTTCTGCCATAAGGGTGTTGTCATCTGCATATCTGAGGTTATTGATATTTGTCCTGGCAATCTTGATTCCAGCTTGTGCTTCCTCCAGCCCAGCATTTCAAAAAAAAACAAAAAAAATTCCATGCTTGTTTGTTCCAATATGATATTTCTTTCATTATAGAAAATTCAAAGAATGACCATAAGTAAATATATACTACAAGCTAATATCCACAACTGTATACTTATTTTATAAGATACCACTTAAGAAATTAGAGGTATTTACCCAACATGAAATTGCCTTGTAATTCCATAATTAAATAGAACACTGATAAATGTTTTGTGTTTTTTTTTTTTCTTTTTATAACATATTACAGCTTTGTTTTTATCAAACCAAAGAATTTCCCTGAATCCAAATAGGTACCTTGGATTAATTGATTTGTTAAATTGAATGACTAAGTTAATTATTTGCAAGTTTAAATATGTATTTATAAGATTATTATAAAATTAGCACACTTTAATGAGAAAGAGGTAAAAAGGAATTGATTCATGATTAGGTTTATTAAGCCTATCTTATAATGGACCCCCCCTTCAGGATTTTGGAGAATTGTGGACCTTCCATTTCTTTTCCTTTTTTAACCAGCATTAGCCTAATATATGGGAAATTGAAATGTGAATATGAATCCTTGACGCCTGGATATTTTTATACTTAGATATCTTAATCCTTATATGTGTTGGGCACAGTAATTTCATGAAAAATATTCAATTTTATAAATAGAAAACTGTAAGTTGTCCAAATTCTGATATTTTTCTATAAATCACATGTGTGACATCACTATAGGTATTCTTGTAATGATATTTAAATGAAAGTTCAAACCTGGAGATTCATGTGTGTTTATGAGGAGCAACCAATGTGTCTTAATATGAATTTTTACTGTTCTTTTAAAACTTTGTTTTAACATTCACCTTGCATTAGGTTTCCTTTGCTGCATAGCAAATTTACACAACTTAGGATCAAAATAATAATTATTTAGTGAAAGTGAAGTGAAAGTGAAAGTCGCTCAGTAGTGTCCAAATCTTTGTGATCCCATGGCCTATACAGTCCATGGAATTTTCAAGGCCAGAATACTGGAGTGGGTAACCTTTCCCTTCTCTAGGGGATCTTCCCAACCCAGGAATTTAACCCAGGTCTCCCACATTGCTGGCAGATTCTTTACTAGCTGAGTCACAAGGGAAGCCCAAGAATACTGGAGTGGATAGCCTATCCGTTCTCCAGGGGATCTTCCTGACCCAGGAATTGAAACAGGGTCTCCTGCATTGCCAGCGAATTCTTTACCAACTGAGCGATCAGGGGCGCCCAATTATTTATTATGTCATAGGATGTGTGGGTAGAGATTCTGGCATAGATAAACTATGTGTTGTACTTCAGGTATCACAAGGGAGCAATCCAGACTCTGGCTGGGGCTGCAGTTTCATGTGAGGCCCAGCATCATCCTCTAAACTCGTGTAGTGGTTGAAACAATCCATTTCTTTGCACATAACTATTTCATGTCAGCCCATTTCTTCAAGGCCAGCATAAGAGTCTCTCTTACCTCAGTGAAAGTCTAAGCTTCTTTAAAGGTCTACCAAGTGATTAAGTAAAGCCAACTCAGGATAATCTCCCTTAGATTAGTTACAATTAACTGATGTTGGATTGTAATTATGTCTGCACAGTTGCTTTACTCTTACCTTGTAGGTTAACTTAATTATATAAGCAACTTCAGGGGATACAGATCATGGGGAAAGTTGAGGAGTGTACCTACTACATACCCAGAGATAATTTACAGATTCTTTTCTCTAAAGATATAAAAATATTTCAATAACTTTTTCTGACAGTGATATGAGAAACATTTATAATGTCCTAATATATGACTGAATTATTGCAGTTTTTAAAAATTGTTTTATAAGTCTCTAAGTTCATAGATATGTGATGTGGTAAGGGCAAATGTCCAGAAGTAGGAAAGTTATCATGTATTGAGCCTGATAAATACTTCATAATAACCATTTTAAAGAAAACCATTGTGCTGCAAGAGAACATAGACAACAAAACAAAAGCAGAAACAATGGATGAAAAAAATGAGAAGTTCAACAAAGGCAGAAAGCAACAGTGAAAAAAATACACAGGAACTCTGGAGCTAAAGAAGGTAATAACTGAACTAAAAACTTAATAGAGAGTTTCTATTGAAGATATAATAAAACAGAAAAAGTGAACTCAAGGACAGACATTTTAAAACTATACAGTCATAGGAACAACAACAAGAATGAAAAAGAATGATAAAGCCCTGTTTGACTTAAGACATATCATTGACTGAAATAAAGCATTTTGGAAATGTCAGAAAAAGTGAAGAAAGGGAAAACAACACAATACTTACTTAAAGAAGTAATGTTGTATGTCTCAAGGAACTCAAACAGGGGTTCTTTATCAACCTAGAGGGGTGGGATGATGAAGAAGATAGGAGGGAGACTCAAGAGGGAGGGGACATATGTATACCTATGGCTGATTCATGTTAAGCTTTGACAGAAAACAACAAAATTCTGTAAAGCATTTATCCTTCAATAAAAAAATAAACAAATTTTAAAGAAAAAAAAGTAGAAGAAGTAGGACTAGAAAATTCCACATTTCTGACAAGGGAAATGAACATCTAGATTCATGAAGTCCAATGAACTGCAAATAAGCTGATTATCAAGGGATGTTCACAAAGACACATTAGAGTCAAATTGTCCAAAATTAAAGGCAAAGATACTATTTTGAAAATTGCCAGGCTTCCCTGGTGACTCAGTGGTTAAAAAAAAAATAGCACACACCTGTCAATGCAGGAGACATGGATTCAATCCTTGATCCAGGAAAACCCCACATGCCATGGAGCAATTAAGCCTGTTCCCCACAACTATTGAGCCTGTGCTTTAGAGCCCAGGACCTGCAACTACTCAGTCCAATTGCCACAGCTACTGAAGCCCACGTTCTCTAGAGCCTGTGCTTGGCAACAAGAGAAACCAGCACGACGAGAAGCTTGCACACTGCACTAGAGAGCAGCCCCATCTCACTGTAACTAGAGAAAAGCCTGCATAGCAGTGAAGACCCAGCATAGCCAAAAATAAAATAAATAAATAATAAAAGAAAATCACAAGAGAAAAGCAACTTGTCAAGTACCACCATAAGACTATCAATGGGAGTCTAGAAAAACCTTGCAAGCTAGGACAACATGGGATGATATATTCAAAGTACTCAAAGAACAACAACAACATAGTACCTACTGACAAAGAATACTAACTGAAGCTGTATTTCAGAAATGAAGGGGAAAGAACTTCCCAAACAGAAACTGAGAGTATCCAACACCACTACAAAGCTGCCCAACATGAAACGCTAGAGGGAGTTATTAGAGTTCACTAAATAGCAGCATGAAAACATGACATTATAGAACTTACTGGCAGGGAGAGAATAGAGTAAAATTTTAAGGCTGCTTTTTCACTTCCCTTTTTCAACCCTATCAAGAGGCTCTTTAGTTCCTCTTCAACTTTATGGCTGATGTTTCTCCTGGAAATCTTGTATTAAATCAGTCATCAAAAAAAACTCATACAGAGAAAAGCCCAAGCCTGGATAACTCACTGGTAAATTCTATGAAGCATTTAATGAAAATTTAACATGAATCTTTCTGAAAATCTTCCCAAAAAATTGAAGAACAAAAATACACCCAAACTTACTTTATGATGCCAACATCACTGTGATACCAAAGCTAGGCAAGAAGTCTAAAAGAAAAGAAAGTTACATGCCAATATTGGGCTTCCCTGATGGCTCAGTAGTAAAGAATCTACCTGCCAATGCAGGAGATGTGAGTTCAATCCCTGGGTTAGGAAGATCCTCAGCAGAAGGAAACGAAAAGCCTGGGAAATCCTTTGGACAGAGGAACCTGGCGGGCTACAGCCCATGGGGTCGCAAAAGAGTTAGACAGGACTGAGCAACTAAACAACAACAACAGCAACAGAATTCCTTTGATTGCAAATGCAAAATTCTTTAAAAAAACTATCAAAATAAATTCAACAGCTCATTAAATAATCATACACCATTAAATAAATATATATCAAACAATCATACATAATCATAATCTTAAATAAAGTGGGATTTACCTCTGAGATTCAAGGATAGTTAAACATGTACAGATCAATTAGTGCAATATGCCACATTAGCAGAATTAAGGATAAAAAACATATATGATTATTTCAATAGATCCAGGGAATACATATGACAAAAGTCAGCATTCTTTTATGGTAGGAATCTAAACAAAGTAGGTACAGAAAGAATGTCTCTCAACATTTACATATTTTACTTACTCATAAACTCAATAGCTTAAAATACATTTACTGAAAATGTAATATGGGGCACACTTGACAAGCCCAAGAAATGAAGCTTTCAATCCTTTTGACATCATGATAGAAGACAAAGTATGCTAGCTTTATAAAATGGCATATAAAATAGGAATTTTAGAAATTCTCAATGAAAAGCAAACTGTTTTTAAACTATGTAATTATTGTTCTATATAATCCATAAAATACTTATATTTTACTCTAGCTTGTGTAGGAAGGAAAACAAATCATTTGCAAAATTTATCATAGTAAAACGAAGTGAAGTTGCTCAGTCGTGTCCGATCCTTTGCGACCCCATAGACTGGAGCCCACCAGGCTCCTCCATCCATGGGATTCTCCAGGCGAGAGTACTGGAGTGGGTTGCCATTTCCTTCTCCAATATAATCCATAAGATACTCTATATAATCCATATATAATCTCTATATAATCCATAAAATACTTATATTTTACTCTAGTTTGTGTAGGAGGGAAAGCAAATCATTTGCAAAATTTGTCATAGTAAGATATACACAACAGAATATTACTCAGCTATTAAAAAGAATGCATTTGAATCAGTTCTAATGAGGCGGATGAAACTGGAGCCTGTTATACAGAATGAAGTAAGTCAGAAAGAAAAACACCAATACAGTATATTAATGCATATATATGGAATTTAGAAAGATGGTAATTGTGACCCTATATACGAGACAACAAAAGAGACACAGATGTAAAGAACAGACTTTTGGATTCAGGGGAGAAGGCAAGGGTGGGATGATTTGAGAAAATAGCATTGAAACATGTATATTATCATATGTGAAATAGATTGCCAGTCCAGATTCAATGCATGAGACAGGGCGCTCAGGGCTGGTACACTGTGATGACCCTGAGGGATGGGATGGGGAGGGAGATGGGAGGGGGGTTCAGGATGTGGAATACATGTACACCCATGGCTGATTCATGTGAATGTATGGCAAAAATCACCACAATATTGTAAAGTTAATTAGCCTCCAATTAAATTTTTTTTTAAAAAAGTAATAGAGGAAAAGATGTGAAGGTGACAACCTCAATTTTAATCTTTCACAATATTGATTACTTTTTCCTTGATACATTAATTGATTTAATAGTTTTGTTTTCTATAAAAGGATAAAAGATGAAATTAGTAATATTTCACAAATTTTTAAGGTTGATTTTCTATACATTTTTCATACAAATATATTTTCTTAAAATGCTGCATACAAATGTTTTTATATATTTTATAAGAATTTATTAAGAAGGCTGTGATTTGTGATTATTTAAACTGTTTGTTTAGATTTTGACGCACTGTATGTTAATCAGTATGTTACATGAAAACCAGAATAGTATAAATAAAATATCAACTTGCTCTTTTAGCTGTATTAACTGTATACTTCTTCAAAGATCCAAGGGGATTCATCAAGAGAAAATTTTTCCACTCCTCTACTGGGCATTGTAAAACCAGAGATGACATCACTTTCCTACTTCTCTTTATACATTTAACTTGGTCACACTTCACACTCCACTTGACCATCTCTGTGAGGATCACTGCTTCTGATGGTGTGCTGAACCTGACAAGTAGACATGACTGAAGGAGCAAAAGGGTAATTAGTATTCTTTACTTGCTCTATTTTCAACCATTCTGTTAGTTTCCCACTCTATTTCCTTAATCATTTTGCCTATATTTAGTGAGAAAACAAATACACTTCTTAAAAACTCTTCATATAAACTTATTTACACTGAAATTCTTAGAAATGGATTTTCAATGTCCAATTACCGATGGAATAAAATATCAATAATAAAGACTCTTTCTATATTATTGAATTATGTGTTTTTTCCTTGAAAAAACAATTTTGCAGTTTGGCAGAAAAGTGAATTTTGCAATTTTGCAGAAGAGTCAATATTTTTAATTTTAGAGGTTTTGTTTCTGGTAGTTATTTGAACACTGAGACGAAGTTCTCAATAATATTTTTTTCCCCACATTTAAACTAACACTGAGTAAACTAAAACTCTGTTTATAAACTGTGGAGGGAAGATTGTGTCCCCTATAGATCTGAGACACTTACAGACTCTGTGTTCTGCTCTTGGCTGAGACAGAGTACTCCCTCAGGTTACTTTGTTATGTTAGGCACTTACCACAGTAGCTTAATTTTTTTTTTATTCATTAAGAGATAAATTATATACTTAATGGACCCAGGGAAGATTAACTGTGCCATATAATTAAACATTTAGTGTTTTACTTCAAATATAGAGTAAATATTATTCTACCATCACAATAACTTATTTCCCAAGTTAAACATGCACTAAGCTATTCATATTAACCCCAAGAAACTGGATGGAGAAGAGTAAGAAAGAACAGAGAAACCAATTGCCTTGTGTGGTACAGACAGCCTTCCCTTGTCTGTCAAGCGGCCCAGGTAGACTTTGTATAGTCATCCCCATTTATCAAAGTGTGTCAGTGATTTTCCTACAACTCCTCAAGAACCCTTTTGCTCTCTCCCTATATTCTTAGAAAACAGCATGAAATATGATATTCGATAAAAAAAATTATCTTTGTTTTACATTGTATTCTGGACTTATTGAATATTTATATTAAAGCATCAGAATAATTTTCACTGTTGACTGTTTTATCAACATCCTTGATTATGGGACTGTAATAAGTTGAACACCATACTTAGCCTACAAAATTATTACAAGTTTAAAAAATGTATTTGAGACTTGGATAATCTGAGTTTGCTGAAATATCAGTGCATCATAACTACTTGTAAACATTTCCCAGAAAATGTTAGTCACTCAGTTATGTCTGACTTTTTGTGACTCCATGGACTGTGACCCACCAGGCTCCTCTGTCCATGGAAATCTCCAGCAAGAATACTGGAGTGGGGTATCATTTCCCAGAAAAAGGAAGCAATATTTCCTTCTTGGTGGTATGGACTTTTGAAACTTAACATTTAGCATGCTAGATATTGAAAAGTTACAAAGGCTTAATCTTTTTAAGACAAAATGTGGAGCAAGTTATTGATAAATTGTCTTCAGGAAGATCAGATACATTTTGTGTCCATTGCACTTTTTCATTTATTTTGCAGCTATTTTTAAATTCTAGTTTAATTCACATTTAAGTAATATTTCCCTTGAAAACATGAGTACTGAGTATAATCAAGTTTAACTTTACTTTCATTTGTCTTTAGGTTCTAACACAGATACAGGCTGTAAGCAGCAAGATAGAGAAGTTAGCAAGGTATAGGAGTCAGTGACATCGTGATGTTTTTCAAATTTCTTCTTTACATTTCAGTTTTTATTAAAACTTATTTCTATGTGCATTGATACAGATGCTGTTTGGTAAAATTACCCTTACCTGGTAAAATGGCAGTGACCATCTAAATTCAACTTTCTCTGAGTTGGGAGTTATAAAAAAAAATGGATTTCAATCTAGAGAAGCATGTAGGAGACAGAACCAAGATGAGATTCTCCATAGAGCTCACAACTAGGTATAAAATAAAAAATAATTATGTTTACATTTATATGTATTTCTACATAACTGTATAAATTACATATTTACTTAAGTATAGAAATGTATGCACAATTTGATTGGGAATATAGAAATTATCAAGTGCAAATACTTAAATGTATGAATAGAAAATTAAAGTAATTTATCTTATAAGAAAATAATAGTAACAGTCAACTCTTACATAGATTGTACACAAAAATAATTATAGATATTATGTCTCTAAACTAATAGCATCTGTACTTATCTCTAGCTTTTATTGTTCTAATTTCTTTATTTTCCTGGTTTAATCCTTACCATACATGATGTCAAAAAGTATAGTTATCCTTTTTATGTAGGGTGATGATCAATTGAAGGATAGAGGAAAATTTGGGTACATGAGTATTGTCAGCTGAGATTCCAAGCTCCTCACCCCATGTCCCTCAGTTCTCTGCCCCGACACTTTCCTGGGAGTGTGTGACTTGCTCCACACAATAATAAAACCTCACTAGGAAGCCCTATCTCATGGAAAAGGAGACTCAAATATTTGATATAGAGTTCCTCAAAATGTATTTCAGTTACTTTTCAAGTCCCTATTGCATAGAACATACATCCAAAATTTTTGTAAGATTCCAGTTGGATTCTCAGAGCAGAGTGGAAAATAACATTTAAACTGACAAAAGAAACCCTAGACATATAAATAAATTTCTATTTTAAAATATTGTTTTAATTGTAGTAAAGCATATGGAAACCAAGATGGGGTAGTGGGATGTATTGAGAGATTATAGCTGATGTATGTGCAGTAGTGGGTATGAGGCAGATGGCTAGTGAGAGCCTACTGTACATTTCTATTTTTAATAATTTACTTTTTTGTGTTTAAGTCATTATCGTGGCAAATTTCATTGCACATTGTCATATGTCACTATTATTAGGAAACCTCATGACCTAAACTTCACCAAATCATTTGGCCAACAGTTATAAATCATTTTTTTTTTTCTGGTAAAATCTAAATTATAAGCAGTTAGCAATCCTGATTTCTACATGTCTATGGAATTTTGATTATCACAATCAGGTTGGTGTACTCAAATACATAAAACATTTTTAAAGAACCTCCATACTGTTCTCCATAGTGGCTGTACCAATTTACATTCCCACCAAACTAAACATAGAACTACCATATTACCCAGCAATTCCACTTCTGATTTTATACACAGAGAAAATCATAATTCAAAAAGATGCATGCATCACAATATTTATTGCAGTACTATTCACGATAGCCAGGACATGGAAGCAAACTAAATGTCTATTAACAGAGGAATGATTAAAGAAGATGTAGTACATACACATAATGCAATGTTACTAAGCCATAAAAAAGAACAAAAGGGCCATTTACAGTAACATGGATGGAGCTAGAGATGTTATACTGAGTGAAGTAAGTCAAACACAGAAAGACAAATATCATATGATACCCATTATATGTGGAATCTAAAAAAAAAAAAAGGAATGAATGAATCTAAAAAACAGAAGTAGACTTCTATATATAAAATAGATAACTAATAAGAACTGTTGTATAGCACAGGCAACTCAATACTCCATAATAGCCTGTGTGGGTAAAGAATCTAGGAAAAAAGTGTGGGCATATGTATATCTATAACTGATTTACCTTGTTTATACCTGAAATGAATACAACATTGTAAATCAACTACATTGCAATAAAAAAGAGACACTCACACAAATGCCTGCATACAGTATCTCAGTAAACATCCATTCATTTATTTCAGGTGGAAAAATTCCATGACTGACCATTAATCCCAAAGTTCACCTTGATGATCTAGATGAAACCTCATGGAAAACATTACCTGGATAACTAATCACTCTGGGATGTCTGATTTCATCCTGGTGGGAATCTTCAGTCAATCAATTCATCCAATTCTACTGTGTTTGGTGATTTTTATAGTTTTTCTGCTGGCTTTGATTGGAAACATTGTGCTGATTTTTCTGATACATTCTGATACCCACCTCCACACCCCCATGTACTTTTTCATCAGCCAGTTGTCTCTCATGGATGTAATGTATATCTCTGTTACTGTGCCCAAGATGCTTATAGATCAGATCATGGACATGAATAAGATCTCAGTCCCTGAATGTGCAATGCAAATGTTTCTCTATGTGACACTGGCAGGCTCAGAGTTTTTCTTTTTGGGTGCCATGGCCTATGACCGCTATGTGGCCATTTGTCATCCTCTTCGTTACTCTGTCCTCATGAGCCGTAGAGTGTGTCTCCTCCTGGCATCAGGTTGTTGGTTTCTGGGATCAGTGGATGGATTCATGCTCACATCCATTACCATGACCTTCCCCTTCTGCAGATCCAGGGAGATCCATCATTTCTTCTGTGAAGTCCCTGCTGTAATGAAGCTCTCCTGCTCAGACACTTCCCTCTATGAGACACTCATGTACCTGTGTTGTGTCCTCATGCTCCTCATTCCTGTGACAATCATCTCAAGCTCTTATTTTTTTGTTCTCCTCACCATCCACAGAATGAACTCAGTAGAGGGCCAGAAGAAGGCATTTGCCACTTGTTCTTCCCATATGACTGTGGTAATCTTGTTTTATGGTGCTGCTGCTTATACCTACATGCTTCCCAGCTCCTACCACACCCCTGAGAATGACATGGTGGTATCTGTCTTTTACACCATACTCACACCTGCGCTAAACCCTTTAATCTATAGTCTTAGGAACAGAGATGTCATGGGGGCTCTGAAAAAAATTTTGAATATGAGATCTGTTAATTGAGAAAATATAAAGTAGACCAACTTTATACTAATGTCATTTTTTCTCAAAACATTAGAATTTTAGAATATTTTCCAATGCTTTATTTAACTTTCATAACATAATATTTCATTCCATTTTCACACTTAAGAAATTACTTTTGTGTACTACAAAGCTGATTTTAATTCCATACTCTTTCTCTATTTAAAATGTTGTTTATTTTTTATTGTACCAATGTTGCCCTTAATGACAATTATAACTACACTCTTATTCTACAGGAGAATATTTATATTCTTAGGAAACACATAAAGAAAATATTTAGCGACAAAATTCATTAAGTGGTATGAAGTTGTAAAATGAAAGAGAGGCTGAGCGGGAGAGGGAGAATGATAGAAAACTTATGAAGCACATGAGTACAATTTTAACAATGGGTAAAAGTATATGGATTTTTTTGTACCTTATTATTCATGTTATTTTTCTTTAAATTATAAATTAGTTCAAAATAAATTTTAATTTATATTCACCTTCCACTTTTTCTCTGTTTTATTTTCTGTCTGGTGGCTATGTAAATTACAAAATATCCTATAGAAAGCATGCTTATTACTTTGTGGCTATTCATGACTTTGTTCTGTCATTTGCCACATTTATTGGAAGCTACATTGGTTCACATTCATTGGATGATAAAGAAAAGAAAGAACTTCCATAAAAACACTTACATCTGCTTCATTGACTATGCTAAAGCCTTTGACTGTGTGGAAAATTCTTAAAGAGACAGGAATACCATACCACATTACCTGTCTCCTGAGAAACCTGTATGAGGGTCAAGGAGCAACAGTTAGAACTGAACATGAAACAACTGACTTGCTCAAAATTGTGAAAGAAGTATGACAGGCTGTATATTGTCATCCTGCTTAATTAACTTACATGAAGAGAAAGTCATATGAAAATGCTGAGCTGGATGAATTATAAACTGGAATCAAGATTTCCAGGAGAAAGATCAATAACCTGGGATATGCAGATGATACCACAGGAGAAAGCAAAGAGGATCTAAAGAGCCTCTTGATGGGGCTGAAAGAGGAGAGTGAAAGAAGAGAGTGAAAAACTGACTTAGACTCAACATTCAAAAAACTAAAATCATGGCATCTGGTTCCATTACTTTATGGCAAATAGAAGGGAAAAAACTGGAAGCTGTGAGAGATTTTATTTTCTTGGGTTCCAAAATAACTGTGGATGATGACTGCAGTCATGAATTCAAAAGACACTTGCTACTTGGAAGGAAAACTATGACAAACCCAGACAGTATATAAAAAAACAGAGACATTTACTGTGCCAACAAAATTCCATAGTCAAATCTACAATTTTTCCAATAGTAATATACAGGATGTTAGAGTTGGACCATAAAGAAGACTGAGATCTGAAGAACTGATAATTCCAAACTGTGGTGCTGAAGAAGACTCTTGAGAGTTCCTTAAACTGCAAGGAGATCAAACCAGTCAATTCTAAAGGAAATCAACCCTGAATATACATTGGAAGGACTGATGCTGAAGTCAAAGTTCCAGAACTGTGGCCACCTTTTGCAAAGAGCTGACCCACTGGAAAAGAATCTAATGCTGTGAAAGATTGAGGGCAAAAGGAGAAAGGGACTGCAGAGGATTAGATGGTTACATAGCATCATTGACTTAACGGATATGAATTTGAGCAAACTTTGGGAGATAGTGAAGGACAGGGACGCCTGGTGTTCTGCAGTCCATTTGGCTGCAAAGGATTGGCCAAGACTTAGTGACTGAACAGCAATGAAATCTTTCACAGGTCCAACCCTGAAAGTAGTTAGTGGAAGTTCATATTCTCCATCATGTTGTAGGTTTGAGGTCCAGAACTGCATAAGAGACTGGGGGAAAAAGAACTTATGAAAGTTTTCCTGTACCAAGTGGGCTCTGATCTGAATTTTAATGTATGTAACTATTAGACAAATAAAGGCAGAATAGCAAATATTCAGACTTTTATTTAATATAGATTTCATATGTTGTCTTCTAATAAAATAGCAGCTAAAAGAGATTAAAATATGAGTAGCACACAATTGCTGTCCCCAAATAACTTGAACTAGTAGTTGTATACTCAAATAGATGCTTTTAAATATATACTTTGCTTTGATGAATTATGTTGTATGTACATCTTATAAGGACACATCAGTTCTGTCTCTAATATGTGAGTTCAACCAAGCCAAAGGAGGTGAGAGAAGACCCTGGAGTCCATTTTTAAGTGGTGACTAGATGTTACTCTCAGGTGAGTACAGGAGGAGCCTTGCTCAGAATCAAGAATCCTCATAAAAGGCAAAGGTGTGATCAACTCTCATATGGTTGACTAAACAAGATGCATGAATATTCCAGTGGCACCTCCCCTCCTTCCCTCCTTTTCTCTAAAGACTCAATTCTTGCCTTTTCCTGACTTAGAATTTTCCAGTTATAAAACTGTAAGATTTGTATTTTAAAAATTTTGAATTTGTGGTCAGTGAATGGAAATGTTCAAGTCTGGAGGCAAGTAGTCCTAATGAGTTAGGATGGTGAACAAACTGATGTGGATTTAAACACGTTTTCATAGCACAAAGGATTAGAAAGACTATATTGAGGGTAACTGGGTCTTTTATACCTGCCTGTTCCATAAAACTATAGAAATGGTTGCATTTCTGTCATATGTGCAATGTTTCTGAAGAATCACATAGTTACAAAAGTACAGATTTTGTTTTCCTTTTGGTACACTCAATCATTATGACTGCAAAATTTAAAAAATATTGCAGCACTTCAGAAAAGATGTTGGAAAATCAATTTCCAATATTTTTCTGTGGTCAATCTGAATAAAAAAAATAGATACACTTATTAATTTTTAAAAGCATTGAGAAATATTATGTATCACCCTTCCATCTTCTGAACAAAATGATAAAATATGTGATGTTTCCTTTTAAAACACCCTGGAAATGGAAAACAAAATTGCTCAAAAAATAATGTAATGTAGAACCATAGTTTTATAAATATAATTTTTAAAAAAACTTTATCTCAAGTGAAATGTTTTATAGCAAAGAGTATTATTTCAAGTGATTTTGCAATTGTATTTTAAGTGTTCAAAATATAATTTTCTACTAATATTAGTTTACAATAACTGTGCTACTTGGTAACATTTCTGTCAAATTATGTGTTTTATCTAATGCTTAGGATTTCTAGACATGGGAGAGCAATTTTGTCCTACATTTCTTGCATAAAATGTTAATGCTTTAAATGGAAGTGTTTCTGGCATTCAACTGCAATTGTTTGCTGTTTAAAAAGCAACTCTTTACTGAGGTATTGACAGTTTAATCTTTTAAAATTAAAGTATATACTCATAATATTGAGCTTGTGGTGTCACTAGCATTTGGCCAAATAAATCACTTGTGCTCCATGGTAAGAAGACCTCAAGTATCTTACAACCTCCAAAGAATATTAAGGATCCTGATTGTAAGTTCTAATCATAACTTAGAATTAAATCAATATACATCAGGTAGAGAAATTTGCATCATTTTCACAACATCTAATTTGTTAAATATATTCAAAAGATAAAGTTTGAAGGAATAAAAAGAACAAAACCATCTTCTAGGAATGACTCAGGAATAAACCTAAATACACAACTAGAAAAATGTAGATGCATTAAAACTGACTTTTATTTTGGTTTTCTCCCCTCCCATGATTATTTTATAAGCATAGGTTTTCAGTAGCTGTTTATTGCTGAGTTCAAATAAAGGAATCCTCTGATATATGACTAGGAAATCTGGAGTTAAATAATGCAAAGTTCTTTTTAATTTGAAAATCAAGTATTGATCTACATCATGCTTTTTAAACTCAGTTTCCTATACTGAGCATTCCAGATTAGCACATAGAAGCTGAGTTCCATAGGATGGATATGTCCATCTATTTAAAAAATGCCTATTAATGAGCTCTTGGTGCTATTTATGAATCTTGATAATTATTTTAAAAGCAGTTGTCTTTTGAGCAGAATCTTATGTTTTGGTATCCATGGATAGAAAAGAGACTAGCTAAATTTTATCCCAACCTGAAACAATTAAAGTAATATTTAAAATATATCAAACAACTGTTCCCAAAATGTGGGCATCCAGTAATAAATCTATGAAAGATTAAAATCAAATGAGCTGAGACTTTCTGTGTTCACCTTCACTGCTTGGAAAGAATTTCGACATCATGATAGAGGGGACTGGAAACACAAATGGACCTTATCAGTCTTCCTGAGTTGAAGATGTAGAGTTGGGTGTCTGAGTTCACTGTGGTAGATAGTTTAGACAGCGATGGGTAAAGAAAAGGAGAGAACTACACACAGAAAGAATTTAAAATGCTTACAAAGTATATTCTTTAAATTCAGTTTAATACTTATCAACTTAGGTGTGAAGAAATTACCAAAGAGCTGGAAGAAATCATTCAAAGGATTAGAATAAATAAAAATAGTATTTGGTCCCATTATGAAAAAGTAAGTATCTCAAAATTCATAGGACAATAGATATAGCTTTCTGAAAACTATTGACTCAGTAGTTGGGTAAATTAACCTTATAATAAATATAGCTTCAGTCCTAACCAGCAGAGCTTCAAAGCAAATAAAATTAGGTTAAACTGCTTCTAAGTCAGATAAAAATTTTCATAGGTATAAAATTTATTCATAATCTAATATTGTAACATTGAAATGTTGTTCAGTCTCACAGTCATGTCTGACTCTTTCTGACCCCATGGACTGAGCATGCCAGGCCTCCCTGTCCCTCATCATATTCTTCTCCTTCTGCCCTCAGTCTTCCCCAGCATCATTAAAAGTCAAAAGATAAAAAAAAAAAAAATTTGAAAGTATCATATCAAAATTTTTCATGCACCAAAGAGTCTATAATTATGTAAAACAAATTTCATACAGTAATTTTCAGAACACATTATTTTCAGGATCACATGGAACACTCAGAAAGATAGAGCATGTTTTGAATCATAAGTACATCTTAATAAATTTAAAAAAAAACAGATTTCATTAAACTTATGCTCTCAGACAACAGTGGCATTAAATTAAAAATCAATAGCTGATAAATAACAGGAACCATAAAAGAATATATATATATATATATATGTATATATATATATATATTGCATTATTTTTCATTATACTCACTGAATATATTTTCCTGTGCTTTACAGTAGAACCTTGTGGTTTATTTTATATTTTATATTTATATCTGTTAATTCCAAATTCCTAATTTATGCCTCTTGCCCCGTTCTAATTTGGTAGCCATAAGTTTGCTTTTTGTTTGGACCTGTTTTGTAAACAAGTTAGTTTGTGTCATTTTCTTAGATTTCAATAAAAGTCATATAATATGATTTGCTTCACTTAGTATGATCATCTCTATGTCTTTCCATGTTGCTGCAGATAGCAGTATTTCATTCTTTTTTATGCTGAGCAATAGTCCACTGAGTATATATATTTTACATATATATATATATATATAATATATATATACTTTATGTATTCATCTGTCAATGGACCTACAGGTTGTTTCTATATGTCACATATTATAAATATTGATACAGTGAACATTGGGGTGCAAGTATATTTTCAAAGTACGGTTTTCTCCAGATATGGTAGCTCTATTTTTAGTTTTTTAAGAACTGCCATTTTGTTTTCCATAGTGAGTGCATAAGCATGCATTTCCATCAACAGTATAAGAGAGTTTCTTTTTCTCTGTACCCTCTCTATCACTCATTATTTGTAGACTGTTTGATGGATGGCCATGCTAACTGGTGTGAGGTGATACATCATTGTTGGTTTGATTTACATTCCTCTAATAATTAAAGATATTGAGTATCTTTTCACGTGCTTATTGGCCACCTGTGTATTTTCTTGGGAGAAATGTCTATTTATGTTTTCTTCATCTTTTTAACTGAGTTGTTTGGTTTTTGACACAGAATTGGAAGAGTTGTTTACATTTATTGGAAATTTATCCCTTCTTTGTTGCATCATTTGCAAATATTTTCTCCCATTTCATAATTTATCTTTTTATTTTGTTTATGTTTCCCTTTACTGTGCAAAAGCTTTGATATTTAATCGGCTGCCCTCTTTTATTTTGTATTCATTTAGCTTACCCTAGGAAATAGACCAAAAAATATATTTCTGCTATTGATGTCAAAGTAATGCCAAAGAATGTTCAAACTACCACATAATTGGTGCTCTGATTGGCAGATACCAGAGGCTAGGAAAAGTCTCTGATAGGACTGTAGTTCTTCCAGCTGAGGCAGTTAGTATCCCTGCTCACTTGGTGCTGCCAGAGTTCCCATGATCCAAACAGCTGTGCTATCTTCATGCTCAACCCTCATTGGGGCAGAGCTGCCAGAAGCTAGAAAAAAACCTAAAAGTGCCATACTTCCTGTGACAATTGCCACTGGCGCCCCTGTGTATCCAGCATTGCCAGAGTCTCCATGATCCAAGCTCCCATGCCACTCCCTTGTGCAATCCCCAGTGGGACAGAACAGCCAGAGACTAGGAAAAAACCCTAAGAGCACCGTCTTTCCTGATGTCCTAGCTGCCGGCTCCCCTGATTACCTGGTACTGCCAGGGCCCCTGTGATACAAGTAGCTGTACCACTCCACACCCAATCCTCCCTGAGGCAGACCCAAGTCCTCCAGGACAGCCTCTGGAACAAACCCTTGTGGATGACTCACATGCAGAGATGAAGATAAAACCACAACTGAAAGCCAGAGACAGTGTGGCTAAGGAAGAGAACCCAAAACCTTCCCACCAGTGGTACAAACTGCAGATTAAATTCACATGATCAACTAGGCGGACTTTGTATCTATGGAATGTATAAAAGGACCAAGAGAGGTCCCACAAAAGGAAACGCACTAGCCCTGGCAGATGCAGGCATTAGAAGTAAGAACACACAGGATTAGGATCAGATTAGAGCCTGAACTGCCCCCACAACAGGTCCAAAGACCAGCCCAGTAATGGGGTGTATCCTAGGGAGGCAAGGTGGACTGTGATTCACAGCAAGGGAAAACACATTGACTGTTGAGATCTGAGGCAAACATTTATTATTCTTATATTTTAACATGTGTGGTAGTTGCTTATGGATTTTTTCCTTTATTTTTTCCTTTTATTTTCCCTTTGTTGTTGTAGTTGTTGATTGGTACTATTAAATCTATTTATGCTTTTGAGAATTTTTTGCTGTTAATCACAATTTTTATTTCCTTTAAATATATCTGTCTCTATATTGGCCTTTTGCAGTTTTGAGGGTTTTTTCCCTTGTTTATTTATTTTTTATTATTAATTTTTTTTAAAGTATTATTTTTCATATACATTCTTTTGTTTGATTTTCTTATTCTTTTCCTGTTGTAGTTATTCTTCAGTATATGTAAATCTCCTTTATCTACCTGCATTTAACTTTGTTTTTCTAGTTTTTCTTTCTTTATTTCCTTTTCTCTCTTTTTCCCAACATGTTAATTAGTCTATTTTCTTTTGTTGCTTTATTCCCCAGTTGGCACATTTCTTTGGTTTTGTTTTCCATTGTTTGCTTTAGTTACTCTTCTTTTTAACTGGATGATATCATTTTTCCTTTCCCTTACTCTCCAGGTCAATCTCTTCTACTTTCTTTCTCTTTTTTAAGATTGTTTGGTTTTGTTTATGTGTGTATATGTGTGTTTATCTATTCCATTGTTTTTGTTAGTTTTTGACTGATTTTGTATATGCCATTTGTCTGGGATTTGCATTTTGTTTCTTGTTTCAGTGTTTTAGACCTCTTTAAGGCCATAACAAACAATCTGTGGAATCTCAATTCCCTGAACCAGAGTCTGCACCCTGAGCCTTTGGAGTGGGGGCACTGACAACAAGACTCTAGACTGCCAGAAAACTCTTAATCCCAGAGAGTACTAATTAGGAAGACCTTCCACAAAGGATCCCACCTATATACAAGACACAGCATGACCCAATTGCCAGCAGCACCTAATGAAAGACCCCCACCCAAACAACAAATAAGACAAAAACACAAAATCAACCATCAGCAAACCGGATTATTACCTCATGCAGACCTGCCCATCAGAGGGAGAAAACAACAACAAAAACTTACCTCTCCCATCAAAGTGCAACCACAAGTCAGAAGCCTACACAAACCACTGACAACCCTACCCACCAAGGACAGAGAGCAAAAGAAAGAAGGAATTCAACCTCAAAGCCTGAAAAAAGGAGATCTCAAACACATTTTTTAAAAATGAAAGGGCAGAGAAGGATTGTGCAAATGAAGGAACAAACTAGAAACACACAAGATCAACTAAACAAAGAGGAAATAGACACACTGCTTGAGAAAGAATTCAGAATAATTATAGAAAAGATATTCCAAAACCTTGACAATAGAAGGGAGAAAATGCAAGAAGCAATCGACACAGTTAACACTATTACCAAGAATATAGAAGAAACAAAGAATAAACCAAGATGAATAACACAATTAATAAAATTAAAAATACTCTAGAAGGAACCAGTACTAGATTAACAGTAACAGAAGAATGGATAAGTGAACTAGAAGATAGAATGGTGGAAATAACTGCTGAAGAGCAGAATAAAAGAAAAAGAATGAAAAGAATTGATGATAGTCTCAGAGACTTCTGGAACAACATTAAAAACACCAACATTCAAGTTATAGGGGTCTCAGAGGAAGAAGAAGAAAACAAAGGAACTGAGGAAATTTATGAAGAGATTAAATTTGAAAATTTTCATAGTCAATCAAGTCCAAGAAATATAGAGTCCACACAGCATAAACCTAAGGAGAAACATGTTGAGACACATACTAATTAAGCTAACAAAGATTAAACATAAAGAGAGACTATCAAAAGCAACAAGGAAAAGCAACAAGTAACATACCAGGAAAAACCCATACGATTAGCACCTGATATTTCAGCAGAAACTCTGAAGGCCAGAAGGGAGTGGCAGGATATATTTAAGGTACTGAAAGAAAAAAGTCTACAATGAAATTTACTCTGCCCAGCAAGGATCTCATTTAAAACTGAGAGAGAAATCAAAAGTTTTACAGAAAATCAAAAGTTAGGAGAATTTAGCACTATCAAATCACCTTTACAACAAATATTAAAGAGATTTATAGAGGCAGTAAACACAAGAGAAGGGAAAGACCTCCAAAAACAAACCTATAACAATTAAGAAAGTGCCAATAGGAACATATATATATCAATAGTTACTTTAAATGTAAATATAATAAATGATCCAACCAAAAGACACAAACTGGTTGAATGGATACAAAAGCAAGACCTATGTATAATCTGTCTACAAAAGACCCACTTCAGACCTAAAGACACACACAGACTGAAAGTAAAAGGATGGAAAAAGAGATTCCATGCAAATGGAAATTAAAAGAAAGCTGCAGTGGCAATTCTTATTTCAGAAAAAATCAACTTTAAAATAAAGAATATTACAAGAGATAAAGAAGGACACTACATAAGGATCAAAGGATCAATCCAAGAATAAGACATAATAATTGTAAATACCTATGCTCCCAACATTAGAACACCTCAATATATAAGACAAATACTGACAGACATAAAAGGGGAAATTGACAGCAGCACAGTAATAGTAGGTGACTTTAACACCCCACTTACACCAATGGACAGATCATCAAAACAGAAATTTAATAAGGAAATACAAACCTTAAGTGGAACATTAGATCAAATGGACCTGTTGTTGTTTTCCAGTTGATCAGTTGTGTCCAGCTTTTTGTGACCCCATGGACTGTAGCATGCCAGGCTTCCCTGTCCTTTACCGTCTCCTAGAGCTTGCTCAAACTCATGTCCACTGAGTCAGTGATGCCATCCAGCCATCTCATCCTCTGTCATCTCCTTTTCCTTCTACCTTCAATCTTTCCAAGCATCGGGGTCTTTTATAATGAGTTGGTTCTTCACATCAGGTGGTTAATTGATATCTTCAGAGTTTTCCACCCAAATGCAGAACAATACTTTCTCAATACATGTGAAGCATTCACCAGGATAGACCACATCTTGGGTCACAAATCAAACTCAGTAAATTCAAAGAAACTGAAATCATATCAAACATCTTTTCTGGCCACAACACTGTGAGACTAGATATCAATTTCAAAAGGGAAATACAAAAATCCCTAGAAACAAATGGCAGTAAAAACAAATCAACTCAAAATCTATGGGATTCAGCAAAAGCAGTTCTATGAGGGAAGTTTATAGCAATACAATCTTACCTCAAGAAATGAGAAAAACATCAAATAGACAAACTAACTTTACACCTAGAACAGCTGGAAAAAGAAAAACAAAGCAAAACAAACAAATAAACAAAAAGTTAGAAAAAGGAAAGAAATCATAAACATCAGAACAGAAATAAATGAAAAGAAATGAAAAAAAATAGTAAAGATCAATAAAACTAAAAACTCATTCTTTGAGAAGATAAACAAGTTGACAACCATTAGCCAGATTCATCAAGAAAAAAGGGAGAAGAATCAAGTTAAATCAATCAAATCAAATTAGAAAAGAAAAAGGAGAAGTTACAACAGACAGCACAGAAATAAGAAGGATCATAAGAGACTACTATGAGCAACTATATTCCAATAATATGAGCAACCTGAAAGAAATGGACAGTCTTAGAAAAGTTCAATCTTCCACGACTGAACCAGGAAGAAACAGAAAATATGAATAAGCCAGTTACAAACACTGAACTCAAAACTGTGATCAAAAATCTCCCAAAAAACAAAAGCCTAAGGCCAGATGACTTCATAGATGAATTCTATCAAACATTTAGAGACCTAACGTCTATTCTTCTAAAATTCTTACAAAAAAAAAATTGCAGAGGAAGGAACACTTAACTGATTCTATGAGGCCGCCATAACCCTGATACCAAAATCAAAGACAGAACAAAAAAGAAAATTACTGGCCAACATCACTGATGAACATAGATGCAAAAATCCTCGACTAAATTCTAGCAAGCAGAATTCAACAACACATTAACAAAAATATACACCATGATCATTTCTGGTTTATCCCAGGGATGTATGGATTCTTCAATATATGCAAATCAATCAATGTGATATTAACAAATTGAAAGACAAAATCGTATGATAATCTGAATAGATGCAGTAAAATCTTTTTTCAAAATTTAGCACCTATTTATGATAAAAGAGATTCAAAAAATAGACATAAAAGGAACATAAGTCAATGTAATAAAGGCCATATATGATAAACACATAACAAGCATTATTTTCAATGGTGAAAAACTGAAAGCATTCCCTCTAAGATAAGGTACTAGACAATGGTGCCAACTCTTACCACTGTTATTCAACATCGCTTTGGAAGTGCTAGTTAGCACTCAGAGAATAAAAAGCAGCAATCAGAGAACAAACAGAAATCAAAGAAATCCAGATTGGAAAATAAGAAGTAAAACTCTCACTGCTTGCAGATTAGTTGATTTTATATATATGTATATGTATATATATACATATGTATATGTGTATATATATATATATATATATATGTTTATCTATATATATAAAACCCTAAAGATACCATCAGGAAATTACTAGAGCTAATCAGTGAATTTAGTAAAGTGGCAGGCACAAAAATCAATGCACAGAAATTACTTGCATTTCTGTATACTAACAATGAAATATCAGAAAGAAATTAAAGAATCAATCTCATTTACCATTGAAATGAAAAGAATAAAATACCTTGGAATAAACCTAACTACGGTTAAAAAAAAAAAAAAAAAGCATTTGTATGAAGAAAGCTATAAGACACTGATGAAAGAAATCAAAGACAACATAAACAAGTGGAAAGAGATCCCATGTTCCTGGGGTGGGAAATCAATATTGTGAAAATGGCTACACTACCAAATGTAATCTACAGATTCAAGGCAATCCCTATCAAATTACCAATGGCACTTTTCACAAAACTAGAGCAAAAAATCTCACAATTCTATAGAAACACAAAAGACCCAAAATAGCCAAAGCAGTCTTGAGAAAGAAGAATGGATTTGGAGGAATCAACCTTCCTGATTTCAGACTACTACAAAACTATAGTCATCAAAATAGTATGATATTGGCACAAAAACTGAAATATAAACCAATGGAACAAGATGGAAAGTCCAGAAATAAATCCATGCATCTATGGATACCTTATTTTTTAAAAAGGCAGCAAGAATAAAACAATGGGGCTAAGATTGTCTCTTAAATAAGTGGTGCTGGGAAAACTGGACAGCTACATGTAAAAGAATGAAATTAGAATGCTTCCTAACACCATATACAGTGATAAAATCAAAGTAGTTTAGAGACCTCACTGTTAGACCAGAAACTATAAAACTTCTAGAGGAAAACATAGACAGAACACTCTATGACATAAATCACAGCAAATTCCTCTATGGCCCACCTCCTCAGTTCAGTTCAGTTTAGTCGCCCAGTCATGTCCGACTCTTTGCAACCCCATGGACTGCAGCTCCTTATTCATCACCAACTCCCAGAGTTTACTCAAACTCATATCCATTGAGTCAGTGATGCCATCTCCATTCTTCTCTCTCAAGACTGCTTTGCCTATTTATGGTCTTTTGTGTTTCCATATTGATTGTAAATTTTTTTGTTCTAGTTCTTTGAAAAATGCCATTGGTAATTTGATAGGGATAGCAATGAATCTGTAGATTGCATTTGGTATTATAGTCATTTTCACAATATTGATTCTTCCAAACTAGGTACATGGAATGTCTTTCCATCTGTTTATGTCATCTTTGATTTCTTTCATCAGGGTCTTATAATTTTCTGTATACAGTTCTTTTGTCTCCTTATGTAGGTTTATTCCTAGATATTGTTTTCCTTTGTGTTGCAATGGTGAATGGCATTAATTCCTTAATTTTTCTGTCTCATTTTTCATTGTAACAAAACCTACCTCAATAAAAACTTATGTCTTTATTTCTCTTTGCTTTTTGTCATAAGGGTGGTGTCATCTGCATATCTGAAGTTATTGATATTTCTTCCAGCAATCTTGATTCCAGATTGTGCTTCATACAGCCTGGCCTTTTTCATGATGTACTCTGCATAGAAGTTTAATAAGCAAGATGACAATATACAGCCTTGATGTACTTCTTTCCCAATTTGGAACCAGTCTGTTGTTCCATATCCAGCTCTAACTGTTGCTTCTTGACCTGCAAACAGATTTCTTAGGAGGTAGGTAAAATGGTCTGGTATTTCCACCTCTTTAAGAATTTAAAAATACCAAAAGTGTGAAAATACATTACAGCAGCCCTAGCAAATTTATACCAATCTTGGTACTGGGAATGGAAGTGCTGAAATAAATAACATGTTTTTGGAAACCAGAAGAAAGTTAATCTTTCCATACGATGACAAATAACTTGTATGAGTTGTATTCTAGTGTTTTATAAAAATAGAATTTGTAAGTAAAAAAAAAACAACTCAGATATATAGCTAAGAAAAATTATAAGGAAAGTGTTAGAGGCATGTCCTAGTATCTTCTTACCTTTTTTAAGCAAGTGTTAGAGCAAAGATATAAGTTAAAGAAGAAAGTGTAAGCAACAAAAAAAATCAAAGCAATGCAAAATGTTTAAAGTTTGACAATTTCTCAGCCTATTCATTCTATAAAAGATGAAAGAGGATTCTAGAGAGAGTATCTAAGCTGTGGCTGTACAATAACCTGTTACAAAGGTAACTGACTTGTAGTTTATTATTTATTATTTATTTATTCATTTATTATTTATATAAGTCCAATTATTTATCTCAGCAGAAACCAGAAATAGAGATGAGCTTACACTAGCAGAAATGTTATATTCTTTAACTGAATGGAGCAGAGATAAGATGAAATAAAATGAAGTCTGTGGGAATTTTTGGATTTCACTGAATGGGTTAATAGAGCTATCCATTTATGGATAGCATTATCATTAAAAAAAATAGAATAATGAAACCAAAGGCGGTTCAGAGTTTAGCAGTAATCCCACTGTCACATTATGTTCTCAAATCCTAGGTCTGAGTGCTTCAGATAGTTGTTTAGGACAGAAAGGAAGAAGTTGCCATTCTGGCAACTCTGGAAACTCTCCAGTGATTCTACTGTACAAACCATGAAGGTAGGAAATATTCTTGAGTCTTAAAATCTAGCAGCATTTGTCTTGATAGATTATGAACTAGCCTTACACATATGACCCCTATCTTATTTCTGATTTCTCTTTGTTGAATTAAAAACATGTATTCTGTGCTGATCACAATATTGCATTGTGGAAGCATAAAACTTACCTGGTATGCAGCTTGAGATCTTTTTTTTTTTCCTATGATGAAAAAGTATAACTCCAGACTCATCCTTATGTTACTTAGACAATATTTAGGTGACAATTTTTGCTTAGAATTTGTTCTATAATGTATTAAGACATTGGGGGCCTAATGGAGTATGGTATTTTGAATATGAGAAAGACATGGATATTGGGAGGCAAGGCCAAGTGTTACAGGCTGAATTATGTTCCTCCTCAAAATAATATGCTGAATTCCTAACTCCCAGTACCAGATAATATTAAAGTACTTGAAGACATGATTTTTACCTAAATAAGATGAAGTGAGGTCATTAGATTAAGTCCTCATACAGTATAAATGATAAATTTTTTGAAGACTAAATTGGAACGTTGGTATACAAAATTAGAGGCACCACTTGAAGATGTGGCTGCAAAAAAAGATAATTATTTACAAATTAAGGAGAGGGAAAGGTCTTAGAATAAAGTAAACAAGCTGACATCTTAATTTTGACTTCTAGTCTGTAGAATTTTAGAAATTATTTTGTCATTGTTGCTACCTGGACTGTGGTATTTTCTTATAGCATTCTTAGCAAACTAATAGAGATGCTTAAGAATTCTAAGGCCCCATTACAAGTACCAATGTGTTGTGCATAGTCACTCAGTCACGTCCAATTTTTTTCAACTCCATGGACTGTAGCCAAGCAGCCTCTTACGTCATGGGGATTCTCCACATAAGAATACTGTAGTGGGTTGCTGTGCCCTCTGCCTGGGAATCTTCCCAACCCAGGGATCGAACCCAGGTCTCCCAAATTGCAGGGAGATTCTTTACCACTTAAGTCACCAGGGAACACTAACAAAACAACAAGGTGGGCACAAAAAAGGGCAGAAATGGCAAGGACCTAAGAGAAGCAGAAGAGATTGAAAAGAGGTGGCAAGAATACATGGAGAAACTGCATAAAAATGTCTTCATGACCCAGATAATCTCAATGGTGTGGCCACTCACCTAGAGCCAAACGTCTTGGAATGTGAAGTCAAGGAGGCCTTAGGAAGAATTGCTACAAACAGAGCCAGTGAAGGTGATGGAATTCAGCTGAGCTATTTCTAATCCTAAAGATAATGCTATTAAAGTGCGCTACTCCATATGCCAGCAAATTTGGAAAACTCAGCAGTGGTCACATGACAGGAAAAGGTCAGTTTTCATTCCAGACCCAAAGAAAGGCAATGCCAAAGAATGTTCAAACTACCACACAACTGAGTTCATTTCACATGCTATGAAGGCGATGCTCAAAAATCCTTCAAGCTAGGCTTAAACAATATTTGGACTGAGAACTTCCAGGTGTACTAGCTGAGTTTAGAAAAGGCATAGGAACCAGAGATCAAAGCCAGCATTCATTGTATCATAGAAAAATAAGGAATTTCCAGCAAAACATCTACTTCTGCTTCATTGACTATGCTAAACCCTTGACTGTGTGGATCACAAAAGATGGAAAATTCTTAAAGAGATGGGAATACCAGACTACCTTACCTGTCCCCTGAGAAATCTATATGCAGGTCAAGAAGCAACAGTAGAACGGGACACAGAACAAGGGGCTGGTTCCATATTGGGAAAGGAGTACGTCAAGGCTATATATAGTCAGTCTGCTTATTTAACTTCTATGCAGAGTGAAGAAGTGAAATGAAGTCGTTCAGTCATGTCCAATGCTTTGCGACCCCATGGACTGTAGCCTACCAGGCTCCTCTGTCCATGGGATTTTCCAGGCAAGAGTACTGCAGTGGGTTGCCATTTCCTTCTCCAGGGAATCTTCTGAATCCAGGGATCGACCCTGGTCTCCTGCATTGTAGGCAGATGCTTTTACCGTTTGAGCCACCAGGGAAGCAGGATATGCAGAGTATATCATGCAAAATTCAGGGCTGGATGAATCAGAAGCTGGAATTGATATTGCCAGGAGAAATGTCAATAATCATAGATATGCAGATGATACCACCCTTCTGACAGAAGTCAGTTCAGTTCAGTTCAGTAGCGGAGTTGTGTCTAACTCTTTGTGACCCCATGAACCGCAGCACGCCAGGCCTCCCTGTCAATCACCAACTCCCGGAGCTTACCTAAACTCATGTCCATTGAGTCAGTGATGCCATCTAACCATCTCATCCTCTGTTGATCCCTTCTCCTCCTGCCTTCAATCTTTCCCAACATCAGGGTCTTTTCGAATGAGTCAGCTCTTCGCATCAGGTGACTGAAATATCGGAGTTTCAGCTTCAACATCAGTCTTTCCAATGAACATTCAGGACTGATTTCCTTTAAGATAGACTGGTTGTATCTCCTTGCAGTCCAAGGGACTGTCAAGAGTCTTCAACACCACAGTTCAAAAGCATCAATTCTTCAGCACTCAGCTTTCTTTACAGTCCAACTCTCACAACCATACGTGATTACTGGAAGAACCATAGCCTTGGTTAGATGGACCTTTGTTGAAAGAGTAATGTTTCTGCTTTTCAATATGCTGTCTAGGTTGGTCATAACTTTCCTTCCAAGGAGTAAGCATCTTTTAATTTCATGGCTGCAATCACCATCTGCAGAGATTTTGGAGCCCCAAAAAATAAAGTCAGCCACTGTTTCCACTGTTTCCCCATCTATTTGCCATTAAGTGATAGGACCAGATGCCATGATCTTAGTTTTCTGAATGATGAGCTTTAAATCACTCTCCTCTTTCACGTTCATCAAGAGGCTCTTTAGTTCCTTCACTCTCTGCCATAAGGGCTGTGTCATCTGCATAACTGAGGTTATTGATATTTCTCCCAGCAGTCTTGATTCCAGCTTGGCTTCCTCTAACCCAGCCTTTCTTATGATGTACTCTGCATAGAAGTTAAATAAGCAGGGTGACAATATACAGTCTTGACGTACTCCTTTTCCTATTTGGAACCAGTCTATTATTCCATGTCCAGTTCTAACTGTTGCTTCCTGACCTGCATACAGACTTCTCAAGAGGCAGGTCAGGTGGTCTGGTATTCCCACCTCTTTCAGAATTTTCCACGGTTTATTGTGATCCACATAGTCAAAGATTTGGCATAGTCAATAAAGCAGAAAGAGATGTTTTTCTGAAACTCTCTTGCTTTTTTGATGATCCAGCGGATGTTGGCAATTTGATCTCTGGTTCCTCTGCCTTTTCTAAAACCAGTGTGAACATCTGGAAGCTCACGGTTCAAGTATTGCTGAAGTCTGTCTTGGAGAACTTTGAGCATTACTTTACTAGCGTGTAAGATGAGTGCAATTGTGCGGTAGTTTGGGCATTCTTTGGCACTGCCTTTCTTAGGGATTGGAATGAAAGTTGACCTTTTCCAATCCTGTGGCCACTGCTGAGTTTTCCAAACTTACTGACATATTGAGTGCAGCACTTTCAAGTTTATTTATCTTTAAAATAATCTGTATTTACCTTTGAAATCTTTTATTGTCACTTCGACTAATTTTCACAGTGACCTATAGTCCTACTCTATTGTAAAATGTTTTTTTGGTGTTCCTTTGACAAGACTTCCCAAATCAAATTATAATAGAGTTCTTTTGACTTCTAGCTGGCTTTGGAGTGTTTCAAAGGGCCCCTGAGGGACCCTAAAGGGAGATATTAGACTAATCATTTTCATTTAGTATGTTAAACTCTAAGGGACGTGTTGTCAAGTGAATAATAAACTGTAAGCTATATTTTATGGCAAGTGGTAAATAGATATTTTAGAGATTATATGAAGTTCTTAAGACTCTTATATGTATTGGTAAAATATTATCAGTCATAATTTTAGTTTGCTGATGGTGTTATATAACACCATAGCAGTATTCAAATTTAAAGTTGCTTTTTTAAGTCTTTTGTTAATATACACAGTTGCAGCTCCTTTGGTCTCTTGATTATTGCCACTAGATTACAATTAGTTACAATAATTATTATTTAAATTTGTTCTTTGTTTTCAAATTGTACTTTGTGTCTCCCTCTGACTTATGTCATGTCTATATCATTACTTATACCTGTTCAATTTATAAGATTATTGTCTCTTGCAGTAATCAATGTGTAATTAGGCCTCCAACAAAACTTCTGTGGCTAAATATTTTGAGAAAATAATATTTGTAACATGAAATAATTACAATAGTGTGATTCTAGATATCGGAAGAAGCAACCGGGAAAATATCTCCTAGATTATAGTTAGAGTACAGAGAATTTTTTCATTACTGATGAGACTTGGTACAAAACTTAACACCTGGAGTGGTATATCAAGAATGTTTGCCTGAACTGGGATAAGCCTCCTAGCACCACAAAAGTTGATCATGAAATGTTTCCCAGATAATGATTATTCCTGACCAAGAGGGGAAGACCTAAGAAATGGAATTAGTGGCTACAGCCTTTCAATGTGAGACAGTGAGCCCCAAGGAAGGTGAATACCTGCCACCTAGCAGTCATTAGACTGTGACCACTCCAGCTACTCCCTATGGTGAACCTTGAGGAAAATGCAGTTACAGGCCTCAGATGGCTGAGGTAAATACCAAGGAAGTAATTTTAAAAAGCCCTGACTCTTACATCTTCCCAAACATAACTTCTTAACTTGGGATGCTATCTCATGGATTTGAAGTTCAGTATTTCTGAACATACAGGTATAAAATAGACACTTTCCAAAAGAGAAACAAAAGAAGACAAATCTCAAAGTTTGAAACACCAGCAAATATGGCAGACACTTCCAGATAGATCCATCTGACTAAGCAGATTGGTCATCACTCCGTTTTTCCACAAGATTGTGGAGCGGACTTTGACAGTGGGAAGTTGTAGCAGGGCGGAAGCCAATTCTGACCCCAGATGGAACTGTTTGTTTGACTTGTTTTTCATTGCTTTTGCTATTATAGTCATACAGAACAGTTTGCCTCAAATAATCCTGCCCCTGTGCCTGACTCTTAAAGTGCCTTTGTTCAGAACCCTGCCCACCAGTGCATAATAGGAAGGGAGAAATTAACACATCCCTTGCCTGAAGCTTGCCATTCTAGGAGATGTTTGCAAGACTAAAGGTCTTTTTACTTTGTTTCCTCACCTCCCCTGGTCTCTGATCTATAAAAGAACCTGGCACCCAGATTCTGATAAGATGGTTATTTTGAGGCGCTAGCCTGCCATCTTCTTGGTCAACTGCTTTCCAAGTAAAGTCACTTTCGTTGCCTCAATACCTCCTCTCTCAGATTCATTGGCCTGTCATGTGGCAAGCAGAGCAAGCTTGGACTCAAGTAATAGGATGATTTGACAGAGTAGCATTGAAACATACATATTACCATATGTTAATTAAACAGCCAGTGGGAATTCGCTGTATGACACAGGAAAACCAGCGCCAGTGCTCTGTGGCAACCTAGAGGACTGGGATGGGAGGGAGCTGCAAGAGAGGTTTAAGAGGGAGGGAACATATGTATGCTTATGGCTGATTCATGCCGATATGCACAAATCATGGCAATATGGTGAAGCAATTATTCCCCAACTAAAAACAAAAAACTATATTACAACAAGTTACAAAATAGGTCTAAATAAAAATGTTAGAGCCCAAAATTGCACTAGCAAAATGAAAATCTCAATGCATGGTATTGAAAGGCACAGAAAAAGAATATGCAAATTTAAAAAAGCAGCCCAATCTACATAAAGAAATAGACTAAAAATTAAAAGAATAAAATCTCATTGATCAAGGAGATTCACATTTATTTCATCAGACTGAGGTGAGGAGAGGATAAAATGGAGAGATGAAGAAATTATAGATGTAATAACTAAAAAATTTTGATATTGGGCAAAATATATAAACTACTTATTCAAGCAGCAGAATAAAACCTAAACAGAATAAACTAAAAGAGACTTTTCCCATCACACGTTTTAGATAAAATTATGAAAACTAAAGACAAAGAAAGAAAGCTCTTAAAAGCAGTAAGTGAGGGACAACAGCTAAATTTTGAGGAGTAATTCAAATGACTGAATATCTAACCGGGGGTGGGGGTGGGGAGGGAAGAGCCAGATAAGGAGAAAATAATCAAAGATTATCACTATAAGACAGTTAATAAATCACAAATAAAGACAGCAAGAGAGGGAAAAAATGGAACGTTAAACCAGTTAGAAAAGTGGCAATATCATGTGCTTATAAAGAATATTAGGCATAAATGGATTAAATTCTGCATTCAGAAATATAGAGAGGCTGAATGGAAAATGAATAAATAACTTTCAACAATATGCTCTGTATAAGAGGCTCGCTTTAGTTTTAGAAACACAAGTAGTTTAAAAGTGAAGAGATAGAAAAAGATGCTATCCAAAAGAGAGAAAAAGTGATAATATTTATATTATATTCTTTTAGTCACCATTACAAGAAAGGAAGAAAGAAATTGCTAAATTTATTAAGATATGGAAAATAGTATATATATATATATATATATATATACACACACACATACACACACACACACACACTACAATTGAAATACTTAAATATATAATGTAAATATCATCAAAACTGAAGGGAGAAATACAGGGTAATAAAAAATATTATGGAGCTTCAATACCACATTATCAACAATAAATAAATGAAATAACAAAAAGGAGGATGTATTTTTGTTGCAGTCCTTTCATGGACCAGAACCTGGCAGTCCGGAGTCAATGATAAGAAAGTGAAAGAGAGAAAGAAGCTAAACCAAGTATCCCCTGGTTTACGCAGAAAACCAACTTGAACAGGGCTTGCACCGCTCATGAAGGCACAGGGTGCCGTCTCGAGGGGGTCTTGGAAGCCCGAGCAGGAGAGCGAGCTTGGGGGGTTTCTACCCTCCAGAGAATTAGCCAGAGGGAGGGAGGGACAGAGAGAGAGAGAGAGAAGGAAAGAAAGAAAGACATGGGGACCCAAGCTCTGATGGAGCAAAGGTATTTTATTAGCAGAAATGCAGGCTTATATATCTTTAGTAAGATGATTAGTCAGCTATTATACAGGATGAAATTTTATCAATAGCCACAATATAGATAGTCTAATACATACAAGGTCGCTGATGCTGAAAAGAATCACTGAAGGAGTTACTGAAAGAAATCCAAGCAGATACCCTTTCCCATGATCTCAGTCCTGAGAACTGTGTGCAGCTCTACTCGTTCCCGGAATAGGAACTGATCAGAAGCAGAGAATCCTTGAGAAATGGCACACAAAGGAAAAAGTGCAACATATTGGATTCCTTAAAGTCAAATGTCCCCTGACATATTATGAATTATACCACAGAAATATAAAGGATCTTAAGAGACCAATGAACACCAACAATTTGAAGACTCTAGAAGTAATAGATACATTCCTAGAAACCTACAAAGATCAGATCATGAAGAAATAGAAAACATGAACAAATAAATAATAATCTAGAAGACTGAAGTACTAGTCATAAGCATCACAGCAAGGAAAGACCTGGATCAGATGTCTTCACAGGTAAATTCTAGCAAACATTAAAACAATTGAAGACATTTCTCCATAATTTCTTCCCAAAAATTGAAAAGGAAAAAACACGTTTAAATTATTTTGTGTCCAGCATTACGTTATCCCAAAAACCATATAAAGACAAGGAAACGAAATTATAGTCCAATATCTCTGAGGAACATAGATTCAAAAAATATTAGCAAATCAAGTTAAAGAGCATATTAGAGAGATTATATAGCATGATCAACTGGGATTTATCTGTTAGATGCATGGGTGAATCAGCATACACAAATCAATAAATGTGATGCACTAGACTAAGAATGAAAGAGAAAAATTATGTGAGCAATTCAAATAATATGGAAAATAGCAAAAAATAACATATTTTCATGATAAAAATTCTCAACAAATTAGGTGTAGAAGGAATGCCCTCAGCACAATAAAAACCATTTACAACAAGCACACAGCTAATATCATACTTAATGGTGTAAAGCTGAAAGCATTTTCTCTGAGATAAGAAACAACACAAGATTGTCCACTTTTACCACTTTCACTCAACATATCACTGGAAGTCCTAGTCAGAGAATCTAAGAAAGGAAAGGAAATTAAATAAATTCAACTTGGAAAGGAAATAATTAAATGATCTCTATTTGCAGGTGATGCGATTTTAGACAGTGTTTTGTGGAGAGTATTTTCTGTAGTGAAAAAGATGAATATTTAGCTGAGGAGATTTCTAAGCAGTATTGATGGCATGACCAGGTTTCTCTTTACTGCTCACAGTGAAATGTGATAGGAGAGAGATAAATTGAAGGATGTTATTAAGCAAAATGTAATCAGATAGCTATGTACATGCCAGCAGGCCCAGCACTGCCCCCCTCATTTGGTCCCTTTGCTGCTCACATGGCCTTAGCTAGCCTATGCAACCATTTTTTGTTGTTCAGTTGCTAAGTCGTGTCAGATTCTTTGTGAGCCCATGGACTGCAGCACGCCAGGCTTCTCTGTCCTCCATGATCTTCTGGAGTTTGCTCAAATTCATGTCTATTGAGTCAGTGGTGTTATATAACCCACCTCATCCTGTGCCACCCATCTCCTTTGCCTTCAATCTTCCCCAGCATTAGAGTTTTTTCCAATGAATCAACTCTTCACATCAGGTGACCAAAGTAACAGAACTTCAGCTTCAGCAACAGTTCTTCCAATGAATATTCAGGGTTATTTTTCTTAGAATTCACTGGTCTGACCTCCCTGTAGTCCAAGGGACTCTCAACAGTCTTCTCCAGTACCACAATTTGAAAGCATCAATTCTTCAATGCTCAGCCTTCTTTTTGATCCAGCTCTCACATCCATACATGACTAATGGGAAAAGAAAAAAAAAAAAAAAACATAGCTTTGACTATACAGACTTTTGTTGGTAAGATGATATGTCTCCTTTTTAATATGCTAAGTTGGACATAACTTTCCTTCAGTGGAGAAAATGTCTTTTAATTTTATGACTGCAGTCATCATCCACAGTGATTTTTGAGCCCAAGAAAATAGAATCCATCACCGTTTCCACTTTTTACCCATTTACTTCCAATGAAACAATGGGACTGGTTGCCATGATGGTAGTTTTTTTAAAGTTGAGTTTTAAGCCAACTTTTTCATTCTCTTCTTTCACCCTCATCAAGGAACTCTTAAGTTCCTCTTCAATTTCTGATATCAGAGTGGTATCATCTGCGTATCTGAGGTTGTTGATATTTCTCCCATCAAACTTGATTCCAGCTTGCAATTCATCCAACCTAGCATTTCGCATGATGTAATGCTTCTCTGGTGGATCAAGCAGTAAAAAATCTGTCCACAATGCAGGAGACCTGGGTTCGATTCATGGGATGGGAAGATCCCCTGGGGGAAGGAAATGGCAACCCACTCTAGTATTCTTGCCAGGAAAACCCCATGGACAGAGGGGCCTGGTGGGCTACAGTCCATGGGTTTGTAAGAGTCAGACATGACTTAGCAACTAAACTGCCATCACCAATCTGCATAAAAGTCAAATAAGCAGGGTGACCATGTATAGTCTTTATTACTACTTTCCCAATTTTGAACCAGTCAGTTGTTTCATGTCCACTTCTAACTATTGCTTCTTGACCCACAGACAAGTTTCTCAGCAACCATACATACCTATAAACCTGTCCCTGCCAAAGGACATTCACCCAAAGTTGTACACAGCACCTGTCACTGGCCCAAGTCCTCACTGCCATGCATGTCCACAAATAGTCCCTGATGCTACACACATGCATGCTCCCATTCCTAGTATCTGAGTACGTGTGTTTTTCCAGTAGTTGTTATAGCCACGCTTTCTGGGAAACAAACTCACTCAGAAGGACAATGCAGATAGTGGAATGCAGCTTATTACACCACCGGGCCCAAGGCAGAGTCTCCTCTTAGGCAAGGACCCCGACCAGCATTTGTGAAAACCTTTTATACCCCATGTGTACGTGTCAGAACCCACCACCCCAAATTCCTTGAGATTTATAAAGGAAGGGTAAATACAATCACAATAACCCCATCAGTCATGATGTATTATGTGTTCAAATTGTTAATAATCAAAAAGCCCACGGTTACATTCCAACCAGTTAATAACCAATAAGCCTATGGTTACATTCCGATAGATACTGTCCGGAGGCAGGGGTGATTGGAGTATGTTTTCTCTTAGGCGATGAGTAACATGGATATGATCTTATATGTCTGGAGGGGGTCTTATCCTTCCATTGTTGTTCCCACAGGCACTAAGCAGACAGTTAAGAGTCCATTGGAGAGGCGGCCAAGGACGATCAACACGGACAGGCCTGAGATGGAGTCCAGGCCCTATGAATTCCTTCTTCATAGTCATGTATGGATGTGAGAGTTGGACTATAAAGAAAACTGAACACTGAAGAATTGATGCTTTTGAACTGTGCTGTTGGAGAAGACTCTTGAGAGTCACTTGGACTGCAAGGAGATCCAACCAGTCAATCCTAAAGGGAATCAGTCCTGGATATTGATTGGAAGGACTGATGCTGAAGCTGAAACTCCAATTCTTTGGCCACCTGATGTGAAGAACTGACTCATTTGAAAAGACCCTGATGCTGGGAAAGATTGAAGGTGGGAGGAGAAGGAGACAACAGAGGATGAGATGGTTGGATGGCATTACCGACTCAATGAACATGAGTTTGAGTAAACTCTGCGAGTTGGTGATGGACAGGAAAACCTGGTGTGCTGCATGGGTTTGCAAAGAGTCGGACACAACTGAGTGACTGAACTGAACTGAGTACGTGTACACCCCCTGTCCGGAACTCCATCTCTCCCTGCCCAGTTTCCTTGCCTTAGGACCTGGAGATACCACTGAGGACCCCAAAAGCTAGCTCAGTCATTGCAAACACCTGCAGCTCTTGCCACAAAGACAGAGCACCGCAAATAACATCATGCCCCCCCACTTTGAGTCTCACAGCAATAGCGCCTATTTCACAGAGTGTTTCAGGGTGTTCCTTAGTCACCAGCCCCTTTATCACCACCTCCTTTATCCAAGAAAGTCTGAAAAGTCTGGAATTGTTAGATTTTCTTCAAATTTTGAGGAAGCAACATAAGATGAAAATATTATGAAGAATCAGGGAAACATGGCTCCACTAAAGAATTCAATAAACTTCTAGTAACACTTCAAAATATGCTTAAAAATAAATCAAAATAATTGTTCTAAAGAAGCTCAGCAAGTTATAAAGCATGATAAATTAATAATTTAATGACATCAGTAATCAAAGACAAAATGAAAAGTTGACAAAGAGAAAATATTAGGTACTGAAGTTCTAGGACTGAAGAATACAACTTCTAAACTAAAAAAAAAAAAAAAAAAAAGCAATAAGGTATTTCAAACCACTTGATTTGAGACTTGATTAAGAAGAAAGAACCCACAGAGTCAATAAGTGGTCATCTGTAATCATGTGGCAAGAGGGAAAAAAGCACAAAGAATGCAAAGAAATGAAGAAAACCCATGTGATTTATAGGATAGTCTTAAAAGAGCTAAGATCTTTATTATGGGAATCTAAAAAAGAGGAGAATTAACATGAAAGCATTTTTGAAGAAAAAAGAGCTATAAGCAGGCCTTTAGGAAGCATTCAGTTCAGTTCAGTTCAGTTGCTCAGTCGTGTCTGACCCTTTTCAACCCCATGAACCACAGCACGCCAGGCCTCCCTGTCCATCACCAACTCCTGGAGTCCACCCAAACGCATGTACAGTGAGTCGGTGATGCCATCTAGCCATCTCGTCCTCTGTCATCCCCTTCTCCTCCTGCCCTCAATCTTTCCCAGCATCAGGGTCTTTTCAAATGAGCCCACTCTTCACATCAGGAGGGAAAAGTATTGAAGTTTCAACTTCAGCATGAGTCCTTCCAATGAACACCCCTGACTGATCTTCTTTTGGATGGACTTGCTGGATCTCCTTGCAGTCCAAGGGACTCTCAAGAGTCTTCTCCAGTATCACAGTTCAAGCGCATCAATTCTTCAGTGCTCAGCTTTCTTTATAGTCCAACTCTCAAATTCATACATGACCACTGGAAAAACCATAGCCTTGACTAGATGGACCTGATTGACAAAGTAATGTCTCTGCTTTTTAATATGCTGTCTAGGTTGGTCATAACCTTCCTTCCAAGGAGCAAGTGTCTTCTAATTTCATGGCTGCAATCACCATCTACAGTGATTTTGGAGCCAAGAAAAATAAAGTCAGCCACTCTTTCCACTATTTCCCCATCTATTTGCCATTAAGTGATGGGTCGGGATGCCATGATCTTAGTTTTCTGAATGTTGAGCTTTAAGCCAACTTTTTCGCTCTCCTCTTTCACGTTCATCAAGAGGCTCTTTAGTACTTCTTCACTTTCTGCCATAAGGTTGGTGTCATCTGCATATCTGAGGTTATTGATATTTCTTCCAGCAATCTTGATTCCATCTTGTGCTTCCTCCAGCCCAGCCTTTCTCATGATGTACTCTGCATAGAAGTTAAATAAGCAGGGTGACAATATACAGCCTTGACATACTCCATTTCCTATTTGGAACCAGTCTGTTGTTCCATGCCCAGTTCTAACTATTGCTTCCTGACCTGCATACAGATTTCTCAAGAGGCAGGTCAGGTGGTCTGGAGTTCCCATCTCTTTCAGAATTTCCCACAGTTTACTGTGATCCACATAGTCAAAGATCTGGCATAGTCAAAAAGGCATAAAAAGATGTTTTTCAGGAACTCTCCAACTTTTTATATGATCCAGTGGATGTTGGCAATTTAATATCTGATTCCTCTGCCTTTTCTAAAACCAGCTTGAACATCTGGAAGTTAACAGTTCACATACTGCTGAAGCCTGGCTTGGAGAATTTTGAGCATTACTTCACTAGCGTGTGAGATGAGTGCAACTGTGCAGCAGTTTGAGCATTCTTTGGCATTGCCTTTCTTAGGGATTGGAATGAGAACTGAGATTTCCAGCCCTGTGGCCACTGCTGAGTTTTCCAAACTTGCTGACATATTGAGTGCAACAGTTTCACATATTCATCTTCCAGGATTTGAAATAGTTCAGGTGGGATTCCATCACCTCCACTAGTTTTGTTCATAGTGATGTTCCTAAGCCCCACTTGGCTTCACATTCCTGGATGTCTGGCTCTCAGTAAGTGATCACACCATCGTGATTATCTGGGTCATGAAGATCTTTTTCATATAGTTCTTCTGTGTATTCTTGCCACCTCTTCTCAATATCTTCTGCTCCTTTAGGTCCCTACCATTTCTTTCCTTTATTGAGCCCATCTTTACATGAAATGTTCCCTTGGTATCTCTAATTTTCTTGAAGAGATCTCTAGTCTTTCCCATTCTATCGTTTTCCTCTCTTTCTTCACATTGATCACTGAGGAAGGCTTTCTTATCTCTCCTTGCTATTCTTTGGATCTCTGTTCTCAAATGGGTATATCTTTCCTTTTCTCCTTTGCTTTTCACTTCTCTTCTTTTCACAGCTATTTGTAAGCCCTCCACAGACAGCCATTTTGCTTCTTATGCATTCCTTTTTCTTGGGGATGGTCTTGATCCCTGTCTTCTGTACAATGTCACAAACCTCTGTCTATAGTTCATCAGGCACTCTGTCTATCAGATCTAGTCCCTTGAATCTGCTTGTCTTTTCCACTGTATTATCATAAGGGATTTGATTTAAGTTATACTTGAATGATCTAGTGGTTTTCCTCACTTTCCTCAATTTCAGTCTGAATTTGGCAATAAGGAGTTCATGATCTGAGCCACAGTCAGCTCCTGGTCTTGTTTTTGCTGACTGTATAGAACTCGTCATCTTTGGCTGCAAAGAATATAATCAATCTGATTTCGGTGTTGACCATCTGGTGATGTCCATGTGTAGAGTCTTCTCTTGTATTGTTGGAAGAGGGTGTTTGCTATGACCAGTGCGTTCTCTTAGCAAAATCTATTAGCCTTTGCCCTGCTTCATTCTGTACTCCAAGGCCAAATTTGCCTGTTACTCCAGGTGTTTCTTGACTTCCTACCTTTGCATTCCAGTCCCCTGTAATGAAAAGGTCATCTCTTTTTGGGTGTTAGTTCTAGAAGGTCTTGTAGGTCTTCATAGAACTGTTCAACTTCAGCTTCTTTAGCATTACTGGTCAGGGCATAGACTTGGATTACTGTTATATTGAATGTTTGCCTCAGAAATGAACAGACATCATTCTGTCATTCTTGAGATTGCATCCAAGTACTGCATTTTGGACTCTTCTGTTGACTATGACAGCTACTCCATTTCTTCTAAGGGATTCCTGCCCACCGTAGTAGATATAATGGTCATCTGAGTTAAATTCACCAATTCCAGTCCATCTTATTTTGCCGATTCCTAGAATGTCGATGTTCACTCTTGCCTTCTCCTGTTTGACCACTTGCAATTTGCCTTAAGGTTAAATCATCTGCCCTCAATGCAGGAGACCGAGGTTTGATCCCTGGGTTGGGAAGATCGCCTGGAGAAGCTAATGGCAACTCACTCCAGTATTCTTGCCTGAATAATCCCGTGGACAGAAAAGCCTGGCGGGCCACAGTGCAGGGGGTCTCAAAGAGGTGGACATAACTGACCAATTAACACACACAGGACATGTAAGTAACCTAGATGTCCATTGACAGATGATTGGATAAGGAAGCTGTGGTACATATACACAATGGAATATTATTCAGCCATAAAAAGAATGCATTTGAGGCAGTGCTAATAAGGTAGATGAACCTAGTGCCTATTATACAGAGTGAAGTAAGTCAGAAAGAGAAAGACAAATATCATGTATTAGCACATATATATGAAATCTGGAAGGAGGGTACTGATGAACCTATTTACAGAGCAGCAATGGAGTTGCAGACATAGAGAACAGACTTATGGACCTGGGGGTGGGGGTTGGGGTGGGAAGGAGAGGGTGGGATGAATGAAAGAGTAGCATGGACACATATACACTACCCTAGTAAAATAGATAGCCAGTGAGAATTTGCTAGATGACTCAGGGAACTCAAGCCAGGGCTCTGTGACTATCTAGAAGTGTGGAATGGACTGGGAAGTGGGAGGGAGATTCAAGAAGGAGAGAACATATGTGTACGAGTGGCTGATTCATGTTGATATTTAGCAAAAAGCTACCACAATATTGTAAAGCAATTATCCTTCAGTCAAAAATAAACAAATTTTTAAAATCTGAATCTGTGAAAAATGAAAAACATTTTTCCCCAAATTTTGCTTAAATTTAAATGAGGAAAAATGTAATTTACACATATATGAAAATACATTGTAATGAAAAGTTTACTTAGAAACTAACTTGTATACTTCCATATCTAATAATTTATTGGTGATGTTGAAATTTATGATTATTGTTAATACTGGTTAAAATTTTAATATATATTAAGACTGAAAAAATTTTAAAGATGATTATAAAAATGCATGAGGAAAAAGACTCAGAAAATTGAAATAGGGAGATCTATTAGCTTCTTTTGATTTATTAATGGTATTCCTTTTTATAGTCTCAGAGGTATTTATCAACAGATAACCTTCAACCACTTACTAAATGGGCATAGCATAACCAGGGGTGATGTCACTCCTCTACTTCTCTTTGTACACCTATCCTAAAATACTACATTATCTCATCTGGATGAAACTATCAACATCACTTAATACTGAGTTCCACCAGACAAGCAGACAGAACTGCAAGAGCTAAAGGTAATGATTGTTCTTGACTTGTTGTTTCTGATACATCCTATTAGTTGCTAAAGATATTTTTTTTCCTATTTTTAGCTAGCTAATTTTAGGGAGAAAAGCAAAGATGCTTTATCTTTTTGAATCTCTTTATGTAGCATGCATTTACTGCAATATGTTAGAGAGTGGCTCTTTGCTTTTCAATTATTTGTAGAGAAAATAATATATATTCTTCCTATATTATTAAATATACTTATTTTTCTGACGCTAAAATTTTACAAAGTAAGATCTACTCATTTTACTTTGAATAGGGATGTTTTCTGGGGGTTAGAAAATACTGTAAATAAATGTCTGAATCATATTTACACTTTCCTAATGAAACTGACAATGGCTGACCCACCACCCAAATTGTCTGCTATGGAGGAAAGACTATGTCCCCAAAAGACAAGAGACAGAGTTACAGTCTGTGGGTTCAACTTTTGAGCTAAGACAAGGATTCTCACTCAACTTAGTTGTGTAGTGTTTAAGCAGATACCCTGAAAACCTGATCTTTTTAACTTTTAAAAGGAGAAAGTAAAATGAGTAAGGCTCACAGGCTCTCAGGAAAAATCAAATGTAGTAAAGAGTTGGAACAATTCCTGGAATACTGTCAACTTCATACAAAGGTTGTATATTATCCTACCACTACTAGCAATAATTTCCCAATTTAAACATGCACAAAATGGTTTACATGAAGTTCAAGGAAATAGATTAAATAATTTGAGAATGAAAAAGGGGGAAAGTTGCTATACAGACAGTGTTTCCTTCTCTGTCTGGTGTCTTGGGTGGATTGTTAGTGTGGTTTAATAACAGTGACCTCCCCATTTACCAAAGTGCAGCAAAGATTTGTCCAGAGCCCAGCAAATACCCTCCTTGGTCTCCCTCCATCTGCTTAGTAAATAGCTTCAAGGTCTTCACATGTATTGATCACTTCTCCAGTCCTTGATTTTCTTTAATCACAAATATAAACTTGATCAGTAGGCATTTTTTTTAAATTTATTTAACTGTTTTTCAATTTTACTCAGAGCCAGATTTCTTCTGCCACTGAAGGTAGAATTTAACAGAAAAGTTATATTTTTAATACAATGCATCCTAGGTTTGCTAGACATTTATACTGATATCAAGAAATCAAGAAATCTTTCTACTTCTTTAGTACTCTGGAACTCAGAACTGATAATGAATTGAATATTATAACTAGCCTTGGGAATTATTACAAAGTATATCTGAAACTTGAACATGATTTCTGAAATATCCCTGCGTCATAACAAGCTCTAAACTCTTCCCAGAAAAAGGAACCAATATTTCATTCTCATTGGCAATAGCTTTTGAAATTTAACATTTTATATGTCTGAATTTGAGAAGTTTAAAGGTTTAATCTTTATAAGAGAAAAATGTAGAATAAGCTATTCCTTATTCCCTAAAACAGGTCAGATTATATTCTGTGTCTATTTTTCTTTTTATTTATTGTGTAGCTATTTTAAAATTATACTTTCAATCACATTTGTATAATATTTTCCCTGAATAGCACACACCACATAGATATATTTGTTTAAAATTTAAATATATATATGTAATTATATGCATATGTACACTCCACATAACCACAGTGCCTCACAGTATCACCCAGTCTTATAGACAAAAGAGATTCAAGTGTTTTGCATAGATTTTCCTTAAATTATATTTCAGTAGCTTTAAAAATCTTTCTTATATGTAATACACCTCCAAGAGTTTTAAAGCTCCCAGTTGGAGCCTTAAACTGGGGATAATAAAATTCCAAGTTCTATAAAAAGCATTTTAAAAGAGTGTAATATCTTTTTTAAAAAAAAGTAATTTACTTTTTGTGTTTGCATAGGCCAGATGCTACATAAATTTCCATTCTTCTCCATGAAGGACATTACATCATCAGATGTCATAAAATTCAACTGCAGCAACATAGCTGTAAGTTAACAATTTTTTAGACACATTGTTATGAATTACTAGTTTTCTAGTAATCTGTAGAATTATAGATACTTTTAAAACTCCATATCTACAGGGTCATAGAATTTCCTCTTGTTAGCACAATTGAGTGGTACACACATACACATACACACTCACATACACACATACACATATGTGCACACTCTCAGTAAACATTCATTTCAGTTGGTAGATTCCTATAAGTAATCCATTAACTTCAAATTTCTCCTTGGTGGTCTAGGTGAAACCTCATGGGCAATATCACCTGGATGACCAGCTACACTGAAAGATTAGATTTCACCCTGGTGGGAATCTTCAGTCAATCGCAACACCCTGCTCTCCTTTGTTTGGTCATTTTTGTGGTTTTCCTAATGGCCTTGTCTGGAAATATCATTCTGATTTGTTTGATATATTCTGATGCCCACCTACACACTCCCATGTACTTTTTCATCAGCCAGCTGTCTTTCATGGACATGATGTACATTTCTGTTACTGTACCCAAGATGCTCATGGACCAGATCACAGGTGTGAATAAGATCTCAGTCCCTGAATGTGGGATTCAGATGTTCCTCTATGTGACACTAGCAGGTTCAGAATTTTTCCTTCTAGCCTCCATGGCCTATGATCGCTACACGGCCATTTGCCATCCTCTCCATTACCCTGTCCTCATGAACCACAGGGTGTGTCTCTTCCTGGCATCTGGCTGCTGGTTTCTGGGCTCAGTGGATGGCTTCTTGTTTACTCCCATCACCATGACCTTCCCCTTCTGCAGATCCCGGGAGATCCATCATTTCTTCTGTGAAGTTCCTGCTGTATTAAAGCTTTCTTGCTCAGACACCTCTCTCTATGAGATTTTCATGTACCTGTGTTGTGTCCTCATGCTCCTCATTCCTGTGACAATCATTTCTGGCTCTTACTACTTTATCCTCCTCACCATTCACAGGATGAACTCAGCAGAGGGTCGGAAGAAGGCATTTACCACTTGTTCCTCCCACATGACTGTGGTCATCCTCTTTTATGGGGCTGCCATCTACACATATATGCTTCCCAACTCCTACCACACCCCTGAGAAGGACATGATGGTATCTGTCTTTTACACCATACTCACTCCTGTACTAAACCCTTTAATCTATAGTCTAAGGAATAAGGATGTTATGGGGGCTCTGAATAAAATGTTGAACGTGGGAATTGCTTTTCAAGAAAGTATAAAGTAAGAAAGTTTGTATTAATATGTTTTACCTTCTCTTTACATTTCATAAGTTTAGATTCTTATGCCAACAGCACCACTAAGAATTTTATACTATCATATCTTATTTTCACACTTTTTAGAGAAGTCCTTCCTTGAATGAGAAAACTCTCCAATTTTCCAAACTTTCTCCACTCAAAATGCATTATACAATTATACTGTATTGATGTTATTTACTGATGCTGATAACTGCACTATGACTTTGTAGATGAATATATATATTCCTTGGAAACACATAATAACAATATTTAAAGGAAAAAAGTTACTAGATGCTATGAAATTGATTAAATGGGGGATAATGAAGCAAAAACTACACAATATTAACAACTGGGGATTCTGAGTAAAGGGTATATGGTTTGTACTATTCTTATTCAAGTTACTTTTCAATAAATAAACACTTAATCCACATAAACAGTTAAACTATCAATCCTCACTCCTTTATTGAATTTGTCTCCTGCTTCGTGGCAATGTAAATGGCATAATACCTAAGAAAATATGCTCATTTTCATGTGGCTAATTATTACTGAGATAATCCTGTCTCTGCCCAACTTTATATGGCCTGCTTTGTTCCACATGGGTGAATTCTGAAGGCATTTAATGGAGGTTAATTGTTCTCTGCAAGTAGCAGGTTTAGAATGCAGAATTGCATAAATGACAGAGGGAAATATATAAATTCAAAGTGGCAGAAAGATTTAGAGAAGATTCCTCCACGGGGTGACATCTGAACCAAGTTTTGAAGTATGTAATTTATTACACAAAAAGAGGCAGGATATCAAATTTCAAACTCCTTTATTTATTCAATTATTCGATGAATATTTCCTATACTATACTATAATCCAAAATAAAAGCTAAATGAGAGTAAAATCTGAATACTACATGGCTGCTGTTCCCAAGGGATCCGAATCTGTAGCTGTAGTTTTACACACAAATGGGTGCTATAAAGTATTTGCTGTGTCTTGATGTTCATGAAGAATAGGTATAGCTCATAAAGAGAAATCAGTTCTATCTGTGACATGTAAGTTGGGTAAAATAAAAGGTTGAGAGCAGCCCTGGAATTCAGTGTTGAATGGTAACCAGATGTTAACTTCAGATGAGTACAAACAACTGGAGGAGAGAAAGAGGATTGTTCAAGGGCACAAAAAAGAATAGCACAAAGGTCAGTTTAGCAAGCAGGAGAGGAAAATGTTCCAATGGCTCCTCCTTTCCTGACTTACTTTATAGACTAATTTCTTGACCTTCTGTGATCCAGAGTTTTACAAACATCAACCAAACAATGAGATTATTCTTTTTGAAATGTCAAATCAGTGGAAATCAACTGGGAAGTTTAACATTAGAGATGGGGAGGGGAGGTGAGTGAGAACGAGAATTGAATGGTGTTTTGTTACTGTTGCTCAGTTGCTGTCATGTCTGATTCTTTGTGACCCCATGGACTGCAGCATGCCAGGATTTCCTGTCCTTCATCATCTCCTGGAGTGTGTTCAAACTCAAATCCATCGAGTTGGTGATGGTATCCAACCATCTCATCCAGTCACTCCCTTTTCCTCTTGCCCTCAATCTTTCCCAGAATCAAGGTCTTTCCCAATGAGTCAGTTCTTTGCATCAGGTGGCCAAAGTATTAATGAATATTCAGGGTTGATTTCCTTTAGGATTCACTGGTTTGATATCCTTGCAATCCAAGAGACTCTCAAGAATCTTCTCAAGTTCCACAGTTTGAAAATATTAATTCTTCGGTCTCAGCCTTCTTTATGATCCAATTTACATCCATGGGCTTCCCTGATAGATTAGTTGGTAAAGAATCCGCCTGCAATGCAGGAGACCCTGATTCGATTTCTGGGTCAGGAAGATCCTCTGGAGAAAGGTAGGTTACCCACTCCAGTATTCTTGGGTTTCCCTTGTGGCTCAGCTGGTAAAAAATGCAGGAGACCTGGGTTTGATCCCTGGGTTGGGAAGATCCCCTGGAGAAGGGAAAGGTTACACACTCCAGTATTCTGGCCTGGGGAATTCCACGGACTGTATAGTCCACAGAGTCACAAAAAGTCAGACACAACTGATTGACTTTCACTTTCACTTTTCTCATATCCATATATGACTACTAGAAAGCTATAGCTTTCACGATATGAACTTTGTTGGCAAAGTGATGTCTCTGCCATTTAATACACTGAGTTTGTCATAGATTTTCTTCCAAGGAAAAAACATCTTTTAATTTCATGGTTGCAGTCACCATCCATAGTGATTTTGGAGCACAAGAAAATAAAATGGGTCACTGTTTTCACTTTTTCTCTTGGTATTTGCCATGAAGTGATGGAACCAGATGCCATGAACTTAGTTTTTTGAATAGTGAGTTCTAAGCTAGTTTTTTCACTCTCCTCTTTCACCTTCAAGAGGCACTTTAATTCCTCTTCACGTTCTGCCATTAAGATAGTATCATCTGCATGCCTAAGGTTGTTGATACTTTTCCTGGAAATTGTGATTCTAGTTTGTAACTCATTCAACCTGACATTTTGCACGATGTACTCTGCATACAAATTAAATAAACAGGGTTAAATTATAAAGTCTTGACGTACTCCTTTCCCAATTTTGAACCAGTTCATTGTTGCATGTCTGATTCTAGCTGTTGCTTCTTGACTTGACTGCAGGTTTCTCAGGAGAAAGATAAGGTGGTCTGGAAGTCGTACCTTTTTAAGAATTTTCAAGTTTGTTGTGGTCCACACAGTCAAAGGCTTTATTGTAGTCAGTAAAGCAGAAGTAGACGTTCTACTGGAACTTCCTTGCTTTCTCTATGATCTAGAGAATGTTGACAATTTAATCTCTGGTTCCTCTGTCTTTTCTACACCCAGCTTGTATATCTGGATGTTGCTGGTTCTCAAACTGCTGAAACCTAGCTTGAAGGATTTTGAGCAACATCTCACTAACATGTGTATTGAGTGCAATTTTAAGGTAGTTTGAACATGCTTTAGCATTGCCCTTCTTTGGGATTGGAATGAAAACTGACCTTTTCCAGTCTTGTGGTGGCCACTGCTGCATTTTCCAAATTTGCTGCCAAATTCAGTGTAGCACTTTAACAGCATTATCTTTTAGGATTAGAAATAGCTCAGCAGAAATTCCATCACTTTCACTAATTTTGTATGTAGTAATGCTTTCTAAGGCCCACTTAACTTCACATTCTAGGATGTCTGGCTCTAGGTGAGTGGCCAGACCATCATGGCTATCTGGGTCATGAAGACCTTTTTTATATAGATTTTCTGTGTATTCTTACCAGCTCTTCTTAATCTCTTCTGCTTATTAGATCCTTATAATTTTTGCCTTTTATTGTGCCTATCCTTGCATGAAATCTTCCCTCACTATGTCCAAGTTTCTTGACGAGATCTCTAGACTTTCCCGTTCTATTTTTTTTTTTTTTTCTCTACTTCTTTGCATTGTTCACTTAAGAAAACTTTATTTCTCCTTGATATTCTCTGGAACTTTGCATTCAGATGGGTATATCTTTCCCTTTCTCCCTTGTCTTTTACTTCTCTTCTTTCCTCAACCATTTGTAGAGCCTCCTCAGAAAACCATTCTGCCTTCCTGCATTTCATTTTCTTTGGGATGATTTTGGTCACTGCCTCCTGTACAATGTTATGAACCTCCATCATAATTCTTCAGGCACTCCATCAACCAGATCTAATCCCTTGAATTTATTTGTCACCTCCACTGTATAATCATAAGGGATGTGATTTAGGTCATATCTGAATGGCCTAGTGGTTTTCCTTACTTTCTTCAATTTAGGCCTGAATTTTGCAGTAAGGAGTTTATGATCTGAGCCACAGTGAAGGGAAAGATAAAATTAGCCAAGATAGCATGTTCAGGCTCTCTCACCCCACGTTTTATAAAGAATGACTATGTAACATCTGAGATCATTTATATCACTGTGCATGCACATCACGAGGTACTCGCTTGGTCATGAGCTACTTTATGCTGTAGGGATATATGGGCTCCACCTAGAAAGAGGGGGAATTACTGCTGTAACACAGCTGTGTCCGTTGGGTCAGCCACAAGAAGAGAGAATATTATGTGTCTGCTGCTACAACTGCTGTGTCAGCCAGGAGAGAATAAACATGTCTGCAGTTCCTACAGCTCCTGGCTCCTCGAGTCTTCTTCTGGCCTCTTAACTCACTCTTTACCTGCCCTGGGTTCAGCAAATAGTGCAGACAGTGTGAACAGCAGACAGTGTGAACAGCAGACAACTGGCATAACATACAGGATCAGCAATACCATTGATGCAGTAAGCAGGGTTAGCAATATGCACAGTCATCTCTAGGTCTTATTTTTGCTGACTGTATAGAGATTCTCCATCTTTGGCTCCAAAGAATATAAACAGTCTGCTTTCAGTGTTGATCATTTGGTGATGTTCATGTGCAGAATCATCTCTTGTGTTGTTTCAAGATGGTGTTTGCTATGACCAATGTGTTCTGTTGGCAAAATTCTGTTAGCCTTTGTTCTGCTTCACTGTGTATTCCAAGGTCAAGCTTCCTTGTTTCTCCAGGTATCTCTTGACTTCCTACTTTTGCATTCCAATCCCCAATGATGAAAAAAAAATTTTTTTTTTCTTGGCATTAGCTTTAGAAGGTCTTGGAGGCCTTCAGAGAACTGTTCAGCTTCAGCTTCTTAAGTGTTAGTGGTTGGGACATAAACTTGGATTGCTGTGATGTTGAATGGTTTGCATTGGAAATGAACCGAGATCATTCTATTGTTTTTAAGATTGCACCCAAGTACTGCTTTTCAGATTATTTTGTTTACCATGAAGGCTACTCCGTTTCTTCTAGGGCATTCTTGACTACAGTGGTAACTATAATGGTCATTTGAACTAAATCACCCATTCCTATCCATTATTAATTCACTGATTCCTAAATTGTTGATGTTCACTCTTGCCATCTCCTGCTTGACTATGTCCAATTTACCTTGATTCATGGTCGTACCATTCTTGGTACCTATGCAATATTATTCTTTACTGCATCAGACTTTACTTTCACTACCAGACACACCCACATCTAAGTGTCACTTCTGCTTTGGCCCAGCCTCTTCATTCTTTCTGGAGCTATTTCTACTCTATTCCTCAGTATCTTATTGCATATCTTCTGATGCAGAAGTCTCATCTTCCATTGTCGTATGTTTTTGTGTTTTCATACTGTTCATGGGATTCTCAAGGCAAGAACACTGGAGTGGTTTGCTATTCCCTCCTCTGGCAGACTACATTTTCTCAGAACTCTCCTCTATGACCCATCCATCTTGAGTGACTCTGCACATCATGGCTCATCAGTCAGTCAGTCAGTTCAGTTGCCCAGTCATGTCTGATTCTTTGCAACCCCATGAATCGCAGCATGCCAGGCCTCCCTGTCCATCACCAACTCTTGGAGTTTACTCAAACTCATGTCCATTGAGTTGGTGATGCCATCCAGCCATCTCATCCTCTGTTGTCCCCTTCTCCTCCTGCCCCCAATCTCTCCCAGCATCAGGGTCTTTTCCAATGAGCCAACTCTTCCCATGAGGTGGCCAAAGTATTGGAGTTTCAGTTTCAGCATCAGTCTTTCCAATGAACACCCAGGACTGATCTCCTTTAGGATGGACTGGTTGAATCTCCTTGCAGTCCAAGGGACTCTCAAGAGTCTTCTCCAACACCACAGTTCAAAACCATCAATTTTTTGGTGCTCAGCTTTCTTCACAGTCCAACTCTCACATCGATACATGACCACTGGGAAAACCATAGCCTTGACTAGAGGGACCTTTGCTGGGAAAGTAATGTCTCTGCTTTTTAATATGCCATCTAGCTTGGTCATAACTTTCCTTCCAAGGAGCAAGTGTCTTTTAATTTCATGGCTGCAATCACCATCTGCAGTGATTTTGGAGCCCCAAAAAATAAAGTCTGACACTGTTTCCACTGTTTCCCCATCTATTTCCCATACCTTCATTGAATTACACAAGCCTCTTTGCCACAACAAGGCTGTGTTCTATGAAGGGGGAATAGTGTTTATTTGCTAATAAGTGGCACGGATTATGCTTTGACAACAGAAAAATCCCAATGGAGAATATTTGGAGTAACAGGGGCCTTGTTGAACCTGCTGCATAAAGTCATAGACATGGTTGCATGTATTCTCATTTTCCAGCTGGCTATGTCCAGCTTGTGGTTTTAAAAGTGCATATTCCTTTTTCTTCTTGACACAATTAATTAATGACTATAAAATAAATATCTCCCAGTGTTTTGGGAAAAAATTTCAGAAAATAAGTTTGCAATATTTCTGTTGTGGTGAAAACAAATGGGTAAAATATGCACTCTGAATTTAAAGTAATTGAGAAGTGTATATATCACCCCTTAATTTGCTTGACTACAATAACCCACATGCTTAATAGTTCCATTTACAACATAAACATAGGGGACAAAATAAAACAAAATGTGGTGTGGAATTATATTCTTCCAAGGATTTCTTTCCCTCTATCAAACTGAAGAAAAATTTTTAAAAGTGTATTTTCAGAAAATCAAATTATCTTTTTAGATAATGTGTCTGAAATATAATTTTCCAAAATCTCTACTAATGATAATTTGTAAGAACTATGTAACTGGGAAAATTCTTCATAAAAATATCAATTATATATAGTATTTAGTAATCAGATTTATTAGACACAGAGAACCAATCGCTACTCAAAATTTCTTTTATATAGAGTTAGAAATTGAAATGGAAGAACTTTTGGCACTCAAATCCATTCGTTTACCATGCTACATGGGTAGCTGTCATCTGAAATTATTTAAAATTTTCAAACTTTTTATTTATTCATGTGTTTATGATAGTAAAGACAATATTTAGCATTTGGGCAAATGAATCACTTAAATTCCATGTTAACAAGGCATCAGCCTTCTCCATCTTATAAAGTACATAAAGAATACGATTGAAATTCTTCATCCAAATATAGGAATTAATCAACTTGGATTAAGTAGAGAAGCATACATCACTTTCATAAATTTTCTGCTTTCTTCAATGTGTTCAAAGAATGAAATCTGAAGAAACAGATGATCTAAATCATTTTCTAAGAATGGCTAAAAGACAGGTATTTATTAAGCCTAATTAGAGACTTTAAAACTGACGTGTAACATAGTTTTGATTGCCTTTTCACCTCTTAGATTATTATTTGTAAACAAATGTTTTCTGTCTTGCTTGACACTGTATTTGGAAAATGTAGACCTCTGTCTAATGTCATGACCAGGAATGTGGAATCCTATAATGCACACTTCTTTTTAAGGAAACAAATCAAACATTGACCTCCAACATGCTTTTTTAGCTCAGTAAGTTGTTTCAAGTATCTTACTACTTCAGTGCATGGAACTGAATCATATTCCAAAAGATGGATTTGTCAGTAATTTTGAATTAAATAGCCTAATAATGGACTTAGTGATGCCATTGTTCAATCATAGTAACTGTTATTTGAAAAACAACTGTCTCATGCAAACACCTTTCTTCACATATATGTTTACTTTCAGAGGACGGAATCCCAAGTAAATTGATTCAAATAATCGACGATTTTTGAATTTTAATACAAAGTATTAATCTGCACGCTATGAAATTCTAATTTAGAATTTGGACTAATTAGCCCCCCACTGCCTGCAAAGAAAGAGAATTGGTTTCATACATCCCCACTGTGTTGGCATTTCTATTCTGTCCCTCATACGTGGCTTATCTTCTATTTCTGCTCTGTGACCAGAGTGTGCCACTTGTCCCTCTGCCTTCTAGATTGTTTGGCCTGTGAGAGACTCCAGGAGATTGAAGAGTAGCAGCAGACTCAGGTCTGAATACTGTTTCAGCACCTTTTCTGCTCAGCTGCAACTAGCAGTGACCAAGTTCCTCCAACTTGGGCCCAGGTCTCAGCAGTGGTCCTATCCTCTTCAGCCTCAACTACTGTAGATCCTGGAAACTGTTAATTCTTCCATTGCTTCTTGGGACCAGGGCTGGAGAGAATTTCCTTCTGTTGATGTCTTTGAGTCCTTCTCCATCCCTAGATAAAAATATTTTCTACTTATATCCTGATGGAATCACTCATCAATATTAGCTACACTTTGTATGTGTTTAACTATGTATCAATTCAATCAAGGTTATGTCTTTGGATTTTTCCGACAAATTTTGATTTAGATTCTTTCCAAAGCTTTTTATTTAGTTTTTCCATGTTCATTGTTCTAGAGTATTTCTTAAGCTCTGAATTAGTCAATTAAAAGATTACACTTTTTTACTCCATAGTTTGTTTTCTGTCTGACTTCTTTCATTTATGTACCATTATTATTCATCTCTTATATAAGTAATGCCTTTCCAAAAAGTGAGATTTCAACATATGCATATATTTTTCTGTATTGTGTAGATTTTTATGGTGTCAATTTTATTTTGGTTTGGAAATTCCTATTTTGTTTACAAAGGCCTTCTCCATCCTATTACTGTAGAAGCTGTCTTCTACATTCTTTTCAGGTTAAAGAAATACATACAACTTTTTCATCTGCATGTAATATTTTATGTATATTATGAGATAGACATGCAATTATATTTTGTCAATGTTATATTACTAGAAATATTACCTTGTCAATGACTCAATTAAGTTCCACATAAAACACACTCACACATTCATTTATCCCCACAACATACCATGGCACATAAGGGACCCAGAATTTACTGAACTACCTTGTGGGTGACTTCACAGCTAGTGGTATATTGAGAAGACCATAGCAATGTTAACATGGCATCCCCAAACTTCAGTAACAGCTGTTCTACCTCAGCACAAACCAAGTCAGGGCCACTTCCGACCAACCCTGTTTTTCAGCAAAAGTAACCAAAAGAATAGCCTTTGCTGAAGAAGGAGGAAAAAAAAAAAAAGTGGTATCACAGAAATCAAATGAAGCTAGGGTTCTAAGCAAGGTGGAGGAATCCATGGTACTCACCTCAAGTCATTGCTTAAGAAAGATGAATACTGAAAATTAATCATTATATTTGAAAACGTTAATGTCATTGCGGCCTTTGGGAAGTGGACTCAGAGGAGGGATGGGTACAGCAGTCTAATTAGAATGAATTTAAGAGAAAATGGGAGGAGAAGAATTAGAAAGGAAATGGCTTCATTCAGTGATGTTTCATGGACAAGATACATACCCCATAGACAACAAGTCAACCTGTAGCTGTTTCACAAGGCCTATAGGGAGTTTTATTCAGGGAAAAGCTTCACATTATGTAACACCAGAAGATTCTAAACTCAGTGAGTTACAGCTTTTCTTTACCCGGAGCCTGCTTCCATGCTCCCCTTCACAGTGATATTACCCCTCAACTCTCACCACTTACCCAGTGCCAACTTCATTTTCTTCCCCAAATTTCAGGAGACACTAACATCCTTCTCTCTGGGCCTCCTGTTTCTCCTTTGCTCTGGGAATGCCCACCCTGCCTGCTCTCTCGTTTACATATATATTTTTCACGTATACCACGTGTCCCTCAGGATCCGCTTCACACCCTTCCCTAGAGAGCTCGTCTATCCACAGAGTGTCCTCTGGCCATATCCCTCATCTAAGACTCCTTGTCCAGACTCCTTGACCAAAAGTATATACATCTGCTTATCTGCCGACAAGGTGCTAGAAAACAGAAGCCCTGCAGGTAATTTGTTCAGTTTTGACTCCATTTCCTTGCTTTCCTCTCAACTTCGGTGTTTATTGAGTCGATGAAAGAACTGTTCTCCAGAGAAAACTTGTTCTCTTAAAAGGTACCTCCTCACTGCTGTTAAGACCACATCAGTCTTGCTCTTCTGAGAATAAGAAAGGCAGAGAAATGGAACATTTAAGATCTTTACCACCCTCTCTTGCTGATGGAGATGGAGACATTGAGGCCTCATATCTGAACTGGGCACTCACTGGTGAACTGGGACAGAGTATGTCCTGTGTCTCTGGGAATATTTTCAGAGTGTTCAGTGACCTCTCAGTGTTGAAATATCCTGGTCTTATTGGTATCTCTGTCCTGTCATCTCTGTCCTCTGCAGCCAAATCCCCTGTTGACTATAAAGGGACCCTCCATCTGGTCAGCAGCTTCTCAGTTAGGCAGCCTGATGACAACGCATGCTCCCCTGCAGTCCTTTTCCTTCTCCAGTACTCCTTGTCTCTATAGAAAAATTCCCCTCCAGGCCTTGGGTTTGCTGTGTATGGTGGCTACCAGTCTTGGGAAGAGCTCTGAACCCAATGCAGGCACATGAGCAGCCTTAGCATCCACACGGAGCAACGTCCAGATCTTAAAGTAGGTCTTAAAGTAGATCTTAAAGTCTCCCAACATCCATTTTGCAGCAGTGAGAACAGGTCCCATGACTATCCAGATTGGAAAAGGAGTTACCTCAGGCCCTGAGGGGACCCATGCTGGTAAGTCAATGCTATCATCTAGTGGTTTTGAGGGTTGCTGCTGCTGATACTCCAGGCAAAGCCTGACTCTGCAACCTCCTAAGAGCAGCCTGTTTCTCAGAGGAAAATACTGCAGGCAGGACTGTTAGGGAAAGCACACTGACTGAAACCGCCCACCATGGCCAGGCAACATAGTAACCATTTGCATGAGTTGTTTTATGACAGAAGATCCTGATAAGGAATACGGAACTAATAAGACAACCACCAACTGGAAGAAGAGTTCAGGAAAGGTCAAAAGGAGACACCGTGTGTCTGTCCACTTCCCAGAATCCCTCTCGCTAGCATCCATCTTGGCTGAGCAATGCGTACGCCACCAGGAAAGACTCTGAATTAGAATGATTGGCCAAAGACTACCTGGAAACTAATCCCATCACCATAGAACCCAAGACTGCGAGCCACGTGGCAGAGCAGTTCTCCTGGGTTCCCTTACCCTCCTGCCCTCCACCCGGGCGCCCTTTCCCAATAAAATCTCTTGCTTTGTCAGCACATGTGTCTCCTCGGGCAATTCATTTCTGAGTGTTAGACAAGAGCCCAGCTTTGGGTCCTGGAAGGGGTCCCCCTTCCTGCAACAGGACTGAGAGTATTTTGTCCTAGTTCTATGTCTCTTCTCTTCTGAATTTCAAATTTCCAGCTGTTTCAAGCAAATTGTTTCCCTTATTGTAACTAAACAATGTCCTTGGCTTTCAAACCATTGCTTTCATGGCCTGTCTTTACCACTTATTAACTGAGTAAATTTAGCAAATCATTGACCTCTCTTAGTCTCAAGTATTGGATGAAAAAATATCTCCTGTAAGACCCAGTTTCCTTAACTGTAAAAATGAGAACATATTCTTAATATATACGTGTGTTGTAGGAATTTAATTTGATAGTGCACATGAAAAGATTTTGAGGCTATTTAAAAATTACCCAAGAAGTATAAGCATCCACATTTAAAAGATCTGATCAAGTCTGTCCTGAACTCTCATGAAATTTGGCCAGAATCCTCGTCTAAGACTCCTTGTCCAGGCTCCTTGACCAAAAGTCTACATCTTCTTATCTGCCAGTAAGGTGTAGAGGGCAGAAGTCCTGTGGATAATTTGTTCAGCTTTGACTCCATTTCCTTGCTTTCCTCTCAACTTTAGTATTTATTAAATAGATGAAGGAACTGTTCTCCAGAAAAAACTCATTCTCTTAAAAGGTACTCATCTGTCTTTATAAGAACACTAGGAAATTATCATTATTATTGTTCCAGTCCCCTCCTTGGAGGAGACAGAATTGAAACTCAGAAAGTTGAAGTTACTTGCCCAAGGCCACCCCTCCAGCTTGTGCTCAGAAAGATCCAGAATCAGGGCAGTTCTTGAACAGAAAGATGTTACCTTGTGGTCCACACAAAAACCACCAGTACTGTGAATTTTCATGGTTCTTATCCACCAAGCCCTGTACCTCCCCTATGTTTCCTTATCACCCTACATCAAATCAACCATACAACCTGACTTTGAAGGGAAACATAAGCCAGAAAATTTGAAATTGTGCTGAAATCATTGGTACCATCTGTGAACCCTTCCCCCAATAAATGTTACTTCTGAGCCCCAGCAGTGCTCAACACCTCTCGCAGAATTTTCTTTTATTTCAGCCCTAGGTTTAATTCAATTAAAAGCATATCCACTTCATTTTTTTCCTTCAATATTTAAAAAAAAAAAAACTGAACAAAATAGATGGATAACGCAGATAAAGGAGATCGATGTTTTCTGTCCAACCTTGGCAGATGTGAACTGTGTATCCTTAGGACTGCACAGTTGATGCCATTTCTCTTGAATGTTCCCTCATCTCCAAAATGAGATAGAATCTGTGTTTTCTGCAACACACCCGATGTGAAGAGCAGACTCTTTGGAAAAGACCCTGATGATTGGAAAGATTGAGGGCAAGAGGAGAAGGGGGCGACAGAGGATTAGTTGGATGGCATCACTGACACAATGGATGTGAATTTGAGCAAACTCAGGGAGATAGTGAAGGACAGGGAAGCCTGGTGTGCTGCAATTCATGGGGTCACAAAGAGTCAGACAGCACTTAGCAACTGAAAAACAACAACAAAAAGTGTGCTATTCCATTGTATACAATTCAATGTTACTCAGCCAAAAAATGAACAAAATTGGGTTATTTGTGGTGATGTGGATGAACCTTGAATATGTCATACAGAGTGCAGTAAATCAGAAAGAGAAAAGCAAGCACTGTATATTACCCCAACACACATATATGGAATCTAGAAAAATACTAGATGAACCTATTTTCAGGGCAGAAATAAAGACACAGACTTAGAGAACTAATTTGTGGACACAAGAAGCAAAAAAGAGGGAGGAACAAATTGAGAGAGGTAGCATTGATATATATATTGTACCATGTGCAAAATAGATAGTTACTGAGAAGTTTCAGTAGAGCACAGGGGCTCAGCTCAGTGCTCTGTGATGACCTAGAGGAGTGGATGGTGAAGTGAAAGGAAGGCTCAAGAGGGAGGGGATATATGTATGCATATAGCTGATTCACTTTGTTGTGTAGAAGAAACTAACACAGCATTGTAAAGCAATTATCCTCCAAATAAATAAATAAAAAATGATCTACATAAAGGAAAATCTTAAAAAATTGAATCTAACCTTAATTACTGATAAAATATTACTGTGTAGAAATTTAATCTTCAGTATGATATTTTGTTTTCATTTTCTCCATGTGTGCTAAGTTGCTTCAGTCCTGTTTGACTCTGTGTGACCCTATGGACTGTAGTTTGCCAGGTTTCTCAAGGCAAAGATACTGGAATGGGTTGTCATGCCCTTCTCCAGGAATCTCCCCAACCCGGGGATCAAATCCATGTCTCTTACATCTACTGTGTTGACAGGCAGATTCTTTACCACTAGCACCACATAGGAAACCACTTTTTTCCCCATAATATTTGTTATTTAAGATGACATGGAGAATGCAAAGTACACAAAATGTTGCAAGTATAAACCAAAATTACTTTCTTTCCTTATTAAGATCAGTCTTAGTGCTGTACTTTTCACAGTAGAACTCTCTTAAATCCTGAGCATATTTACAGAATATAATCTTAGTAAAATTCATTTCATAAGGGAAAAAAAAGATGGAAATCTTACCATGTGAGACAATAGAGTTAGAGCTAACAGGTATTATGCCTAGTTAAATAAGTCAAAGAGAAATATTGTTTGATCTTACTTCTATGTGGGATCTAAAACAAAAACAAAAATATAAACTCATAGAAAAGGAGATCAGATTTGTTGTTATCAGAGGTGCGTGGGGGGCAGAAATTGGATGAAGAGAGTCAAAAGGAACAAGAAAAATAAGTGCCAGGAATTTAATACATACACTGACAATATTTATGAGAGTAGTTAACACTGTTGTATGGTGTGTTTGAAAACTGCCTCATGAGTAAATGATCAGAAAGAGAAAAGTCAAAAAAAAAAAAAAGTTCCTTTTAAAAATCTCATAAAAATAATAAACTACCAAGGAATAGACTTAATTCATATGATGGAAGTGCTAAATGGCTTCAGTCCAACTCTTTGCAACCTTAGGGACTGTAGACCTCCAGGCTTCTCTGTCCTTGGGATTCTCCAGACAACAATATTAGAGTGGGTTGCTATTTCCTACTCCAGGGGATCTTCCTGACCCATGGATTGAACCCACATCTATTACATCTCCTGCATGGCAGGTGGGTTTTTTACCATCACTGCCACCTGGGAAGCCCCCTATATGATGAAAACCTATAGTCTAAGAATTATAAGACATTGATGATGGAAATTGAAGATGGTATAAAGAAATGGAAAGATACTCCATGTTCTTGGATTAACAGAATTAATATCATTAAAATGGTCATATTTCCCAAAGCAATCAAAATTTAGTTCTATCCTATCAAAAATGCCCTTGGACATTTTTACAGAAATAGAGTAAATAATCTTGAAATTCATATGGGGCCACATAAGATCCCAAATTACTAAAGCAATTTTGATAAGAAAAAAAGAACAAATCTGGAAGTATCATGTACCCAGACTTCAAAATGTACTATAAAGCTACAGTAATCAAAATAGTATGGCAGTGGCACAAAGTATCCCATAGAGCAATGAAACAGAAGGACGAGCTCAGAAATAAACCCACATACCTATGGTCAATTAACTTACAACACTAGAGGCAAGAATACACAATGGAGAAAAGACAGTCTCTTCAATAACTGATACTGGGAAAATTAGACAGCTATGTGAATAGCAATGAAATTAGAACATTTCCTCACACCACATTAAAAAAAAAAAAAGTTAAGTTTGACTAAAGTCCTAAATTTAAGACCTAAAATCATAAAACCCCTAGAAAAAACATGGGCAAAACACTCTGACATAAATTATAGCAATATATTTTACACTTGTCTTGAAAGGAAAAATAAATAAAAGTAAAAGTAATAAAAAATGAGGGAGGCTCAAGGGGAGGGGATATATGCATAATTATAGCTGATTCATGCTGTGGTATGGCAAAAATTAACATAACATTGTAAAAATTAAAAAAAAAAAAATAAAACTTGACAAAACAAAATTCAAACTAAAAACTGGGAAAATTTTTTGGAAACGATGTGACCAAAAGGGATTAATATACAAAATAAACAAACAGCTCATACAAGTTAATATTAAAAAATGACTCAATAAAATAAGTGGGCAGAATAGACATTTTTTTCAAAGAAGACATATAGATTGGCAACAGGCACATGAAAATATGTTCAACATTGCAAATTATTAGAGAATGCAAATCCAAACACACAGTGAGATAGCACATCACACCTATCCAAATGGCTATCACCAAAAATTCTACAAACAACAAAAGGTGAGGATATAAAGAAAAAGAAACATGTGAACACTTGTTGGGAATGTAAACTGCATCACTATGGGAAAAAAGTATGGATGTTCCTAAAAAAACTAAACTAGAACTACCATATGATCCAGAAATTCTATCCCTGGGTATATATCTAAAAACATGAAAATATTCCAAAAGGATACATGCACTTGTGTTCATAGTGGTACTGTCTATGATCACACAGATAGAGAAGCTATCTATGCAGTGGATGAATTTAATTCAGATGACCATTACATCCACTACTGTGGGCAAGAATCCCTCAGAAGAAATGGAGTAGCCATCATAGTAAACAAAAAAGTCCAAGTGCAGTGCAGTACTTAGGTACAATCTAAAAAATGACAGAATGATCTCTGTTCATTTCCAAGACAAACCATTCAATATAACAGTAATCCAAGTCTATGCCCTGACCAGTAATACTGAGGAAGCTGAAGTTGAATGGTTCTATGAAGACCTAAGAGACCTTCTAGAACTAACACCCAAGACAGATGTCCTTTTCATTATAGGCGACTGGAATGCAAAAGTAGGAAATCAGGAAACACCTGAAGTAACAGACAAATTTGGCCTTGCAATACAGAATGAAGCAGGGCAAAGACTAATAGTTTTGCCAAGAGAACACATTGGTCATAGCAAAAACCCTCTTCCAACAACACAAGATAAGACTCTACACATGGACATCACCAGATGGCCAACATCAAAATCAGATTGATTATATTCTTTGCAGCCAAAGATGGAGAAACTCTATACAGTCAGCAAAACCAAGACCAGGAGCTGACTGTGGCTCAGTTCATGAGCTCATTGCCAAATTCACCACTTAAATTGAAAAAAGTGGAGAAAATCACTAGACCATTCAGATATGACCTAAATTAAATCCATAAGGATTATACAGTATAAGTGAGAAATAGATTTAAGGGACTAGATATGATAGGCAGAGTGCCTAAAGAGCTATGGATGGAGGTACAGGAGACAGGGATCAAGACCATCCCCAAGAAAAAGGAATGGAAAAAAGCAAACTGGCTGTCTGAGGAGGCCTTACAAATAGCTGTGAAGAAGAAGAGAAGTGAAAGGCAAAGGAGAAAAGGAAAGATATTCCCACTTGAATGCAGAGTTCCAAAGAATAGCAAGGAGAGATAAGAAAGCCTTCCTCAGTGATCACTGCAAAGAAACAGAGGAAAACAATAGAATGGGAAAGACTAAAGATCTCTTCAAGAAAATTAGAGATACCAAGGGAATATTTCATGCAAAGATGGGCTCAATAAAGGACAAAAATGATATGGGCCTAGCAGAAGCAGAAGATATTAAGAAGAGGTGTCAAGAATACACAGAAGAACTATACAGAAAAGATCTTCATGACCCAGATAATAATATGGTGTGATCACTCACCTAGTGCCAGACATCCTCTACTGTGAAGTCAAGAGGGCCTTAGGAAGCATCACTACAAACAAAGTTAGTGGAGGTGATGGAATTCCAGTTGAGCTATTTCAAATCCTAAAAAATGATGCTGTGAAAGTGCTGCAGTCATTATGCCAGCAAATTTGGAAAACTCGGCAGTTGCCACAGGACTGGAAAAGGTCAGTTTTCATTCCAATCCCAAAGAAAGGTGATGCCAAATAATTCACAAACTACCGCACAATTGCACTCATCTCACACACTAGTAAAGTAATGCTTAAAATTGTCCAAGCCAAGCTTCAACAATACATGGACCATGAACTTCCAGATGTTCAAGCTGGTTTTAGAAAAGGCAGAAAAACCAGAGATCAAATTGCCAACATCTGTTGGATCATCAAAAAAGCAAGACAGTTCCAGAAAAACATCTATTTCTGCTTCATAGACTATGCCAAAGCCTTTGACTGTGTAGATCACAACAAATTGTGGAAAATTCTTAAAGAGATGGGAATATCAGACCACCTGACCTGCCTCTTGAGAAATCTGTATGCAGATCAGGAAGCATCAGTTAGTACGGGGCATGGAACAACAGACTGATTCCAAATAGGAAAAGGAATATATCAAGGCTGTATATTGTCACCCTGCTTATTTAATTTCTATGCAGGGTACATCATGAGAAATCCTGGACTGTAGGAAGCACAAGCTGGAATCAAGATTGCAGGGAAAATATCAATAATCTCAAATATACAGATGACACCCTTATGGCAGAAAGCAAAGAAGAACCAAAGAGCTTCTTGGTGAAAGTGAAAGAGGAGAGTGAAAAAGTTGGCTTAAAACTCAATATTCAGAAAACTAAAATCACGGCATCTGATCCTATCCCTTCATGGCAAATAGATGGGGAAACAGTGGAAACAGTGACAGACTTTTTTTTCTTAGGCTCCATAATCACTGTAGATGGTGACACAGCCATGAAATTAAAAGACACTTGCTCCTTGGAAGAAAAGTTATGAGCAACCTAGACAGCATATTAGAAATCAGAGACATTACTTTGCCAACAAAGGTCTGTCTAGTCAAGGCTTTGGTTTTTCCAGTAGTCATGTGTGGATGTGAGAGTTGGACTATAAAGAATGCTGAGCATCAAAAAAATTGATGCTTTTGAACTGTGGTGTTGGAGAAGACTCTTGAGAGTCCCTTGGACTGCAAGGAGATCCAACCAATCTATCCTGAAAGAAATCAGTCCTGAATGTTCATTGGAAGGACTAATGCTGAAACTGAAATTCCAATACTTTAGCCAACTGATGCAAAGAATTTAAAAGACACTGACTTGGGGAAAGATTGAAGGCAGGAGGAGAAGTGGACGACAGAGGATGAAGTAGTTGGATGGCATCCCCGACTCAATGAATATTAGTTTGTGTAAACTTTGGTAGTTGGTAATGGACAGTGAGGCCTGGCGTGCTGCAGTCTATGGGGTCGCAAGGTGTCAGACACCACTGAGAGACTGAACTGAATCGAACTGAGAGAGAGAAGCAACCTAAATGTCCATCAACATATGAGTAAAAAAGAAATTCATTTGGGTGGAGACAGGAGGATAGAGAGCGAAAACCCAAAATTGATGTCTCCCCACAACTATGACATTTTACAGATGCTAGTGAGAGACCTCTGACAACCAGGTAGGTGACAGGAATCCCCGAGTGATCAGTAGGGCTTGGAGGGGATCAAGAGGAGCGATGTGGAGGCCAGAAGGGACCAATGCCCCTAAAGGCTGGGTAGAGGAGGGAAAGGAAGAAGTTCACGTGCCTGAAGAGGTATGTTTAACTCTGGGATATTGGTTAGGGTGGGGGCTACCTTTGAGGGTCAGAGGATTGGAGGGAATGTGCTTGACGTTCCCCCATACCCACTCAGTCCTAGAGAGCCTGCTGAGGCCTGAGGCCTGATCCTCCACACCCTGAGGTCAGAGGCACTCTGGAATCCCCTCAGCTGGGCTGAGACTGGGCTCTAGCCCCCAACCACACCCAAGGCCTTTTCCTGTGGTATGGGTCTTAAACCTAAACCCATTCCCACCTAAGCCCTGTCCCACCTAAGCCCTGCCCCCCACAGCCAAGTTTTTTTTTTTTTCTTTTATTGCCTTTTGTTCTTTTCGTTACATGCTATTAGATTTCAGTTTTACCACTGCCATGATTGTTTCATATATATTCTTATTTTTTCTAGTATATATGTCAGTTGTTGATACTTATTTTATGCTTTATTCTTTCAGGTACTGTTCTATACCTGTTTTTTTTTTTAATTTATTTGTTGTTTGTTTTTTTGTTTGTTTTTATTTTCCTACATTATGATACTTATGGGATCTTGGGCTGAAGATCAAGCCTGAACTCTTATGGTAGGATCATCATGTCCAAACCACTTGACTATCAGAGAACCTTAGGCCCCAGGGAATATTAACTGGAGTGAGGTATCACAGAAGTCCACATCTCAACAAACAAGACCCAGCTCTACACAACTGCCTGCAAACTCCACTGCTAGAAACTGCAGGTCCAACAACTAATAAAACAGGAATACAGTTCTACCCATCAAAGAAAATGAGATGACAAAAAGATATGTTACAGATGAAGGGCCAGGATAAAAATCTAAAATATCCAATAAATGAAGAGGAAATAGACAACCTATCTGAAAAAGAATTTAGAGTAATTATAGTAAAGATGTTCCAAAATCTTGAAATTAGAATGGAGAAAATGCAATAACATTTAACAAAATTCTAGAAGAACTAAAGAATAAGCAAACTGTGATGAACAGCACAATGCCTGAAATTAAAAATACTTCAGAAGGAATCAATTGCATAATAACTGAGACAGAAAAATGGATAAGTGAATTGGAAGATAAAATGGTGGAAATAACTGTTGAGGAACAAAATGAAGAAAAAAGAATGAAAATAATTGAGGACAGACTCAGAGAACTCTGAGACAGTATTAAACACAGCACTATTTGAATTATAGGTGCCTCAGGAGAAAAAGAGAACAGGTGTGAGAATATATTTGAAGAGATTATAGTAGAAAACTTTCCTAACATGGAAAAGGAATAGACACACAAGCACAGGAAGAATAGAGAATCCCTTACAGGATAAACTCTAGGAAAAACACACCAAACCAAATAATAATCAAATTAACAAAAATTAAATACAGAGAACAAATATGAAAAGCAATAATGGAAAAGCACAAAATAGTATACAGGGGAATCCCTATAATCCTATCAGTTGATTTTTCAGCAGAAAGTCTGCAGGCCAGAAGGTCTGCAAGCATGATATATTTAAAATGATGAAAGGAGGAAAAAATCTACAACCAAGATTGCACTACCCAGCAAGTATCTCATTCAGATTTGACAAAGAAATTAAAAGTTTATAGACAAGCAAAAGCTAAGAGAATTCAGCACTACCAAACCAATCTTATAATAAATGCTCCTCTAGGCAGAAAACAAAAGAGAAGAAAAAAACCAACAAAAACAATTAAAAGTGAAAGTGAAAATGTCAGTTGCTCCACTATGTCTGACTCTTTGCAACCCCATGGACTATACCCCACCAGATTCCTCTGTCCATGGGATTTTCCAGGCAAGAATAGTGAAATGTGTTGCCATTCGCTTCTCCAAGCAATCTTCTCAAGCCAGGGACTGAACTTAGATCTCCTGCATTGCAAGCAGGTTCTTTACCATCTGAGCTAAAAAAATGGAAATAGAAACATGCATGTCAATAATTGCCTTAAATATAAATAGATTAAATGCCCCAACCAAAAGACACAGATTATTTGAATGGATACAAAAACAAGACCTGTATATATGCTGCTTACAAGAGACCCACTTCAGACCTAGGGACATATACAGACTTAGAATGAGGGGATGGAAAATGATGTTCAATGCAAATGAAAATTTTAAAAAAGCCAGTAGTAATACTCATATAGACAAAGTAGACTTTAAAACTGTTAGAAGAGATAAGGAAGGGCATTACATAATGACCAATGGATCAATTCAAGAAGAAAATGTAACAACTATAAATATGGAGGCACCTAAACATATAAGGCTAATAGTAACCATCATAAAAGGGGAAATCAACAGTAAGACAGTAATAATATGGGACGTTAACACCCCACCTGCACCAATAGACAGATTATTCAGACAAAAAAAAAAAAAAAAATAAGTAAGGAAACAGAAACTTTAAATGACCCAATAGATCAGATAGATTTAATTGATAATTATAGAATGTTCCATCTGAAAGCAGCAGAATGTACTTTCTTCTCAAGTGCATAGAATATACTCCAGGATAGATTACATCTTGGGTCACAAATCAAGCATGAGATAACTTAAGAAAATTGAAATGGTACCAAATCTATTTTCCAACCACAACACTGTAATGTTAGAAATCAATTACGGGGGGGGGGGGGGGGGATGTAAAAAGCACAAACACATGGAGGTTAAACAGTGAGCTGCTAAATAACTGAGTGATCATTGCAGAAATTAAAGAGGAAATAAAAAATAAATAGAAACAAATGACAACAAAAACACTATGTCCCAAATCCTATGGGGCACAACAAAAATATTCTAAGACAGAAGTTTATAGCAATTCAATCTCACCTCAAGAAACAAGAAAAATCTCAAGTGAAAACCTAATCTTACATCTAAGGCAACTATAGAAAAAAGAACATAGAAAATTCAAAATCAGTAGAATGAAAGAAATCATACATATTAGAGCAGAAATAGATTAAATAGAAGAGAAGAAAACCATAGCAAAGATCAATAAAATTAAAAGTTGGTTCTATGAGAAGATAAATTGATAAACCTTTAGTCAGACTTCTCAAGAAAAAAAGAGAGAGAGCTCATATTAATAAAACTAGAAATGAAAAAGAAGAAATAACAACTGACACCATAGAGACTACTACAAGCAAGTATAATTCGCTCAGTCCTGTCCGACTCTTTTCAACCATATGGACTTAGTTCATAGAACTCTCCAGGCCAGAATACTGAAGTGAGTAGCTTTTCCCTTCTCCAGGGGACCTTCCCAACTCAGGGATCGAACCCAGGTCTCCCACATTACAGGAGGATTCTTTACCAGCTGAGCCACAAGGGAAGCCCAAGAATATTGGAGTGGGTAGCCTATCACTTGCCAGCAGACCTTTCCTACCCAGGAATTGAACCGGGGTCTCCTGCATCGCTGGCAGGTTCTTTCCCAACTGAGCCATGAGGGAAGACCAAGTATAAGCCAATAAAATGGAAAATCTATAAGAAATGTACAAATTATTGAGAAGGTAAAATCTTCCAAAATCAAATCAGGAAAAATTAGAAAATATAAACAGATCAATCACAAGTATTGAAATTTAAACTGTAATTAAATATCTTCCAGCAAACAAAAGTCTTCACAGATGGATTCACAGGTGAGTTCTACCAAACATGAAGAGAAGAACCAAAACCTGTCCTTCTCAAATTCTTCCAAAAGATTGCAGTGGGAAGAACACTCCCAAATTTGTTCTACAGGTTCACCCTCACCCTGATACCAAAATCAGACACAGATATTACATAAAAAGAAAATTATAGACCTGTATAACTGATGAAAGTGAAAAGTGAAGTCGCTCAGTCATGTCTGACTCTTTGCGACCCCGTGGACTGTAGCCCACCGGGCTCCTCCATCCATGGGATTCTCCAGGCAAGAATACTGGAGTGGGTTGCCATTTCCTTCTCCAGGGGATCTTCCCAACCCTTTTTTGAATGCTGAGTTTTAAGTCAGCTTTTTCACTCTCCTTTTTCACTTTCATCAAAAAGCTGTTCAGTTCCTCTTCACTTTCTGCCATAAAGGTGGTGTCATCTGTGTATCTGAGGTTATTGATATTTCTCTCAGCAATCTTAATTCTAGCTTGTGCTTTATCCAATCCAGAATTTTGCATGATGTACTCTACATATATCACATTAATTGAATTTGCTTATATGGAAGTAACTTTTCATTTCCTGGGATAAATCCCACTTGATAATGGTGTACGATCTTATTGATACGTTGTTAGATTCTATCAGGTAGTACTGTGTTGTTCAACAACACAATAGAAGAGGAACTAAACAGCTTTTTGATGAAAGTGAAAAAGGAGTGTGAAAAAGCTGGCTTAAAACTCAACATTCAAGAAAGGAAGAGAATGGAATCTGGCCCCATCCCTTCATGGCAAATAGATGGGGAAACAATGGAAACAGTGACACACTTTATTTTCTTAGGCTCCAAAATCACTGTAGACAGTGACTGCAGCCATGACTAAGCAACTGAACTGACTGACTGACCATATTAACAAAGTAAACAACAAAAATCATATGGTTATTTCAATAGACACAGAAAAAGCTTTTGACAAAATTCAACACCCATTTTTAATAAAAACTCTCCATAAAAATTGGCATAGAAGAAACCTACCTAAATATGGTAAACCCTGGGAAGGGATTTCCCTGGTAGCTCAGCTGGTATAGAATCTGCCTGCAATGCAGGAGACACCAGTTCAGTTCTTGGGTTGGGAAGTTCTGTTAGAGAAGGGATAGGCTACCCACTCCAGTATTCTGGCCTGGTGATTTCCATGGACTGTATAGTCCATGGAGTCACAAAGGGTTGGACATGACTTAGCAACTTTCACTTTCATGGTCAACCCCCAGAAAACATCACTTTCAGTGGTAAGAAACTGAAAACATTTCCTCTAAGATCAGGAAAAAGAAAAGGATGCCCACACTTGCCATACTTTTTCAATATAGTTTTGGAGGTCCCAGACACAGCAGATACAGAAGGAAAAGAAATAAAAGGAATACGAATTGTAAAAAGAGAAGTAAAACTCACTGTTTGTATATGACATGTTACTATAAATCAGTTCATTTCAATTCAATGGTTCAGTCATGTCCAACTCTTTGCAAACCCATGGACTGCAGTACACCAGGCTTCCCTGTCCATCAGCAACTCATGGAGCCTACTCAAAATCAAGTCCATTGTGTTGGTGACCCCATCCACCCATCTCATCCTCTGTCGTCCCCTTCTCTTCCTGCCTTCAATCTTTCCCAGCATCAGGATCTTTTCCAAAGAGTCATATCTTCGCATAAGGTGGCCAAAGTATTGGAGTTTCAGCTTCAGCATCAGTCCTTCCAATGAACACCCAGGACTGATCCCCTTTAGGATATACTGGTTGGATCTCCTTGCAGTCCAAGGGACTCTCAAGAGTCTTCTCCAACACCAGTTCAAAAGCATCAATTCTTCATTGCTCAGCCTTCCTTATAGTCCAACTCTCACATCCATACATGACTACTGGAAAAACCATAGCTTTGACTAGATGGACTTTTGTCAGTAAAGTAATGTCTCTGCTTTTTGATATTCTGTCTAGGTTGGTCATAGCTTTTCTTCCAAAGAGCAAGTGTCTTTTAATTTCACAGAGGCAATCACCATCTACAGTAATTTTGAAGCCTAAGAAAATAAAGTCAGCCACTGTTTTCACTGTTTCCCCATCTCTTTGCCATGAAGTAATGGGACTGGATGCCATGATCTTAGTTTTCTGAATATTGAGTTTTAAGCCAACTTTTTCACTCTCCTCTTTCACTTTCACCAAGAGGCTCTTTAGTTCTTCTTTGCTTTCTGCCATAAGGGTGGCATCATCTGTGAATGTGAGGTTATTGAAACTTCTCCCAGTAATTTTTATTCCAGCTTGTGCTTCATCCAGCCCAACATTCCGCATGATCTACTCCACATGTAAGTTAAATAAGCAGGATGAAAATATACAGCCTTAACATACTCCTTTCCCAATCTGCAACCAGTCTGTTTTTCCATGTCCGGTTTTAACTGTTGCTTCCTGATTTGCATACAGGTTTCTCAAGAGGCAGGTCAGGTGGTCTGATATTCCCATCTCTTTAAGAATTTTCCACAGTTTTTCATAATACACACAGTCAAAGGCTTTGGCATAGTCAGCAAAGCAAAAATAGATGTTTTTCTGGAACTCTCTTGCTTTTTTGATGATCCAGTGGCTGTTGGCAATTTGATCTCTCATTACCATACACCGAAAATCCTAAAGATTCTACCAGAAAATGACTGGACCTAATCAATGCAATTGGTAAAGTTGTAGGATACAAAATTAGTGCAGAGCAATCTCTTGTATTCCTAAACACTAATAATAAAAGAATAGAAAGAGAAATTAGGGAAACAATCCCATTTACCATCACAACAAAAAGAAAATACATAGGAATAAGCCCACCTAATAAAGGAAAATAACTGTACTCAGAAAACTGTTAAAACACTGATGAAAGCAATCAAAGAGGATATAAACTGACAGAGAAATATACCATGTTCTTGGATCAGACGAAAAACAATATTGAAAATGACTATATTATCTAAAGCAATCTATAGATTAAATGCAATTCCTATCAAATTACCTATGTCATTATTCATAGAATTAGAGCAAATCATTTTACAATTTTTATTTAAGCACAAAAGACTCCAAATTGCTAAAGTAAGGTTGAGGAAGAAAAATGGAACAGGAAGAATCAGGCTTTCCAACTTCAGACTATACTACAAAGCTACAGTAATCAAACAAATGGTACCGGCAATATATATATACTTATTACAGGTTAGAAAGCCTAGAGTATAGAGATAAAGCCACACATCCATGGTCATCTAATCGATGATAAAGGAGGCAAGAATACACAATAAAGTAAACGACAGCCTCTTCAATAAGTGGTGACAGGAAATCTGGACAGCTACGTTTAAAAGAATGAAATTAGAACACTGCCTAACACCATGCACAAAAATAAACGCAAAATGAATTAAAGACATGATGTAAGACAGGACACTATAAAACCCTTAGAGGAAAACATAGGGAAAAACTCTTTGGTATAAGCCACAGCAAGACTATTTTGGACCCACTTCCTAGAATAATGAAAATAATATAAAAATTAAGACCTAATTTAACTTAAAAGCTTTTGCACAACAAAGGAAATGATAAATAAGACAAAAAAGACAACCTTAAGAAGGGGAGGAAATATTTGCAAATGAAGCAACAGACAAATGATTAATCTCCAAAATATACAGACAGCTCATTGAGCTCTATATAAAAAGAAAATTCCAATAAAAAATGGGTAGAAGGCCTAAATAGACATCACTCCAGAGAAGACATATAGAAGCTAAGGGCACAGGAAATGATGCTCAACATCACAAATTATTAGAGAAATGTAAATCAAAACTTCAATGAAGTATTACCTTACATCAGCCAGAATGGCCTTCATCTAAAATTCTATGAACAACAAATACTGGAGAGAATGTGGAGTAAAGGGAACTCTCTTACACTGTTGGTGAGAATGTAAATTGATACTGCCAGCACAGAGAAAAGTATGGTGCTCCCTTGAAAATCTAAACGTAGAACAGCTACATGACCCAGCAAACACTACTGGGTATATACCCTGAGAAAGCCATAACTCAGTTAGGCACATGTACCTCAGTGTTCATTGCAGCACTTTTTACAATAGCCAGGACATGGAAGCAACCTGGATGTCCTATGTCCATTGATGTATTAATGGATAAAGATGATGTAGTATATGCAAAGCAATATTACTCAAATTAAAAAAAATAGATGTGGTAAATATATACAAAATAATACCATATATCCTAAAAGGAATGAAATGTTGCAATTTGAAGCAACATGGATGGACTGGGAAATATGCTTTGTGATATAAGTCAGACAGAAAGACAAATAGTTTATGATATTATTCATACATGATAAAAAGTAATACAAAGGAATATATTATTGCAAAACAGAAACAGACTCAAAGATATAGAAAACTAACAAGTTATTAGAGGGTAGAGGGAAGGGAGGAAGTATAAGATAGGCATATTGAGAGATGAAAGCTACTATATATGAAATAAGTAAGCAATAAGAATATATCTTATATCACAGGGAATTACAGCCATATCTCATAATAATCGTAATGGAGTATAATCTGAAAAAATATTGAATCACTATGCTATACATGAAAGTCATTCAGTTGTGTTTGCTTGAAATTCTACAGGCCAGAATACTGGAAGCCTTTCCCTTCTCCAGGGGATTTTCCCAACCTAGGAATCAAACCCAGGTCTCCTGCATTGCAGAGCAGTTCTTTAACAGCTGAGCCATAAGGGAAGCCCAAGAGTACTCGAGCGGGTAGCCTATGCCTTCCCCAGTGGATCTTCCCGACCCAGGAATCAAACCGGGGTTTCTTGCATTGTAGATGAATTCTTTACCAACTGAGCTATCAGGAAAGCCCTATGCTATATATCTGAGACTAATATCATATTATGAATCAGTCATATTTCAATAAATTTAAAGAAAAACATTATGCTATATCACCTATTAAAATAGTATTTCTTAAATACTGAAATAATGAAACTACTTTTTTGCCTAAAAAATAATTAATGTATATGTTATCATCTGTCCTAATATAAATATTAAAACATAAGAAAACAAATTATAGAGTCAAGGGAAACAGAATGTTGGGAGACAGCATTTGTTAATTTCCTTGTCATTCTTAAACAACATCAATGTATCATTTCAAATTGATAAATCGGTTAATATAGCATAATTTTAAAACATACATAGTAATATGAGAAGAAAAAATTATAAATGATTGATAGTAATATATTTAGAGAATGTGGTTGGGGTTAAAAGATTGCTGATGGATTGAACTCAGTAGATAGAGTAAGATCGGGAAAAATGGTTCAATTTAGGGTATTTTAAATGAAGAGTCCACAGTCCAGGCTCATAAATTAGTAGTAGTGTATTAGACAAAGAAAAATGTGTAGAAACAGAGTATGTACAATTTTTCTCTGGGTTCAACACAGAAACAGGTTATTGACAGCCACAGAGTAGAAATCTTCTGAATTTACACCATGGACAACACATGTAGTGTTTAGGAGACTGAGCTCCTGTCAAATTTAATAGAGAAAAGTGCACCAATCACTCTAAACTTGCTGTTCCTTGACAAACTTTGATTGATAAGAGTGGTCGGGGTTACACAATTCAATTCTGGGAAGTAGAAACTGATAGAAACAAATTTTAAGAAAAAGATCAATTATTTGGAAATAATGTAAACTAATGATAGTCATAACTTTTTACTTTGAATGCATTTACTAATCTCATCACTAGTAGGTCAATGGTTCCTAATATAATGCCTAGCACATTGTACACACTTGAATTTGTTTGTTGGATGTTTTGTCAGTTAATATCAGTAATCTCAAATTTTCATATAAAATAATGATGCTTCATCATACAATACACTATTGACATATTCTTACTTTCTTCCCATGGTCATAGGAAGAATTCATCCTATAATTCATAGTTTGATATTCCCAGAGAAAAATAGCATATCAGGACATGATAGCTGATAGATTTTTACATATGGAGAATAGTATCATCAAGAACCTGGAGCCTATAATATAGAGTGAAGTAAGTCAGAAAGAGAAAGACAAATACTATTTATTAATGCATATAGATGGAATTTAGAAAGATGGTACTGATAATGCTACATTCAGGGCAGCAAAGGAGACACAGAGATAAAGAACAGGCTTTTGGACTCAGCGGGAGAAGGCAAGGGTGGGATGATTTGAGAGAATAGCATTGAAACATGCATATTACCATATGTAAAATAGATGACACATGCAAGTTTGATGCATGAAGCAGGGCACCCAAAGCTGGTGCTCTGGCACAACCCAGAGAGATAGGGTGGGGAGGGAGGTGGGATGGATCTTAAGGATGGGGAAGACACAAGTATGCCTGTGGCCAATTCATGTTGATGTATGGCAAAAACCACTACAATATTGTAAAGTAACTATCATCTGGTTAACATAAATAATTTTTTTAAAGAATAACTACGTCCACTTTTTATCAATATCTGTGATCGCCTTATATGTAGCTCCTTACAGCAGTTGCTCACAAATACATACACACACACACATAAACTGAGCCAAAGTTCAGGTCATAATTATGAGGGTGATGATGGTGATATGGCTGTTAATTGTTTTACAGAAATTGTAGCATGCAATACATATACATGAACATATATATATATATATATATGTACATGTATATATCAGAATTAAAAGAGAAACTCTAAGGTTGGTGAAATAGACATTGTCTTACCAATATATATTGCTACTAAGTGCTATAAAATCATTTGGGGGTTTATTTGGCAATATGGATTTCTCTCCTTTCCCTTAGCAACTCTACTTCTTGAAAACTCTTCCAAAGAAAAAGATTTGAATACAAATATTTCTGTAGAGCAGTCCATTGCACTGCCATATTTAATGCCACAAATGTGGGATCAACATAGTAAACTCATTACTGTTGTTTCTCTTTATAATAATTTACCATGAGATCATTAAAATCAGATTGCAGGTTGCAACATTACATGATATATAATAAAGTAAAAGAATGAAGCAAATGTTTTTGTTCACTCATGTAACTGAATATAAATTATTATAAACAGAAATAATTGTAACTAGTTTCCTAGGCTGATTCCACATTAGGGTGTTAAGTATGGCAGTGCAATGGACCACTCTTCAGAAATATTATGCTTAATAATATACCCTAACTATCTAAATTCCATCCACATTCCTAAACATATAGATCAAAATATAACACTAGTTCTTTGGCTGTTGGAATGATATATGACTTTTTTTTTTAACTTTCCACACTTATTACTTTTCCCATTTCAGAGTATCCATCCCAGACCTCAAGAGTCTGATGTTCCCAGGGAAAAAAAAAAAAAAAAAAAAAGAGCATATCTAAACTATCCAACTGACTGACACACACTGCTTTATATACCTAAGTGATGAATTAGTACATATGTTTTTCAAATTTTTACATGAATTTTGCTATGGTAGAAACCAACTCAACATTGTAAAGCAATTTTCCTCCAATTAAAAATAAAAAATGAAGCAAAAATCTATTTTTTTTCAAACAAAAGTGTAATTCTTAAGTTCTAATTTAAGATGAAGCCCTTTCCGTTAACTTGATGTTTGGTCAGGTACTCAAGAGGATTTGACAACAATCATTTTCATCCTTGGATTTTTACATCAACTACCCTATCAATAAATATAGCAAAAAAACTTCCCAATCAATTTGTTTTTTACAAATTTGTCCAGTGCTTCTATTGATGATTGCACAGGTTGTTTTGATAGCATTGAGTTGATGAATGATACTTTACAGGAGGTTGCTTCATGGGAAAAAAAAAAGCAAAAGAATTAGAGTTCATGATTGTTAGTAGAGTGACACATAAAAAACTTCTCTTTCCTTTGGCACTATTCCCACTATTGCTAATTTGCTCTCTAGGGAAGTGAAATACATAAGGAAACTTGTGATGAAACATTCAGAAAACAGTTGTTCTCAAGTTGATAATTAAAAAAAAAAAAACAGAATTCAGCATAATCACTTCAGTTTTAGAGCACATTATTTGTTTGTCATTTAGACATTTTGAGTAAACTTTTCAGTTTTAACCAGAACCAGTTTAATTGATATCCCCTTTGGATTCTTAGAAGGAGATCTCTCCATGAGAAATCTCAGGGTGGTTATGGTGTTGTTCTTTAAATTACTTAAAGTCTCCCCTCTGAGTCCCTACTGCTGTGTACCCCAACATGTTGGAGGCACTAAACTGAAATCCATGGCTTCAGCTATACCATCATCTTTACATCTTTCTAAGTAGCAATCTCCTTTTTGATGCTTTGAGCTTTTCAGCCTGGATTTCCTGTCATCTTATCAAAGAAGAAAAGGAGCCAATATGGAGACAGAAAAGAAAACCAAGGAGGTTTCATTTTATCTTTTAGTTTCTAAGGTCTTATCTTTTGTGATATTGTCCATAACCAACCTTGCCTATAACTAACATTCCTCTCTCTAGATATTTTATACCTGTAAGGGATATACTGACATCACCTCCATGCTCAGGGTAAGAAAGCCACTTGGCTCTCTTGGATAATATATATGGGGGATAGGAAGAATTGCTAAGAAAGGTTACTGATTTCTGACAGTTTAGATGTTTCCTGCAAGTTCATTTTCCACAGATTTGCTATCTTATAAGTTTCAAGCATAGAGATTTAGGTAGTGAAAAATAATTAAATTTAATAATATTGGAAAGTAGAAATTTTGGTGAAAAGTGAAGAAGACTGAATTGGAAATGGAGGAAAGGAATACAGAGGCAAACAACTTTGACTGAATCACATAAACCCCAAAATTGTGGACAAAAATCTAGTTGTCAAACCTAGGAAAAAAAGGCTACTAGTTAAACTGTTTCTTAACACTGTCGAAATATTCAGTAAGCACAAAGACTTTTTTTTTTTTTTTTGAGATAAAAATGAAATATATACAGTTAAATGTTGTAGAGTCAGCAGTTGGGCATAAATAATCATAGACACATTTGGGAAAGATCTAATTTTCTGCTGCTTTGGCTACAAATTATCCACACATTGTTTAGAATAAACAAAAGGTGATCAAATGGTAAATCATCCTGCTAACATTGTGACTGAGTGAGTCACTATTTCGTGAACTGATTTTATTGATTGCATTTATGAACCAGTTTGGACATATCAAGCAACAGTATCTAGAAGATGGGAGCACTCTTCACTAATGGTTGTGGATATTGGTTGGTTACATGTTGTTAGTCGGGCCGTGTTGAAAGTGAATGTATATAATGCACTCTTTGATGTTAGAAGGAAACAAATGGTTGACAGCGTCACCTGTCTGATTGGTGTCTTGAACTTTCATTCTTTTCCAGAGACTAGTTTTGTTTTGATATAAGAGTTCTTCAAGGTAAGGCTATTTGATGCAGTGCGAGATCATAGAGGATATAAAAGTGAATATTCCTACCTTTTGTGTCCTCATGTATAACCTGTAATTGGGAAAATATTAAACATGCTTGCATGCATGCTCAGTCATGTCTGACTCTTCTCAACCCCATGGACTATGGCTTGGCACTCTCCACTGTCTATGTAATTTTCCAGGCAAGAATACTGGAGTGGATTGCTATTACATACTCCAGGGGAAATCTTTCCAACCCAGGGATCCAATCCATGTCTCTTGTGCCTTCTGCATTGACAGGTAGATTCTTTACCACTGTGCCACCTAGGAAGCCCCCAATATTAAGCATAGGAGTCATAAAATTTGAGGTGTAATCTATTGACATATAGACCACTTAACATATGAAACTTCCCAGGTGGCTCATTGGTAAAGAATCTGCCTACCAGTGAAGGAGCTGCGCGAGAAGCAGGTTTGATCCCTAGACCGAGGAGATCTTCTGGAGGAGGAAAAGGCAAAGCACTCCAGTATTCCTGCTGGGATGATCCCATGGACCGAGGAGCCTGGCGGGCTACAGTCCATGGGGTTGCAAAGAGTCAGACACGACTGAGCGACTGAGCATGCATGCACTCATAATATATGAAAGACTGTGCTAGTGCCCGTGAATATAAAAGCTATTTAGACAATGACTCTACCTTCAAATAGTTCCTATTGTAGTTGGGAAGACAGAAATACACAACAAATGCAAGCATCAGGCAGGCTGCCAGGAGTTCTGAAAGCAAGTTGAAGATATGTCATGGGGGCAAGTAGGGAGCAGAGCTCTCCATTGTCAGAAACTTGAGAGCATCAGAGACTTAAGGTGTTATGGAACTCTGACCAATAGTCTATCTTATTTGTAGAGGCATAAAATACAAAGTTCATAGTATTCTATAAGTAAAACAAATCAGATTCTAGGATGCCTTGGTAAAGAGTCTTCCTGATTCTTCAATCTCCAGTTCAGCACATCCTCTGGATTGCTATTCTGCCTTGATCTGATTTCTGCCCTTGGATTTATTCTTCATAACTCAATGCAAAGCTCACTAAATCAACTATGGGTGACTAATTTTTTCTATGCTTATATAAAATTTCTGAAAAGGGATAGTAATCATTATTTTTTTTCACTCAAAAAAATATTAATATTCAATCCAACTAACCTATATCATTATTATCAATGGTTTCAAAGTAAGGACCATAATGTTTAATTTTGTCAGTCCAGTAGCCTTGATCATTGAGATTGTTTTCTGCTTATTTTCTCCCTATCAAAAGCAATAATTAGTCTAAAACTTTCTCATATACTCACATCTTCATACTGTGTTTTTCCTTAGAATAAATTAATAGAAAGAACATAAGATGAATTTTTAAAAACCTGATAAATATTTCCAAGCACTTCCAGATAATTTAATTTGCATTCACACTGGCAGCTCATGAGCTCATTTCCTCCAGTGAAAGTCCTAAATGTTGTTGCTGCTGCTGCTAAGCCTCTTCGGTAGTGTTCAACTCTATGCATCCCCATAGACAGCAGCCCACCAGGCTCTCCCTTCCCTGGGATTCTCCAGGCAAGAACACTGGAGTGGGTTGCCATTTCCTTCTCCAATGCATGAAAATGAAAAGTGAAAGTGAAGTCATTCAGTTGTGTCCGACTCTTAGCGACCCCACAGACTGCAGCCCACCAGACTCCTCTGCCATGGGATTTTCCAAGCAAGAGTACTGGAGTGGGGTGCCATTGCCTTCTCCACTAAATGTTGCTATTATTGTTTAAATATATCTTTTCTGATTACAAAACAATGTATTTATTAGAGTTTCAAACATTATACAAAATGTTTCATTTTATAAAAGTGTTTATTTTATTTAAGTTTTTGGGCCACCCGGGGGCTAAAGATTGTGAGCTTAAAAGGAAAGTTTTATTCATCTCTAAATTGCAGTTTTGTTGTCTCTGTAGGGGAGAAAACTTTACCTCTACAAATGTTAGGTGTTCTGCTGGGGTTCTTAAGCAAACAGAGAGATGAATAAAAGAAAAACAGCTGTTAATACATGCAGCTTACATTGCGTGGGAGAAAACTCAGCATAAAAAGTAACTCAAGGCAGTTGATGGCTTAAAACTGTGCCATATAGCATCTGCAGCAAAGAACAAATACATCTGTAGAGAAAATAAGACAAAGGAAAGCAGTTTGATGTCTCATGAATGGTAACCTGTTTTTGTTCAGTTGTCAAGCTGTGTCCAACTCTTTACGACCCCACGGACTGCAGCATGCCAGGCTTCCCTGTCCTTCACCATCTCCCAGAGTTTGCCCAAGTTCATGTCCATTGAATGGATGATGTCATCCAATCATCTCATCCTCTGTTGCCCTCTTCTCCTGTTTTCAATCTTTCCCAGCATCAGGTCTATTTTAATGAGTCAGCTCTTCACATCAGGTGGCCAAAGTATTGGAGCTTCAGCTTCAACATAAATCTTTCCAATGAATATTCAGGATTAATGCTTGGGAGAAGGTAAATAAAAAAGAGGAAATATAATAGAAAATAACAGAGTAAGGCTTGTTTGAAGACTCCTTTGGTGTTTTCTTTGAGTTATAAGAGTCTGTCTCCAGTAACAGAATTTATATCTAGCCTTTAGGCAGAAAAGAAAGAGCTTTTCCTGAGTTTGCTGCTTTTAAATTACCTTGAGCTCACAACAATGTTTATGTCAAAGAGACATATTTGGGGGTGACATATTTTGTTTTCTTTCATCTTCTTATACACATTGTGAAATCCATCTTTTCTGTTTTAAAACTTCTTACACACAACATTTATTTATATGCTGTGAGGTGTTTTATTTGTTTGCTCATTTATTTATTTATGAAAGAGGTTAGGAATGTTTATTTCTAAGCACACTTTTCTAACTACTTTTTCGGTATCTGTGTTTTACTTTGGTCCCACAGAGGTTACAGTACTATCAATTTTAACATTATTCTCCTCTGGACAGGTTACATATGCTCATTATATTGGATCAAATTTAGAATCATTCTCTCAAGTTTCTAGAGAAAAGAATTCCTAATGAAATTTTAATTAGAATTGCATTTTATTAGTTTCACACTCTTTTTCATGTTTAGAAATTGCTAGCTATTTCCTCATTTCTGTTAATACTATGTACAAATATTTTGTTAAAATTTTGTTTATATTATGAACAAATATGCTAACATCATTAGGGCACTTTATTGGCTTCCCAGGATGCCAATCCTTTCCTGCCTGCCAATGCGGGAGATGCAAGAGATGCGGGTTCGATCCTTGGATCAGAAAAATTCCCTGAAGAAAGAAATGATAACTCACTCCTGGAAAATCCTGTAAATAGAGGAGCCAGACAGGCTACAGTCCATGGGGTTGCAAAGAGTTTTATATGACTGAGCACGCACACACAAACAGGGCATTTTAGCTAATACTGACTCCAGAGAGGTTTGTCTCTGAAGAAAGCATACACATGAGCTGACAAAAGAGACACTGAAAGCCTTTCGATGAAGAAGGGAGACTTGTGCTCCAAGCAGAGGGAACTCCTGAGTAAGGCTATTTTTTGGGAGGCAAGTGCCAGGAATTGGCAGAGCTCTAAGAGCAACAGGCTGAGGATTCCATCCACTGAGAGCCAGATAAACCACATAAATGGACATGAGCTTAACCATCTCTCATGACTCAATATACATGAATCTTGAGCAAGCTCCGGGAGATGGTGAAGGACAGGGAAGCGTGGCGCTACAGTTCATGGGGTCACAAAGAATCAGACACAGCTGAGGGACTTTTATCTTTAGCTCACAAACAATGCAGATGCTTGAAGGTTTTTAAGTAGGAGTGGGTTTATATGAACAGGCTGGCAAGTATGTCTTAATGTACTGCTGAATTTAATAACTAATATTAATTTAGGAAATGTTTTAATCTATATCTATAAGTGAAATTGGTTTATAATTACAAGGGGTATGTTTTGGAAGCTACTGTTTGTTTTTGTTCAGTTGCTCAGGCATGTCTGACTCTTTTCGACCCCATAGACTGTAACCCACCAGACTCATCTGTCCATGGCATTTTTGAGGTATGAATACTGGAGTGGGTTGTGATTTCCTCCTCCAAGGGATCTTCCTGACACAGATATTGACAGTTAAACACACATGTTATGTAAAAAGATGCAATATTTATTTTAAATAATCTCCATTAAAATTTCCACTGTATTACTATAATGTTGAATAACATCTTATGCTATATATATTTTACTTCAGTTCAGTTCAGTTACTCAGTGATGTCTGAATATTTGTGACCTCATGAACCACAGCATGCCAGGCCTCCCTGTCCATCACCAACTCCCAGAGTTCACCCAAACTCATGTCCATTGAGTCGGTGATACCATCCAACCATCTCATCCTCTGTCATCCCCTTCTCCTCCTGCCCTCAATCTTTCCCAGCATCAGGGTCTTTTCAAATGAGTCAACTATTCACATCAGATGGCCAAAATATCAGAGTTTCAGCTTCAGTATCAGTCCTTACAATGAACACCCAGGACAGATCTCCTTTAGGATGGATTGGTTGGATCTCCTTGCAGTCCAAGGAACTCTCAAGTCTTCTCCAACACCACAGTTCAAAACCATCAGTTCTTCAGTGCTCAGGTTCTTTACAGTTCAAATCTCACATCCATACAATACTACTGGAAAAATAGCCTTGACTAAATGGACCTTTGTTGGCAAAGTGATGTCTCTACTTTCTAATATGCTGTCTAAGTTACTCATAACTTTCCTACCAAGGAGTAACTGTCTTTTAATTTCATGACTGCAATCACTGACATCTGCAGTGATTTTGGAGACCAAAAAAATAAAGTCAGCCACTGTTTCCACTGTTTCCCCATGTATTCACCATGAAGTGATGGGACCAGATGCCATGATCTTAGTTCTCTGAATATTGAGTTTTAAGCCAGTTTTTTCACTCTCCTCTTTCAATTTCATCAAGAGGCTCTTTAGTTCTTCTTCACCTTCTGCCATAAGAGTGGTGTCATCTGTATATCTGAGGTTATTGATATTTCTCCCGGCAATATTGATTCCAGCTTGTGCTTCCTCCAGCCCAGCGTTTCTCATGATGTACTCTGCACATAAGTTAAATAAGCAGGGTGACAATATACAGCCTTGATATACTCCTTTTCCTATTTGGAACCAGTCTGTTGCTCCATGTCCAGTTCTCACTGTTGCTTCCTGACCTACATACAGGTTTCTCAAGAGGTAGGTCAGGTGATCTGGTATTTCCATCTCTCAGAATTTTACACAGTTTATTGTGATCCACACAGCCGAAGGCTTTGGTGTAGTCAATGAAGCAGAAATATATGTTTTTCTGGAACTGTCTTGCTTTTTTGATGATCCATCAGATGTTGGCAATTTGATCTCTGGTTCCTCTGCCTTTTCTAAAACCAGCTTCAACATCTGTAAGTTCATGGTTCATGCATTGCTGAAGCCTGACTCAGAGAATTTTCAGCATTACTTTACTAGCGTGTGAAGTGTAATTGTGTGGTAGTTTGAGCCTTCTTTGGCATTACCTTTCTTTAGGATTGAAATGAAAACTGATCTTTTCCAGTCCCGTGGCCACTGCTGCGTTTTCCAAATTTGCTGACATATTGAATGTAGCACTATCACAGCATCATCTTTCTGGATTTGAAATAGCTCAACTGGAATTCCATCACCTCCACTAGCTCTGTTCATAGTAATACTTCCTGAGGCCCACTTGACTTCACATTCCAGGATGTCTGGCTCTAGGTGAGTGATCATGCCATTGTGATTATCTGGGTCTTGAAAATCTTTTCTGTATAGTTCTGTGTATTCTTGCCATCTCTTCTTAATATCTTCTGCTCCTTTAGGTCCCTACAATTTTTGTCCTTTATTGAGCCCATCTTTGCATGAAATGTTCCCTTGGTATCTCTAATTTTATTGAAGAGATCTCTAGTCTTTCCCATTCTGTCGTTTTCCTCTCTTTCTTTGCATTGATCACTGAAGAAAGCTTTCTTATCTCTCCTTGCTAGGCTTTGGATCTCTGTTTTCAAATGGGTATATCTTTCCTTTTCTCCTTTGCTTTTCACTTCTCTTCTTTTCACAACTATTTGTAAGGCCTCCTCAGACAGTCATTTTGCTTTTTTGGATTTCTTTTTCTTGGGTATGGTCTTTGTCCCTGTCTCCTGTACAATGTCATGAACTTCCATCCATAGTTCATCAGGCACTCTGTCTATCAGATCTAGTCCCTTAAATCTTTTTCTCACTTCCACTGTATAATCATAAAGAATTTGATTTAGGTAGTACATGAATGGTCTAGTGGTTTTCCCTACTTTCTTCAATTACATATTTCACTTTTCTCATATGTGTGGTTAGATTATTTTTCTTATTCTTAATAAAATTTTGTGCTTTTTCCTTTCAACTCACATTAGTATAGCCAGAAGTTGGTTAATTTTGTTTCAATTTCAAAGAATCAGTTCTTTATATAATCAGTGTACATATTTTAGAATCCATTAATACCTACTTTGAAGTTTTAATTTCTCTCCTCTTATTTAAATTTATTTTGTGGATTTATTTCTAACTAATTGGTTTAAATCTTTGTTTACCCCACATATTTTTTTTATAAAATATGCGTTAAGTACTATAAAATATTGTCTCTTTGGCTATGTCCTAAAGGCTTCCATGTGTATTATGTTTCATTTAAGTACATCTTTGAGCTCTGAACTTTTTGCCCTGAATAGTTTTTTAGCCGTATATTCAAATATTTTAAATTATATATAAACCTGTTATTATTTTAAAGTTCTAACATACTTTACCTTGACATAGTCCCTTGAAAACAAATTGAGCATATAAAGCACCTGATTTTTCTTTCCTCTTTTTTGTTGAAGTATAGTTGATTTACAAAGTTGTTTTAATTTCTGCTATGCATCAAGATGATGTATTGATTTTGATTCATTCAATACATTGATGAATGTATTGACCAAATACATTCTTTGGTCAATATTCTTTTCCATTATGTTTTATCATAGGATATTGAATATAGTTCCCTGTACTATACAATAGGACTTTTTGTTTATCCAATGTATGTAAAATAGCTTACTTTCTGATAAAGCACCTCTATTTAAAATGAATGGAGGAATTATCTTTTTTCTATTTATAATACTGATATAACTTACATTCTTTTTAGAGGTTTTGTCCTTTTATTTTTACTTAAGAATAATTAACCACGTGATGGCCAATTGTACTTACTAAACTTGTCTTTAGTATATTCTCCATCTAAGTCACTCTATGTCTTTTTAAAAATTTTATTGGTGTATAGTTGATTTACAAGGTCAGCAACATGTTAGTTTCAGGTGTCAGCAAAGTGAATCAATTATAAAAATACATGTATCCACTTTTTTTTCCCCAGATTTTTTCCCCACATAGACTATTGGAGAGTGTTGGATAGAGTTCCCGGTGCTATTCAGTATGTTCTTAATAGCTGTCTATTTATATGTAGTAGTAAATATATGTCAATCCAAATCTCCCAGTTTATCCCTCCTACGTACCCCCTGATAGCCATAAGGTTCCACATATAAGCAGTATCATGTGATATCCATCTTTATGTGTCTGATTTATTTCATTAAGTACGATGTCTCTATATACTTGTCACTTCTTTTTTGCATCTATTAAGTCTATCATTCTTTTGTTTTTAACTTTTTCTGATTTGTTTTCTTAAAGAGTGAAACTCCTTTTTAAAAGAGTTTATCCCCCATGATGTTGTTATTAAAGTAACCGTTTTCTATCCTATAGTGGTATATGCCTTTGCCTCTTGCACTTTTATATTAGGTGTTTTTATTTCATAACTTTCAGTGTTTTAGAACACACACATATTCCTTTCTTTTAATACTAGTACTGATTCTGCTAGTGCTTTTCAGAAATGTTCTTATCCTTAAAGCTCTCTTTTTTGTGCCAATCATGAGTGAAAATCTATCATCTCTGGCTCATTTACTGAGGGAGAAAGTGCAGGACTCTTGATAATTTTATATTCATCTATTTATCAATGGCTCCTTCAACTTGAATATATGTTCCCAAGGAGAGGGAGCACTGCTGATGATCATCAGCTCTTAGATCAGTAGTTCACAATAAGTATTTGAATGAATGAATGAATGCAAGCTACTTTTGGGTATTTCATAATTTTATTCTATGTAAATTAAGTATGTTTTATATACATTTTTTGCATAATACTTTCAGACTTTGTAATCTTACTTTGATGTCAAACATTATTTTGAATTCTATTCAAGTTTTCAATCATATTTACATTCTTTTTAAGCATGTTTATTTAAGGTGAATTCAGTCTTCACTATAAGTAATAGTTTGTAGTTTCGTTTCTATTCTTATTTTGCAACTTTCTGTCATCTATATAATATTGAGATATATATTAGTGTATATTTCTATTAACATATTTCAGAATATCTTCCTTTTGGATTTATACATTATTGACAGTATGTATGTACCTAATAGTATTGACAATAGCTTTTCTTAAGCACATAACACATTCTAGTTACCAAACTAAGAAACTGATTGTACCAAGTGATGTAGTCCTTGAAAACTGTCTTGTTTCTTTCACTACAGAGTAGATGAAGAGACAGAGGAAAGCACCTTGTATGCTTAAGAAAGGATCACCTTTAATCATAGATTAAGGAATCATAGAGACCTCTTACTCCAAAATATCATTCCTAGGTTAGGAAACTGACTGCTAATCCTGTCCATTTATGGTCACATCATTTGTCCTTTTTTGTAGTATAACATTGCACAGGGCTTAATATTATTCCAAATATTTCAAAAATTATATTTGATGTTTGAAGAATGGTAAAACTAATGAGGAATTTTTTTTTAAAGAATTTCCTTCTTTTCATTATATATACAGAATGTAAATGTACCACCCAGAGTGTGGATTTCCTTTTGTTTGGGATTTCCTCTACTCTGCATGGTTCTTCAGACACTTCTTTCACTTCTTTCTCTAAGGAGTATGCCTGACCGAATCAGAATGCTCTTGATAGTGAAAGGAGTCAGGACACATGCTCAACTAGAGGGGACCCAGACACAGAAGACATAACCTGGACTGCCCCAAACTAACTTGGATGGAGATTCTCCTCTAGTAAAGCCTTCAAGGCCCACAAAATTGCAGAATCAAGGGGGAAAAAAATAACAGGCTCAACTACACAAAAGGGAAACAAACAAAAATAATCAGAATGAACATATGTTTAAATGTTATACAAATGATTACAAATGGAAACTGCACTTCAGTTCTACAGGTATTTAGAAAACGCTTTTGACCTCTTTACCTCGGTCCAAACATCTCAAGAACTTTACTTCAAACGCCTTACTACCTGACTCATGCATGGTGCAATGCTCTGCATGAACTGCCCTAAACATAACAAAATCCTTTCTGCTTTAAGACTCTTAAATTTGCTATTTATTCTGCAGGAAAAACTTTCCCTCAAATCTTCACATGTCTCTCATTTGTTATCCTATTTTATCCATGTTAAAGAAGCATTTCTCATTATCTAGCACCATCATTTTCCTTTGGTTTATTGTCTTTCTGTCACAATTAGAGCCATAAGTCATAGGAGACATTCCTCTTTTGTTTACAACAATTTCCCTAGAGCTTAGAACACTGCAAAAGTTATTCTCCATGAATAAAAGTTGGTGAATGAATGGCTGAGGAATCAACAAATGAATGAAAAACAAAAGACTATCATTCAATGATAACATGAACAATGCTGTGATCCAACTCAATACTTCAAAATCTACTGTCATAGCTACAACTTAATGGTTTTTTTTTTTTTTGATGACACTGATTGGCTTTAAAGTTGTCACAAAAATTCTCATATAAACGAAACCTCTTACTGAACTGTATGTTTATTTGAACTGAATCAATTGACTCAATCGTTTTTTAGTTGTATCCATATTTCAAACAAGTGGAGTCAACTCCAGGAGAAGATCTTATCTATAGCCCATATTCTAAAATAACAAACTCCCTTAAGTCAAGGATTAATTTCCAAATGATCATTTGTCTTCATGCCATGGGACCTAACATTAGAATTGCTCTTCAACAAGAAGAAATTTCCAAAACAGAAGAAACCCCGAATCTGCCCCACATAAAACAATTGACATTAGTGTATAAATAATTTTAATTTAATCATACTTACATAGACATATTTAATGGTTCATCTTATCTACTGCAATTTTCATCAACCGCATGTTTCTCTTCTTATGCCTCCAGGTCCAACCCAAAACCATGAATGGAAATAATAAGACCTTTCCCAGTGACTTCACCCTTACAGGTCTCTTCACTAACAACAAAGCCTCTGGTTTCCTTTTCAGCATCATTTGTGCCATCTTCTTCATGGCCATGATAGCTAATGGGGTCATGATCTTTCTGATCTACATAGACCCTCACCTCCATACCCCCATGTACTTCCTGCTCAGCCATCTCTCCTTCATTGACATTATGTACATCTCCACCATTGTGCCCAAGATGCTGGCCGATTACCTTGAGGGTGAGGGGACCATATCCTTTATTGCCTGTACAGCCCAGTACTTTCTCTATATGGGCTTTGTAGGGGCCGAATTTTTCCTGCTGGGACTCATGGCATATGACCGCTATGTGGCCATCTGCAACCCTCTCCGCTATCCTGTCCTCATGAGCCATCGGGTCTGTTGGATGATCTTGGCCAGCTCTTGGTTTGGTGGTGCTTTGGATAGCTTCCTCCTCACCCCTATCACCATGAGTCTACCATTCTGTGCTTCACACAAGATCAATCACTTCTTCTGTGAGGCACCCACCATGCTGAGGCTGGCCTGTGGTGACAAAGCTGTCTATGAAATGGTGATGTATATTTGCTGTGTCATGATGCTGCTGATCCCCTTCTCTGTAGTGATTGCTTCCTACACTGGAGTGCTCATCACAGTGCACCAGATGAAGTCAGCAGAAGGGAAGAAGAAGGCTTTTGCCACCTGCTCCTCACACATGATGGTGGTGATCTTATTCTATGGGGCTGCCCTGTACACATATATGCTTCCCCAATCATACCACACTCCAACTAAAGACAAGGTCTTTTCTGTCTTTTACACTATCATCACCCCCTTGTTAAACCCTCTCATTTACAGTTTAAGAAACAGGGATGTGGCTGAGGCCTTTAAGAGGGTTTTGGCAAGATGTCGAGGGACAAGGGAAGAATTCTGACAGTCTAAATCCTCCATGTCTGCTCAGGAGTGTATGGGGTTTTGCCACGGATAATATAGATAATGCTTGCAGCAACTATCAGTGACAGTTATGTCAAAAAGTATGTCAGCCATACTTTTATCAAAAAGGTGAAACTGCTGAAACATCCATGTATGAATAATTCCAGAGTGTTATAAATGTTACCAAACTAACTCATATCTACTTGCCCACTGTGCAACAAGCCAATCTACTGACACCAGGTTGTGGTGAAGTACAGCATTTACTGAAGGGCCTCAGGTAAGAAGAGTGGACAGCTAGTGCTCAAAAAAAAAAAAAAAAAGGAAAAGGAAAAGAAAAAAACAACTCCCTGATGGCTTGTAGGCAAGGGTTTTTAAAGGCAACATTAGGGTTGATGATTACAGGGAACCTGATTAGCTCGTGGACATTCTTCCGATTTGTTGATGGTGAGGGAACAGGGTAATCTTTCAGGAATCTTGATCACCAGCCCTCTGGTTATAACCAGTCTAGAACACACACACAAGGTTAGCATGCAATCACCATTCTTTACCTTAGCAGGGCTCTTTGTTTCTACAGAATCACTCAAAGTTTTGGTTAAATACTTGAGAAAGAACTGGTGGTTCTGTGATTTTGTTTTGTTGTTGAACTAGTGTTTAAACTGTCTTTAATTTTCTTTCTTGTCTGTCTTTCATTTGTTTCTGAATTCCCTCACTTCTCTAATTAGTAACTGAGTCTGCTCTTGAAACTCAGGGAAAGCCTGGAAGACTAGAGCTTTTTTCTACAAATGAAAAAAAAGCACAAAGAGGGGCATTTGTACCAAGGAAGTCCCCACAGAGTCCTGCTTGGTTTCATAAGCAATAGTATTTCTTCCTTGTGGCCACCCATTCTAATTCTTCCCTAATATCAATTCTATGAGTACAATTTATGTATATAAGGGCCCCAAAATGTCTGATTAATATTACAATTTCTATCCACTCTCAGGAACCTCATAAGAATGCCAACTTTGATTACATTATTTAAATGAGTCATAGACAGAGTTTATGAAAAGGTTAGAGGTGCAGACATTTAAAAGAAGCTATAGCATCATAAAACTTCAAAGGAAATATATACATAAACTCACACCAGGATTTAGAAAAGTTAAATATCCTTTCTTTGAGTAGCAACTGAAAACATTCTTCCTTTATTTAAATTTGGGGTTGGAAAAAAAATGAATCACATGTTTTTGCAGAAATAGAGACTAATATTCTTCTGGGCAAGGATTCTATAATGTTATATATATTATATGGTAAATAATAATTATATCAGAAGCCACAGTAATAGGTAAGAGAGAAAAGAGTGCCTTTTGAGTTTGTAAATTCTGTAATCACTTTTCAGTTTTTTCTCCAATCCATCAGAATTATTAAATTTCTGGAATCCTGCTCTAGATATTATAGTGGTATGAATATTTTTATTCCCAATAGGTGTGGACAGCCTATTTTTCCTCATCTATGGTACTAAGTTTTACATTGTATACCATTACAAATTGGGAAGAAAATAATTAGCTTTCCATTTGAAAGTTGGAACAAAAAATATTTCCTTGGGAAATGACTTAGATCATTTCTTTTTAGGATGTTTGGTCCCTAAAGAGAATGTGTTTAGACTAAATTATAGACTCAGTTTTAAAAACCTGGACCAAATCCCAAGCCCCTCAAACCTTCTCTGTAATAGGCTATGCCAGATTCTGTGCTCTCAAAACCCTAACTGGGTTCAGTAATATTCTACTTCTGACAGACACTGATGATTGTAAACATAATCACACCTCCTATTGCACTGGAGAAAGGAACTGAGTGGTAAACAAAATTTTTAACCAAATGGAAAAATTTATGCTGGACCCTGTAGATTGGACTGATTAACTAATCAAGAAAGTGAACTTGTTTCCATTTATTTTAGTGGGAGTTCTAGTTGTTACCAAAGACAGTCTTTTTGAAACTCTCTTTCTGGAAGATTCATCTCCTTCAATCTTGTCCAACTGGGCTTGGAAAGTACCACATGCTAGGCATTAGGAGGAAGAATTTCCAACACGGAAGATAGTGAGGTACAAGAAAACAATAAGGCAGAAGAGGTGGGTAATGATCCTGAGAACTGAGGATCAATTTGGGGTCCATTTTTAAAGATCATATGAACTTCTGTCCATTCTCTATGTAACTAAGGCCCAATTTCCTCTTTTGTGAAAAGTGAGGTAGTATAATGGCTTTTCTTATAAGGTTTGGAAGAGCAAATTTGATAAATGCAATAAACACTGATCATTATTTTTGCTTTTCTTAATGAGGGTGATTGCCTTTCATGCTCCTAATGTTTGTGATTTAGAAAAAAAAAAAATCACCCCATTTATCTTTAACCTTTTTATCCTTCACACATATAAGCATGCTGCTTTATCAACTATACTAAGAAAGATTGATAATGGATTAAAAAAAAATCCAACTGTAAGGATTAAAAATAAATTTGTGAGGAAATTAGGGAAAGAATAATGCATACTTTTAAAATGCAGTAATTAAAACAACAATGTGATAGTACCTTATACTTAGAGTGGTTAAAATTGAAATTACTGTAAAATACAGGAAGCTTTATTCATTGCTGGTGGGAATGTAAAAACAAATCACTGTGGAAGAGAATTTGACAGTTTCCTCCAAAATAAAGTCTAGTTTTACCACATAATCTGGCAATAATGCTTCCCAGGATTTATCCTACTGACATAAAAAAATAAATAAATAAACAAAACACTGCATGGGAATATTTAGAGCAATTTTTTTTCATAATCATCAATAATTAACCAAGATGTCTTTTAGTAGATAAACAGATAAAGTGTGATATATCAATACACTTGAATATTATTCAACAATGAAAAGAAATGATCCAATAAGCCATGAAATAAAGGAAGAATCTTCAAGGTATATTACTCACTGGAAAAAAAAAAAAAAAACAGTCTGAAAATCTTATGTGGTATATGACTCCAACTATATAACATTCTGGAAAAATGGAAAAATTTGTTGTTGTTATTGTTCAGTAGCTCAGTCATGTCTGACTCTTCATGACCCCATAGACTGCATCATGCCAGGCTTCCCTGTCCTATACCATCTGCCAGAGCTTGCTCAAATTTATGTCCATTGAGTTGGTGATGCCATCCAACTGTCTCATACTCTGTCATTGCCTTCTCCTCCTGCCTTTAATCTTTCTTAGCATCAGAGTCTTTTCTAATGAATTGGCTCTTCACATCAGGTGGTCAAAGTTTTGGAGCTTCAGCTTCAGCATCAGTCCTTCCAATGAATATTTGGGACTGATCTCCTATAGGGTTGACTGATTTGATCTCCTTGCAGACCAAGGGATTCTCAAGAGTCTTCTGCAGTACCACAGTTCAAAGCATCAATTCTTTGCACTCAGCCTTCTTTATGGTCCAACTGTCATATCTATCCATGACTAGTGGAAAAACCATGCCTTTCACTAGACGGACCTTTGTTGGCAAAGTAATGTCTCTGCTTTTTAATATGCTGTCTAGGTGTGTCACAGCCTTTCTTCCAAGGAGCAAGCATCTTTTAGTTTCAAGACTGCAGTAATCATCCACAGTAATTTTGGAGCCCAAGAAAATAAAATATGTTACTGTTTTCATTGTTTCCCCATCTATTTGCCATGAAGGGATGGGACCAGACGCCATGCTCTTCGTTTTTTGAATGTCAAGTTTTAAGCCAGCTTTTTCACTCTCCTCTTATACTTTCAACAAGAGGCTTTTTAGCTCCTCTTTGCTTTTTTGCCATAAGAGTGGTATCTCCATATCTGAGTTTATTGGCATTTCTCCCTGCAATATTGATTCCAGCTTGTGCTTCATTCAGCCTGGTATTTCCCATGACATACTCTGCATATATTAAATAAACAGGAGGACAATATGCAGCCTTGACATACTCCTTTCCCAATTTTGAACCAGTCCATTGTTCAATATCTGGTTCTAACTGTTGCTTCCTGACCTGCATACAGGTTTCTCACGAGGAAGGTAAGGTGGTCTGGTATTCCCATCTCTTAAAGAATTTTCCATAGTTTGTTGTGATCCACACAGGAAAAAGGTTCAGTGTAGTCAATGAAACAGAAGTATATGTTTTTCTGGAATTCTCTTTCTTTTTCTATGATCCAACGGGTGTTGGCAATTTGATCTCTGGTTCCTCTTCTTTTTCTGAATCCAGCTCTACTGGAAGTTCTTGGTTCATGTACAATTGAAGCCTAGCTTGGAGAATTTTGAAAATTACTTTGCTAGCCTGCAAAAGGAGTGCAATTGTGCAGTACTTTGAACATTCTTTGGCATTGCCCTTCTTTGGGATTGAAATGAAAACTGACATTTTTCAGTCCTATGGTTCACTATTGTGTTTTCCAAATTTGCTGGCATATTGAGGGCAGCATTTTCACAGCATCATCGTTTAGTATCTGAAAGGTCAGCTGGAATTTCATCACCTCCACTAGCTTTGTTTGCAGTAATGCTTCCTAAAGCCCACTTGACTTCCACTCCAGGATGTCTGACTCAAGGTTAGTGATCACATCATCATGGTTACCTAGGTGATTAAGATCTTTTTTTTGTATAGTTCTGTGTATTCTTGCCAACTCTTCTTAATATTTTCTGTGTCTCAGGTCCACACCATTTCTGTCCTTTTTTATGCCCGTCTTTGCATGAAATGCTCCCTGTATAGCTCTAATTTTCTCGAAGATATCTTGAAGAGGTCTTTCCCATTCTTTTGTTTCTTTGCATTGATCACTTAGGAAGGCTTTCTTATCCCTCCTTCCTATTCTTTGGAATTCTGCATTCAGATGGGTATATCTTTCCTTTCCTCCTTTGCCTTTTATTTCTCTTCTTTTCTCAGCCATATTTAAGGCCTCTTCAGACAACCATTTTACCTTTTTTCATTCTTTTTCTTGGGGATGATTTATATCACCTCCTCCTGTACAATGCTATGAACCATAGTTCTTCAGGTACTCTGTATATCAGATCTAACCCCTTGAATCTATTTGTTACTTCCAAATTGGGAAATGAAAACATTAAGGCTTTATGTTGTCACCTTGCTTATTTAACTTATATGCAGAGCACATCATGTGAAATGCCCGATTGTATGAAGCGCAAGCTGCAATCAAGACTGCATGGAGAAATATGAATAACCTCAGATATGCAGATGACGCTACCCTTCTTTCACTATCATCAAGAGGTGTTTAACTAAAACACCTCTTGATGATAGTGAAAAAAGAGAGTGAAAAAATTGGCTTAAAGCTTAATGTTCAAAAATTGAAGATTGCGGCATCTGGTTCCATCTCTTCAAGGCAAATAAATGGAGAAACAATGGAAATAGTGACAGACTTTACTTTCTTGGGCTCCAAAATCACTGCAGATGGTGACTGTAGCCATGAAATTAAAAGATGCTTGCTCCTTGAAATAAAAACTATGACACATCTAGACAGCATATTAAAAAAAGGAGAAACATTACTTTACCAACCTAGGATCCATCTAGTCAAAGCTATGGTTTTTTCCAGTAGTCATGTATGGATGTGAGTTGGGCCATAAAGAATTCTGAGTGCCGAGGAATTGATGCTTGTGGACTGTGGTGTTGGAGAAGACTCTTGAGAGTCCCTTGAACTGCAAAAAGATCAAACCAGTCAATCCTAAAGGAAATCAGTCCTGAATATTCATTGGAAGGACTGATGCTGAAGCTGAAGCCCCAATACTTTGGCCACCTGATGGGAAGAACTGACTCATTGGAAAAGACCCTGATGCTGGGAAAGATTGAAGACAAGAGGAGAAGGGGACAATAGTGGATAAGATTGGACAGCATCACCAGTTCAATGGACATGAGTTTTAGCAAGCTCCAGGAGTTGGTGATGGACAGGGAAGCCTAGCGTGCTGCAGCCCACGGGGTTGCGAAAAGTCAGACATGACTGGCTGAATGAACTGAACTGAACTGAACTGAATAGAAACACCTATAATCACTTTTTAAAATCCAGATACATATCAGGATTATCTTGAAATTTTTTTGAAACATACACATACTCAGGTATTGCTTTTTTTCTCCAGATTTCCAGACATGTTTGTAACCAGCAGTCATGTTTAAAAAAAAAAAAAATGGAACTATATGATGATCTTTTACTTTTATCTGATTTGTTTCAATTTTCTTATTTCATATTCAGTGGTACCATTTCATTTAGTTTATATTCTCCAATTACTCCATCTCTTCTTTTTGTTTTGATGTTCTTTCTCAAGCCTTTATCAGATGTAATAGAAAAGCTTTTGGATATGTGTGTGTGTGTGTGTGTATTATATGTATTTTGGAAAATTTATAAATTTTGCTTAACTAAAAAATTATGACATTTTGATTCCACTTGTTTGACTTAGTATGAATAGAATGATAGATTTCTAATTAAAAAATAGATATGCAACAAGCAACAAAGCTTTACTGTACAGCATAGTGAGCTATAGTCAATGTCTTGTAATAATCTCTGATGCAAAATAATTTCTAATATATGTGATCTGTATAACTGAATCACCTTGCTGTGCACCTGAAGTATTTTTAGTAAACTATACTTCAACAAAATACACAAGTGAAAAATAAAGTAAGTTAAATTTTTCTATTTTAAACTATTGCAATCATTTCTAAGCATAAAACAGGGGGGTTGGGTGAGTTAAATAAGCAATGTTGATATGCTTTGCTACAATAACTAAAAAAATAACATGGATAATAAAAAATGAATGAAATTTAAGAAAACAAGGAAATGAAAATGTACTTGAGGTATACGTGACAGACACATAGTCATACTTCAAAAAGCTAATAGTGATTTTGGACACACCAGCAGTAAGTGGCAGTTTCCAACAAGCAGCAGTGAGCGGTAGCTGAAGCAAGGTCTTACTTAGTGTTCTAGACAGGGAGTTTTAACCACTGGACCACAGGGGCCAGCAGTTAGGACTAAGGTCCCTAGTCTTGCCTCCCTAGTCACGAATGGATTCAGGCAAGGAGGTAGAAGCTAAGTTCAGTTCAGTTCAGCTCAGTTGCTCAGTCATGTCCGACTCTTTGCGACCTCATGAAATTCTGCACTCAGGCCTCCCTGTCCATCATCAACTCCTGGAATCCACCCAAACCCATGTCCATTGAGTCAGTGAGGCCATCCAACCATCTTATCCTCTGTCATCCCGTTCTCCTGCCCTCAATCGTTCCCAGCATCAGGGTCTTTTCAAATGAGTCAACTCTTTGCATCAGGTGGCCAAAGTATTGGAGTTTCAGCTTCAACATCATCCTTCCAATGAACACCCAGGACTGATCTCCTTTAGTATGTACTGGTTGGATCTCCTTGCAGTCCAAGGGACTCTCAAGAGTCTTCTCCAACACCACAGTTCAAAACCATCAATTCTTTGGTGCTCAACTTTCTTTATAGTTCAACTCTCATATCCATACATGACCACTGGAAAAATCATAGCCTTGACTAGATGCACATTTGTTGACAAAGTGATGTCTCTGCTTTTTAATATGCTGTCTAGGTTGGTTATAACTTTCCTACCAAGGAGTGTCTTTTAATTTCATGACTGCAATCACCATCTGCAGTGATTTTGGAGGCCAAGAAAATAAAGTCAGCCACTGTTTCCACTGTCTCCCCATCTATTTGCCATGAAGTGATGGGTCGGGATGCCATGATCTTAGTTTTCTGAATGTTGAGCTTTAAGCCAACTTTTTCACTCTCCTCTTTCACTTTCATCAAGAGGCTCTTTAGTTCTTCTTCACCTTCTGCCATAAGGGTGGTGTCATCTGCATATCTGAGGTTATTGATATCTCTCCCAGCAATCTTGATTCTAGCTTGTGCTTCTTCCAGCCCAGCATTTTTCATGATGTACTCTGCATATAAGCTAAATAAGCAGGGTGACAACATACAACCTTGACATACTCCTTTTCCTATTTGGAACCAGTCTTTTGATCCATGTCCAGTTCTAACTGTTGCTTCCTGACCTGCATACAGGTTTCTCAAGAGGTGAGTCAGGTGGTCTGGTATTCCCATCTCTTTCAGAATTTTCCACACTTTATTGTGATCCACACAGTCAAAGGCTTTGGCATAGTCAATAAAGCAGAAATAGAGGTTTTTCTGGAACTCTCTTGCATTTTCAATGATCCAGCAGTTGTTGGCAATTTGATCTCTGGTTCCTCTACCTTTTCTAAAATTAGCTTGAACATCTGGAAGTTGACAGTTCACATACTGCTGAAGCCTGGCTTGGAGAATTTTGAGCATTACTTTACTAGCATGTGAGATGAGTGTAATTGTGCAGTAGTTTGAGCATTTTTGGCATTGCCTTTCTTAGAGATTGGAATGAAAACTGAGCTTTTCCAGTCCTGTGGCCATTGTTGCATTTTCCAAATTTGCTGACATATTGAGTGCAGCACTTTCACAGCATCATCTTTCAGGATTTGAAATAGCTCAACTGGAATTCCATCACCTCCACTAGCTCTGTCCATAGTGTTGCTTTCTAAGGCCTACTTGACTTCACATTCCAGGATGTCTGGCTCTAGGTGAGTGATCATGCCATCATGATTATCTGGGTCATGAAGATAGTTTTTGTATAGTTCTTCTGTGTACTCTTGCCACCTCTTCTTAATATCTTCTGGTTCTGTTAGATCCCTACCATTTCTGTAATTTATTGAGTCCATCTTTGTGTGAAATATTCCCTTGGTATCTCTAATTTTCTTGAAGAGATCTCTAGTCTTTCCCATTCTGTTGCTTTCCTCTATCTCTTTGCATTGATCGCTAAGGAAGGCTTTCTATCTCTCCTTGCTATTTTTGGAGCTATGCTATTCAGTGGATATATCATTCCTTTTCTCCCTTGATTTTCACTTCTTTTCTTTTCACAGCTATTTGTAAGGCCTCCTCAGACAGTCATTTTGCTTTTTTGCATTTCTTTTCTTGGGGATGGTCTTGATTCCTGTCTCCTGTACAATGCCACGAACCTCCGTCCATAGTTCATCAGGCACTCTGTCTATCAGATCTAGTTCCTTAAATGTATTTCTCATTTCCATTGTATAGTCATAAGGGATTTGATTTCAGTCATACTTGAATGGTCTAGTGGCTTTCCCCATTCTTCAGTTTCAGTCTGAATTTGGCAATAAGGAGTTCATGATCTGAGCCACAGTCAGCTCCCAGTCTTATTTTTGCTGACTGAATAGAGCTTCTCCATCTTTGGCTGCAAAGAATATAGTCAATCTGATTTCAGTGTTGACCATCTGGTTATGTCCAGAAGGTAAAGAGGAAAGCAAAAAATTTACTGAAATGTACTTGCAGAAATTTGCATGGGTGGGCTCAGAGACAGATTCATGCCTGTGGGAAGTTTAAATCCTTTATAAAGGAGCAATTTTCCGAGTCTTCATCTTCCTTCAGGACAATCACCTTGCTTTGTCCCTCCCAAGTTAACGTGTCTCAGTACCCTCCCCTAGGGTGCGAATGCACACCCTAGCCAAGAGTAATCTCGAAGTGAAGGCTTCTGGGAGAAGCAAGACTCATTAGGGCTTGAAGTTATCCTCTGACTTTTGACTCCAAGGAAACTTTTTGTGCACATATAGTATCTTCCTTATCAGACAAGGTTTTTTATTTTCTTTATCCTTACTATGATAATTCCCTTGAAAGTGAAAGTTGTTCAGTCTTGTCTGACTCTTTGTGACCCCATGGACTGCAGCATACCAGGCTTCCCTGTCTATTACCAACTCCTGAAGCTTGCTAAAACTCATGACCATTGAGTCAGTGAAGCCATCTAACCATCTCGTCCTCTGTTATCCCCTTCTCCTTCAGGAGTGGGTTGGCATGCCCTTCTCCAGAGGTTCTTCACAATCCAAGGATCAAACCCAGGTCTTCCATATTGCAGGTGGATTTTTTACCAGCTGAGACACCAGGGAAGCCTTCATTCCCTTGAGGAAATAGACAAAGACAGGCTACTTACCCTGTTTTTGTTGGCTGTAAATTCTTCAACTGGAGCCCACCTATCTATTATCTCAAGAAATGCAAAGAGGAGGTTGGTTGATTGTAAATTTCCAACCTGGAGCCACCTATCTACTACTCAAAAGGAAGTTTAAAAAGTAACATCTTAAACTAATAAGAGCAAATTAAATGGATAGGCAATCTAGAAAAAAACTTGTTAGCACAATTAAGAAGTTTCAACCTCACTAAAAAAATTATTTAAGTTATCTTAGGACAGAGTTAAAGTTATTAATGGGCACATATGTTTACATGTTTATACTTATATATTTAGAAAGAAAGCTGTGAAGATACATCAGTGAAATGGAAACTAACAGATAATAAGAAAGTAAACTGATACTACTTCAGAAGTGCAACTTAAAAATAAAATTAAAAGTTAAAAATAATATGCAAATTGACTGAATAACTCTCCCTAAAGACAAATTTAAGAAGGAAACATTAAGTGCACAAAATTAAGTGTACACTGTTGGCAGAAATGTAAATTTGTGTAGCCACTGTGGAAAACAGTATGGAGATTTCTCAAAAACTAAAAATAGTAAGAACTATCATTCAACAATCCCGCTTTTGGGTTCATATTTGAAAAAAAACAAAAACACTAATTTGAAAAGATACATGCACCCCAATGTTCATCGCCATAATATTTACAATTGGCAAGATACGAAATTACCCTATGTGTCCATGAAGAGATGAATGGATAAAAAGAGGTGGTATGTATATACATTGAAATACTACTGAAGCATAAGAAAGCAAATTTGCCACTTGCAGCAATGTGGATGAAACTTGAGGACAGTATGCTAAGTGAAATAAGACAAAAAAAGACAAATACTATATCACTTATACCTGGAATCTAAAAAAAATGTAGCAAAGTATTAAATATAATGAAACAAAACCGGACCTACAGAAACAGAGGATTAACTAGTGAGTACCAGTGCTGGGAGAGGGGCAAACCCATATGAGTGGGGGAGAAGGAGATGAAAACTGTTGGATGTATGGGAAACTACAGGGATATATTGCACAACATGGAGAATATAGCCAATATTTTCTAATAACTGTAAATGGACTATGACTTCTAGCAATTGTATAAAATTAATAAAAATAAATATATATATATATTTAAATGTTAAAATGTGGATATGAAGCCTTCAAAAGTTTCAATAAAACTTAAAACAAGATTTATTTTAAAAGACACTGTTTATCATCACATGAGTTATTAACACTACAATTAAATATATGCATGAAAATGAAGTACTGGTTAAATAAAATTGAGAATATTTATGAGGTAGGACTAGACTTCCCTGGTGGCTCAGATAGTAAAAGCGTCTGCCTACAATGCAGGAGACCTGGGTTCGATCCCTAGGTTGGGAAGATTCCCTGGAGAAGGAAATGGCAACCCACTCCAGTATTCTTGCCTGGAAAATCCCATGGACAGAGGAGCCTGGTAGGCTGCAGTCCATGGGGTCACAAAGAGTCAGACACGACTGAGCAACTTCACTTTCAGACACTTTCAGATGAGGTAGGACACAATGCAGATAATGAATGATATATTTGGAAGAATATTTCTCACTAGAAACTCTTTTTAAGAAGTTGTTTTGAATAATGAAAATTATCAAATCATATGTAAACACACACTTCTTTATGTGTGTAAATGATATATATGTATATATATATAATGTATATATATATATATATATATGTATAAATATATATATACTTTCCACATATGTATATGTTGTTTATGCTGCTGGTGCTGCTTAGTCATGTCCGACTCTTTGAGAACTCATTGACTGTAGCCTGCCAGGCTCCTCTATCCATGGAATTTTCCAGACAAGAATACTGGAGTGGGTTGCCATTTCCTATGCCAGTGTGTGTGTGTATGTAAAATGTAAATTTAATTTTATATGGATAGCTATTTATATGATATGCTTTGGTGACTATCATTGAATATTATGGGCATTTTTAATTTCCAGAAATTTTTCACATTTCCTCAAGTATATGTACCCAGTACTCAATACTCAGAAAAAAATAATTATTGTTAGACTACCAACAAAGGTCCATATAATTAAAGGTATCATTCTTCCAGTAGTCATGTATGGATGTGAGAGTTGGACCATAAAGAAAGCTGAGCACCAAAGAATTGATGCTTTTCAACTGTGGCTTTGGACAAGACTCTAGAGAGCCCCTGGGACTGCAAGGAGATCAAACCAGTCTATCTTATAGGAAATCAGTCCTGAATATTCATTGGAAGGACTTATGCTGAAGCTGAAGCGCCAATACTTTGGCCACCTGATGTGAAGAACTGACTCATTGGAAAAGACTCTGCTGCAGGAAGAGAAGGGGATGAAAGAGAATGAGATGGCTGGATGGCATCACCAACTCAATGGACATGAGTTTGAGCATGCTCCAGGAGATGGTGAAGGACAGGGAAGCCTGGCATGCTGCAGTCCATGGGGTCACAAAGAGTAGGACAAGACTGAGTGACTGCACTAACTGACTGATTGGACTACAAATAAAGTACTAAAACAAATAACAGTTGAGCTACCTTCTATCATTTTTATGTCTCTTCAAATTAGTTCCCACATTCCACTGGGAGGAATAGCTGCCAAAGGAAATTTCTGATGAAATGCTAGAGAACTCACAGTCTCACACTTTGGAGCCCAGCAGTGGAAACTGTTTTCTCAAAGTTCATGTGACATTCATCCCCAAAATACACTACTCATTAGCTGTGCCAAATCTGTCTCACTACAGTCTGCAAAGTCCACAGGGAAGAGACTTGATCTTTACAAGAAAACTTCACTTCATTGCCTTCTCAGAAAACTATATAAACTCCTGCCTCTTCTCACTTCTGAGCACTTCCTGTTGCTCCAAGAAACCTAAACATGGAAAATCAAGAGACAGTTCAGCATTCTTAATGGTTTGCAACTTTCTTTCTGCCTTTTCAGTTTTTCACAATTGTCCCTCATAGGTTTCTAAAATTTCTTATTAAAATAGGTTAAGCATTAACACACTTTTCTAGAAAGCTGGAGGATTTGTGCAATCTGTTGTGGCAATGAAAAAATATTTCAAAGATTTTTAAGGTGGCATTTTTTTTTAAATTCCTTTTGCCAATTTATATTACAAAATTTCTCTTAATAATTTGCTGCATGTCTCTTTTTGAGCTAACTCCATCATCAGTTGCTAAGGATACCTCTAGTTTACAATTCAGTAAATTCAAGCTCATAAACCTAAATCTCTGTGTTTTGGATCATTATGGGTAATATGCAGAGGAAACCTGGGCACATAAGTCAGAACTTGAAATCTTTCCTGTCATGGATACTCATGACTATGAATCTCTTAGTGGTTTTTTTTTTTTTTTTTTTTTTCCCTTCACAATATAAGCTGGAGAAAAATTAAATTCACTAGATATAATTATCTTCTTTTCTAGTAACATATCATCTTCTATTATATGAAAAATCTCTTTGTTCCTTTTCTCTTTTGGTTATTTAAAGTTCTTGTACCTTGCTGAATTTTGATTTTAATAAATTTTGTATGAGTATTTCCACATTTGATGGCGTAGTGACCAAGAACTCACTCATACTCTCCACCTTTGAAGGACCTACCCTACCCTGAATGACTGTCTGGAGAGGATCCAGCTCTACGTAAGTGACAGATATTTTTCTACAGTTACAACAAAGTTTATAATAATATTAAACATTTTTTGGTCTTTTTATATCAATGACATGTATTTCATCCTTTAAGCATACCAAGAGACATGTAACATGCTGCTTTTAATAGGTAGCATTCAGATTAAATTCTTGAGAAAAAGATTTGAGAACTATGAGTTGATGAGGTTAAACAAGGAGGGATGAATCAAGGAAAAATGAATCACTTTATGACTTTTTTAAAAGTAAATAATTGGATTTAGAGGTTTGAAGTTTTATCTAAACAACAAGAAATCCTTGATTAAATTGAGTAATTCAGTGAATCATCTAGAAGCTTCTGCAATATTTAAAACAACTTTGTACATTCCTCTCCACCTGTTATCTTAACGAAAATCCAGGTCTTTTGAAATTGTGCAGTAAGATAACAGATGATAAATCAAACTCTGATGAGCATGTAGCCTAGTTTTTTCTCAATGGCACATTAAATATCTGGTGAATAAGGAAATGGCTGAGTTTCCATAGCATATCTTAGGAGTTTGACTGAACAGATTCTCATTGCATGATATAAACAAAATTTGTGCAAGCTAAATCTTGAGATATAAAGGCAGGGTTGTCTACAACTCAGGAACTGCAAATCTCAGGTTACAAGCTCAATGGGGGCCCTCCAACCCAACTGCAAGTACATTGAGAAGCAGATACTTATTTCACTTTCTTTCTGGGAGTGATCTAGAACATGCATTACAAATCTTAGGTTTGGAAGTGCTATTAAATGAAACTGTGCAAAGAATTTTTTTTTTATATAAACTATTTATCTATCTCTGTGTTTAACCTTAGCAAAATCTTTACTCTCCTTTTTAAGTAAATTTAATAGTTAAAGTAAAATTTAGCCTTATGAATTAGATGAGACAGGGAAAGAACTATTTGAAGGACTAAATGAAAAACTTGCACTGAATCATAGTTTACAGAACACATATATAAACCAGATATAAAAACAAACAAGTAAAAATGTTTCCAGGGTATTTGGTTCTGGAAAATTCAATCCTAGAATAATGTCTTCTTTTTTTTTTTTTTTTTCTTACCATTTAAGGAAATTAATTGTTTTATATTTCTAGAGTATGATAACACATTTACAGGAGACTTGGAAAATACAGAATAAGATTACATATAGTTCCTAGAGTATGTCTTGAAATTGAGATACTGAATTTTAAAACAGATATTGCCAAAGATCATCCCAAATGAATACAGGAGAGGAGTACTTTTGCAAGAAATGTATAGATTAATGCACATAAGTATTGGAAAGCATAAGCTGACACAAAGAATGGTGTTTTTCCACTTTCTAATCACGTTCTTTTTCAGTTTATCTTTTCTGACTCTAAAGTCTTGTTCATGTTATGAATGGCTGAATGTTACAAAGTAAAGAAACTGCCTCTGAGTGGATCTAGAGGACAGAGAAGGAGGATTTATGAGCAGCTTTTAATTTAAGTGAACACAGAATTTCCTAGCAAAGGGGCTGTTGTCCTGAAGGACCGTGGAGTATGCTCTCTAATTTGGCAGAAAGTTCATCAGTGGTCACATGTAAGCAGAGGAGGGCTGTAATTTACAACATTGAGATACCAATGTCACTTGATTTAAAGGACAGGCTTGGTGATCATTCCAGTCCTAGGATGGAATTGCATCCTAACTTAAACTGGGTAGCAAAAAGTCATTTGCAACCATCCTGATTCAACCAAATGTCTACACCCCCCAAAAATAGGAGCTACTAGTAGCAATTGTCTCTGGATGTAATAAATGCATCACTTTCACTTGATGGGTGGTATAGTATAATAAAAAAGAATTTAAGTAAGTCTTAAAGATAGTTTAACTTGCCAGTTTTGCTCAATAACTCTTCTTTGTTATGATATCATAATTTGCAGGTTGAGCATAAATATGCTTCTCAAAATTATTAAGTTCTCATTAGTGTGATGCACACACTTTTCTGAGAATATACAACAGAGTATTTCCTTCAACCTAAGAGATATCTGAGGAAAAAATACAGAATCTATATGCTGAATTATTCTCACCCGGAGCACCAGAGTTCTTAGATTTGACATTCAGAAGGTATTTACAATTCAAATTCATAGAGTTTAGATCTATGCATAGATTGCTTAAAGAAAAGTAGGGCGTTTTTACACATTTACTAATTACTTTAAAATAAGACATATGTGTATAGCATTAATTTTTTACTTTGCAGTTGTATAAATATTTTCACCCATAATTGAGAGTAGGAGGAGAAGAGTGCGACAGAGGATGAGATGGTTGGATAGCATCATCAATTCAATAGACATGAGTTTGAGCAAATTCTGGGAGATAGTGAAGGTCAGGGGAGCCTGGCATGCTGCCATCCATGGTGTCACAAAGAGTGGGACACGACTTAAGAACTGAACAGTGGATTTCTTATTTTATCTATAGGGTAATCTTAAGTGTTGTCATCTAAATTTACTACAAATGAAAAGTGAAGATTAGACAATGTAGGAACAGAACCAGATACACAAAATTAATTTTTGTCATGGGTTGATGCTGTTGTCCAGTTGCTAAGTCCTCTCTAACTCTTTGGAACCCCATGGACTGCAGCATTTCAAGCTTCCCTGTACTTCACTATCTCCAAGAGTTTACTCAAATTCACGTCCTCTGACTCACTCATATTGTCTAACCATCTCATCCTCTCTACCCACCTTTTTTTTTTTTTTTTTTTTTTTTTTTGCTTTCAATCTTTCCCAGCATCCGGGTCTTTTGCAATGAGTCAGCTTTTCCCATAAGGTTAGGAAAGTAGCATAAATCCTTCCAATGAATATTCAGGGTTGATTTCCTTTAGTATTGATTGGTTTGCTCTCCTTGCAGTTTAAGGGACTCTCAAGAGTCTTCTTCAGCACCACATTTGGAAAGCATCAATTCATTGGCACTTAGCCTTCTTTATGGTCCAACTCTCATATATGTACATGACTCCTGGAAAAACCATAGCTTTGACTACATGAACTTTCATCTGCAAAGTGAGGTCTGTGCTTTTAAAAATGCTTTCTAGATTTGTCATAGCTTTCCTTTCAAGGAACAAGCATCTTTTAGTTTTATGGCTGCAGTCAATCTGCAGTGATTTTGGAAACCAAGAAAATAAACTTTGACACTAACTCTAACTTTTCCCCTTTTATTTGCCATGGAGTAATGGACTGGAAGACATGATCTTAGTATTTCAAATGTTCAGTTTTAGCCCACTTTTTTCCACTCTCTTCTTTCAACCTTATCTAGAAGCTTTTTAATTCCTCTTTGTTTTCTGCCATTAGAGTGGTATCAGTTGTATATCTGAGATTGTTGATATTTCTCACAGCAATCTTGATTCCAGCTGTGACCCATCCAGTCCTGCATTTCACATGATATGCTATGCATAAAAGTTAAATAAACAGGGTGACGATGTATAGCCTTGATGTACTCCCTTCTCAATTTTGAACCAGTTAAATGTTCCGTGTAAGGAACTGTTGCTTTTTGACCTGCATTCAGGCTTCTCAGGAGAAGATAAGGTGGTCTGATATCCCCATCTCCTTAAGAATTTTCCAGTTTGTTGTAATCCACACAGTCAAAGACTTTAGCATAGTCAATGAAGCAAAAGTGAATGTTTTCCTGGAATTCCCTTGCTTTTTCCTATGATTCAATGGATGTTGGCAATTCAATCTCTGGTTCCTCTACCTTTCTAAACCCAACTTGTACATCTGCAAGTTTTTGAGTCACATACTATCAAGGCCTAGCTTGAAGAATTTTGAGCATAACCCTTGTTGTTGTTCAGTTGTTCAGGCATGTCTGACTCTTCATAACCTCATGAACTATAGCACTCAGGCTTCCCTGTCCTTCCCTATCTTCCAGAGTTTGCTCAGACCCATGTCCATTGAGTTGATGATGCTGTACAATCATCTCATCCTCTGTTGTCCCCTTCTCCTCCTGCCTTCAACCTTTCTCAGCATCAGGGTCTTTTCCAATGAGTCAGTTCTTCTCATAAGTTGCCCAAAGTATTGGGGTTTCAGCTTCAGCATCAGTCCTTCCAATGAATATTCAGGGCTGATTTCCTTTAGGATTTATTGATTTGATCTCTTGCAGTCCAAGGGACTCTCAAGAGTCTTCTCCAACACTATGGTTCAAAAGCATCAATTCTTCAGTGCTCTGTTTTCTTTATGGTTCAACTCTCACATCTGTACATGACTACTGGAAAAACCATAGCTTTGACTATACAGATGTTTGTCAGCAAAGTGATGTCTCTGTTTTTTAATACACTGTCTAGGTTTGTCATAGCTTTCCTTCCAAGGAGCAAATGTCTTTTTAACTTCATGACTGCAGTCAGCACCGCTAGTGATTTTGGAGCCCAAGAAAATAAAGTGTGTCACTGTTTCCATGGTTTCCCCATCTATTTTCCCTGAAGTGATGGAAACAGATGCCATGATCTTAGTTATTTGAATGTTGAATTTTAAGCCAGCTTTTTCATTTCCCTCTTTCACCTTAATCAAAAGGCTCTTTAGTTCCTCTTCCCTTTCTGCCATTTGATCTCTGATTTCTCTGTCTTTTCAATCCACCTTGCACATCTGGTAGTTCTTGGTTCACATGCTACTGAATCAATTGAAGGATTTTGCTTGAACAAAATCCTTTCCTTTTAGCTTGAAGGATTTTGAGAATTAACTCGCTAGCATGTGAAATGGGTGCAATTGTGCAGTAGCTTGAACATTCTTTGGCATTGCCGTTCTTTAGATTTGGAATGAAAACTGACCTTTTACAGTCCTCTGGCCACTTCTGAGTTGCCCAAATTTACTGGCATATTGAGTGCAGCCCTTTAATTGTATCATCTTTTAGGATTTGAAATAGCTTTGCTGGAATTCCATCACCTCCAATAGCTTTGTTGGTAGTAATGCTTCTTAAGTTCTTCTTGACTTCAAACTCCAGGATATCCGGCTCTAGGTAAGTGACCACACCATCGTGGTTATTCCAGTCTTTAAGTCCTTTTTTTTGTTTGTTTGTTTAGTTCTTCTATCTGGTCACCACTTCCTAATCTCTTCTACCTCTATTAGGTCCTTATAATTTCTGTCCTTTATCATGCCCATCCTTGCATGAGATGTCCCTTGATATCTCCAATTTTCTTGAAGAGATCTCTAGTCATTCCCATTCTATTGTTTTCCTCTACTCCTTTGTACTGTTCATTGAAGAAAGTCTTCTTATCTCCCCTTCCTTTTCTCTGGAATTCTGTATTCAGTTGTGTATATCTCTCCCTTTCTCCTTTGACTTTCAAATCTCTTCTTTACTCAGCTATTTTTGTAAGAGCTCCTCAGACAACCACTGTGCCTTCTTACATTTCTTTCTCTGTAGGATGATTTTGGTTACTGCCTCCTGTGTAATGTTATAAACCTCCATATCCATGGTTCTTCTGACACACTGTCTACCAGATCTAATCCCTGAATCCTTTTGTCACATCTACTGCATAATCATTAGGGATTTGATTTAGGTCATACTTGAAAGGCCTAGTGATTTTCCCTACTTTCTTCAGTGTAAGCCTGAAATTTGCAATAAGGAGCTCATGACCTGAGCAACAGTCAGCTCAAGGTCTTGTTTTTGCTGACTATGTAGAGCTTCTCCATCACTGGCTGCAAAGAATATAATCAATCTCATTTTGATATTGACCAACTGGTGATGTCCATGTGTAGAATCATCTTTTGTGCTGTTGGAACATCTCTTGTGCTCTTGGAAAATGATGTTTGATATGTGTGCTTTATTTTGTCAAATTTGCTCTTGACAAAACTGTTAGCCTTTGTTCTGCTTCATTTTGTACTCCAAGGCCAAACTTGCCTGTTACTCCAGGTATCTTTTGACTTCCTTTTTGCCTTCCAGTCCCCTATGGTGAAATGACATCTTTTTTGTGTTAGTTCTAAAAGATCTTGTAGGCCTTCATAGAACTGTTAAGCTTCAGCTTCTTCAACATCAGTGGTTGGGGCAAAGACTTAGATTACTGTGACGTTGACTGGTTTGCCTTGGAAACAAACCAAGATCACTCTGTCATTTTTGAGATTGCCCCCAACTACTGCATTTTAAACTCTTTTGTTGATTATGATGACTACTCCATTTCTTATAAGGGATGCTTGCCCACAGCAGTAGATATATTGGTCATGTGAATTAAATTCTCCCAGCTCATTTTAGTTCACTGATACCTAAGATATCAATGTTTACTCTTGCCATCTCCTGTTTGACCACTTCAAATTTACCTTGATTCATGGATTTGACATTCCAATTTCCTATGCAATATTGTTTTTTATATCATTGAACTTTGCTCTCACCACTAGATGCATTCATAACTGAGCACCCTTTCTGCTTTGGCCTAGCCTTTTCATTTTTTCTGGAGCTGTTAGTAATTGCCTTCCTCTCTTCTTCAGTGATCCTTCCACCTTGAGGCTCATCTTCTGATGTCATATCTTTTCACCTTTCTTACTGTTGATGAGGTTCTTGTGACACGACTATTGGAATTTTTTGCATTTCCTACCCCAGTGGACCACTTGTTTGTCAGAACTCTCCTCTATGACGCATCTTTCTTAGGTGGCCCTGCATGGCATAGCTCATAGCTTCATTGAGTTATGCAAGCCTCTTCACCACTACAAGGCTGTGATCCATGAAGAAAACATCATGGTTAGGAGAAATCAATTCATTTGATTCCAAATTTTGTTTTACTGTATGTCTATCACATCCTTTCATAAAAAAAAAAGATCCTATATAAAGTAACAGAATCATTTCAGGCATTTTCTAATTATTCTCATTTTTATTAAATCAAAACGAAGTAATATAACCTGTGCGCAGAAGAAATTCACATATAGCCTCATTACTTTACCCCATAATGAGATTGTAGATAATAAATGTAATCAAATGGGGTTGTTCTCTAACAACTTAGACTTTTTAATGTGCAGTTAAGAAGGTAATGCCAGTTTCCTGACATAGGAAGAAGTCTTTGGAGTTGCCTATGTTATTGCTTGAAATATAAGGCCAGGTAGGAAAATATATATATATATATATATATATGGCAGCAGAGAATGTTTAAAAGATTTAGAAATGAATGTGAATGGAGAACAAAGAGAGATATTTGATTCTGTAAAGCAAATATAACTTCCTCTCTGTTTGTAGTGCCTTAGTACAAGAGAAAAGAAAAAAAAAAAAGAAAAAACAGAAATATGGGAGTTGTGAAAGCAGTTAAAACATTATTAATGTTTAAGCTTTTCCATAAACTAGACAGAATTTTTCCTTTAGATGCATAGTCTAATAGTATTCATTAATTGGAAATTTAACAGCCAAAGGAAAATAGGGCCAGTTGAAATGATAATAAAATCATACACAGTGTCACGAAAATATATGATATCTGGCACCAAAGATTTTAAAATTAGCAAGAAAATAAAGTAAAAAAGGAGAAGAACAGAGTTTACCTTCTTAAAAATCAGCAGTCTAAGTTATAATAATTAAGACAATATTCTCTTGATTATGAGTAATCTTCACTGGTCACACTAATGATTCAGTTCAGTTCAGTTGCTCAGTCGTGTCTTTGCGACCCCATGGACTGCAGCACACCAGGCCTCCTTGTCCATCACCAACTTCTGGAGCCTGCTCTAACTCATGTCCATTGAGTCGGTGATGCCATCCATTAATGATTACCTATAGTTGAAAATTTAACTATACACATTTAACAATTCACATTTTGGGCACACTTTACTTGATGGCTAGCATAAACGTCTATTTGTTGTTCTGGGCTATAAGAACACAGAATGAATTGAGACTGCTTGCTTCATAAACCCCTGCCACCAACATCATGTATGACTATGGGAATATTACTTTTAAATCTGCCATTAGTGAAAGGGGGTTTTATAGTTTCTCACATCTAAGGTTTACTGTGAAGCTTGATGAGTCAATAGATATGAAGCACAAGGCACAAACTGTTCAGAATACCATTATAATTATGTCAATAGTGTTATTTTTCTGTGAACTTGACTCAAATTCTCATATTTTTGGTATATTTAGAAGGAACATAGACTAATTCGATCAATTTAACTTTCAAACACGTTGATAAACTGTATCTCACCTTGACATTTTTAACTCCAAGCACATGAAAACTTGTCCTTAACTTTCAAAACTTTTGTTGTGGAATTTTTCCTTTATCATCACCAGAAGTTATATAGGACACAGTCAATGAATTCTTCTTAGTTATGAATTACTAGGAAAGATATTCCAGTTTCCAAAAACAATAGGTCAGTTGTTCAATATATAAGTCTTTGTGTCAGTCCTGAATCCTAACTGCTAATGCTCCATGCTAATACTAATCATAATCCTAATGCTAATTATTCATCATCTTAAATGAAAGTTAATTTTCAAAAAATAAAAAATAATTCTGTAACAGTGAATGCCTCTTGTATGAGATGATCTTTTCACATCTGGATTTGAGAGAGTAATTTCCATTACCCACTTTACTTCCTCTATTCAATTTTGTCTGCAATATAGATGAATTGACACCAAGAAAACACTTATAGACATTGACTTGCAGCCCAAATGGTAAATTACTTATATTTGTGGGTAAAAGTCAGACACACACTGTGCACAGCCAGTCCCGAGATGTTTTGAAGATAGTGCTGATAATTGTAACAATAAAGATACACTGAATAAGGATAGCATCCAAGGTAGTATTTTCACACACAGAGATGCACACACATATGCAAGAGACCAGGTTATGTTTAACTACTATATATCATGGTGTGCATCCTTAAGTGTTATATGTATCACTGCTGTATGATAGTATCTGCTGATGTCATCTTGTCCAATGATTTAAAGAACTATTGATTTAAAATAATTTTGCTTAAAACCCTTCTAGAATAGACTAGTTGCTAAGTATCAAAATAGCAAAGTAATATGAAGAAAAATATGTTAAATGTTTTCTTCCAACTTTTAGAAATATAGCAAAGTAATAAACTTTTAGAAACTTACTTCTTAACAAACAATCTATATGCTGTATTAATTCCTTGCAAATATCATGGTTTTATTTGAAAGAGTCTAGGTCACAGCAGTGCCCTCATGGAATCAATGGAAGAGTACAACACATCCTCTACAGACTTTACCTTCATGGGGTTGTTCAATAGAAAGGAAACATCAGGCCTGCTTTTTGCCATCATCTCTATTATATTTTTTACTGCACTGATGGCCAACGGGGTCATGATATTTCTGATCCGTACTGACTCGCACCTCCACACTCCCATGTACTTCCTACTTAGCCACCTCTCCTTCATTGACATGATGTACATCTCTACCATTGTGCCCAAAATGTTGGTAGATTACCTACTGGATCAGAGGACCATCACCTTTGTGGGATGCACAGCTCAACACTTCCTCTACCTCACTCTTGTGGGAGCTGAGTTCTTCCTGTTGGGTCTCATGGCCTATGACCGCTACGTGGCCATCTGCAACCCGCTCCGCTATCCAACCCTAATGAGCCGCCGTGTTTGCTGGATGATTATAGCAGGTTCCTGGTTTGGGGGCTCTTTAGATGGCTTTCTTCTAACTCCCATAACCATGAGTTTCCCCTTCTGCAACTCTCGGGAGATTAACCACTTCTTCTGTGAGGCACCTGCAGTCCTGAAATTGGCTTGTGCAGACACAGCTCTCTATGAGACAGTGATGTATGTGTGTTGTGTCTTGATGCTGCTGATTCCTTTCTCTGTGGTGATTGCCTCCTATGCTCAAATCCTGACCACAGTCCACCGCATGAGCTCAGTGGAAGGGAGAAAGAAGGCATTTGCCACCTGTTCATCTCACATGACCGTGGTGACCTTGTTCTATGGGGCTGCCATGTACACGTACATGCTGCCACACTCTTACCACAGGCCAGAACAAGACAAAGTCTTCTCTGTGTTCTACACCATCCTCACACCCATGCTGAATCCACTCATCTACAGTTTGAGAAACAAAGATGTGACTGGAGCTATGAAGAGGGTGCTGGGCAGGTTCAAGGGTACACAGAGAGTGTCAGGGGATGCTTTTTGACACTTGACTCCTTCCTATACAAATGGTGAATGGGAGCCTCTTTGACCAATGTGGCCATGCTCAGTGAAAGATTAAACTGGAGGATAGGTTCAAATGTGCAGAAAAAAATCCTTACAAAAAAATGTGTCTTCTTGGTCTCCTTTCCTTCATCTTCCTTTCCTCCTGCCCTATTCATATGTATTCAAAATAAATGCTCCATGATTTCCAGAAACACAAACTAAAACTGCAATTTTACCTTTCAGAGGTAAAATAAATTGCATGAGATTTTAGATAGCATGAAGTATGTTAAGGAGTGCAAGAGAGAAGATGGCACTACAAACATGCATGATTCTAGTGTATAAATAGAGCTCACCATCTAAGGATGAGAGAAATCTTTTTTTTCTCTAGGTTTATATTAATACTCTGATCCAGCCATTTAGGAAGGCGGATGGATAGCTAACTATACATCACAGATGTCAGATGGTAGGAAAATTCACTGAGCCTATTTTCTCAAGAAGCCATTATATTTACTAAAATCATTAGGTGATTTTTTTTTTTTATTTTATGTAGAAAAAAGTATTTAACTTGTTTGCAACACATTGTCAATAACTATTTGTGAGAGAAGCTAAAATTTGTGGAAGAGAGCAAATGACATTGTCCAGAGAAGACAACATGACAGAACTCTTTCCCTGAAAGCATTTCTAAGATGTTGGAGAAACATCAGTTCAGTTCAGTTCAGTTGCTCAGTCGTATCTGACTCTTTGCAGCCCCATGAATCGCAGCACGTCAGGCCTCCCTGTGCATCACAAACTCCCGAAGTTTAGTCAAACTCATCATGTCCATCGAGTCGGTGATGCCATTCAGCCATCTCATCCTCTGTCGTCCCCTTCTCCTCCTGCCCCCAATCCCTCCCAGCATCAGGGTCTTTCCAATGAGTCAACTCTTCACATGAGGTGGCCAAAGTATTGGAGTCTCAGCTAATGCATCAGTCCTTCCAATGAACACCCAGGACTGATCTCCTTTAGGATGGACTGGTTGGATCTCCTTGCAGTTCAAGGGACTCTCAAAAGTCTTCTCCAACACCACAGTTCAAAAGCATCAATTTTTCGGCACTCAGCTTTCTTCACAGTCCAACTCTCACATCCATACATGACCATTGGTAATATATGCTATCTAGGTTGGTCATAACTTTCCTTCCAAGGAGTAAGCGACTTTTAATTTCAAGGCTGCAATCACCATCTGCAGTGATTTTGGAGCCCCAAAAAATAAAGTCTGACACTGTTTCCACTGTTTCCCCATCTATTTCCCATGAGAAACATACAGAGGTACAATTTAGAAAGATACTAAAAGAATTTTTCAAATATGTCACAAATTAAGACATGTGGCATCTTACCTTATCAAGATTAAGCATGTCAGTCATATAATAGAAGTTAGGTCATAGTTCACATCCATAGCCCCACTGAACCAAGAATTGAGAACAGAAAGGATGTGACAAATCATGTTCACATACTATAAGACTCTATAAAGTATTCATTCAAGGATAAAAGGGGCAACTTTACTAAATTCCTTACGTTTATTTTCATATTGGTAAATCTGTCCAAAACTTAGCAACTTAAACATCTTGTCAGATTCATAGACCTCATAATAAATGAAGAACTCATTGTGAGTTCTAATTTACTGATGAGAAAAATTGGGGTCAAGGAATTCTTTGGAGTAATATTTTTTTTTCTGTTTTAAAAGTAGACTTATTTTTAAGAACAGTATTAGTTTAACAGAAAAATTAAGTTGAAGGTACAGAGTAGGGTAACATTTCAATTAATGCCCTAAATTGCAGGATTTCAGGAATGTGATTAATGGAATATGTATCTTTCAGATACAGGTCCCTCATTCGTTCATTCGGCGTAGATGTTAATACAATAGACAAAGCGCTCTCACTCAAAGCGTTATATTTCAGTTGGGCCAATACAATGAAAAGAAAGTACAAGCAAGAAAACCAGCAAACAATTTATATTTCCATCACATTGTATGTAACTGCAGTTGCCAAGACTGAACATATCCATAACTTATGCCCTAGGAGGTACATACCTGGGTAAATTTCTAACAGATATATATACATAAGCTTCACCAGATGTCATGTGGCAACAAACAAAAAATCAGAAGCTACCCAAAAGCTCACTGATGGTGAAATGAGACTTCAATTGTGACATATCCAATATAACAAGTGTTGCAGCACCACTAGTAACAACATGGATTTATCTCAAAAATGTAATGTTGGACATGAAACAAGTTGTTACAAAAGCGTGTATTTATATAAAATACAGATCCAGCAAGACTAACCCATGCTTTAGGAAGGTTAGTGGTTGGTATGGTGCATGAGAAGACTTCCTGTGCTGGTGGTTTTCTGTTTCTAGATGTGGATACATGATATGCTCAGTGTTTATTTTGAAAAAGAATTGATCAAGTCCAAATTTTTGTATGTTTAAAAATTTTTACATTTATAATACTTTAATAAAAAAGTTTATATATTGATATCATATTGTCTTTATTTATAAGATCTTGAAAATTTACTCAGTTGAATTCTTTTTTTTTTTTTTTTTTTTAGAATGTTGGTGGGAGTGTAGTAATCTGAAGGCAACTTCTGATAACTTCAAGGACAACATGCACACGGGCACCCACAAACACTTTGAGTTCTCTGACATTTTTGCCATTTCTTAGGGTTTGCCATTTCTTAGGTTGCCATTTCTCTTGTGTTGAGCACCACCCTCTTTCTGTTGAGCCACTGATTTAATTGACTTTTTAACCCCAGAGCAGGTCATCTTGAGCTAACAGAAGCTTCCACACTGAACCCAAGCCCCTAAACCTCTATTCAGTATGCAGTTACCCTTCTGGTTGGCATCCTCAGACCTCAGTTCTGTCCTCAGACTCCACTTTAGGAATTGCTGGTGGTTCCATCAGCAGTCCTAGGTTTGATTGGAATCCCAGTCCACAGGCCCTAGTCTGTAGATTCAGTTCTTTTCTCTGTCCCCAGTTCCACACTGGGCATTGCTGGTGGTACACACAGGCCTACTACAGGCCAGTTCATGGTAACATCTCTTTGGTTTCTACTGGTCTGTTAAATTTTAACCTCAAATAAAACTGTTACAGTGAGTGCTGCCTATTACTCAGACTCCATGTAACAATAAATTTTTCATGGAATGGTTTAGGTTGACACAAAGTCACCTGCCACCTCAAGAAAATTCCTGTGCATTGATGTACACTAGAAAACATCACACAATACCCAACCTAGTGGTATAACTGCTTAGGTATTAGGTTGGCTTTGAAAGATTCAAAAGCTAAGGAAATGGGATTCTCAAATTCCAAAGAATTGAGTGTGTGACCTTCCAACACATCTGCTTTATTTATGTATAATAACTCAATACCCTTTGTTTGGATATCATCTGTACCTTGTGACTTGGATTAACACCTTTATTTGCCTAAATTCTGAAGACATTTAAGTGCATTGTATCACATTTCACCTTGGCTAATAGGATATCTACTCATTAGTCCCTCAATTGATCTGGTCAATAAATAATAACATATTTTACATTAAAAATCTGATACCAAGTACCTATGATTTCAGTTAATGGAAAGTCAGATTATGACTAAAATTCTGAGACTATTACAATGACTGCTTCATAGAGAGTGAATGGTAGGAGAAAAAAACACATTAAAGCAGAAAGACCTTTTTGGCTGTCTTTCATATGTTCTGAAGAAAGATGCTCCTCTTGCAGCTTAGAGTTTCAGAACTAAATATGTTAAGATGTACTGTAACATATTTTGAAGGCATGTATAATAGAAGCAGATATTGAGTTTGGGGTGTGAAGGAAATAGAACCAAGAAGAACTTCTACATAGCAGGCCTGAGCAATAAAGTAGATGGTGAACATCTTTGTTGAAACAGAGTGAAGCAGGGTTTGTGCATAGAATTAAGAGTTCTTTTTTAAGAATGTTAAATTTCAAATGTCTGCTGAGTATCTAAGTGGAGATACAATATAAAAAGCTGGATATTTTAATCTGTATATAATTTGAGTTACTAAGGGTAAAGGTAGGCTGTAGGAGTCATTTCATGCAGATGAATGCAAAGACATGCTTATCCTCCTGCTCAGGTTTAGTTGCTCAGTCATGTCCAACTCTTTGCAGTCCTTTGGATTGTAGCCCGCCAGGCTCCTCTGTCCATGGATTTTTCAGGCAGGAATACTGAAATGGGTTGCCATTTCTTCCTCCAGATGATTTTACCAACCCAGAGACTGAATTCGCATCTCCTGTGTCTCCTGCATTGGCAGGTGGAGTCTTTGTTTCTCGGCAGTTAGAAATTAGGTTAAAAGATATACCTAGAGAGGCATTGTATAGATAGAGAAGAAATGAAAACTGAAGAACTTGGTCAAGGAAATTTCAATGTATTGATGTCAGGCCATGGAATAGGTGGCAATAGTTGTTAGAAAAGATGTGAAAGGGAAGAGTCCACCATCTGAAATACTGGGTGTAGTAGACTAATGTGAAACAGAAAGTTGAACACCTGAGTAACCAAGTTCATAGACACATTTATTCTCTCTAGAGATATTTCCATGGCATGATTGAGAACACCCTATAAAGTGTGTTTATAAACACCCTACAAACACCCTATCAGAACAAAGGTGAAGTTATATCTTGAGAGTTATGTGGGGTTAAGGTAAGGTTTAGCAATTCTTTTGGGTATGAATAATATTAATACTATTTGGGTTTTGTCAGTCAATCCTAAAGGAAATCAACTCTGAATATTTATTGCAAGGACTGATGCTGAAGCTGAAGCTCCAATACTTTGGCCACCTGATGCAAAGGGCCAACTCATGGGAAGAGACCCTGATGCTGGGAAAGATGAAGGCAAAACGAGAAGTGGGTGTCAGAGGATGAATGGTTAGCCCCAGTGGCTCAATGGACATGAATATGAGCAAGCTGTGGGAGATAATGAAAGACAGAGAAGGCTGGTATGCTACAGTCCATGAGGTCACAAATAGTCCGACATGACTTAGTGACTCAGGAAAAACAGCAACAATTTAGATTTTGACAAGAAATGTCTGGTGTTGAAGGAAAAATCAAGTGATTCCAGAGAGGAGTATTTCAGGATGAAGGTTTGTTAATTGGGAAAGAGATCGGAATACAGAGTCCAGTTGGAAGGTTTAATTTTGAATGGGAACAGAAACACTTCCTCATAAAAAACAAGGTTAGATTACATAAAATGAGGAAAAGGAAAATTAAATATTTTTAACTTGTTCCCTTACTTCCATTATTTCTACTCCCTAATCCATCACTATTATGCAGCTACCTGCTTATTTATTTTTTTCTTTTAACACACACCTAATAGATGAATTTCTATGGTCTTGGAGACACTATCTATGACAGCCAAATTTTTGGTTGAAATTATTATTTGAGTTCTTTTAAACTATTAGTTTGAATGATTTAAGCAGAAGAATGTAAAAAATTCTAAATCCCACAGTTAGAAACTTCACAAATTTTTGACATTTTGCCCTTCAGTCTTGACCTGTCTCATTTACTGAGAATTGATAGCAAAGCTCACAGTCTGCAGTCCATTTACAGTGTTATTTGCTTGGAATTTCTGAATTTGTGGCTACCTGGATTTAATGTCATTACAGAAGAATGTGATGGGTGACTAAATTGTGTTAACTTATACAAACTGCTTCTGTGCTTTGTCCTGAGTATTCAATAGATCAGATATCTGGTTAGCACATGACCAACTAGTTCTCCTTTCTTTTTTTCTTCATAGCTTTATCACTTAGGTATGCATCCCTAAAAATCATAGTTTATTTTTGCCTATTTTTGAACTTAAAAATATTGCTATGCCACATTTATTGTTTTCATGTTTGGTTATTTCACTGAATATTGCCTTTATGACATTAATCTTTTTTTCTTTATTGGTATAGATGCAGTTTACTCACTTTTCCTTAGTGTTTGGCATTCCATTGAATGAATATATTCCAGTTGATCTATATCCATTCTATGGTTTTTAGGCACATTTTTTATTTCCAGTTTTGTCTATCTGAAATAATTTTGCTTTTGATATTTTTGTACCTGTGTTCTCACACACAAATGGCCCCAAAATAGGGTGTATACCTAAGAGTGAAATTTATGGAAAGTAAAGTTTGCACACCTTAAAATCTACTACAATTTGTATTTCAAAATAACTATGCCAATTTATAATCCACCTAGCAGTGTAGCTCTTTATTTGATTAATATTTGGTATTGACTGAATTTTCTATTATCTGTTGATTATATAATGCTACCCAACATGGTTTTAGTATCTACTTATTTGATTTCTAATGTATTTGAATAATTCATTTGTTTTCCAGTCACTTAGATTTCTTTTGTAAAGTGCCTACTTTTTACCCATTTTTAATTAGATTTCTGCTTTTTTTAAAAGATGCACACAATTTTAAAAAAAAAATGAATATGCTCTGTATTTTTAGTTTGTTACATAATGTACAGCTGGTGACATTTGCATTTTTGATTCTCATCTATATGTAAATAGAATTATCAATATTTTTTAATGTCAGTGTGTTTATGTCTTATTTAATTAATTATTCTACAACAATAAAGGGGCTTCCCAGGTGGCTCTAATGGTAAAGAACCTACCTGCCAATGCAGGAAATGTAAGAGGTGGACGCGATCCCTGGGTCAGGAAGATTCCCTGGAGGAGGGCATGGCAACCCACTCTAGTATTCTCACCTGGAGAATTCCATGAACAGAGGAGCTTGGCTGGCTACAGTCCATAGGGTCACCAAAGTCAGACATGACTGAAGCGACTTAGCACACATAACAATAAAGTCATGAAGATATTCTTCTGTTTTGTCTTCTAAAGACTCATTTAAAAAAGTTCTTCACATTTTTATTTCTAACCAACTAGAATGATTTATATAGTATAAGAAGCAAAGCAAATTTTTCATTTTCCATATGGATAATTTTTCCAGCACAGTGAATTGATAAAGTTTCCATTTTTTCTAATCTGCAATGACATCTCTGTTGTTTTCAAATCACACACTTTATATATATAAAGTGTTTTCTGTTCTTGATGTCTGCAATTTCGGTCCCCTCATTTTTTCATATGGCCTCTCTATTCAGGATTTACACCTAATCACTTTAGTGACCTCCACATGGGTAAATCCAATAATTAATTCTCAGGCTTAATTGTATTTGACCCATCAGGAGCATTTTGTCATCAACTGAGGATATGTGTTTTGTTGCTTGTTTACTTGTCTTTAGCTTGGCTTCAGGTGTACTATATTGTTATGGTTTTATTTCATCCTTATTGATTTTTGTTTGCTTTTCCTTCTAAAATCTTTATTTTTTCATTGTTTCCTTTATTCTGGCTCACTTCTTAACATTGCAGTGCCTCCAGCTCAGTTATTTGTCTTTCTATATGTATTTCCTGATCAGCTCTTCTAGCTTATTGGTTTATTCCTATAATATCTATATAATGATGACTCCAGTTCAGACCTCTTTCCTGATTTCCAGACCCACCCATTCAACTGCTTACTTGATACGGTCACTTAGATATATAATTGTTTTTACAAATACACCTTTCATCAAACATGTAGACATTTCTAGGCCCACCAATAGCAGTTAATCCCTTCCTGCAGCTCTATGTGAACACTTGAGTTAATCTCTGAAACTTTTCTTTCTTTTGATAACCATATACAGTCAGTGAGCAATTCTAGTTGGTTCTATCTTCAGATTACTTCTAGTCTCTAGCCACTTCTGAAATAGGCTCCAGGTTTATCTTAGTCCCCTAACAGATATTTCCAAAGCAGGAGCTAAAGTGAAGACCCATCAAATCATGACACTTCTGTGGTTAAAACCCTGCTATAGCTTGCTGTTTCACAGTTTAAGTCTTAGTGAAATCTAAAATCTTTGCAATAAGCCTCAAGGACCCCTCCAATATGCTCCCTCTTATTACCTCTTGATGTCTGTTCCTACTATTCCCAGCTCCTTACTGTATTCCAGCTACCCTGGGTGTCCCATCCTTTTTTAACAGGCTAAGCACACTCCTACCTCAGGACCCTTCCAGTGGATTTTCCCTCTGGAATTCTCTTCCCCAAAACTATCTTTATGGCTAAATTCTACATCTCTTTATGATTTAGCTCAACTGTTATTCTCCTAAAATGATGTACAGTGGTCAGTGTTATTTTTAAAAGCAACAAACATTACCTCATCCTCAACAATTCCTTTCTTCCCTCACTTTGCTATTTTTTCTCCAGCATTTGAAATTGTTTATCATGTTATATTGTTAACTAATTCTATTTAATTTCAATATTTGTGTCCCTGCTAAAATGAAAGCTCCATGAGATCAGAAGCCTTTGACTATTTTGAACACTAATATTCCAATGGTCTAGAGAAAGACAGCACAGAGTAGAAACTCAGTAAATATTTATCTGATGAATTAACGCTTCATAAAAATGCTCATATATACATGGATCTGTTTATGAACTCTTTATTCTGTTCCTTTGATTTAATTGTCTCACAATGTGTCACCTTTGCATTGTTTTAGTTAGGATAGCTTTAAAATAAAGCTTGATTTCTGAAATAGCAATTTTACCTGAATTGTTCTTATTTAAAATTGCAGCACTGGAGCGGTGGCTGCACAGTGCTGGAGCGACATTGAGGAGATACCTCACTTCCAAGGGAAAAGGAGAAGCCCCAAAAAGATGGTAGGAGGGGCAAAATTGTGTGTGTGTTTTTCAAAATGTTAAGATTTTATTTACAAAACTTCTTTGTTGTACAGAAAGTAAAAATGCTGTTACAATCTTGGTGTAACTGGTAGCTATGGACAGTTGACTCACCAATCACAGCTATCCACGCTACAGCAAATCTTACACAAAAACCTAACAATGCTTACAATTTTGTTGGGGTGAAGTCCCCAAGTTTGGTGGTGGATTTCCAAGAGGGACTAAATGGAGGAAGCTGGAATGTCACAGGAACTATTCTTTGGCTCTTTGTGTGGCTGGGTGTCCTGGGGTTTGTATCACAGCTACCTTTTTTTTTTTTTTTTTCAAAAATAAATAAAAACAGCTACCAAATCCATGTCAGCAGTCCAACCAATACTGAACAGTTCTTTTTTTTGTAGGTTATTGAGGTCTTACTAATCATCTTCTCCTTCATCATCTGTTTCTCTCTTCCTCTTTTCACCTTTCCCGATTTCTTCCTCTTCTTCATCTTCATCTTCATCCTCATCCTCATCATCTTCATCAACTTCTCCATCATGTCCAAATTCTTCTTCCTCCCCACTGACTTTATCTTCATCCTCCTCCCCTTCTACGTCTTCATCTTCATCATCATCCTCTTCATCATCAAACTCTTCTTCCTTGCCGTCTTCATCCTCCTCCTTATCCTCATCCTCTCCTTCCTCTTCATCCTCTTCTTCATCCACACCATCCACCTCAGCATCTGAATCTGGGGCTTCACGATCCTCCTGGTCATAGCCATCCAGATAGGTCAGCTGGGGCAGGAGCTTGAAGACACTCTCTCGGTAGTCATTCAGGTTAGTAACCTCACAGTTAAACAGATCCAGGCTCTTTAGACATTCCAACTTTTTCAAAGGTTTCAAAGGTTTGAAACCTATCCGGTTTGATATCTATCAGTTTACTTCCACTTAAGTTTGGATGTGTAAGATTTGGAAGTTTTTCTGCTAACATATCCAGACCTCCACAGATTCTATTGTCACTGAGCTCAAACTTTTTCAATTTAGGTTGTTTGGGAAGATTTGAAACTGAAATTTATAAATGTAAGCCTACATTTATTAAACTGAGGAACTCTAAGTTCACAAATTCAGCTCTTAATCCCTCAATTTTCCCATCACTTGATTTTCAATTGCCCAGGACAAGTTCTCAAACAGCTGCCGGGGTCCGGTTCCTCAGCTCCAGGTGGATCTTCCTCTTCATGTCCATGTTTCTCTCTCTTCCCCCCTCTTCAAACTTAACTTTCCACGGCAGGGGCGGAGTGGGGAGAGGCATCCCAACCTGCTCAGCGAGGGCCTTCGCAAGGGGTCTGCTCGAGGCAGAGGCCAATGGCGCGTCCTGGGTGGCGGGCAGCGTGGGGGCAGGCTAGGGGCGTCCTCCGGAGCCAAGTTACTCGCAGGAGCAGAGAGAAACCATAGAGGGAAAAGGGGGCTGGAGCGCAGCTCTGGTCTCACTACCACCACCCCCAGCCGTGGCCCCCACACTCCAATATTGTGCTTAGAATCAAAACCCATACTCACCAGAGACGCTCAGAGGGCTCAAACAAACCTTGTGCACACCAGAACCAGAGACCCCACAGAGACTGAGGTATCTGAGTGTCTCCTGTGGAGGGATGGGTCAGCAATGGACTGCCACAGAGGCAGGGCATCTGGGAGCAGCAGACTTGGATATGGCATAAGGCCTCTCAGAGGAGGTCGCCATTAACCCCACCATAGAGCTGCAGAACTTACGCCAAACTGGGAAAATAGACTCTTAGAGGGCACAAACAGAACCTTGTACACACCAGGACCCAGGAGAAAGGAGCAGTGACCCCACAAGAGACCGACCCAGACTTGCCCGGGAGTGTCTCCAGTGGAGGTATGGTCAGCAGTGGCCAGCTGCAGGGTTGGAGGCACTGAGTATAGCAACATGTGCATGGGACCTTTTGAAGGAGGTTGCCATTATCTTTATTACCTCCACCATAATTTGGCCCCAGGTAAATAACTGGGAAGGACACAGCTCCAACTGTCAACAGAAAATTAGATTAAAGATTTACTGAGCATGGCCCTGCCCATCAGAACAAGACCCAGCTTCCCCCTCAGTCAGTCTGCCCCATCAGGAAGTTTCCATAGCATCTTATCCTTCTCCATCAGAGGGCAGACAAAATGAAAACCACAATCACAGAAAACTAAGCAAACTGATCACAGGAACCACAGCTCATTCCAGTCATTCAGTCGTGTCTAGCACTTTGCAGCCCCATGAATCACAGCACGCCAGGCCTCCCTATCATCACCAACTCTCAAAGTTTACTCAAATTCATGTCCATCCAGTCAGTGATGCTATCCAGCCATCTCATCCTCTGTCGTCCCCTTCTCCTCCTGCCCGCAATCCCTCCCAGCATCAGGGTCTTTTCCAATGAGTCAACTCTTCCCATGAGATGCCCAAAGTACTGGAGTTTCAGCTTAAGCATCAGTCCTTCCAATGAACTGATCTCCTTTAGAATGGACTGATTGGATATCCTTGCAGTCCAAGGGACTCTCAAGAGTCTTCTCCAACACCATAGTTCAAAAGCATCAAGTTTTTGCCACTCAGCTTTCTTCACAGTCCAACTCTCACATCCATACATGACCACTGGAAAAACTATAGCCTTGACCAGACAGACCATTGTTGGCAAAGTAATGTCTCTGCCTTTTAATATGCTGTCTAGGTAGGTTATAACTTTCCTTCAAAGGAGTAAGCGTCTTTTAATTTCATGACTGCAATCACCATATGCAGTGATTTTGGAGACCAAAAACATAAACTCAGCCACTGTTTCCCCATCTATTTGCCATGAAGTGATGGGACGGGATGCCATGATCTTAGTTTTCTGAATGTTGAGCTTTAAGCCAACTTTTTCGCTCTCCTCTTTCACTTTCATCAAGAAGCTTTTTAGTTCCTCTCCACTTTCTGCCATAAGGGTGGTGTCATCTGCATATCTAAGGTTATCGATATTTCTCCAGGCAACCTTGATTCCAGCATGTGCTTCTTCCAGCCCAGCGTTTCTCATGATGTTCTCTGCATATAAGTTAAATAAGCAGGGTGACAATATACAGCCTTGATGTACTCCTTTTCCTATTTGGAATTAGTCTGTTGTTTTATGCCCAGTTCTAACTATTGCTTCCTGACCTGAATACAGGTTTCTCAAGAGGAAGGTCAGGTGGTCTGGTATTTCCATCTCTTTCAGAATTTTCCACAGGTTATCATGATCCACACAGTCAAAGGCTTTGGCATAGTCAATAAAGCAGAAGTAGATGTTTTTCTGGAACTCTCTTGCTTTTTCGATGATCCAGCAGATGTTGGCAATTTGATCTCTGATTACTCTGCCCTTTCTAAAACCAGCTTGAACATCTGTAAGTTCATGGTTCACATATTGCTAAAGTCTGGCTTGGAGAATTTTAAGTATTACTTTGCTAGCGCGTGAGACGAGTGCAATTGTGTGGTACTTTGTGCATTATATGACATTACCTTTCTTTGGGATTGGAATGAAAACTGATCTTTTCCAGTCCTGTGGCCACTGCTGAGTTTTCCAAACTTGCTGACATATTGAGTGCAGCACTTTCACAGCATCATCTTTTAGTATTTGAAATAGCTCAACTGGAATTCCATCACTACCACTAGCTCTGCTCGTAGTGATGCTACCTAAGGCCCACCTGACTTCACATTCCAGGATGTCCAGCTCTAGGTGAGTGTGAGTGATCACACCATCATGATGATCTGGGTCTTGAAGATCTTTTTTGTACAGTTCTTTGTGTATTCTTGCCACCTCTTCTTAATATCTTCTGCTTCTGTTAAGTCCATACCATTTTTGTTCTTTATCAAGCCCATCTTTGCATGAAATGCTCCCTTGGTATCTCTAATTTTATTGAAGAGATCTCTAGTCTTTCCCATTCTGTTATTTTCCTCTATTTCTTTGCATTGATCACTGAGGAAGGCTTTCTTATCTCTCCTTGCTATTCTTTGGAACTCTGCATTGAAATGGGTATAACTTTTCTTTTCTCCTTTGCTGGTCCACTGGTGAAGGGAATGACAAACCACTTCAGTATTCCTGCCTTGAGAACCCCATGAACAGTATGAAAAGGCAAAAAAATAGGACATTGAAAGTTGAACTCCTCAGGTCAGTAGGTGCCCAAAATACTACTGGAGATCAGTGGAGAAATAACTCCAGAAAGAATGAAGGGATGGCGCCAAAGCAAACACAATACCCAGTTGTGGATGGGACTGGTGATAGAAGAAAGGTCCAATGCTGTAAAGAGCAATATTGCATAGGAACCTGGAATGTTAGGTCCATGAATTAAGGCAAATTGGAAGTGGCCAAACAGGAGATGGAACGAGTGAACATCGACATTCTAGAAATCATTGAACTAAGATGAACTGGAATGGCTGAATTTAACTCAGATGACCAATATATCAGTGGGCAGTATATCTATATACTGTGGGCAGGAATCCCTTAGAAGAAATGGAGTAGCCATCATAGTCAACTAAAGAGTCTGAAATGCAGTACTTGGATGCAATCTCCAAAACGACAGAATGTTTTCTGTTCTTTTCCTAAGCAAACCATTCAACATCACGGTAATCCAAGTCTATGCCCCGATCAGTAACGCTAAAGAAGCTGAAGTTGAACACTTCTATGAAGATCTACAAGACCTTCTAGAACTAACACCCAAATGAGATGTCCTTTTCATAATAGGGTACTGGAATGCAAAAGTAGGAAGTCAAGAAACACCTGGAGTATTAGGCAAATTTGGCCTTGGAGTACAGAATGAAGCAGGGCAGAGGCTAACAGAGTTGTGCCAAGAGAAAGCACTGGTCACAGCAAACATCCTCTTCCAACAACACAAGAGAAGACTCTACACATGGACATCACCAGATGGTCAACACCATAATCAGATTAATTATATCCTTTCTAGCCAAAGATGGAGAAGCTCTATAAAGTCAGCAAAAACAAGACCGGGAGTGGACTGTGGCTCAGTTCATGAACCCCTTATTGCCAAATTCAGACTTAAATTGAAGAAAGAGGGGAAAGCCACTATACCATTCACGTATGACCTAAATCAAATTCCTTATGACTATACAGTGGAAGTGAGAAATAGATTTAAGGGACTAGATCTGATAGAGTGCCTGATGAACTATGGATGGAGGTTCATGACATTGTACAGGAGACAGGGATTAAGACCATCCCCAAGAAAAAGAAAATTTGCAAAAAAGCAAAATTGCTGTCTGAGAAAAACTTACAAATAGCAAGATGGCAAGAGTGACCATCAACATTTTAGGAATCAGCAAACTAAAATGGACTGGAATGGGTGAACATAACTCAGATGACCATTATATCTACTACTGTGGACAAGAATCCCTTAGAAAAAATGGAGTAGCCATTATAGTCATTAAAAGAGTCTGAAATGCAGTACTTAAACGCAATCTCAAAAATGACAGAACGATTTCTGTTCATTTCCAAAGCAAGTCATTCTATATCACAGTAATACAAGTCTATGCCCCGGTCAGTAATGCTGAAGAAGCTGGAGTTGAATGGTTCTATGAAGACGTAAAAGACCTTCTAGAACTAACACTCAAAAAAGATGTCCTTTTAATTATAGGGGACTTGAATGCAAAAGTAGGATGTCAAGAAATACCTGGAATAACAGTTAAGTGGACCTTAGGAAGCATCACTACAAATGAAGCTAGTGGAGGTGATGAAATTCCAGTTGAGTTATTTCAAATCCTAAAAGATGATGATGTCAAAGTACTGCACTCAATATACCAGCAAATTTGGGAAGTTTATCAGTGGCCACAGCACTGGAAAAGGTCAGTTTTCATTCCAATCCCAAAGAAAGGTAATGTCAAATAATGCTCAAACTACTGCACAATTGCACTCATCTCACAAGGTTGCAGAGTAATGCTCAAAATTCTCCAAGCCAGGCTTCACCAATACATGAACCTGAACTTGCCAGGTGTTCAAGCTGAATTTAGAAAATGCAGAGGAAGCAGAGATCAAATTGACAGCATCTGTTGGATCATCAAAAAAGCAAGAGTTTTCTAGGAAAACATCTACTTCTGCTTTATTGACTATGCCAAAGCCTTTGACTGTGTGGATCACAACAAACTATGGAAAATTCTGAAAGAGATGGGAATACCAGACCACCTGACCTGCCTCTTGAGAAGTTTGTATGCAGGTCAGGAATCAACAATTAGAACTGGACATAGAACAACAGACTGTTTCCAAATAAGGAAAGGAGTACATTAAGGCTGTATATTGTCACCCTGCTAATTAAACTTATATGCAGAGTACATCACAAAATACATGGGCCTGGATGAAGCACAAGCTGGAATCAAGATTGTCAGGAGAAATATCAATAACCTCAGATATGCAGATGACAGCACCCTTATGGCAGAAAGTGAAGAAGAACTAAAAAGCCTCTTGATGAAAGTGAAAGAGGAGAGTGAAAACGTTGGCTTAAAACTCAACATACGGAAAACTAAGATCATGGGATCTGGCCCCATCACTTCATGGCAAACAGATAGGGAAACAGTGGAAGCAGTGGCTGACTTTATTTTGGGGGGCTCCAAATCACTGCAGATAATGACTGTAACCTTGAAATTAAAAGACACTTGCGTTTTGGAATAAAAGTCATCACCAACCTAGACAGCATATTAAAAAACAGAGACATTACTTTGCCAACAAAAGTCCATCTAGCCAAAGTAATGGTTTTTCCAGTAGTCACGGATCGATGTGAGAATTGAACTATAAAGGAAGCTGAGCACCGAAGACTTGATACTTTTAATCTGTGGGGTTGGAGAAGAGTCTTGAGAGTCCCTTGGACTGCAAGGAGATCCAATCAGTCCATCCTAAAGGAAATCAGTCCTGAATATTCATTGGAAGGACTGATGCTAAAGCCGAAACTCCAATTCTTTGGCCACCTGATGTGAAGAACTGACTTATTTGTAAAGACCCTGATGCTGGGGAAGATTGAAGGCAGGAGGAGAAGGGAATGACAGAGGATGAGATAGTTGGATGGCATCACCAACTCAATGGACCTGAGTCTGAGTAAACTCTGGGAGTTGGTGACAGATAGGGAGACCTGGCGTGCTTCAGTCTATGGGGTCGCAAAGAGTCGAACACGACTGAGGGACTGAACTGACTGAACTGAACATTGTCTTGGCTGCTTTTTTGGCCCTTTATTGTGTGGCTCAGCTGGTAAAGAATCCACCTGCAATGTGGGAGCCTGAGTTTAATCCCTTAGTTTTGAAGATCCCCTGGAGAAGGGAGAGGCTTCCCACTCCAGTATTCTGCACTGGTGAATTCCTTGGGCTGTATCACCCATAGGTTCGCAAAGAGTTAGACACGACTGAGTGACTTTCACTTTCACTCTTCTTGAAAAGAATCAGCTTTTCAAATTATATTTATATATGTAAATTTTATTGAGATTACATTGAATCTAAATCTCTATTCTATCTTTACATCTATCTCTATGTATCTATCTGTATCCAATATCTCAGTAAACCAATTTTGTTTTTATGTCATTCTATTTGTATATCAGAACATTCAAGATACATTGCTAATTCCTTGGTGCTGAGCCCTACATATATTATTATACATCTATAAAATGTAATAATACACCAGTCTGCAAACACTAAACGCTGTTGTAGGAATTACATACAACCCCCAAAATCTCAATGACTTACACCATAAATTTATTTTTTTTCCATTTATTTTTATTCGTTGGAGGCTAATTACTTTACAACATTGTAGTGGTTTTTGCCATACATTGACATGAATCAGCCATGGATTTACATGTATTCCCCCTCCCGATCCCCCCTCCCACCTCCCTCTCCATCCCATCTCTCTGGGTCTTCCCAGTGCACCAGCCCTGAGCACCCGTCTCATGTATCCAACCTGGGCTGGTGGTCTGTTTCACCCTTGATAGTATACGTGTTTCAATGCTGTTCTCTCTGAACATCCCACCCTCGCCTTCTCCCACAGAGTCCAAAAGTCTGTTCTGTACATCTGTGTCTCTTTTTCTGTTTTGCATATAGGGTTATTATTACAATCTTTTTAAATTCCACATATATGCGTTAATATACTGTATTGGTCTTTATCTTTCTGGCTTACTTCACTCTGTATAATGGGCTCCAGTTTCATCCATCTCATTAGAACTGATTCAAATGAATTCTTTTTAATGGCTGAGTAATATTCCATGGTGTATATGTACCATAGCTTCCTTATCCATTCGTCTGCTGATGGGCATCTAGGTTGCTTCCATGTCCTGGCTATCATAAACAGTGCTGTGATGAACAGTGGGGTACATGTGTCTCTTTCAGATCTGGTTTCCTTGTACATCACAAATTTATTTGTGATATACAAATTTGTGGTAGATACCTCACAGTTCATTGAAGATAGCATTTTTCTCTCTTTTGACTTCCTTTGTTTGCAGTTAAAAAGTCAACTTTCAGGTTCACTGCCTGTACTTTAAGTAACCTCTCTTTTTTTAGATCATTTTGTAATCGTCTTTGTCTGTTGTGTTTTGTAATTGTGCTATGATTGTCTAGTCATGGGTCTCTCTGTTACTCATCCTGTTACTCATCCTGTTACTCATCATTCATTAGGAATTATAGATATGTTGGTGTTTTTTAACAGTTCTGAAAAATTAGCAGTCATTATCATTTCCAGACCATTGGTGTGCCCCTAGCAATGTGATCAAGTGACATATATTTTTGTGTCATAAGCCATTATCCTTTTGAAAATTTGCAAAAGGAATAAATTTTAACTATAGGCTAACTCTATTTACATCTTTATATCTGATATCCACAGACTTGCTTCTGGCTCTAAGTGCTTTATAATTTATTTGCAATCCCAAGGGAACCCAAATATCCAAAACATTTTGAAAATTAAGAGCAAAGTTGGAGAACACGCACTTTCCAATTTAATTCAAAATGAATCAAAGGCCTAAAAGTAAGACCTAAAGCTATGAAACTCTTATAAGAAAACACAAGGGAAAATCTTTCTGAGATTTGATCTGGCAGTGATTTCTGGATGTAAAACCAAAATCACTGGGAAAAAATAAGTAAATTAAGCTAAATCATACTTTTAAACATGTGAGTATCAAATGATTTATCAAGAGAGTAAAGAACTGAGCACATAATGGGAGAAAATACTAGAAATGGTATAACTGAATAGAGATTAATATACAGAGTAACAAAAAGAACTCTTATAACTCAGCAAGAAGAACCACCCAAAAAATCAGTTATGTTCTGAACCAACAGTTATGTTGGTAAGCCAGATGGGAACTCATCTTTGCCAGACACCTCTTCCTGCTCTTTATCAAGAAGTAGCTTCCAGGGAAGATAAATTTTGAGTTTGTGCAGGTACAGTCTGGAGGGAAACCTTAATAAAGACCTGGTGGGCTGGTAATGGATGTTGATCCATTTCTTCCTTATAAAGGGCAGTGCTAAGATGCATCTGACCTGGACTTTCCAGGGTCTCTGGGAACTTCCAGATAGCAGTTTTTGTGGTTGCCATCACATCAGGTTATCTTAACACTGGCTGTCTCTTTTTTCCTGTTTTAACCCCCACCTCCCTTTGTCCTTCCCTTTGACCACCTGGACCACATTTCTTTAGAAAAACTTACAATTCAATATTCAATTTTCAAAGATCAAATTTCTGGGAAGTTCAGGCCAAGGCAGGCCATATAGAAAAGTAATTTAATGACAGTTATCTCAAATTGGATCACAATCTTAAAAATGCAGAAGACACAGAAATGAGCTTTTCTAAAGTTATGAAAATGAAAGAAAAAAATTCTCAGTCAACCACACTAGATTAAAATTATCTTTCTCTTTGTAGAAAAATGTGACTGTCTTATGAAGTGCAGTCACAGAATATGCAGCCCCAAATTGCTGGAAACACAATTTAAGTGTCAAGCAGTTAAATGACAACCATATTATGTTAGGTTTCTTTTTTTTATAAATTTTTCTTAGCATTTATTAAGTTTTTCAGTTTGTAATTTGAAAGGATTTCTTTCCTCATCCAAAGACAATATGTTTGTACATAGCTATGCAATCTTGAGTAAGACTTCCTGTATTACTTAAAGTTTAAGCTCAAAACACCTGAAATCCTGTCTTCATTTACATACGTGGAAGGCATAATTAAATGTGAATTGCATGATAAAGAGTTCAACAGAGGATACAGAGTGAGATAACAACATAGCAAAGGCCCTGGTCAAAGGATTGTTTCTTTGGTTGTTTTTGTTGTTTATATTTTGTCTTTTCCCCAAGAGTAGAGGATTGGCACTTGTGAGAATATTAGAAATGAGAGGAAAGGCAACCTTATTCTTTAAGTAACTCAAAGATTTTATTTTCTTATATATTTTCGATGTTTTTCTATATATTCTAAATGCTTTTCAATGCTGAAATTTTTACTTATAACTAGTAAAAAGTTATAAAAGATATAAGGTAGTTACATACCAAGTGAATGCTTTAGTGACAGGATAGGCTTAAAATGTAGTGTCTTTAGCAGACAATACTTTATTAGGAGGATAGGATTTTCCTTTTTAACCCTTGAGAAGAGGAATGCATAACGGTTAGAAATGTAAAAAAGAAAGAGTGATTCAAAATAATGCAATGAAAAATTCTTTTCTAAAAAAAGTAGTTTGAGTATAGAATCCCACAGCCTAATTTATTTGAAGGCAGCTTAATTATTACAATTCTTTGAAAATTGACAGCTTTATGATTTTTTTAAAAATCATACATATTTATGAATTTATTTTTTAAAAAAGGCGAATGAACAAATTGCACCTATATAAACTGTGTAATTGTAGGTTAGGGACAAAATGCCCCAGGGACTGATGTGCTGATGTCAATTATTCTTCTAAATGAGGGTACTGTTCTACTCTGATAATTCAGGCTCTCTTATTTAAATTGCTTGCTCTCTTTGTTTGTACCAGCTTACATAATGTAGCTGGTGCCAGTTATCCTTGCACCATATTTATTAGGCATTTAAGGACTCAGCCTGTCCATCTATAGGTTCTCAATCTATTTGCCTATACTTGCCTATTTGGAAGTATCTCACTTTGGTTGGGGCCGACCCTTAAGCCAACAAGATGTGTTAATAATTCTATGCTCAAGACAATGTACCATTTTATTATTTGAATCCATGGTCACTCCACCTTAATATACTCCCTTCTCTTTGCTTTTCTTCTCTTTGCTTTACCTTCACCTAGAATACCAGCTCTCAGTTTGAAAAGCCTATTCATGCCTCCAAGTTACCCAAAGTTACTTAAAAATTGCTGGGCAATTCCATGTTACTCCTTTAGTTCTGTAAGATTTTTCTCTGTACAGTAGGTACTTGATCTTCATTTCAGACCATCAGAATTGGGGGGAGCTACTGTGTGAGGTAAGTAACTCTGAGGACTTTTTTTCAATTAATTATGTGGTATTTGAAATAGTATCCTATTCTGGACTTATTGGGAAGCTGTTTTAAACTAAGGGCATACTAGGGAATCTTGAGGTTAATATACCTCAATGTCCTAATTATAGGTACTCATGAATCAGTACCACTCATATAAATTTTATATCTTTTCATCTGATTTCTTCTCCCAGCTTTTCTCTCAATTCTTTCTTGTATACATTAGGATGTAGGTAATTCCTCTGCTTTGGAAAATACTATACAGATTTGTTTTGATGTAAGGTTTCAAGAATGTTCCTATTGTCAAAAAAGTATATTTACTTATATAGCTTTGAAGTATATACAAATGCTAATTTTTTAAGAAATCACCAATATAAAAAGGGCAAGGGTCATGAACAATGAAACCCCAAAATAAATAATAGAAAGACAAAATATACATACAATAATATGTTCATTTTTTATTATCAAAGAAAGTCACACTAAAGTAAGTTTAGGTACTAGTAATAAATGTTGCAGTATCATACTATTTGTGTGCTCCATTGTTCTTTTAGCATCACTAGTCATTGGCTTTGTATAACAATTTGGTGATAGACTTCAAGAGTCTAATAATACATTCTTCATGGCCTATTTTCATAAAATTAATCCCACAATGTTGTACATTGTAATCAAACTTATGAACAGTGAATGTCAACCAATTAAGAAACAGGTAGTTGCATATTACTTTATTCACCATGATGATATACTGTGTAAGAACTACACTTCTACATAGAAAGGTATACTTAACAGTATAAAATATATATATATATAGTATATAGTATATATACTGATATTAATATACTATTTTAATAGTATTAATATATTGATATTAAATATATACATATAATCAAATAGAAAATATACTAAGATAAAAGAAACTATACATAAGCATAGAAATAGCTATTATATGGGGCATCAAGAGTTCCAGTTGATTCCTTACTATTTTCTTATTTTCACATCTTTAATACATGCTTTGTAATTCTCTAAATGCTGGACGTGATTTACCACTAATAGAGTATGACAAACATGTTTTTAAAATTGGAAGAATTGTGGAGATGCTGAAATCCCTTTCCCTTTTTGAAGAATGCTGAGATTTCTAGGGACTCATCATTGAGTTGCAGGGCTAGAAATCATCGTGGTCAGGGCTAGGGACCTCTTTGCCTGTAAAGAGAGAGTTGGAGGCCCATTTGTCTCTCTTGAGCTTTAACATTTTCCATGGACCAATAACAAGCACTGTACTTGATCTCTACTAACCATCTACCATCCTCTGAATTTATAGTGAAATAAGGAGCCACGTCCTCTAAGGAGCTTGTTCTTATTAAGTTTCTAAAGGGCTCTGAGTGGGCATTTCCAACTCTCTTCATCATGTGAATTGTGGAGTGCTTGCTTTTAATTTCCCTAGTGGTTTAACACAGTGAGGAGTGAGGGGAAGAGTGAACCAGAAGCACACATGTCAGAAAAACAGTGTATGAAGGTCCTGATGTAAAGCTTATAACATTTAAAGAATGAAAAGCTGAAAATCTGTAAGAATATAATGTGGGCCAAACAAATAAGAACCTAGCTGAAAACGTGCTTTCCATAGTTAACAGATCTAATCTGTCATAACTTAGTTTTGGTGAAAAGGGCAGAGGGTCCGTGGTATGAGTTTCCTCATGAAGCTGTCCCTGGAATTCAACTTCCACCACTTCCATCAAATTCTTATCACAAGGTTCTGCCCTTTTCATGTTCTACATTTACACACAAGTTGGGGAGCAGTCAAAACCACAAAGGTTATAATCAAAACCATTCTTAAAGTGCCCCTGTGGCCACGTTTATTTTAGGAATTTTTATTTGTCTCAATTCAACACTCGTGAAAGGCAGGAACCATGTCTTATATATTCTTTTAGGTCTTTTCACAGTGTAAACCATGACTCACACAGTGTGCCTCAGGAAATATTTATGAAAAGAATGAAATGATATCTATTTTGGATTACTGGAAAATAGCAGAAAGCTACTATACTTCCACTGATCTTATGCCTCTGAGAAATACCAATGTATGACAAAACCCACTGAAAAATTAAAAAAAAAAAAAAGAAAAGAAAATATATTCTGAAACATAATTTAAAAAAAAAAAAAAAATGTAGAATATGGGAGGGGTGATCGGGATGGGAAATACATGTAAGCCCATGGCTGGTTCATGTCAATGTATGACAAAAACCACTACAATATTGTAAAGTAATTAACCTCCAACTAATAAAAATAAATGGAAAAAAAATATGTAGAATAGATAAAGCAGTGTTTCATTGGGTTGTTGAGGAAAGCAAATTAAAATTTATGAATAACTAAAAAGCACTAAGCACTCTGTTATCAATGTGCTCTGACTACTTTCTAATTTGCTATTAAACCTAAGTTTGTGCTCAGTTCTGTCTAATATGGATTTTAATCAATTCTGACAAACTTGCTTGGACAGAGTTATTTGGAAAAATCATATTTTGGGAAAAGGAAGCTTCTAGAACATTGCTTTCCATTAGAAATCTGTTGGGAGTCACAGAGGTGATTTTAAATTTTCTAGTAGCAACATTAAAAACATAAAAATAAACAAGCTAAACAAATTTAATCTATGTTATTTAACCAAGTATATGCAAAAAATTGTCATTTCAGCATTTAGTCAATATAAAAAATTGAATGTGATATGTTGCATATCTGTTGTCTTACTTAATGTTTGATTCTTAATGTTATTTGTACTTTCAGCACAACTTAGTTCAGAAAAGCTATGTTTCAGGTCTTCAACAGCCTCATTTATTTAATATTTATTAAATAAATATTATTTAAGTAAAATAGCTATACATGCATAACTAAACATTAGGCTTAAACAGAAAAACCCCTCTTTTGAAAGATCATACCCTCTAGTACATTTAAATCTTTTTTTTTCACTTTTTTCTATTAAAATTTGTGTATTAGTTATTAATTTCATTTAATTGCTATATAAGCTGTTTATGCTATTAATTATTAATTTCTGCTGAAAAAAGAAAACTTAACACAACTTGACTCTAAATATTTCTGCCTGATTGCCTTTCTTCTAATGGTTTATAATTGTTTCAGAGCTCTTGTGCTTTTTTCCTTCAAAATGGAGTCATTATTTTCAGATATCCAAGACCTAACAAATATAAACTAAATACTCAAGTTTGCAACATAGAAAAATGTCAAGAATAGGGTTAAGTTAGGTAAAATCAGTTACAGTTATTATCCTTGCATAGTCAAAGTGTATATTCTTGATCAATGGTTTTCAAACTGCATTCTAATTGTGAGAACTAGAGTCTAGTATACAGGAGAAGTATATGATGGGGATTTTCCACTACTTACATAGCACTACATATTTAGTTATACAGCTTTCATTTCTGTTTTTTGTTTGTTTGTTTGTTTTGTTTTAAATCATTATGTAAGTTTCAGGAGTACAGCATTATAGTTAAGTAGCTGTATACACTGCAGAGTAATCATTGCCATAAATCTAGTTATAATCCATCATCATACAGATGAGATCCTTCACTCATTTCACTCTCCCCAGTCTCCCTCCCCTGTAGTAAACAATAATCTATCTGCTTTATCTATGAGTTTATTTCTGCTTTGTTTATTCACTGTGTGTGTGTGTTTTAGATTTCATATATGAGTGAAATTATACAGTATTTTCTTCCTGTGTGACTTATTTCACTTTGCATAATTACCTCAAATTCCATCCTTGTCACAAATGTCAAGATTCATTATTTTTATGATTGAGTAGTGCTTGATTAGGCTTCCCTGATGGCTCAGATGGTAATGAATATGCCTGCAATGTGGGAGACTTGGGCTCAATCCAGAGTTGGGAAGATTCCCTGTTTCTACACACACACACACATCTTTTTTCATTCATTTATCAATGGATTATTAGGTTGTTTCTATATCCAGGCAAATGCAAACAATGCTGCAGTGAACATAAGAGTGCATGTATTTTTACAAATTAGTGTTTTTGTGTTCTTTGATAAATACCCAGAACTGTAATAGATAGGTCATATAGTAGTTCTGTTCTTATTGTTTGCAAAATCTCCATAATCTTTTCTATAGTGCATGCATCAATTTACAGTCCTACTAACAAGGAACTAGAAAGATTCCTCTTTTTCAACAATGTCTCCAATATTTGTTACTCCTTGTCTTTTCCACAATATTCATTCTAAAAAGTATGAGATAATACTTCATTTTGATTTTGTTTTTCGTTTCCCTAATAATTAGTGGTGTTGAGCAACTGTTGATGTTTGTTGACCATCTGTATGTCTTCTTTGGAAAAATGTCTATTCAGATCTTTTGTTTCTTATTAAATTGTTATTTTTTGTTGTTGTTGTTGTTTGTGTTGAGTCATATGAGCTCTTTATATACTGTGAATATTAGCCCCTTAATGGAATCTTGATTTGAAAATGTATTCTCCCATTCAGTGGGTTTCCTTTTCATTCTGAAGATGATTTTCTTCAATGTGCAGAAACTTTTTCGCTTAATGTAGTCCCATTTGTTTATTTTCCACAAAATAGTGCTAAAAGTAGAGTCAGTAACATTATTGCTTGTTTTCTTCTAGTAATTTTATGATTTCAGATTTTGCATTAAAGTTTTTAATCCATTTTGAGTTAATTTCTGTATATGGTATAAGATAGTGGTCTAGTCTCATTTGTTTGCATGTAACTGTACAGTTTTCTTAGCCCTGGTTATTGAAAAGGCTCTGATTTCTCTATTGCATGTTCTTTGCTACTTTGTCATAGATTAATTGTCTAAGTATGTCTGTGTGTATGTGTGATTTTTTTTTTCTTCTGGGGTTTCCATTCTGTTACATTCATTCATATGAATATGTCTGTTTCTGCAGCAGGATCATACTATTTTAGTTACTTTGTAGTATACTCTGAAATCAGGGAGTGTGATTCCCCCAGCTTGGTCCTTCTTCCTCAAGATTATTTTAGCTATTTGGGAGGTCTTTTTTACTTTCAGACAATTTTTAGAATTATATTGTTCTATTATATGAAATATGACTTGGCATTTTGATAGGAATTACATTAAGTCTATAGATTGCTTTGAGTAGTATCAACAATTTGACAGTATTAATTTTTCCAATTCAGATTGCACAATATCTTTTTTTTTCTTTTTCAGTTTCTATTATCAGTGTCTTATCATTTCTAATACATAAGATTTTTACTGCTTAGGTTAAACTTATTCCTATGTATTTTATTGATTTTATTTTGATCACAAGTGAGATTGGTTTGGTAATGTATTATTAGTGTATACTGAGACTTTATTAAATTTATTTATTAGTCCTAACAAACTTTTGGTGGAATCTTTAGAGTTTTTCATTCATGGCATCACATAATCTTTAAATAGTGACAGTTTTTCTCTTCCTTTCCAACTTGGATGCATTTTTTTTATTTTTCTTGCTTAGTTGTTGTGGCTAGTCCTTCCAATACTACGTTGAATAAAAGTGGTGAGAGACAGCATCCTTGTCCTCTCAATCTTAGGGGAAAAGTTTTCAGCTTTTCACCATTGAATATCATATTAGCTTTGAGTTCCTCATATATGGTCTTTATCATGTTGAAGCATGTTTCCTCTATACTTATTTTGATGAAACTTTTTATTATAAATGAATATTGATATGTGATATGATTTCAGTCTTTTAACATTTACTGAGACTTGTTTTGTGACTTTACATGTGATCTATCCTGGAGAATACTCCAAGTATACTTGAGAATGACATGTATTTTGATGCTTATGGATGAAATGTTCTATGTATCTGTCAAGTCTATATGGACTAATGTGTATTTTAAGTTCACTGTTTCCTTATTGATCTTTTTTGGTCTCGATTTTTGCACTGATGTAAGTGAGATGTTAAAATCTACTATTTTTTATTGTATTGCTTTTAATCTTCCCTTTTAAGTCCATTAATATTTGCTTTATATATCTTGGTGCCCCATGTTCTGTGAATATATGTTTGTAAATATATTTTCTTACTGGATTTATCCCATTGCCATTATGTAATGCCTTTACTCATCTTCTAATAGTCTTTGTTTTAAAATCTGTTTTGTAATATGAGTATAAGTAGGCCAACCTTCATGTAATTTCCATTTGCATAAACTGTATTTTTCCATCATTTAACCTTCAGTCTATGTGTGTCCTTATTTCTGGAGTCAGCCTCTTCAAGGCAGCATACAAATGACCTTTCTTTCTTTCTTTTTTTATAAGATGTACTTATTTCCATTTTGCTAACTATTTTCTGGCCATGTTTGTGGTTCCTATCTTTTCTTCTCTTCCTCTCTTCTTTTACATTTGGTGGTTTTCTTTAGTGTTATGTTTTGATCCTTTTCTCAGTCCCTTTTGTGTATTGTCTATAAGTATATTCCTTGCATTTGTCTTTAGTTTTATATATTAATATAAGATCCTAAGTAAACAGCAGAGTGTTTTAAGTTGGTAGCAACTTAACTTTAAATACATTCCAAAGCTTTCTATCTATCCCCTCTATGTTTTACTACTTTTGGTTTTTTGGGGTTTTTGTGTTTTTTTTTTTTTTTTTTTTGCTTTTAAGCTTGCCTTATACATTTGGTCCACTATCTTTACTGTATATTTACATTTTCAGTAAAAATTTTACTTTATGTGTTTTCATATTATTAATGAGTGCCATTCTTTCAGTTTCAATAAGTCCCTTTCAACATTTCTTGTGAGGCCATTTTAGTGGTGGTGAATTACAGCTTTTGCTTCTCTGTGGTATGCTTAGGCACTCAGTTGTGTCCAACTCTTTGCAACCCCATAGACTGTAGCCTTTCAGGCTTCTTTGTCCATGGGGATTCTCCAGGCAAAACTGCTGAGTGGATTCCACTTCCTTCTCCAGGGGATCTTCCCAACCCAGGGACTGAACCCAGGTCTTCCACATTGCAAGCAGATTCTTTATTGTCTAAGCCACTAGGGAAGCCCTTTGCTTCTCTGGGAAACTCTTAATATCTCCTTCAGTTCTAAAGGATGAACTTGCTGAAAAATAATTTTTGGTTTGAAGTGTTTTTATTTTCAGCACTTTGAATATGTCATCCACTCCCTTCTGACATGTAATATTTCTGCTGAAAAATCTGCTGATAGCTTTATGAGTTTTCGCTTGTACATAATAAGCTGTTTTTCTCTTGCTGCTTTTAGGATTTTCTCTTTATCCTTAAGTCTACTATTTTAATTCTAGTATGTTTTGATGTGTGTCTTTTTGGATTTATTTATTTCAAGGTCTCTGGTCTCCCTGGACCTTAATGTCTGTTTCCTTCCCATATGAGGGAAATTTTCAGCCATTACTTCTTCAAATATTTTTTTCTGGTTCTTTCTCTTATCTTTTAGAGGTTTTATATGCAAATATCATTCTGTTTGATGTTGTCCCAAAGTTCTCTTAAGGTATCTTCACTTTTTATTTATTTTTCAGTTTTGCTGCTTCTTCTAGGTGAATCCCATAACTTTGTCTTCCATCTTCCTGATTTGTTCTTATACACAGTCCAACTCCTGTTAGACTAATCTAATTTTTTTTAATTCTGTTATAACTTATACTTAGTATTCTCTTTCTCTTTGTTGAAATCTGCTTTCTGTTCATCCATTCTTCTCCTCAGTTTGGTGAACTTTTTTATCACCAATACTTTTAATTCTTCACCACAGACTTCTTATCTCTGTTTTATTAGGTCTTTTACTGAAGTTTTGTCTATTGCTCAGTTGGCTGTGAGGTCCAAATGGGAGTCACAGGTAGGTGGGGCTCTCAGTATGGTAGGTGTATTACCAACAGCAGGTTAGATGGAAATGTCTAAAATAATGCTTGCCAAAAGCAGTATTAGCAAGGTAGTCTGAGATCACAAAAAAGACTCCTACTGATGTTTTAGTTCCCCAGTAGAATCCCAAATAGTTCCTGTCTCTCTAGTACATGCTTTGAGATTAGTAATAAAGTTTATGCACATTTCAATCTGGTGTTTTTGCACTGCTTTTAGGTCAAGTCTTCATGCAAGCCCTTTAAGAGATTTTCCATTTGCTGTAATTTTACAGCTTTCTTTGATGTATTCCCCATTGTTATTTTAAAATCAAGTGTTTTGGGGGCTTTTCTGTCCTATATAGGGTCCTATAAACACACCTTTGTTATTCTTCTCAATTGTTGACTGCCACTGCTGGGCGATGGTTTCTTCCTTTGGTATGATCATGTGTCTGTGTCTACTATCCATCTTGATGCTATATTTTTACCCTTTGCTCTGGTGATTGTTCCTTTAATTTTTAGGTTCCTTTCCTGGGGACTTATTCCACATGTGACTGTAGATTTGCTGTGTCCATGGGAGGAACTATACTGTCAGAAATCTCATTTTTATCTGTTTTATTTATATCCATCTCAATGCAAGTTTGTGCTTGAGCACAAGTAAATAAATAAATATTCTTGAGCCAATAGACATAAAATGGTTTTCTTGTGACCTCAGAGTCAAAAAGTAATAGTAAATTAAGAACATCATCCTTGAATGAATGATGGTATAGTGTGACATAAGCTTTCTGTGGCTGGTCTTCCAAGAGATTGAAAGTTTTCAACTTCTTGAATGAAGGTGGGTCTACCTAGGTCCCAAAGGTAAAAGCTAATTTCTCAAGGCAATCTATAATTGGAATCAGCCTCAGGAATTATTGGAAATATTGGGCTATAACACAAAGAGATTTGATGAATTTGTCTTGATTTTTATGTGGCCACATGAGGCTTAAGCAACCCAACGTTTACCTTGTGTGTCCAACTTTACCTATTATATCCATCTCTCATTTGTGTATCCCACAGAGTTATGGAGTGGAGCAATTATTCCATGTATGCCGACTTTGTCCTCTTGGGCTTGTTCAGCAACACACGTTTCCCCTGGCTTCTCTTTGCTTTTATCGTCCTGGTATTTGTCATCTCAGTAGCCAGCAACACCATGATGATCATTCTCATCCACCTGGACTCCCGCCTCCACACTCCCATGTACTTCCTGCTCAGCCAGCTTTCGATCATGGATATCTTGTACATTTCCACCATTGTGCCCAAGATGCTGGTTGACCAAATGGTAGACCAAAGGGCCATTTCCTTTGCAGGATGCACTGCCCAGCACTTTCTCTATTTGACCTTGGCAGGAGCTGAGTTCTTCCTTCTAGGACTCATGTCCTATGACCGCTATGTTGCCATCTGCCATCCTCTGCGCTATCCTGTCCTTATGAACCGCAAAGTCTGCTTGTTGATTGTGGTGGCAGCCTGGCTGGGAGGGTCCATTGATGGCTTCTTACTTACACCAGTCACCATGCAGTTCCCTTTCTGTGCTTCTCGGGAAATAAATCACTTCTTCTGTGAGGTACCTGCTCTTCTGAAGCTCTCCTGTATGGATACATCAGCCTATGAGACAGCCATGTATGTCTGCTGCATCATGATGCTCCTCATTCCTTTCTCTGTCATCTCAGCCTCTTACACAAGGATTCTCATTACTGTTTACAGAATGAAAGAGGCAGAAGGGAGGCAAAAGGCAGTGGCCACTTGCTCCTCACACATGGTAGTTGTCAGTCTCTTTTATGGGGCTGCCATGTACACCTATGTGCTACCTCACTCTTACCATACTCCTGAGCAGGACAAGGCTGTGTCTGCCTTCTACACTATCCTTACTCCCCTGCTCAACCCACTTATTTACAGCCTCAGGAACAAAGACGTCACAGGGGCCCTACAGAAAGCTCTGGGAAGGTGCTTATCCTCAGGAAGGTAACTACCTTCCAAAGAAACTGCATTTGCTGCTAGAGGTTTGAAGAAGAGGATATAGGACTTAATTGTCATCTTTGAATTTAAACATTGTCTGCCTGGAAATAGCAGGTCATCCACATGCCAGCAACTGTGAGGCATCCTGGGATTTAGAAAGTCTACAGTAGCATTTTGAAGATTTCATCATCTTTTGAAAGATAAGAGGATTCTACAAAATAGTGTTGAGTGAAATTGGAATAAAATAGGGGTTTCAGTAGATGGTTTCACCCATCTACTTTCAACAAATTTTGCATCCCACTGAACAGATGTTTGTTTCTTGCCATGGTCAGTCATGGCAAAAGAAATGCTAATCTGTTATTCCTCTAGCTTCTCATCACAGTTTCTTTTTAGACATCATACAAATTGACTACTTCAAAGACATCAATATGTCTAATATTATTTTGATTGTATTCAAATGCTATTTAATAACTAATTGAATTTTTTACAAATGATGGTTTTGGCCTCCCAAGACATTTAATTCAATCAAGTCAGTATTGGCAGTATCATTATTTTAAAAATTGGTTTGACTTTATGTAATTAATTTTTCAACTGAATTCCATTAATATGGCTAGTGGACACAATAGTAGACATCAATTTCTGGAGGAGACCAACACCTTTACTTTTTATCCCATGAAATTTTGCTAAAATCATCTCAGAATAATGGACCAATGTGGTTTCGAGACTGGTAAACATGGATGGCTTCTACATTTTCTACCCTTCCTAATGATATAATTTAATATGGACATCCAGGGCAGTTTGAAATCATATCTTTTTCACTGTATTTAAATTGCCTGATGACCTAATATATTTCATTTTGAAAGATTTTCATGCAAAAGAATGGAACTCCTTTGAGAATTAAATGTTGATTTATTCTTTTAAAAATTAATATATGCTACTCCTTATTTTCTATTTTATAATATTTTAATTTAGTTATAATTATTTTATTTAATAATTTAATTATTTGAATAATTGTAGTTAACCAATATTCTTCTGAAGTAGAGAAATTTATTTTTCATCATTTTTTTCTTTTCTATGCTTTTCCCTACTTGACCAAACTCCTGTTTTCAACCCTCAGTCTTTCTACCTTTATATCTTCAAGTTTGCTTATATTAGACTTAATTTTCTAAAAAGAAAACATTTTGCATTACAAAAGTGGCAATGTAATTATGTGTAAGCTCATTTAAAATTTTATTAATATCAGAGTGATCTGAAGATGTATAAGTCAGATGGGAATTGATATATGTTTCAGAAAATCCAATGCTTCTACATCTTGGGAAAAAAAGGAGGAACATATCATTAGAGAACCTTCTAATGCTCACTTTTCTATGTTGCATTTCCATATGAGTGAAAAATAATATTTTTTAGTATTCCTAAATGTAAAAATCTGTCCTATTTTCTCTCAATAACACCTGTATTATAACCAAAAGTTGGAGTCAACTTTTAAAGACTCCACCATTTTGTCCAAATTTCCTAGAAACCTTTAACTTAGTCCTTGGAATTTATTTTCTAACACTTGTGTCATGGAGAGCATGATTCATGCCAAGATTGGAAATTTTGGCTTTTTATGATATAAGAATAGTGAATATGCTTTACAAATAGCTTCTGGATAGAAAAGAAATAGATTAGAAAAATTGCACTCACATTTAAAAAGATACCGTGGTATTATAACCCTTATTAAACTTTAATTACAGATATGAAATTAATTTTTTCAACCTCTCTATGTCCAGTTGAACAAATTAATTTAATTTCTTGAAACCCTCTTTTTCAAGGTATTAAATTAGAACTTTCTAATTTAATTCTTATCACAGAGGAATAATTTTAAAAGAACTTGATATAACTGGTGCAAAGCAACTTTAGCTTTGGAAGGTGCTATATGCCATGAGGTATTATTATAACTGACACATCACTATAGAGAAGAGGCAGTGAAACCTGCTTTCTTCACCTATTTCTATACCAGAAGTGATCTTGTCTCTTGACATTGCACTTAACATAGAATCTCCTCTTGCAGAGATGAGGTTACAGAGGTGATTAATGTCCTCTAACTCTAACATAAGACCTTTATTAAAACATTCAGAAACGTTTTCAATGACTGATGTTAGTCTGTCCACAGCACATACTTGAAATAAAGTGATAGTTTACAGTGAATGATCTCAGATTTGTGATCTCTGAAGAAGATTTAGCTTTGGGTTCAGGGACCAGGCTTGATCACTCAGAGCTTTTGTGTAGCAGAGTTTTATTAAAGTGAAAAAGGACAGAGAAAACTTCTGACATACACATTAGAAGGGGGATGGAGAGTGCCCCCCTTGCTAGTCTCATCAAGGCCTTATATTCTTTTACCAGACTGACTCCCACAACAGACACCTTAAATTAACAAGATTAGAACTAGTAATAGAAAGATCTTAACAGACCCACGCTTGAAATAAATGTCTTAAGATAACAAGATTAGTCAGAAGGTTCGTGTTAAAAACGAGAAACTTGTCCTTGAGTAAGATGCATTGTTATATAATCCTTCACTACAGAGTTTAAGGAAAAACATACTCTTGAGCCATTAGTGAAGTCACTCAGTCGTGTCCGACTCTTTGCGACCCCATGGACTGTAGCCTACCAGGCTCCTCCGTCCTTGGCATTTTCCAGGCAAGAGTACTGGAGTGGGTTGCCATTTAAAGAAAAAGCCTTTTATGTGACTAACAGGAAAGAATTTAGGAAAAAACCATTTGTCCTTTTCTCCTCTTTGAGAGCCCCAGGCCCCTTTCTCCTCCTGGAGGGCCCTGGACCCCTTCCTCCTTGAGAGCCTCTGACTCCTTATCAATCAACTAAATTAAGTCTCTCAAAAACAATGGTCATTGCCTCTAGTGTATCATGAGAGGACAGATATCCTAACCTCACTTCACACTAAATTCTACCTGACTTCAGAACCTGAAGAAAACAAGCAAGAACACCCTATGTGAAGAAAGGTTCGTGGAAGGGAACTATATAGCCACCTGTGTAGGGGTTGATCCCTCTCTTTTTTCACATAGTGAATTAAAAGAGGCCAGAGAATATTTACTTTTCTCTTGTTAGGTAGTTAGAATAGGAAATAGGAGTCCAGAATGGTGGGGCTAAAAGACAAGGAAGGGAAAAACCTGCAAAAATAGAACAAAGGAAGGTCCGAGGACCGGAGTGAGGGCCTCAAGTAGAACAAACATCACTCCTGGCTAGCCCAATTTACATAGGACAGGCCCAGAGGTTGGAAAAAACATATAAAAAGAGGAGCCAAAGGGTCGGGGCCCTCTCTTCTCTTCACATCTTTGGGTCAGCATGCCCTCACTTCTTGAGGGTGTATTTTCCTTTCTTTTTTTTTTTTTTTTTCACTTTTAATTTTTTTTTTTTTTTTACTTTATAATATTGTATTGGTTTTGCCATACATTGACATGAATCCACCATGGGTGTACATGTGTTCCCCTTCCTCAACCCCCCTCCCACCTCCCTCCCCATCCCAGCCCTCTGGGTCATCCCAGTGCACCAGCCCCAGAACTTGCGATTTGTTTCACATATGATAATTTACATGTTTCAATGTCATTCTCCCAAATCATCCCGCCCTCACCCTCTCCCACAGAGTCCAAAATACTGTCCTATACATCTGTGTCTCTTTTGCTGTCTTGAATACAGGGTTATCGTTACCATCTTTCTAAATTCTATATATATGCATTAGTACACTGTATTGGTGTTTTTTCCCCCTGGCTTACTTCACTCTGTATAATAGGCTCCAGTTCCATCCATCACCTTATTAGAACTGATTCAAGTGTATTCTTTTTAATGGCTGAGTAATATTCCACTGTGTATATGTACCACAGATTTCTTATCCATTTGTCTGCTGATGGACATCTAGGTTGCTCCCATGTCCTGGCTATTATAAACAGTGCTGTGATGAACATTGGGGTACACGTGTCTCTTTCAATTCTGGTTTCCTCGGTGTGTATGCCCAGCAGTGGGATTGCTGGGTCATAAGGCAGTTCTGTTTTCAGTTTTTTAAGGAATCTCCACAATGTTCTCCATAGTGGCTGTACTAGTTTGCATTCCCACCAACAGTGTATTAAGGTTCCTTTTCTCAACACCTTCTCCATAATTTATTGCTAGTAGACTTTTTGATAGCAGCCTTTCTGACTGGCATGAAATGGTACCTCTTTGTGGTTTTGACTTGCATTTCTCTGATAATGAGTGATGTAGAGCATTTTTTCATGTGTTTGTTAGCCATCTGTATGTCTTCTTTGGAGAAATGCCTGTTTAGTTCTTTGGCCCACTTTTTGATTGGGTGGTTTATTTTCCTGGAATTGAGCCCCAGGCGTTGCTTGTATATTTTTGAGATTGATTCTTTGTCTGTTGCTTCATTTGCTATTATTTTCTCCCATTCTGAAGGCTGTCTTTTCACCTGCTTATAGTTTCCTTTGTTATGCAAATGCTTTTAATTTTAATTAGGCCCCATATTTTTGCTTTTATTTCCAATATTCTGGGAGGTGGGCCATAGAGGATCCTGCTGTGGTTTATGTCAGAGAGTGTTTTGCCTATGTTTTCTTCTAGGAGTTTTATAGTTTCTGGTCTTACATTTAGATCTTTAATCCATTTTGAGTTTATTTTCGTGTATGGTGTTAGAAAGCGTTCTAGTTTCATTTTTTTACAACTGGTTGACAAGGTTTCCCAGCACCACTTGTTAAAGAGGTTGTCTTTTCTCCATTGTGTATTCTTGCCTCCTTTGTCAAAGATAAGGTGTCCATAGGTGCGTGGATTTATCTCTGGGCTTTCTATTTTGTTCCATTGATCTATATTTCTGTCTTTGTGACAGTACCATACTGTCTTGATGACTGTGGCTTTGTAGTAGAGCCTGAAGTCAGGCAGGTTGATTCCTCCAGTTCCATTCTTCTTTCTCAAGATTGCTTTGGCTATTCAAGGTTTTTTGTGTTTCCATACAAATTGTGAAATTATTTGTTCTAGTTCTCTGAAAAATACAGTTGGTAACTTGATAGGGGGTTGCATTGAATCTATAGTTTGCTTTGGGTAGTATACTCATTTTCACTATACTGATTCTTCCGATCCATGAACACGATATATTTCTCCATCTACTTGTGTCCTCTTTGATTTCTTTCCCCAGTGTTTTATAGTTGTTTACATATATATATATATATATATATATATATATATATATATATATATATATGTCTTTTGTTTCTTTAGGTAGATATACTCCTAAGTATTTTATTTTTTTCATTGCAATGGTGAATGGAATTGTTTCCTTAATTTGTCTTCCTATTTTCTCATTGTTAGTGTATAGGAATGCAAGGGATTTCTGTGTGTTGATTTTATATCCTGAAACTTTACTATATTCATTGATTAGTTCTAGTAATTTTCTGGTGGAGTCATTAGGGTTTTCTATGTAGAGGATCATGTCATCTGCAAACAGTGAGAGTGTTACTTCATCTTTTCCAATCTAGATTAAAGCTAATTATTTGAGAAAATTAATAAAATTGACAAGCTTTTAGTCAGACTCATCAAGAATCAAAGGGAGAAAAATCAAATCAACAAAATTAAAAACAAAAATGGAGAGATCACAGCAGACAACACAGAAATACAAAAGATCATAAGAGACTATTATCAGTAACTATGTGCAAATAAAATGGACAACTTGGAAGAAATGGACAAATTCCTAGAAAAGTACAACTTTCCAAAACTGAACCAGGAAGAGACAGAAAATCTTAACAGACCCATCACAAGCATGGAAATTGAAACCGTAATCAGAAATCTTCCAACAAACAAAAACCCAGGACCAGACGGCTTCACAGCTGAATTCTACCAAAAATTTAGAGAAGAGCTAACACCTATCCTATTCAAACTGTTCCAGAAGATTGCAGAGGAAGGTAAACTTCCAAACTCATTCTATGAGGCCACCATCACCCTAATACCAAAACCTGACAAAGATGCCACAAAAAAAGAAACCTACAGGCCAATATGTTCATCTGATGAACATAGATGCAAAAATCCTTAACAAAATTCTAGCAAACAGAATCCAACAACATATTAGAAAGATCATATATCATGACCAAGTGTGTTTTATCCCAGGGATGCAAGGATTCTTCAATATCCACAGATCAATCAATGTAATGCACCATATTAACAAATTGAAAGATAAAAACCATATGATTATTTCAATAGATGCAGAGAAAACTTTTGACAAAATTCAATATCCATTTATGATTAAAAAAAAAAAAAAAAAAAAAAAAAAACCCTCCAGAAAGCAGGAATAGAAGGAACATACCTTAACATAACAAGAGCTATATATGACAAACCCACAGCAAATATTATCCTCAGTGGTGAAAAATTGATAACATTTCCCCTAAGTCAGGAACAAAACAAGAGTGCCCACTCTCACAACTACTATTCAACATAGTTTTCGAAGTTTTGGCTACAGCAATCCTGCTATTTTTAAAATAAAATCGAGCTGTAGCACAGAGCTGTTAACACAATCTGGCTAAGATCTATAATACAATATGTTCGAGACCCGAGAGCTACAACACGGTCTGTCCAAGAGCTATGGTGCACCAAGGACTTTAATGTTCATTGCTCCGAATTTTTAGATGAAACAGAACTGAGGAGGTTACACTCACCTGACACTTTCCAGCTTAGTGACACTTATAGTTGTCACTCAGATGATATAAACTGAATGAATAAAATAAATGTCATGTGTCTTATGTTTGTTTCCAACATCAGTCCACTTTCTCCCCTCTAGAGTAGTGTTAGCAAATCCAAGGCATATTTGGGCATAGTAGGGTCTTCTTTTCCTCAATTTTTGCTTTTTTCTCCTTTTTTCCTACAAATTTTTTCTCTTCCTTAATTTATACCTCTCCCTCTTCCATTCCTAACAATTCCTACTTCCCAAACACATTCCAATTTTTTTCTCTCTCCCTTGCTCTTGTACTTTATCTATTCCCAATTTTTTTGTTATATTGACTATGCTCCAGCTCTCATTGCTCTTGGTAGTGATGCTGTTCTTCTCTAGTGAATCATGGGATTTTAATTCTTCTATATTACTAGGATAACTAGGGGCTTGGGGATTTCAGGGCCTTTTAAAATGGGCTTCTGAAGTGTGCTGGCAATAAAATGAAAGAGAAGATGAGTTTTTAATATAAAGAGAATTTTAATATAAACTACTTAACATAGATGTGTTTGTCTTGGTTAGATGTACTTAAATGAAGCCAGAAGGTTTGCATAATGGAAAATGTAGACAAATCTAATAGTAGTTTCTTAATTGTGTGCTCAATAGGCCTCTTTGGTTCTGCTATTTCAAAGTAATTTTTAGTCTAAGAGTTCAAAAAAGGATACATATATATGTATTCAATTTTACTGAATCACTTTCTTGAATCATTGAAACTAACACAAAATTGTTAATCAACTGTGACCCATAATAAAACGAAAATGTAAATAAAAAAGAAAGTTATAGTCTGAAGAAATTAAAAAGTAAAATAAAATAGATGGATTTTCCCCAGCATTGAAAATCTACTGTTCCACAGTGAGCAAGGTAAATTTAGAGAAAGTTGTTTGCATCTCTAAGCAGAGAAGCAGATACCTCATTCTCAGCCTATGATTGGACATTCTTTCTGTCTTACGTGCCTGATCCTTCATGTGTGCTCTGGGTAGTTTCTGTCATCTGCTTGTGACTGCTTCTTTGATATTTGCATCAATTTTTTTTACTTATAGACTTATATTTTAACAACTCCCAGTCTTTGTTTAGAGATATCCCAGAGCATCTTCCATAATCTCAAGAGAAATAAAAATGCTCTAAACATGATTTTCTTCACTGTCTTATTTGTAACCAATAGATAATATTAAGTCTATTTTGGTTATAGTGAGGGATTATTACAGATGAAGCAAACATAATAAAGTAATGAGAATTAAAAAGGAAAAGAAGGGAACATTACTTGAATTCTGCATCATAGAAAATTTGAGTTTGAAGTAACCTTAGAGATGATTGTGCCAAACCTTTTCATTTAATAGATGGGAAAACAAACCCTGAGAACATAATCCCATTCCCAAAGACATATGGGAAATGGTAGAACTGCAGTTGCAATCGACTTATCCTTATTCTAATTTCAGGGATATTTAGCATATCCTCTGAGGCTTTGTATTTAATCATTCTCCCAAGAAGATGGGTGAATTATGTGATTTATGAGTCATTGTTTAGATTAAATATTCTGGCAGCTTTGGAATTTTTCCCCCCAGTTCTCTCAGTATCTTCACACTTTTTCCTTCCATTTTTGAAGTTTCAGTTAGGGAATCTGATATGTGCCTCTGTCTTTCAAGAACATCAGCAGAGAGCTAAACTCTTTAGAAATTTATAAAGAACTTCCTAAAAATATATTAATTTAAATCTTATTGTGATAAATACTGGAATTTTGTCCAAGAAGAATTCACATTAAATGCCAGCTAGCACTTTGGGATGGGGTGGGCAAACAAAATCATCTGAGATTAAACAAAACATCTAGAATTTAGGAATTACTATCTTATAATATAGGTCTGTTTCTACCTCTGTATAAGGACTGCTACTGGAAAAGGCTAAAGGAGAGGAAGGGTATTAATAGGAAAAGAGATAAAAGAGAAAGATGAGCAAGAAAAAAAGAAAGAAAACCTTGAGAAGTTACAAAATATCTATCATATATAAATAATTTAGACTCTGATACTTTACCAACAAAAGCTATGTTCAGAAGCTGTGTTATTTTCCTTTGTAAACCTGGTAATAATAATAGAAGATCAACTTGTTAAAGCAGCACTTAACCATTTTCATGACATGGACATCAAAAAAAAAAAAAAAAGGTAGTCATTGGGGTAAATTGAGGTGGTTGTTGACTGCCAAATCAACTTCCTGGTGGCTATATCTGCTCGGGTATTATCAGACCCATTTAGTGCTACAGACATCAGTGCTGCTGCTGCTGCTAAGTCACTTCAGTCATGTCCAACTTTGTGTGACCCCATGAACAGAAGCCCACAAGGCTTCTCTGTCCACGGAATTCTCCAGGCAAGAATACTGGAGTGGGATGCCATTTCCTTCTTCGGGGACATCAATACCTGGTTGTAAACCATTGGTGGCTCTGTATTGAGCTGTATCACACTGGAAGGAAAAGGATATTCAAATAATTCTATTTCCAACAGAAAGACTTTTATATTTGTTGATAAGTGATATAAACTATTCTTTAAGAAGCATTAACTAGTTATTGAATAGTACTCTAAATGGCTGGAGAATTTTATCACATGTGATATAGAGAATACGAAGCCTAAAGTCTGTGTCTAATAAATTTGTGATGTTTAGAAATTATATAAGTAACATGTCCATCATCAGACATTCTATCATGATATCTATTATTATTGTTGTTGTTGTTGCTATTAGTTAAGTTGCTCACGTCCCCAAACAAGACTTCTCTAGATAAATAAAATTAATTTAAGTTTTAGAAACTTTTTCTGATGTTTAATATCTTAGTATATCTATGCAAAATAACTTTTAGAAAATATTTGATTTTTGTTTTACTCTTTTATGTGTTTTTGTGTTCTTCCCTTTCCCTTTCCCTCTCCCTCTTTGTTTCCTTAACTTCTTTCTTCTCATTCTCTAATTTCTTTGCTATTTATCATGTCTCTTACAGCTTATGAATTCCTTCTCCACTACTTACTAGATGAATAATTATGAGAAAAGCATTTCCCTTCTGTTAAATACGTATTTTTAACATAATTTTCCCCAAACAAAATAAGTCAATGACACGGAAAAAAAGAAATTTCTTTTTTTAACTTTGAAACAATCTCTTTTAGAAATGTGAGGTTTTAACATTAGAATGAGCTTTACTTTCATCTCTACATTACATGTTTCTTTTATTCTTAAGAGATGCCAGGGTTAGATAAGTAGTCTTATGAGAAAAATCTCAAGAAGCAATTATAACTTTTTCTTGGGAAAAGAATAGACTCTCTGGTAAGAAGATTGGACTTTGGCTGATCTTCCTCTTATGCACAAGGTGAGCCCAGTAAATATAGATTAATTACTAACCTAGGGATTTCTCCTGCAAGATGCTGAAATCCAATATTAATTAAACACTTACTTTTGTCTTAGCCCCACCTTCATATCCAAGTATTTTAAAAGGCTGCCATTTCAACGTTGCCTAAGGCCTGGATTCAATTGCTCTGAGGTAAGAGTTAATAGTTTCATGGAAACCAAATAGAACATTTCCCATACACTATGATGTTTTCTTTAGCCATCACTCTAAGACTATTAGAAACTATCTTCAAGTTTTAGAAGGATAAATTTGTACATTCAGTTCTCAGAAAAGGGATACTTTAGCTTGAAATAGGAAGTGTAGAGGAATCTAGTATTAGTTTATAGGTGCTTGAATGAATTTACTAAAGAGAAAAAGGGCATGTAAAAACTGATGGTTGAAAGATCTAGCTTAGTATTCATGATGAGTAATTTTTAGAATTTAATGTCTAAGATATGTATTACTAATGAAAAGCATGGATTGCTCTCTGAATATTTTTTCCTTTTTCTTTCCCCCTCTGAATATTTTTAAGGCAAGAGTTAACCTTTTTGTATGGAAAAAGGTGTGGGTAGAGGTTTTTGCATCCTTAGAGAGAGATTAAAATATATTGAATTATTTCTTTTTATTATTATTATTATTTTCTAAGCTCCCTTCTCCCTTCCTTACTCCATAGGCATGGTCATATGCTCTCATAGTGCTCAAAAGATAAAATCTTTTTCTTTAATAGACAAGCAGCATTTCTTAAAGAAATTCCCTTAAAAGATTTTACCATGGTCCTATCAGAGACCACTGGGCTGAATCACTGAAGCAGAATAGGATTGTGACTACATGTCAGAAATTTAGATCGCATCATGCAATAATGAGTACATTACATTTAGAGCTCCAGGTATCAGCTTTATATATTCCTCTGTCATTTCTGGTCTTGTGCAGTTGCTCATTTCCTCTGATTCTTTACTCCCCTATAGCACTAGCAGAGTAGAGAGTAGATGTCCCCTGTGCCTGATCCTTTGATTTTTGTTTACCACTGCACAAATTGACACCACTACTCAGGAGGATATATCTCTATTAATCAAAATAAGTAGCTGTCCTGGCATCTGACAGCTTTAAATTTAGACCCTTCATGCAATATTCCAGGAAGCCAGATGTATTTATTTTTTCCCAGCCACTGACCACACCTTTCAGTCAGTTCAGTTCAGTCGCTCGTGTTCAACTCTTTGAGACCCCATGGACTGCAGCACGCCAGGCTTCCCTGTCCATCACCAACTCCTGGAGCATACTCAAACTCATGTCCATAGAGTCGGTGGTCACATCCAGCCATCTCAAACCTTGTCATCCCCTTCTCCTTCTGCCTTCAATTTTTTATCATCAGGGTATACCCTTAACAGTATGCTTTAGGTAAGTTGGCACCTGGTATTAGAGCTAACACTTTATGATAACTATATGTACATATTTAAATCTTCTGTATCTTGTGATGTTTTGACACCTTAACATTTCTAGCTGTGGAGAGACTGCCACTCTCTGGACTAGTCACTTATTGGAGATAGCAAAAGTCTTAGCATGTCTTTGATATGAAAACTAAACTATCTGGAATCAGACCTCCTCCCTGTCAATTGTACATACAGTGAATCAGAAAGGATCGGTCCAAGACCTCCTTATCTTCGGTAATCCTTCTCCCTGATCTCACTTGAAGGCCTCTTTTTACAAGATGTTGCAAGGATCTAAATTGTGTCCAGATTTCTGTGGCTTCTCTCAGAATAATTGCAGGCTTATTGTCCTGAAACGTTCAGCTTCTGCCAGCTAGCACCTTGCACAGGAACTCTCTTTCATCTCCTTACCTTTACTCTCCACATGACATATCAGAGAAAAAATCAAGGCTTCTTGCAAAACTTACCCATCCTTTCCCATGGCAGAGATCCAGAGTCTCCACTCACAGTGCTCTTCTTGCCTTGGCTGGATCTTCCCATTCTCTAGCCCCTGCCACACCAGGTGGTTATGTAGCTATACTAGATGATGTTATGTCAGTTCGGGAGGTGGGGCATTCTCTGTCTTGAACAACAGAAAAGCCTGAACCTGGGGCCATGCAGAGACAAGGTTTCGTTTTTTTCTTCTAAATTTGAGAAGGATCGTAATTAAAGAAGGAAACGGTAGAAATCTTGAGACTAGGGAATAATGATGATAGTGATAGAAAGGTTACCTAATGGGGAATGGAATCCAGTATCTTGTATGTGTAAATCAAATCACACATTACATTAAACACTAGTCAGTATTGTTAACACTAATGTTAAAATTAGATACTGAAAACTGATGCAAATAGATTAAATCATAACATGTCATTGTGTTCATAATGTAGATGTTGCCATGCCAAATATTCCACAGTACAATGTTAACTACATATTTTGATCGTGTGTCACATTAGTTTTATATATTTGATTCACTGACAAAAGTAACACATACACTTTTGTGCTAAGCCTCTTCGTATGCTATTCCTCTAGCAGGATCTATTCCCTACTCTTAAATATTCTCTCTCTTACACACACACACACACACACACACACACACACACACACACATACACACACACACACTCACTCACATATACACAGAGAAGCAGCTTGGATCCAAATTGAGGTTCTTTTATTCACTGAAACTCTAATTGTTTTAGAAATAAAGTCAGTTGACAACATATCCTTCTGCTCATTCAGCTTTATTATTTTAATATTTAATATTTAATATTGTAATACTCTAAGAAAAGATCTGGAGTTTGAAAAATTTGCATTCCTTAATCAAAGAATTCTGAGGCAATGAGAATGGTTTACCGTTTTGAATAATCTGTAGACTCCAATCTGAGTGTATGTGTGAAATAAATTTCTCTGACCCATATTTTGATTGCAAAGCAACTTTTCCCTATACAATTTTCAGATTATTTGGCTATCTCAGTTTTTCAGTGCATTTTCAAAGTGATGATTAGGAGTGAATTTGATACTGTCAGTAGTGCATATAAAATCTACAATGTGTTTAAGTGAAAAAAGGGATTGTTAGTCAAAATAAAGTTATTGTCTGCCTGCATGAATATTTTTATTCTAACCAGTTATTGCAGAGCCCCATGAACACAGTTTTAATTCTAATATCTTAAATTTAGTTTCTGTGTCTATGATTCAGAACTATGGCTTTCACAAGGAAATCTTTCACATATTTAAAAAGGCAGAAGTAGCTGACTTTTATCAGACTTATTGAAAGCTGATATTTGATATTTAGGTAGGGTTTATGCTGGTTTACCCAGGCATTTATTTTTTTTCTCAATTGAAAACGTATATTAAAGTTTCAACACAGACCAACATAAAATTGCTTTTTATTTTCTCCCTCTGGAATTTTGCTCATTTACCTAGTCTATAATGTAATTACATCTTTAATGAACACTCAGAAAGTCTCACTATTGTTCCTAATAGTTCTGCTTCAGCATAAACTGAGGTATCATTCTTGATACCTCAAAGACTATATGTTTATTTAAAAATCCAGATAAAGTATTAGTAACTAATATATTTTATAGAAATATACTTCTTCAGTAATTCTGTCACTAAAATGAAGAGATGTACACTACAGAAATGTACACTATAAAACAATGGTAATAATAAACTCATTCCTCAATATTCCTGAATAAATCTAAGAAATGCAATTTTACATTTCTCAAGAATAAAAAATATAAGAGTTCATTCCATTTAGTTCAATTGAGTTTTTCCCTCTAAATTCAAGAATCTCATTTCCATCTAGAGTTATCTTTACTTATAAACATAGGGGATAGATAACAATGTAGAAATATAATTGTTAAGAAACTAAAAATAAAAAACAAAGCAAGAGTAATGGATTCCTAGGACAATATAACATTTTAATAATTTCCGAATGTCAGAAAAACTGTTAATGTTTGGATGAACAATAATTAAAGAGTTGCTTAGGTCACTATGAAATGATAGGAGGCCATTCTAAGTCATAAAATCTCAGTCCACTCAGTGGTATCAATCAGAAAGACCACAATGATGAAGAACCCAAAGCCTTGCTTGTAGAATATATTTAAGGTGTACTCATTTGAGATTTATGACCCTAAATTTCTGTGAGAAAAAAACGGATCCAAGTACTTAAAATGACCTGTGCCTAAAACATGGCCTTCCTTGGCAGAAAAACATCTAACCATAAGCCACAGATATTGACCATTAATTAAAGTTTGTAGTACTGCCTTGTTAATTCCTGGTGTTCCAACCATTCACAAAGCAGCTTAATTATAACAGCAGCCAAAAGACTAAATTTATCTAAATTTATCCATTTCATGCTTAATTTTTATCAGTTTGTGAAATCACAAATGGATGTCCATGATGTTAACAATGCAATATTAAATGGCAGAGGCAATTTAAATTTAATCTACACATACATATTGATTGCAAAGCAATATGAAGGGTAAGTCACAGTTATCAAATTGAAGAAATTTTCATTCTAAAATAAGATTATAAAATATATACAGAAGATAGTTCAAAATAAAAATAAAGAAAAATTTGAAAATGATACTGTATAAATTATTACATTTATATCTTATATCAGCCTACAGAGATATAGACCTATGATAACTTTTCACAAATGATGAAACTGAGTTAGTTTATAGATTAATTTTTCTGTCCAATGTTACATAGACAATTAATGCCAAAACTGGGATTCAATATGATTATGAACTGATGTTCTTTCCTTTATCCCACTCTGCTTCTGACATACTATCCATGGTAGACCCTCCTTAAATTTTGGATTATTAATTAACCTAACAACTTCCTGTCTTTGCAGTTCTAGGAGCTATTATGTGATGTAAACATGGAGATGGTTCTTCAAAATTCCACTGACTTCATCCTCTTGGGCCTCATCACACATCCCACATTCCCTGGATTTATCTTTGCAGTGGTCTTCTCCATCTTTCTGGTGGCTGTAACAGCCAACATGGTCATGATTCTGCTCATTCATACAGATTCCCACCTCCACACGCCCATGTACTTCCTGCTTAGCCAACTGTCCATCATGGACACTGTCTACATCTGCATCACTGTCCCCAAGATGTTGCAAGACCTCTTGTCCAAGGAAAAGACCATCTCCTTCCTGGGCTGTGCACTTCAGATCTTCCTCTACCTGACCCTGATTGGAGGGGAATTCTTCTTGCTGGGCCTCATGGCCTATGACAGGTATGTGGCTGTGTGCAATCCTCTTCGATATCCTCTCCTCATGAACCGCAGGATTTGCTTGTTTATGGTGGTGGGTTCCTGGGTTGGTGGCTCCTTGGATGGGTTCATGCTGACTCCCTTTACCATGAGCTTCCCTTACTGTGGGTCCCGAGAGATCAATCACTTTTTCTGTGAGATCCCAGCAGTACTGAAGCTGTCCTGTATTGACACATCGCTCTACCAGACCCTGATGTATGCCTGCTGTGTGCTGATGCTGCTCATCCCTATATCCATCATCTCTGTTTCCTACACACGCATCCTGCTCACAGTGCATCGGATGAAATCTGCTGAGGGCCGGCGCAAAGCATTTGCTACCTGTTCATCCCATATTATGGTGGTGATCATTTTCTATGGGGCAGCCTTCTACACCAATGTGCTGCCCCAATCATATCACACACCAGAGAAAGACAAGATTGTATCCGCCTTTTACACCATCCTCACTCCAATGCTCAACCCACTCATCTACAGCTTGAGAAATAAAGATGTGGCTACAGCTCTAAGGAGAATACAGGGGAGATGTACATACTCCCAGAAAGTCAGAGCAGGGGATGTGTCCAAGAAATACTAGAGGGAGCTGGGTACAAACTTTCTTGGTACTGTGGCTACTGGCACACAGTCATTCTAGAAAATATATTGTTGGTTCTGAAAAATATTCACTATCATTTTCACAATCCTGAATTATATGAGGCAAAATAATTCTTTTGACACCAACACTTAAGAACTATAGCTGAACACAGCCAGTATCTCAGCAACAGTCAACTCACTTGTCTGGATTCACTGACAGACATCTCTCAGAGAGCATTTTCTTCAGGTAGCATTATAAATCATCCCAGTCAGTCCAAACATCCCTTTGAAAGTCCTGAATGGATATTTTTATGTTATATGTTTTCATGTGTCTTTTGTGTCTGTATTGTTGACAAACTTTTGAATAGAAAATGCAAGGAAAAATTTTCATCTCCTTGTTGATTTAAAATCAAATGTTCAATACAAATTAAATATTTTCCGATGACTATAGTCTATGTAGCACCTCTATTTAGAAAATTTTTGTAAGGATAACATTTGGGTTTGGGGTTTAGCATTCTTTGTTACCTTTTATAAATGTCTGTGTTCTCTAATCTCTAAATTTAAACAGTTATCATAACTTTATTCATGTAGAGTTCATTATGTGTCTGGAAATCAGTAAATATTTACTGATTGACTGGATTTGACTTCTGCTATTATTAAGATAGACATTGCTATAATCCTTTAGTAACTTTCATTTATTCCCTAATAAAATGACTTATGAAACAAAACATGAATAAATCAAGACCTTTTGTTAGTTAAATCAGCTCCCTTGGTCAATTCTCCTATTGTAAAAGTTTTCATCTAGTACACTGGTACTATTTTTTCTATTAATTATCTTTTGGTTATTTGTGAAGCTTTAATAGAAACAGGATCCTGATACAATAGAATGTTTATTTTAAAAGACCACAGTCACTAAGGACTGTCCATCCATTTTCCTACTCAGTTTTAGCTTCCTTCTTATGTGCAAGGTACTAAAGTATGACAAATAAATTTTTATTCACCTGGTGTTTATTTTCTCTTACAATCAAAATCTTAGAATGTGCTGGGATCATTTTTGGGTGATTTTGTAATTCGCAAAGATTGAGAATAAGTTACTGTATGTCATTATAGTGTCAATGCAAAGTGAAAACTCTATCCTTCATAGATGTTCATGTAAGGAAATCTCATTCTCATCAATATGCTAATCCAGGGTTCATTTTGCCTTGGAAGATTCCCCCAGATTTGATCTTACACTGAAACAAATAAACAAATAGAAAAGAGATGGAAGAATGGCTTGGATGGATGAATCTCTTCAAGTAGAGAAACTAATAAAACACTGATGAAAGAAATCAAAGATGATAGAGATGAGCAAATTACCATATTCTTGGATTGAAAGAATAAATATATTGAATATGATTTATTTGAGTCTAAATGATTTGAGTCTTCTCCCTTTCTTTCTTGATGAGTCTGACTAGTGATTTATCAATTTTACTTATCTTCTCAAAGAACTAACTTCTAGTTTTATTGATCATTGCTACTGTCTCCATCTCTTTTTCATTTGTTTCTGCAATGATCTTTATGATTTCTTTCCTACTACTAAATTTGAGCTTTCAGAGCTTTTTTGTTGTTGTTGCTGTTGTTCTTGTTTTGAGAAAGCCAATTCCTAGGCAAGTTGACAAGAAGTCTGGGGGTCCCCAAGGAGATAGAGGTCTGCAATTCTCAAGGAGGAGAAAATGACAAACATTTTTTCCTCTATATTCCTTAAGATTATATAACAATAATGTATCCTGCTTGAGGACAGTTTCTGGAAAAAAACCTTCTGGCTAGTCCTGTTATTTTAAAATGTAAATTATGGGAGTGGGTCTAGTAAGTTCTTTATAAACTCCAGATATTCTTTTGATTCACTGTAATAACTAATTAAAAAGTATATAACTCCACTGCTAACACTAGCAAAGGGGCACTCTTTCTGCCCCCTCCTGATGTCTATGTCAGAAGCTTTCTCTATCCTTTTTATGCTTTAATAAAACTTTATTACACAAAAGCTCTGAGCAATCAAGCCTCATCTCTTGCCCTGGATCGAATTCTTGTCCTCTGAAGGCCAAGAATCCCAGCGTCTTTCATGGTTGAGCAACAGCCTTTCACTTTTTCTAGTAGCCTTAAAGTAAGGTCAGGTTCTTTATTTGACATCTCTCTTATTTCTTCAGGTAGGCTTGTATTGCTATAAACTTCCCTCTTACAACTGTTTTTACTTAATCCCATAAGTTTTGGATGGCCACGTTTTCATTGTCATTTGCTTCTAGGTATTTTTTTTATTTCCTTTTTGCTGTCTTCAGTGACCTGTTGGTTATTTAGAGTGTATTGTTTAGTCTCCATGTGTTTGTGTGTTTTACAGTTTTCTTTTTTTTCCCCCTATAGTTGATATCTAGTCTCATAGTGTGTGGTCAGAAAAGATGGTTTATAAAATTCCAATTTGCTTAAATTTATTGAGATTGATTTGTGACCCAAGATGTGATCTATCCTGGAGAATGTTCTGTGTACAATTGAGTAAAAAACTATGTTCTGCTGTTTGGAGATGGAATGTTCTGAAGATATCAATTAGGTTCATCTGGTGTAATGTGTGATTTAAGGCTTGTATTTCCTTATTAATCTTTAATTTTCTGCCAGAATGATGTGTCCACTAGTGTAAGTGGGATGTTAAAGTCCCCTACTATTATTGTGCTACTGTAAATTTCTCCTTTTATGCTTTTTAGACTTTCCCTTTGGTATTGAGTTTCTGCTAAAAAAAAAAATCATATCAATAGATGTAGAAAAATCTTTTGACAAAATTCAACACCCATTTATGATAAAACTCTTCAGAAAGTGGACACAGGAGAAACCTACCTCAGTGTTATGAAGGTCATATACAACAAACCCATAGCAAGCCTTATTCTCAATGTTGAAAAACTGAAAATATTTCCTCTAAGATCAGGAATAAGACAAGGGGACCCACTCTCACCACAATTATTCATCATAGTTTTGGAAGTCTTAGTCACAGAGATCCTAGCTAAGGCAATCAGAGAAGAAAAAGAAATACAAGGAATCCAAATCAGAAAAGTAGAAGTGAATCTTCACTATCTGCAGATGACATGATACTACATATAGAAAGCCTTAAAGATTCCACCAGAATATTACTAGAGCTAACCAATGAATACAGTAAAGTCATAGGATATAAACTTAGCACACAGAAAACCCTTGCATTCCTATACACTAACAATGAAAAATCAGGAGAAGTTAAGGGAACAATCCCATTCACCATTGCATTATTTTTCTAGTTTCTTTAAGTATAAGGTTAGGTCCTTTATTTGATGTCTCTCTTATTTCTTGAGGTAGGCTTGTATTACTATAAACTTCCCTCTTAGGGATGGGACATATGCCCACCTAGAGCAGATTCATGTTGATGTTTGATAGAAAACAAAAAATTCTGTAAAACAATTATCCTTCAATTAAAAAATAAATATTTTTTTAATTGAAAAAAAAAATCCCTCTTAGAACTGCTTTTACTTCATCCCATAGGTTTTGGGTGGTCGTGTTTTCATTATCGTTTGTTTCTCAGTATTTTTGCTTCTAGGTATATAATATACCATATTCTTGGATTTGTTTTTAGGTATATCATATACCATGTTCTTGGATTAGAGGAATCAATGTAGTGAAAATGACTATACTACCCAAAGCAATCTGCAGATTCAATGCAATCCCTATCGAACTACCAATGATATTTTTCAAGAACTAGAACAAATAATTTCACAATTGGTATGGAAACACAAAAGACCCCAGATAGTCAAAGCAATCTTGAAGAAGAAAAATGGAACTGAAGGAATCAACCTTCTTAACTTCAGACTACACTACACTACAAAGCTACAGTCATCAAGACAGTATTTTTTACTAGCACAAAAACAGAAATACAGATCAATGGAACCAAATAGAAAGTCCAGAGATAAATCCACACACCCATGGACACCTGTCTTTAACAAACTAGGCAAAAATATACAATGAAGAAAAGATAGCCTCTTCAACAAGTGGTGCTGGGAAAACTGATCAACTATGTGTAAAAGAATGAAACTAGAACAGGTTCTAACATCATACACAAAATTAAACTCAAAATGAATGAAAGATTTAAATGTAAGGCCAGAAACTATAAAGCTTTTAGAGTAAAGCATAAGAAGTACGCTTTTTGGCATTATATCACAGCAAGATCCTCTTTGACCCACCTCCTAGAGTAATGGAAATAAAAACAGAAGTAAACAAATGGGACTTAATTAAACTTAAAAGATTTTATACAGCAAAGGAAACAATAAACAAGATTAAAAGACAGCCCTCAGAATGAGAGAAAATAATTGAAAATGAAACAACTGACAAAGGATTAATTTCCAAAATACACAAGCAGCTCATGCAGCAAAATACCAGAAAAACAAACAACCCAATCAAAAAATGGGCAGAAGACTTAAACAGGCACTTCTACAAGAAGACATACAGATGGCCAACAAATACATGAAAAGATGCTCAATATCATTCATTTTTAGAGAAATACAAATCAAAACTACAATTAGGTATCACTTCATACTGATCAGAATGGGCATCATTAAAAAATCTACAAATAATAAATGCTGGAGAGGATGTGGAAAAAAGGGAACCCTCTTGTACTCCTGGTGGGAATGAAAATTCATTCAACCACTACGGAGAACAGTATGAAGATTCCTTTAAAAACTAGGAATGGAATTACCATATGACCAAGCAATCCCACTACTGGGCATATACCCTGAAAAAATCATAATTGAAAGAGATGTGTGTACACCAATGTTTGCTACATCAGTTTTTACAGTAGGTACGATATGGAAGTCACCTAGATGTCCATCAACAGATGAATGGATACAGCAATTGTGGTACACACATATAATGGAATGTTGTTGTTGCTTAGTCGTTCAGTTGTGTCCAACTCTTTGTGACTCCTTGGACTGTAGCTCTCCAGGTTCCTCTGTCCTTGGGATTTCCCAGGCAAGAATACTGGAGTAGGTTGTCATTTCCTTCTCCAGGGGAATGGAATGTTACTCAGCTTTAAGAAAGGACACATTTGAGTCAGTCCTAATGAGGTAGATGAACCTAGAGTCTATTTTACAGAGTGAATTAAAGTCATAAAGAGAAAGATAAATATTGTATATTAATGCATGTGCATGTAATCTAGAAAGATGGTACTGATGAACCTATTTGCAGGGTAGCAATGGAGACACAGACATAGAGAATAGACCTGTGAACACAGTGTGGAAAGAAGAGGGTGGAATGAAGAGAGAGTAGCATGGATATATGTACATTACCATAGGTAACATAGATAGCCAGTGGGAATTTCTATGTGACACAAAAAGCTCAACCCAGGGCTCTGTGACCACCTAGAGGGGTGGGATGGGGTGGAAGATGGGAATGAGGTTCAAGAGTGAGGGGACATATGTATAGCTGTGACTGTAAAGATGCTCAACATCTATGCTCTGCCATATGGGTTGATGTGTGACAGAAACCAGCACAATATTATAAAGCAATTATCTTCAAATAAAAATTTTTAAAAAAAAGAATTTCTGAAAATAATTGACTTCATTTTGTTATTTTGTAACTTTGTTAACATCTTTTGACCAGAAATTCAAGTTTTCCTTGAGTGTGACAAGTGATCATAAGATCACTTGAGTGTGATTATAAGATGGTGATAATTACAATAATTTGCATCAAAGAGGAGCTGTGAAGAGTTACTACATTAAAACACTAGAACATACAGAAAGTTGCCTCACACAGAGTAAGCACTGCATGGATGCTTGCTATTTTACAGTCAACAACATATCTCAGTTATACTTTTCTTAAAATCTGACAAAATTATTTAAGGTATATAATTTCATTGTGGCTGCTCAAAGATCAAAAATTCAGTACCTTAAAATGACAAATATATTATGATTCTGAAGACCACAAATCCAAAACTGGTCATGTTGGGCTAAAATTAAAATGTCAGGAGGTTATACATCTTTTTGTAACTGTTTGGAGAAATTTTATTTTCTAGCCTTTCAGATTCTAGAGGCTATTCAATTCCTTGCCTTATGGTCCCTGTAATTTTCAAAACCAGCATCTGTTCATAATGTCATCTCTCATCCTCTGACTCCTGCCTCCCTCTTTCCTGTCTCCTTCTAAAAAGAGCCCTTGTAATAGATTAGGCACAAGAGACATTACAGAATAACTGCGTCATCTCACAGCCTTTAATTTAATCACAAATGCAAATATCTTTTTCAAGTAGGGCAACATATTTATATGCTGGGGATTAGGACAGAGGAATCTGATTTGGGATGGGAAAGTTTCTCTGCCTTGCACAGTTTGTTTTATTTAAAACTATATTAAATCTATTACGTATTTGTTAATTTAACAAAATAATAACTTAATAGTAGCTTGGGGGCGCGGGGTGTAGTTGCTTTATAATATTGTGCAGCAAAATGAATCAGTTATATGTATACATATATCCCCTCTCAGGATTTCCTTGCAGCTCAGCTCGTAAAGAATTTGCCTACAGCACGGGAGACCTGGGTTCGATCCCTGGGTTGGGAAGATCCCCTGGAGAAGGGAAAGGCTACCCACAGCCAGTATTCTGAGTTGGAGAATTCTGCGGGGTCATAAAGAGTCGGACGTGACTAAACAACTTTCTCTTTCACTTTCATCCCCTTTCTCTGGCTCTCCCTCTCACTCCTCCCCCTGTCCTACCCCTCATCCCATCCCAACCCTCTTGGTCACCACAGAACACAGAACTGAGTTCCTTGAGCTATAGAGCAGCTTCCCACTAGCTGTTTTATACCTGGCAATGCATATACCTCAATAGCAATCTCCCAATTCATCCCACACTCCCTCCCACCTCTATGACTTCTGTTCTCTATGTCTGTGTCTCATTTCTGCCCTGCAAATAGGTTCATCTTTACCATTTTTTCTAGATTCCACATATGTGCATTAAAATATTTGTCTTTCTCTTTCTGACATTTCACCCTGTATGACAGACCCTTGATTCATTCATGTCTCTACAAATGATCTTATTTCATTCCTTTTTATGGCTGAGTAGTATTCCATTGTGCATATGTACCACTTCTTTGTCCTTTTAGCTCTTGATGTACATTTAGGTGGCTTCCATGTCCTGGCTATTGTAAATAATGCTACAATGACCTTTGGGGTGTATGTGTCTTTTTGAATTATACTTTTCTCAGTGTATATACTCCATAGTGGGATTGCTGGGTTATATGGTAATTCTATTTTTAGTTTCTTAAGGAACCTTCATACTGTTCTGTATACCGATTTTATCAAATTTACATTCCTATCAGCAGTGCAACAGTATTCCCTTTTCTCCACATCCTCTCCAGCATTTATTGTTTGCAGGTTTTTTGATGATGTCCATTCTGATCATTGTGAGGTAATATATCACTGTAGCTTTGATCTCCATTTCTCTAATAATTAGTTATGTTGAGTATCTTTTCATGGGTTTCTTGGCCATCTGTATGTCTTTAAATAAATATCTACTTAGGACTGCTCATTTTTGATTGGACTGGTTTTTTGTTTTGTTTTGTTTTGTTTTGTTTGGTGTTGAGCCTCATGAGCTATTTATATATTTTGGAGACTAACCCACTGTGCATTTTAATACACAATTTTTCTTATAACAGATGAAAACTTGCTGCTAAGTAAAAGTCATGCATAATAGTTTTCTGTACTTTTACCTGTGTAACACAAGGTGATTTCAAACTATATCATTGACATCCACAATATAATCTCTGGATGGAAAATAACATCTGAAGTTACAGTTATCTTTTACACTATAACTGGGACATAATGAATACAAACCAGACTCAGAGGAGAGATAGTGGTGAGTTTTCTTTTTGAAAATAATATTAATTTTTCAAAAGTGATTTTCTCAGATTTTTACACGTAAAACCTCAATAATTAAGATGTAAAATTTGTATTGCTGTTGGATCTTAGGTAATTTTGATATATGTCTAGATCCTAGAAATAAGTTATTTATTAGAAAATGTGTGTGAGTTCTATCTTATAGGGATATTATTTCAGATTGAAGATAAACACAAGCATGGCATTTAAGTTTTATATCACTTTAGCACATTTTATAGAACATCAGTTCAGTTCAGTTCAGTTCAGTCGCTCAATCAGTGTCTGACTCTTTGCGACCCCATGAATCACAGCACACCAGGCCTCCCTGTCCATCACCAACTCCCGGAGCTTACTCAAACTCATGCCCATCAAGTCGGTGATGCCATCCAGCCATCTCATCTTCTGTCATCCCCTTCTCCTGCCCCCAATCCCTCCCAGCATCAGGGTCTTTTCCAATGAGTCAACTCTTTGCATCAGGTGGCCAATGTATTGGAGTTTCAGCTTCGGCATCAGTCCTTCCAATGAACACCCAGTACTAATCTCCTTTAGGATGGACTGGTTGGATCTCCTTGCAGTCCAAGGGACTCTCAAGAGTCTTCTCCAACACCATAGTTCAAAAGCATCAATTTTTCTGCACTCAGCTCTCCTCACAGTCCAACTCTCACATCCATATATGACCACTGGAAATACCATAGCCTTGACCAGACGGAACTTTGTTGGCAAAGTACTACTTTTTAATATGCTATCTAGGTTGGTCATAACTTTCCTTCCAAGGAATAAGTGTCTTTTAATTTCATGACTGCAATCACCATCTTCAGTGATTTTTGAAGCCCAAAAAATATTTAGATGTAAAAATTCTGCTATAACATTTTATAGAACATATATGGCTATATTTTATAGGAATTCTACTAAAAATGCATCATCTTTAAAACCAAAACAATTCATTTTATTGACTGTATATTGACTCTTTAATAATCATTTATTTAAATATTCAACAAAAAGTACGTTGTGTCAGGCATGATTTTATATTTTGGAACTACATAGAAAACAAAATGGGCAAATGCTCTTGTTCATATTGATCCTACTGTCTAGTGGGAAGGAGAGAAACATAATAAAATGAATATGTATGACTGATAGTGTTAAGGAATATGAAAAATATTAATTCATCAATTCCTACAGAATAGATCCTTCTGAGAAGTTAGACTTTGAGAAAAGACCTGAAACAGAGGACCACACAGATGTAAGGATGAGAACCAGGCCTGGGTTAGGGTAGAAGCAAAGGACTTGGACTGGGGAACTTCCACAAAATAGGGGCAGAAGATCACCAGCAGATAATAGGACCTGCAGCACCAGAGTAAATGCACTGGAGGCAGGAAAAAATGACTTGAGGGTCAAAGTGTCATAATACAGTGGGTCTTAAAGTGGCATGTGAAGTGTGATGACAGAGTTTTGAGCATAAAGTGATCTGATCTGATGCAAGTTTCTCAAGATCACTTTGCTGAGATCAGATTGAAGGCATCCAGAAAAGAATAAGTAAATGCTGGGAAAGCTACTGGAAAAAAATTTTTAAAATAGGAAAAAAAAAAAAAAAACATTTTATCTTAATGCCCAAATTTTTTCTAACATTTTGAGATATTGTGATGTTAATAAGAAATATATATTTGGTCTTCATCCCCATTCCTTGGTACAGAGATTCTAAAGGCTTTAGAATTACTTAAATGTAAAGAACCTTGCAGGTGTCTTTTGTTATTCATAAAGAATCCCTTTAAGCCATGCCTGAATTTATATTTTAACGAGGTTATTTATGGAAAACCATAAGAATGGAGGCTGATTACCAGGAAACTAACCATACGAATAGAAATTTGGAATTATTGAAATCTTACCTCTTAAATCTCCAAGGAAAAGAGAGGTTAGAGGTTTAATTAATCACCCATGACTGATGGCCTCTTCCTATATATATCACTTATGTATTAATATTTCTTCCAGTTGGTTGTTCCTGAGTTATACACTAGTCATTTAGTAAGTAAAATATTTTCCTGAGTTATCTGAGAAACTCTAGAAAATGTAATTGAATTTTTGAAAGGGATCATGGGAAACTCCAATTTAAGACAGTAGATTAAAAGCACAGGTGATTACACATGCTTGTATTTGTCACCTGAGGTGGTGTCAGTCTTATGAGACTGAACCCTTAACCTGTGGTTTGTTCGGCTTTTTCCAAGGAGATAGAGTGAGAACTGAATTAAATTATAAGATGCCAACCTAGTGTCTGGAGAGTTGAAGACTGCTTTTTAAGGGAAAAAAACCTCCACACAAAAGTGTCAGAAAGGAAAGTATTGAAAATAGAGAAGACACACAAAAGTCTTTCTTTCCATTGCGCCCTTCACTTGCCAAGTTATTTATTCTGCTTACTTTTAGTCATCCAAATAATCAATAAATCAAACATCCATTTCTGCAACTGGTATTTACTTAGCCCTATATTGGCTGGACAAATTTTTGAAGGCCAAAAACACAGAATAAATAAGACAGATATAATTAGAACTGTATTCCAGATATTGCAAACACCAATGTTATTATGCAATTAGCATAACCGATGTATGACAACATAAACATGAACACAGTATAAAAAGCACTGTTTTCTTTTAGCTAGAAGAATCATATCTCTAACTAATGATTTATGATGTTTCTTGGTCTGTGTGTTTTTCCCTAGTATTTGTTTCTGTTGTTCAGTTGTTCAGTCAAGTCTGACTCTGTGACCCCATTGGCTGCAGCATGCCAGGCTTCTCTGTCCACCACCATCTCCCAGAGTTTGCTCAAACTCATGTCCATTGATTTGGTGATACCATCCAACAAACTCATCCTCTGTTGCCCCTTCTCTTCCTGCTTTCTATCATTCCCAGCATCAGGGTCTTTTCTAATGAGTGGGCTCTTTGCATCAGATGGCCAAAGCATTGGAGCTTCAGCTTCAGCATTAATCCTTTCAATGAATATTCAGGATTGATTTTCTTTAGAAAACTCATTTATATAGGAAGGTATACATATGTGCATACATACATATATATATACATATATGTGTGTATATATATATATATATATATATAGAGAGAGAGAGAGAGAGAGAGTACAGTTTTCTGTGTATTCTTGCCACCTCTTCTTAATCTCCTGCTTCTGTAAGGTTCTTACTGTTTCCGTCCTTTATTGTGCCAATATTTGCATGAAGTGTTCCCTTGGCATCTCCAACTTTCTTCTCTAGTCTTTTACACTCTATTGTTTTCCTATATTTCTTTGCATTGTTCACTTAAAAAGACTTTCTTATCTTTCCTTATAATTCTTTGGAACTCTGCATTCCATTGGGTGTATCTTTCCTTTCTCCCTTGCCTTTCACTTCTCTTCATCTCTCACCTATACGTAAGGCCTCCTCAGATGACCATTTTTCCTTCTTATATTATTATTTCTTGGAGATGGTTTTGGTCACCACCTCCTGTGCAATATTATGAACCTCTGTCCATAGTTCTACAGGGACTCTATTTATCAGATCTAAACCCTTCAGTCTATTTGTCACTGAATAATAAGGGATTTGATTTAAGAACATCTATGACTTAGGAACATCATAAGGTATTTTACATATAATATATATATAATATACATAATATATACATATATAAATATATACATATTATATTATGCATATTATATTATATTATATATATATATATATATATATATATATATACATATATATATACAGTTGTTGTTGTTGTTTAGTTGCTAACTCCTGTCTGACTTTTTGTGACTCCATGGACTGCAGCATGCCAGTCTTCTCTATCCTTCACTGTCTCCCAGAGTTTGCTCAAATTCATGTCCATTGAGTCAGTGATGTTATCAAACATCTCATTCTCTGCTGCATCCTTCTTTTGCCTTCAATCTTTCCCAGCATCAAGGTCTTTTCCAATAAGTCCATTCTTCTTATTAGGTGGTCAAAATATTGGAGCTTCAACATCTGTCCTTCCATAAATATTCAGGGTTGATTTCCTTTAGGACTGACTGGTTCTTTGCAGTCCAAGAGACTCTCAAGAGACTTCTTCAGGACCACAATTTGAAAGCATCAATTCTTTGGTGTTCAGTCCTTTTTATGGTCCAACTCTCACATCCATACATGACTACTGGAAATCCAAAGCTTTGACTAAAGGGAGCTTGGTTGGCAAAGTGATCTCTCTGCTTTTTAATATGCTATCTAGGTTTGTCATAGCTTTCCTTCCCAGAAGCAAGTGTCTTAATTTCATGGCTGAGGTCCCCATCCTCAGTGACTTTGGAGCCCCCCCGCAAAAAAAATCTGTCATTGCTTCCACTTTTTCCCCCTCTATTTGCCATGAAGTAGTGGGACTGGATGCCATGATCTTAGTGTTTTGAATATTGAGTTATAAGCCAGTTTTTTCACTCTCCTCTTTCACCGTTATCAAGAGGCTTTTTAGTTCCACTTCACTTTCTACCATTAGAGTGGTATCAACTGCATATCTGAGATTGTTGATATTTCTCCTGGCGATCTTGATTTCAGCTTGTGCTTCATCTAAACCAACATTTCACATGATGTACTCTCTATATAAGTTAAATAAGCAAGGTGACATTATACAGCCTTGTACTCCCTTCATAATTTTGAACCAATCAGTTGTTCCACATCTGGTTCTAACTGTTGTTTCTTAGCCTGTATGCAGGTTTATGAAGAAACGAGTAAGGTGGTCTGGTATTCTGATCTCTTTAAGAATTTTCCACAGTTGGTTGTAATCCACACAATTGTATATATGCTGTGTATATAAAGGCTTTAGTGTAGTCAGTGAAGCAGAGTAGATGCTTCTCTGGAATTCCCTTGCTTTCTCTATGATCCAATGAATGTTGGCAATTTGATTTCTGGTTCCTCTGCCTTTTCTAAACCCAGCTTGTATATCTGGAAATTCTAGGTTTATGTACTGGGGAAGCCTAGCTTGAAGGATTGTGAATATAATCTTACTAGCATGTGCAATGAGCACAACTGTATGGTAGTTTGAATATTCTTTGGCACTGCCCTCTTTGGGATTGAAATGAAAACTGACCTTTTCCAGTCCTGTGGCTACTGCCAAGTTTTCCAAACTTGCTGCCTTATTGAGGGCAACACTTTAAAAGCATTATCTTTTAGGATGTGAAATAGCTCAGCAGGAATTCCATCACCTCCACTAGCTTTGTTTGTAGTGATGCTTTCTAAGGCCCACTTCACTTCACACTCCAGGATGTCTGGCTCTAGGTGAGTGACTATACTATCATAGTTATTGGGGTTATTAAGACTCTTTTTGTATAGTTCTTTGAGTGTTCTGGCCACCTCTTCTTAATCTCTTCTGCTTCTGTATGACCCTTACCATTTCTGTCCTTTATCATGGCCATCCTTGCATAAATTCTTCTGTTGATATCTCCAGTTTTCTTAAGGAGATCTTTAGTCTTTCTTATTCTATTGTTTTTCTCTATTTCTTTGCATTGTTCATTTAAAAAGCCTTTCTTATTTCTCCTTGCTATTCTCTGGAACTCTCCATTCAGTTGTGTATATCTTTCCTTTTCTCTCTTGCTGGATTAAATGTTCCATTCAAAAGAAAGACTGATAAGCTGGCTGAGGATATAAAGATAAGAATCGCATAAAGCTTTCTATGTGAGATCCATTTCAGATCTAGGGACACAGACAGACTGAAAGTGAAGGGATGCAAAAAATGTCCCATGTGAATGGAAACTAAACTAAAACTGGAGTAGCAATACTCATATTAGACACAATACATGTTAAAATGAAGACTGTTATAAGAGACAAGAAATGACACCACAAAATTATCAAAGGATCAGTACAAGAAAAAGTACAACAATTATAAATATATGTGCATCCAACTTAGGAACACCTTAATATATAAGCCAAATGCTAACAAACATAAAAGGGAAATTGAAAGTAACAAAATAATAGCAGAAGATTTTAACACCACATTACACCATTGGACAAATCATTCAGATACAAAGTCAATACAGAAACACAAGCCTTAGTAACACAGTAGACAAGATACACTTAATTGACATTTATAGGACAATTCATTTGAAAGCAGTTGAATACACTTTCTTCTCAAGTACACGTGAAACATTCTCCAGGATAGACTATATCTTGGGCCAAAAATCAAGCCTTAGTATATCTAAGAAAATTAAAAGCAAACAAAGCAACTTTCCCAACCTCAGCACAAGAGATTAGAAACCAATTTTGAGAAAAAAAAAAAAAAAAAGCGCAAAAAAGATCCACAAACATATGAAGTCTAAACAATTGGTTACTAAATAACCAGTTGTTGTTTGTTGTTGTTGTTCAGTCACTATGTTTGTGACTTTGTGACCTTTGTGACCCCAAGGTCTGCAGCACACCAGGCACCCCATCCTTCACTATTGCCTGTTCATTGAGTGCTAAATTGTGTCCGGCTCTTTGTGACCCAATGGACTGTAGCCTGTGAGGCTCTTCTGTCCATGGGATTCTCCAGGCAAGAATATTGGAGTGGGCTGCCAGGGTATCTTCCTGACCTGGTAGACCTCTTATGTCTCCTGCTTTGGCAACTGTCTTCTTTACCACCAGTGCCACCTGGGAAACCTCGGTGAATCATTGAGAATATCAAAGAGAAATAAAAAAATACTTAGAGACAAATGACAATAAAAACACTATGATACAAAACCTATGGGAGACAGCAAAAGCAGTTATAAGAGGGAAGTTTTATAGCAATACAACCAATCTTACCTCAGAAAATAAGAAAAATTCTCAAATAAACAACAAAGCTTACACATAAAGCAACTAGAGAAGAAACAACAAACAAAACTCAAAGTGAGTAGACTCCCGCAAGGATTCAGGGATCACCCACATATTTTTGGAAATGCCTTAGCACAAGATTTAAGAGGACGAAAATTAATAAATGGAGCCATTCTATAATATGTGGATGACCTTTTAATAGTGAATTCTTCTAAAAAAGAGCATCAGATGAAAAAACTCTTAAAGCTGTAATTCATTTGTGGCAAAAAGGCTATGCAGTATCAAAATCTAAAGTACAAATTTCTAAACAAAATGTACATTGTCTAGGATGTGTGTTTGTCCTAGGAAAAATGGGCTATGTCTGCTAATAGAATAACATTAATTCAAAAGTCAAAGCCACCAAAAACAGTAAAATAGCTTATGGCCTTTTTAGAGGTAACAGGATATTGTCAGATTTGGATTCGTGGCTACAGGCTAGACGCCAAACCGCTATATGAGCTCCTAATACAAACCACAGAAACTGGTTCATTAAATGGAGGAAATATAGAAGAACAGGCCTTTCAAACTCTAAAGAAAAATTATTAGATCCTCCAGCTTTGGGGTTGCTTAATTCTATAACTGAAGGACGGGTTATGAATTTTTGTGTGTCAATCTAGCATTTAGGTATGGCTCTTGGCATGTTAACCTACCTATCAACTGGGTACCTATCTATCTAAGAGTTGGATCAAATAGCAACAGGATGGCCACCTTGCTTATGGACGGTGGTAGCAACTGCCTTATTAGTAACTGAGACTACTAAATTGACCCTGGGCTAGAGGATGACAATATTCACACTTCACCAAGTGATTTCAGTTTTTGAAGCAAAAGGAAACCACTAGATGGCTGGGGACGTATCATTAAGTATCAAGCCCTTTCCTTGGACATTTCAGAAGTAGATCTGAAGGTGTGCCAAATTTTAAAGCTAGCAATTTTTATGCCCAGTTTACATATAGAAGGAAATCAGGAAGAAAAATCTTTGCTTCATGAGTGTATACAGACTATTAAACAAGTTCATTCTAGAAAAGGGCTTCCCAGGTGACTTAGTAGTAGAGAATCTGCCTGCCTGGGAAGCCCTTTACCAGAAGGCAGGAGACGTGCGTTCGATCCCTGGGTCAGAAAGTTCCCCTGGAGGAGGAAATGGCAACCCATTCCAGTGTTCTTGCCTGGAACATCCCATAGACAAAAGAGCCTGACAGGCTACAATCCATGGGGTCACAAAGAATTGGATATGACTTAGCAACTAAACCACTACCACCATTCTAGTAGACCTGACTTTAAAAAGCTCCACTTAATAATCCTGATGTTGAATATATACAAATGGAAACAGTTTTATTGAGGAAGGAAAAAGAAAGGCAAGATATGCTGTAGTGAGTGTTCTCTCGGACTCTGCTGACAAAGGTCCATTCAGTCAAAGCTATGGTTTTCCCTGTAGTCATGTATGAATGTAAGAGTTGGACCATAAAGAAGGCTGAACACTGAAGAATTAATGCTTTTGAACTGTGGTGTTGGAGAAGACTCTTGAGAGTCCCTTGGACTGCAGGGAGATCAAACCTGTCAATCCTAAAGGAAATCAGACCTGAATATTCATTGGAAGGATTAATGCTGAAGCTGAAACTCCAATACTTTGCCCACCTTATGCAAAGAGCAGACTCATTGGAAAAGACCCTGATGCTGGGAAAGATTGAAGGCAGGAGGAGAAGGGGATGACAGAGGATGAGATGATGGAACGGCATCAGTGACTCAATGGACGTGAGTCTGAGCAAGCTCCGGGAGTTGCTGATGGTCAGGGAAGCCTGGCATGCCGCAGTTCATGGGGATGCAAAGAGTTAGACATGACTGAGCAACTGAACTGAATTGAACTAGCGACTAAACCACCACCACCATTCTAGTAGACTTGACTTAAAGAAGCTCCACTTAATAATCCTGATGTTGAATGATATACAAATTAAAGCAGTTTTATTAAGGAAGGAAAAATAAAGGCAGGATATGCTGTATTTATGCTGTATTTTGGCAGGATATGCTGTATTTTGTAGTGAGTGTTTATTACACTATAAAATCTGGACCTCTTCCTATGGGGATTTAAGCCCAAAAGGCCAAACTTAGTGCATTAACCAAAGCACTTAAACTGGCAAAAGGAAAAAAAGCTACAATTTATATGGATTCTAAGTATACCTTTTTGATTCTCCATGCTTATGCCACTATTTGGAGGGAAAAGGGTATGCTAGATTCAAAGAATTCCCCTATTAAGTATGAAAACAAAATCCTTGACTTACTAGAGGCCATATAGAGCCCTAAAGAAATAGCTGTGATGTACTGTAAGGGACATAGCTTTTATTTATTTTTTTTGTGTGTGTGGGGGGGGAGTAGCTTTTAGATCAGAAACTAGAAAGGGAAATTATTGAGCTCATCAGGAAGCAGAAAGAATAGCTTGTAAATTAACAGATAATATTCAGGCAGTTTTTTTTTTTTTTTTTTTTTTTTTTTTTAATATTATTTTATTAGTTGGAGGCCAATCACTTCACAACATTTCAGTGGGTTTTGTCATACATTGACATGAATCAGCCATACAGTTACATGTATTCCCCATCCCGATCCCCCCTCCCACCTCCCTCCCCACCCGACTCCTCAGGGTCCTCCCAGTGCACCAGGCCCGAGCACCTGACTCATGTATCCCACCTGGGCTGGTGGTCCGTTTCACCATAGATAATATACATGCTGTTCTTTCAAAACATCCCACCCTCACGTTCTCCCCCAGAGTTCAAAAGTCTGTTCTGTATTTCTGTGTCTCTTTTTCTGTTTTGCATATAGGGTTATCGCCACCATCTATCTAAATTCCGTATATATGTGTTAGTATACTGTAATGTTCTTTATCTTTCTGACTTACTTCACTCTGTATAATGGGCTCCAGTTTCATCCATCTCATTAGAACTGATTCAAATGAATTCTTTTTAACGGCTGAGTAATATTCCATAGTGTATATGTACCACAGCTTCCTTATCCATTCATCTGCTGATGGGCATCTAGGTTGCTTCCATGTCCTGGCTATTATAAACAGTGCTGCGATGAACATTGGGGTGCACGTGTCTCTTTCAGATCTGGATTCCTCAGTGTGTATGCCCAGAAGTGATTAGAACAAATAATTTCACAATTTGTATGGAAATACAAAAAACCTCGAATAGCCAAAGTAATCTTGAGAAAGAAGAATGGAACTGGAGGAATCAACCTGCCTGACTTCAGACTCTACTACAAAGCCACAGTCATCAAGACAGTATGGTACTGGCACAAAGACAGAAATATAGATCAATGGAACAGAATAGAAAGCCCAGAGATAAATCCACGAACCTATGGACAGCTTATCTTTGACAAAGGAGGCAAGGATATACAATGGAAAAAAGACAATCTCTTTAACAAGTGGTGCTGGGAAAACTGGTTAACCACTTGTAAAAGAATGAAACTAGAACACTTCCTAACACCATACACAAAAATATTCAGGCAGTTTTAAAATTCACTAGCCTAGCAGAAGAAATGCCACAACCTTGTTATACCAAGGAAGAGGAGGACTGGGCTAAAAGTAAAGGATTAATAAATCAAAGGAGATGGTACATGCTAAATAAAAGGATTATGGTTCCACAAGCCTAACAGGGGAAATTAATGAAAACTTTACACGAGGCTACCCATTATGGAGGTAAAACACTTTGGTATTTGTTACAGTTTATGGGAAAGGGAATAAAAATGGTGGTGGACCAGATCAGCAAATCATGATACACCTGCTTATGAAATAACCCCAAACCAATACTAGCTCTCTCTCCATAATTTAAACCTGTTCAACTCCAAAGAAGCTACCTAGGGGAAGATTGGCAGATTGATTTTACTCAAAAGCCCAAGTTTCAAGGATATAAATATTGTTGATGATGGTAGACACATAGGTTGGATAGGAAGGTTGGCTAGATAATGGCTCAAAAAAGTTAATATATGTCCTTGGGCCCCAGTGCAAGATCTTGGATATTCTGTGAAAGTTTTATATAATAAGACAATATGTCTGGCTCACTGGACAGCCTACCCTAAAGTTAAAGACAAAACCAAGAATTTAGGGTCTAGAAATGCATTACAAATTTAGGACAGTTTTATTTGGCTCACTCCAGTATATTGTACACTAAACGGCAGAGCCCTTTTGTGCTGGGAACAGAAAAATACACTCTTGGGTGAACAAAGAAATCTGAATAGAATTATGGGGTGGTTACGTAGGGACTCCTGTCACAACACAACAGTTCTTAGACATACTAACTGGTTTGGAATGAACTGGGAAAGAAGGCCTGGAATATATCAGACAGCTCCAAATGGTGCCCAGTGGATATGCAGCAAAATCTTTGGCTATGGCTTCCACCAGGATGTCTGGACTGATGCACTTTAGGATTTTCTTGGGCCCAAGGACATGTTTAATTTCTTTTTTTTTTTTTTTCATGATTTTGCTTGATGTACCAATTTATTATGTTTTTTTCAGACAGCAAGATCACAAAATTAGAAAGATAAAGATAAAAAAGATTAACTCTTGATAAGTCACTCTCCAACCAACCACCCTATGAAGCAAGCTAGATGGAGCTGGTCTGTGTTTCAGTGGTATGATCATTTAGCAAACATCTTTATGCCAGGTCTTGAAAATGTAGTTCACACTGAGGGTCTAACAATATGTATTCAAAAAGTTTTAAAATGATAGCAATAATGTTATATCCCTCCTAAACAATGAAATGACTCTTAACAAAAAAAGCTATTCTACAAAATAAGATGAGCTTGCTTGACTAAGCAAAACAGGTCATTTAGCATTAAAGTCAGATTGGCTTGCTTAACAATAAAATCAAGCTACCTTGCTTAGCAGAAATACATGCAACAGAAGCACAACACCTGCCCCTAAAAAATAAAACAATGATGTCATGAAACTCACATCCTTCCCTGTGATTTCAGTAAGTTAATAACTCCTAAAACATGCTTTTTGGCCCCTATGACACATTCTTTGCACAATACCAGCGCCCCCACTCCCCCACCAAAAAAAAAAAAAAAAAAAAAACAATAGTAAAGAATAAGACCTAAGACTTGCCCAGTAGTATCATCAAGTAATGACCCCCCATGCATGCTCTGTGCACACAAAAAACAATCATTTATGGAAAGGTGACTTTTCAGAATGAAAGACACTTATTGTACTGAGACTTGAAAATAGTTTTCGAAAGTGCTATGACAGTCCTGGCCTGACCATATAGAGATAAGAAAACTTCTCTGCCTTACTTGGGGGAGGAAGATGGAAATACACATCTACTCAAGGAAGACAAAGAAGATCTCCTCCTCCCCTCTCTTCCTTGGATTATAAAAATATAACCCACTGAGTCCTGGGGGCAGCCCCACTCTTGCCTGCCCATTTGTTAACCTTACAAGCATCTCATTCTAATAAATCACTTCTTATCTATTACTTTGCTACTCGCTAAATTCCATTCCACTGTTGAGACATAAAGGCCTGTGGTGCTGGAACTCTTCAGAGCCCTGGAAATGAAACCTAACGATTTCACCATGAGCGTCCACATGAAGGACTGAAGCATCAGTAGTGTGAACAATTTCCCAAATGTCAGACCAAAATTCCTTTCCCCATGGCTCTTTGGAGTGAATTTCCCAGGTATTCTTTACCCACAGGGGTAGCCAAGTGGCCAATTCATTGCTTTCTGACCAATAATATACATACATATATATACATATATATGTATACGTATATGGCATTCCGTTAAATTTTATTGTTTTACAATCTGATATGCTACTTATAATTCATCAAAATGACCACTATTAGTATAATTCTTTATGACCTCTGGAAATATCCTACTCCAGAAATCCAAGGGCACTCTTTTGTCTTGTTTTTGCCATAAGCTCCAATTAGCATATAGATAGATACATTTAATTTTGTGTCTCCTGGCTGTAGCTCAGAGGGTATTTGATCTCTATTCAAAGATAGACTACTGAGATAAACTTTAAAATAACTCAGTCAAAATTTTAGCAATAAAACATAACAGCAAAGAAGTAAACCTGGGAAGTAAGTCTTAGTCAACATAGATTTCAATTAACAAAACTAGAATTTACAATTCAGTGAAACATAAATTTTATTTACTTTTATTTCTGTGTATGTGAGGGCATTAACCCTGAAGCCAGGGAAAGCTTTATCCTATCAAATAAAAAATGAGCTTTGTGAGGGAGCAAGGGTTTCCCAGGAGGCAATAGTGGTAAAGAATCCACCTGCCAACGAAGGAGACATAAGAGACTCTGGTTTGACCCCTGAGTTGAGCAGGTCCCCTGGAGGAGGACATAGCAACCCGCTCCAGTATTCTTGCCTGGAGAATCCCGTGGACAGAAGAGCCTGTCGAGCTACAGTCCATGGGGGTCACAAAGAGTCAGACATGACTGAAGCAAATGAGCACACAGGAAAAAGCCAAGCAGCCTTCTTGGATTTCCCATAGCCCTGACTGATTTCCAACTATTGTTTATCCATCTTTAAATCCTTGATTTAGGAGTAGACTGTTGCTGTGTCCTAAGAATATCAGGATAGTGAAAGTGATAATCAGGGGTTAATTTTTCTGTAGAAGCAGAATGACCTTTATCTGTCTGTACAATCTTCATAGATCATTGTGAAATAATATTTATTTACTTTACCAAAGTACCATGTGCTCGCTTCGGCAGCACATATACTTTACCAAAGTACCAAAGGCTTTTTAAAAACAAGTATAAAGGTAAAGAAATTCACATAGTCTGTTATCAAAAGGTACATCCCAAGAAAACTTTGCTCTCTTAACCGAGAGAAAAAAACAAATTCCAGTCTGATATACAACATAACCTTATCTGATAGAAATTCCCATGTACCTTTAACATACCAAATAACCTAATTAGTCCAGTATCTTTCTTTGGGATGCTTCAGAGACCCTCTGAAGCACTACAAACTTAGCTAAAAGTCAAAAGAGCTTCATTAGAATTTGATTTTAGGAAGCTCTGTCAAAAAAACAAAGTTTAGAATACTCAGTCAGATAAGATTACAGGTTACTATGAAACAACAGTTATTTAGTCAGCCAAAGAGATAATAAAATATTTCAAAGGCAAATACAGATCAAATCACTTAAGATGCAAAGAAATGTAAAATCTGTCATCAAAGGCAGTTCAACATCCCAAGAAAACGTGTACCATGCATAAAATTCTTTTCTTAGGATCCACTCTCCACAAAAAAAAATTTTTAACACTTTCTATATTTATCATTTTCCCATTCAGAAATAGACACCTGTAAATCAGACCTACTTTCTGCACCCTTAACAAAATTCAATTCCATTCCTCATACCTTCTCTACTAAAAACACACTTTCCATAAGCCATGAACTATCCTTTATATTAGCATTCTATAGATTGGCAAACATAAATACCAGTGATAATTTATAAAAATATTTCCTTTCTTATAGAGAACACCTCAGGATGGTATCAAGCATATGCATTACTAGTGCTAAATGTTTTGTTTCTCTATAAAAGGAAGCCAGTGTTTAGTTAGTAATGTTAAAGCTTCTTATTTGGAAATGGCCTAATTATTTAATAAACTTCCATCATTTAACTTAACTTAGCACAACCCTAGAAATTCAAGTGATCAAAATCTGGAGAAACTATTTAGGTAGACATTTCTCAAGTATGGTTATTCTTAATAGACTTTATCTAAAAACTCTTATCTCATTTAGATTTTCTTTCTTTAAAAGTTTCTTCACATCAAGTTACTTTGTAAAATGGACTTACCATCTGGCCCATTTGTGGAATATACTGTCATTAGAAACCAAATGGCCCTATAAATTTTTTGAGCCTCCCTTTTTGTCTGGAGAGTTTTAAATTTCATTTTCTGTTTGACCTTAGATAAAATCACTCTATGTCTTTTAATCCATTGTATTATCAAAAACTTTACAGCTTGAGCAAACTCCTGAATTTTCCAGGGATTAATCTCTCATCCCAAGCATCAGGGTCCAAGTCTATCCTTCCTTACCTATTGCTTTTTTTTTTTGTTAACCTAGCTATGTGACTTTTGATATTTAGCTTGTGCAATCTTTACTGTGGTTTTTTTCAGCTACCGACTGGAAAGCAGAGACATGGTCAGTTAAAATCTAATTTTGACACTGTAATGTGGAATGTCATCCTTGCAGATCGCATAATTCTTTCTCCAGTTTTAACTTTTCAATCAATTTTAATTTGGCTTCATGTACCTTACAGTATGCAGAGAGGAGGATCCAATCTCTCCAACACAGCATGGTGGTACATTCTTCTTCTTCAAGTGGCACAAGTGGCAAACATTCAATAACTTCTAAAGGTTTGGCCCACTTTAATTTGGGGTCCCAGTTCTGACATAGTCCAGTGGATATGCCCCATTCAGTAACTCATGAGCAATAAGGCAAACTTTCTCATCAAGGAAGAAAAGACGTTGAATAGTCTTAACCTCTTTCTTTTCCCTTTTATTTCACAAATTCTGCTCTTAGTGCCAATTTATGTTTTGCTGAAAGTTTTACTTTTGTTTTAGGTTCCAAGGATTTGTTAACAAAAGAAACCATTCATCACACACATGATGAACAATTTCAGTATTTAATAGAGGATTATTTGACTTAATTTCACTAACAATCATTAAAAGAAAAGATAAATAGAAACAAAAGAAAAGAGTAAGAGCATAACACCTCCCAATTGGGCAGACCAACATTCAGATTTAAACAGTGTAGAGAAGTCCATTGCTGACAGCAATCTGGAGTCCCAGTAGGGAACAGATCCTGGGCAGTGTGACCTCTCCAGGGGCAAGACTCCAAATTTCAGTTTTAGGGGTTCCCTCATATAATCCCACTCCGATAAATGATATCATCATCAGTTTGTGTGCAAGCATGCAGTTCTGATTTTACTTTAAACTTTTGCTTTTTACAAAGCTGTTTGTTTTACCTTGTGAATCACAGATTTCATTATGCCCCAAGCAATCAGCCAGACCTCCAGGGGCCATTCTAAGATGCACTCCCTTTCTTATCTAAAGCTCCTCCTGACTTGCTGAGCTTGTGGACAGGCAGGGAATCCAGTCAGTGTTCAGGCAGGCCTGAAGCAAGGTCAGGACCTGCTCTCCTGCTTCTGAAGTATGAATAAGACTTCTCCATTTTAGTTTCTCTAACAATTTTATAATTAAGTGGTATTTCACATTATGTACTCTGCATATGGCTTCCCAGGTGGTGCTAGTGATAAAGAACGCACCTGCCAATGCAGGAGACAAAAGAGATATAGGTTTGATCCCTGGGTTGGGAAGATGCCCTGGAGAGGGGTATGGCAATGCACTCAAGTATCCTTGCCTGGAGAATCCCATAGATAGGGCAGCTATGGTGCATAGGGTCCCATAGAGTTAGACAAGGAGACCAGTCCTGGGTGTTCACTGGAAGGACTGACACTGAGGCTGAAACTCCAATACTTTGGCCACCTCATGCGAAGAGTTGACTCATTGGAAAAGACCCTGATGCTGGGGGGGATTGGGAGCAGGAGGAGAAGGGGACGACAGAGGATGAGATGGCTGGATGGCATCACCAACTTAGTGGACATGAGTTTGAGCAAGTTCCAGGAATTTGTGATGGAGAAGTCCTGGCATGCTGCAGTCCATGGGTTCGCAAAGAGTCAGACTTGACTGAGTGACTGAACTGAACTGAAACATTCCAGATTTTATCCTGACCACAGTGAGAGGGATCTGGGCGAATTTCCTTCCTCCCTACTTTCCTTGGTACATTCTGAATTCTGACTGTCTATTATTAGATTCACAAATGAGTGAGAATCCTCCCAGACACCTCGGTGCATGGGGCTATAACATGCAACATCCACAAATGTCCTTTTCTTTCTGAATAGGTATATAAATCATTGTTTTAAAACTGGGATAAGAAGAGGGATTCATTATAACTCCATGATGCTAATTCGCTTCAAAGTTTAACTCTTTTTTGAACAAATTGTTCCAGTTTAATATCTATTCTGACTTCTCTGAGTGGTAAATTACTGATTTATTTTCAGTTGTTCACAGCATATTCTGTCATATTTACAAAACTTATTACTATTTGTTTTGATTTATGTTATTTATCTTAAAAACTTTTCTCAAGACTAGTGCTCCCTGACTCTCTGCTGTTGGGAGGGTCTCTGGGTCAAAGCCTTAACAACTGATAGACTTCACTGAACTATGGTCTCAGTATATGGTATCACATTGCTGACCTGGGGAATGACAAACATCAGTATTTCTAGCTATCTTCTTTGAAATGATCTGTTTCCTCTGAAAGGACTCTTTGGTGGGGGGGTGGGGGGGGGGGTGCGGGGAGGGTGCCAGAATTTCCAGAACCAAAGAAGGGAAAACCAACTGGGGCTTCTTATAATTCAGTGTGTCGACTTTCTACTGATGTAGCCATGCATGAATGTTTTTCCAAACCAGAGTACATTTTGTTCAACATCTACATAAACAAAGTGCTAGTGTTGTGTCAGGCAGAGGAAGAGCAAATTTCCAGCTTGATGGAGTCTGAGGATCTGGGAAATGATAGGTTTTTAAGCAGAATTTTAGCCAAGTCTCAGTGTTAGTGCTGTGTATGTGTGCTCAGTTCTAGTTCTCCCTCTAGTATTTAGAAATACTTGGTCACTCTAATTTTAGGTTATTGAACGTTCTTTTAGAATGATTAAACTTGTCTCTGGGGCTTCCCTTGTGGTTCAGTGATGAAGAACCCACTTGTTAATGCAGGATATGCAAGTTTGATTCCTGGTTTAGAAAGATTCCCTGGAGAAGGAAATGGCAACCCACTCCAGTACTCTTGCTTGGAAAGTCCCATGGACAGACGAGCCCAGTAGGCTACAGTCCACAGGGGTGCAAAGAGTCAGACATGACTGAGTGACTTCACTTCACTTCACTTCCAAATACCAGTTGCATACTTGCAAGACTTCAGGTACTGTTCTTAATCATTGGGAAAACATGAAAGGAAAACATTTCCCATTTTTCAAAGCATATTCAACTGCATTATCTGATTTTGATTCTGATCTTCACAAGTTCTACCAAGTATTTTGAGAAGGCAGTAGCCTCATGGGAGATACAGAAGCTATGTTCAGAGCAAATTATAGCCTCGCTTAAGCAAGACGCGGATGAGAGACTCAGAACCATATCTTCTGACTTCTGTCTTGTGATTTTGTGCCAAACCTTGCTATTCTTCGATAGACAGTTTCCAAAGGAGGGAAGCATGTGACACAATATGAAACTGCCAACTTGCTAATCTTGATAATGACCTGGAGGGAAAAAATCCCTCTGTGAATAACATGCAGATAAAATCTATGTTCAATATCTGTCGTGTGCCAACTAGGTTAGTCTACCAAGGACCTGATGTTCCAGGCTAAGAGGCATGCAGATTCTATCTAGAGTCTTTCTACAGGTGAGGGCTATGGTCATAAATTTAGCTGAACCATTTCTTCCATGTATTTATTTTACACAAATGAATTAAAATGCATATCTGTGTAATATGAAAAATGTAATAGCAGATGATATGTAGTCTACTTGGTAAATACTCTATTAAATCCTTTTAAATACCAAGAAAGTGTTCAGACATAAAAGAATGATCATCAATACTGAAAATACTTATTTAATAGTGTGGAGAAAAGAATGCAGACCTTGTTGCCAAAAGAATGACTGTACAGTCCCGTCAAGTTAGACTACTCATTTTGTATAAAGTAATGTCCTGCTAACAGTTCTGATAGCCATGTGAAATGAAACATTTAGAACTTCAGACAATGGCTTTGTTCATGTAAATCACTCTGAAAATCAGTGATTTACATGAGGCAGGGTAATTGTAACAAGGGATGATTTTATGACATTGAAAGTTTATTCAACTCAACAGACTGATTCACATGTAATTTCCTCAAACCAGACTATTTCTAATTTTCTTTTTAAGTTGGAACTCTTTTGAGGATATGTCTGATTAAATCAGCATGTTTATCATGGTTTTGCCAAATATATACCAAACACATGGTGGTTTCAGAATCCAAGAGAATTTAATTTAGAAATATGTATGTTTTCTTTTTAACTATATTATCTTTAGATAATTAGTTCAAAATATAATGGTGATGAATATGTATAGCCTAGACTATTTTTCTAGATTTCTAAGTTTATTCAGTTTTATTAGATTTCCTGATCACATAAGCAAGGACAAGTATCTTGATTTTTGTTCTCTGATGCATCTCAAGTACCAATAAGTTTTCCTGAAGCAAAATATTATTAGTGTGAATGAATGAATGTCATTTAATTTTAGAAGGCTTCATACTTGAAAATACAGATTTTAATGGTTATGTAATTTATCTATTTTCTTCTTTCTTGGAACTCCAGATTTGAAGATTTACAATGAAAACTGAAAATTAAAGAAATGAGGTAGCTTTTACACAGAATTTTCCATCAAGGGTAAAGCTGAAACTGAAGGAACCATACTTAAATTCTTTCCAGCTTCACCAATTCTGATGTTATTTCTATTAAAGCATTTTAAAATTATGGAACCTGCAAAAAGACATTATTAGTTTTTGCTGATTTTTTCATAGATATCCATCCTCTTTTGGAGCCAGTAAGAAGTAAGTGTTATAGTTAGGCATTTGACAGAAAGATGCTTTTTTCTATATTGGCTGAAAACTTGAGATGTTAGAACAAGTCTTATGATTACACATATCAATTGACATTATCTAAATTGTTCTTTTCCTGAATTTCCACAGTGTTTCTCCACAAAAAAACAGTGATTTTTAATCAGTAGCCAATAACCTTAGAAAGATAAAATATGGAAATAGGCTTGAAAACAGTTAATTCCATGTCTCTGAACCTCGCCATCTGTAGAATTGATGAAGTTGCAACAAAGAGATGTTTCCCTTCATCCCTGGATATATTGAGGGAAAACTTTCAAGAGACAAAAGTGAATTCAAATCTAAGTAAGAATGAGCTTCCTGTAAATAGTGGTTCTTTCTAATAGAAGGATTATAAATATGTTTATATTTGTATTTTTTAAGAACAAGGTTGCAACATACACTGTGCATGGATTAGATGGTCTCAGTCTCAAGACAGAACTGGTTTGGTGCCATTTTTAATTAAAAATAAAGGTTTTTATAGTACTAGATTTACAATCTAGAAACTGTGTAATTCTTTTAACTCTAATGTTTGCATTAAATGCAAGGAGAATTAGACTAAAGGGATGAAAATGACTTTAAAACAGTTATATATACTGACCACTTCCAAATTCAGAAAGCAGTACCATTTTTCATTCTAGAGCCTGTTCTTTTTCCCCAATTACCAAAGTGGGGAGCTATTTATTTTAAGTGAACATAAAATTAAGTGAATATATACATTTCCATAACATTATTAGGTGCCAGATACTGTTATGTGGGCCTTACACAAAGTCATTGCACTATCCCTGAGGATAGGGGCTGCTTTGATGCACTTTTGATGAATAACAAACTTAAAAAAGGAATCTTGCAGTGTCATATGGTTAGTAAATGACAGATACTGGATTTTCACCCAGATCAGTGAAGTACAGGTTCTATATAGAGTTCAGGTTAAACTGTATGAAGAGCAAAGGGTAAACTGATATCTAAGAGTTTGAAGTGATTGTAGAAAACAGGGAAATTTACACAGCAAAAAAAATTGTTTACACCAATGAAAAAGTCTCTATCACTTATGGGAATTCATTTGTTTATATTTCTCCCATCTTTGATAATTTCCTCTTTTAACTTTTTCTAATATGTTATATGTTTACAAATTCACATTTTCTGAGGATTTTGATGTGAGTCCCTATGAATGTAACTTAGAGAGACTAAAGTGTATATTATAAGGCCAGAAGCACATGTATATATGTATGTGAAAGTTGTTCAGTCGTGTCCGAATCTTTGTGACCCCATGGACTATACAGTCCATAGAATTCTCCAGGCCAGAATACTGGAGTGGATAACCTTTCCCTTCTCCAGGGGATCTTCCCAACCCAGGGATCAAACCCAGGTCTCCCGCATTGCAGTGTATTCTTTGCCAGCTGAACCACAAGGGAAGCCCAAGAATACTGGAGTGGGTAGCCTGTCCCTTCTACAGTGGATCTTCCCAACCCAGGAATCGAACCAGGGTTTCCTGCGTGCAGGCAGATTCTTTACCAACTGAGCTATCAGGGAAGCCCCCAGAAACACATACTTCAGATGAAATCTTACAGTATGGAAGATTAAGAGTCAGAAGCAATTAGGTGAATTGTGTTCTGAAATATAGGGGCAGATGTGGGTAGGATTCTGGAATAAATTTAATACATCTTAGTCACCTTACTGATATTTAAAAACCAAGAGTAGGAAAATTCTAGGTATTTTTGATCAAGGTGTAAATGGAGGCTTATTCCTGACTTAAAATTAAATCATTTTTACAGATATAATCAATGATTGTAGTAAGACAGAAAATATAGTCAAGGTCAAATAGATGTCACTGGCAAATCATCATCAGTGACACTTTGATTTACTTCATAATTATTCATGTATGCACACATATATATGTACATACATATATATGCATATACAAAAGGACATTAAAAATATATATGCTTGTGTATACACATTTTTATCACATATATATTAGTGATAATTAGTGATACACATGTTCTTATATATATTTTGTATTTCTCTATAATTACAGATTATATGTATAAGAATATTTTTAGTAAAGAGATGAAAAAATATACCGAATAACATCTGCTATTGTACACATACAAAAGTTTTATATATATATATTATGTTTGCGTGCATGCCAAGTCGCTTCAGTCATGTTCAACTTTGCGATGCCATGGACTACAGTCTTCCAGGCTCCTTTATCCATGGGGGTTCTCCAGGCAAGAATACTGGAGTTGGTTGCCATGCCCTCCTCCAGGGGATCTTCCCAACCCAGGGAATGAACCCATGTCTCTTTTGGCTCCTGCATTGCTGATGGATTCTTTACCACTGAGCCACCTGGGAAGCCCCCTATATTATGATTAGATATTTATATCTGAATGTATATATGCATTATGGATACAAAGTATATAAGGAGATTGCAGTAAAAAGGGAAAGTGTCAGTTGCTCAGTCATGTATGACTCTTTGCTACCCCATGGACTGAAGCACACCAGTTTTCCCTGTCCTTCAACATTTCCCAGAGCTTACTCAAACGTCTGTCCACTGAGTCATTGATGCCATTCAGTCATCTTGTCCTCTGTCAACACCTTTTCCTCCTGCCTTCAGTCTTTCCCAGCGTGAGACTCTTTTCCATTGAGCTAGCTCTTCACATTAGGTGGCCAAAGTGGGAGCTTTAGTTTAATCATCAGCCCTTCCAATGAGTATTCAGGACTGCTTTCCTTTAGGATTGACTGGTTGGATCTCCTTACAGTCCAAGGGACTCTCAAGAGTCTTATCCAACACCACAATTCAAAAGCAGCAATTCTTTGACTTTCAGCTTTCTTTATGGTCCAACTCTCACATCCATACATGACTAATGGAAAAAACATAGCTTTGACTATAGGATCTTTGCCAGCAAAGTAATGTCTCTGCTTTTTAATATGCTGTCTAGGTTGGTCATAACTTTTCTTCCAAGGAGCAAGGGTCTTTTAATTTCATGGCTGCAGTCACCACCCACAGTTATTTTGGAGCCTAAGAAAATAAAGTCTGCCACTGTTTCTAGTGTCTCCCCATCTATTTGCCATAAAGGGACCAGATGCCATGATCTTAATTGTTTGAATGTTGAGTCTTAAGCCAGTTTTTCACTTTCCTCTTTCACCTTCATCAAGAGGCTCTTTAATTCTTCTTCACACAATTTCTGCCATAAGGATGCTGTCATCTGCATATCTGAGGTTACTGATATTTCTCCCAGCAATCTTGATTCCAGCTTATGCTTCATCCAGCCTGGCATTTTGCAAGACATACTCTGCATGTAAGTTAAATGGCAGGGTGACAATATGTAGCCTTGATGTAAACCTTTTCCCAGTTTTGAACCAGTCGGTTGTTCCATGTCCAGTTGCTTCTTGACCTGCATACAGCTTTCTCAAGAAATGTTTTGCACAGTGGTTTTATTTAAAGCTAAGTTAAGTCTGTTATATATCTGTTAACTGAATATAACAGTAAATTAATTCTATATTTTTGAAACTTGAAGTATAATTGCTTTACAATGCTATGCTAGTTTCTGCTGGACAATGAAGTGAATCAGCTATATCCCCTCCCTCTTGAACCTCCTTCCCACCCCTCTACCCCCATCCCATACATCCCAGTCACCACAAAACACCAAGCTGAGCTCTCTGGGCTGTGCAATAGGTTCTCACTAGTTATCTGGTTTACACATGGCAGTGCACATACGTCAATCACAGTCCCTCCGTTCATTCCCCTCTCATCCCTCCCTCCAGGTCTACAGGTCCATTCTCTTCTTCTGAGTCTTTACTGCTGCACTGCAAATCAACTCATCTGTACCAATTTCATAAATTCCACATATATGCATTAATATATGATATTCATTTTTGCTCTTTCTGACTTACTTCACTCTGCATGACATACTTTATGTCATTCACTCTGCATGACATACAAACATCCACTCATGTTTGTATAAATGACCCAATTTTGCTTCTTTTTATGACTGAGTAATGTTCTGTTGTGTATATGCACCACATCTTCGTTATCCATTCCTCTGGTGATGGACATTTAAGTTGTTTCCAGGTCCTGGCTTTTGTAAATAGTGCTGCAATGAACATTGAGGTGTATGTATCTTTTGGAATTACGGTTTTCTCAAGTTATGTATCCAATAATGGCATTGTTGGGTCATATGGTAGTTCTACTTTTAGTTTTTAAGGCATCTCCATATATTCTCTGTAGTGACTATATCAAATCATATTCCCACAAACAGAGCAAGTGGGTTTCCTTTTCTCCATACCTTCTCCATTATGTAATGTTTTTTTATGATGGCCATTCTGATCAGTGTGAGGACATAACTCACTGTAGTTTTCAGCTACATTTATCTAATAATTAGTGATGTTAAGCATCTTTTCATGTGCTTTTTAGCCATCTATATGTCTTCTTTGGAGAAATATCTATTTAGGAATTGTGTCCATTTTTGATCTAGATTTTTTTTTATATTAAGGCTCATGAGCTGTATATTTTGAAAATTAATCCACTGTGCATTATTAATACACAATTTTTCTGATAATAGTGAAAACTTGATGCTAAGAAAAATCATGCAGAATTATTTTCTCCACTTTTATCTGTGTAACTAAGTTGAGTTCAAATTATATTATTAGCATTCACAATATAATCTCTAGGTAGATAATAACATCTGAAAGTACAGTTATCTTTTACACTTTATTTGGGACATAATGAATGAAGAGCTGTCACAACAAACCAGATTCAGAAGAGTGAAGGTGCCTGTGTGCTAAGTCACTTCAGTTGTGTCTGACTATGGATTGCAGACTGCCAGGCTCCTCTGTCCATGGGCTTCTCCAAGCAAGAATACTGGAATGGGTTAACATGCCCTCCTCCAGGAGATCTTCCCAATCCACGAATCAAACCTTCATCTTTAATGTTTCCAGCACTGGCAGGTAGGTTCTTTACCACTAGCACTCCTAGGAAGACTCCCACCCCCCCCCACCCCCCCAAGAATGGGAGTTGGTTACTAAGTAACTAACTAACCATACCATTAGAGCTTTGGAATTTTTTAAAAAATTTTTTTTAATTTATTTTTTAATTGAAGGAAAATTGTTTTTCATTGTCATGTTGGTTTCTGCCATTTATAACTTTCAAAATCCTACCTCTTAGATCTGCAAGGACAAGAGGGTTTAGAGGTTTAATTAATGACAAATGACTAATGGCTTCTTCCTACACATCTTGTATTATGTATCTCTTCCAGCTTGTTATTCCTGAGGTACATACTAGTTAATTTAGTAAGTAAAATGCTTTTCTGAGTTCTCTGAAACATTCTGGAGAATTTAATTGAATTCTTAGAGAATATCGTGAAAACTCCAATATGCAGCCAATAATTTAGAAGCACTGGAGATGACCTGTACTTGTGATTGGCATCTGAAATGAGGTCACTTTTAGGGGACTGAACCCTTAACCTGTGGACTCTTAGACTATTATACAGGTGAAGTGAAGAAGTGAAAGTCGTTCAGTCCTGTCGGACTCTTTGCGACCCCATGGACTATAGTCCGTGGAATTCTCCAGGCGAGAATACTGAAGTGGGTAGCTTTTCCCTTCTCCAGGGGATCTTCCCAACCCAGGAATTGAACTGGGGTCTCCTGCATTGCAGGAGGATTCTTTACCAACTGAGCTATCAGATACAGGTAGATAGTGTTATAAGATACCAGGGTTTCCCCAGTGGCTCAGAGGTAAAAGGTTTGATTCCTGGGTCGGGAAGATCCCCTGGAGGAGGGTATGGCAACACACTCCAGTATGCTTGTTGGAGAATACAATGGACAGAGGGGCCTGGCAGACTACAGTCCATAGTGTTGCAAGAGTTGGACACAACTGAAGCAACTTAGCATGCACGCATGACACAAAGCTAGTGTCCCCTTTTGGTAAAGGGGAGAACCCGCACATATTTGGTAGCCAGAGTCTCAGAAATGAAAGTATTGAGAGTAGAGAATACACACAGGTTGGTTCTTCTTTCCTTTACTCTGGTTGCAACTCAAGATTTTCATTCTGCTCACCTTTAAACATCCAAATAAGCAATGATTCAATCATTCTTTTCTCTAACTAGTTGTCAACTGAACAACAAAATGCACAATGTGAGAATTGCAAGTTAAGTTTTATTGGGGTGAAATAAGGACTGCTGCCTGGGAGACAGCACCTCAGATAGCTCTGAGAAACTGCTCTAAAAGGTAGAGGGAAAGGATAGTATATATATATATATATGATTTTGGTAAAGAGGAGAGTGCAATTAAGCACATGCAATCAAGCACATACTTTGTGCAGAAAGTTTCTACTGGTCTCTGAAGCTTCTCCTAGTCCTGAGAAGCAATCATCATCCAGAAGAATTTTAGTGCTTTTCTAGATATGAGAAGACACAAGAATTGGGCTCATAAAACCAGTTCCTGAGAATATCTAACTATCTGAAGACTTGTCCTGCCAGTTTTCCCAGAGCACAGAGTGCTTCATTTCTGCTCTCTACTCTGAACTACTTCAAGGGGTGTTGGAGGTCAACAACAGCACCAACAGTAGCACATGATTTAGTCCTTATAGAGGTGGAAGGCAAGTGTCTGTGTGTGTGTCATTGTCGCTCAGTTCTGTCTGGCTCTTTGTGACCCTGTGGACTGCATCCCTCCAGGGTTCTCTGTCCATGGAATTCTCCAGGCAAGAGTACTGGAGTGGGTAGCCAGTCCCTTCTTCAGGGAATTTCCCAACCCAGGAATCAAACCCGGGTCTATTACATTGAAGGGAGATTACTGTCTGAGCCACCAGGGAAACACAAGTGTTCATGACTAATGCCAATTTGTAGTTGACACAGTGTTCATTTAACCCAACTATGAGACAAACAAGATTCTGAAGGCTAAAAATGCAGAATAAATAGGGCAGATATAATTAAAACTCTAGATATGAGCAAACACAGATTTTATTTTGCATAAACTATGTATCATAACATATATATGAGCACAGCATAAAATGGGTTGTTTTCCAAAAAGAAGAAACATATCTCTAGCTACTGATTTAAGACATCTCTGGGTCTGATTTTCTGTAGCATTATGACTGGAAAATTTTATCTGAACCATGGCCTCTAGATGTCATCTCCATTGTGAGTTTCTCAGTTACAGAAAGTGTTTTCTGTCTCTTTTTTCCCTCTGGTATTTGTGACATCCTGTTCCTTGGCATTGTCATAGATGGCGGAAATGGAGAATAGAAATTCAACCTCTGACTTTATCCTCCTGGGGCTTCTGGTCAACAGTAAATTTACAGGGATTGTCTTTGCAGTTATTTTGGCTATTTTCGTGGTGGCTGTAACTGCAAATCTGACCATGATATTCTTGATTCACATGGACTCCCATCTTGATACCCCCATGTACTTTCTGCTCAGCCAATTGTCTATCATGGACACCCTTTTCATTTGTACTATTGTCCCAAAGCTCCTGGTGGACATGGTTTCCATAGAGAAGACCATTTCCTTTGTGTCCTGTGGCATCCAGCTCTTCCTCTACTTGACCATGATGGGATCAGAGTTCTTCCTGTTGGGCCTCATGGCCTATGACCGCTATGTGGCTGTCTGCAACCCTCTTAGGTACCCAGTGTTGATGAACCGCAGAGCGTGTCTTCTTCTGGCAGCTGGTGCCTGGTTTGGTGGATCCCTGGATGGCTTTCTGCTCACCCCTATCACCATGAATGTCCCCTACTGTGGATCCCACAGGATCGATCACTTCTTCTGTGAGATCCCTGCAGTTCTCAGATTGGCTTGTGCTGATACATCCTTGTATGAAACCTTAATGTACATCTGCTGTGTGCTCATGTTGCTCATCCCCATCTCTATTATCTCAACCTCCTACTCCCTCATTTTGTTAACTGTCCACCGCATGCGCTCTGCTGAGGGCTGGAAAAAGGCCTTTACCACTTGTTCTTCCCACTTGACTGTAGTCAGCATTTTCTATGGGGCTGCCTTCTACACTTATGTGCTGCCCAAGACATTTCACACCCCTGAGCAGGACAAGGTAGTATCAGCCTTCTATACCATTGTCACACCCATGCTCAATCCTCTCATCTACAGCCTCAGAAACAAGGATGTCATGGCAGCATTTAAAAAGATATTTGCACAATGCTTATCCGCACAGAAAGTATTCACAAAAGTTTCAGTAAGCTGGGAATAGATTGTTCTAATAACCTTCTCTGTGTCGTGTTTCATAAGAGATTGGTCAGCTATCAAAGATTTTTTAGTGTTCACAAGTAAGAGAATTTACCTTGGCTATTTTCTTCCTCACAGATGAAGGTAATAAAAAATATTTCATTAGTTATAGACAGCTTTATGGCCAACTATCAAAAACTATGTATTATTAAGTAAGTTAAAGCTTCTTCTGATCCTAGTTCTTACCTCTAGGAAAAAAAAGAGAAAAAAAAAAAAAAAGAAGAAGAGCAGATATTAGAGTTCAAATCAATTCATTTTTCCTTCACACTTGCCCCATGGTTAAACAAACAAAAAAAAATCTTCTAAAGCTGCAAAAGTTTGGTGACAAACACCCTGTGATTATTATTGTATCAGTATTTTAAAAAAACTACTGATTCACAAATAAAAAAGAATATAGCTACAATTTTAATCCTATTCTCTTTAATTACTGGATTTGCCTCAGTGAATTAAAGATTCTGTAATCACCTTCATATCACTTGTGCTGAAAACAGGGACTTTCAAATTATAAGCCACAGTGAGTAGTGGACAAAGTGAGCTAAACAGTGTGAGTTTGTGAATGTCTGAGCTCTACATGACTACTCAAAGTGAATAGCCTCTAATATCTCACATCACAGAGCTCTAGGGTGCTTTCTTCATGTTATTTTAACAGCAAAATTCTAGGAAAGATTAACTTCATGGGAAGAACTTATACATTGCCAATATATGTGTGCTTTGATGAAATGACTTGAGTGCAATTTTACTTTGGTTCAGAGATGGAAACTTCTTGAAGCATTTTCTATAACTTGGTAAGACATGTTTGGGTGTGAGAGTCGGACTATAAAGAAAGCTGAGAGCCAAAGATTTGATGCTTTTGAACTGTGGTGTTGGAGAAGACTCTTGAGAGTCCCTTGGACTGCAAGGAGATCCAACCAGTCCATCCTAAAGGAGATCAGTCCTGAGTGTTCATTGGAAGAATTGATGGTGAAGCTGAAGCTCCAATACTTTGGCCACCTGCTTCGAAGAGCTAACTCATTGGAAAAGACCCTGATGCTAGGAAAGACTGAAGGCGGGAGGAGAAGGGGATAACAGAAGATAAGATGGTTGGATGGCATCACCGACATGAGTTTGGGTAAACTCCAGTAGTTGGTGATGAACAGGGGGGCCTGGGATGCTTCAGTTCATGGGGTCGCAAAGAGTCAGACATGACTGAGCAACTGAACTGAACTGAACTGAACTGGTAAGACATACATTTTCAGAGGGATCTCTATGTCTAGATTTTGGAGAATAGAGCAGGGAGCTAGGTTGGATATAGGAAGACAATTTATGTGGCTTCAAATGAAAGAAAAGGCTGGATTGGATAGGTTAGTGACACACAAGATTACGCTCGTGGAAAGACTGTTAGGAAAGAGTGTGAAATACAGCAGAATATTGGAAATAAAAGCAAAGCAGAATATTGGAAATAAAAGCAAAAGTAAACAAATGGGACCTAATGAAACTTAAAAGGTTTTGCACAACAAAGGAAACTATAAGCAAGGTGAAAAGACAGCCTTCAGAATGGGAGAAAATAATAGCAAATGAAGAAACAGACAAAGGATTAATCTCAAAAATATACAAGTAACCCCTGCAGCTCAATTCCAGAAAAATAAATGATCCAGTCAAAAGTTGGGCCAAATATCTAAACAGACATTTCTCCAAAGAAGACATACAGATGGCTAACACACACACGAAAAGATGCTCAACATCACTCATCATCAGAGAAATGCAAATCAAAACCACAATGAGGTACCATTACACGCCAGTCAGGATGGCTGCTATCCAGAAGTCTACAAGAAATACATGCTGGAGAGGGTGTGGAGAAAAGGGAACCCTCTTACACTGTTGGTGGGAATGCAAACTAGTACAGCCACTATGGAGAACAGTGTGGAGATGCCTTAAAAAACTGGAAATAGAACTGCCATATGACCCAGCAATCTCACTTCTGGGCATACACACCGAGGAAGCCAGATCTGAAAGAGACACATGCACCCCAATGTTCATCACAGCACTGTTTATAATAGCCAGGACATGGAAGCAACCTAGATGCCCATCAGCAGACAAATGGATAAGGAAACTGTGTTGTGGTACATATACACCATGGAATATTACTCAGCCGTTAAAAAGAATTTATTTGAATCAGTTCTAATGAGATGGATGAAACTGGAGCCCATTAAACAGAGTGAAGTAAGCCAGAAAGATAAAGACCAATACAGTATACTAACGCATATATATGGAATTTTAAAAGATGGTAATGATAACCCTATATGCAAAACAGAAAAAGAGACACAGATGACAGAACAGACTTTTGGACTCTGTGGGAGAAGGTGAGGGTGTGATGTTCTGAGAGAATAGCATTGAAACAAGTATACTATCAAGGGTGAAACAGATCACCAGCCCAGGTTGGATGCATGAGACAAGTGCTCAGCGCTGGTGCATTGGGAAGACCCAGAGGGATGGGATGGAGAGGGTGGTGAGAGGGGAGATAGGGATGGGGAACACATGTAAGTCCATGGCTGATTCATGTCAATGTATGGCAAAAACCACTACAATATTGTAAAGTAATTAGCCTCCAACTAATAAAAATAAATGGAAAAAAAATGTAATACTGAATAATAAATCAGATCCAAAAGATAATATACTATATTATTACATTTATATAAAGTTCTAGAAAGGCAAAGCTAATCTGTAGGTAACAGAAAATAAGTCAGTGATTACTTGGTGCATCAGTGGGTTAAGAATGAACTACAAAGGTTAGTAGATATGTTCTTATATTGTATAATTGGTAGTATAAAGGATGTATTCACTTGTTAAAATTTGTCAAACTGTGTACTTAAAATGGGTGCATTTTATTTCATGTGATTTGAATTGCATATCAATAAAAACTATATAAAAAGAAAAAATTAAATTAAAAAAGAGAAAGTGTGAAATAAAAGATAACTCAGTGACTTGGTCTCAAGTGAAAGCTGTCTTGCTTCTCACATTATTCACTGAACCCAGTATATACAGGGCACGAGCAAGGAAGCTGCAAGAAAACCTGAAGAGCTGTAGAAATGGCAGAGATGTTTATTCTCTGCAGGCAACAACCAAAGCGGGTGTCTTAAGGTGGGGCTTGTAAACCTGTACAGAACAAAATTGTCCCATGGCCAAGCACATGCATGACGCACACATATGATGCCATAAGTGAGCTCAGCTGTTACATAACCCTGCAAAATCATTGTTTACAGAACATAGAGCCAGAGGGTGTGAAAGCGTGTGGTGAGAGAGCCAGACTGGCACCATCTTATTAATTTGCCCACAAAGGAAGATGGAATTTCTATTTACTGAGACTGAAAACTTTGAAAAGGTCAGTTTTCATTCCAATCACAAAGAAAGCAATGCCAAAGAATGTTCAAACTACCGCACAATTACACTCATCTCACACACTAGTAAAGTAATGCTCAAAATTCTCCAAGCCAGGCTTCAACAATTCATAAACCATGAACTTCCAGATGTTCAAGCTGGACTTAAAAAGGGCAGAGGAACCAGAGATCAAATTGCCTACATCCGTTGGATCATCGAAAAAGCAAGAGAGTTCCAGAAAAACATCTATTTCTGCTTTATTGACTACGCCAAGCCTTTTACTCTGTCAGTTCAGTTCAGTCGCTCAGTCGTGTCCAACTCTTTGCGACCCCATGAATCGCAGCATGCCAGGCCTCCCTGTCCATCACAAACTCCCGGAATTTATTCAAATTCCTGCCCATTGAGTCCATGAGGCCATCCAGCCATATAATCCTTTGTTGTCCCCTTCTCCTTCTGCCCCCAATCCCTCCCAGCATCAGGGTCTTTTCCAAAGAGTCAACTCTTTGCATGAGGCGGACAAATTACTGGAGTTTCAGCTTCAACATCAGTCCTTCCAATGAACACCCAGGACTGATATCTTTTAGGATGGACTGGTTGGATCTCCTTGCAGTCCAAGGGACTCTCAAGAGCCTTCTCCAACACCACAGTCCAAAAGCATCGATTCTTCAGTGTTCAGCCTTCTTCACAGTCCAACTCTCACATCCATACATGACCACTGGAAAAACCATAGCCTTGACTAGACAGACCTTTATTGGCAAATTAAAAAACATTACTTTGCTTTTTAATGTGTTATCTAGTTTGGTCGTAACTTTCCTTCCAAGGAGTAAGTGTCTTTTAATTTCATGGCTGCAATCACCATCCGCAGTTATTTTGGAGCCCAAAAAAATGAAGTTTGATACTGTTTCCTGTTTCCCCATCTATTTCACATGAAGTGATGGAACCAGATGCCATGATCTTAGTTCTCTGAAGGCTGAGCTTTAAGCCAACTTTTTCACTGCCCTCTTTCACTTTCATCAAGAGGCTTTTTAGTTCCTCTTCACTTTCTGCTATAAGGGGGGTGTCTTCTGCATATCTGAGGTTATTGATATTTCTCCTGGCAATCTTGATTCCAGCTTGTGCTTCTTCCATCCCAGCGTTTCTCATGATGTACTCTGCATATAAGTTAAATAAGCAGGGTGACAATATACAGCCTTGATGTACTCCTTTTCCTATTTGGAACCAGTCTGTTGCTCCATGTCCAGTTCTAACTGTTGCTTCCTGACCTGCATATAGGTTTCTCAAGAGGCAGGCCAAGTGGTCTAGTATTCCCATCTCTTTCAGAATTTTCCACAGTTTATTGTGATCTACACAGTCAAAGGCTTTGGCATAGCCAATAAAGTAGAAATAGATGTTTTTCTGGAACTCTCTTGCTTTTTCGATGATCTAGCAGATGTTGGCAATTTGATCTCTGGTTCCTCTCCCTTTCCTAAAACCAGCTTGAACAACTGGAAGTTCACAATTCAAGTACTGCTAAAGCCTGGCTTGGAGAATTTTGAGCATTATTTTACTAGTGTGTAAGATGACTGCAATTGTGTGATAGTTTGGGCACTCTTTGTGACTGCATTTCTTTGGGATTGGAATGAAAACTGACCTTTTCTAGTCCTGTGGCCACTACTGAGTTTTCCAAATTTGTTGGCAATTTGAGTGCAGCACTTTCACAGCATCATCTTTTAGGGTTTGAAATAGCTCAACTGCAATTCCATCACCTCCACTAGCTTTGTTCGTAGTGATGCTTCCTAAGGCCCACTTGACTTCACATTCCAGGATGTCTGGCTCTAAGTCAGTGATCACACCATCGTGATTATCTGGGTCTTGAAGATCTTTTTTCTACAGTTCTTCTGTGTATTCTTGCCACCTTTTCTTAATATCTTCTGCTTCTGTTAGGTCGATACCATTTCTGTCCTTTATCAAACCCATCTTTGTGTGAAATGTTACCTTGGTATCTCTGATTTTCTTAAAGAGATCTCTAGTCTTTCCCATTCTGTTATTTTCCTCTATTTCTTTGCATTGATCACTGAGGAAGACTTTCTTATCTCTCCTTGCTATTCTTTGGAACTCTGCATTCAAATGCGAATATCTTTCTTTTTCTCCTTTGCTTTTTGCTTCTCTTCTTTTCACAGCTAATTGTAAGGCCTTCTCAGACAACCATTTTGCCATTTTGTAGATCACCACAAACTAGAAAATTCTTCAAGAGATGGGAATACCAGAACTCCTGACCTGCCTCTTGAGAAACCTGTATGCAGGTCAGGAAGCAACAGATAGAACTGGACATGGAGCAACAGACTGCTTCCAAATAGGGAAGTTCAGTTCAGTTCAGTTCAGTCACTCAGTCATGTCTGACTCTTTGCGACCCCATGAATCACAGCACGCCAGTCCTCCCTGTCCATCACCAGCTCCCGAAGTTTACTCAAACTCATGCCCATCGAGTCTGTGATGCCATCCAGCCATCTCATCCTCTGTCATCCCCTTCTCCTCCTGCCCCCAATTCCTCCCAGCATCAGTGAGTCAACTCTTCGCATGAGGTGGCCAAAGTATTGGAGTTTCAGCTTCAACATCAGTCCTTCCAATGAACACCCAGGACTGATATCCTTTAAGATGGACTGGTTGGATCTCCTTGCAGTCCAAGGGACTCTCAAGAGTCTTCTCCAACACCACAGTTCAAAAGCATCAATTCTTCAGCACTCAGCTTTCTTTACAGTCCAACTCTCACATCCATACATGAGCACTGGAAAAACCATAGCCTTGACCAGACACACCTTTGTTGGCAAAGCAATGTCTCTGCTTTTTAATATGCTATCTAGGTTGGTCAAAACTTTCCTTCCAAGGAGTAAGCGTCTTTTAATTTCATGGGTGCAGTCACCATCTGCAGTGATTTTGGAGCCCAAAAAAATGAATTCTGACACTGTTTCTACTGTCTACCCATCTATTTCCCTTGAGGTGATGGGACCAGACGCCATGATCTTAGTTTTCTGAATAGGGAAAGGAGTACGTTAAGGCTGTATATTGTCACCCTGCTTATTTAACTTATATGCAGAGTATATCATGAGATGCTCTGGACTGGATTAAGAATAAGCTGGAATCAAGATTGCTGGGAGAAATATCAATAACCTCAGATATGCAGAAGACAGCGCCCTTATGGCAGAAAGTGAAGAAGAGCTAAAGATCCTCTTGATGAAAGTGAAAGAGGGGAGTGCAAAAGTTGGCTTAAAACTCAACATTCAGAAAACTTAAGATCATGGCATCCAGTCCCATCACTTCATGGCAAATAGGTGAGGAAACAATTGAAACAGTTTCAGACTTCATTGTTGGGGGCTCCAAAATCACTGCAGATGGTGATTGCAGCCATGAAATTGGAAGACACTTCCTCCTTGGAAGAAAAAATATGACCAGCCTAGAGAGCATATTAAAAAGCAGAGACATTACTTTGCCAACAAATGTCCATCTAGTCAAGGCTATGATTTTTCCAGTAGTCATTATGGATGTGAGAGTTGGATTATAAAGATGGCTGAGCACCAAAGAACTAATGCTTTTGAACTGGAGTGTTAGAGAAAGTCTTGAGAGTTCCTTGGACTGCAAGGAGATCAACCAGTCCATCCTAAAGGAAATCAGTCCTGAATATTTATTGGAAGGACTGATGCTGAAGCTGAAGCTCCAATACTTTGGCCACCTGATAAAAAGAAGTGACTCACTGGAAAAGACCCTAATGTTGGGAAAGATTGAAGGCAGGATAACAAGTGGATGACAGAGGATGAGATGGTTGGATGGTATCACTGACTCAATGGACATGAGTTTGGGTAGACTCCAGGAGTTGGTGACGTACTGGGAGGCCTGGTATGCTGCAGTCCATGGGATCACAAAGAGCCACATGACTGAGAGATTGAACTGAAGTGAAAACTTGTAAAATGGCTAGTTTCAATAGGAGAAATCAAGAACTTGATTGTTGTTGAAACTCTTTTGAAATGTCTATTAGACATGTGAAGTCAATCAGGGTTCATATTTTGCCTCTGGTAGTCCTCAGAGTAGAAAGGATATTTAAAGACATAAAATGAGTTGAAATCACTTAAGTCAGAGTAAAGTTTGAGACTGAGACCCAAAGGACCTGTGTTCTGTTGAGACAGGAGATAGGGGTCAGTGGAGTAGAAAGTAATATTTCAGACACAGATGAAGAAACTGTTCAAAACCGAAGAGCAATCAAATCCATTGAGTAAAGTTTCATACTGAATTACAAGAACTGAGTGTTGACCATTGTATTTGGCAATATGGAAAACACGTGTGAATTTAATAATAGTGATAAGGTCTACATGGGAGCTCATTGTTAAGATGGCTCATTATGTTGACCTCACAAACAAAGAATAAAATCACAGTGATCCTTGAGACTGACCAAACTGCCCAAATGGCATTCTGTTTTCTCACTGGTGCCTACCTTATCAAAGCTATGAGACCACCAGATTCCAGATCTCTGGCTACATGACCACAGGACTCAACAACAGGCTAAAAATTAACCATTCCTTCAGAGAATTTTTCATTGGTGAGGTTTAAGAGAGACCCTGTCAGAAAGGGAGAATGCTAGTTCTCCTTAAGGGCCAGTCACCCTTTCGATTTCCCTCTAATAAATTTCCCTTTTCTTGCCTGACTGCCTGGCTCACTCTCTTTTTCTCTGCACTCATCTACAAATAGCAAATTCAATAGCAGTGCTCAGAGAAAATTCAGAGTAAAATAGTAGGACTAGAAGTAGACAGTGCTGTGCTTCGTCGCTCAGTCATGTCCTACTCTTTGCGATCACAAGGACTGTAGCCCACCAGGCTCCTCTGTCCATGGGGATGCTCCAGGCAAGAATACCGGTATGGATTGCTTTGCCCTCCAGGGGATCTCCCCTACCCAGGAAACGAACCCAGGTCTCCTGCATTATGGGCAGATTTTTTACCATCTGAGCCACTAGGGAAGCCCAAGAACACTGGCATGGGTAGCCTATCCCTTCTTCAGGAATCTTCCCAAGGAATCAAACCAAGGGGTATCCTCCTTTGCAAGCAGATTCTTTACCATCTGAGCTACCAGGAAAGCCCGAGACAACATGAGTAGTGTATAAATAAAGTTTCTCTCCTTTATTTATTTATTGTTTTGAAAATTTGATCAGATAAAAAGAGCAGTAGTTAGAAAGAGGCTTAAATGTGTTTTGTTATTGTTGTGAGATGTTTCAGGTATGTTTAAGTTAACAATTAGATACAAAAAGTAAATTAATAATAGACAAAAAAAAAAAAAAAAAAATAGAAGAAGCTTCTTCCAGAGTGATGACTCTTGAGATATTAAAGAGCATAGAAAGCCATTTAAAAGTAGAGAGTCATTTTAATGGCTCTCATCTTCTGATATCTCTTCTGATAACTTCTATTTTCTCAGTGTATTTAAAATCAATGAAAGCTTCTATTTCACAAGAACAGAAGGATTGTTAAAAATTTGAGATGTGAAGAAGGCATTTTTGAGATGCAGGTCAGTAAATAAGAAAGGGAGAAATATTAAGATTGTAGGGTATGCTTAAGACTCTCAACTGGGATTGATTTATAGATTTATCATCAGTATGCTTGTCAGATAGTCCAATAAGTGTACCTCAAGATAGTCCAATAAGTGCAAGGTAACATGCAAATAGTAAGCATGCAATGTGCTACCTACAGTTAATTATGGCAACAACAATGACAAGGGGAACAGAAAAAAACAATTGCCATCACTATTTCTACAGACTTAGCAGTAATAATCTAAGTATTAATAAAACATATTGTACTCATCTATGTTTTTTAATACTTAAATTTTGCAACATAGAATAATTGGTTATAGTTTGTTTCACTGAATTGTTCTCTTTGTGACATTAAAGGCTTTATAACCAACACTTGAGTTCATCTAGAGCTTACTATTGGAGAAGGCAATGGCACCCCACTCCAGTACTCTTGCCTGGAAAACCCATGGATGAAGGAGCCTGGTAGGCTGCAGTCCATGGGGTCGCGAAGACTCAGACATGACTGAGTGACTTCACTTTCACTTTTCACTTTTATGCATTGGAGAAGGAAGTGGCAACCCACTCCAGTGTTCTTGCCTGGAGAATCCCAGGGATGGGGGTCGCACAGAGTTGGACACGACTGAAGTGACTTAGCAGTAGCAGTAACAGAGCTTACTATAAAACCTGTTGTGATTTGTAATTATTGAGTAACATCCTGTCCCACCAACATGACAATTATTTATCTTTAGGAGTTAACAACACACTCCAACACATCTAGGCATTAATCTGTTTTTTTGTGATGGCCTCTCTAATGACAATTCGGATTCTCATTTGGTGCAAAATAGTGTCTCTACCATAAGCTCTAAGCTTTTTTTGCAGAACATTTTGTCCCGTTCAAAACATTAAGATGTTAATCTACACCAAAATGTTTATATTTGGTCCTTTCTAAAATATCCATTGGGATAATCAGTCCATGTCAAAATGGTTCTTGAAATTGGATTCTGTCCAAAGCATCCATTGAGACATTTCGTCCATGATTTGCCAAATAATACATGAATTCCAGTTTGTAAAAACTTTATTTACATTATTTTTATTATAGTCATGATAAATTTTGCTTTTCACATTTATTCTTGTTCTTCTTCCTCATGAAGTTTGGCAAGGTTTTCTTTAAGTTGATGAGGAATTGCTCTCAAGTATAT